>NC_136070.1:126623296-127823296 GCF_964261635.1 Lissotriton helveticus | reverse complement strand
GTCATAGGATGTATTGACTGTACGCACATCCACATTTGCCCACCTGCAGAAACGGAATACATGTACCGCAACCGGAAAAGCTACCACTCCCTCAACATCCAGATGGTGTGCAATGCAAAAACATTCATCACGGACATTGTGGCACAGTACCCGGGGAGCACACATGACTCCTTCATCTTCAGGCACAGCGGCATCCACACACGACTGGCCAGGAGAGACTTTGGGGAAGGACACCTACTAGGTAAGTACACATGCCCCACAATTGTACACTGTGATCATGTAGCTGCGCAGAACAGGCACTCACCCTCTGCTCCTTTCATTCAGGTGACAGCCGCTACGCTCTCCGTGAGTACCTCCTCACCCCATACCTCAACCCTGCAACACCACAGCAACGGCGATTTAATGCATCACACATACGCACAAGGAATTGTATTGAGAGGACATTTGGCCTGTTGAAAAGCAGGTTCCGCATACTGCACAAGACTGGTGGGCCATGAAATACGATCCTGAGGTCTGCTGCCGCATCGTGGCCGTGTGTGCTATCCTTCACAACATTGCTACCAAGCGCAGGATCCCTGTTGACATCTCTGGCAGTGAGTCGGAAGGGGACAACCAACCACCTGCTCATATGCGTCACGCACGCGGGGAGAATCCTGCAGAAGGACACAGGCGCCGTAACGAAATCTGCATGAACCATTTCTAATGCACCCACTCCCCACACCCATTACTTGACTCATGCATGAGAACATTAATAATGACATGAGTCAGATTAAGGTAGTCAGAACATTTGTATTTGTTACAGCACAATAAACTTGGCATTCTGCTAACTTGTACATGAATGACATATTGCGTCATATGTCTGTTCTTCAGGAGGGGATGCTTGTAGCAGCAGCATGGCCCCTCTTTTAAATGTTCTATTGTTCAATTCCGCCTCCGGGAAGATGCTCCCAACCTCCTTTCTACATCCTCCTCCTGATTAGGCCGTGAGGCAGCAGAGGGCCTGCTGCTGCGGCGGGGTGCTACCACCGGTGGAATGGACTGGCTGCTTTGGCTGGATGTAGCCTCACTAGTGTCGTCAGCCCCCCCCCCCGCCTGGCCATGGCTGTTAGCCAGCATGCCCTGCACTGCTGTTGACACATGCTCCAGAGCTCTGGCGACGTCCTGGCAGCACTGGACCATTTGGCCCTGCATGGCCAAGGAGCGTCGCGAGAGCTGCGAGGTAGCGTTCCCAATTATATAGTTGGACCGCGTGTATGCTGTCAGGCGGGACAGCAGCTGGCGGTGTCTGCGGCGGTTGAGATTCTGGTGGCTGGAGATGGCCTGTGTGTTGGCCTCCATGGCAGCTGTCATCCTCTCCATGCGGTCTGACATAGCAGCTGTCATCCCCTCCATGCGGTCTGACATTAGTGCTACATTTCGTGCGGTCTTGTTTAGTTGCAGGTGGATAGCCGCAAGATGACGGGCCTGGGTCTGATGCACATGTAGCATACGGCGCTCAATTGAGAGCCCACCTGTTTGCACGTTTTGTCCCCTGCCAGCGCGGGAATTGTTAGTGCGCTGCACTCTCACCAGTCTGCTTGACTGGCTCCTCACAGCTGCAGGGCGGCGGGTTGGTTGGCGAACTGCTGCTGGTGTTGCAGGCCCCACTGGTGGTTGTGTGACGCGCAGTGGTACTGCAGCGCCTGGTGGCTGAGGGGTGGCACTGGCAACAGGGGCAGGTGGTGTAATGGCCGCTGGTGCGGCAGCTTGCCCTGATGGTCCGGGCTGTGTGGATGGATGTGTGTCCCCCTCTGTGTCCTCCGTGATGTCCTCGATTACCAGGGCATCGCTGTCTGTGCTGGGGACTTCTGCGCCACCTGTGATGTAAAGTGGACGTTGATTAGTGACATGTTTCTCACCCATTTAGGCTTCCTACATGCATGCAGACTACCATTCCCTGACTGGCTGCGGGATTGACTCCCACTAAACATGTCTGGCTTAATGGGGCAAGATGGTAATTGTGGTCAGACTACATGTCCCACAATGCAATAGCGCTTTAGTGGTGTGCTTTGGCAGCATGACTGGGGTTTGATATGGGATGCTCTGGAGTCATGGACATTGTTAGGGGACAGGGGGTTGCAGTCGCATGGCACTTACCTCTTGTGTCTTGGGTGGGTCGGGAGGAGTCCAGCTGGGTAACACCTACGCATGCCTGCGGATTTATGGTGTCCTCCACTCGGTCCTCCAGTGGTGTGTTCAGTGGGACAGTGGGCTCCCCTCCACTTGTCGCCACACGCTCCCCCAGCCTCTCTGCAATCTTCTCCTTTGACCGCCCTCTGAGGTCATACCAGCGTTTTTTTAGCTCGTCCACGGAGTGCTGGGTCACCCCCTCAGAGTTAACTTTAGCGCGGATGCGCAACCATAGCCGCCTTTTATCGGCCTCGGGCACCCTTCTGGAGTCTTTCCCGAAGAGCCGATTGTAGTCCTTGCAGACTCCTTCTATCAAAAATTTGAGCTCTTGCTCAGAAAATTTTATTTTCCTCTTTCTCCCACTGGAAGATCCACCTGCAGCTTCTTGTGACATGCTTGTCACTGGGGTGTCTCCTGTTTTACTCCTGTAGGCACACTGGAAGGGACCTCTGATGATGCTGCTTCCAGTTTAGGCTATCACTGCTGAGGGTGGAACCTGCCTACTTCCTGGTTGTGATGTCATCACAGTGCTCAGGATGCGACTTCCCGTTTTTGCGATCTCGCAGTTAGCGAGATCGCAATTTGCGATTTCGGTAATTGCGAGATCGCAATTTCAACACGGGTATCGGCCGATTATGCGAATATTTACCGATTTTCGGGGACTCGCACTCGGCGATTGCGCCCGATTGCGAATCGCTTTTTTTTCTCGCTAACATTCATGAATGCCAATCTGCGATTTCTTAATTGCGATTCGCATTTTCTCGCAATTTAGGAATCGCAGATTGTGACATTGATGAATCTAGCTGTATATGCGTACATTCCATTTCAACAATCCTAAATTAGGAGATAAATTAACCAGCATGTATACTACTCATATTTTTGGTGTCCTATTCAGTTGTTTGGAAACAGGCTTACATGGAACAATATAGCACAAACACTTGTATTTTCTATGGTCTCATATTCAAATCCTTTCAGGACTCAGGCTTTCATTATTTTTCGGTTTCATTTTTTGGAGGTGATAATGCATACCATTTCAGTGTCTAGAAACTATTCAGTGTAGATTAAAATTACTGACTGTTGTTAACTTTAGTTTGAAAAACTATGGAACCTTAATGAAGGTAAGTTCCAGAAATGAGTTGCAATATGTTTAGTGCTTTTGTGGCAAAAATGTTGTCGTACTTTTTACTTTAACACTGGAAAGCAATATATATTTTCTGTACATGTAGTGCAGTTTAGTTCAAGGTCTCTTGCTGGCTGCCACAACAAGGTAAGTGCCTTTCTTATAAAGTCCTAGCTCCTGACAGCTTATACATTATTGATGTGTCTTCAAGGCAAAGGATTTAATCAGACTCTGTGCAGTATTAGCTCTTTCTTTCTTCAATTCTGCATAAAAGTGTTTGTAGATTTACTAAGTTACCATATTGTCAAAGGCATGGCAATTAAACAAAGGCCTTAAAACTTTACAAAACTTATGACTATAGGCCAAATATCATCTTTATAACAGTATTCACAGATAACTGCATTATTCCTGTGTTAGTAACAGACCTTCTCACAAATCTGCTCAATAGTACTTAGCTGTATCAAACCCTTCACAGACAGCAGGAATCTTGGCTAGTCCTCTGGGATTTGAAATTCAATCACACATAGACCTATAGAGTCTTCTTGCTCACTTTGATGTTCCAAGTACCTCAACCTTGGGAAAGACAACCTCAGTCAGTGGACTCCACTGAGGCTCATGATTGGCTGACATTCCATCAAATCACACTAAGTGGCAGACTACTCAGCCCCAATGAATGACTAATCCCCTGATGTGACATAAGACATGCTGAAAATAAGAAATAGTGGAAATGGTCCGATGTTCTAGTTGTAGTTGTGGTTGTCTGGTGGGTGGTAATTAAAGTTTCCTATGCAAATGAATTTGGCAGAGCTATTTCTCAGGCTTTGTGTCTGGCCGTTTAAGGAAGCATTTTCTGTTGAACTTCTGTTCTGCTCTGCTCAACCACCACTGTTGAGATATGCTAAGAAACAGAAACGATATCTTCTGTAAGTTGAGGGCTACCGGTCCTCATCTTCTCCTTTCGTATGTATCCAAAATAGTGCACTGCATTACACAGTTAGGTCTACTGACACGAGGTCTGTCTATAGATTTGTAACACATCTAAATGGAATAGAATGGAATGGAATGGAATGGAATGAAGATTTGTAAATCGCGATGGCTACCCAAAGGCGTCCCAGCGCTGTGGACAGACTGGTGGGTTGAACTGTAGGGGCGGGAGTGAGGGGAGCAGAGGGAAGGGTTAAGTGTGGGATTTATTGAAAAGCCAGGTTTTTAAGAGTTTTCGAAATGTGAGCAGGTTGGGTTCTGACCTGATTGTAAGGGGCAGAGTGTTCCAGATCCTGGCCAAGTTGTAGGAAAGCGAGCGGCCTCCGCATCTGGCTCTTCTTATACGTGGTACGGAGGTTAGGTAGGAGGTCGCGGATCTGAGGGCCCGAGGAGGATGGTAGGCTTCGACCAAACGTTGATTTATGGCGGGGCCTGTTCCCCAATAGGAGAGGTGCGCGATGCACATGCTCTTGAATTATATTCTAGCTTTCATAGGGAGCCAGTGGAGGTCCTTCAATCTGGCTTTGACTGAGGAACGGCGAGGGAGGTTCAGGAGGATTCTTGCTGCGCAGTTTTGGATAACTTGCAGTTTGGACAGTGTGGACTGTGGGGCGCCTAGGTATAGGGCATTGCCGCAGTCGAGGCATGACAGGATTAATCCTTGGACCATGATTCGTCTAGAGTGAAACGGGAGGAGGGGGAGAATCTTGCGGAGCAGTCTCATCAGTCCAAAGCAGATAGCGGCTAGTTTGGTGGCTTGGTAGTTGAAGGTGAGATTGCGGTCAAGCCAGATCCCAAGGCTCTTAATTTGATCCTTAGGTTGGGGGGGGGCTACCTAAACAGATGGTATCGATGGATTTGGAGATGTTATTTCCAAGGAGCATTACCTCTGTTTTGACCCCGTTAAGTTTTAGATTGGAGACCGACATCCAGGACGCAACAGCTTTCAGGCAATTGTGTAAGCTGTGGTTGGAGTTGAGAGGGGGGTCCAGTCCTACCACCAGCTGAGTGTCATCCGCGTAGGTGACAATTTTCACCCCAAAAGGGCGGACGACATCAGCTAGGGGGCTAAGGTAAACATTAAAAAGGGTGGGACTCAGGGAGGAGCCCTGAGGCACTCCACAGTTAAGAGGTTTACTAGGGGAGGTAAACTCCTTTTCGAATACCTGGAAGGATCTATCTGTAAGGAATGATTCCAGCCAGGTGAGCGCCATGCCTGACACTCCAATCCTACTGAGGCGATGGATTAGGATGCTGTGATTTACAGTGTCGAAGGCGGCACTCAAGTATTCTTCCCTAAGTACTATTTCAAACATTTTAAATTCTGGCTTTCTTATTCTATGGTGCAACATATTGTGTGAGAATATTCCATGTTGATTGCAAGCCGATATGAAACCGGGAATGCACTGACTTTGGGTGGTCTACAGGATTGGACAGCTGTTCATCCACTCTGTTGGGCATCTTAACCGAGTGCAAACAGGGAAGAAAGGCCCTGCTTCTGGGGGAGTCCTTGCTTCCCCATTGCATGTGGGGCAGAGGGCACATGCTGCTCCTTGAGGCCAAGGCCTTCCTGCCTCTGCCACCAGACATCCTTAGATAGCTCTGGAACCAGTGAACAGAAATGGTTCAATCTTCATGTGCCAGCCGTCTACTTAACTTTAAACTTGGAAAACATGTTTATGGCATTGAAGGTGCAACTTCCACATCGTTAGAGTCTATCGGATAGTCCCAACGTATTTTCTTCTTCAGGTTTAGTGCACCAATTCCAAGTCCAAGAATGCACAAGAATATGTCCGGAACACGCTATCAAATTTAAAAACCTCTATTGTTCAGTTTTGATGGTTCCTCATACCATGAAAAGCATCTTGGCTTCTTAAGAAGAACATAAGATGGGACGATCCAATAGACTGTAACTATGTGGAAGTTGCCTCTCCATTCACATAAAAAATTATTTGAAAGAAAGTTGCTCAATTAATGCTTGAGAATGCTCTATCCACTGACCAATATGCCTTTAATACTGCCATGATCCTCATTGCCTCAGTATGAAGACCACAGTTTTCAGTGGCAGTTTCTACTTTGTCCCCGTATTTTTTTTTGATAAACGCATTTTTCTGGTTTTTGTACATTGTATACACATTCGATTTATCCTCACCTAAGTAAAATCAAATACCCTAAAAGGAGTTCCCGCCATACTTCCTCATAGACCATACTATCCCCACCAGTTCCCCCACACGTTTCTAAGTTTCTGCAGGCAGCCTCGAAATAGGTATATGGTCTCTTCCAGTTTAGCACACCAGTCCATTGTTGTTCGCCAGCTGGCTGTGGGGTAGGAGTGGGGTGCGGTCAGAGAGCACCAATGTCTTGCAATGTCCCTCTTAGCGCTCACTGCCCCAATACCCGGTAAAGTTCAATCTCCGTGTGTTTTCCCAAAGTTGTCAACATTGTCCCAATATTTAAAAACAGTTATGCAGTATTTGAAACCGCGTTTTTGGAAATATGCAAAGTACCAGATCATGCCAGAAACCGGGTGTGTTAAAGACCTATCATGACAGGCTCCACATTTGCCGTTTTTTATTGCACCATGTACATTACACTAGAATTCACATTGCCCTCTTCATCAATTTTTCTTTTTGCATTTGTCACCCCGAGTGGAATGGGTATGCCCAGACGTGGGTCCCGTGCTCTCTCTACTATTGGAGTGAAGCTAGCCTGGCTGATAAGGGGGTTAACCCCCAAACCGGTCCAGGGAGAACCTGACCTGACCTGGCAGTTCGGGCGGGACTGTTCACATGGGGAACAGGGTCAAGACTGATTTGCATATAGCTGGGTCTGAACTGGAATGGCATGGGGAGTAAAAAACCGATAGATTTAGGCCCAGATCTCTGCACTGGGGTGAATGTTTGACATTGATCAGCATTCTGTCCATCCATTGTTCTTTTTGCATCTGTTATGTTCAGCACCACTGCCAGGCCCGAGTCCCCATGGTGCAGATATGCACAGCAACATTGGCCTGCATCGATCCATATTTCCCCAATATGACAGGCCAATCTTAATGCAAGCATTACTGTCAGCTTGATTCCCTCTTCTGCTCATCTTCCTGTGAGGGGGAAGGAGCGTTATTGGGGTTGCACAGTGGAGCTGCGTGGCCCAGGCACCCAGCTCCTCATTCCCGCTGCAGAAATGGTTGTAAGCTCGCTCGTCCTAGGTCCTCCCCTGTACTTCCGAATTCACTCCTGTGAGGGGGGGGGGGGGTGGGGAAGGGGGCTTCTACTTCAGCCTTGTTCTTAACTCCTGCACTGTCACCAGCAGATGAAAGCAAGATCAGCGGTTCCTAACATTTTTGCTTCTAGGGACCCCTACTGAAATGTATAAGATTTGAACTTCAAAAACAATTCGCAAAAATGCAGAGTCAAGTAAGGATAGAAAACATACACAAATTTCGAAATCGTTTATTACATTCATAAACCAAAAAATCGAAAATGTAATTGTAATGATAAGGTTGAAGCTTTTCAAAATCTGGTTTTATTTCTAAAAGATGACACAATATACTAAACTCTAGCACATCACTTTCTTTTTTTGCTCTAATGCATGTTCTCTTGTTGTCCGCACATACTAGTGCATCAGTTGAGGCCACCATTCACCCATTCTAGAATATATTTACTGTACTTGCTCTCCTTCCACAAATGAGGCTAAGGATGCCACCCTGATTGTTATCCTCCAATTTTAGGTTGATTCATATTTACAAAACGTTATTTTACTTTTACATTTTCCTTTTTTATTGATATATACTATATTAATGTCCCATTATTATTTAATTCTATAAACAATCACGGACCTGCTAAATATGTATTGCGGACCCAGAGGATTTTGCGAACTGCAGGTTACGATCCGCTGATCTAGACGCACGTGTGTGCGCAGTACAGATTCACAGGTCACTTGTTCTTCTGACCCGGAAAGGCAAGGTACATGTAAAAGAGTGTAGCTTTAAATCAGAGAAGAAGCACGCCACATAAACAGCTATGGTCACAGGCAGGAGGCTGTGGCTACAACAGCCACGACCCCTCACAGGGTTAGATCAAGGCACCCTTCCCAGCCCAGAAAGCAGCCCTCTAGTCTTCAGCCCTCCAGGGGAATTCCAGAGGGACAGGCAGTTATTCTGAGTCTGGGAGAGGAAAGCTATAATACAAGGCCAGGGTGTTAAAGGGACAACCTGACAAAGAGACATATAACATATAGAATTATAGATGGGTGACAGTGAATTTGGGGATGGTTTTCACCTTAACCAACCCCACCACCTCCTACCTTTCTACCCTCTCCTGCTGCTGTGCTGTCGACCAGCAGCGCTACAATGACAGGCTCTCAGGGAGACCTTGAAGGCCTTATGACGTACCAACAGTGGTTAATGTCAGTGCTTAATTTGTAAATGAATGAGTGTTGACGCCCAAACCTCTGCTCAGAAGTCTGCGGCCTGCGGTGTTAAATGTAGACGCGGCCAATACCAAGGCTGCAGAGATCTAAAACCTTCTTGTGCCTCTTTAATTCTCCTATTGTGTTGTCCCTTTCTTGTGCTCTCTTAATGTCTGATGTCGAAAAAGAAGTTCTGGTCCCCAAAAACCATCGGCTCAATTTAAGCACTGGTAATGTTTGTTGGTCTATGTGCATGGGCACCTGTATGCTTGATGCACACTGTAACTGTAAAATTGAGCTCCTTGAGGTAGTTTGGTCAGTGTGCATGTTGTATGCACGTGTATCTGTATCGTGTGTGACTGCATGCATGCACCATACAAAAGTGAAACCTGACCACCCGCAGACGCTCCTGCACAGTCTCGCGCTTGCTGGTTGTGCATGGTGATCGAGTGCAGGCAGCTGGTGCTGCGTTGCTTCCAGGGCTGCGCTCTGCTCCGGTCCGGCTCGGGGTAGCTGTGTTTGCCCGAGCGGCGCTGCGCTTGCTGTCCTTGGTGGGGCGGGGCTGCTGAGCTCATGAAGCGCACTGCTGTGATATCCGATCCCGTCCCGGGAGCCCCAGCTGGATGCAGGCTCAGCTGCAGCATTGGCCCAGGCAAACCCTATCCGAATGCCAAGCCCGCAAACCCGCTGCACTCCGGGTGAGGCCTGTGGCGCGTGCTGCTGATCACTGGGTGAGGCATTTGGCGCGTGCTGCTGCACACCGGGTGTGAGGGCTGTGCGCGTGCCACTGCACACCGGATGAGGACTGTGCGCGTGCTGCTGCACACCGGGTGAAGTGAGGGCGGGGGCTCGTGCTGCTGATCGCCTGTGGCGCGTGCTGCTGCTGCACCCCGACCCGCCTCTGCTTCTGGAGGGCAGACAGGGTGCTGGTTAAGATAAATGGGACGACTGCACGTTTCTATTAAAGCTTCAATACAAAAGGGAAAACAGTCCACTAATGATTCTTCCACCTTTATCAAATCAGTTATCTTCAAGTGCCCAGAGTTGTGGGGAGGACTGAAAGGTCTTCATTATGTTTCGTTGATGCCTTCACTGCTGAACGCGCAGT
Organism: Lissotriton helveticus; assembly: GCF_964261635.1. Lineage (NCBI taxonomy): Eukaryota > Metazoa > Chordata > Amphibia > Caudata > Salamandridae > Lissotriton > Lissotriton helveticus. The sequence continues at coordinate 127,813,508 of NC_136070.1, read as the reverse complement.
AGTTAAAGACTAAATGAATTTTCCCATCTAGGTCTGTGAGAGCAGGGGGTCCATCTTACACGAAAACTCTCAGTTCGAGTGCGTTCCCTGAGAGCATGGAGAGCGGGTGTAGCGTTAAGTCAGAGCTGCCCATTTGGAACTGGGGATCCAGGTTCGATTCTCGGCGTCGGCGCAACAGCCTGTGATTCTGGGCAATTCACTTAATCTCCCCGTGCTGAAAAGCATGCCCCGAATCACAGCATGTTGATCTGACGCCGAGACTCGAACCTGGATCGCAACATAGCGTATTTTTGCAACATTCATAAGTTACCCCCTCCATTTTGCGCCTCGAATCATAATTGAAAGATGGAAGCCAAGGTTACAAGGCCGCAGGGTAGTTACATTTGAAACCAATCAAGGGAGTCCGGTGTTGTCATTTAGGAGGATTACAGATGTTCTAGCTAGCCCGGGTTATTTTGGCCCACTACAGTAATCCCAGCATACTTTTTTGGGGGTGTTGTCAGATGTTATTTCTTCCATTCGTCGTGATTGTTTCAGGACTTCTGGCCCATATAGTTCCACAGTGCGGCAGGACATGTGCGCAAGATCAGCGGTATCAGTGTGACGGCGCGGGGATTCTCCAGATACAGATGGGAATGATAATGATTTATGTGCTCGGCTGGGTGTCAGGTGCTTGTGATGCTCTATGTTAAATTGTATTCGCTGGACCCTTACATTTCTCAAGATCAATTTAGGGTATTCTGTCACTTTACTACATTCTCCGCCTGTTAGTTCAACCCCTTATCCTGTGTCCATCTCATCGTCAGTGCTCCCAGGTCTTTGGTCATGTTTTCCAGCGCCAGGTATAATTGTGTCACTGCCTTTCTGCCACTTCAAAGCAGTAGTTTTTTGCACAATGCCATATAAGTCAATGGGAGTCTCCCATAAATGCTCCATGCTTGCTCAAAGACAATCCTCAATGCATTATATGTCAAGAACTGTCCTCGGGGGCATGATGCTTCTGCCTAAGACTTTGAAAAGTGTGCAGCTCTCCTCCTGCAGATCTTTAACTGAATTTGTGAAACTAGGTAGTATCCATAGTTGCTAGTCTGGAGAATAGGTGTTTAAGCATCATCATCACCTGTGCTATTCGTTTTGTGGTGCCAATAAACACCCCAACACTGAAGTGGGAGAAGACATGTCTCGATTTTTCAGGGCATCACTTCTCCCTAGCCACTTGGCTACTCGTTGAATTTGGGAGGCCAGGTAATACAGCTCAATATCAGAGGTATCCAGCCCCACAGCCAGTGCTTAATGTGAGCTGGTGGGGGCCACCAACACTTATTTTTGGGAACCAGCACTTATTTTTCCACATCAGATATTTACTGAAAGCAAGAGAGGGGAAAACACACAAAGTGGAAAGACTGAGGGAGAGAACGATGAGAAAACCGTCACAAAGGGACAAAGCGGGTACCTGTAAGATGGAAATAAAGGGGCAGGGAATCTCTGGTAGTGACTTAAAGAGGCATGAGGTGAATTCCAGACTACACAGCCTTTGAATTGGGTGCGGCAACATGTAATCGTACCAGTCGCTGGCTTCTGAGCAGAGCTTTTGGCACTTATTCTTTCACACATTAATAAGGTCAGCAACAATACTATTGACTTTTCCAACCAGGATGCCAGCCTGGATTCTTGGATATTTGTGATAGCTTTTGACAGGTTTCCCAGCAGAAGATCTGCTTCCCTTTGATAGGTCTGATGGGCAAGCAGTGGGACGTAGCGATGCTCCAAGATAAAGGCAAGTATTGTATTGTATTGTATTGTGGTATATTTGTATAGCGCAACCTGTCACCACCAAGGGCATCCTGGCGCTTTTGAACCATGATCCAGCGAATTCGGCAGCTAGCCTGTCCTAGGGAAGAGGTAAGTTTTTAACGCCTTCCTAAAGGCTGAGAGATCTTCAAGACTCCTTAAGGATATTGGCAAGGAGTTCCAGAGTCTGGACGCCGCCACTCTGAACGAGCGGCCGCCCATCCTCACTCTCTGGAACCGCGGGACTACTAGTAGCCTGGATGAAGAGGACCGAAGGGCTCGAGATGGAAGGTACCAGGCAAACATTCTTTGCAAAGGGATCGGACCCAAACCATGAATAGCTCTAAACACAATGCATGCTGCTTTATAGCGAACACGTAGATGAACCGGGAGCCAATGGAGTACCTGTAGCGCGGTTGTAGAGGAGCTGTGGTAGGGACGGGATAGGGCAAGTTTGGCTGCAAGATTTTGAACCCTTTGGAGCTTGCCCAGAAGTGTTACCGGGGCTTCCAGAAGTAGTGCGTTGCAATAGTCGAGTCGACTTAAAATGGTGCTCCGCACTACTTCAGGTCTAGCTTGCTCAGGGAGGAGGGGTAAGACCTTGCGCAGCATTCGAATAAGCATCATGCACGTTGAAGTAGTCTTGTTTACGTGCAGATCCAACTGCAAGTTGGGCCCAAAAATGACGCCCAAGTTACGCGCCGATTGTGCGGCTGACACTGTGTCTGAGAATGACTGGGGCCAGAAGTCGTTAGGGAGATCTCTAGGGACTCGGTCGTTAGAGCAATGCAGGACCTCCGTCTTAGTTCCATTGAACTGTAACGAGTTCAAGCGGAGCCATTCCGCTGTAGCCTGCATGCACCGGTGGAAAGTTTCCATCGGGACTGCATCCTGTCCCTCGAGTGAAAAAACCAGCTGGGTGTCGTCCGCATAATTAAATGCGGAGATCCCAAAGGATTTAATGAGCTGGACTAAGGGGCGGAGGTAGATATTAAAGAGTATAGGGCTGATGGCTGAGCCCTGAGGTACTCCTTGTCCCACCCTCCGCTCCTCTGAACTAAAGGGAGGGAGCGAGACCCGTTGCTGACGGTCGTCCAAATAGGAAATCAGCCAGTCCCTGGCCTTATCTCTGACCCCGCACTCTTCTAGCCGCGATATTAAAATAGGATGGCTGACCGTGTCGAACGCGGCTGACATATCGAGCAGCACCAAAAAGGCTGCTCGACCACTGTCGACTCGCGCCCGCAGATTGTCCAGCACGGTCACTAACGCGGATTCCGTCCCATGAGCTGGGCGGAAGCCGAATTGCGTCTCATCCAGCCAGACGTTCCCTTCTAGGAAGCCGGACAGAGTGCGGGTAACCAATTTTTCCATGATTTTAACTGGAAAAGGAAGCAGAGAGATTGGCCGGTAGTTGGAAAGACAAGCAGGGTCAAGTGTGGGTTTTTTTAAAAGCGGAGAAACCACTGCCTTCTTCCAACAACCCGGTACAATTCCTGTTTCGAACGACTGGCAGCAGATGGAGTGCAAAGGCTGAAACAGTTCCTCCTGAAACAACCTCCAGAATTTTGGAGGGAGAGGATCGAGAGGCCAGCCAGACGAGATGGTAAGGGCTAGGCTGCCAAACTCCTCCAAGGAAGGAAGGGGAAAGCTCCTCAGCTGGGGTCGACTGGCCGCAATCGCCGGAGCTCCCAAACTGAGGGCCTGGTCCGAGGAGGGAAAGGAAGAGCTACTCAGCTGGGGTCGACTGGCCTCAATCGCCGGAGCTCCCAAACTGAGGGCCTGGTCCGAGGAGGAAAAGGAAGAGCTCCTCAGCTGGGGTCGACTGGCCGCAATCGCCGGAGCTCCCAAACTGAGGGCCTGGTCCGAGGAGGGAAAGGAAGAGCTACTCAGCTGGGGTCGACTGGCCTCAATCGCCGGAGCTCCCAGCCCGAGGACCTGGTCCGAAGCGGGAGGGGGGAACCACTCGGCTGGGGTCGACTGGCCTCAGTCACCGGAGCTCCCAAACTGAGGGCCCGGTTCTCTGGCTGGGGTCGACTGGGAGACGCGGCCGGAGCTCCCAAACAGAGGTGGGAAGCCCTCTGCGGGGGTCGACTGGCCATCGCTCCCGGAGCTCCCAAACCAGGGGAGGCAGTAACTGGGTCCTGCAGACCCTCCAGGATTCTGCAGATTTTCTCCTCAAAGGCGTCGGCAAGTGAGTCACAGAGGGCGTGCGACGAGGGAACGGAACTAGCCACACACGTAGGATGGGCAAGGTCCCTGACGATTTTAAAAAGGGCCTGTGCCTTATTTGGGGCCTGATTCAAGGTGGCTTCCAGAAAGGTCGCTTTCGCCAACTTGATCTGAGCCTTGTATTTTTGTATGGCGGTCCGGAACGCAGTTTTCTCCGAGTCTAAATACTGTTTCCTCCACACCCTTTCTGCACGTTTGCAGTCGAGTTTAAGCTGGCGTAGTTCGCTCGTATACCAGGGGCTAGCTCGATTCACCCTCCCTCTCAAGTTGTGTAGATTCATGTCTACCCGTCCCACATTAGGTCTCAAAGGGGAGAGATAGGATTTGAACATGTTCGCTTTCACTCCTGACTTGTACGCGAAGATCTTTAGCACCTGCAGGGCCTGCTTTATAGCTTCCCCTCCCCCCACACACCCAGCGTCGTTTAGGTACAACATGACATTGTTATCGAAGAGGGAAATCACATTCACATAGTCCCTTATCAGGATTACCTGATAAGGGTTGCTAATAGCCCCTTAGCCAAGGTATACCAGAGAGGTTAGAGAGGGCTGCCTGATGTGTACTTTTGTGTATAGTCCAGTTGTTTGATACAATTTTCATAACTCTGGCCTGGGGAAACATAAGAGTTTGTTGCACTTTAGTATTTGCCTGCCTAAGCCCATTTCTTGTAGTACAACGAGCAGGTATTCCCAATCCAAGATATTTAATGTTCTCTCCATGTCTACGGTGACTACAGCTGCCATCCACGACACAGGTTGGTATTCTCTGAGACTGCAGGGCATGCACCAGACATTTGATATTCATATCTGTATTTCTAGGTTCCAAAAAGCCTGTTTGGACGGCATAATCTAGTCACAATAAAAGAGGGCAATTTATTTTGTCCAGAACCTTGCCTAAAACCTTGCAGTCTAGTTTAAGCATAGCTAGAGGGCGGTGTAATGATCAATCTAGTGGCCCTTGACATGGTTCGGGCAATCCCTCTTGAAGTGGGTGTATTGTACCCTGATCATGCACCTCTGAGTACATAGACTACAGTGTAGGAGCAAGAGTAGCACTAACGGTCATGTACAATTCGACCGTCTGCCATACCCCCATCGTCAGGTCTTTCATCATCTGCCTGACCTCCTCGATTGTGGTAGGTGTCTCTAGCTCCACCGATTGCAGTAGGTTAAGTGTGCTCTAGCCTTTGAGTGCCTGTATACAGTGCAGACGCCTATCGAGGAGGACGGTGTACGCTGTTGAGTTTTCTGTTGTGCTATGGCAATTCAGCATTAATTTCATCTGCATAATAACTTTGTGGCTGTCTGGAGATCTCAGCAACCTCTTAGCAGTGAAACAATCCTAGGCAATTCATACATTCGCCATGCTCCTGCTAGTACATCTATGATTTGCCTATAACTGAGCTCTGCATGTGGATTCTAGCTTTAATTCTCTTATATAACCTCCTGTCTCAAAATTTCTTTCGTGATTACGAAGCTCACTCAATATGTAGTCATTAGGCAAGTGCCTCTTATGTAAAGTTTAAAGGCATCCCACTCTAGGAGGTTGTCATCTGCGGCGCCGGCATTGATGGTAAAATGTTGTTATACGTGTCCCTTGATCTCATCTACAAAGGGTAGGTCAGTTAACGAGTCAGTATGCAATTTCCGGGGGAATAATTGTTTGTTGCTTCCTCCAGGTTACATGTGCTGCTAAATGGCATGATCAGAACACACGAGGCACTCTGCTGTAGTTATCCTGCCATATCCAGGCCATGCACTGCCGAATAGAACGAGTATTCCTCGGCATCAGCGTGTATTGCACGCCATGGTTAAGTTAATTGCCATTTTGCAAAATGAGGGGACGTGATTGTTTGAGGTAAGGGAGGGAATCAGATGTCTTTATCTATGTCATTGCATTTATTGTCAGCCTCCCCTCCACCTACCCACCACATATATCTGAGGTCTGAGCAAGAGGAGGCAGATGTACTTGCAAAAAAAAATCTGCCTTTTGAGGCACTGGGAGCATATATGGTGAATATCACTAGCGGTTTGCTATCTAATAACCCTTCCACTACTACAAATCTCACCTTCAGATCAGTTTTAACTTTGTTTACCGCAAAAAGTACACCAGCCCATATCCATACCAGCACTCCTCTATCACAGGGAGTGTATGACATTAAAAAACATTTGTCCCCTCCATTTATTCTGAACCCTTTATCTCTCTAACCTGGACAAAGGGGTTTCCTGCGGAGGACGCCTCGTCTGTGTAAGGTTGTATGACATTACAACACCGTCAATTACCATGCATGCCGATAACACCATTTTTTTTATAACACATGCCTTTACCACATCATATGACCAGGTAAGTATAATTAATGTAGGTGTTACACACACACACACACACACACACACACACACACATATTAATATATCTTTACATGTGTGTGTGTATATATATATCTATATCTATATAATGTATTTTCCTATTATAGGGTAAATTACATATATATTTTTTGGGGTGACCCCCAACCTCCCCTTTTTTCACTACCCTTACTATTCAAATATCTTTACCCACCCCTAAACCCTAATAACACCCAGTACCCCTACCCACCAATAGACCCCCAAACACCCTTAACAACCACTACCCTCTGCAAACCCCCCAAAATATCTATACCACCCAATACCCTTACCTACCCCGTAACCCTAAAAATACCTTTACCACCAAATACCCCTACACACCCCTAAGTGCTAAAAACACCCTTACCACCAAATAACCTTACCCACCCCTAAACCCTAAAAATACCTATACTCCTACCCATCACATAACCCCTACCCAGCATTGAACCTAAACACCTCTCTCTCTCTCTCTTTTCTCACTCTTCTCTCTCTTCTCTCTCTCTTCTCTCTCTTCTCTCTCTTCTCTCTACCTCTCCCTCTCCCCCCTCTCTCCCACTCTCCCCTCTCTCCCTCTGAAAAGTTTGCATGGTAAAGGCCCTTCGTGCCAATTACCGCATTGTGAAGGCTGTGCCCCTGCGTGCATTCCGCTTCACTGGGCTTCCCATCTCCCTCGCATTGCACCGCTCTTACCTGCAGCGGCCGCGGCTGAGGTCAGGATCTCATATGTGCACGCGGGAGACCTTTGTGGTCACTGTAAAAAGCCAACGTGCATGACTTTCAGTCTCAAACATGGGGTCAGATATTAGGTGCTTCGAAATCGAAATATTCCTGCTGCCGTCGCCTGCACATAAAAATTAAACCACCCAAAACTAGAATATTGCAAAACAGTGACTTATCGCTCTCCTCAGTGAGGACAGCACAGCAACATGAAAATCGCCTGCACATAATATTGGTCAATCTCCCAAATAACTCATTGTCCAGATGAATTACAATCCAAAATAAGTCTCATTTAGCGAAGTTCATGGCGGTTGTGAACAGGCCCTCAGTATCGGTCGTCTTTCTGAGTCACACCGGGAAAGCCCATATGATGAATTTTAAAGAACGTTTTTCCAAATATATCGACTGAAAAGTTGTAGCCTTTATAGGCAGTTTAGAAGTAGAGATTATTAAATATTCCGGGTGCTAATACCTCTGAGTCACTTCCGGTTTCTGAAATTGAACTCAAATGCCACATAGATGATAGTACTAGTAAAAACAAAATACAAAAGTGACAAGATATGGTTAGAAAATGACTGTGGTGTGGGAAAGAAGCAAAAGAGAAATCGTTAAAGACAAAATCGTTAATTTTGGAAAAAGCAAATGAACCCTTAAACTTTAGATAAGGTTTTTTAGGCACTCTGACTTTGATTTTTAATATTCATATGCTTCTCTATTGGTTAAAAGATACAAATTGAGCTTTTGCTAAACCTTTCCCACTGAACCCCCCCTTTGGTCCCAATTAAATGATTTTCTGGGAGGTCATCTCTCAATGGCTTGGATAAGCTACGGCAATCGTAATCTTGACTAATTTTATATGTTTTTTTTCCTTTGTATTTCAGTTTTATTACTCGAGAAGGTAGAGAATGCTGATCTGAGAAATAAAACATTGAAGATTACGGACTTTGGCTTGGCAAGAGAGTGGCATCGAACCACCAAAATGAGCGCGGCTGGGACGTACGCGTGGATGGCGCCTGAGGTGATCCGCTCCTCCATGTTCTCCAAAGGAAGTGACGTATGGAGGTATTCTGTGCATTTGGTATAAGATGCTCTAGCTGCCCGTTATTTCTGTAATACACTATAATATTTATTGTATTATTTTTATATAGTGCAGAACATTTTAAAGAGTTCCCACTTCAAAACGCCTTATCAAAAATACACGTTGTTTCCAGTTGCACCTGAGTGCAGTATGTGATATAGTAGGGTATAAGCTTATCTCTAGGTAGAGCTAGCAGAGTTGGTGCTAATGTTTGGGACCGCAGAAGCATGTAACCAAAGTGAGATGGCCATTTCATGGGGGTGGGCCTCCTTCCAATGGCACTTGGGAAATTCGACCTTTGACGCTTAGTGCTAGTTGAAACCATGGATAAAGTTGTTTGATTATGATCTCATGTATATTTTGAATGCCTTGTTGCAATTCAGGGACCCGCCATCCAAGGGACCTACCTCTTTGTTTAATACATTTTAACATGTTTGGTGGACTTTCAGACCTCATCTTGCACTTCTAAGTGAATTTTATGGGATTTAATTATGTGTTTGTTGAGGTTGTCTAGCTGCCTGGTTTTGCAGTGTTTGTAGCTTGTTGGTTTGAGGCCTGTATAAACTTGGTTCCAGTTGCCCAACTATAACTAGACTACAGGTGTTGTAAGATCCCCATGTACATTGTGAGAAAGTTGTACATTTATTCCCTTAACCTTTGTTATTGTAAGTGTAACGGGGGTTTAAGAATGGAATGTTATGCCCAAAATTATTTTCATTCATCAGCTTTCAAACTCCATTCAGGTTTGAAGGCCGAGGGACCACACTTATATATATTACGTTCGGTGGTAGGCCTTGGTTTTTGATCCACCAAGGCGTTGATCATTTTCCTTCATGTGGTAATGGATGTTGTCCAGTTATCTTCTGGTATTGGCCCATCTCTCGAGTTCTGAGTATTGACTATGAACAATTGGGATTGCAGATCTTGTTTGAGCACCTGCGTTAGGTGATGCATATAGGAATTGAAAAGTGGAGGTGAGAGAGAGAGAGGGGGGGGGGGATCCATGGGGTAATTCTTGGAAGAATCCGGTGTCACAATTATGACCTGATGGCAGGATTGTTGGGAAAGGATTATGTCTTCTCTGGGACACTCAGAAACACAAAAGGAGCACCAGGGGGTACAATGTCGGGTCGCCCCATTCAATCATATATAAACACACTAGGACCCGACTTGTTCTGAACAGTTAACTGTATTTCTTCAAAAACATCGGAGGTTCGTTAGGAAAACCTTTTAACTTCCCTCACTAGCTAGGTTCACTACCACTGGCCTGTTAGTCCAACTGTTCACTTTTAAACTTAGCGTCAATACACCAGAGTCAATTTTTTTTAATAACAGATTTGTATTGATTTTTAAGGAAAATAACAAAGTGGGGAGGAACAATCTCATGGGCAATGCAAAGAAGCAGTTAGATAGACAATACACATTGCAAATTCTATCCTCAATACTTCTAAAGTCCTCACGTGCCCAGTCTCAACCAGGTTCCTGCCAAGGCCCTTGAGAACTGACAGTCGGCCCCTCTCCCTCCCAGTTGTCAATACAACACTCAGGTTATCAATTCTCCACACTCAATACAGTCTAACAGAGAGTATCAAATGAAAATCCCTACCCCGCCCCTACCCCCAGGCCCCAAAAACCCCAATTCGAACCCCACACCACAGTCCATACACACATCAAAAAGCAATCTCGACAATGGAAGATGACATCCCGGAATACTTGGTGCACCTTATACACAAAGTTGAATCGACCCTGAGACAAGACCTTTACAGGCCTTGATACCAGGTCTCTGTGGATGACCGGACACTTATGGCCATTGTAAACACTGGGGCCACCATCAACATACTGCCTTTGACTTTACACCAGGCCAGCTCTTTGCATCATGAACACCAGAGTATATGCTTTCGACACCACCCCATTTCCTCCCACTTGCTGGAGTATTCACATCTGTTATCGAACATCATGGCCAGTCCACCAAAGCAAAGATTTATGTCACCAAGGGCAGATCAGACTTGCTCCCCAGCTGCCACACCACTGAATGCCTCCAGTTGGTCCCATTTCACAGTTGAGATCCATGCCAGTGTGGTAGACTCCCTCATCGGTGAGTTTACGCGGATGTATGACATTACAACGCATGCTATTACAAGGCATGCCTTTACGACGCAAGTTTTACAACGCAACTTTTACAACGACTTGCGTTGGGGGGCGCTGGATAGTGAAATTTACTATTCCAACTCCAGTCCCCGTGGATAGTAGGGAAGGTGTTGGAAACTATTCCCTATCCTAGAGCGCCCCCCAGCGCAAGTCGTTGTAAAGGTTGCGTTGTAATGGTTGCGTTGTAAGGTACTTCGTTGTGACAGTTGCGTTGTAAAGGATGTTTACCGTTTAAGCACCTGTTCAAAGGAATATGCTGTCTGAAGGGACGAGAGGTGCATCTGCAAATTGACCAGTCTGTACAGTCGGTCGCCCTGCACCATGGGCCTCTCTGATTGTGGTCGCCAAGACGCCGAAACAACTTGGGGAGGTGAGGAAATGTGTGGATATGTGCCTCCCCAGCACTGTTATGAAACGAGAGAGACACCTAACTTTGACAGTTGACAACATTGTAGGAGAGCTATTGGCTCCCAGTGGTTTTCGAAAATGCAACCGAGGCCAGGCAACCATCAAATTCTCCTGGCACTCAAGTCCTACTCCATAACAACATTCTCAACCCATCTCGGATTGAGGTTACAAATGCCTCAATTTCAGAATTACCAGCACAGCCGGAGTGTTCCAGGATATCATCAGAGGGGTGTTAGCTGGGCTCCCAGAGTTCCTAAATGTCAGGGATGATATTTTGGTGCATGCCCCCACTATCGAAAAGCAACTCTGCAGGCTAAGAGCAGTGTTCAACTGCCTCCACCAGAGCGGACTAACCCTCGACCGAGAAGAATGTGAGTTCTTCAAAGAAGACCTCTATTTCTTCGGCTTCAGCTTTTCTGTGAAAGGCGTCACCCCAGATCTGGCCGAAGTCTGCGACATACAAGCAGCACCAGCACCCACCACAGTTACTGGTGTCAGGAGTTTCCTGGGGATGGTAACTTACTGTGGTTGTTTAATGCAAAATCTCTCCAATTCACAGATTCACTCTAAGAACTCACCAAAGCACCTGCCCTCTAGCACTGGGGTATGGAACAAGGCCAGGCATTCCAAGCCATGAAAGATGCACTCTCGGAGGATACTAGTCATGGATACTTCGATCCTGCCAAAGACACTGAACTCCCTGTGGACTCTAGCACAACAGACCTTGGAGAGGCCCTGTCCCAGAAGCATAAGTGCAGAGATTGGATTAGATGAACTTCACATACAAGCAGATGACACACATGTAGCAACACTCGAAAATTAGCATTACCCTGAAATGCACATACAACTGTGCGCTGAACCTGGTATGGTGAGGGAGAGGGAAGAAGGCAGAGTTATCATTACATATCCGTACATCTCTCGAACTTTACGTGCCACAGATCTGATATCTAACCAATTACTCTGCCTGACGTTTGGGGATGTTCAGGAGTCTCCCTTTAATCCCTTATATAACTGGTTATTGTTGAGGCTGCACCCGTTAGTTAGTGAAGGGGGGGGGTATTTATGTTACTAGCCAACAGATTTGCATGATACTCTATTCAGGCTCTACTGATATGGTAAATGGCAACTTTTAAGCACATCTAATGTTTAAAGATGTGTCGCCAAGTGCATATTCATGACTATGCATCGAACTTAGCATTGCAAGCAGCTAAATACTGTATATTATGCTGTAACTGGAAAGACGGACTAAAATGCAATATGACTTAATATATATGTATGATGTTGAAATTACTGCATAAACATCAATAAAATCTGTTAAAAAAAATAAAGCAATAGTGCGGAGAGTGCGCTCTCATTGCCTATGTGAGCAGAGCACTAACCACTACCGAACAGAGGTTTTCCCACATCGAGAAAGAGACAATCACAATCTATTGGGAGTGTCGGCATTTCCACGTGTACCAGTACGGGCACCTGTTCACGGTGAAAATGGACCACAAGCCATTACTACCACTGTTCAAAGGGTCTGCAACAAAGCCCCCACCCTGGATTGAGAAGTGGATCCTCCATTGGCAAGAATACAACTACTCAGTGGAGTATAAACCAGGGCCCCACAATCCCACCGACTATCTGCTGTGGCACGCATGACCAGCTACCCCCTAAGAAAGGCAGGCAGCAGCGGACATGTACGTCAAGATGGTCGTGAAACGATGCCAATCGTCTTCCTCTCTCACCTGCCAACATCATAAAAGCAACCACGACCAACAGCTGTCTCCAGTCTCCCATCACTGACACCTGGTCAGGGAAATGAATCAACATAATTATCGACCTGGCACAAAAATCAGCAGAGGCCCGATACGTACTCAAACCCTTACACAATATAAGGGACCAACTCATGGTCACTACAGAAGGGTGTCTCCTGAGAGGACACCAGCTGGTAATACCTACCAGATTGACGAAGCACATGGTGGATCTTACCCATGGATCCCACCAAGGGATCGTCAGAACAAAGAACAGGCTACGCAGCAAGGTGTGGTTCCCTGGTCTGGACGATCTGGAAGGAGGGCACCATCCAGCAGTGTGACTTATGCCAAGTCACCCGACAGTCCAGACCCCCACTGTCCATCATCACAGAGCAAATCTCGGAGGCCTGTGGCACTGAGCCAGTGTGGATTTCGACAGCCTTCCGGATGGCTGACATCTGTTTGTCATCATTGACAATTTTCCTAAGTACCCAGAGGTGGATATAGTGCAATTCTCATCAGCTGCATAAATGATACCAAAACTTGAAAAAGTAATGGCCACCCACGGCCTAATTAAGGAAATCTGCACGGACAGCGGTTGGCCCCTCAGTAGTCAGGATTTTGCCACCTATTTGCTGTCCAGGGGCACAAAACAGTGCAAAATCACCCAGCGCTGACCTCAAGCCAACAGGGAGGCTAAGCAGAGCAGCAAAACACGGAGAAAGCAATATACACCTTCCTTAAGGACACCCGATGCCTCACACCACCACAGCCGGAGTAACACCTAGCATCCTCTGTTTTGGGAGGAGAGTGAAAGACTCAATACCACACCACCGTCAGTGAGAGAAGCTCCCAGTCCCAAACAGCCTAGCCTCATCCGGGACACAGACCCATAACCAAAAGGTGACGCAACGCAGACAAGCCGGCATTCAAGTCGGGACTGGGTGCTTGTGAGATACAGCCATCCTCGAAGCAAATTCCTATTACCTTATTAGCGCTCACCATGGCAAGTCACGAAAGTCAAAGGGACAATAGTGTCGACCACAATGGGCCGGAAAACAGTCACCAGGAATGCTTCGCACTTAAAGAAATTCCATACTGCACCTGAAAGTACACCGAAAGGAGACAGCGTTCCCGTTGAAAGCGAAAGGCGCCAACTACAACCGGATGAGAACGGAGAGGAGCTTGAATCCAGGGAGTCACATCTCACAGCTACAGAACTGCCTCAAAACCTTTGCCCAAGCCCCAGAACACCAGCACAGGACCCCACTGCAGAGGAGGCACCAGGGCGAGTTTTGTGATGGTACAACCTCAGAAAGAACCCCACCCCATCCCAACAATTCCAGGACTATGTGATGGACTGACTAAGGAGAGAAGAAAACAAACACCCCAAACAAAGGTTTTCTGAAAGCTCATTGCAGAAAAACTATTCGAATTCAGTGTTTCGCATGTTAAGTAATATTTTCTTTTCTTTGTTTTCCTTCAAGAAAAGGAGGCATGTAATGTTGCCAACCAAGGGGTGTTCAACTCATCACCCGCAGGCTATTGTGGAATTTTGGTTGGTCCCAAGGTCACATTACTGTGGGAGTATAATAAAGAGTCGGAGTAACGCAAGGGCAAGTTTTGCGAAAGTTATAATCCGGGGTATGTGCTTTAGTTATTCCGTAGCGTCGCGCGCAACGTAATCCTGAAACTCACTCCCAGTCACAGATCAGGGTTGAATCTATCCTCATTCTTTAGCTCACTTTGCCACCCCAGTTCAGACCCAGCCATATGCAAATCAGTCTTGACCCTGTTCCTCATGGAAATATCCTGCCTGAACTGCCAAGCCAGATCTTACCTGGAACGGAAACAAGCATCCTGGGACCGGTTTCGGGGTAAGATATCTCATCAGCTAGGCTAGCTTGAATCCAGTGGCAAAGAGTGAGCAAGGGACCCACGTCTGGGTATACCCTGCTAACTTAGGGCGAACAAAGCAAGCACAAGTAGATGATGGACGGAGCGCTGAAACCTTTCAGACATTCACCCCCAGTCACAGATTTGGTTTGAATCCATCATCATTCTTTAGCTCAGTTCACCACCCTGATTCAGACCCAGCCACGTGCAAATCAGTCTCGGCCCTGTTCCTCATGAGAACTGTCCAGGCCGAACTGCCAAGCCAGGTCTTCCCTGGACCTGAAACCAGCGATCTCCCTTCCTCAGAGGTACGGACGGTGGAAAACATAACACTGCTCCCTTTGTTACTGTGCTCATGTCTTATTACTCAACTCTAGTTTGGTCTCTTGTGTGGAGTGCTCTAGGCCCCTTTGCCCTTGTGTAGTTAGTGGGGAAATCTGAGAACACCAAAATTCAGCATTTTTGCTGGTAATGTGGCATAAGAGAAGGATGTAAAAACCATTTGCAATCATTCGCTATATTGCTTGCAGCTAGATCATTCAGTTGTCAGTTAGAAAGAGCAAAAAAGTTTGACAGTGAACAAAACATACCATATTTAATGGGTGCGTAAAGAAGGGGTAACATTCACATGAGGGAATGAAGAGGGAAATCAAGATATGTGGAATATTTCTCGAATATCCTCACTCCAGAACTGCAAAAGTTTTACACTGTGAACAGTCCGAAGACAAAGGCGTGTGCCGGTAATTTACAAAAATCTTAACCATGCCTAGAATACATATAGTCATTGTTTTAAAAAAAACAATATACTGGCAGAAATAAAGGCATGCCATGCATAATCATGGACACTAATGTTTTCACCTATTTGTAATGGAAAATAGACATCCAGCTCCAATGCAATGTATCTTTTCATGTGTTTGTGACTGGTGTTTGAGTCTAGCAATGGTCTAAACATTGCTCTAACTTAAGCGATTGTGGAAAAGAGGCATGAAAGGATACATTCAGTTTTGTGGTTGCCCGCAGGAAACTTTGCAGAAGTCAACTTTCATCAGTCAATAACAATGCACCTTAGCCATCAGAACTAACTGGAGAGTGATGTAGTGTTTAACCAGCCATGTTAAATGTGTGCAATTTGATATATCTAGGTTAAGGATAACATTTTCTCAGTAACCTGTATGGCTATACTGAGCTAAGGGAGAATAAGGTGCATAACTGACAGATTCAGGGAAAAGCAATTTAATCTCTTTATTAATCATTTAGTTTTCGGAGTAGAGGGTAAAACTCAAGTTCACTAACTGTGCTAACCAACGCACACTTATAAAAGGATATACGTTTCCTTAGATCCTAATATACCGTCTGTATACATAATGAAAATGCACTCTGTAGTGATGAGTACTTCTATCGTCCTCATCACCTTTTTTCTTCTTATTCTAACAATATATTATTCCCTGGTGTAGATCTGCAGATCAAAATACTACTTTGTGCATGATGTTGTCCCAACTCAGTCCGATAGTACACGGAATCCAGTAATTGTTCCTACTTGGACTACTTGATTGCATTCACATTTGTTGCTTCACTTTGTAATTCTGGTACGGCTTGTGCTGTTGTTCATGTGGCACGTTACGTCTCCCATGACTTTGAGAGTTCACTTCCATTGCTCCATATAAAACCTTTCAACGATATCAACATTTGTGAAATTTTTTGATCTTATAACCTTTTTTTCTTATTTGGTGTCAAACCTAATAAACATGTCCGTTCCATACATTCTATTAACCAAACTTCTGCAATCTAAAAATAGGCTAATCATTGTTGGTAAGCATGGTTTAAGTATTTAAGTATTTAGGAGTTCCTTTCAGGACTAGGTTGGGCATTTAACTATGCGGTGTTACAACTCTCCTGCTTTTAAAGGACCATCTAGCGAATGGTGTCACAATAGATCTCAATAACTCAGCTGACATCATAAAAAAAACTAACATTCTAGAATGCTTATTCTTGGTGACTGATGTTTTTGATCCAGCATCTTGGGCAAATATAGTGTTTTTCTGTTCACTGGATGGCCCTTGTATAGACAGCAGGAGCACAGTTCTGAGACAAAACGTGTTATGTCTCTGTAGAAGACAATAAGTCGCAATAATCCAAAAAATCAAAGATGTAGATTAAGATATATTTAATATCAGTTCCACCCACAGGAGGAGTGCCTCATCAGCCCGGAGTCCGACAAGCAACTGAAGAAGCTCATCGAACCGCCGACATCAGAAGACTCCATACAATCAAAGGAATACATTCTACAATACATGACATACATACATTCTGAAACCTTCTACAATACATGACATATGCATCTAGTCTCACTATGCTTCTGCTGCCTTCTGATGATTGGAATTTTGTTCTCTTATTTCCCCTTCTTCCATTGTCATCTTTCAGCAAATAAATGATACTTTGATATTACCGAGACTGCAGTATTAACATTTGGAAGTAGACCAATGAAGGATGGATATGCCTTAGATGAATGAAGAGTTTGAGAGTGATTTAGATGCCTTTCTTAGAGAGAGAACCTTTGTTGTCGATCAAGCTCAAAAGTGAAAGGTGTCTTGGCTCTTCTCGCATAAGGATTGCATTGTTTTTTGCTCCCACTGTCTCCATCCCCTCCCAACCATAAAAGCCCATGGCCTACCCTGTACTGTATAGTGCCTCACCCTAACCTCTTTCCGATCATGCCCAGTACTCTTTTGCCACCCTTTCCAGAATATCACCTTAGTGGCACCATTTTGGGGTGTCTGCGCCCACTATTGAGACTGCCATTTTACCACTCATAGGTGGCTTATGCTGTTTATGGCCTTGTTGTTTACTTGAACATACAATGAAAACTGACATTTTTAGGGATTAAAGCCGCATCAATTGATTTCAGTGAGGTTGCCACGATTCAGAGGTGTTAGAGGCCTTCTGCATAATTTTTTTATTATTCCTTCAACGTGATCCATTAGTTTGGCAGTTATATTTGGATGTTTTTGTTTGCTTCATTGACGATGCCTCAATACAGTGGTCCTTGTGGGTGAGCATTCAAACAAACCTGTTATAAATTGTAATGCAGCTTTAATTGAGGCGGGTGGAATTTCCAGTGTGTGGACTTCCACGCATTGTTTGAGACTGCCTTTCCATGTTGGACAGTTTCCCTGGCCAGCATGGGAGGTGGTCGCAACCTCTGTTAGCTGAGTAAAACGCTGAATTGAAACTCACCTGAAGGCTCTATGCATCTTATTTACTACAATTTTTGAAGATGAGCTGACCAGAGTTACTCCTTAGGTCGAGGCAGTGACGGGAGTGAACAGCAGTGATGCGACCGCTTAGAATCCATGGCGTGGACTCACATACAATTCACAGTGCTGCAACATCAAAGTAAAAGGTGTTTGGGACTGCCGCAGTGCTGTGTATATTCCTGACGGCAAGTACGGCCATAAATGATAAGATATTTAAGAGTTTGTTGTTGTGCTTTCCCCGGTCGAGCCCCAGAACTCTAAGCGCGCATTCCAGCTTCACGTGCTGCTACCTGCGACCGCATCACATAAGTCACGTTACACACGGCAGGCATCTTGAGTGGTGTTCACTGACCCTCTTTAGTCATCGGGGGTGCCATGCCAAGACGCAGTGCGCAGTGGTCATCTTAGGACAGAATCTCATTGGAACTACACCATAAATGACACTTGATGCGCACATGTGCAGTCAAGTGATTTCATCAGTTAGTGCTCATCGGAATGGTCATGCTCACACCTTTTAAAATTATCCTCAAATAAAAGACGCGTGAGTCTTAACAGTGACACACACACCAATCGTGTGTGTTTCATCTGTAACATACACACTCACCTTCTTCAACGCATGTGATCTGCATCTCTGTTTTGACAGGTGAAGTGAACTACGAGGCATAGCCTATTCATTGATACATTGTTACCTTGTAGTAGGTACAAGTTGCGCACTACAAAGTTTTCAGTTGTGGTTTATACAATTTAGCAGTGTAGCGATATTGACATAATAATTTTTTTTGCCTAATAACAAAATCCTTTGTTTATGAAAATTCAGTAAGACATGGCAGCATCACAACTCGCAGTAATAACACCACCGAGTTTCTTAGCACAACCAGGAAAACCATCTGTTCCATGGGAAGATTGTTTACCCATGTTTGAAAATGTCATTGCGGCCCTTGATGTTAAGTACTTTGGGGAAAGCGGGCCAGCGTAATTTTAGATACTTACCTCAGGCATTAGGTACCAACAGTCAACCTATCCTTATTGAGTTTGAGGAAGCCAAGCATCGCCTTGAACTTAGATTTACATAGGAGGAAAATGTAGTCATGACTAGATTCAAGTTTTATACCCAACATCAGACAAAAAAGGCTAAGGGAGTTATCTGCTAAGTGTATATTTGGCACCATGATGGATGAATTAATTAGAGACAAACTAATAGTTCAGTGCTACAGCAAAAAAGTACAGGAAAGACTCCAGACAGCTAAAAATCCTTCCTTAAATGATGCTATAGACATTGCAAAAGTCGCAATGTACCTACTGCATGAAAGAGGTGGAGAATAAAAATAATTTAGGGAATCATTACATGCCAGAAGTTGGCGTGCTTATGAGTCCAAGTGGCACTTCTGTTTTAGCTGTGAGACCCCAAAGATCTTACATGAAAGGAAATACCCAAGGTGGTGGTCAGCTTAAGCAAACTATTAAGTGTTGTGGCAAATGTGGGAGTATGGGCCATACAAGTGAAGCAAAGTACTGTTGGGCCAACAACAAAGAGTGTTGAAAAGTGGTCGGGTTGGTCACTTTGTTAAAATGTGTAGGTCAACAGGACGTGGCATAGTGTCTACAGTTTCTGCTGAAGTGCAAGAATGTGATCATGAAGGTGATAGGATTTTGTGTGTGGAAGGTGAAGTTGTCTGTGAGGGCAAGAGAATCAATTGACCCAAAGCCATGTTTGAAATTGGTCGGGATGTATAATTAACACTTGATACAGGGTCGATGTATAGTATCATTTCAAGAAGTATATTTAACCGTGAGTGGCATAATAGAACATTAGTACCCAAAGACATTTACACTGGAGGCTATCAGTGTGAGTCAGTAGACATCTTGGGTATGTGGATACAGATATTAAGTGTAGTAGAAGGAGTATTTGTGGGATGGTGTACGTAGCAGACCGAGGTCCACCCATATTGGGTTGGATGCACCAATACGACCTACACATCATAATAAATCCTAGAGCACCGTAGCTGATTATGGTAGTTGACGATGAGTCTATATTTGGAGGGGGTTAAGCACATTTCTAGCGATAGTCTAGGAGATTATGTGCACAAGCTTGAGCTAAAGGAGGGAGCCATACCTGTGCAGCACAAAGTGAGGAGGGTGCCAGTGGTAGCATGGGATGAGGTCAAAAACATATTCAGGATATGCTAGATGAAGGCACCATAGAACCAGTTGAGGCGCCTAGATGGATTTCACCTGTGGTCATTACCAAGAAGGCTGACGGACACCTTAGGTTTTGTGTCGACTTGAGGTGCCATAAACAAAATGTTATAGCATATATTTATTTATTTGTTTAGTGTTTTGTGTCTCGTGAACATGACCTGTGAGGGTATCAGAGCACTTTACAGCAATAATACATAATTACAAGAATTAGCAAAACAAGATAGATACAAAAAGGAACATGTAGATATGAGAGCAGAATCGACAATCCCGCCAGCGTTCCAGTACGAGGGAAAGCAAGTCTCTGAACTGCTGAAGCTACAGAAGCATTGAGAGGGATTAGGGTAGGAATTTGCCCATTAGGAAGGTCTTCACTTCCTTTTTGAAACTTGATAGGGCAGGAATTCTTCTGATGTAAGGTGGCAGCGAGTTCCAGATTATGGGGGCGGATATGTACCCTCTTCCCAATATAAACAAAATGGTGCTAATGTTGAGGGGTGGTAAGAACTTTTTGAAGTTAGATCTCAAGAGTGCTTACCACTAGATTAAGCTGCATAAAGATTCCAGGCCCCTTACTGCATTTATCACTTTGGAAGGTACATTTCAATTCACTCGCATGCCATTTGGTTTGGCTGGGTTGATTTTATTAGTCCGATGAATGAGTTGTGAAATAAATTGAGGTTTGCATTAATATTGGTAGTTGCGTTTTCAAAGTGGATTTGTGCAAAGTTCATGAAAGAAATCACTACTAAAAGTGCCGTTCAGTGTCTGAATACTATTTTACTTGAGGAAGGTGTGCCTTGTGTAATAAATACGGATACTGGCACACAGCTTGTTTCAGATGAAATGAAGAAATATTTAAGAATGTGTGTTATTAGTTAACACCACACGTCTTTCTATAATTGCCAGGGGAATGGTTTTGTGGAAAGGGTTAATCGCTTGGTGAAGGGTGTTATTCAAATGGCTGTTGAGAGTGGTGAGAATGTGGAGAGGCAAGTCGAGGAGATGGTGTGGGCATATCACACAACGGTTCAGGAATCCACTTCCAAATCTCCCTTTGAAATCATGAGGGGTAGAATACCGAGCTCCAGAATGGGTACCTGCTTGGATGAAAGAGTTGGTGGTGCACGGTAGGCAAGTCAGAGAGGTGAGTGTGTTTGCTGCCGAATGGTGTGAATCATAACTTGAGTGTTGGTGATTGGGTCAAAGTCAAAGCAGGGAGGTTTGTGATGGGTTTGTCAAAATTCAGGGGTCAATATAGGATCTAACAGGTGTATAGGTTTCATGTTGTGCTAGAGAATGGTGAAAGTGGTATCATCGTAGAGTGGCTTTGTATCAAAAGGGGGTGAGTGTTCTTTTATGAACAATGACAGTGGAAATGGTTTTATGGTAATGAGTGATGAAGATTGTGTGAGATCACACCCTGATACTTCGGGTGTTCAAGGTCTTGCTGGTGAGGGCAGGTCTGTAAGAGAACGCATGCCACCAGTCTTTTTTAAAGATTATGTACAGTGAGCTGTGGGGCGGTGCAAAGGGTTTATATGTTTAAATGTACATTTGGTTGATGTATGATGGTGGGCTTTCCTTGCAACTTTTTTTTAATCTAGGTTTATTGTGGTTCCTGTTTTAAGGGGATGTGTTATATATTGTAATGCAGGTTGAATTGAGGCTGGGGGAATTTCACGTGTGTGGAATTCCACACATTGTTTGAGATTGTCGTTCCATGTTGGACAGTTTCACTGTTCAGCATGGGAGGTGGTTGCAACTGCTGTTAGCTGAGTAAAACACTTAATAGAAACTCACCTGAAGACATCTATGTATCTTATTTATGACGAAGCCCTATCTCTTTACCAGTGTCCATCAAGTCACGGGCTTCTTCAGTAGAGAAAAGTTCTGCTGATGCTTTCAGAGCATAAAGGCTTAACTATATGAGAATTAATCCATCTGCAGTGACCCTGAACCTACTCCTGTGACAGAGTACAACTTAAATCCTAAATCAGACAGTTTCCTTGTACCTTACACATTGACCTCACTCTTTGATCCCCCATAATTATTCATTCATGCTCTCAGAATCTTATTTCTGAATTATAAATACATTCCACAGCACATCTAAAGGTACACTTCTAAGAATAGCACTTCTCAATTATAAAAAAATATTTAAAAGAAAGACTCCCAACATTGTTAGCTCCTAAAATATACTGGAGCATGAACAGTGTGAAAGGAGTTGAGGGTAAAAGGGCTATGGAGTTGGTGGTTAAGGCTACAGTATTTAGTGAACAGAGTTTGTGGTGTAGGGCGAATGATTTGAGGTATATTGATTAGGGTCTAAGAACTTAAGGTTTTGGAGTTATGGGTTGCAGTATAGAATTATGGACATTAAGGGTTAGGGGTTGGAGCTATAGGGGTAAGGGTTTGGGGTATAGGGTAATGACTTGGCATAACGAATTAAGGAGTTTGAAGCCAGGTTTTATTTTAATAAAAGGGGACACATGAGCTAGGGGTTAATGGTATTGAATTAAGAGTTAGGGGTACAGAGTTAAGGGTTTTGGAATAAGGATAAGGTTTAAGGTATGGATGATTAAAGCTTACTCTGTAATGTAGGATCTGGGGATTTACATTGTGACAACTGCTTAAATTGCGGATTATGATGCCTCTAACCAGGACTAATCTTGTGGTCCCATTGGTTGTGAATTAGCACGTCACATACGCCAGTGACTCATTGTCCAAACAGTAGACTCTTGATTGATAGGTTTGACATGTTCCAAGGAGTGGTGGTTATTGATGATTGGGGAATGTGGGCAGTGTCCATCAATATCCCAGCCTGAAGACAGAGGCTCTAGCATTTGTGATGCTTTTTAGACTGCCAATAATTATTTACTGAACATTCGACCAGGACCTAATATTTCTGAGACAGACATAATTACCCGATAAACTTTACGATGGGCTACATCCTGTGAATATTTAGTTACTCTTCGAGTCATAACTGCTTGTTCCTACTCATCTCAAGATAGCTGGCATTCATAATGGGATGTGAATGTCGTGAGGTGATACTTGGGTGTTGCTTAGGACTTCTTCACAAACGTTTTCGTGGGGGAGTTGATATGTAATGAACGAACGAATGACTGGAATTAAGATGCCAGTTGGACTCCACACCCTGTTACAGGGCTAAACCTAGGATTACTACAAAAGGAGAGATTCACTGATTCAGTCTTGCACTCAGAGAAGAAGGAGAGCTCTCCCACACTCAAGAAGCCCCATTATTAGTAGACCTATGAGAAGGGCTAGCACCCACCAGGCCCTTTGTATCAAAGAAATCGCAGTAGAGTGGATCCCCCAAACCTCGAACTATAATCACCTAATGGCCTTGTGAGAAATAAAGCATGCCTTTTAGGTGTTCAACTTCAGAGAGGAAAAAAAGAGAGAGAAATAATGGCAGCCAGAGCACGGACTTCCCAAGAGAGGAAAAATTGCATCCCACCCCAACACCACCGCAACATGGTGTTGTTGAGGTAGGGTGTTGGGACTTCAAGATGATGTCATTAATGTTTGAGGGTTATAGATAAAGGCATGGGGAATGGTCCAGAAGCTGTGCAAAGTGCCAAGGGGCATGGGCAGTGCCAGTGGAGGTAGGAATACTGCCAGGGGGTGGGACTTAGATCAGAACGCGAAAGGACAGTCTGTCACAATAGTTGTTCTCAGCGTTCAATTCAATACAATGTGGTCAAACAAGTTATTGTTACAATCAGGCAGACAGAGTTTGGGGAGTAATGGTTTTTCCATCCCCAAGAATTGAGATATTAGCGGTGGAGGTGGGTGCTTATTTAAAAAATGCGTAGAAATGTCAGTCAAAAATAGAAATGACTGTATCTAAGTATAGGTGCAGTGGAGACGTAAAATGCATTGGTTCTTCTGCTAAATTGTTTGGTAATGGATACATTATGGTTAATCGGAGCTATCAGAAAGATTCTATTTTGGCTGCTCTCTGAGGGACTGGCCCACTTGTCAAGACAGTTGCAAACAACAGGGCTTAAGGGAGACTTTTTTTGTGGTATGGTGCACTGCACTAGCATGGGGGTCAGCCTGACCATACTCTTTAAATGTAATGTACTTGGGGTGGGCGATGCCACATATCGGTGTTTGTAGCTTCTTATACAGGGACTCCCACCTTAAGAAAATGATGGGTCTATTTAGTGAATACACAATTATTTGAAAATGTACATTCCTTGTCTGTGTGGTCCTATTGTATTTTAACAGACCATCCATAGAGCTGGGAGAGTCCACTGACATTCTGTATAAAACATGGGTCTACTTAGATATTGCATTGAATACATTGATTTTGCATGAGATTGAAACAGCTATTTAATTACATGAATTGGAAATGTTCGCTCTTTCCCTTAAGTAGGTAATTATCCCCCCCCACCCAAAAAAAAACAACGAATTCAGTTTGAACAGAATTGGTCTTCTTACAGTATTTAATGCTTGAGAAGAGCCTCACAGCAATCCATGGCTGATAAGTAGTACGGTGTTTTAAAGAGTGCCTGTTATAAATTGTTACCTAAATGTGATAAAACACAAGTGTTACTGCTGTTGCATACATCGGCCCAGTTATTTTAAAATCTTTTTAGCTGACATCCAGATTGAGGAAGAAGGCACTTGATGTCAACATTACATAGACTTGCATGTGTCCTTCTAGATTATATCTTCTACTCATACGCAGGCACAACTTGATATTTCTAGGTCAGTCCTTGAGCATGATAAAATTTTGCTGAACAAATCGCCCACACTGCAGAGTGATTCATTCCAAGCAGCTTCTGTTTGGACAGAGGCTCTTACTCTGCCCCACGATAGTGTGCGTAGATTTGGCTGCATCCTCAGGTTAGATGTGTAATGTGCACACAATTAAGCAGATGGACTATTAAATTCATTTGACGCAGAAAATGTAGAACTACGACGATGTGCGAGACATATATATTCTTAAAGGGACAGTTTGCAATAAAGCTAGCTATCTGCAAAGTGATGAATTCATATTAGATTTGTTTTGGCCTTTTTTGACATTTTCCATTTTTTGATCTTTCTGTCTTCACACTTTAAATTCTCATTAGCAATTTTTGTATCATGAACCTTTGGTGATCTCACTTCAGGGAAAACCTATCAACTCGCGTTAGCAGTGAGAGGGCTGATGATATCTGCTGTAAAGGCTAATAGTTCAATCTCCAAAGAATGTTGCAAGTGGAAAAATGTGTGAAGAGTGAATATGATGTGTGAACTGTACTAACTGGAGAACGGAGAAGACTTGCATTTTCTGTTTATTTACACTTTTAGTTCAGCATAAAGTTAGTAATTAGTTTGAAGACCTAATTTTAACCCGAGTAGAAAGTAGAGTTTAGGTATACAGGACGTGTTAGCAAGTGTATCTTTCAAATTCATAACAAATTTCACTACAAAAATAGTTAAGTACAGTTCTCAAGATGTGCTACACTTTCCTTATCTGAGTCTGATTACATTATCTGATAGTTTTATAGTTCCAGAGTAATAGCTTCGATAGAGAGACTGTGCCACAGATAGAGACCGTCTCCAAAATCTACCTTTGCCGCTATTATAGCTCTTAATCTGCTTAAATGGAATATGTTCTATGCCATCTAGCAAAATAGCTAGAATAGTTTTACTTTTAGTGATTTGTTTATGGGTGTCATATTTTGATACTTCCTGCTATTAGAAAAACGAAAAAACTGAAGTTAACTATTGCTATTGCCACTGCCTTAAGTATTATGATGTCCTTACAGAGTTAGTGTGGAATCAAAACATATACTGAGATAATAATTCTAGTAATTGGTTGCACTTTTTTTTCCAGACGTGTTTTGTAACCACCACAATTTTACTCTTAATGACTTTCATAGTTAACTGAAATAATCAAGAGGTTGTGTCCACAAAAACCCGCGACCCCATGTGGTGCTGGTGGCAACGGTGGGCCCTGGAGCCCATGCAATATATTGCTCCAAAGTGTTTCTCTCTTCTACTGGGTCAGTAAGCACCATTTATTACGCTTACGGATAAAAAAAGACAATTGCCACTTTTTGCCCTATTTGTAATGTTACCCTTTGCTCATGACAAAGGCTGTTGGAAAACATTGTGTTGATTGGCCCTCTGGAAGTTTCAGAAGTGCTCTCACTCTAGTTTCTGACAATGTAATCAATTGTACCTCAACTGTAGGCCCGGTGATCCTGAGTGAACGTCTGAGACTGGGCAATACACCTGCAGGCATGAACAACAACAATTAATTGTCCTATATGCAATCCATTACCCAAATCCAGACTCTTTCCAGTAAGCAGTGCTGTGCTTGAAATGCAACAGATGTTTATTCGGACTACCTGAAGCAATGATAGGTTATGCAAACAGACAGATCTATAAATCTATAAGCAATACACAGTGGTTAGACAGAGCTCAGACAAATTCCTTTACAACCCAGCAGTGTACCCTTACCCCAAGAACGTCTGGTCCTTTTGGTGCTCATAGGGGATGCTTACCGGCGATGTCAGTGTGCCTTCAGGTTTGGCTTGATGGTGGAGATGTAACGTGTTGTAGGACTCCAAGTGCTGGATGGGACCTAAGATCAAATGAACGCTTTAAAGGTAACTTGTTTGCTGAGGGTTCCAACTCTCGTTCTCACTTTACATCGTTGGAGAAGCAGGCAGGCTTCTGGCGGTCATTTGACAGATCCAGCAGTGCCAGAAAACACTTATAGTCTGTGGTTATGGTGACTTTCTGAATGAGCCCCACTCACCTGTGTAAAGATGTTTGTAGTGCTAAAAACTTAAGCAACAAAGTCCTGTCAAGCTTTTTCCTCAGTGAATTGCTTCCCTTAAAACATATGGGAATAACACTAAAATGCCTGATTTTGAGCTTGGATAATACATTTCAGGCTACCATTAGGGCAGATTTACTCCTTTCATTAAGACCATGAAAGAAAGTTCACCATATTTACATTTAATCTGCAGTGCGGTGCATGTTTCACAGTGCCTGAATTCTCCATCGAATTAACCCATTGGAAACAAAACTCTTGCTGAAGTTCCCTCTTTGTCATCGCTTCTGGTGGAATTTTCTCCAGCAAAAATGGGCACAGAACATATTCACCCGAAGCGTGAGAACATTGTTAGGGCATGCATATCTGTTCTCCCTAACATGCTAGGGGGTTTCTCCTTCCATGTCCAGGCTTCTATCTCTACCTTCACATGAAAGGTTTACAGCTCTTTCCAGGGCTGTCTTTACCAGATAGAGCGTGGTATCAGCACTTAATCAGGCACTTGAACCTCCACTAATTTTGGTGGAGTTATTCCGTACCTTTGTGAACCAAATGGTGGAACCTCAGTGGTACCCACAGTTGGACTATCAGTCATTTGCCAAAATCAATGGCTATCTCAACAAAAGGATGTAAATGTCAATCTGCTGTTGTTTGGCTGATATACTATTGCTACCCCCCCACCCAAATCAGCTACAAATGTCTTAGATTCTATATGTCTCTAGTTGGCAGTAACCACATTGTGAGCTGCATGCATGGACAGTGCAAATTGATGTAAAGAAGGAAACTGTATCTGAACTCAGCATTGAAAATGGTCCCCACTTCAGGCATCCAACCTTGAAGGCAGGAAGGCCCTTCCTTTCTCAGCCACCCTTTAGGCACATGGCTGAAAGAAGCTGAAAGAAGTGAAAGAAGGTCAAACCTCATTAATGAGCCCGGCTCCCTCTAGCAGAAACCTCTTCCTTTATCCACATCTCAAGACGACGATGGCCTAGATTTACAAAGAGATGTGGAGGCTTTTACATAGCGATGTACAGTTTTGTGCTTCGCCTGTGGGCCTTCTTTATTTGCCAATAAATCGACGCAGTGCCTTGTGCTGCTTTGCACCAGATGAGCGCTGCGCAAAATGTTAGCAAATCTAGCACTATTCATTTTATGCAGCCAACTCCTGAGGAGAAATGAGAGATCACATCAAGGGGTTTCACTCTTTCCTTAACACACATATCCCCGCGGTATGCCCATGTAATACCGGTGTACCGCGTAACATGCAGGATCAGTTAGACCTTGCATCCCTTCTCACTTTTAAACTTTTAATAAATAATCATGCATAATCATGTTTAGGCTGGGCTTCAAGGCATAGCCCTATGTTCTGTAAGACATGAGAATCACATCAGAAGTCTTACCTCGTTCGACCCATGTTAGAAAGTGAGCCGAGTTGCTCCAGGTCTGTGGGATGGCGGTTCCCCAACTTGCATTCTACTTCTGAGGTTGCACCCGCCACTTACTAATCCTGTTTGTTTCAAGGGTAGGCTGCTACTTCTCCCTTGTGGCACTGCACAGTGAATGGAAGGCACTTCATTAAGGTTGCGTTTGGTCTGTTATTCCCCTTGTCTGCTCAGGGGCAGAGGACGGGTTTCATGTATCTGTCGTTTCCCAACCTGCACTGGGTGGCAGCAGAACATGGGTCACAAGAGGACAGGGTCCCTTCCTTCACCTGGTCGAATTATCTGGGCAGTGAAGGAATGAGTACTAAAGTAACACAACTGTAAGCAGCCAACAGCTTCTGGCACAGTGATTTCAGTCTTGTCACAGCCTTTCCCTAACTGAGGCCCATGGTGCACACTGGGTGCAAGCAGTTCAGGAGTGATTATTTCTGTGCACTGGCTGCCCAAACTCCTCATGCCTCTTTACAGCAGTCATTGAGCAGTGGATGCTAGCGGATTTAGGGAATGCTTGTATGGCTACTCTCTGAAAGATCTAGACTCAAGATATGCATCCTGAAAATATGGAATCACCTCAGGGAACATTTCTCTCCATGCGATGTGGACCCTTCTCCCTAGTTCTTTATCTCACAAATTCAGGCCCTGTGATGTGCATAGAGCTCTTCCGTCAGTGGGCCAAAATCTCACGTCTCCTCTTACTTTCTAGCTTTCCATTATGACGGTGCCTTGGGTCCCTGTGGAATACTCTTTCTGACTACTTTTGGCAAAAGTCTAATTTCCTGTGGTTCAAACATCTCTTAAAAGCCCATTTAAAAAACAAAATCTTCTCTATCGATTCTTATAGAGAAGTCACTAAAAGTAGAGCGTCTGTTGTAGTGTCCTTGTTTGATTAGCTTAACCTAACAGTGGCGGCTGGCATGTCTCGAGAGTGGTGAGGCGGGGAACAAAAGAAATAAAAGGCACTTACTTGTTCTAGCAGCGCAACGTCCTCCTCGAGCCTTCTGTCCTTGCAGACTCCTGACTCCCAAGCCAATCCTGGCGCTGCTCTTATGCAACATGAGAGTAGTGCTAGGATTGGTGGAAGCATCCTCTATCAGCGCTCTCAGGAACACTGGGGACCTTTGCTTTCTCTAACTTAGCTGTCTTAAGACAGCTGAGTTGGAGAGGTTTAAAATGCACATGCCTGGCTGGCCGTCACAACACAGTAGGCCAAAGAGACATGCGCATTTTAAACTCCAGAGCACAAAGCTCCCTGCTGCCAGTCAGCAGTAATGATCCTGCCCCGCTCTGATGCTCAGTTTGGGACAGACCTGTTGCTGAAAAATAAAATGGCAATAAATAAACTTTATTGCCATTTTAGTTTTCAGCTTTGGTCTGGGGTGTTTGTTTGTGGAGCGATGCTCCTCCGCTCAAACGGAGTAGCCGCCCTGCAACCTAATCTTTTTTAAGCATACCACCTAATGCTTCAATAGTTAGATTCTAGTTGACAGAATCTGTTTTTAGTAGGAATTGTTCTTCTTTGGATAAAAAAAAGCCTGATGATTGGGTTCTGCCGCCAAGTGGAAGTTATTTTTTCTCATGTTTTCTCTTCTTTTGGCTAAGAAGCCATGTGAGGTTACGATCTGTTATAGCTAGTGGTATTTATAGCTTGTAAATTGCCACCAAGGGTTATGCTGTTGCCCTCTGCTATAGTTCTAGGTGTTGTATACTACTGGTGATGCTATCAACAGTTGTATGTGATTTTATAAAATTAATCATTTGAATACTGGTTCTGAGAAACCATTTAAGTTAAGCTTTTAATCCAAGTTTCCATGATGAATGGTACTTACCATTTGGCTGTAACCAATGCATAGCATGTCTTTTTTAATGGACGTTTTACGTGTTTTAAGGTGTACTTGCCATTATTTGATGTTCAACTAAATGAGTTTTCGATTATTTGGATTCCCTGAAATGGATTTCTATTATTTTGTTTTTCTGTTACTTTGCATACTACAGTTATTGACACTAATCATTTGTGCTGTTATTGCCTCTCTTAGAGTGTGACCATCTGTGTTCTAACTCAATTTTCCAGTTATTTTAATTTATTTAGTGTTATTCTCTAACACTGCTTCACCAGGTGGTATTACAGCGTTTTACATTGTAACAACATTTACTTATTACATGACATACTATGCGTACAAGTAACATACATCTCATAGAATAGTTGAAACAAAAACCAAAAAAAACAGGAGTGGGGGGGGGGAGTTAGAGGTTTTTGGTAAGTGTACAGTGTGAAAAAAACATTAGGAGGAAGCTTGATGCATCTTCTGAGTGAAGGGGGTGGGGTAGACTAACAGGGCAGGGAGTAGTTCTGTTCAGTTTTTTACCATTAGTGGTTTTACATAAAAAAGGTTTAAGTTGCTTCCTGAAAGCAAGGATGTTGGGTGCCATTCCTAATTGGTTGGGTAGGGAGTTACAAAATGTGGGAGCAGCACCTGAGAATGGTTCTTTGAGATAAAGTTATCATTCAGTCTTGCATACAAGCATGCTTACGTGTGGTGGGAAAACCATTTAATAATGGTATATGCATTCTCTTATCTATCAGGAGAAAATGTGGTTACACGACTAAAGCATAATGAAATGTAAGAGGCTGGAGATAAGGCTGATGTTTCCTGTGTGTTTTATGTAGCATATGTTTGGAAATTAAAAGTATATATTTTCCCTAGTCATCAGTTTTTTGTCTGCTGAGAAAATCGTAGTTGCAGGAAAGCCATGTCTATATACACTGTAAAAGCTCCTTCTCTTACTGACATCAAACGTGAATATGGCAACATTATCTGTGCTTTGTTTTTCAACTATGAGTTATTTTTCTCATAGCTTAAAAGCAGTATAAAATATTTTGTTTAAAACAATGTGCAGGTTGAGGTCCTCTGGCATCTCCCACTTAATGCTTCTAAAATTTAGGAAGGGTGCCAGAAGTACTTTGAAAGTATCTGTCAGAAGGCTCTGATCTGAATTCTGAGTCCAATGGGAGTAATTAACTTTTTTGAGATTTTTAGTATTCACAATCAACATACACATAGGGAATATGTTGTTTTTCAGTAGACCTGGGGAAAGGGAAATTGTATGAGAAAGAAAACCGACACTGAAGATCACCCCGCTGCCTCGTCACTGCCCTGAGCACCGACATGTGTTGTGTGTGATAAAGGATTTCTAAAGAGAAGATTAATGAATGAATGAATGAATGAGTGAATAATGTTGTTATTGATTCGATTAATTACAATTAAGTTAATAAATATTACACACACTAAATACATAATCAATATAAATGTGCAGTCTCTTAAAACTACAGGATTACATGTATTAAAATACACTTGGCACATGCATCGGGCATGTTCTATAAAAGCATGCCCATAGATTTAATATTTTTATCAGGAAACAAAAGGTCCTTAACTTAACATAATGAACAAAAGGCAATTAATGAATTATAGACAACAATGTGTGCTATAAGCAAAAATGTCCAGCCGGACAATGATTTAATCAATGTTAGAAATTCAGCAGAATAGGGTGAACAATTATACAGTGGGATACAATCCTGTATCCAGTACATATAACACATAGAGGACAAAACCAAGAAAAATAAGGGGTAATTGCAGGCAATGATATAACGTGGAGACGCTAGTAAAGAGGTCGAAATTAACCTAGCTGACCTCATGTAGTAAACACAGTTTGGTAACACAATGGGGAAACTAGTGTGTGACTACAAAAACTGTCGACGGCGTTTCGATCCTATACAGAAATAAAAGGATCTTCATCAGGCCTAAGGATACATTGCCTGAGTGTTAACCATACAAGCCTTATGCTTGGCAGGGGCCAGGGGGACAGGGTACGGACATTCAGGAAGTGGCCATGAAAGTAAGAGGCAGTGCTCCTAGGTAATCAGTGTTGGTAAAGCGTTCAAGGCGCCACGGATCTAGAAGGCGCCGGTGGGGCGGGAGCCGCTGACACGAGCCATCGCGCCCAGTAGTGGTTACAGAATGATCCATTCGGATCATTAAGATTTCCTATCCCTGCCTATCCTTGTCAGACAGGATTCCCGCCGGAGTAATCGTACTCCTCCTCACCCCGAACAACGGTTCTGTTCCAAGGACCCCACGTAACGTGACCCATAGGCTCCCCGGAAGACCTATTTCCATGTGGCCGTTGACCACTCATCCTCCTGGAACCAAAGTACGCCAGGATTCGTACATTAATTAACGAATTGGGAGCCCTCCTTCCAAATCCAGCCCTCCACTTCCAACACTCAGCGGCTCCCACCCCGCTGGCGCCTGTAGTCACACACTAGTTTTCCCATTGTGTTACCCAACTGTGTTTACTACATGAGTTCAGCTAGGTTAATTTCGAACTCTTTACTAGCGTCTCCACGTTATATATTTGCCTGCAATTACCCCCTTATTTTTCTTGGTTTTGTCCTCTATGTGTTATATGTACTGGACACAGGATTGTATCCCACTGTATAGCTGTTCACCCTATTCTGCTGAATTTCTAACATTGATTAAATCATTGTCCGGCTGGACATTTTTTGCTTATAGCGCACATTGTTGTCTATAATTCATTAATTGCCTTTTGATGATTATGTTAAGGTAACAACCTTTTGTTTCTTGATAACACTGTTACCCCTAGTCCTTGATTACCTAGAGGGTTCGCTTGTTTCTTTAAAACTATAGATTTAATATGGCATAAAGGTCGACCTAAAGTAGTAAACATCAGAAGGGTTTAGTCTGCTCATCAAGGCGTTGCTTACCTTTTTAGATTTCATTTTGTTCCATAATTTTTCTACACATTTACCAAACCAGACACGTTCTGTTATATCGCTGCTGGTAAACCACAGCGCGTGGGCTTCCTTTCAAGTGTAAGTCGTATTTTTTAACAACATTGATTTAAGTGAAATGCGCCATGCAGATAAAAATTCGGGACAACAACAAAGTAGATGTATTAAAGATTCCTTTCTGTAGTGACAGAACCTGTAGTACTTATTGACAATTGATCTATTCCTCCAGGATACCCTAAACACATCAGAAGACAAGACCATGAATCTTGCACGCAGGATATGGTTCCTGCAGGGTCAACTTAGTGCCTTTTTTAAAATAAGGCTGTATGCAATTTGTTTCATAGGACACAAACTAGGACGAAGTGTGCTGCTCATTTAAGTTTTTTTAAGTTGGCATCCCTTGATAGCGCCAAGACTTGATTTTTTAAGGTGACTTTTAAAGCTGCTTACATAAGGGAGCTTGTAAGATTTTACATGATGAGGTTTAGGTCTTTAATGGCTGCTGGTAGGTGGGTTAACCATGGTTTGAACTCCTATTTATAGATTTCTTGTATCACCCTCTTCAATGTGTCTGGTTTAGCATTTGCTACTAGGTGATGGTATTTAAAGATTGATGACTTGCATACAAGATCCTGCTGGAGTAGACCTAACTCTTAACACATCTGCACTTGTAGGGTATACCGAGGGAGGTGGAATAGTTGTCGGTTTGTTTTACACTGAAGAGTGTTCAGGACTTGTAGAAATGCATACGGGAAAGCTTGGTGGCTGTATGAAATTGTAGTTATCAATTTAGCTTTGGTGACTCTTGAGATTGCTTCTGCTGATGGGCTATGCAAATGAGTCTGCAGTTTGCACAGATCAAATGTTAAATTGCTAGTTTTTTCAATCAATCAATCAGAACATTTGTAAAGCACACTACTCACCCATGCAGGTCTGAAGGCGCTTGAGGGGGGGTGGTCGGTAGGTGGGATGCTGCTACTGCTCGAATAGCCAGGTCTTGAGTAGTCTTCTGAAGGTTAGCAGGTCCTAGGTGTGCCGTAGGAGGGTGGGGAGGGTGTTCCAGGTCTTGGCAGCTAGGTGGGAGAACGATCTGCCGCTGGAGGTCGCTCTTCGGATGCGGGGGACGGTGGCGAGGGAGAGGTCGGTGGAGCGGAGCTGGCGGTTGGGGGTATAGAAGGTGAGACGTCTGTTGAGGTATGCTGGTCCGGTGTCGTGGAGTGCCTTGAGTGCGTAGGTGAGGAGCTTGAAAGTGATCCTCTTGTTGACGGGGAGCCAGTGCAGGTCTTTCAGGTGGGGTGTGATGTGGCTGCGGCGAGGGATGTCGAGGACCAGGCGTGCAGAGGCGTTCTGAATGCGTTGTAGTCGTTTAAGGAGTTTGGCCGAGGCTCCTGCGTAGAGGGCATTTCCGTAGTCCAACCTGCTGCTAACGAGGGCCTCGATGGCCATTCTTCTTGTTTCGGTGGGGATCCACCTGTAGAGGGTGTTGAAGCAGGAGGACGAGACGGCGTTGACCTGCTTAGTCATGGAGAGAGTAGAGTGGAGGATGAACCCAAGGTTGCGTGCGTGGTCGGTGGGTGTTGGTGCTGTTCCCAGTGCGGTCGGTCACCAGGAGTCGTCCCAGGCCGAGGGGGTGAGCCGAGGATGAGGACTTCTGTCTTGTCCGAGTTTAGCTTCAGGTGGCTGTTCATCATCCACTCGGTGACGGCTTTCATACCTTCCTGGAGGTTTTGGCAGTGAGGGGGTCCTTGGTAAGGGATAGGATGAGCTGAGTGTCGTGGGCGTAGGAGATGATGTTTAGGTCATTCAGTTGGGCGACGTGGGCGAGCGGTGCCATGTAGATGTTGAACAATGTCGGGCTGAGCCCTGGGGTACGCCGCAGATGATCTCGGTAGCTTCGGAGCGGAAAGGAGGGAGGCGGACGCTCTGGGTTCTGTGGGAGAGGAAGGATGTGGTCCAGTCCAGAACCTTGTCTCAGATCCCTGCGTCGTTGAGGCGTGTGCGTAGGGTGCGGTGGCAGACAGTGTCGAAGGTGGCTGACAGGTCCAGGAGGATGAGGGCCGCGGTTTCGCCATTGTCCATCAGGGCCCTGATGTCGTCGGTGGCTGTGATGAGGGCAGTTTCGGTGCTGTGGTTGCTGCGGACCCGGACTGGGACGGGTCCAGGATGCTTTCTCCCCGAGGTAGCGGGCCAGTTGTCTGTTGATGGTCTTCTCGATGACCTTCGCTGGGAAGGGGAGCAGGGAGATGGGCCAGAAGTTCTTGAGGTCCTTAGGGTCAGCCTTGGGTTTTTTGAGTAGGGCGTTGATCTCGGCATGCTTCCAGCTTTCCGGGAAGGTCGCTGTCTTGAAGGAGATGTTGATGGCTTTCCGGAGATAGGGTGCGATCGTGGTGCTGGGATTGTTGAAGATGTGCTGTGGGCATGGGTCTGACGGAGATCCGGAGTGGATGGTGTTCATGATTTTGATGGTGTCATCATTGCTTATGTTGGTCCAGGAGAGCAGGGGTTCGGTGCGGTTGGTGGCCATGGGGGCAAGGATCTCAGTGGCTGTCAGGGCCGTCGTGACGTTGAAGCTGTCGTGGATGTCTGCGATCTTGCAATGAAAGAAGGTGGCAACGGAGTCATACAGGTCTTGCGAAGGTGGGATGTCGTTGGTGTTGGAGCTGGGGTTAGAGAGTTCCTTCACGATGTTGAAGAGCTCTTTGCTGTTGTGTGCGTTGTTGTCTAGACTGTCTTTGAAGGAGGCTTTTTTGGCGGATCTGATGAGGTGATGGTGTTGGCGCATGGCGTTCTTGTGGGCTGCGTAGTTGTCCGGTGTCGGTTCACGGTGCCATGGCTTCTCTATTTTTCTGCAAGTTTGCTTGGAAACCTCGAGGTCTTCGGTGAACCAGCTGATGGAGGTCTTCGGTGAACCAGCTGGCTTTCTTGCTGGTGTGTCTGTTGAGGGTTCCTTGATCGGGTGAGGGTGTTGACCCAGTCGTCGATCCACTGTCTGAGGTTGCGTGCGGCGGTGTTGAGGTCGGTCGGGTCGGCGGGTGGGCTCCGGGCGAGGGTTGTTGTTAGCTGGTCTTCTGTGACTCTGCTCCAGCAGCGGCTAGGGATCTGTTGGGTGCTGCGGTGCGTGGTGGGTTTCCGGAAGGTTAAGTGGATGCAGCAATGGTCGGTCCAATGGAGTGCGGTGGAGGAGACGTGGGAGCTTGTGTTAGATGAGTATTGGGTTTGCTAGTAACCAATAACCAGACCCTAGGTAATTGTACATTGGGGTATATGTTATCTTTGACTGACCCAGAGACCAAAACTGAGTAGGCTCAATTTTGTTTTTCCCCAAACACCCTTACATTGGTTTTGGCCTCGTTGACCAACAGTTTACTAGTGTAGTTGTAGATGTTCAATTTGGCCAGTGCCCTTTGCATACAAATTTTTGTGTGATGTAAAATCACCAGATCCTTCCACGTATTGGATAATGTGAATCTTGAATGAGCCAAGACTAGGAGGCAAGGACTCAAGTAAGGCCATACCAAGGTCAGCTGTGTAGATTTAAACAATAGAAGCACCAAAACACATGCTTGTTGTTAGAAACCCGAGTTATTTGTATTGATTCTGCAGCTTTGTCAGGATTATTATCTTTAGTACCTTATCTCTGTATTTAACTCTAGTTGTAACAAATGACACACCTTCAGAATATCTCTGTCTCTGGGTGTCTGTGACTTCAGTAGAACACTGACATGTCTAGTATTGAAATAAAAATAATATCAATGTAATTGATATTAGTAGGGATCTTTTGTAACCTTACTCCCTTCTCTAATAAAGGTAAATACCTTCTGCTTCTGTGAGTATACCCTCTCTTATTTTCATATACATTCAAGATAATTTCTTAAATTGTTTCATAAACATTCATCAATATAATCTAGTTCACATTGATACTAAATAAATCACTTCCTTGAGTGCATAATATTGCCTTAAATACAACATGTAATCCTAAGGAGTTAGGTCCATCAGGGTATGGGGGAGGCTGGACCCTTTTTAAAGTACACAACACAAAACGTGCCTACACCACCCTAATTTTTACACAACACCGTTTGTGTAGGTCAAAAATTATTTATTGAATTTCGACCTGGTATTTTCATTTTATACCGTTCAATTTTTTCCAAGACTTTTATAAAGGTTAATTTGCAAAAAAGGGAACAACTGTACATTCATATATTTACAGTATTGTACATGATACTTTACAAACAAAAATCCAAAAATCAATATACACTCAATAAAATCATCAATGACATCATCCATACCAAAACAATTTTTACACCAAAATAATTCTTATACAAAAAAACTTATTATGTACATGTATATTTTTGATATCAGGACATGAAAGACAAAATCAAAAGACGAGGAATACAGTCAATTGAATAAGATTAATCAATACTCTCTAGACTAGCAACTGCTGATTTCTACTGTAGATAAACCATTTATTCCTCCGAACTTGCGTTTCGAGACCAGGAAACCAGTTCCTGGAATCTCATCAGGGCGTTTTCTTTTGTCTGTGGGTAATGTAAAGAAAACAATGAAGTTTTATTTACAAAATTAGGTGCTCGTCTCCATTTAAGCTACACAAAGTGTTTTTCAGATTATTTCTGGCTCAGGATGTATCTACATACCGAATTATTTTGAGGCGGGGGACTGTGGGGAACTTTTTCTCTTACATTCACATGCAGTAAGCGCTGATTTCTTGGTGTAAAAGCCACACAACTCTAACCAAAAAAATGACGAGTATTAGTCATTTATAAATATCGTGTTGTTACTTAATTTAAAGGAAGCGTCCGCATTTCAACATACCTTTCTCGTGGTGCTTATTCTTTAGATATTTTATCTTTTAGTGCTTAGCGCTCTTGTGTTCCTTTACACACTGGTCTGGCTCCTGTGGCAGGGGAGTCAGACCGATTTGTTGGCCTTCCACGAATGGCTTAATGCCAGAATGGCGATATAAAATTTTCCATTGAACATAGTAATACCAGAATGACATTTCTGGATGTAGAATTTACATGTGTCCAGGGACAATTGAAAACATCCCTATACAAAAAGAATACTGATTGAAACACTATTTTACACCTTAGAAGTTCACATCCATGGAATTTAAAAGCAAACCTCCCATATGGGCAACTACTACGAATTAGGAGAAATTGCTCTGATGTGAGAGATTATGAGGTTCATGCCCACAATTTCTGCAATGACATGAAACAGAGGGGGTACCCCAAAAAACTTTTGAAACATTCTTTCAAGAGAGCGCGGTTCACGCCCCGTGAATGCCTTCTCCAAGTGAAAAAAAGACCAACACTGGAACCACTGGTGTGTGTAACAACTTTTGGGCCTGACACACGCAAAATGAGACAGGCAGTTTTGAAAAATTTCTACAGTAGAAATCAGCAGTTGTTAGTTTAGAGAGTATTGATTAATCTTATTCAATTGACTGTATTCTTCGTCTTTTGATTTTGTCTTTCATTTCCTGATATCAAAAATATACATGTACATAATACGTTTTTTTGTATAAGAATTTTTTTGGTGTAAAAATTGTTTTTGGTATGGATGATGTCATTGATGATTTTTTTGAGTGTATATATTGATTTTTGGATTTTTGTTTGCAAAGTATCATGTACAATACTGTAAATATATGAATGACAGTTGTTCCCTTTTTTGCAAATTAACCTTTATAAAAGTCTTGAAAGGAAAAGAAACAAGCATTGGAAATGCAATAGGTCTCGCACCATTAGAGTTAGTGTTTTTAGAATTGTTTATGGGTTTTTTTTATAAATGTTTAGCATTTTTGTTTCCTGTAGCCAATGCTAAAGTATTACAAATAAAAAAAGCCATAAACATTTCTAAAAGCTCTAACTGAAATGGTCTGAGAACTATTGCACTGTGTGAGGGTGAGGGTGAGTGAGGGTGAGGGTGAGTGAGGGTGAGTGAGGGTGAGGGTGAGTGAGGGTGAGTGAGGGTGAGGGGTTGAGGGTGAATGAGGGTGAGTGAGGGTGAGGGGTTGAGGTTGAGGGTGAGGTGTTGAGGGTGAGTGAAGGTGAGTGAGGGTGAGGGTGAGTGAGGTGTTGAGGGTGAGTGAGGGTGAGGGTGAGTGAGGGGTTTTGGGTGAGTGAGGGTGAGGGGGAGTAGTTGAGGCTGAGTGAGGGTGAGTGAGAGTGAGGGTGAGTGAGGGGTTGAGGTTGAGGGTGAGGGGTTGAGGGTGAGTGAGTGAGGGTGAGGGGTTGAGGGTGAGTGAGGGTTTGAGGGTGAGGGGTTGAGGGTGAGGGAGGGTGAGTGAGGGTGAGGGGTTGAGGGGGAGGGGTCGAGGGGGAGGGGTTGAGGGTGAGTGAGGGTGAGTGAGTGAGGGTGAGGGGTTGAGGGTGAGTGAGGGTGAGGGGTTGAGGGTGGGTGAGTGAGGGTGAGGGTTTGAGGGTGAGGGGTTGAGGGTGAGTGAGTGAGGGTGAGGGGTTGAGGGTGAGTGAGTGTGAGGGGTTGAGGGTGAGTGAGGTTGAGGGTGGTTGAGTGAGGATGAGTGAGAGTGAGGGTGAGTGAGGGGGTGAGGGTGAGTGAGGGGGTGAGGGGGAGGAATGCGGCCTGCTCTTCCTACTTGTGTGGCAAGTATTTAAAGTTGCTGCCGTAGCTCAAGCTGCTGAGACGGGGGGACATGGGGGGCTGCGACAAGGAAAGGATTGGCAGGGAGGGCGCAACAGGAAGGCTCTCACTGGACGTGCGTGGCTCCACCTAATGCAGGAAAAGGAGGAGTTTCTGACACAAAATATCTGTTGAAAATTATAAATTTAAGTAGGGAAGCTGTGATTTGTCCCGATTTCCTGGGTCCACTGTGTACAAATCGGCCAGTCAACGAGTGTTTATTCGTGTTTTCTTATGTTGAGGCTTTGTTTTTTTTTTTTTACCCCTTAGTGCAGTCTTCTGCAGTTTGTAGAATATAGCGTGAATTCGATCAGAAGGGATCAGAGCACTTTGCGTAAGCGAGAGTTACATTACACTAGGCCACATGCATTGTTCAAGGCATCAGGAAATTAGGGGATTTGCCCAGAATCTCAAGAGTTTGAGCCAAAACTGAGATTGGAACCGGGTTACCGAGTTCCAAAGACTGCAGATCGGGCTGAAACACCACATCGCGTTTAGAGGGAGGCAGAACCCACATGATGGAAGCTTGGCTCGTTATGGGGTCGAGGTTCCGGTTTTATGAACATGACAATTTAGCTGTAATGAAATAAAGGATTAAATAACGCAATGCCTTGCAGCCAAAAGGTTAATTTAGATCACGGTTTCCTTTTATTATTTACAGCATTGTTCGGGGGGGGATATAGAAACAACACGAGGGTCAGCGTGTGGGTTAAAGTAAAAGCAACATGGTGGAGGGTGTGTGCAGGCAGTGGAGCTAAGCATCAGGATGAGCACAACAGGAAGGGGACCGAGCCCTAGCCGTACTTGCAGTGCTGGGAGACGTGAGGCAAGGGATGGGAGTGGAGGTGAGGGGGTGTTTCTGACGTGAATCCTGTGTTAATGAAAAGAAGGCGAGATCTCACTTCTTATGCTCAGCAGTCAGCTCTGCCACTCCCAGCTCTGTAATTCAAAAGTGAAAGCGCTTGCTAAACAAACAATTCATCCTCTCGTGGTCTAGAAGCTGCAATTTTTCACAAAAACACATATTTCGGATGCTATTTATTAGAAATTTAACAAGCATTTGCACCGGAGGCCAGTACTTACCAGCATAGTCCTAGGTCTGTACCGCATTGATGCTGGCTGCGGGTCGGCGGCTCTTTTGCCGAGGATGATCTTCAGAGCTGGGAAGAGAGCAGTGGGCTAACTCGGGAGGGGGCGGAGCGGGTAAAATAAACAAACGAGACGGAGGGAAGAGAGGGGAGGGGGGAGGAGAAATGCGACACGGCGGGAAGGGGAGGGGGCGGAGCGGGTTAAATTAAACAAACGAGACGGAGGGAAGAGAGGGGAGGGGGGAGGAGAAATGCGACACGGCGGGAAGGGGAGGGGGCGGAGCGGGTTAAATTAAACAAACGAGACGGAGGGAAGAGAGGGGAGGGGGGAGGAGAAATGCGACACGGCGGAAAGGGGAGGGGGCGGAGCGGGTTAAATTAAACAAACAAGACGGACGTAGGAGAGGGGAGGGGGGAGGAGAAATGGTACACAGCGGGAAGGGGAGGGGGCGGAGCGGGTAAAACAAGACGGACGTGCACGCGCTTTTAAGCTCAATGCGCATGCGCATTGAGCTTAAAAGTCACGGGCACTGCAAGGAATCGCCACGATTCCTTGCAGTGGATAAAGAGTGGATAAGCCCCCATAGTCTCGCTTGCTCGATGCGCATGCGCATCGACAGGCGAGACCTAAAAATTGAATGGTATAAAATGAAAATACCAGGTCGAAATTCAATAAATAGTTTTTGACCTACACAAACTGTGTTGTGTAAAAATAAGGGTGGTGTAGGCACGTTTTGTGTTGTGTACTTTAAATACAACATGTGCATTAAGAAAAATATCAACAGCCATTAAGGAGGTGAGGATTCTACTGGTTCCTCACACATCAGCAGTCTTTAAGGCGTTAGGATCATTCTGGTTTCTCACATGTCCGGGGTCTTTAAGACGTATCCAGATGTGCAAAAAGAAATTAAACGTTTATACTCCTTCTTTGTTATCTCTGAAACAGTACTTCTATTAAGGATTATTCCCAGAGTACAAAATCTCTCTATTCAGCCATGACTTCATCCAAAAAAGTCTCTACGTTTTTCTCGGGGTCTAGCAATAAGTTTCTGACTACCCCAGCGAAGTACCTCAATTGCCTAGCAAGGACTCACTGACCCCGAGAAAACAAACTCGATAACTTCAAGAACGTTATCTCTATTTTCAAATGTCATTATAGCTCTGTGGCTTTATGGGAAATGTAGTTTCCTGAGTTGAGCTCAGACCCCTTTGGCACCTTCAAAGTTGCCAAGGTTTTCAATAAGCAGCCCCAACAGTATAAAGGCAGTCTTTCCTTCCTCAGAATGGGCATAACTCTTGTGAGTTCAGGGTATGGAGCTCATGTCCCCTGCGAGTGCTCAAATGTAAAAACAATTCCCAAAGATCATTACCCTATCCTAGTGAAAACTGGTTTCAGTGTAAAAGATCATTTTATAAAGGAGATCAGAATTAGGGTTTACTCCAGGAGTAATATTGGGTTTTTATATAACATTGGAGCTTCTTTTAAGTTTTTTTTTTGTTGGAATACATTTGAGAGTGCAATTTTTGTTATCTCTGCTAAGATTAATGGTAGTGTTAGGCCACCCGCATGACCAATTCTACCACTCCATGCTATGGTAGCCCATCCACTTCTGCTTAAACCTGTGAAATTTGAAAAACCCAAAATGTTATCTCACTTTGTATAGTGTCAATTTATCAATGTATAAGCATATCAATATTGCAAATTAAATGTGGGGATTTCTCTAGTAGAGTTCAATTTGATTGAATAATCTTTATTCTTTTTTATGTATGTATAATGACGTGCTGTTGAGAATTTTGTTGTTTCATGGGAAGTTCACTGTGGTTCACAAATGGTAACGCACCGGACCAACACTTTTGGGAAAATATGCTAATCCCCCTTTGGTGTAAATTACAGGGAATGCTTAGTTATTTGTGTTGAGCTCTGTCTGTTTTTCTGTCTCTCTCTCTCACGTTAGCTATGGCGTGCTGCTGTGGGAGCTCCTGACGGGAGAAGTGCCCTTCAGAGGAATCGATGGTCTTGCTGTTGCCTACGGAGTTGCCATGAACAAATTAGCGCTTCCTATTCCTTCCACCTGTCCGGAGCCTTTCACAAAGCTAATGGAAGGTAATGCATGAGGGGGTATCTGTAGGTAGTAGGTGTGCAGTATGTGCAAAAAAGGAAACTATATGTTGCTTGGTCTGGGGCCACACAGCAAGACCATGGTGTGCCCATGTTGCATGTTTGAAGATGTATTCTACGAGGGGAAAGGGAGATTTTTGGTGGCTGTAAGCATAAAGGGAAACTTATTGCTACATAAGCCATCCTTTTACTTCACCCTTATATTCAGCTGTCAATCCACAGAGAGGAGCATATTTACTAATATTTGACGCAAAGCAACAACCAAATTTGCGGCATTGCGTTAAATGGATAGAGCAGAACAATGACATAGCTACTAACAAATGACACTTATTAGGTCTCGTCTGGCGAACGCAGCGCATGCCCTGCATCGCCTTGGCGAGACAATTGTTGTCGGTTTGGTGCGTTAAGTGAGACAAACCATGTGCGCTCACGGACAGGCGATGTGCACACGCATGGTGTCTCCTCCCTGCCTGACACGCTCCCACAGCATGTCCCACGCTCTCACCGCGCACATGTTTTACTATGAGGTGGATGTGACTTTCATCAGCATCGATCTGGAATTCTAACTTTTTCCGTTGATATAACTGCTTCTGGATACACATGTTAGAGAAGAGCAGAACTATTGCTGTAAGCTGTGTGCAGTAAATTTGACTTAAGAACTTCATAGCGGAAGAACGGGTAAAATGTTATTTCTGTGCAAGTGTTTAGAGTAGGGTGAAATGGGTTGACTGTCTCTTATGCCCTGAAATGTCAGTGATGTGTAAAATTGCTGTTTAGCCATGATAGGATTTAAAAGGCTTGTGATCTTACTGCACCCTACCTCTCCATGTTAAGGAACGTTGCCTCCATTCACCTATGCAGCATTAAGTTTGCTAGTGGTTAATGAGACTTGTAAGTTTTAGGGGGGTTGCAGGAATTGGTTTGAGTCTTTTTAAAACATTATTTTGCTGATGGGTAGTATGGATTGGTTTTCAGTTTAAAAACTCTGCACTGTACCTATTCATTGTTTAAATAGTGGTTTTATTCATGCTTGATTGAGAGTCTGGCGAATGAGAGGGCATTAGACAGATGTATGCTAAGTATATATGTATAGACAGATGCCAAGGATATTGAGATGCATGCCACAGACTAGATGTGTGCCTTTAAGTCGGCGCATGAGCGTTGGGAGGCTGATACCTGGGGTAGCAAGTTCAGTGCATTTACTATAGTAGTTTGAAGTTCCCCACATAAATGTACAAATCGTTTTATTTGTATGCTAGTATATGCATAATGTATCAGAGAGGGTAGCACACATTTGTCATGTGCACATCACAATGACTTAATATTCCTTAGTGAGACATGATATCATATGTTGGTTTGGTATGAATTTTGATGCAGGGAATTTATCGGTAAGGAGGATGCAGTTTGGCATAAAACAATTGTTTCATGCCAAACTGCTCTGGAGTGCTATGAGAACATCGCTTTTAGAGGTAGTTTGATTAAATGAGCTTGAGTTCAAATCATTATTGATATACCTGCATTCTGCAGTAGGTGACTCCTTATTATTGTCTGTGAAAATGAATATAAGAACAAATAAAAGGGAGCAGAATGTAGAAAACAAAGGGAGTAGGAAAATATAGCGATACCTGTCGTAGAGAGCAATCCTGTGATTGGGTGGATTTGGCAATTCGTTTCCAGGAGGTTGAAAAGCTTTTTTTTTGTTCTGGTGGAAAGTAGTAAATTTGTGGGGAATTTGTGGTGGCATTTATTTTGTGGTTCGTGCTTGGATACCTTTTAAATTTGCTTGAAGTCATTTCTTCCTCATCCAAAATATAATTTGTAGACCTATTTCTTTAGACTGTGGATTGCCTCTCTTGCACCCTTTCCAATCTATTAATTCTGTGGTATGGTTCGGTTTTGTCACTTATCTGTTTTGTACCATTTAAAGATATTTAGGGAGGGCTGTTGGACTGAAGGAGGAAAGGTCAGGTCTTATTGCATTGCAAATTATGGCATAGCTTACAGTCTTCTTTTGGAAACAAAGCATAGGGTGTTATCCACACTGGTGTTGCAAACCTTAGGAAGTTCCTAATGGCTATATTGAAAGTGTTGGGACATTCTTCAGTGCTTTAAAAATATAATTTTCTAGTTGGGGCAAAATTC
Source organism: Lissotriton helveticus (assembly GCF_964261635.1). Taxonomy (NCBI): domain Eukaryota; kingdom Metazoa; phylum Chordata; class Amphibia; order Caudata; family Salamandridae; genus Lissotriton; species Lissotriton helveticus. Next base: position 127,768,617 of record NC_136070.1, on the reverse strand, counting down.
AGTAGGTATTTGTATCTGCTTATTTCTTCTTGGCATCACATGCATTAGTACTCAAACCTGGTGTGAATTCTTGTTTGTGGCACATGGATTAATTCTTCTTGTAGAGTAGGAAATCTAGACCCCACCACTCCATGTCAGTAAAAACAAGCATTTGCAATGCAACAGGTCTCCCATTTACACAAGTGTAAGCTTTTGTCATTGTAAATGACAATGCCTTTTATTTAAGTTTTAAAAACGAAAACAAGGGGGGAGGAGCCAAACTGGCAACCAAGATGGCCGCTTAGGCTCCCGGCTCCGTAGACCTCCTCATCCTGCTACAATATCCTGCTAGATATCCTGTGCCTATGCAACGCTCCCGTGTAGACGAATCGAAATAATGCCGCATCGTGAGACCCCGAAAGTTCCACCGGCTTCGAGAACGCAGAAATATCGTCATGAAGTTTGCGGCCTACATCAGCTCTGAAGCCAGGGCCTCGAGTAGAAGTCTAGCCGGCACCTAGTTGAATAACATCGGCCATAGGAGTTCGGGAGGAGCCGGTCCACCGGAACGGAAGTGAAGTTTTTGTCCGATCTTCACATTAAACATCCGAACTGATTGGCGCTGCAGTGGAGCACCTCACGGATACCACGGATGCAAGTTGGGTAATTAACTGTCGGAGCCAGTAACGTGAACGGCTTGGAAACCGTCTGATATGTGACCCGACGGATGCGGTCACATCCTGACGGCGGCTCCGGAATATCCTTGCACACAGACGGGTCGGTGCGTGTGTCATCATCTCTAACTCTAGTGGGTCTATCCCTACGGGCCCGACGGATCGACCATGGCGGAAATGTATGACATGACACCCAATATCGACCTGCGTAGGATTCAAACCCGACTCTCCAAGGGGTCCAGGAAAAGGCGATCGAATGACTTGGGACGATATAGCCTAACTAAGGGGTCTCCGAAACCTGACCAGAATGTCGCCAACGAGGGGGAACAATCAGCGATGACCAGGGTTGAACCTACGCTTGGAGCTCTAATGGCGGCTGTCGGTGGTCTTCACCTTTCCCTGAACCGGAGAGCTCAAGCTCTGGAACGCAAATTGGATGCCGTTGCTTTCGACATGGGGCATATGAAAGCAGCTTTTGTTCAATTTCATGACACTGCGAGAGAAACGGCGTCCACAGCAACTGGTTTAATCAATGCCATCAACCCGATACAACGAGAGAGGCGTAAGACTCTGATCTGCAAATCAGCTAATGACCATGTATTGGAAGTCCCTGTTGAGTTGGCGTGTTCAATATTGACATTGACGGAGGGAAAATTGCGACATGCAATACATCTGAGGGCTCATGTGAGGACTCAGGAGTGGTTTGACAAGGTGGCCCCCTTGCCCTTTCCGAACTCAGTGAAACTGGACTTGAAACAACGTCGGGAGTTCTTATCGACGCGGATGGGACCCAGTGCCAACGAGATTGAATATGCCCATATGTTTTCGGCTCGCTCCTGTGTTAAGCCAATCGAACACTTCTGGTTCTTTGACTCTTTCAAGATGGCGACTGTTTGGTTGAAGAACATTTGTGTGCCCGATCGAACTGGCCAGGGCTGAGAACGGCTTATCCTTCAAGACATTTGTTCGAGTGGTGGCTGTGTGGGACTCACTTTCTAATGTTGATACCGGGAGGCGATGTAGGCGAGTAATGAATCCCCCGATCTTAGCCTGATCGTGTAATCGTTAAATATCCGTAACTAGGGGAGGCTTAGAGTTAGCAGGAGGGGAGAGGCTGGGAGCCTGTATGAAGGCCCTCCTCCATTTACTACTATTAGTTATCTTAGTTTAGATGGGGCGACAGGCACACGGCTAGTTGGGGTCTGGCGTAAGCTACATGCAGGGGTGCAGGGTGGGGGGGGGGTGTTGCGCGCTTTGCATTTTTTATTTTATTTTCTCTTCTTACTTTATCATTTATCCTGACCCTTTTTTCAGTGTTATGGTGACAATGCGAGCTTCATTATTCTGATTTGTTTATCTTCTACATACAAGGTCTGTAATTTATCCATTTCATGATCTTAGTATAGAGGGGCATTACAAGCTTTATTATCCTGATTTTGTGAGCTGCGAGACCGAAGGGCAGCACGCTTTGTAGAGGGCACGCTCCGGTAGTTTCATAATCCTGACTGACTAAGAGTGTTTGAGTCTCAGTGTCCTGTGTAATATGCCGCTACTATCCTGATTTTTCAACGGTTTGATATTTGTATGTACCTGATTGCATTGCACCTGATACGCTCTTATTGTTATTTGTTTTTAATATTAATAAAAAGATTTATTTAAAAAAACGAAAACCTAACTAAAACGCATTGTTATTTGTAATGTGAACTGCTCAAACTTGCGTAAATGGGAGACCTATTGCATTGCAAATGCTTGTTCTCTCTCAGCCTGCGCTGCCGCACTTTAGGGAGCATTGAGCCACGCACACGTTCTTGCAGCATGGTGTGCAAGGGTGAGCGTGTGATGTCTAGCATCGGCTTTGCACTGGTAGGATACCTTGCAGTATAAAATACTATTCTTGATATGATTTAAAACTTTTCCAGGTTTGCATGTGTGCTGTACAGTACAACACACATGCAAAGCGGAGAAGTTTAGAGAACAATGTTACACCCGCCTCGAGGTGGTGTACACTTTAGTCACAATGTCCTGTCTACCCTTGTTTAGTACATAGGAATGGCTGTCAGAATCCATGGATGGTTGCTTAGGAACACTCATGTACCACACATGGTATGCCTGCTTCTGTCAAAGTAACTCAAAGTAGCGCATAGCACTACTTTGTATTATTAAAAGGCTACTTTCCAGCGCAAGACGTGAATTCAAATTCTACACTTTGCCCTGGTTTTTGTCACTTCGGTGATGCAAACAGGCTGCCAGTGTAAATCTGCCCTGAGATGTCCAGACTGGCCAAGGGGGTTACAACATAATATTCCTGTTTGCAAACTGAAGCCTTCACAATATGTGGCCCCGGTTAAAAAAGAGAGTAATGGTTAGAAACGCATTATTCCTGCGACTGCGCATGGTTTATTAGTTGTTCTGTACATGATGGTCCATTAGTTGTTTTGTACATGTAGGAGATGCATTGTCTCTTGGGTGAATGTGTAGTGGAAAAGACATTTAGAGCACCTAGTGCCTGTGCACTGGTTGCATGGTGGTTAGCAGTAGCGGTCGGCAGTAGGAGTTACTGCAGGGTGATGACGTGGGCAGGGGGAGGGGCAGGGTGGCGGGTAGTAATGTATGATTACGGAGTTTTACAGGTAAGTAACCATTTAAATAAATAAAACAAATTTCGTTGCTCGCACTGCATCACATGTGATGCAGTGCGCGCAACGAAATTTGTTTTATTTATTTAAAGAGTAGCTCTGTGTGCTGTTCAGAAGATTTTGTAGCCCTACTTTGGTATGGCTTATTAGGACTATGTCGTCCGCATATAAGAGGCAGTTCACATTAGTCTAAGTTAATGTTGATTCTTGGAGTCCTTTGTACTGTAATTTTCCTTAGGAGAGCAGAAAATGCACGAGGATGTTAGCATATTATAACTTGTGAAGGGATACAGTACTTTTCTCTGCAGTGTACATTGATTTAGAAAAACAGAAGACAAGGAATGTGTGGGAATACGCGAATCAACCAGTCAGTATGTTATGAATGCGTTCCCTACTCTCCCATCTCTGTATATTTTTATCAGCCAATAAAATGCATCACAACCTCCACAGAAAATATTGGGAGGTAACGAGGAAAATATTTAACAGTAAAATGTATTTTGTTATCTGCCAACAAAGCCGGTCTTCCTTAATGATATGGTACCTATAACATACTTTACCTGTGAGGAATGCATCTAACTCCGCTTTGCTCATAAAAAAATCAGACTACGTGGTCTAGGCAGGTGACATCCAGAATAATGTAGATAACCGCAGTCAGCGGCCACAGAAAACATATGCCATCAAGACCTCGTGTACTTTCATCCCTGTTCCTTATTTAGGTGCATTGTTCTTGGTACTAGCTGGCATTTGAAGTAGTGAAGTTATCATTTGGACGTTGTGAGCCTAAACAATGGGTACCCTGCTATCAGCAGACTACATATCGAAAGAAACAATCCCCGCTTACCTTAAGTAAATAATGATATTAGAATGCTCTAGGCTTTCCCCTACCCCTGCCAGGTTGTTCACTATTTATTTATTTATTTATTTATTTTATTTTATTTATAATGCGCACAGCTACCCAAACAGGGTTTCCCGGCACCAAGGGACAGCCTAAAAGAGGGAACAGAGAGACAAACTTAGTTTACTGCGTGAAAGCCATGTCTTAGGGTGCTTCTGGAAGCTGGTGAATGTAGAAGTTTTTTTCAAGGAAATAGGTAGCAAATTCCACAGCTTAGGACCTAGATGGGAAAAGGAACGACCACCCATTCTCACTCGTTTGAAACGTGGGATCACAAAGTCACCGTGAGTGGAAGAACGAAGAGTACGAACTGGGGCGTAGGGATGAACAAGTTCTTGGAGGTATAATGGCGCAGTACCATGTTTTATTTAAAAAATATAGCAAGGAGCTTTGAAATTAATTCTGCTGGTGATCCTGAGCCAGTGAAGGCCAAGGAGAGATTGAGAGATGGAGACACTTCTCGATACATGGCAAAGGATGCGGGCTGCAGAATTCTGTACAACCTGAAGCTTTCTTAAAACATCCTGGCATGCACCCAGATAAAGAAAATTGCCATAGTCTAGGCGAGAGATGATCAAAGCCTGGACCACAGTTCTTTGAGAGGTGACGGGGAGCATCCACATGATCTTACGAAGCCATTTCAAGATGACAAAGCATGTCGGGGCCACTCTCACCACCTGCGGCCGCATAGAGAGGTTTTCATCAATTAAGAAGCACAGGTTGCGAACCTGCGTGACAGGCAAAGGAAAAGGGCCCATTTCCTGAGGCCAGTGTTTGGGGCCCCATAGGTCCCTATGTTTTCCTAATATTAAAATCTCTGTCTTGTCCCCGTTTAACTTCAGGAAGTTAGCCTGCATCCATTGTGAGACCTTACTAAGTCCATGCTGGAGAACTGACATTTTTCCATCTTTGGCAGAAGAAAGAGAAAAGATGATTTGAGTGTCATCTGCATATGAGAACAGTGAAAGACCAGCATCTTCCACGATGGTGGCTAAGGGTCTAATGTAGATATTAAAGAGGAAAGGACACAATATGGACCCTTGAGGAACTCCATATGCAGATGAACAGATTTTGGAGGCAGCCTTGGAGGAAAAAACCTGGAAGGTGCGATCACTAAGGAAGGATATAAGCCAAGATAGAGCAAGGCCTTCAATACCTAGGGACCGGAGGGAGGCAAGCAAGATGGAATGAGAGACAGTGTCGAAAGCGGCACTCAGATCAAGCAGAATGAGTGCCGTTGTCTCCCCCTGGTCCAGACCTTGGCGCAACCTTTCCGTAACTCCAAGGAGAGTAGTCTCAGTGGAGAAGTTGGCCCTGAACCCTGACTGAGAGGGGTGCAAGATGCCAGAACTCTACACAAAGTGTGTCAGTTGGTTGTTTACATGTTTCTCTAGGATCTTCGAAAAGACTGGGAGCAGAGAAATAGGCCTGAAATTAGACAAATTAGAAAGATCAGCTCCGGCCTTCTTCAATAGGGGAATGATTATGGCACGTTTCCACTCTGGAGGAACCCAAGCCTCTCTTAATGATAAATTAAGAAGTTCCCTGATGATTTCTAATGATTTAGGGAGAAGTTGGCGTAAGATCTTTGTAGGTAGCAGATCACGCGGAGAGCCGGACTTGATACTGGCTAAACATTCCAAAAAGGAGTCCGTGTCAAAAGGAAGCCAGAGACAAAGCTTTGCCGAAGGATTGGACTCTCCTTTACAAGTGGAACCAGAATTTAGATTGAGCCGACCAGCGAAGGGAGTAGTTCTCAATGCACTGTAGATAAGTTCAACTTTCTCAAGAAAAAAAGCAGCAATGCTGTTGCATTGAGTCACATCAAGTATAGGAGGGACGGGAACAGTGTCAGAGCCTGCCAATTTCTTAACTACAGAAAATAAAGTGCAAGGACAGTTTTGGACATGCGCAATAGTATTCGTAACATAGATGGCTCTTGCTGTCTTGCATAGAGCATGATAGTTATTGAGGGCTTTCTTGTAGGAGGATTTACAGGTCTCCTCTCAAGGGCTTTGCATTTGGATTTTACGACTTTAAGATCCTCTGTGAACCACGGAGTCGGAGGGCGATGAGGGAGCATGCGTTTAGTGTTAAGAGTCAGACTAACATTAACAGTATTCGTAAGCCGTAGCCTTCTTACTAGAGATCTCTAAATTAAATTGAACTGCAAAATGGTCAGACCATTCTAGAGGAAGAGCGGGAGCATGACAGTCAAAAGGAAGGTGTTGTAAATGAATAATGCTCTTTGTAAGCTTCTTGATTGTTGATAGATGATTTATTCGTCAGAGTAGGAATAAACGCTACATCCTCTCAGCTGACCAGACCTTAACTGACCCTCTAGAATCCCACAACTTAGATGACATAGGTAAGAACACTAAGAGCTGGCATGAACATAAAAGAAAGGCTAATAAGCTTAACATAACTAAAGATAATATTTACAACAGAAGGCCAGATAAAACAGGGTCAAGTAAGTGGCCTGCCACACGGGTAGGACCTGCATTACATAGAGATAGATTCAAAGCCTCAAGGTCAGACAGAAAAGCACTACTAGCATTACATTGAGGGTCTTCTAGATGTAGGTTAAGGTCGCCAAGAAGAGTAAAATTGGCGGGTTTTAGTAAAAGGGGAGCAATTGTATCAGAAAAAGAGGATACCCATGGGCCGGGGTTCCCAGGAGGACGGTATATGAAGAGACCTGACAAAGTCAGCTGCGACGCAACCGCAAGTTTGAATAATGCGGCTTCACAGCCCAAAAAAGGCATGGCTTCAAATTTACAGAGTAGGAGGCTTTAAATATCACCGCAATGCCACCACCATTCCCTACATCTCTATCCTTCCTGACAATAACATAGCCAGGTGGAAGAGAAGCTGCGATATCAGGACCAGAGCTGGCATGCAACCAATTCACTGTAAGAACTAGGGCCTCGGGTTGCTCAGAACCTAGAAAATCAAAAATGTTGTCCTTATGTCTAGGGAGGGACCGACAATTATTGTTCCAAAAACGAAAGCAATTCGCAGCAGTATAGGAGGTAGATGTCGATGTAATTTTGGAGCTAGGCCAATCCAAAAGACCATGTTTACAAACAGTCTTGCTGCAGCTCATAGTACCCAATGAGAAAGCACAGTGGGGGCATTCAAAGCCATTCAGTGGGAGAATACAAGTGGAACATTTAAAGGAGTGAGTATGTCTCAATTGTTTTACGTGGGCAGCAATATAACTCAGAGTATAATCATTACTCACAAAATTTTGTATAGAGTGTACGGCCGCTGGGTGCGTCATGGGGCGAACGGGCACAGAGGGCCTTGCCTCTGGAGCGCCTCCGGCACGCCCGCTGCGCGCACGCTAGGCGCTTGCATTTGCCTTGATTAAATAGGGAATGCTAAAGCACGACTAGAGTGCTAACCTCGGGAAGGTCCAGCCCTGGTGTCACCCAAGAAAGTGAGGAGGGACAACCAAGCTCAAAGCACCGAGTGCAAACAATGCAGGTAATGGCATAAAAACAATAAAAACAAAACCACAGGTTAAAAACAGATTGAAAGCGAGTGGCAAAATGTAAAGGGATAAAAAAGAATCCCCTACAGTACTCTGTAAAAAAACCATTCTGTTAGTTTTAGCACCCCTGCTGTTAGTTTTTGCATCCCTTCTGTTAGTTTTAGCACCCCTGCTGTTAGTTTTAGCACCCCTGCTGTTGTTGTAGCACCCCTGCTGTTTAGTCTGTTCATTGCAGACCTCCCCCAGACGTTACATGATACATATAGTTTTTCACCAAAGGTTTGAGGTAGGCATATTAGTTGCCTCATGTACGTGGACGATCTGGTGGTGATGGACCTCACACCTATAGGGCTGCAACGGAAAATAACACCCTTAATGCCTACTGTCTTGAAGAAAAATTAATGATAAAAGTTGATAAGACAAAAACAATGTTTTTTGCTAGGAGGAAAAAGGAAATGTGTGTGGTTCCTAGGTGAGGTATGTTTAGAGCAGGCTAGCGAGTTCAAATATCTGTGTGGAACCTTTTCAGACAATTTCAGGTGGGAGAAACAAATGGCTTTCCAGAGACTTGTTCTATCCACAGTAGTGAATGGGGTGAAAAGATTTGAGTGTAAGTTTGGGAGCCATACCTTTGAGCCACTTAGTAAAGGTTTACAGGGTAAGCTAATCCCACAGGCCCTCTATGAAGCAGACGTGCTGGCTTGGGATAGGTGCGTATCATGGGAAGTTTTAGAAAGTAATTCTCCGAAACTGCTCCTCAACCTCCCTATAAATGCTAAGATTAAGCTGTAAGGAGGGAGTTGAGAACTGTAGCCTGAAGTGCTCTGGTGGGCGCCAGAGCCTTGGGCTTCTATATTTCTCTTAACTCCTGTGACATGAATTCCTCTGCGGTGCGGGGGCGGGGCTAAGTGGTGGGCGTGGCGCTCCAGTACTTATGACGGCTCCACACCGTCATGAGTCACGGGCAGCGTGTGCTCGTGACGGCGTGGAGCCGTCATGACCCCGCCCACTCACTAACTCGCCCGCACAGCGGGAAATTAGTGCTGCGTGTGCAGAGCGGCAGTGGCATGACGGCTCCACGCCATCATGAGCACATGCCGCCCGTGACTCATGACGGCACCCAAAGTGTTAAAGATGGTATGCATGGTGATAAATTGTCAGTGAAAATCTTACCAGAAATAATTTTAATTTACGCCAATTAAAAGAATCCTGTGGTAATAATGCTGAAGCGTTTGGGGGGGCCCAGAGATGCATACTGAAAGCGAGGAAGTGGACTGAACAAACCAAATAAAGAGTACACTCAGGAAAACTGCTCCAGACACTAGCTGGAGAGAAAATTTGTACTATCTTAAAGACACGCGTCTACATAATGAAGTCTTGAGGGTGGGAATCGACCCTGGGTGGTATATCAAGGGATTAAAAATAGAAGTTGGTAAGAACAATGGGCAGTGCCCCTGTAAGGGAGGTAGGAAATATTCAGTGAGCCATATATTGAAGGTTTGTGCATTGTTCTTAGCGGAAGGGAAACATTTACTCCGACCTGTATTTAAAAAATACAGAATCCAAACGAGGGAAATGAGTCTGCATTTGATACATTACCTTAGATTCCGCGATGTAGCTATCACCATTGGCCAGTCTTTGTATAAAATCTTAACGACACCGGCGATATTACCCCCTTTTTTTTAGAATTTTAACATAAGGTGGGCATGGGTGTTTTTTACTTAGTAATCTTAATTGCAATGAGCGGATCTCCAAATAGGAATATGTTAGAGGACGGGAAGTATGTCCCAAACTGAAGCAAGATTAAGAGAGACCATTGAAGTTGCGATAAGCACTTTGCACCTTATAACTGTCGATTGGAGTAATATAAATTGTTTGTCATTGGCTTTAATCATATTATGTTTTTTAAAGTGCTGCACATATATATATATAAAATAACAATTCATGATTATATCTTTTAACTACACATATTTACAATTTACACAATTACATACATATAAACATTAACATTTCTCCATACCATGACTCAATGTAGCCCAAGATCTTATATATATAAGATCTTAGACATTTTTTTGAATAGCATAAAATAACAATTCATGATTCATGATTATATCTTTTAACCTCACATATTTACAATTTACACAATTACATACATATAAACATTAACATTTCTCCATACCATGACTCAATGTAGCCCAAGATCTTATATATATAAGATCTTGGGCTACATTGAGTCATGGTATGGAGAAATGTTAATGTTTATATGTATGTAATTGTGTAAATTGTAAATTAAGTGAAGGGGTTTACAGTTCATTGGTTGACTTACTGGCTGTACCGTGGATTTTGATAGTAATGTCCTATTGCTGAGAAAACTTGCACATGCATTTTGACTTTGTGAAATATAGCGCATTTTATTCACATGCAATGAAGGGCTTGTGCAAGTTTTCTCAGCAATAGGACATTACTATCAAAATCCACGGTACAGCCAGTAAGTCAACTAATGAACTGTAAACCCCTTCACTTAATTTACAAGTTACACAATTACATACATATAAACAATTTTTTGAATAGCATAAAATAACAATTCATGATTCATGATTATATCTTTTAACCTCACATATTTACAATTTACACAATTACATACATATGAACATTAACATTTCTCCATACCATGACTCAATGTAGCCCAAGATTTTATATATATATAAGATATATAAGATCTTGGGCTACATTGAGTCATGGTATGGAGAAATGTTAATGTTTATATGTATGTAATTGTGTAAATTGTAAATATGTGAGGTTAAAAGATATAATCATGAATCACGAATTGTTATTTTATGCTATTCAAAAAATTGTCTATTTTTATGAATTGTGTGTTATTTCTATAAGAATGTATTTCTTGGAAATAAAGCATTTTGACTTTGTGAAATATAGCGCATTTTATTCACATACAATGAAGGGCTTGTGCAAGTTTTCTCAGCAATAGGACATTACTATCAAAATCCACGGTACAGCCAGTAAGTCAACCAATGAACTGTAAACCCCTTCACTTAATCTTTATCTAACCATGAGGAACCCATGAATTTGGCCAGTCAAGTCATATTTTACTAGACTCACATATATTACTTATGCTAATGCATATGTCATTTCATATGGGCACATTTTTTTTAATAACAAACCTTATATTGTCCAAGATAGCAATGATCATCTGAGGACTCTAGTCTGGAATATGCATGTTTTACCATAGAGAAGGCACATATGAATACATAGGAGAGAAGTGGCCAATGTAGCGAGACATCATTTTATGATCATACTTGCACTGTGGTACAATGCAGCCTAAAAATGTACATTTGAGCAGATACGTTCCATGATCCCACCTCCTAACCTACTGATGCAAGAGTGCATCTTCCTGCTCTGGCATTTACTAAATCTGCTTGCGATCATCATTTCTAGGAGTTGTAGCAAGTGGTGCTGATGCAGAATCCCTTTGCTGGGTCAAGAAAGGAAAAATTATTTTGTGCCTTAGGATGAGCTGAGCACCTGGTGAAATTACCTGAGGGTAAACAAAGGAATCCGAGAATCTCAGGTGAACATGGTTCTCAGTAACCTTATCACAGATTTCTACCAAAATTACTCCTCCGATACTAATCATCGTTTCATGAAAGGTCACTATGCACAAAGGTGGGTCACTATTTCTTCCTCTACCCTGACCAAATTTTGATATCACTCTGACCCTGCAGTTAGGTGACAAGAAAGGGGAGAATAAAGTTGCTACATTCCAGGGCGCACTCTGCAATGTTATTTCCCCTTATCCACAGTACACAGGTAGGTGCCGTAGTTAAAAATAGGCCAAATTTGGGAGATGCATTATGGTCCAAGCAGATTGACAGTGCTCAAGGTGCTGTTCAGCTGCAGCCACCAAAAGTGTGGTACAAGCCTCAGGGAAACTATGCCACCTTTCAGTTCTGCCCCTGATGGCATGCCCATGTGAAGCACTTCACGGTTAAGGGGGCATTTAAACCGCAACCACAGTGTAGTGTGCACCGTCCTAAAGCACCCTCTGGCAGAGAATGATCGCACTACTTTCTCCGCAGCCCCCAACTACTCCTTAGGGTGGAAGCTACACATTACTCGTCACCATTGGCTCAAACTCTCCCCACACCGACGCACAGCTCGTTTACAAGTCAAAGGGTCTGGGTGGGCAGTGAATGATACAGCAGATCTGTCCCGGAAAAATTTGAAAAAATAAATTACAATTGACCTAGCATTGCAGGGAATGTGTTTTCAGTAAGATTGGGAGAGGAAGTGCTGATGGAAGAATGGCGGTGAATGAATGGTGTGAAATTGCTGTGTATTGACATACAAAACACATTAGTATCACAGTTTACATCATCGAGAAGCATTGCCCTTTCCCTCACCCATTTCACGGACATTGTCAAGTTGCATCCAGAATAGTCCAAACATGTTACCTCATTATACAAGAGAACACTCGCACAGTAAGTTCAGTCATATATTAATGCATGTAAGTTCAGCATCAGTGTCTCAGCATTAGTCTTTAAGATTAATTTCCACCCTCCGCTTCTGTCACATTCACAATAGGTAATCAAATCGCCTGCTAACGGACGATGACCCCTCCCACACATTTAATCTGATCTGATCACAGATGTGACCCGAAATGCATCCAAACGTCCCCAAATTTGAGTCCATATCTGTGGGCAACCCTGATTTTTGTATATCACTTCTTCTGCTAGCATACACCAGTCCATATCTTTTCTCCAATTCAATAACTGTGGCATCTGTTCTGCCCCCATAAACGTTTAATGTTCCGTTTGTCCACTCCCAGTTCCAGTGTGACCCATATTCTTTCCATACGAGGTAGGTCTTTCACTCCCCGGTTATTGAACAGACACCCTTTCGCTGCGGGATCACCACTCAGGGTGCATAGGGAACTTATATAGTGTAGTACTGAGTTAAAAAAAACATGTATTAGCGGGCAGTACCCGAGTGTATGATAGAAGGTACCTGATTGTCTGCAACCTCTTTACCAACTTTCATTAATTGCCGTACCCATTTTGAACAAAGTGTGTTGTGGATATTAGGAATGATGCATGATTTTTAACTGATCGAGACGAAAACCCCGCTCTTATAGCTACCCCTCTGGGAGATGCTAAGGCTTCCAACCACTCATCATCTTTCTCATAGGTACGTCAAAGCGTTGGTGGCATTCCTAATCAATTTATTGTACGTCAATGACATGGCCTTGCACTGCATGAATTTGTCTAGTAGTGGGTGTTCCAGTAGTGACGATTCAGGAAGATTTCTCTCTCCTCCTCCACACTTCACTTCCTGCCTCCTTATCTTACTCTGGTCGGTTCTTTTTCGTCTCTTGTTAGGTTTTGCCACTTGTGAAATCTATTGTACTTAATATAAATCTTAAAAAGGGCTTACATCCCACCCTCACTTTTCATTGGCTACTGTGCTTGCCACTTACTTTTCCTCAGTTTCTATTGTCTGTAGTATACCATTTCCTGTTGTTCCTCTGTGTGTTTTTTCTTATTAGTCTCCCATGGCCCAAGTACTGTTTTTATCTGCTTTGTTGGACTTAATTTAAGCTTTTGCCTGCACAGCGCTTGCACTGTGCTTGTGTTTTAACCACTGGCATTTCTGTTTGGAGGCCTAAAGTTTTCGTTTGCCGTCGATCCGGTGTCTTTCAGTTATTGCTCTTCTTTCTAATTCGCTCTGCGCTGTAACTTGCATATCTTCCATGAAGCTTGAAACGCATCGTTTTCCAAGCCTCACTTTCAGCCCTGAGTCAGGCCCATGTGTTTTGCATGCAGCGGCGCTGCCAGAGAGACATCCATTAATCTTTCTTTTTAGAGGCTCATCCCGGTTTCAAGTGAATCAGCATACTTGTTTTTTCAGGTCGCATCTTGGCTTGAGCAACGGCATTGAGTGACTGTATGCATTTTTACCAGGCAAACTTTGTTTCACTTCCCCTTGTTGTTGCTCACATTATCCTCTATTTCTCGACAACTGTGCGCTAGATGTCAAGAAACTAGCCCATGCCACCAACACTATGTACACCTCACACAAAGCTCGATTGTAAACATTGCTTGTATGAGACAGATATGCATGAGACTTCATTGCAATATATACTGCCTACAAAAGTTATTCCAGGCCTCGGGGTTGGCATTTCAAACCGTTTTTACTCTCTGCTACTTTTAGACAATGCAGACATTTTATTTTATATCTGTTATCGGTAAATAAATGTTTTATTGTACTAATAAAGCATATTTTTTTATTTTGGCTTCTCAGAGAAAGTAGCAAAACTATCACTAAGCAGCTTGTAATAACATATCCACCCATTTTTGACTGGATCTGTAGTGACATATGGCAAGAGTGTGTTCTGCTTTTCAAGGAAGGGGTCTTTGGATTGGTTGGAGAGAAGTGCTTGAAATTTTACTATCATCGTTCTTACTACATTGTTCAATTATTGATGGAGTACCGATTGTTTGAAAGTGATTTTATGGATTATACTATTTTAGGAGTATAAAGTATCTAAATAAAGTGACTTGAAATCATGAGTAAATGAGTATCGTAAAACAATGTAATGCTTAACCCTTATTATATTTTTATGCAGAGCTGTGTGTAGTGTGGCCAGCAATATTGCATGTTGTACTTCTAAGCCGCAGTTGCAAACTAGGTTACCGAAGGTTTGAACTTTATGCAAGAACCGCCTGTTGTCAGCCCGGCTTGTCCTCTCTTAGTCCATGGAGCTATCTGTCAGATAATTTGCCAAAAAAGCTGAATGCTTTATTGAGCTTTAGAAGCTGTGCCCGCAGCAGGGGGCTGCACTCTGAAACAGCTTAACATCTTTCTCTAAGCTCATTATTACTATTGATTGATACATATTTTTTTGTTAAGATTCATTAGTCTTTTCTTCCTTGAGGGTATCTCAATTATCCACCCAATAAACTCAATGCATTTGTTTTTTCCGTACAAACTTATATTTTAATGTAAATGCTCTCCATGTGGGCAGATAATAAGTGAAACACGCAGAGGTAATGGGATTTGCACAATAGCATACGAGCCTGCCTGATGGCCCTGTTGACTTGCCCCAGAACTGTATTGTTACATACAGACACGTGGGTTTGATATGTGACACAACTTCACAGGATCTTACTGGTGCAGACAAAGGGAAATGAATCCAATTAAGAAAGTGGCACATTCAATAAATTGACAGGTTAGTGTATACACTGCAGACAATCTCCCGTCTTTATATTTCCACTTGTTACTGCACAATGTATTGTCTTTCTCAATAAACAAGTCATAACACTTAAACGGAGTTTCAGTAACTTATATTGAACAACTGCTCACCAAGCTAAAACTTATTATTAATCACTTAGGTGAAACCTATTGAATTTACCAATGCTTGTTTTTCCTATGCCACTGTTTTCTTATCTTTCTCCTTCTTTCACCTTCGTTCTCACTTTTCTGCCTCCCCCTCTTAGGTTCTACATCAACAACTGATGATAAAAAATAAGTCCTAGTTCCCAAAAATGTACGCATGTGCCCACGTCCTGCCACCATCTGCACAAAATAAACACTTTTTTGTGTGAACTTTGCAGCCCAAGGGATAAGAATAGGATGGAAGGTGCTAAAGGAAGATGGATCAGGGACAGGAAGGACTATGAAAGTGTATGATGAAGGGCAGTGGAGGACAATACATTGTGTGGCTGAGAGGTGGGGAAGAGGGAGAAATGGTAGCCCCAAAAAAGAAAGAAAGTGATACTGGGTATGTTGCAACTTTGGATACCTGGTATTTGCTCTGGCAACACCATGGATACTGACACTTTGTAATCACTTTTTGTGATTTTTGTGGTTGTACAACCAACATCAAGTGCACCAATTTCAAGAATATTTGTTGAAGCTGGATTCCTGGGCGGCTATATATTAAGAAATTGTGCAGATTCAGCATTCTATATGTTAAATTGCCTAGACATGAGGCTTCCTGCTTTTGACAGCAAGAAAGTTGTCTTGTTTACTAGCATCCTTTCCTGCATACATAATAACAATAATAACTAAACAAAGGTGTTCAAAATGCACGACTAGCCACCTATTTTGGGGCAGGGTTGGTAGGGGGTGGATGGCATACACTTTCTGTTCTGATTGGACAGAGCAGTGGGCAGAGGGGGAACTGCTATATAATGGCGGCACTGCCCAGACACTGTAATGATTGATCCTCAGGGCTTTGACTGCCCATTGTTTGACACTTGGGACTGTGTGCAGTTAGAGGTCTAAATGATGTGGTCTGAAACATGTACTCACTGGTGAGTCAAGCAGTGTAACTCCATGAGTGTATTCTCAGCTACCCAATTGATTATTCTTCTGAGTAGAGACCAAACCGTGCTTCCAAATCAATTTTATGATAGCTTGTGCTCTATCGCTACTTTGATATATGTCAGTTCCGTATGTCAACTCAAACTAAAGCAAGAATATTACTTTTGGGAATCCTCCTTCCTCATAAAACAGCACCTAGTGTCTTGCAGACACTGGAAATCTCCCTGTCCTTGCCTGTTCGCCTGTAATTTGGGTGTAATCTTTGACGTTTGGTGTTAAGATCATATTATCAATATGACCTCTACTTACCTCCTATTTCTTAAAGTGTTATGCATACATTTGCCCTACCTTCTGTCATGAAGTTGTCCAATTACTATTACTCTTGCCTAAACTATTGTAATTCTTTGCTCCTCAGTCTCCCCAACACTTGTTCTACTGTGTACAACAGATTCAAAACACATCAGCTCATCTGCTTTTAGGACTTAGTAGAAGAGTACATATGTCTAAGTTCACTCAATTCGTTCCCAAACCAATAGGTTATTTGAGGCTCATTAATATTCTGCACATTTGTATTATTTTTCTAAGTCTTTTAACCAATAATTAACTGTCATCGTTAAGAAGATTGGTTGAGAAGTGGGTCATATCTTTGCCCCTTAGTGGCAAAAACATATTTTAGCTTGAGTACTTGATTGCAGAACACTGGTGTCATCTAAAATGTACTTTTGTTTAGGAGTCTGCAAACCAGTTTCCAGTTCTTCTAGACTTACCAGCCTCCGGCTGATTGCTGTCACTGGGCTACTCTCCACGTCCTCCATGCATTTCTGTTGATCAGAGAATATTAAATAAAAAATCTTGAAAACTTACTAGATATCCATGCCAATGACTGCATTACTGAAGCGCACGCTCACTAACACTCCCTCTGTATCCTCAATATCCTTGTTTCACGCTATAATGTCTCACCTACATTATCTTCTTTTCTTTTTACTTCCTAAAATTAATTCATTGTTTCCCTTTCACTCTTCGTCCTCCTAGCACCTTTTCCTAAATCGGTACACCTTTCACATACATATCAATCTTTCCCTGCTTTCCAATTACTTTTTTTCACTACTCTCAGTAATCCTATCAAACCATTCCTCCTTCCCTCTCTCTCTCTCTCTCTCTCTCTCTCTCTCTCATTTCCAACTCAGTCCTCCCTCTTTCCCCATTCATGCCTCACCCTTTAAATTGTTTTAAAATCGAGGCAAATCCCACAAGTCTCTGGTGTAAAGATTGGAGGACTGGTGAGATACGAGCTCTGATATACAGATTAAGATGTTGTCTGGAAACGCATGACCTCCAAAGCAGTTAGAGGGAAACACCAATGCATAGTTTTTTTTTTTTTTTCGGGAGTTTATTCATAGCGCTATACAAACCAGCAAATAAATAAAAAATAAAAAATAGTGTCGGCATGGTCACGATGGAAAAGCACTAAGGGGATGATGCCCTGTACTCTTTGCCGGAAACCTAGGTAAGGGAAGATTTGGCACGTGGCACACATGATGTAAAATTTGCTACAAGGGAGAGTTTGGAAAACATTTTTACTCCCAGGTTCCTTGTTAATGTTGAGGGGATTGGGGCTGGTCATTGCTCCTATGGCCACATATTGAAGGTGCTATAGTTGGTCTATTTGCCATATGCAGGTATTTACGTTTTCCGCAACTGTAGCTAGAGGTGGTTAGTTGGTATCCAGTAGTCAACAGCTTGGATGCATTAACCAATTACACAAGAGTCAAAATCTTCTCAGTTTCCAGGCATTGTAATGACTTGTGTGTTATTAGTGCAGGTTTAGGACTAGAGGTTATAGAAGGAAATTATGTCAAGCAGAGGGATGCAGTACACTTTAAAGCGGAGGAATGAGATGCTGAACTGTTTAGAGGCACTAGATGACGAAGGGACGGTAGGATGTGTAATGATGAGGGATCTGTTGTTGAGGAAGGAGACATTCCAGTGTTGAATAGTGCCCTGTAGTTATATGTTGTCATGTTTTGCATGAAGTATATCAAGGACAGAATCTCAATGGATCGTGCAGAATATATGAAAGACATAGAGAGGTCTAATAGTAATGTTTGAGTCAATATTAGGTTGGATATTGTCTCATCTGGCAAGCAAACCGTCTTCCATGCTGGAAAGAATCCAGTTTAGTAGTCCGAAAGAAAATTGTGTCCTTCTATATATTTTGTTATTTGGCAAAAAGCAAATCTTTTGATAAGTTTGTCTATATTGATTATTGATTGATAATAAGAAGGGTCTGTTTCACTCTTGCCTTAGTTTTTAGAATTAATTTAATATTGGAAGGTTCAGATAATTCAGGATTAGTCCAGCAACCAAGGTGTGGTTGATGATGTCTCTTGTCAGGGGGGAACTATGAGCTGTTTCAGAGAGTGTTGCTGAGCTTATATGCCAGGTATGGATCTGCTGGGGATACTTAAGATCTGATTCATACGCCTTGATGAGGTATGTGAATGAGTTGCAGAGTGGGTACTAGGTTCTTCTTCCTAGAAGGTTTGTGAATGACAAAGTTGACCAAACTGTTATTGAAAAGTTTAAAGCGATAAGCGTGTACATTGCTCCCCTAGTTTTCAGTTATATCCCATCACTAAGGCCGAAGTGGGAGCAAAATGCAGCAATTGAAAATGTGTCAATACCAACCTCTCTGTTGTAGAGGACACTCATCTGCAAAGCAAGAGCAGTTTTTAAAGGTGACGGCGGAATTATCAATTTACAAAATAGTATGTAACTACATAGGGTTTTCTGGTACGTATTAAGAAAAATTCATGAAATATTTTAATAAGTAAGAGTCCTCAAATACATTATTTTTCTGCAGCAGCACATTATGGATGCACCTACATAAATGTATGCTGCGCTCTAAGGGTTGTTTGCATGGCTGAATGATATGAAGTGATACATCTCATTCAACTTTGAAAACAGCCTTTTGCTGCTGTCTGCCAGTGTTTTCTCTGGGCCTAAGTGTGCAAATGGCACCACTGTCACACAATGTATGCAGCGCTTTTTTGTGAATTATGGCGAGTATTGTTATGTTTGTACCTATATGGTGAAATGAATCGGGCATCAATCAGGTAATTAATAATACTTTTTATTACCAACTGTACATAGTTATGTTGATTTGCTAGCTTCTGTTGAGAATCATGGGCTTGAGTCCTTCTAGAAATGTCCTTCTAGGTGTTTGTGAATACCTACAATCCCGTAAATATGTAGGTGTTTACCTACTAAGGCCTATATAATCTCCATATACATCCCTCTTTGACAGCAGATTGCCTCACACATAATTTTCCATTAAACTTATGAAATATTTTATGTGGACAAATTCATTCACTCCTAAGTTTTCTATTGTTGATTTGAGAATATTCACCTCTAAATGACTGAATGTATGTTCTTTATAGAAAACAAGACATATCTGCTCTTATTGTTTCCTAGAATGCTGGGACTCGGATGCCCATTCGCGGCCATCGTTTGGTTGCGTCCTCTACCGTCTCACCACGATCGAAGAATCCGGCTTCTTTGAGATGCCTCAAGACTCCTTCCACTCGCTGCAGGATGACTGGAAGCTGGAGATCCAGGAGATGTTCAACCAGCTCCGGGTCAAAGAAACGGTAAGACTGACTCCATTGAGCAGAACCTGTTGACCGCAATGCACAACTGACAGACGTGATCATTGTAACAAACAGATAAATGTTTAAGATGTCCTAAGTAGATACATGCAATTATCATTTAGTCCTTCACCCAAACCCACTCTCATTTTAAATATTCATCATTCCTGAGAACAAGAGGTTTGTTTCTGGATCCAGTTTTAAAATATTTGCAGCAGGGAATGGGGGATCGCTCATCTTAAAGCAGGAACTGTATTGGGACTGAAATAAGGTCTAGGGGATTGTGTTAACAGGATTAACCTAAATGAGCATTATGTCATTATCTACTAGTTATGTAGGCCTTACTAAGGGCCTCATTAGGATGGAGGATTTTCCGCATCCTCCGGGCTGGCGGAAGCCACCGCCGGCCCGGAGGATGCGGAAAATCGTCTGCGGACCCACCAAAGACCCACCACCACATTAGGATGGCTGGTGGGTCCCGGTTTCCGTCCGCAGCTTTTCCGCCGCGGTTGGCTCGCAACCGCGGCGGAAAAGCACTAATATGGTGACGGTGTCTCTCAGACACCGTCAGCCAGATTAGGATGGGCTCTGAAACATGCTTTACCGCGGCGGCTTTTCCGCCGTGGAAAAGCATGTGTAACTTCACTGCGGGGGCCCGTTGCGGGCCCCCTAGGTGAAGGGGGGGCGGAGGGTGCACATGGGGGGTACCTATGGTACCCCCCTGCATTTTTATGCAGAAAGCGGCATGCACCGCGCGGAACATCACATGCCACAGATGCCAGCGACCAGGTCACTTTTCCAGTGACCCCCACTGCCCACTGAACCAGCGTACCGGCACCACCGGACCTCCAACCCGCCAGATCGCGGCCGCCGCCCTGGGGGAAGGAGGGGAAGAAGAAGAAGAGGCCTACAACGAGGACCAGACTGAGTGGGAGCCGGCCGCCATGGCCCTAGTCTGTCTAGGCGAAAGAGTCATGATCCCCCGGGCTCCCCTCCCGAGCAACACCCAAAAATACCGTCAGTGGGTCAACATCAATGGGCGACGGACCGAAGCACTCCGTGACACTGGGGCTAGTGTGACGGCCGTCCGCTGCCACTTAGTGACCCCCGAACAGATCCTACCGAATGTGCTATGCCCTGTACTGGCCGCCGACAATTCCGAGACCCTGTGCCAGATGGCCCGAATCCCCTTCGAGTGGGGAGGGGTGTCGGGCACCCTTAAGGTGACCGTCCGGGACGACGCCCCCGTGGACTGCCTCCTCGGCAACGACCTCGAGAGCTCCCCCTGGGCCCAAGTCGAGCGGAGAGAACACCTGGGGATGTTGGGACTACCCGAATGGGTCTGCGCAACCACCCGATCCATGGCAGCCCGGGCCCCGGCGGCGACCGAGGCCGCCCTGACCGAAAGACCAGGAGTGGCCCGCGCCGCCACCTCCCGCCGTCGAGAAAGAAACCGACCCTGAGTCTGGACCGCCGGAGCCCCACCGCGACGACCTCCCCGAGCTCGGCGACATCCCCGAACTAGTCCAATGGCATCATGAAGGTGGTCCCACCCGAGAACAATTCCGGCAGGAACAGAAGACCTGCCACTCCCTCGAGGGGACCCGGCAGCAAGCCGCCGCTCAAGCCGCTGGGGACACACTGGGGTCCCACTGGGTCTACTGGGACCACGACCTCCTATACAGCGAACAGAAAATTGCTGAACTAGGGGCCAGCCGAGTGTTGGTGGTCCCCCTCCGATTCAGAGACTTCCTCTTAAACCTGGCACACGACGTGCCCCTCGCAGGGCACCTGGGGCAGTACAAAACATACAGCCGCCTGGTGACCCATTTTTACCGGCCAAAAATGCGCAACGACGTGCACAATCACTGCAGAACCTGTCCGACCTGTCAAGCCAGCGGGAAGAGCGGGGGAAAAGGCAAGGCCCCGCTCCAACCCTTTCCCGTGGTAACCACCCCCTTCGAGCGAGTGGGGATCGACATAGTGGGACCCCTGGACCCCCGCACCTCTCAAGGACACCGCTTCATCCTCGTCCTGGTGGACCATGCCACCCGCTACCCAGAAGCCATCCCCCTCCGGACCATAACGGCCCCTGTGATGGGCCGGGCGCTGATGGGGATCTACTCCGGAGTAGGATTCCCCCGAGAGGTCATGAGTGATCGGGGCACAAACTTTATCTCCAAATATATGCGGTCCATGTGGCAACAGTGCGGGGTCACATATAAGTACACCACCCCGTATCACCCCCAAGGGAATGGACTTGTGGAACGGTTTAACCGAACACTCAAGGGGATGATCAAGGGCCTGGAAGAGCACGGAGCTGAGCCTGCTGTTGGCTACGGATGACGGAGCCGAAGATGACTCCGAGCCCCTGCCCGACCTCCTGAAGTGCTCCGAAAAGGACGGCTCCATCGAGGGAATCCCCCTCTCCTCCGCCCTGACCCCCGAACAGCGCCAGGACTGCCGAAAACTGCTGAGACAATTCGCGGACCTGTTTTCACTCACTCCCGGGGTCACCCAGTGGTGTGTCCACGATGTCGACACCGGGGACAGCCCCCCCGTGCGACACCGGGCGTACCGAGTTCCCGACCGAGTTCGGGCCTGCATCCAGTCCGAAGTTGCCAAGATGCTAGCCCTAGGGGTGGTCGACCCCTCAGACAGTCCCTGGGCCAGTCCAGTTGTCCTGCTCCCTAAAACCGCTGCCCCCGACGCCCCCCGGAACTCAGGTTTTGTGTCGACTACCGGGGGCTGAATGCCGTCACCAGGACCGACGCCCATCCCATCTCCCGGGCCGATGAACTGATCGATCGCCTGGGGGCTGCCAGATACCTCAGCAACTTCGACCTCACGGCCGGGTATTGGCAGATCGGCCTTACCCCTGGTGCCCAAGAGTGATCTGCCTTCTCGACCCCCGATGGCCACTTCCATTTCAAGGTGATGCCCTTCGGTATGAAAAACGCCCCGGCCACCTTCCAGAGGCTGGTGAATAGGGTGCTGGCGGGGCTAGAAGAGTTCAGTACCGCATATCTGGACGATATTGCGGTGTACAGCCTCCACTGGAACGAGCACCTGACACACCTCTGGGAGGTCCTGACGGCCCTACGACAGGCCGGATTGACAATAAAAGCCAGCAAGTGCCAGATAGGCCAAGGGTCTGTGACCTATCTGGGGCACCAAGTAGGGAGCGGCCAGGTAGCGCCCCCCCCAACCAAAGATTGACGCCATCATGACCTGGGAGCCCCCGGTCACCCAGACAGCGGTCCGAGCCTTCCTGGGGCTCACTGGATACTACCGGCGCTTCATAAAAAGACTATGGGAGCATTGTGGGGCCCCTCACTGAACTGACCTCCAAAAAGCAACCACAGAAGGTACACTGGACCCCCGAGTGTCAAACGGCCTTCGAGACTCTGAAAACTGCCATGTGCACCGCCCCTGTGCTCCAAGCCCCCGACTACAGCCGAGAGTTTGTGGTCCAGACCGACGCCTCGGAGCACGGCATCGGGGCGGTCCTATCGCAAGTTGACCCCGAGGGAATTGACCATCCTGTGGCCTTCATCAGCCGGCGCCTGCTGGCTAGAGAACAACGATGGAGCACCATCGAGAGAGAAGCCTTCGCCGTCTTGTGGGCCCTAAAGAAACTCCGGCCCTACCTCTTCGGCACCCACTTCCGGGTCCAGACCGACCACCGGCCCCTGCGGTGGCTGATGCAGATGCGGGGTGAGAACCCGAAGCTGCTACGATGGTCCATCTCCCTCCAAGGGATGGACTTCACTGTGGAGCATCGCCCTGGCAACGACCACGCCAACGCCGACGCCGACGGCCTGTCCCGCTTCTTCCGCCTCGGCGAGGAGACCCCCCAAGAAGATGGGTGACTCTCCCTGCCTTCAGCTGGAGGGGACGTGTGTTGACCCGGCCTCGTGGCGTGGTCCTACCCCTCCCGCATGGCGGGCCCGGGACGACATCGGCCCTCCATCAACCCGCTGTCGCCACCCCTGGCACTACTCTCCACGATCTCTCGACAAGAGCAGCCACCCTGACAACCCACGGCTCTCCCCCCTGGAACCCGGCGAACCCTACTCGCCCCCAACTCTGCAGGTCCGGCTACCACTCCGGACCACCCTTTCAGGCCCGACTCCATCTTGGGCCCATCACGTCCCGAGCACGTGGCCTCGGCCCGACCCCGGCCTCGGCCTCAGCGGAGCCCGACATCGAGGCACCAAGATCCACCCAGGTGGTAGAGTGGCCACTCGACGGATCTAGGGGAGGGGATTTTCGATGGCCCTCCAGCCGTCCCCGGACGCCTGGTATCGATCGGCCTCCGGCCTCCCTGGGCGCTGGCTCCACCCCCCTGCTGGGTGTCTGGACACACTCATCCCGGCCCCTCTGACCCCCTGGCGCGAGGGCCCGGACATCAAAGGACTCCAGTCCTATATCTGGGGGAGCCCAGGATTAAGACGGCAGTTGTATCTTGGACCTGAAGCCCTGCTGATCTGATCGCGGCTGACCCTAAGAAGAACTCAACCTCGCAACGCTGAGCCCTGCTGACGCTGTTGCGGCTCCCTCTTCGCAACAAGGACTGAACCACCTGAGCCCTGCTGAGGCTGTTGCGGCTTCAGCTGAACTCGTAATCCCCGGAGCCCTGCTGACGCTGTCGCGGCCCGACCACGCCGAACCATCCTCGGAACCCTGCTAACGCTGTCGCGGCCCGACCACGCCGAACCCTCCTCGGAGCCCTGCTGACGCTGTCGCGGCCCGACCACGCCGAACTGTCCTCGGAGCCCTGCTGACGCTGTCGTGGCTCCTTGCACCCCCCCCCAGCTCGAGGATTGAGAGCTGTGCGCCGGGCATCCTAGTGCCCATTGTTACCAAGACTGTCCCGCTACCCTGTTCCCCAGAACCCGAGACTTTAAGGGTCCCTCGACCCCTGTGTACAGATTACTGCTAGAACTTGCCTTTATATATATATATAAAGACTCTTAAGAATCTACTCTCGTGTGGTGTCCCTCTGTAGTGGTGTGTTTGCTCGTAAGGTACGATTGTACGAGAGGAACCTCGCCAAGGAGGCCTCTCGACGGCGCTCGGCCTATTCCATAAGGATTGGTGGGTCTCAGGGTGGTTAGTCAGACATCTTCTGTCTCCCCTGGGGTCGCCTTTCTAACAATAGGTCTCGCAGTAATTAAGTTTGAGCTATTGGCATTGCTTAATATTGCAACACCAATTGCAACAAAAGCACGCCATAATTATGGAGTGCCGTTAGAAGGGAATTTAAAAAAGGGTGTGCATATTTGGGGTAGTGACAATAGTTGTCAGCTGTGCCAAAAGATAGCGCTACCCCTGTGCTTCAGTGCCACTTCCCTTCACAAATCTAAAAGGTCACTGCGTTCAGGAATCGCAGCCTTGGAAGGTATTATGGAAATGACAATGCCTTCTATCTATGTTTTGGGTTTTAAAACATAAGTACATAAGTACAAGGGAACTTTTAGAGAAGCATCTGAAGGCACTTCAGCACTCGCAGTGGGTGGAGTGGTGTCTGGCCCCAGGGCGTGATTGAAGGATTTTCTTTGCTCCTGTGGCCTTTAGTACAACCGAGGTTATTGAGTGTTGGAGTTCAAGTGAGTTAATCTGGTTTGCCCCATGGCAAAGAAAGGGATTAAATACCGATTTGATGTTTTTGCTAGACTCATGTTTGGGTGCACCTACTGACTGGGCCGTAAATAAAAATATTTGTCTTTCTTAAAATAATCCACATGTGGTATATGCGCCTGGAAATGTTGAAAATGCTTTTGATAGGGTAATGCAATATATCTACCTCCAAATTCTCTTAAACTTAATATATTCCTTGTAAAATAGACCTTACATTTAAAGTTTTTTAAATAAGCAGATCGAACTTAAAGTAGATTAATCACTATTTCCTTTTCCTATACTGTATTAGTTGTAGCATTATCTGCAGCCAATCTTTTTATTGTTGTGATTTTTATGAGAAATCAAAATGGGATAGCATAGAGGCTGCCACTGGATAATGTCACTCTGTCTCATTCGTCTCTCATTCTGTGTGCATTTCTCTAACGAGTTTAAGCTATTGCCATCGTTAATGACAATGCTTTTTATTTATGTTTCAAAAACATAAATAAAAGGCATTGTCATTTACAATGCCAATAGCTAAAACTTGCGTAAATGCGAGACCTGCTGCATGGCAAATGCATGTTGTTTCCTGGTGGCGACCGGCAGTCTGCGTGAGCCGAAAATAAAGGGCAGAGCAGGTCAAGGGCGGGGAAGCCAAAGTATCCTGATGTGATATTGTATTGGTCACAGTGGGTGCAGGCAAGTAGCGGCCCCACTAAATGAGGTGTGAATCATGGCAGCAGCAGGGCCACCAGAGGTAGCAGTTTTCATGCTAACCTAACACTGATGGCCCTTTCGGTGTTGTTATGCAGGCCCCTAGACACAGAGGGGAAGGTGAAGGAGGTTGTGGGCACTGGAGAGGCCTTACTCGATGAGCACCACACAGGGTGAAAGATAAAAGTTGAAATTTTAAAAGTAGGGCTATTCCTACAGTCCCGGGACCCTTTTTAAAAACAAAGAAGTAGGGGAACGGACTGACATAATTTTTAAAAGTAGGGGCACGCTGTGCCCTTCTGATCCCGCCCACTTCTAATACTTTTTAAGAGGCCGGAGTTGAGCTGTGTGTCCAACTGGCAGGTTAGGGGTTTGAATCCAGACAGGGCTGACTTAGGTATTCGTTATTCCAAGGCGCCATTGAATGTGGCTTTACACCTTCCTTTCACAGTGCTACAACATGGCGATAGGTCTTTAGTAAGATCACTGGGGAGAGGATGTGGACGGCTAGACTACCGACTTTGGAGCTGGGAAACCAAGGTTCGAGCCTCGGGGTCGACTCCACGTCCTGTAATTCTGTGCAAATCACGTAATGTGCCTATCAAAAAAATGAATGTGTTCTTGTGTAAAGTAACTGGTGCGTGCTCATGTATAGCGCTCCAAAACCTTCGGGTCGAGTTCGCGCTATATAAATCTGTAAAAAAAAAAGGTAATTCAAGGACGCTTGTAATCGAACATTAAACGCAACCCATCTTATTACAGCCTAGTTTTGACGTCAATCATTACCTGCACAATGAAAATGACATAGCAGTTCTACGCCAATAAGGCACTTAGTTTGAGTTGGAATGTCGTAATACCTCTGCGAGAGCCAGCAGGCAACACGAAAGGCGGGTCAGTGAACATAATTACACCTGCTTGGTTAAACAATAAAGGATTAATTAGCTAGCGAGCAATCTCTCCAGGACTGATAACCAGAGCTCCAAAGTACAATACTGTCCATGATAAACGGGTGGGGGTGCCGGGACACCCAATTTGCCAAAGGTGGTGCTATGCAGGTTTGTTTTAAAATTATCAGAAGCCGTATTATAGGATCAAAAAATACCATAAATTAGTTTGCCTTTTTGTAAGTCACATGTATGACGTCCCTCTCTCCATTACGATAATATATTTGAAGGCCCCATTTAAGATTCTGGTTGGAAGAAAGGGCCCGAAGCATGTTCTTCTGCCCACGTTTATAGTTCATTCAAGGTGAACTTGGAAAGGAGCTATTACAGCTCAGAATTTAAGAACACTAAGGAGAACTGTGGCTATCCAGCAAACTCACTTTTCAGCTATTCACAACAACAATCCATATGTGTAAAGCGAGACCATGTCACCTTTTAACGTTTCAAGGCGCTGGGTGCACCGTTTAAGGTTTCAGGGCACTGGGAGATTAAGTGAGCTATTGCCCAGAGTCACGTGGTGCTGAGCAGAGCTACTGCCGGCGCCAGGATCGAACTAGGAGCCCCGCTCCCTGGAGTCAGCCGCTCTGGCCTCTGCGTCACACCTCTTTCATTTTATTTTTTGCTCCTGTATCTGTCTCAGTACATTCTAAAGATGCGTTTCCTTCTTTTATAAAAAAGATGCTACACAGTGAACTTTTTTTTGGGAGAGAAGCACGACAGTGCATCATGTAGATGTAATTAAGGTTCTAGCCATTATGTCATGCATCCGCCCCGCAAGCTTAGCAGCCAATCAATCAATTAATCGTGCATCCTGGCCCTTTCAGGATATTAGCTTCTGTATGAGATTACCAAGCGCACAGCTAAGGTTCCACTTACTAAACAAGCTTTGATAAGAGCAACGATATCCCTGGCGAAGGCCAGGTTCTAAATGAAGGGTACTCACCACACGCCCCCAGCGATTCAGACGTGAACGAAACCGAAACCTTCCGTGGGGCGGGACTTCCGTCTTCAGAAGCCAGCCCACGGAGTGCCACGGAGAGAAGCAGTGCTGGTGACGCGGGGCTCCCATGCCCGAGGGAGAGCCCCGCGGTGGCGGCTGAAGTCCGGAGTGGCGGTAAGTGGGCCTTACTTGTTGGGGGGGGTCTCGGTGCACTTGTGTGTGTGTGTGTGCGCGTGTGTGTATGCGATGGCGGGGGTGGGTTCTCTGTATGTATGGGTGCGTGCGTGCATGGGCGATCGTGTGTGTGTCTCTGTGTATGCGCATGCGTGTGTGGTGTTGGAGCTTCCCAGGAGACAGCAGCTGGACACAACGAGCGCGTTCGCGTGCGCGTGGCCCGCTCCGATCGCCTTCTCGGAGAGGAAATGCGTGCGGCCAGGTGCTGTCTCCTGGAAAGCAGAGTCGCTAACAATAGATCTCTGGCGAGACAGCGCTTCGCGCTGTAATCGCCACGAGATCTAATCATGCAAACAAAACAAAAAATGGGAATGAAGTTTGATAGGACACAACTAATTAGCAGATGTGTTTAGAATTATGGGAAATTAAAAAAATCTAAATGAAAGCCTAAACAGTAAAGTTGTTGAAGAGATTATAAAAACGTAGAAACATTTGGAATTTCTAGTAAGACCTAGTAAGCTGTCCCATGTTTGGTTTAATACTTTTTCTGCTCCTTTGTTTTTTACAGCTTTCACTTACTGTTCTTATTCTTTGCAAAGAGCTTCTCTTTGATTCTTTTGATATTAAAAAACAGTTTATGAGTTTGCAATTGCACCCGACCAAAGGAACTCGATGAATCGATCACAAAGGAAGTGATCATAGAACTCCTTACATTCGTCCAAAGCTGCATGGCGAGACCGGTATACAGCCCAGTTTGATAAAACCATTTGGTCCTATTTAATTGGCATTCTAGAACAACTAGTTGGCACCTTTGCAGATGAGGGTTCTATTACAAAAACCACAGAGCCTATCACAGTGATTAATACGCCTGGCCAATATAAAGAAGAATGTGGAACCTATAAACCGATTTTTTTTACTTAACTTAGACCTATACATTTACATAAATAATCTAGCCAACAAACGGAATAAAGTCTTTCCCGGTTAGTGCACCCAGACCAATTATGGTTTGTAATGCGTAGAAACACTAAACAAGCATTTACAATGCAACGGTCTCGCCTTTGCAAAAGTTAGAGCTATTGGCATTGTAAATGACAAACTTTTTATTTATGTGTTGGTTTTGAAAACAGATAAATAAATGGCATTGTCATTTACAATGCCAATAGCTTAATCTCTCGCAAATGCAAGACCTATTGCATTTGCACCCACACAGAGCCACACACACAGAGCCACACACACACACACAGAGCCACACACACAGAGCCACACACACACACAGAGCCACACACACACAGAGCCACACACACAGCGCCACACACACAGCCACACACACACACACACAGCCACACACACACACACAGCCACACACACACACACACAGCCACAAACACACATACAGCCACAAACACACACAGAGCCACACACACACAGAGCCACACACACACACACAGAGACACAAACACACACAGAGCCACACACACAGAGCCACACACACAGAGCCACACACACACACAGAGACACACACACACAGAGCCACACACACACACAGAGCCACACACACACACAGAGCCACACACACACTCTTACCCAAAATAGTCGCGGAGAACAGACCAATCAGCGAAGAAGCACAGCACCCGCAAACATACACAAACCAAATCCACAAAGCAAAAACACATCATCTCCGCAACTCCAAGTAACATACATTAACAATGAAACAATTAAACGAACACAATAACCACTAAACAGGAACTGCCACGAGTATTGTGTGGCAACACTGGAGGTCCGTCAGAGCCATAAGACTGACGACGCGTAAATAGTGTCGCCCAAACACCGACTCTTGGCGGGGACAACCTGCGCCGCGCAATAGAAGCCGAGGAAAGACTACCGGCTCGGCAGCTCCGCTAATGTCAGGACAATGAAAGGGGAATGACACTGCTGCAAAGTACATTTCAACCGAACTAAGCAGGATGCTGAAGTG
Source organism: Lissotriton helveticus (assembly GCF_964261635.1). Lineage (NCBI taxonomy): Eukaryota > Metazoa > Chordata > Amphibia > Caudata > Salamandridae > Lissotriton > Lissotriton helveticus. Next base: position 127,738,581 of record NC_136070.1, on the reverse strand, counting down.
AACGTTCCATCTTTCCACCTGCATTTTTAAGTACGTGCACCCCCACCCCCGGCTCAGCCCCCCCTCCCGCACCCCCCCTCGCCAATCTACAGTAAGGTTCAGACGGGCACATTATTTTTAATCTGATCTCTCCCCGGGTCAAACGGTCAGCAGGGGAATACTGATTAAAATGGTCTCCCTCGCACTACACTTGAATAATGGAGGTTTTATGTGTGCAGCCGTACACACAGTCTCCCCGCGGCGACGCCGGGATTCTGTTTGTACATGTGGAAAAAAGTACTGAACTACGTTTCTCTAACCCTTACTGAAAAAAAGAAAGAAACTGTATAACATCTGCCCCCTTCATATTATTATTATTATCATTATGTATAATAATAATAATAATAATAGTAATAATAATAATAATAATAATGATAACAAGCAACGAGGGGGGAGGGGGGAGGAGCTCACGCACACACAAGCAACGAGGGGGGTGAGGGCTCACGCATGCAGAAGCAAAGAGGGGGAGGGGGTGAGGAGCTAACGCACACAAGCAACGAGGGGGGAGGGGGTGAGGAGCTCACGCACACAAGCAAGAGGGGGGGCGGGGGTGAGGTGCTCACACACGCAGAAGTCACGAGGGTGGAGGGGGGTGAGGAGCTCACGCACGCAGAAGTCACGAGGGGGGAGGGGGTGAGGAGCTCACGCACACAAGCAACGAGGGTGGAGGGGGGTGATGAGCTCACGCACACACAAGCAACGAGGGGGGAGGGGGGTGAGGAGCTCACGCACACAGGCAACGAGGGGGGGAGGGGGTGAGGAGCTCACGCTTGCAGAAGCCACGAGGGGCGAGGAGGAGCTCATGCACACACAAGCAACGAGGGGGGAGGGGGGTGAGGAGCTCATGCTACCTGAAACTACACACGTGCAGAATCCAGAAACACAAATGGACCCGAACACGTACCAGGAAACTACCAAGGGACTTTAAAAATTAGAGGAATATAACCACGAGAACTAAAGTCCAGCAGGCAGACTAATTCTAGCTTTGAGGGTCCCACAAACTACTAAACCAACCACCATTCATTGAGAACGCACCCACTTAAGTTCAGCTGTAAAGAGCAACAAATAGACAAATCTAACAAGCACCAGAAGCAATTTTAAACAACTGCTGCGCTTCCTTAAAGCCGCCACCTCATTTTGGCGATTACAAACCCTCTCATTGGTGGGGAGACCAGCCTCCTTTAAAATGTCTGCCCTCCCTAAGTTCTTATACATGTTCCAGACCCTCCCACTCCCCCTTCGAAGGGTTTAACTGGCACAGCTGACGGATATATGCAGATCTTTTATTTGGGCCAGGAAACAACCTCAACTCAGCTACCAAACCATCACGCACCCTCAGAAATATGGCGGGCTGGTATCCATCTCTACTACCTGTCGACCCAGGGGCAGTGCAGAGGCCTATAGCTGCTAATATTGGCTCCCCCGTTTTATTTCTCCTCCACCACAAGGCAGTTTAAATCCAGCCGGCATGCACTGTCTTGTTATGTCTCATGAGGTGCACATGGCCCTGTCACAATCTATATATTCTGAAAAACACAAAGATAAAAATACCTTTTGGAAACCCCAGGTGGATTGGCGCAGACTGCTCTCCGGGACGGCAAGTGCATGTCTGAGGGGGGCTCTCCTGTCCCAAGGACAGTGGGCCTCAGCCAGGCTGTCCTTAAAATACCGCTGCGTGCCCCCTGCCTGGAGGTATGTGCAACCCTCAGTTGAAAACTCTCTCTGGACTCGAACCGCCGCTAAGAGGAGCCAGATGTGCAGAGACGTCAGCAACGCCACCAAAGAAAGGAGGGGGGGGGGCTGCTCCTCGGCATGCTCTCCGCTGGCAGACCCAGTCACTGCACAAGGAAGGACAAATACTGCCTAGCCCGCCTCCCCGGCATGTCACCTGACCTGAGGCGGACCGGAAGTGTGACGCAAACCGCGGGAGGGGGGTGCGTCTGTCCTGGCAGGGGTGGGCGGCGGAGGCTGACACACGGCACGAGATGACCACACAGCCTCCGAGTAATTATCTTAGCATATTCGTGAACCATCTCCTACGAGAGTGTTAAGACTAGCTTGCCAAGCCGCTTATGTCTGAGGAACGCCTACAAACTTGAAAATCGATACATTTTGACTATGTAAGTGTCCTCCCAGTGGCTCCTACTGATTGAGGACCTCGAAATAAGGTGCAAATCCTAATACCTGACTTTCGTAGTCCATAAAACATGCAGACTTCACATTTCTCTTGCACCACACTGTATGCTACCTCTTGCATAGAGTTGTTGGTTCCGTAACTTGCCAAAGCTGCCGCCCTCATATACGTACCGAAGTGTTCAGTGTATGGGACATCCACTTAAAGCAGTAAATATACCCCTACTAAAGTACTAGCTTACATGTCACCTTTCCTCCTGTAAAGCACCGTTTGGAAACTCCCTTATTGTTTGCTCACGGTAGTCACATACTGCATGTAACTTAGCGTCTGCTTATGAAATGTGGCCACTAAACTGCTCTCATCTAAAGTATGTAAACATCAATCGTTCCAAAACAACATATGTACTTAAGATAGCACACGTCTATCCACCCGAATGTCTCGAGGTGCCGTATCACAGAGCATCTTGTTACCCACCTGAATGGTACTCCTCTATCGACCTAAGATGTAAGAAAGGCTGGGAGGACCCACCAGGGTAGAACCAGTGACCATGAGGTCGGCACCGACCCCTGCAGTGGAACGAGAAGTCCACTGCGCCACCAAATGAGCACAAGAAATACAAAGCAGTGCATGACAAATCACAGGTGAGAAGGACACCCCTCGCTGTTGGTGCGAAATACGCATATCATCAAATAGATCGTGGCCCACCTGAGGCCACTGCGCTCGAACGTAATACAATGCCGTGCAAATGAACCACGGCCTGGGGGGGGGGCCGCCAACGGCACACAGACATGCCGGCGGGCGCAGACGAGCCCTGTGTACCAGTGGCTGGTAAAACGGCAGGGTGGAACCGCCAGATAGGTCCTTAGATCCCTTTCATATATCTGTGTCTGTTCATCCTGTCCACTTGGCGAACGACAGTGCTGATGGGAGCAAGTACGGAGCCATAAACCAGTAAAGACTGGAATGCTGCACCATTTCGGCAAGGCACCCGCAGGATCATTAAACCAATGCAATATTTCTTTAAGTCTGTGCCTACATGCAGTGTGGCGCCGATCGCGTGCACGCAGTGCCTATAAATATTTCCGCTAATTAAGCTTATTGCCCTTTCCTTTAAAATCGTAATAGAATAGTGTACCGACGCAGCCCTATCATCCTTACAAGTGGCAGAGCTTCCATCTTGGCACATGCCTTCCGTTTGTGGTATAGCAACGTGATTGTATAGCGCCTCAGGCCGCAAGTGTCGCTTATCTACACGAGGTCATTTTCCTTACAGAACACTCCCTTAGTGTCTGGTGAGTACTTCTAAGTACCAACGCCAGCCTAGGCATTGAATGCCCTCAACCTGTGCCCAAGAAATCAGGAGTGGGGCCTGTGTACGTACCCGTCTGGGCGCGGACACTATCTAGACATTAGCGGGGGAAGGGGACCTGTAGGTTCTGCCAGTGCAGTTACTGCTGCAGCAATCTGCGTGGCAGCGGTGATAAATAATGCGGCTGCTGCTTTAACGCGCGCACGGGGGTGGGGGGTTCCAAGGCCGCAGGCTGCTGATCTATCGAGCCCCCTGAGGGATTTACAAGACTGGCCCGAGCCCGAGAGAGCTGGCGATCATCACGACGTACGCACGCCCCCCTCCCCTCTTGCACCATCCCCCACACGAGGGCGGAGAAAGACGACGCAGGGGTCCATATCCATTGTGATGTCCCTGTTGCTACTGTTTAACCCTTCAGGTCGTAGCGACTGGCACAAGCCCGAAGGGAGCCGTCAGACGGGGGGGGGGTGAACCCAAGCCCCCCTCCCTGCAAGTGAGGACAAAAGGCAGTTCATCTGAAGTTCCTTTCCCCCTAGGCAAGGGATAGCCATAGACATGAAAATCAAGTCTACCTTAAAGTAATGCCCACTCCGTTAGGGTACGGGGCAATGCCTGCTCAGAGTATGAGGGGAGCAGGTATGGCTCTACTGCCGCATCAGCGGCGGGAGACACTCACCCATGGTGGATGCCGCTGCGAAGCCAATACGCTGCCGTTAAAATGCTCACGCAGCCCGCCCTGACTTCTCAGATTCACCTACGACCAACAGCCTGACCCCCCGCCTGTACGCGGAAAGGGAAGCCGAGGTGGCGGAAACAAGGGGGGGGTAGGGGCAGGACAGCAGCAAGCACTCACGAAAAACAAGCACATGCAAAGCAATGGAGGGGGGTGGGAACGGAGACACGGACAGCGGGAGGGGGGGCGTGGAAGGCAGGACAGCAAGCACGAACGGGGGGGGGGCAGGACAGCAGCAAGCACTCACCAAAGGACGACTTCTTCCGGCGGCGGTCGGGGCAAATGACACAATAAAAGGCTGCAAAAAAAAAAAAGTAAACGCCCACTGCCGCAATGACGTTCACAAAGGGCCGGGATGGAAAAAATGTACGGAACGCCCACGAAAAGCCTTGGACAATGACGGACATATCTCTCTTCCAATGGCTAGCCTCCATTTATGGAGCTAGCCAATGGAAGTGAGAGGCGGGACAAAGGCACATACTGTTCCAACATAAGATTTTGCCTGCGCGAACGCTGCTGCGCAGCGGACGCCAGGCGACACCTAAAAAGTAAGCTGTCTCGTAGATGGTGACTGTAACTTCAACACAAGCTTTCAATGGAGAACTAGAAGACTACCCTAACCTGTGTTCAGAATCAACACTTTAAACATGTTAAAGCAAATGACCCCTTTCGGATGGAAGGAGACATTGAGTAAACATTTGGTAAGAAATATAACCCCCTAAAGGTAGGTCTCTAATGAAAGCTAATTGCATCCCATTACTCATTGGAGCACAAAACGAACTTGCTTAGTGGCAAAATCCACAGTAAACAATTTTAGGGTGCATAGCTTAGGTGAAAATGTCATTAATGCCTAGAGCTCTATTCTTGTTTCAGGTCCTTCTAGTGACTGTCTTAGAATTGCAAAAAGCCTACATTTCATTGATAGGACATGGGAAAAGACTTAAACCAATGATTCAGGCATCCCAAAGAAGTAGGGCTTAACATACTAGACCTTTTGTTGTACTGTAGATCCTCTCAATTTAGCTTTATGTGGGACTGGGCAAGACTGGAATCAGGGAAGCAATGGTGCCATTTGGATCACTTCCTGACAAGACGCTAATTTTGAGAATTACCCTGGATTAAGTCTATGAACTGCATAGATGTCACTTCACTTCCACTCACTTAGCCAAAATCAATAAGAAATTCACTGAGAAATGCTGGAGAGGTTGCTGGGAGGGTATGTGCGCTTTCCCATATATTTTCTGAATGTATTAGCTTAGATACAATTTGGAGGGGGGATGGAGAGATATTGGCTCTATCATAGCAATGAATCTTACCCGGTCCTCACCACTAGTTGCACTAGGATATTTGCTGGTTAAAGAGGGGCAAGCCAGTTTAAAGGTAGAGTATAAATCCTCCTGCTCTTGACCTTTACTGTAACATAGTAAAAATGCTGGGCAAATAGGGTAGTACAATCCCTGCCACACTGCTTGATTAGTACCACCATCTTTGCTCTATGGTGGACATGGACCCAATTACACAAGATTTGAATGGTGAAACTGCATCCTTGACTAAGAAATGGTAAGGGATATTGTTTTTTTTTTGTTAATGGTGTGAAAAGGTTAACATCCCTCAAGCACTTCCAGGCCTACACATTGTGGAAGATTCATGGGTCTAAAAGGACACAAATTGACCCTCGGTTGATGGTCAGGTGCATAAGTGGGACGGTTGCTTAAAAAAGCAATTTTCATTGTAGTGTATGAGGGTGTAGGATGGGTTTAGGGTTTACATGTTTTTGTTCACATTAGGGAGAACACAATGTGTTTTGAACAATGAGATCTACCTCCCCAATGTATTGTTTTTTAAAACAATAAAAACGTATTGAAAAGAGTTTGTCTGTGCCATCTTAGGGCTGCTGGCGGTATCTTTCAAACTTGTTCATTTATGCCTTAATTAGTCCTTCCCACTGATGACATTTGCTGCAGCAAAAATGTGTTGAATGGTTAAAAAATTCACCTGTATCTTCTGTGCAGCTCCTTTCTTAACCAGTGCAAGTGGTGTAGCAAGGGTAGTAGCCTAACATCCAATACAAACTTGCATTCTCTGTCTTTTCATGAATGCGTCGCACGCTGCATGTCGAGTGCACCTTGGATTTCCAGAGCCGTCACCAGGAGTGAGTCCTCTGGGACTCATCAGCACTGACCCCTCCAGAAGCCCACTAGATAGGGCAAAGGGTTTACGCCAGGTGTGCCCAAAGAGTGGAGCAGCACGTGGCATGGTGTGATGTGGGCAGAGTGGCAAGGCACAGGATTGGGGTCGGAGCACGACCAGAGCAGGGTGAACTGGAGTGGCTAGAGTTACCGGTCTCTTTCTGGCCCTTGCCTGCCATCACTGCCCTGCCATTAGTGCTATAGTACCTGTGCCTGCCCTCCCTGATGGTAGACTAAGATGAAGCGGTCACAGGTATCCTTAGCCTTGATGCGTCTAACCAGCCATTTAACCAGCCTGTAACAATAACTGGCAACAAACAGGCATATTGACAGCGAGAGGGCAATAATGTAGGGCTTTTATAGTGGTTTAGCCCTGGGTTGGGGAAGCGGCTTTACTAGGTTCAGGTGCGGCTTCCGACCCACGTGAGCTCACTATTGCGCTCCCAATAGTAATCTCCAGCTAACATGGCTTTGTTGCACATCCTGACTGTATGCCACTCATGAAGCCAAGCCACTGGAAGACTGACCTGCATGCTCGATGGGCCAAATAAGGCCTTCAAACCAGATATGCAAGACACATCAGCAGCCCTCAGCATTTTGTTCCAGCTGGAAGCATTCCCACAGAGTATTTGAGACTGGAAGGTACATCTTCAGGTCAAGGAGAGAACAGAGAAAAGCAGTTTTGAGATCCATAGTGAGTCCTTTAGCAATGGAAAAAGTAGCAGGCGAGCTGAAGCAACAAACTGCTCACAGAGTTACTTATGGTCAACACAGGCCTGAGCCTTGCTCCACACCTGTGAGAGGACCACCTCAGGCAGGAGAGGCAATGCAGGCATCGAACAACCAAAGGGAAAGCCGGCTCAGGTGCACAGCTTTGCTCTCATCAAGCACACCATCCATAAGTATTTCACACGGCACGGCAATTAGAACCAGAGCTGCCCAAGCAAAATGAGAAGCTACCCCCATTTCAGATTGTTTAGCCATCCCACCCTGAAAGATTCAATAATCGTAGAGATGGCGGAGATGGCAGTGGAAAAGAGCAAATGCACACATTAGTGAATTAGTGAACGGTAAGTGCAGGGCAACAACAGCGAGGCAGAACTATTCGTGATCTACCCGATCTTCCAACCAACGACAGCGACACATAAACCAACTAAACAGTCCCATCAAGACAAACAAAATGCACACACACTCGCAAAGTATTCTTGTACCATCATGCACCGGACTGACTCTGCTATCTGCAAAACTGCACTCAGAGCATTCAGTATATGGTGCATAATGCTCAGCCGAAGACGTACACACAGGCTGTTGACTCCAATAACAAAGGCAGTGCTATGGCACAACCAAACTTCCCCTTCACTAAATCTCCCAACAAACAGCACAAGAAAGTCCGGGCAAATGAAGTACAATCAGGAATGACTATGGTGGCGGAACACCAAACTGATAAACAATGGGGTAGTCCAACTAGAGTGGTGGATTGCATCAGGGATTCAGACCCTCTGAGGTGGAAGCTCTGAATGAGCAGCATGAGAACTCCCGGGCAAATGATCGACAAACTGTAACAATCAGGGAGATAGCATCAGAATATCAAAATGACATTCAATGGAGCAAGTCAACTAGGACGGCGGAGACACAACAGGAATCTAGACTAAATTATTTGTGGCCCGATGCTAATAGAAAAAAAGTCGACTACATAGCCACGCATTATTGCTGACAAAGACAAACATACGCAGGCATTTACAACAGCAGCACTGATTTTTACCCCGTAAGTTAAGTCAAGAGGGCAGTGGGACTCTTTAAATAGGAAGTATATGGGTGTAGGGTAAGGTGCACAACCTGATTCTTGAGAGTAGGGTATAGTCTTTTACCAAGATGGTTTAAATTCAACTCGGGTGCCCCAACAGGTGACACAGCCGTCCTGTTATGTCCTTAGTAAACTTTAAATAGTGCGCGCATGTACTGTGAAATCTACTGTCCATTTCTTTGATACGTTTTTCACTCAATTCTGTGTTTGACGTGATTCGTTTAGCTCTTAACATTTGAGAATATGGAAGGTGGTTTTTTAAGGCGCCTTGATGAAAACTTGAAAAGTGCAATGTATTGTTGCGGTCAGTCTTCTTGCGAAAGATATCTGTTTCGAATCTTGTAGGTGTTTTTGAGATAGAAACGTCCAAAAATGTAATCGTATGGTCGTTTATCGACCATGTCAGTTCAATTCTGTCATCTTTGGTGTTGAGTTGGGTAAGTGCATCAATCAAATTTTCTTTAGTATCCTTCCAGATGAAAAACAAGTCATCTGTGTATCTTACATACATTTTTAGATTATTGGTCCAGATAGCATTGCCGTAAATGTGTGTTTCCTCAAATTCCTTCATGTAAAGGTTTGCGTATGTGGGTGCTGCGCAGTTGCCCATAGACATTCCAGATAGTTGTCTGTACCATACCTTTTCGTATTCAAAATAGCTATGATATAGTTTGAATATCATTAACTCCATGAGGAATAATTGCATCCGAGTCTCAATCTCACTATTAGCAATAGTTTTCTCAATAGCCTCTATGCCCCCTCCATGGGGGATCGATGTATACAACGATTTGACGTCTGCTGTGCACAAAATTAGTTGTTCATCTTCTTGTATTTGAATTTCTGATAATTTCAAAAGAAAGTCAGTGGTATCTTTTAAGTAACTTTTCATTTGTTGAACGAAAGGTTGCAAGTATTTATCTAGGAATTTCCCCACTGGTTCATGTAGGGAACCCCTAGTAGAAACTATCGGTCTAAAGGGAGGATCCTCTAAACTTTTATGTATCTTCGGGGTATATTTGTATAGACGGGCTTTTCGGATATTCCACCAAAAGGTATTTGAAAGTTCTCTCATCAATGGTACCCTTTTCCAATGCGTTCGATAGAATTTCTTTCAACGTATTTTTATAGCTGTTGTTGGGTTGCTTTCCAATCGCATGTAAGTCTCTGGGTCTCCTATATGTTCATAGATTTTAGTTTGGTACATTTGTGTATTCAAAACGACTAGTGCACCCCCTTTGTCAGCTTTAATACATTTGATTTCTTTGTTGCTAGCAATATTTTTCAATGTATCCTGGTCTTTTCTGGATAAGTTAGGCTTGATTTTTTTGTTATAATTTAGTTTTGCAAGATCTAGTTTCACAAGCGTCTCAAAGGTGTCAATACATTTATGACTACATGGAGGTACAAATGAAATTTTACCTCCAAAAACGGATACTAAAACAGATCAACTAATGGGCCTACGACCCGCAAGTTCATTTCATTATAACAAAAATTTTATTTTGCTTACAGTACTCCTGGATAAAGGGCTAAGATGCCCGAAATGCATTGGAGTGTGTTGAAATGAAAACTATATTGAATGAAATGTGCAATATGAGTTATTGGACAAACAAAGAGAAAATGGATATGAATACGAATATCTAACCAGAACATTAAATAAAATTAATAGTGTTCATCAAACTTATTAAGGAGTCTTTAATTAAGAACTGATGGTATGCCGAATCACAGGGATGCGCTCACAGTACATGCGCGCACTATTTAAAGTACTCTTTAAATAGGACCAGCATTTCGCATATCCTAAGTAATATGCCCTCACTTTTTTACCTCACATAAGTGCACCTTTATATCAGTAAAATGTAAAAACGACTCTTGGATTACTCTCAGAGAATCTGCATTGACAGAGTGGACCGATAATGCCAATGTCAAAAACATCATAGCAGAAAGCAAGCAATTCAAGGAGTGGGGCATTCTTAGCAACAAGCCAGCGATGGAAAAATACCACCATATTCTGCCAAAGAGTCAAAATTCTCCAGTGCAGTGCAAGACTGCAAATAGTATAGTATATAACAAAGCAAATAATACCCCTGATTTGGGAAAAAAAGATTGTAGTTCAACTGGCAAGTAAAGCCCCTCCGGTGCACCAACAGCACTCACCAACACCCGTCTCAATGATCAGACCAATGGGGCCTGGCTAACGGCTGCTCTCATAACCAATTGAATTCCTAGCACCAGGAGGAATACCAAAAAGGCTCTTAGAACCACCATTAAAATAATAAGCTGGAATGTGGCATGTCTAAACTCTCTGATGGGCAATAAAAATACTTTGGAATACCTGTACACTGGCGACATCCCATGCCTGCAAGAAACATGGTCCACTGCGCCCACCTCCATTCCAGGGTACCACGCAATCCACACAGATGCCCCAGAAAAATCTGTTTGAGAGACCAATGGGTGGTCTCTCCACCTACGTGAAACTAGACTTGCTGGTAAAAGTAAGGAGTTAGGAAAGTCTACCTTTGACATTCAGGTCTAAGAACTTAAAGGCCTGTCAATAGATGGAAAAACAACTCCCTTCATGGTGGTAAACCTGTATGTTAATCCTCTCATTGAGATTGGCAGGAATATCTCAGATCAGCAAAAAATCTCTGATTACCCAGGACATGAGTGCATAGTGGCTGCCGACTTGAAAACACAAACACAAAATATGTATCAACCTGGGGAAAACCACATGGACCTGTCCCTCAATATATTAGAAGCTTACATCAGAGAATTTGAGTTGGGCTCGGCCGACCTGAAAGGCTCCCTGGAGGATAAATCAAGGCCCACTTTTAATATATCCACATTGGACAACATATTTTTAAGCAAGATCTTGCTAAGCAAATGTGAAAATACCAAGTTCAAGATAGAACTGAAAGTGGCCACCACCCATTATCTACTGTGTTCAATGTGAGCTTGATGTTTCACCAGGACCTGTAAACCGGCTGGCCAACCTCTACCAACCAATGTCGGCCCACTATTAAAAATAGTTCAATGGGGCCCGGTTTGTAAAGCCTGGTATTTAACCCCTTCGATGCTGGCCCGTTTCCGCCGCTGTGCGGTAAACAAACGAACAGGGCGGGGCCGTGACGAACCCCAGCCGTCATCCGCGCACGAGCACCGCGGAGCGTGACGGCTGGGGTTCGTCACCAGCATGCAAGGGGTTAAGATGGAAATTAACTTTCTCTCCAACAACTCTAAGGCAGAAATCGTACCTAGCTGAGAAACATTGGAGGGCAGGGGGGCAATAATAACAAAACTGCATGCAACCCAATCATCCAATAAGCCCAGAACCCAATTTTACGTGCCCACAAGAAGGCCACCTCCACATTTTGCGAGCAGAGAGCAAAAGGATGTACTGCCTTGCAGATCTACAATACAGAAGAGGGAAATGCTCAAGTACGGAGACAATGCTAAAAGATGCAAGGAACAAACACTAAATGTTAGTTTTGGCATTAAAGCAAAAACACCAAGAGGAAGAGTGGAGACACATATTCTCGCTGCTAGCACCAAGCAAGTACAGGGAATTCTGGGAACACATTAGAGTGTTGGCACGCAAAACCAGAGGCAAGGCTGAAAAATGGGTTGTCAACGTATCAAATATTTTGTAGGTCCTGCGGAAGCAAGGGCCACCATCAAAACCTCACTTGCCAATGCACTTGAGGGTCTTGAGGAGAACCTAGTTGTAGTCACCGAAGAGGAGACATTAAGCATCCTGAAGTCATTAAGGAAGGATGGAGCCTTGGGCCCAAATGGCCTCTCTGAGAGCATTCGCAAGGAAGATCTGGCATTATAGGCACTTTACATGCACTACCTTTTTGACGAATGTTCTCTGCTGTCTGCCATCCCGGAATCAAGGAAATACTCCATTCTGTAGCCATTTCATAAAAAAGGTGCCAACTCCTTACCTGAAAATTACAGGCTAATAGCCTATTAGCTGTAGATGGTAAGGGCTTCGCAAATGTATTCTTAAATGAGGGGGAGAGCTGGATTAATGATAATAATCCCATGCTATCAGATGGGGTTTAGGTTGAATGCCTCAAGAATGGATGATGTGATAGATCTTTCCTACCTGAAGCTAAGGCCATTGAAAAATCCACGATACTGCTCTATGCCTGTTTCTTTGTGTTTAAGTGTTTTTATTCACAGTTTTACATTTATCCCCCCGCCCCTCCAACCCCCTGTGTGACGGACAGGTAAACATACGCACATTAACGTCATGAGCATTACATTGTTTTTTCTTTTTGTTTAACCCATCATTACATAAACCAAACTAAGAACAAAATCCTATATACATTACAGCCTTGCTAGTATATTAGATTAACTTTGTGAGTCCCGCCATTGTGTAAGAGGGGTCCAGATTTTCATTCCCCTTTTGCGACGCTGTCTACCTTTCCGTTTGTAAATGGCTATCTCAATATTATGCACCGCTAATAGCCTAGCTAGCCACTGTTGGAAAGAGGGCGCTAACGGGTCGAGCCAAGCGGAAGCTAGGCATAGCCGCAAGACAGCCATCGCTACAAATATGAACTCATGGCCCCTTCCAATGTTATCTGGATCGTCTGCCCCAAGTACCATTGCCTCATTTGACAGAGTCACCTCTCTGTGGAGAACAGATGATAAGAACCTCTCTATGTCTTGTTTTAAAGGAATTAACCCAGGGCAGCAGGCAAAGATATGTATGGAATCGGCTTTAAGTAAGTTCCATCTCGGGCAGCAGGTCCCTTTACCGGTTCCCCATTTTGCGATCTTGTCAGGTGTATAGTAAAGAAAAAAACAGGTTTTGTAGAATTGTGCCTGAAGTTTAGTGGAGATAAGAATAGTTTGAGCTAACTGGCAGGTGTATAAAAAGCCTTCGTTTGAGATCTCAAGTTTGCTTTGCCACTTCGTTGATGTTTTATTTAGGTCATCCGGGAATATGGCAAGCAATAGCGCGTAAACTCCGCCTATAGTATGATTTTTAGAGTGTATGATCATCTCTACTAGGGTAGATTCTTCCCCCAATGTCCTGGCCCCCGGTTTGTGAGTTAAAAAATACCTGATTTGGAGGTATTTAAAGAAATCCCGCCAGTCTAAACTGTATTCATCCTTCAAAGCTTCAAAAGATTTCCCCTGTGTTGTAAACATGTCCCCTAATTGTGTTATTCCTAATCTGTGCCATTTGTTTACACAATTATCCTTGAAGACCATTGGTGGAAGAATTGGATTGTTCAATATCGGAGTGTAATGTGTGATTTGTCCTATTCCAAGTGCTTTTCTTACGGCCTTCCATACTTTAAAACAACTATAGAGAGTCTTAAATTTGACCTTCTTATGGTAGCTGTCATGTATATGCCTCCATAGATAGCCATAGCTAGAATTTCCCACAAGCAGCTGGAAAATCGATTCTGTATGTTCCTCTGTGTTATCCCCCTCTTTTAGTAATTCCTTACTATAAAGTAATACACATGACCAATAATATCTTCTTAGGTTAGGAAGAGCTAGCCCACCTCTATCTTTAGGAAGCGTGAGATATTTATATGCCCGCCGAGGTTGTGCATACGCCCATATAAATCTTGAGCATGTACGTTCCATTGCGGTAAGCCACTGATTAGAAAATTCCAAACAAATTGCCCTAAATAGGTATAATATTTTGGGGGAAAACACCATTTTGATTGGGTTTGCTCTCCCAATAATGGACAGATGAAGATTATCTAGGCGTCGTAAGTCCTTATGCATTGAATTCAGCATTGGCTTAACATTAATATCCACAACTTCCTCCAGGTTTGAGGAGATAGTGACCCCCAGGTATGCTGCTCCCATCACTACTCTAGGGTCATCCATCACAATTTTTTGATTTAAAACAATTTGTGTCTTCCCCTGATTGAGTGCGTAACCAGAAACAAGTCCACATTTCACCTCCTCGGCCTCGATGATCAACATTGCACCTACAGGATCTGGGGTGACTATAGCAATATCGTCAGCATATGCTAACGTTTTTGTAGCGTGCCCCTGTGATATGATAGGTGCTATGTTGTCATTTTTTTCCAGGTAGCGAATAAAAGAATCTATATATATTGCAAAGAGCAATGGCGAACAAGGGCAGCCCTGGCGAGTTCCTCTGGATATGAGAATTTCCTTAGTTAAGCTTCCATTAACGGACACTACGGCCTTAGGATTAACATACATTTTTTGTGTAGCCTGAATTAACCCTGTTCGAAAGCCCATCATTGCCATTGCTTTCCAGAGAAACTGCAAGAAGACCCTATCAAAAGCCTTCTCTGCATCCAGAAGGATTAGGGCCATAGGGTCTCCTGCAGTTCCTGTTCCATCAAAAAGGGTGATAACCCTCTGGATCTGATTTATTGTTGACCTCCCGGGGACAAAGCCATGTTGGCTACTGGCAACTACTTTATGTATTATTGGTGCTACTTGGTTTGCCAAAATGTTTGAATATATTTTGGAGTTGGCGTTTATAAGAGTTATGGGGCGGTATGACCCCAGGAGTTCAGGGGGCTTCCCTTTTTTGGCGAAGATCACGATTTTAGCCCTGGACCAGGAACTGGGTGGTTGACCCCCAGAGAAAATATGAGTAATCAAGTCATTTAATATATGCTTGATTTGGTCTACAAATGTGCTATAGAACTCTGAGGGGATACTATCAAGTCCTGTTGCCTTCCCTTTCGGGAGACTCTTGACAGCCGTTAGCATCTCCTCCATACTAGGAGTTTCATCTAGAGCCTGCTGCACGTTTTCCTAAAGGCTCCCACCTTCACAGTTCTTTAGGTACCTTTCCATTTCAGCTATATCCCCACTGCCATCTTCAGAGTATAGTTCTGTATAAAACCTCCAAAAGGCTTCCCTGATTAGTTCTGGGTCTTTTAACTGTCCTGCCGCTGGATCTATAATCTCCCTGATTAAGTTAACATTAGTCTGTTGCCGCATTCGCACCGCCAGTTGGTGACCCACTTGTTCGTTAACTTCATATACTAGTTCCTTTCGTGCAGTGGCTTTCCGAATTGCTTTATCTGTAAAAATATTAGTAATTGCTGCTTTAGCAACTGCTACTTGGGCTAAGATGCACGAGATATCCCCAGTTGGGTCCCCATTGCTGGTGGCGCTAACAAGACCTACTTCTGCTATCGTGAGCTCATCCTGTAACCTCCGTATCTCCTCCTTCTCCTGCTTGTTTGGTCTAAGTGAGAATAGCATGGTCTCGCCCCGAATGCCGGCTTTTAAAGCATCCCACACAATTTCTATTGAGGTGCTGTTCATATTCTCTGCTAGAAATTTGGGGATGCAATCTTTCATATGAAGACAATATTGGGAGTCATTCAGTAGGGCTTTTTCAAATGTCCAAGGTGTTAGTTCTATTTTAGCCAATCTAATAGTTAGCGTACAGAAAAGGGGATTATGATCAGATAATACACGGGGCATTTTCACAGTTTGACAGTCCTTAATAAGTGAGTTTGACAGAAAAATATAGTCTATTCTGGCGTGTGTACGGGGTGGATTTGAGTAATAAGTGTAGCCTAAATCACTGCTATTAGTGTTGGAAGTCTGCCCGCTGTCCACAAGCCCATGTGCAAGACACAGATTCTTGGGAGCACGAAATACCTTTGGTTTTCGCCCTTTATAAACCCAGTCATCCTTCAAAGACCAATCGGCCGGGAGATTTATGTTGAAATCCCCACAAACCAGGAGCGGAAGAGGCCAGTGTGAAAGTTCATTAGAAACCTCGTCAATGACCCCAGGATCATCTGAGTTACTCCCATAAATAACACAGATTGTCATTTTTTGGCCTATTTGATAGTTGCATTCGGTGATAGCCCAGCGGCAAAGCTTGTCAGTTTTGGAATTACTAAAAACATACCCACTCCCTTTAGCCAAGATAGCGACCCCCCGTGTCTTAACCCCTTGTGAGGTAGCACACACCAATTTGTACCCTAGTGTATTCAATATCTGGCTCTGTGATCCTTCAATATGCGTCTCTTGAATGCATACAATATTTGCTCCCCAATTTTGTAGGCCAATTGCGACTGTTTGTCTCTTTTTAAGATCGTCCAGGCCACATATATTTAAAGATAGTATTTTTATCCCGGCCATACTGCTAATGAAAGAGTGCCAAAGCTGTTAACCCATTCCTTCAAATTTCCTATGGACCCTGCGTGCGTTTCCCTGATCTTTTTTTACATAGATTTTGACAACCTGTCCGTCAGTCCCATGACCCACCCCCCACCCCCCACCAACATTGGAGGTTACCTGGCTGCATCGCCAGGGGTGCAGCGGACGTCCGGAAGACCCACCGTGCCCCCCCCCCCGAGCCCTCCCCGCATGAATAGAAAATTTTACAAAAAAACACCCTGGCTATACCCGTTCTAGTAGTCTGTAGTCCTATGAATCATATTTACCAATTCTAGTTTTGATGGCTTTAGCAGCCTAGTACTGTATCTAATAGAGTAAAAAAAATAGAGTAAGTTAAGAACAAGGCATGAAAAGAAAAATTGAAAACATAAAAATTAGCATATCACTTTCAGAATACCTTAAGCCTAAACAAAGACCTGTGCACCTAAAAAAGATAAAGGAAAAGGAGAAGAGAAAGAAAAAGAAAAAGGAAAATTCTAATTCATTTGTCTTAATCCCCTTTTACCAACACAATAATATTATCCATTTTTCTGAGCTGAAATTTCATCAAGATATGCCCTAGCCTGTATCTCGGAGATAAAGCTACGGGTAGTCCCATTAAAGATAACCTTCAGTCTAGCTGGATTCTGCAGATACACAGTAGCCCCCACCTTCTGCGGGGGGGTCAAAGAGCTGTCTTAGTTTCCACCTTCTCTCAACCGTGGCGTGCGCGAAATCTGGCCTTGTGAAGAAGATGAAGCCTTCAAACGACTTTTTACTGTTAGGTCTTGCCAGATCAAATAGGGCTTCTCAGAGCAGAAAGTTGCCAAAGAACACCAGCATAGCCCGAGGGTGTTGTTGTGAGGCCTGTGCTAGTTTGTTAAGAAACAGAGGGAATCGGTGGTCTCTTTGTACTTCTCTGTCCCAGTTCCAGTCCTTCAGCTCGGGAAATGTTTCCCTGAGAAGGGAAATCATGAACTTCCTGGGGTCACCCTTCTCGATTCCCTCGGGGACCCCCAGAAATCTAAGATTGTTC
This sequence comes from Lissotriton helveticus, assembly GCF_964261635.1. Classification (NCBI taxonomy): domain Eukaryota; kingdom Metazoa; phylum Chordata; class Amphibia; order Caudata; family Salamandridae; genus Lissotriton; species Lissotriton helveticus. Next base: position 127,721,201 of record NC_136070.1, on the reverse strand, counting down.
CGTCTCTGTCTGTTCTCCTGTTCCTCCATCTTCCACAGCAGATCCATAACAGCGCATTCCTGTTCCTCGCTGGATTTCTGGAGCTTACTGACATCTTCCTTGAGTTGGTCCGTCCTTACTTCAACTGAAGCCATGCAATCCGCTATTACAGCACAAGTCTTTCCCACCTTCCGGACTGCCCCCTGTAGTTTTTCAGCCACTAGGTGAGATCTTCGGCTGTCGATTTTGACCTCAGCTTGGAAGCTCTTAATGGAGTGTAAAATGACCGCTAAAGCAGGTTCTTGGGTGGGCTCCTGTTGTGGTTTCTCGCTATCAGCAGGAATCCCCAGATTGGGATGAGGTGATTCAGAATTAGATAAAACCATGAGTGTTGTTTCCTCACAGTCCCATTTTAAGTCAGTGTTATCATCGCTGTTAGAGGAATTGTCTCCCTTAGATTTGCGCCTTCTGCTATGACTCCTTTTCCTAGCTTTCTTATTAGACCGCCTGTTCTTAGAGGGATCGGTGTTTGAGCTGCTATACCATCTGCCTCCTGCCTCACCCCACTAGAAGCCGAGATACTAATGTCAGAAAACTCAGAGTCCTCGGTCAAAGAATACAATTTATCCAGAGTTTCTGGTGTCTTTGGCTCACAGATAGAGTTCAAGTGGTCAGAGTTACAGGGATCAGGAGGAGCAGTTACAGGGATTAGGGTTTCACTCTGAATATTGTTCACGATGTCCCCCTGTTCTGGCCCTGCAACCACCCCCTCAGACAACCCCCCTTCCTGTTGAGTTGTAAGGGTTTTGGCCATAGTTGTTGAATTGCTCATGGGGGGGGGGGCGCGATGTTAGAGTCCTTCAGTAATGGTGGGGATGGGAGAGTAACAAGGGTTTCTTTTGTTTTCCCAATTTCCTCATTTAATGCCCTTGCAACTAACCCTTTCTTGTGAGTCTCCTCTGCCCGGGAATCATTTCCAGTTCCTGCATTCACTATTTGACCAGGTGTAGTGAAGCTCACAGTTAATAACGGCTGTGCGCTATTGGGGTTTTTATCGAGGCGTGCATGGCCTTTTTTGGAAGATATCGATTTATTGGTCTCTAGTTCAGTGTCTTCAGAGCCCAAAATATCATCTTTTTTTGCCCTTTTCTCCAACCTTTGGCCTTGCTCCCAGGGACTCGATCTTTTTCCCCCGTGGCAGATTGGTGATGGGGGCTCCCTGCAGAGAACTGGGGATCGTCTTGATCTTCCCACCACGCCCCCCCTTACCCGTCATGTCGTCCTTCCTAATGCTAAGCAGCAGGAGCGCTATCCCAATACAGACACTCCTCTGTGGCAGCCTGTGATGAAATGCCGATCTGTATGTTTTTTCCGTGCCTCGCCTGAATCGCGGGGCTGACTCTGGGATCGGGCAAGGGCAGCAGCGATTAGTGGAGCCGGAGAGATGCAAAGCTCCTCGCGGCAAGGATTCTGACGCTCTTTCAGCCAAATAGCATTCCGGGTGCTAAGAAGAAACATCAGCGGCATCCCGTGGGCTCATCTACTGTCAGCGGGCTGCTACAATGTTGCAAGGTAAGCCATAGTGTTAAGATCGGGCTTTCATGCCGGGAAGCTCAGTGGACGCCATCTTGCCTCACTCTATGCCTGTTTCATTGATTACAGCACTGCGTTCGATGGAATTGACCGGAACACACTTTGGGTAAAACTTGTGGATTGGGGAATATCAAGGCAACTCCTAGCTGCTATCACAGCACTGTACACAGAAACCTGGGTCTGGATTAAGATAACTCAAACCCATGTCACGCCAAAAAATACATACAAATAAAGGTCTGAAGCAGGGGTGTGTCATTGCACCTACCTTGTTCAATCTATATACAGCTGACTTAAGTGTTGAGTTGTTGAGGCCACACCAGATTACTTATCATTCAGTACACGGATGACTTGGTGCTATTGGATCATACATGAATTGGGATGAAGAGGGCCTTAGGCATACTATTTTCATATAACACTTAGAACTCCCTGCTTGCTAATGCTGCAAAAATGAAAGTCCTGGATTTTGGCCAAGAAACATCAGCTGGAATGGCAATTGGGCCTTTTAAGTATAAGTATGACGTTCAAATACAATTACCTCGGCGTCTGGTTGTCAGTCACCAGCAAATCCTTCTTGCACGTAAAAGCCCTGGAAGAAGAAGCAGCCAAAACTACATTTGCCTTAACCAAACTGCATTACAATCTACAGAGTCCTGTGCCTGAGGGGATCCGAATGGGAACTCGGGCGAAATTACTACCCACCATAAGTTACGGAGATCTCGCGTTTTTGGCATGCTCTCACGGACATTAGAATGCTGCCATACAGCTGCATACTGGAAAATATTTGGTCTCCCCAAAACTACTAGTCACACGCTGATTCGCTTTGAGTTTGGATTAGTGAAAATGCATATTGAATGTAAAAAGGATTTAATTAAATACTACCTTCAAGTGGCTAGAAAAGACTCTGATTAAATTAAAGGTGCCTTGCATGTGATATTCCCAGGTAAAGAGAGCTACTGGTCAAGATATCTTTGCAGTGCGATAGGCACACTGAATTTGACCACAAAGTGTCTAATTGACCCAGTTGTAACAGCACAGCATCTAAAGAGGTCCTTAAAAGAACAGGGTAAGCTCATATCAGGGGGTCAAGAAATTAACGAAATAAGAAATATCGAGGGAGCAGTGGGACTCAACAAATCACATGAAGCCACGACTTTGCCTGCAATATCAGAAAGCAGCTTTGGGAAGACAAGCCCTAAAGAACATTTTCATGTCCAGTCTTCTAACATTGCTGGTATGGAAATACGGGGAACACTGGAAGGTTAACCCCCCCAGTTCATAGGCAGTGCAGGCTGTCCTAAGGTTCCCCAAAATTCATTGTGCACATAGCATGTTGTTGCCCAGCATTGCTCCCTCAGAGGCAAGTTTTCCTAAGGACACTTTCCTGCAGCATGGCGTAAGAACATGCAAAGAGACAGTGACACACATCTTTTCATTAGATGTCCCAATGGAACTAGCACAGACTGGCCAGTTGTTTGCTGTAGCAGGAAAGCTACTGTGTGACGCTTGCCCACTCCCGGAGACATTCCTCCAATAGGTTTGAGTACGAGCTTAAGCACTGAGCTGCTAGCCCATAGGTTTGATATAGGTTGACAACTTGTCACCTTGCACTTTAAAAGCCATGTTCGATATAAACTTCGCTGGCACATAAGTGTGGCATTTTGCACATGGTTCTACTCTCCGGAGTTATTTGATATGGCTTGCCAGTTTGCATCTTACACTTTGAAAGATAAACCTGTTTATAAACACTGTCGAATCAGCATATGGATAGCACCATTGTTTCTCATGTCTTGACAACTTGCCACCTTGCACTTTGAAAGTCATGCTCATTTGAATTGTTTACTCCTGCTGTCTTTTAGACTCCTAGTGATGCATTGTTTCTTATGCTGCTTCTAGACTATTTTTTATTATTTTTATTAAACATATTCTCAGCTGCACAGAAACAATACAATAAGACACTTTTGCCCAATTCACTAGGTGCGGATGAGTAAGCAACACCTCCCTCCTCAATATCAGTATCTTTAAACATTGGTAATAAATCTCACGATGTTCCCACAACCAACCCTCGCAATCCCTCTCCAAGAGGAATCCTCAATAGCCCCTACATGCCACCCACTGACCCCAGAACTTTTCCCATTCCCATCGGCATCCACTGATATACCACCTTTTCGGCTGCACTACCCCAATCAAGATCATTTTTCAAACCTTCTTCCCTCTGAGGGTGACCCACGGCCCAGGCCTTGGCTATATTTCTCTTTGCCACCATGGCCGCCACTATTGGCCATATTTAGTGATACTTCGGCCATGTCTCCTCCCCTGTCATACATAGTACGCGCCACCTAGCCTCTAGCGCAGTAGTCTGGCCTACTACTCCAGTCATAATCTGTTGTATCTCCCCCAAGTATTGTTGGATTTTGGGACAGGCCCATGAAATGCGGAAGGAGGAGCCCACTTCCTGAAAACCCCAGGCACATTGCTCTGTGTTGTAGCGTTCTAGCCGATGAATGAGTATTGCTACTAGACTATTTGGACTCTTGCCTCCCGTGTTTTTTTATCAACTCGATATGGCTTTTTTATTGAACTGTCTGTGAGTATAAGTTAAACACTTTGTATCTTTTTTTTTTATATCTTCTCATAAAGATTTTGCTTTTAACCTGACCCATGGCACGTGGCACTTTGGAACTGGACACGCTATTTCCTTTTGGCCACCCCATGTTTCACACCCACAATGATTCTATCACAATGTTTTCATTTGTCATTTTTAATATAATCTATTGCGTGTTGGCATTCTGATGGCATTGTAAAGATTTCAAGTAATCATACAATAAACTATTGATAGTGGGATGATCAGTTATCTATAGTCACAGCTCTCAACGGGACCAGGCAATGGCTGTGCATTCGCCAGTACAATCCATAATCTATTATCGAAATCCAGAAGCAATGGACTTCGCTGTAGTGGGTACATAGAGTTGAGAGCAAAATAACAATGGATTAAACCCAGATCTGTGACTTGGGGTGAATGTTTTGCCAATGTGCAACATTCCATCCATCATCTTGTGCGTAGAGTTGAGAGTGACATGCCTGGGGGAGGGGAGGGTTGGGAGTTCAGAATAGAGCTAGGATTGGGAGTTACACTGACACGAATGTAATGGGCTTGCGACGCCCCTGAGGGCAGTGCTTTATTGCCTTCCCTTAAGTCATTGAATGAGAGGGAAGGTTAGTTCTAGATATAGAAGATTTCACTTGACTGTATAATTCTTGACTGTATCGTTGTATCTTTTGTTATGTATCCTCACTCTGCAATGTATACATTACAGTATGTGTTTGAGCAGACCGGAAACTCTCAATAAAGTTTGTTTAAAAAAAAAAGAAATCATACAATAAACTATTGATTGATTGAACTTAAAATTCAATAAATTAAATGAACCGAGCTGCACTTAGCTGAGGACCAGCTCCTGATTACTTGACAGTCCATCCTTCTTCTGACCCAGATGTGAAAAGACGCTTCATCGTTTTTTGGATACATTGGGGAGCAGGTGTATCATTTGCCATTGTATTTGTCTATCGCAGCAACTGCGCACGTGGGAGGAGGAGTTGTCGCGTGCCGCCCTCGAACAGAAAAACTATGAAGAGTTGCTTCGTCAGCGAGAGCAGGAGCTAGCAGAGCGGGAAATTGACATCCTGGAGCGAGAGCTCAATATCATCATCCACCAGCTCTGTCAAGAGAAACCAAAGGTGAAGAAGCGCAAAGGCAAGTTCAAAAAGAGCCGGCTGAAACTCAAGGATGGCAACAGGATCAGCCTTCCATCAGGTATGATTTAGGGCTGATGTTTAGTATGTTAACTAACAGATGGCATCCCCGTCACCTCTGGCATGTGGGCACTCAAAGATGTCCAGCCTCTGCTTTTCAGATCTACTCATCGATTAATCCATTAAATAAAAACGTATTTAACAAACATTGTGAAGTAAAAAAGTCTGCAGCAGAAAGTGCACATTTAATATGTAATGAGTGATGTAATATGTGAGGTCATAATCAATGCATGATTTGGGCACAAGTAATAGTTCATTTATCTGTAACTGCTTTATGTCAGTGTGTTGTTGTTTTTTTTAACATTAGGGCATTCCACCATCTAAAAATAGCGTCACTTTAACCATTGTATTTTTTTATTGAAAATATATATATCTATCAAAATGTTATTATTTAAAAATTAGGGAGCTGGTAAGCAACCGAGAAGATGTGTTGGAGGAGGAGTCAGATATGGAAAAGGGATGCTGTGCTTATACAGATTTCTCTCTTTTTAACTATCCCCTTGCAAATTACATTATGCTTCAAATTACAAAAATTCCATGCCTCCCCTCTCATTTCTAACTCGCTGGTTTCATGCCTGCATTAACATCTCAATGCTCATCAGGAAAGACTTTAAATTCCACAGCTCCTATTAAAAAATGGTTTTCAGGAATGCCACACTTTTGTCATAAATTCAGAATGTTAGCGTTCTAGTTGTTCAGTAGAGCACTGTTTCGATGCTGCAGTTGGTCACTAGGGCATTAACTGACAGACTGCTATTGGTGTTGGTAGTACTTGTATTTCTCTGCTTTTCAGCATGTTTTCTCTCTGCATTTCACAATGTTTTACTAACATGGATGAGGAACATATTTGTGAAGTCATAGAAAATGTGTCCTCATTTTTGCTTTCTACTGCACTTGGCATAATTTCTAGGACAAAGTGGACATCCTCATTGTCGTCATTTCTAAAGGAAATGCTATCAGTTTTACAGCTTTGATTCCATCAAAGTGGTGTTCAGTTGCATACATGGCAACATTTTAGAAGATGAAAGTGGGAGATTAAGAAAAAATTATCAGGAGAATATACAAGTGCACTTTTAAATTCTTAAGTTCAGGATGTGCGCCGTACAAGCACCTCTTCTATTTAATTTAATAGACTGTGATGTTGCTCCATCTATAATAAGAATCTAGGCCACTTTCAGGGTTTACATGAGCACTGACTGACTTGCCTCTTAGTTTGCTAATTGCATTGCCGGGGGAGCCATAAATGTTTTAAAAAATTATCACTTTTAAGAAATGTCCATTTATGCAGTGATATAATATGATGTACTAAAGTGAAATGCGTCCACTATCTAAAGAAATACACTTTTTTGAGTTTTGAAGAGATTGTATTATATTTGTACTTTATTATTGTTTCATGATATACATGCAAAACATTTTAATTGATCAGCTCGTACATAGACTCTTAGAGCCATACCAGACAAATGGATTGGCAGTAGCTCGACACGCCTTATTAGAATGCCTGCTCGCTCTCCTCTGTTTGCGACTTGGTCTTAGTGCATGGGGCTGTAGGTCACTTGATAAAATGATTTGTAAAAGCAGAGGATTAGAAGCTTGAAGTCCTGCGCTCTTGCATCTGCATCTTTTAGCAGAGACGATGAAGAGTGTTATTTCGTACATGACCATAGTCATGAGTTCTCAGGGAGAACTACCAGGCCCAGGTGGGACGGGCAGCGGGCATAGTTTCAGCAGGGGCGTTTGAGATGTGACACCTCTCTTTTAAAAAAAAATTTTTTATTGTTTTATTTCAACAATCAGTCGTACAATGAGCAGTATAAAAGGAGCAGGAAAAATACATATAATAAAAAAAGAAACATACAAAGGGAGAAAACACCAAAAAAAAGACAGATATCTTAAATCCATTTAGAAATTGGATCCCACATTTTTGATCCTTGCCTTTTTTTCCTTATCCCCTTAAGCCTATACATAGCCAGTTCTAAGTGATATATGGAAAGCAGCTTACACTGCCATTGATGAAAAACTGGGGGTTCGGTATCAATCCAGCGAGAAGTTATACAGAAACGGAAAACGGACATACAGATAAACAGAAAAGCTTCTGCAGCAGTAGATCTAATCCCAGACTGATCTGCTTGAAGGCCAAAAATTACCAGTTCAGGAGAAAATTTCACAACAACTCCTAGATTATTATTAATAAAAAATTCGATATCAGTAATAAAACGGGAGAGTTTCTCACATTTAAAAAACTTATGGATAGAGTTCGCATCCATCTGTTCACAACGATTACATCTCGAATCACCTCCAGCCTTCCACCTCGCTACTTTGATAGGAGAATAGTAAAGATCAAAAGTCGACATATAATGTTGACTTTGGAGCGATCCATTAAAAAGTATCTTGATGGATAGCTCGATTGATCTTCCCATATCGATATTTACAGAATCTAGCCTCCTTTGCCATTTATTCTCTATGAGAGATAGATCTTCGAGTTGGTTAATGGTAATTTGATAAACCGGACCTATTTTCTTGGCTTTCCTGGTAGTTTCTAATATCTTATTAGGGTTCATGCAACAGTGAGTAAGAAGACCTTTAGATTCTAGAAAGCTCCGGATCTGGAGATACTTAAAAAAGTGATTCTTCTGTACACCATATTTAATTTGAAGAGCAAAAAATGAAGAGAATTGACTATCTTCGTATAGGTCACCCAGAACCTGAATACCTAGAAGGAGCCATCTTCTTAAGATTGGATCATGAAAAACGGCTGATATGGCATGATTATTAAACACTGGAGAATAATGGCTAATTTCACCCAAACAGAGGATTTTTTTCTTAATTTGTCGCCAGATTACAAAGCCAGCTAAAATAATTTTAAATTTGTTTTTTTCGTAATAACTGGGTTCAATAATTTTAACTAAACATTGAGGAGCCGCCTTGCCTAACAATAATTCATAAACTGAGGGATAAACGGATTCTTCAGTAATAATATCCGGAAAAAGGAGTATACCCATATATCTTAAAGAAATAAGCCAATAGTACAACCGGAAATTAGGGACTCCCCACCCACCTTTTAACCAGGGCAGGAAACACCATTTCAGGGCTCGGCGGGAGCGATGATACCCCCAACGGAACCTGGAAACCATTCTATCAATCTTTGTAAAATAATAAGCCGAAAATAGGAGAGGTATGGTTCGGAATAAATATAAAAACTTGGGAAAGATTAACATTTTGATTATATTGACACGACCATAAAGGGAAAAATGTAAGTTATTTAATCTCTCTAAGGTTTTGTTAGAAGAGTTTAACACAGGTTCAATATTAAGACGTACAATCTCATCGATCTTGGATGAAATCGTTATCCCAAGATATTGAGCTTCAGGATCGAAAACTAGGTCGTTGGGTCGGCCGAAATCAGAATGAATTAATTGAGTTTTGGCCACGTTTAATTTGTAGCCGGATAGAACGCCAAATGCTTCAGCCAAGAGAATAATTTTTGGTAAAGCACGTCTGATGTCTGTGGTGGTTACAGCCACATCATCCGCGTAGGCGAATACTTTAAATGAGTTATTTTCAATTTTTACGGGTATGATATCTGTATCAGGGGATAGCTTACGTAAATATGGTTCTAAGTATAGAGCGAACAACAAGGGGGAACAAGGACAGCCTTGTCTTGTCCCCCTTGTTATCGCAAAGCCCTTAGAAAGAGAGTCGGTTATTCTTATGACAACTTTGGGTTGACAATAGAGAGCTTTAACTGCCTTAATATATGTATTAGGGAGACCCATCCAAAGCAAAACAGACCATAAGAATTCCCAGGCGACCCTGTCGAACGCTTTTTCTGCCTCCAACAGGGCCACCGCAACTGGGGATTCAGAGGCCTGTGCCCAATCTAATAATGCTATTATTTTTTTAACGTGGTCTGTAGTATCTCTTTTTAATATAAAGCCATGTTGTCTAATGGATAAGAGAGTCGGCATCAATGGATTCAATCTATTAGCAAGGATCTTTGAATACATTTTACTATCAGTGGTGATTAGTGAGATAGGCCTGTATGACCCTAATTCTTCACTATTTTTGCCTTTCTTTTTAAAAATAACTATGGTGGCATGAGACCATGACTCTGGTGGATTGCCAGCAAAGGCAGAACAGAAAATCTTCATCAGTTCTGGCTTTAGAACTCCTCTGAAATCTCGATAAAATTCTAACGGAATGGAATCTGGACCCATAGCTTTGCCGAGCGCGAGTCCAGTAATGGCTAATTCGATCTCCTCCCAGGTAACTGGGGCACTAAGAAACTCTGCGTGTTCTGGAAGCACTTCTTTAGTATTTATCTTGTCAAGATAGTGCTTAATATCAGGTTGGTGATATAATAATTTGTAAAATTCATTGAATGCTGCCAGTATATCTTCTTTAGAAGTTTTAATGCCCCCATTAGGATCTTGAATTTTAAGAATCTCATTAGCGGTGGTTCTTTGACGTAATCTTTGCGCAAGCACTTTACCGGTTTGTTCGCTCAATTCATAGGTTTCTGTCCTGTATTGAATATAATCTGACGCTACCTGGTCGGCTATATGGGCATTGACTAAACTACGTTTAATTGATAAGTCAAGTTGGGATTCCTCTATGTATCTATTAAGTTTGATACTTTCAGCTAGTTGTTTCTCTGCGTGTAGAACCATATCACAATCCTTTTTAAATTTGTTCCGTTTATTCATTAATTGAAGATTGGCATATTTTAATGTCTCTCCACATACTATTGATTTAAATGTGTCCTAAACTATTGGAATTGATGCCGACCCATTATTTATCTCCAAGAACTCCTGAATAATATTAGACATAAACTGAATATAATCTGGTTGTGAAAGTAAATTCCGCTGAAACGTCCAAGTTGATTTCTTGGCCTGTCCAGCTGAGGAGAGATTAAGCTTTAAACAAAGAGGATTGTGATCTGATAATAATTTAGGAAGAACTTCTAACCCAATTTTGTCCAAAAGAAACGGAGATAGGAAAAAATAATCAATACGGACAAATGAGGATTTTTCTCTGCTCCTATAAGGAGCAGAGAAAAAGGTAAAGCCGGGCTCATCTGGGTGAAGAATATTCCAGGCATCTGAAAGACCATTATCTAATACCAGATTCCGCAGAGCCTTAAACGATCGTGGCTTCAGACCTCTGTATCTTTCATTTTGTCTGATGCTGAGCTCAGAATCGATGTGAATATTTAAATCCCCACAAAAAATAATGGGAATAGTGCTGAAAGCAAGCTCCAGGTTTAGGGAGTTAAATAGCTCAGAGTCGTCCAGATTGGGGCCGTAGACTGAGTAAATCATGATCCTATTCTGAAAAATTAGGAGTTCAGCCGTGGCCCACCGGCCCCATTTATCAGCAGAGGTCTTGATTACTGTGTCCAAATCCCGGCGCATGAGTATAGCCACACCTCGTTTGATGCCTGACTGCCTGGAAGATATTAACAAATCCAATCCCAGATTCTTTAGCAAATCCCTTTTTTCCCAAGATAAGTGTGTCTCTAGGAGACAGAGGATATCTATTTGTAACAAATGAATCATTTTGGCCAAAATACCTCTCTTTTTCATATCATTGAGACCATTAACATTGAAAGTACACATTTTAATTACCCTATCCATTAAAAAGTGAGACAAAAGAAGAGATTAGAAGATCAGAATCTATCAAACAGGGCTCCTTATTAAATCTGCGACAAAACTTATTGTCTACAGAGTTCAGTGCTTTGCCCAATATTACGGCATTAATAAACCAATCTGGACAGTGCTCCATATCCTGCTTATATCCAATCATTATCATCATATCTTGCACAGCTTCGACTGATGTTGAGTTACACCTCCACCACCCCCACCACCCAGCCACACCCTCCCTACCCGCCCCTGAGACCCTCCCCCCACCCCTGCCCACCTTATGAGGCACAGGGACAGCCAGTCCCTGGGATCACAGAGTGCCTCCCCGCCCCCCTCCCAGATGACCCGAAAAAGAAAAATTAGTATTCAGTATTCAGCTTGATCCAGCCACATAACCATTTAAGTCCAAAATAGCTACAGTATTTAAATAACATTTCTACAGAAAAAATACATCAGTTCATAAGGAAACAAGGTATTCTTTTGCCAAAATTTCTGAAACAAAGTATCTCGTTTGGCCTTTAAATATAACTTTGAGCTTGGCTGGATTTTGTAAGTAGACAGTGGCGCCTTTTTCTTGAAATCCTGCTATTAGTTGCCTGAGCTGCCATCGCTTAGTGACAGTGGACTGGCAGAAATCCGGTCTGACGAAAAAACAGCACCCATTAGCAGAGCGCTTTTTATCAGGTCTGGCCAGATCAAAGATAGCTTCCCTGGCTAGAAAATTATTAAATCTGACCAGAATAGCTCTCGGGTAATCTCCTTCTTTAGGCTTGGATTTAGTTTGAAATGGGAAACGATGAGCGCGCTCAATGACCACCGACCAGTCCCAAGATGTAAGTTCTGGGAACGCTGTGAAGAAGAGTTCACAGATGAATTTCCAGACATCTGATCCACCAAGATTCTCAGGGACTCCTAGCACACGCAGGTTGTTTCTCCGCGATTGGTTTTCCAACTCAGCAAGCTTGAAGCTAACATCATCCCTTTGTGCTTTAACAAAGGCAAGTTCCTTCTTTTGTGTGGCGACTTCGTCTTCGAGGGTCGATATCCTGGTTTTGGCTTCTGACACTCTAGCCCTCATATCAGTGCATATTTTGGTGATGTGGCGGACAGCGTTTTTCACTTTTTGACATGTGCCTTGTGTACGTGCAATCTCCATTTTAGTATCTGATCTGTGAGCCAGTATTGTTTGATATATCATAGAAAGAGTCACTTCTGGGCAGGGATCAGAATCGGGTTCTTCAAGAATGGCTTGTTCATTTAAGGAATTAGACTGTGGGGGCAAATAGTCCTCTGCACCATTAGATCTATTCCTAGATGAGGATGATCTCCTGACCCTGTGTTTCTTTAGTTATACTAGAACCAGGTGAGGTCTCACTTGCCCCCGTCTCCTCTCCCAAGCTGCTATCCTCTGGATAATCGGCCCAGTCCTTGTCTAAGCTTTCATCGGAGGTAAGGTCAGACATGGAAAAAAAAATTTCGCTAGCCTCCAGGACAGTCTCTTGGCACAGGATTTCGGTGGGCACTGATATGCTCTGAGCAGAATTAGCCGTAGAGCTAGTCACAGTATTAGAGAATTCCCCGTTCCCAGTTCCAGCCCCAGCAACAGAGTTCAGGGTATTTGGCACTACGGGTCCCGTAATGCAGTGCGACGGTGATCCAGATACCGGCGAGGGCTCAGAGATATGCGTTGCTTCTTCTTCAAAATCAGGGTTTAATAGAGTTTAATTAATTACAGCATTATTTCCATTTCCCCCGGTAGCCTGTACAGAGCCCACAATGTTATCGGGTTGAGCTGGGTCTCCCAAATCTGCAGGTGGAGGAAAGATTGTCGATGCGCGCTGTATGAGAGCATTTTTAACAGCTTGTTTCTCGAAGAGTGCAGGTACAGTATGACTGAGATTCCTGCTCAGAGGCTCTCCCCCTTTTTTTTACAGTAGAAGCAGATGTAGAAGTAGACTCACCAGGTTTCAGCGTCCCACACATTGAATTGGCGGCTTCCAGCTCCTCGGCACCATCAGTGACAGCATGCTTATTCTTCCCGCTGCGGGTGTTTGACGGCTTCACCTGAAGATTAGGATTTTTTGGCGGCATAGCAATTAGATGAGGAACAGAGTAAAGCAACGGTTGTTTGATCCAGCAAAACGGGAAACGCTGAGTGCAGTAACAGAACCGGGGGAGCTGAGCAAGATAAAGCCACATGAGAGACAGCCGAGGGGAAAGCCGGAGCAATCCAACGCCGGCAGGGTCGTTTTAGGCTCCGGGGGACCAGTTGATCGTGAAACACGGGAGAACCGCCGTGATCCTCCAAGCGGTAAGTTCCAGCCGGTAATAGCGAAGGGGGGGAGCCCTGGAGACCTGGAAACCTAGTGAATGTGTTCCGATATGAAACTCAGCGGAGACAGCGGATACTGCTGCAGGTTTAGAAACGATGACAAGTTTGTTGCTTTTGGCGTCTTTCACGCCAAAAAGCACCGTGAGTTTAGGCGCAGGTTCACAGCAGGACCAAGTTCAGCCGGTCAGTCTTTTTTCAACGCCACTATTTCTTCGGGTCAGGGAGTCAGGGAGGAAGACGGGAAGCAGCTCACACCGCTAAGCTAGCGGTCGCCATCTTGTCTCCAAGCCACCCGCTTCTCGAGATGTGACACCTCTCAAATACATTCTTGGTTTGCTATTTGGATCTGGGGGCCCTGAGTCGGATCTGCTATATCTGTGTCGGCTTTTCTTGTCATTCTCATTTCATTCAGATATTTTAACTTGTTCATTTTTTTGGGATAAGGACCCTAAATATATATCATGACCAGTTTACCTACAAAGTAGTAAATCTGTACCAATAGAAGTACGCTTTGAGTGTGGGCAAATTTACATTCAACATTGGCAGTAGTAAGCTTGGAATGCTCTGCCAGTCTCAAGTTTCCATTCAAAAAGGGCAAATGATGGGTGCAATGCTGAACAATGGCAAACATTCACCCCCAAATCTGGGCCTAAATCTTTTGTTTTTTTGCTCACCACACCATTCCAGTTTGGACCCAGCCAAACGCCAAACAGTTTTGACCCTGCTCCCCATGGAAACATTCCAGCCCTAACTGCCTGGCCAGTTCCTCCCTGGACCGGACACAAGCATCCTAGGACTGGTTTTGGGGTATCACCCCTCCTCAGCCAGGGTAGATTGACTCTGTTGCATGGTGAATACAAGACCCACATCTGGGCATACATGTTCCACTTAGGGCGACAAATGCAAAAAGAACAAATTATGGACGAATTGCTGAACAATGTGAAAGACTCATCCACCATAAAGAAATCTGGGCCTAATCCCATTGTTTTTTGCTCACCACACCATTCCCGTTTAGATCTAGCCATATGCAAATCAGTCTTGACCCTGCTCCACCATGGGAACATTCCAGCCTGAACTTCCAGGCCAGGTCATTCCCATACCAGAAACAGTCACCCTAGGACCGATTTCAGGTTATCACTCCTCATGAACCAGGATAGCTTGACTACTGTGGCATGGTGAACACGGGACCCACGTGTGGGCATACCCATCCTACTTAGGGTGACAATTGCATAAGAACAAAGGATGGATATTATGCTGAGCAATTTTAAACACTCACCCCCAGTACAGACATCTCGGCCAAATTCCATCGTTTTTTGCTCACCAGCCATATGCAAATCAGTCTTGACCCTGCTCCCCATTCCATTGGATTTAGTTTGATATTGTAGTCTCTGAGAGCGAAGGTCTAGAGTTACAGTGGAAATGTTAGTTAGTATGGGCTATCCCAAGATCATCTTTATTACAGCTAGGATCTCAGCCCAAAATGGTTAAATCAGACACACCAGTTATATCTGATATCTCCTAGCAAACTCCACCTTCTCCTACACATTGCATTTGGTGCGGGAAGCATTCGCCCAGTTTGACGGGGTGCAAATACCAGTTGCACATTACTTTGTAAAGGACCTCTCAACTGCCATGCTATGATAGTGTTTATGTGTGTCCTGCCAGTGTGTAATCCACTGTCTTTCACTAATAATCTACCCTATATTGCTAGCCCAGTGTATATTTTAAGCATGTGTAGTCGGTAAAATGGAGTGCAATAATATGTATTAGAACATTGGAATGTTGGTAGCTCCATTGAAAACAATGGATTGCTCCGGGCTTATAATGGCTGGTATAAGCCCGGAGCTCCTACATTATAATGTTTCTTTGTTCACAGCTCTGGCTGTGAACAAAGGCTTCAGGGAGCCTGAAGAGATTTCAATCCCCTCGCGCTCCCTGAAGGCTTTGTTTTATGTGTTAGAACAATCTGCCCTCTAGTGGCAGAATATTCTAATAGCCTTATAGCCCTTCGTAGCAGGGCTAAACCGGCTATTAAAGTCCCGCTGCTTTGTTAAAGTCCCTCGCCTTCGGCTCGGGCCTTTAACGCTGCAGCGGGCCTTTAATAGCCAGTATAGCCCGCTACGGCGGGCTATAAGGCTATCATATAGAAAAGTTATCCGCCCTCTTGACTCACTTGCTATTTTAACACATTTTTCCATGGGATAAGCTCGTAAGTGGCTGCTAGGCTGGTTTGCGGCTGCATAACCTAGTGTCTTAGTTGGGTATATTGGAATCTCTAAGATAATTGTGCTTCTGCTTAGATTAATTGAAATGCAAAACCTCCTGTCCACTACGCATATGCAAGATTGTAAGGCACTCTCCTAATCTCCTTTTGTCAAACAGGCCGGAGTAGAGAGCTGGGATAAAGGTGGGGTTAAAATGTATGGGAGTATGTGAAGATGGAAAAGTTGGTCCTTGTGGATATCTAAAGAGAGAGTCCCACATCACAAGCGTTTTGCTAGTGGGCGTCCTAATGTAGGCATTTGTGGACCTATCTAGTCTGGGTTTCCAAATTACATCCCTTATTATTTTGTCCACAACAGCCCAATCCATATGCACCCTATGCTTATCAGTGGCACAAAATGAACAATCTGCTGTGGCGTGAAGTTGGGCTGCCCTACAGTACTGATAAACATCTGGGAGAGACAGTTCTTTGGCCATCCTACTAAGTTTGTACAGTTTATAGCCTAATCTTGCATGTTCATATTTCCAAAGAAATAGTAGTGTCATGGATTAAAGGTCTGTCATGGATTCTCTGTGTACCAGGAGGGCCTAGAATAAAGATTTAGGGCCCGATGTAGGTCGGTCGGTAACGGCCGAAAATCGGTATTTTCGGCCGTTACCGACCGGTATTACAGAAATGGGATGTAGGGGCATGTGTAACTGATTCGGTAAAATTACCGATCGGTAAATCTACCGATCGGTATTTCTACCGAATCGGTAATTATGAGATGTAGGTGGGACTCTTCTGAGTCCCACAAGCCATACAGAATCGGTATTTTAACATCAAATTCAATTTGATGTTAAAATACCGATTCCGGTTTGCATGCACATGTGTGCATGCACACCTATGCCATATGACAGGCAGACCTGCCCTTAGGGCAGGTATGCCTGCCACATGGCACCCGAGCCTCTTTTGGGGGTGCCAGAGGGTGCCAAAGTGACACCCCCTGCACCCTTTGTAATTCGGTATTTAGCGATTCGGTAAATACCGAATCGGTAATGCCCATTCATTCCTATGGGCTTCAAAGCCCATAGGAATGAATGGGCATTACCGGTCGGTATTTACCGAATCGCTAAATACAGATTTTTACCGATTCGGTAAATGAAACATCTGGATGCTCCTACATGTCCCCCCTTCTTATTTACCGTTTCTTAATTACCGAATCGGTAAAATTCGGTAATTAAGAATCAGTAAATAAGTCCTACCTACATCGGGCCCATAGTCCTTGGAAATTAATTAGTTTTGATAGTATGATTCTCTCCAGCCTTGACGAGAAGAGTGAAGGCCATTTTCGAACGTCTTCTTTCAAAAAAGTTGTTCGCTGTGGATAATTGATTTTATAGTGGTCGTCAGGGTTGGGTGAGTTACAAAACCCCCAAAAATTCATGGATGTATTTGTCCATTTAAAAAGGAGAATGAGGGACCAGAGCATCCATTACAACCTGAGGAAGAGTAAGATCCAGAACTCTGATTTATTCATGTTTGTCTTCTATTTCAAAACCTCCTTGAATTCTTTCAGGCATTGTTGGAGCTTTGGCATCAATGTAGTCAGCACCATTAGGGTGAGGAGGAAATCCCCTACAATATGTGGAATTTTATACTCCTCCTACTCAAATGATATTCGCTGTAGCTCAGTCAACTGTCACCTATGTCTCTATGCTAAGTGCAAAGTGTAGTGGCAAGAATGGGCAACCTGGCAGATGCCAGGCTCCAAGGGGAGTAGATGTTAATATCTCCCATGGACATTTATTCTCCAGGCAGGGGAACTGTAGGTGCCATCCAAATGAGAGCATAGGGCCAAAACCAAAGTCAGAGCCAGAAAGTGTCAGTCTACCTAATCTGTCAGACTGGGAATGTGCCTGCTTTCAGCATATTTGCTATTTTCATTTGTGAATGAGGTTATAGATCATCAGTAGGTGAGCTGACTAATATGCAGCCGTTTGTTATTGACTTATATATGTTCTCATCAGGCCACATTGTCAGATCAGTTCTGAGGGCTTATTTAGGGGAGGGTTGATAGGGGTGGTACCTGGGGCACAATACAAGTGTTAATGTGCCTTTCAGCAAAAGTCTCAGCCCCTTTACCTGGCTCCATTAGTTGTCCGCCGCAGCACAGCCCAGCCTTTCGAAAAATTGCAAACACCCACAGTTTATGTGTCTTTCAAGGGGTTGCTCAATGGGTAGTGCTGTGGTGGCTTGTTCTCCTAGGCTTACGGTTAAGGCAGATTTATGGCAGGCCCTACTGGAGCCTAGGGCCGAACCTTCTAGGCGGCTGTTTTACTAGGCTGCGCCACCAGCGTTAATTTTTTTAAAGCACATGGTAATGTGTAATAACTAGTGCTAACCATAATTTCACTTTAGGCTTTGTTTTCTTTTATCATATATCACATGCAACAGTTCCTTGCACCCAACCAACCATTAACATCCAGGCCTAGCAGATGGCCACAGGAACTGGCCTGTGTACAGACCCTGAATACAAATACCGCTGCGCACAACTTTGCCCACAAATAGGAAGGGTGGGCTGCAACACTTGTCCTTGGTCAGACCTGGTGCACAACCCTTTGCAAGATGCCAACACCTTCTGCACACTGACTTTGGCTGTAGGTCTTGTGCCCAGCCCGCAGTGTGCAGCAAACCCCTTGTGCTCAGGGTCTTTGTCTTTGCACATCAGGGGTTAACTGCTGGTCTTCTTCTCACCCCAGGTGACAACCCTGTTGTGCATGGCTCAACACACCTAGTATGGCCAACTCTGCATAGAGCAGTTGGCCAAGTACTGGCAAAATGCCCAGAATACGTTTTATTTATATTTCTTCAAGATTTGCGAATCCCTATATCCCAGATTTGTGTATCCTGAGGCACCTCACCCGCCAACATTTGATATTTATTTTATTGCATGATGGGCCTCTTTGGTGCCCCACAGAGGTCTGGGGTCAGGGTAGGTTCTCTCTGCCCTCTTATGCCATTTGTAGATGTCACCAGAGGCAGCACATGCGCTGTCACTTGCAAGATATATTATAAATAAAACAGAAGAAACGAAACAGGGCTTAGAGCCTGCCTTACCATTGAATGGCTGTGACATCACTCTCATGTCCTTCCTACTCAGTAGTCAGCTCCTCTTGCTTTCTCTTTCTATGTTTGAAGGCTCCATGGAGCATGGACCAAGCACAGCATTCTGTAAGCAGCCAGTGTCCTTCCACTGGGACATATGTTTGCAGTCTGTATCCCCTGCTCACTGTCTTGGCTTGCCCTGTTATCCTCACACCTTCCCCCCACTGCCTATGGTTTGGCTTGCTCTCTCCCATCCCTCCGTCGATGATTGAGCCTTACCTCTCCTATCCCCCTTCCGCTGAATGTGTTGAATGTGCTGTTTTTGCTTACTCCCTCCCTTCTCCTGCCATCTGTCGTCTTGTCTGAGCCCCCCCATCCTCATGTAGCATGCCTGTCCCACCCTAGTCCTGCTGTCCAACTTTTTGTGCCAACAACCCGCCCACTCTGTGCTGCTTTTCTTGCAACTTCTGTCCCATCATGTGACAAAAAAAATCATAGACTAATCCAAATAATTCTCATACACGGGAGATATTTGGCTTTTTATGTGCCGTTTTAACCATATTGTGCAGCACCACGGCTGCTGGGCAATATGGCTGGAAGACAAATAAAAGCAATATGACACGGCCAGTATTTCATTTACTGCGTCATAGCAGTTTTTTAAATTTTACTTTCAAGTTCCATACAATGAGGCAACCTGGAAATCTCCCGGGAGAGGGGGTACATTCAAATATAAAAGCGAGATGACTCCTGAAAGACTAATTATGGAGAGGATGTGGATTAACGGCTAGGGCGGTCGACTTTGAAGCTGGGGAACCACGTTCTATTCTGGGGCGCGGCTCTAACATCCTGTTATTCTGGGCAAATCACTTAATCTCCCTGTGCCTAAAAATGAATGTGTCTGTCTGTAATGCAACTGGTGCTCATGTAAAGTGCTCTGATACCTTCGTGTCAAGTTTGCTAAAAAAAAAAAATACTTCAACAACAAAAAAACATTATACAATCAATCACTCAGTTAGGTGGTTGGTAACCAAGCTATCAAATCACTATGCCACATGTGTTAGGATACTTGGTTCTCTAATTGGTATTTGATATATCAAATCTTTGTTTATTAATCTAATAGAATAAAAACTGTAGGCATACTTTGTGGAGAAGTGTGGCTCAATGGTTAGAGCGGCAGACCCTGATGCAGAGGTCTGGCCCGGGACCAGGGTTCGATTCCCGCCTCGGCGGGTCTTGGGCTCAATTTCCCCGGACCTGATAATTCTCGCCTCAGTGCCTAGTCTAATCATGGGTCCCACTCTGTGACTCTGGGCAATAGCTTGCTTAATCTCCACAACGGCCCCAGTAGCGCTGTGGATGCCTGGCTTCACCTTGGGGGTGCCCAGGAGTAAACATTTCACAGGAAAGCCAGGATGGGTTCCGCAGCGGTATGAATACAGCGCTACGAGGCCTCCGGGTAGAAGTGCGCTATATAAAATACAAACATTTACATTTACATTTTACTTTGTCAGATATCAATATGAAAACGACTCAATTTTTTTAACATAAATACATTTCCATTGGGCCACATACAACAGCACCCCTTGCTTAAATAAGTCCTTATGTCTTCACTTGAAATCCTTTCATGTGGAATGAATCAAAGTCCATATAGAAGAGGCTGTAGTGGCCAGTACTTAAAAGTTTCGGTCTCTTTTTGTCTAATAAGTAGGTCAAACCAGTCTTGGAACATAATGTCGAATTTAACATGAACTCAAAATAAATCCCTGAAATTTCAATAAATGCATTCAATAAGAAAAGACAATGAATGCTTGAGTACAAGTCTAAGCTACATCCAAACTCTGCTAATATGACGGGAAGGAGTATGCCAACAGTCGTAAACGCCCCTAATGAATCAAGAGACCCTTTTTAGACAACAAAAGACCGAAGCCTCAATATACTGGCCATTACTACCTCTTCTATATGCACTTTTGATTCAAGCTATGCCTGACTGATGAACTAGGGTGAAACTGGTCCTGGGTTGCTTGAGTTCCAATTCAGGGAGGACCATGCCTGGCAGTTTGGGTTAGACTATTCCCATTTGAGCAGGGTGAAGACTGATTTGCATATGGCTGGGACCAAACTGAGATGGCATGGTGTGCACAATAACGATGGACGGATTTGCAGCCCCACTAATTACCAGTGGCTGAGACTAATTCAAGCATTCCATCCATCACTTTTTTTGTATACTTTAGTGTGTTGCCCTAGGTGAAACTGGAACCAAACTATACCTGGCTAATGAGCCCTCACTAGAGCGAAACCGGTCCTGGGTTGCCTGTGTTCCAGTTCAGGGAGGACCTGGCTTGACCGTCCGGGCTGACCTATTCCCAATGGAGCAGGGTGAAGACTGATTTGGATGTGGCTGGATCCACCTGGGGTGGCATAGGGTACAAAAAACGATAGACAGGGATGTGGCACAGAGTATTTACCAGTGGCTGAGATTAATTCAAGCATTCCATCCATCACTTCTCTGTAAAATGTACGGATGGGATACCAGCTTGTTTGCTTGCAAAGTAATTCCTTAAATCTTCACCAGTTTGGTTACAAGCTATTTGTGATAATATCGTTATGGGATGGGAAGTGGTTCTTTTCCACTTATCCACATAACTATCTTTCCCAAAAAAGTAAAGGTTTGCTAACCATGTAGATTTGTCCCCTTGCTTAATACTCATGGGGTGATGTTTTTAGGATCTTAGCTAAGTGGCACTGATAACACAGCTTTCAGTATCTAACAACATTGATTTTTACCTGGCCAGACTATGATAAATCATTGATAAATCACATTCCAGTATGTGGGTTATCTTCAGGCTTGCCCTTACCAAAGTAGACAAAGCATTATAGATGGTTGAATCAGAATTCCTGTAGACAGTCTGATCCAAATCTTTTAGCACAGTTTTATTATCTGGAAAAGTGTCTGTACTAGGACTCTGAATTATGTGTATCAATTGAAGCCTGTCAAAAAAGTGTGGTTGAACTGAGGCAGCTCTTTTGCGTTATCACTGATCTGCTGCCATTTAAAGTCAAAAGAGATCCCAGAGTTTTACTGCTTTTCTATGAAAAGCAGTGATATATTTTCCGCTTTATTGAGATAACAGTGCAGCTTTCTTTACTGATCCCAGCAGTGCATTGGCAGCTGTTAAGGCAAATGCATCCGAGTACTAGACCAATCGACAAATATACACTGAATACAGGGAAATGTAGGTTAATAGTTGTAATTACCCACCTTGTAGCCCACCATTGGCTAAATCAGCTGTTGAGTTTGGGTATTTGATTGACCAAGTGTTCCATAAGACTCTTTCTGCTAAATTATGGCAATATATTAAAGCAAATAACTATTTAAAAAAATGATTAGATATCAATTCATTCTAATAAGACGTGTTAATTTGAACCATTTGATTATTTCTTAGCTTTCTCTTGTCATGTTATTGTAATGAAATGGAGAAATACTTTACACATTTATGGATTTTATTGTGTTGCTATGTAAATCAAGATCAGATATCTCTCCTTTGCTTCCACAAATAGAAAGTGGAATTTGACTGAGTACATTAGTAGAACCACACCTTTTTACCTTAATACCAGATTGTAATCTTTGAATCCAAGCAACATATTGCCGATTACTATTCCACTGTCCTCTGAACCTTTCTTATGTGGATATGTGTTTTTGTTTGTTTATTTATTTCTACAGATTTCCAGCACAAGTTCACCGTGCAGGCATCTCCAACCATGGACAAAAAGAAGAGTTTCATCAGTAACCGGTCCAGCCCTCCTGCAAGTCCAACAGTTATCCCACGACTCAGGGCTATACAATGTAAGCAACTTATACAAAGTTATGCGCAAAGAAATCCAGCTGTGGCTCAAAAATAGCTACAATATCATATTATATTTATTTGTTGAATGCAACTGCTGCCTTCGTGAGGTTGTCCTGGTGTTAGATCTCCAAAAAAGGGGATAGAAGAAAAAAAGTAAAAGTGCTGAGACAGCCAGGTTTTAATAGATTTTTTTAAAGTGGAGCGGTGACTGATTTGGCGCTTGTGAGTTGGAAGTTGACTCTAGCTCTGACGGGCTGGCTGATGGAAGTTTATTTTATCATTTAGGTAGAGAGGTCCACTGTTGTATAGAGCCTTGTAGGCAAAACGGTTTTCAATTGAATACACAGACCTAAAAAAAAAATCTTTAAAATTGTGCAAATCCTGTAAGTGTGGTGACTTCAATAATCTGCTTGGCCTAAATGTAATGCTCTAGACCTGTAAATTGGTCTCAAATTTTGTGATCGTGGGCAAATATTCTATTTTATTGAGTCACCTTTTTCTTCATTATTGCATACGAGAGCACCTTCAAGTATGTGAGTTCAGTATGTCTTCTATACAAAAATCAATTTTGGGGGATTTAATAGACTACATTTTTGCTCCATGTATAATAAGAATCTAGCCAACAGATAGGGTACACAAGACAACTGACTTGCCTCTTAGTTCACTAACAGCATTGTCATCGGGGCAGGGAAGGAATATTTCTCAGTTCATATTTAAAAACTCACTTTTGATAATTGTGTGTGAGAAACATGATGTGGTAAACTCACTTTTATTTACAGCCAGCACATTCTCCATTGAAATGGCCATAACATTTCCCACTGACATGCGTCTTTACTGATAAAACTATATAGCGTACAAATGATGTTTGGAAATCGGATTTCAGCAAATATTTATCGTTTGCACATCACTAAGTAAGGAGTTCTGATTTGTTTTGATGCTATTGAAATCGCACTTCGGAATTACAAAAAATGTGCTTTCCTAACTGCTGCTATATTTTGAAATATTTGTACGACTTATTTGCAAGCTATTTAAATGGTGTGTGTAATGAAAAAAACAACATCCTACAGCCTTTCTTATCAAACTTTCTGTACTGCACCGCAGTCGACAGACCGTTCTCTTTATAAAATCGTCTAACTTTGGAGTCAGAGAAAGAAGAGTAAACACCAATCTGCAGGATAAAACATGCAGCAATTTGTAAGAAGACATAAGCTAACAGTTGATTTCCGCCTCTGAACACACAGCAAACCAGGTTAGACTAGCCTATCTGCAAGTGCCCCAAGGGCTGGTCCGACAGTGTATGCGCCGTTTTTTCGGCTGTTCGTGGGCTGGTTTTTACTGTTGATTTCCCTGATATTGCTGCAAAAAATGCCTGCAGTAACCTTACATCCATGCAGTCTCCTATGCCTTGCAAAACAGGTACACAGCGTGTCTTTACATGTTCAAAACTGCCTTGATTTGCAAACATGGGCTACTTTTGTAGCTCTCTAATTCACTAATGGGGGCCACTTTTATTTTGGTGTTTAGGCATATTTTCTGTCCCAGTCTGATCCTCACAGTCAATGTGACAAGATAAAAAAAAAAAAAAAAATTTAAGGCGTCTTTGTTGTGGCTATGCGCCTTTGTGTATTTTACCCCTGAGTCGGGAGGTGAGTGTAGTGTCTTCAGATGTTTTCATTTCTGGTGCTAAGGCGAGTGAGCCCTCTCTAGCTCCTATTAAAACCCTTTTTATTCCTCAAATTGCCGCTCTTTAGTGAAACACAAGTTTGAACTTTGTGTCTTCATCTCTTATCATCTTCCAAGCGCATTTTTACTGACAGAAACTTGGTTGTCTGAAAATGTAGATCCTGATGTTCTGCTGACCGTCCGTCAGACTATGCATTAGTTAGACTGGATAGACAAGCCTAATGGGGGGTGGGGGGGTATTGCTGTTATTGTTAAGCAATCTCGTACGTGTACCTTTCCCAAATTGACTATAGCTGGCTGCGTGTCAGCTCTTTCTTTTTTTGACTTGTACTATCAATTTCACCTTGTCTGAGGTTTTGATTTATGGGCCACCTGGACCAGCCTGTAATTTGGTTTCTTCCCTAGCTGATGTTCTTTCTCCCTTCTCTGGTATTCCATTATTCTAATTTTGCTTTTTGAGGGTTTCTCATGTCCTATGACAATGGTGCTATGTGCAGATTTAGCTGGGCTTCAACTGTCGTAATTTGTTTCTTGGCCTACTCATAAGGGCGGGCATATGCTCAACCCTATTTTTCAAACTTTAGTGAGCTTGTGGTTGATTCTCCCCTGTCTCTCCCTTGGTCTGATCACTTAGCTATCCCTTTTCAGGTTCCCATACCAAATGTCTCCTCTAGTTTGACTTCTGGCCCGAGGTTTAGATCTAGCAGATGGGCCAAGGCTACTATTAGTAATTTTACCAATGCCCTGGCCATAACCTGCCCCAAACTTGACAACTGTGTCACCGTTGCTAATATGCAAGTGGATCACTGGATAGCCCCAGAGCTCTCAATTGTATTGCTCCTATAGTGGAGAGAGTATCACGCCGAACTAAACTCTCAGCGTGCTGGTACAGTGAGGAACTTGCTATGCTTAAAAGCAATTGTGGATGCTGTGAGCGTATGTGAAGTAGGAATTTCGAATAGACTAGTAAGGAGATTTACCATCTAGCCTTGAAATCTTATCATAGTCATATTAGGTATGTGCATCGAGCTTTTTACGCAAATAAAATTGAGTCCGCACAAAACTCTTCGAGATAGATATTTGCGATTGTTAAATCTTTATCCTCAATGGATTGTGTTTCAGCGAATGTCGCCTCGTCGATGACCTTGCAGCAAAACACAATGCTGTTGCTAAGAAAAGGCATGAGGAGACTTACCTACTTATTCAGTAGCACATTTCCAAGCATGGGACATTCCTTAATTCAACAACTGTTACTGCAAACGGAGGATCCTTCACTTTGGGGTGAAACCGCACCCATGGATGGACATACAATGTGCACAAACAGTGCAGTTACCCGATGGGCGCTTCTGTATATAAGGCACAGGAATTTCAACAGAGCGCATGATATCTTCACGTTCAAAAGTAGATTCGAAAAAGCTTTTCGAATGTCCAAAGGGAGGATCCAGAAAGTTGGAATATTTAACCTTGAGCTCATACTTGCCAGTTGCTACTATGAGCGAAGCTATCTTCCATTCTTTTGACCTCTGACTGTAGATTTTTGATGAGGCTAACCCAAGTGAATCTGGATGCCTACCACACGTTTGTAGGGGTTCCAGGAGGACAAAGTTCAACTCATGCTGTAATCCAACGATGGATGTACAAACAGGTTTTGACTGAGGAGTTATTATTCCATAAACCTCCATGTTAAGGTATAGTGATCACAGACATGTGCCTTTCTGGGTGGGAGAACATCTGGGCAACTTCACAGCAAGAGACACTAGTTGGAGATGGAAAACATCTTTACATGAATGTCAAATTGTTGACGTCAGTCAAAGAATATCTTGAGCTGTTTCTACTGAATGAATGTTTGAGTGGTGAAAGTTCTCATTGACAATACCAATACTGTGTCTTGCATCAGGAAGCAGGGAAGAGCAAGGCCTCCCTTTCTGCATTTTTTGTCTGAAGAACTTCCCTTATTATTAAGAGCAATTTAGTAGACACTCTTAAGTTGTTGCAAACAGTTCTGAGCAATTTTCAGGGAAAACGGACAATTGATAGCCACAAATAAAAACCTATAAGGACAAGACTCCATCAGCAGAGAAGCACAACCAAATTAACTAGTGGAAGCTTTTATGATTACAGTGTCGGAAGAAATTCTATGCGCTTTTTCGTTAATTTCTCAGATAGAAGAATGTTAGGAGAATTAATTTGTTCTTTCGCAGGATTGCTCCAATTTGGTACACTTGGAGAACTTGGGGAGTCCATAGCTGTTTAGACCAGAGGGACATATTTTCAATATGGGTTCTGTGCAAACTGAGGGATTTTAACCACAAAGCGCTCTTTGCATCAGTTCTTGCATTATCTTATATTTCTGGATAACTCAATGTCATCATCATTCCATAAGAGTTTATTTATCAGGCATTCCTTAATCCAGCTTATCTTGTTGTAACTGTGCATATTCATGGAACGCTAAAAAGGCTTGCTTAGAGCTTATGAAGAAGTTCACATACCAACTACATCCTTTCTGCCTTGTACTGTATTATCAAAGCAGATGGGGCAACCAATTAGCTTGTGTATTAATGTGACAAAGTCTTGGAAGACAGCATTTTTATAACCAAAAATGTTAGCAAGACTTGAAGGATGTTTCCACGCTCACAACAGTAGCAGGTAAGCAACCTTAATGTAGAATAGAACATGAGATTTGGTACAGCAACAACCACTGTAAACAACTGCCAACCTGTAGTATGTTCTAACACATCCCTACATGCACATCCTACAAAACACTGAAATTATTCTATAGTATGCCATAGATTCCATACAACATTCAAATATTTTCCCCTCTCCACACTTTTCCACAGTAAATCTGATGTTTGTGTTAAAAAAAAAATCTTTAAATTAGTGTGGAAGCATAATATGAGTTCACTCAAGAAGAATTCAGACAAACATAAATACAACAGATTACATAAACATTTTGCATGTTCAATTGGCTACATCCTCTTTTTGGAAGGACAGTTTTTTGTCACTGTTTTCTTACATGACAGCACGACGTTAACAGGAAGAGGCATAGTGTATTATGGCACAGCAGGAGTCCCAGACTCCGACACTTTCACCTCCCATGCGCAATGTTTGGCAAACATTTTCTCTCCCTTTATTAGGAAATCACATAAATGTTGCTCGTGTTGTAAACCCTTACCACTGTCGCATCTTGTTTCATCATCTGCATACTCTGTGGCAGGCACATCTGAACTCACCCTTGCTTGCCAACCACCCTTTCTTTTTTTTTTTTTTAGGAGTTTATCTGCTTTTATTATTCAATAATCCACCCACCCTTTCTAATCTCATCTAATCACTTTCAACAACTTCAACACTCTTTCCTACCTTGCCTTTATAATTGTTTTGCTGGGCCTTCCTTACATCACACACACCGCTCAACGTTTTGGGATTCACAACCTTCGTTTCCGTCCATTCCTTATTAGCACAATCCCTGCCACTCTCTCTCTTTACAGTGCAAAAGGAGTCATGCCCTTGCTTGGATGGAGAGTAATATGCACAGCCTTATGTTAATCAACACCTCCTTTATGCCCAGTCCATTCGCCATCTGCACCTGAAAAATGTCCTTTATGATTCTCATGAAATGCTCTGTGAGACCATTACTATTGAGATGGTAAATCAAAGTTTTCACATACGTTAGATTAGCATGATGGAGACACTTTTTTAATCTCTTTTATGACTGGTAGACGTCCATTCTCAGTGACCAATTTCTCTTGATAGCCTTCCCTTTTAAAAATGCCCTTATGCAATTTTAAAACACTCCTGACCATGATATTATCTAAAAACCTGACCTCTGACCACTTAGAGTAGTAATCCATCTTGACAATAGCATACGTTGAAGAACCACCACTTGAACCCGAAATGTCCAAACGTACCATCCTCCTCACCACTGTAAGGATGTCACCATACTCAAAATGGATGCAGGTAGGCACTTTAATGAATAAAAAAGAAAAAGTGGTCCATAGAGCAAAAAGCATGAGCAGCAGCTACCAACCTCCCGGACGTTACAACCCATCCCCATACAGTTGTTCGCCTAACACTGAGGCGATTCTACAGCGTGCAATACATTCCATACAACATCGCAAGATTCATGTTTTGAGTAGATGGCAAGCTATTTTTTTATAAAGCCACTTGCAAGATTTTTAGGTATCATGATGGTCTTGAAGGCACATATTGAACCGATACCTAAAGCACCATCTATGAGGAAAAAGTTTTGCATATCCTCCTGTTACTGGTAGGAACATGTGGAATTGCAAGCAAGAATCGCAGCTTACTCAAGGAGAGGGGAGGCAGCCAGTGTATCCTTGTAAGCATGGATCTACTAGAATTCAGTGAAGTAGCTGCTTGAAGGATATCCTGTTTTGCCTGGATGTAGATTCAAGGTCAGAAACGCGAGTGGCTCATGCCATACTGAAAAAACTTTTTTGAAGAAAACATTGGTCTCATTTCGATTCTGTTCTTGCATTATATTTGTGTTATTCTGTTTAATAATCTATTCAAAGTGAAAATCCATGAATTTTCGAATGGTGGAGAAGAAAAAGTTACTTACCTGAACCTACAGTTCTCTAGTACTGGCATATTTCACAGATACAGGCCAACAACTCAACTCTATGGTGACGCAAATTATATATTGACCACTCTCATATAGAATCTAAAGATAGATTTTAACCTATCTTTTTTTGCTTTGGAAATTGGGCAGATGTGCGAGGCAGACACGGCCAGTGTGAGCAGAGAGCTGGAGCAACAACGGGCAGGGTGACGAGGAGGCCATAGATAGTCTGACTGACAAGGCTCACAGCAGGAGAAAGAGTCAGAGGGGGAGAGTAGGGACCCAGCTGCTGTCATCGCCATTGCAACCCTGCTTTCATCCTTAGTCATGCCTGCTGCCAACAGCCCGCATTTCCAGCCCTCTCTGCCTCCGCATCCACTGGAAAAACAAAGTGAGGAAGCAGCATAGTGGTAGAAGCAGGAAGCAGATGTGAGCTGTGCTAGGTCTTGGTGCGACTTGCGGCCCGGGCTCCCTGGGAGTACCGTCACTCCCACCAGCACTGGCAATTCCTGCCAGAGAATGCTGCCAGAGTTTGCCAGCAGCTCTCATCACTGAAAGCGTCAAGCGATGAGCTTCCAAGTGAGACAGCCATCTTAGCCCTTCTTGAATTTAATGACAAGGAGATCAACTTTGGGTACAACTAGGTGTATATAGGTGTGCTACAGCTGTTCTGTGTTTGCCTTGGTGCTCTGTGTGGAGACGAAGCCCAGTGAAATGCAGGGCATCTAAGCACTGGGCACAACAGCATACTATTAAATAATCATCAAATCACCATCAAACCATCATACTAGCAGATTGGTCCACGATCACCCAAGTCAGCGCATACTAGCTGCTAGGAGGAAAGCGTGGGGACACTCTTGGCCGATAGGTCAACAGATGAGCACCCTCCACTAAAGCTCCTTCTCCAATGGAGGCTCCTTTAAGGGCTCTTGCAAAGTTGCTTCCCAGGCCTACGTTTCCAATAAGGTCGGGGAAGGCCAGGGGGTCTATTCCCAGTAGGACCACCAGGAAGAAAGAGACTTTACAAACTCTTCAAAAATTGTGATTCACTCATACCACTGACAACCTCCTGGGTCTCTCAGAAAAGAGGGGCATTTTGGAGGAAGCTTGACAGCTGGGACCCCAACACTCATGAGGGTCCCTTTGCTCTAACTGCACCACCTCGTAACCTCGTAATTTCCAGCCAAAAATATATACGAAATTCAATTTCTTGAAGGATGCTGAATTAGTGCTCTACTATAGTAATGAGGGCGTAACTGGGCTGCTGAACCTGCTACAACCAGAAATCATCGTCTTTCGCCTAGAGGTGGCTTCTTCCCATCCAGACACCTCAACTATATTTGGAACCTCAACACAAGAATCTGTGGAAGGAGCGATGGGTAGTAAACAGGTTTCCAACCACAGTGACCAGAGAACTCCTGGTACAAAGGAGAAAGAAAACACGGAAGGAAGCATGGATGAAAACTCGGACCCAACCTATGCAAGGCCAGCTCTGGTCCTCTCGCCCAGCAGTCCTTATCGCAAGTGTGAAACTGCAACTCCAACTTTACGAATGACACTACAAGGGGTGTGACAATGGAGCCTACTACAGGCAGGAAAATACAT
Source organism: Lissotriton helveticus (assembly GCF_964261635.1). Classification (NCBI taxonomy): domain Eukaryota; kingdom Metazoa; phylum Chordata; class Amphibia; order Caudata; family Salamandridae; genus Lissotriton; species Lissotriton helveticus. The sequence continues at coordinate 127,690,828 of NC_136070.1, read as the reverse complement.
AACTCCACTGGTCTTCTGGAACAAAATCTGATTTTTCACCATCAGTTGAAGGAGCAATACAAGGCCCTTACACATACCCCGCGGACACAGGTAAGTCCTTACTCTTCTCAACACCACCCTCAAACAATGCGGCACAGCAGGCAATGGAAGCACTAAACTAAGGCAAAAGAACAGCCATAGCACTGCCAACAGCCACTGAGCCTACATCCTGCCTAGAGGCCAATGTTAGTCAAGAACATCTTGACCAGCAAAACTCAGAGAATGTTCAAGTGCTATTAAATGACATCTCCTATCTAACGACTAAGGGATGGGAGGCGATGGTAGCTTCGTATGCTCAGGGAACTTCCCTTACAAGTAGTATTCAAAGCACTAAACCAAACTAGGGACAGAGGAGGAACTGCAGACCAATAGTGTATGGTTATCCCTACTGAACACTGCAGTTATCAGTGGATGCTCTACAATATCAGTCGAATAAATGGGACATACAGATTTCACTACTTAATACACTTGCAGTCTTGTCACTGGCATTGATGAAAAATTGGGTTACCTTAAAAACCTCATTAAGAGAGCCCAGTCTGACTCGCAACCGCCACAAACAAACTATACCTGTGCCCTGGTCTTGATATATTTTTCTCCCTCCCTGCTATGCTAACTGATTTACTTATGGATATAAAACAAATCACCAAACCAGTAACAGGAGTACAATCACAACTTTTTTATTGCACCTGGGAACCGCGGAGTCCACCACAAATCAATATGCCCAACTCCCCCAGTGAGGGAGGACCCGATGCAACTACGTAAAACGCTGATCCATCATTGGAGCTCAATATTTATTTTCAAAGAAGCAGGAGGACACCTCAGTTAAAAACTCACCGAGCATCCCCAAGACTCCAGGGCAGGGGTCTCCAACCTTTTCTGTGTTAGGAGCTACTTATGTTGAATGAAAATCATCCTGAGGTAGAGGTATAATTAGTGTTATATTGGTGACCACATCAGACACAATTACATTAATGTCCACTATATGCAAGATTGCTAGCAGTGATCGTCTCACTTCATTAAGCTTGGTTGCCAGGAGAGATGTAAAAAAAAGCTTTAGCAATTTGGAATAGCTCTACATGGATAATTCAGAGCAGCCATCCTTGCATTGCCCCTGGTACAAAGGTCATAATATTATTAATACATCTCCCCTAAAGATGGTTTATCTCGGAAATATCCTCTTTAAATGTATTTAAATTAAAATTCAACCCTTTTTCTTTCAACAACAGTTTATGATTTCTGAGAATGTATGCATTTTCTTCTAAACTATATGCTTTTCTATTTTGGTATGCATATTTATTAATTAAACAAAACAAAAACTTCTAAGTCCGTAGGCTAGACTGGACACTGGAGAGCTACCAGTAGCACACGAGCTACTCATTGGAGAAGCCTTCTTCAGGGTAACATAATAAGGCTCAAGTTTGGCGTTACGAGGAGAGGCTGAAACAAATAAAATATTAATAATCATTTTGCGGATTAACCCATCTTGAACTCAGCGATAAGGGCTCGTAAGGGTAAGGATCCTGAGATATCACCTCCACCACACGCCACAGCAGCAGGGGTAAACTCACCTGCAGAGGGATCCAAAGATGGCAGCCCCGAATGTCGGTATGCACATAATGGTGATGTTCAGAGTTGGCAAAGATGCAGTAAAATGATGCAGAGGCTACTAGAACCCTTGTGGGCTCGTGCGAGACAACCCTGAGGTCAGAAGAAGCAAGATGATTCACAACAGCCAGGTGACTAACAGAATATAACAGCAGGGTCCGAACTCGTAACCAATGTGCTTCTTAGCACCCTTCGGAAAACACCCCACCAATAATAACGGCAAGCATAAGACATTAAGGGCACAATTTAGAACAGGATCCAGATATCTGTTACAGATGTCTGGATATCTGATCCTAAAATCCAGATAAGTATTTTCAAACCAAAGGCCCCAATAGAAAGTCCCCCACCCGTTTCAAGGATTAGTCGGTCCAACTTGTCAGGCACTTTTTTTTCCCTGTGCACAAAAGTCCAGAACAACTCAATGCAATCTGCAGAGAATGCCTAACGACCAGTCAGATACAAATATTCGAATGTTTCTTCCCAAATTCCAGTCTAATGTCAGTTGCGACATCTTAAATAGGGGCAACATCTTACGGTTATTTGCTCTGATCCCCAACCTGTAAACTCTAAGGTCAAAAAATCAAGATTCAATCAATTGTATTGCTCCTGGGAATCCTTCGGATAATAAAGAGACCAAGACCATCTGGAGGTCGGCAGACATAGCTCAGAAAGTATTAAATTAGTGCCCGACCCACTAGAAGTGGGGTACCCTTTTCCCCTACTAATCTCAGACTTACCCAGCAATGGTGCCGAACAATCCGCTGCTACATACTGAGTTCTCAAGGGTGCTCAGGGAAAATCACCGCCATCAAGTGCCCCATCCAGAAATGGGTCAGGGTCCCAGAAGTACACATCCAGGTCCCCAGAACCAGACTGGAGATGGCTCTTGCGGTCAATAAATTGTGTATCACGCAGTCTGTGATGGGACCTGGAAAACTGTACAAAGACTAAGGAATAAGTTAGATATCTACAACTGTGCTCATGGAACATTAATAGTATATTGAGCAAAAAATCTGACCCAGAATGTTTTGCCCTCTTGCAATCCCTTAATATCTTTCTTCTGCAGGAGACATGGTTTGAAGATCCTTTCCTTTAAAAAAAAAAAATATTTTTATTAACAACACGAGAAAATATTTTTGTGATGTTTACATCATAGCTTTTAACAACGAGAAATTAAAAACACAAGATTTAATATAAAGAGTAAGATAATTACAAATCCATACACATATATAGTTTAGCCAGGTGGGAAGAGGAAAATCAATTATAAAACAGCATAGATCAGAGGAGACAAAAGAAAATTGTAGCATTTACATTCATAGAACGTCTGAGATATTAAACAAAAGTTAAACAAAAGTTCCCCAAATTCTATCCAATTTCATCAGTGATCGCACTCCTCTTATTTTAGCTAGTGCGGACTCCATAGTGTAGGTTTCTTTGACCAGAGACCACTATTCCATAATGTGAGGTGGTTTCGGGGATATCCATGCCCTGGCGATAGTCAGTCTAGCACACGAAAGTAAGATAGTTATTAAATCTTTCTGTGGGCTATTCAGCGGTTGGATACCTAATAGTTCACGTTCAGAAAAAAACTGAAAACCATACTTTTCCCCCAATCCGACTAATTCCTCTAGACTCATGTACTGGTCCACCGCAGACACCAACAATCTCAGCGCCGTGATATCCGGCTTAGGATGAATGCTGCGCTTTAGAAGTAACATAACATAACAGAGTCCGCACCCAGCATAAACTGATGAAAATAGTATTGATTTTTGAATTAAATAAACTACGGAGGCGACCAAAAAAAGTTGCAAAGAAATATAGCCTAAAATCTGGAAAGTTCAGCCCCCCTTTATTGAATGGATGCTTAAGTAAAGCGATGGATCGGCATGCTTTTTTGTACCCCCAAATGAAGCTACTAAAGATCCCATCTAGTTTAAAAAAAAAGAATTATTAACACGTAAAGGAATTGATCTAAATAAATAAAGACATTTTGGCAATACCTTCATTTTAATTAAATTAATCCGGCCTACAACACTTAGTGGGACCTTGTGCCATTTTTTCAATATAACAGACACTTCTTTCAGTAGAGCCTCATAGTTGAGTATAATTATTTCCCCTTTTTTAGATGAAATTTTGACACCCAGATATGTGGCTGCCCTACATATCCCTTGAACTAGGGCCTGGGGTTTGTAATTCGCTATTATCTGTATTTTATTTATGTTTATATCCCGAAATTGCCCCGAACCTATTAGCTTCCTCAGTTATCCCGTGTAGAGCTTCTACAACATCTGTAGAGTATATGTCAATCCTTTCCACATACAGGGGTTCACATATTTTTCTGTGCCAGCCTGAAAAGGAGCAAAATATGGCCACCCAAGGGATGGCCTAGTAATATACCCGTCTACGTCTGTTACAAGTATAGGTTAATCCACGGCACTACACTCTTAACTCACTGTCATTAAGCACAATCTGAATCGTAATCAACTGCCAGTATGTTAAAATTCAGGTCAGGTCTAACTTTACTACTATTAAAGTTAGACTTTTGTTCTAAGTTGAGACCAAAAGTCTAACTTAGACCAAAAGGCTAATTTTACTACTACTAAAGTTAGACTTTTGGTCTAAGTTTAGACCAAAAGTTTAACTTAGACGAAACTAAAGTTAGACTTATGGTCTAAGTTAGACTTTTGGTCTTAACTTAGACCAAAAGTCTAACTTTACCACCCGTAAATGCCCTTTGTGAATTCTGAAAGTCGTAAAGTTAGACTTTTGTCTCAGATTACTTCTGTGAATCTGGCCCAGACTTCTTAAGGCGTTATCAACCTGGGCCTTTGAGAATGCCATAATTCTGCTAAATCAGATGGGTTTTTCCAAACTAACAGGCACCACAACTAACATAATGGCCCTATCACTCCTGATAGATGGAGAAAAAAGAGCAAGGTTGCCATTGTACCTGTGCTTCATTGATTTCAGGTCAGCTTGTGACCATGTTGACCGGGCAAAATTGTGGAGTAAATTGGTTAACTGGTACATCCCATCGGCCCTTGTGAACATATGGACATGTGGGTGCAGATTAAGCTGGGCACTGGATCATACCTCTCCAGACAAATTGCAGCTACTAAAGGTTCGAAGCGAGGATGTGTACTTACGGCGATCTTTTCAACCTTTTTCTGACAGATTTAACACCGCAGTTAAACATCAAGGACTTTGACACCCCTAAACTCGGTAGCATGGTCCTCTCCAGGGTCTTGTACACAGACAATTTGGTTTTAATAAGCCAAACCCAGGTAGGGCTACAGCTCTTTCTCAACATCATGCTGCAATACGCTATTGGAATTAACAACGCAAGGAGAAGGACTCTGAGCTGGTACCTGGACGGGAAGCAGCTCTATTTGGTAGGAGAATATAAATACATCATAGATAGAGATGGGTCATATATTCCCCACAGAGAGGTCATGAGAAGGAAAGGCAACGCCATTAGCCGAATCCTTTAAAAATGTAAAGAAGAAACTATCTGGCCCAATTTTGATGGCATTCCTTCGAATAGTTCAAGCAAAACTGCTGCCCACCACAGGTTATGGGAGCAAACCTTTGAGAGGGAAGGGTGCAAGAAACCTGGACAATATCATGACCAAAACCTACAGAATTATTTTTAACCTCCCCAATTACACCTCAGTATCGCAGATAAGGCTGGAATTCGGTCTCCAGACACAGACTCTGGCAGGGCATGGGTCTACATAGATTTCTGGAATAGGATCAGGAAGGCCGCTCCCAACACCTTGAATTTCCATTTATGGAAGGAGACACAGAACATGGACACTTGTGCTGCCAGAGCATACTCGAGTTACTATGTGGAAATGGCCTAAGCCACCTCTGGGAACCCCCCACTAGTCACATGTGCTTTAAATAATTGGTGAGCAAAACTATTAAATCAATGTCTATGCTAGAGGATAAGACTATTTTAGCTAGAAAAACCCATGCATGGTTAGTTTTGAATACGTACTATCAGCCTTTTCTCAAACATGTCTTCATATTGGATACAGTGATAATGTCAGAGAAGTTTTTGAAATACCGCCTTGGTCTGCTTCCATTGCAGCTACATCTACCTGCATGGCAGCGAAGTACAGATGAGCAGCTGCGGTTTATGCCATGAAGGCACTGAGGACTTGTTGCCACTCTTAATGGCACCTGCAAGCACCTAACGGGCAATCGCAGAGCTCTCTTCAAAGCGACTTTTAACCAAAGAGGAACCCGCCCACGAAGGAAAGCCGTGCCGGTTTGTGTTGCCCCAGTGGACCCAAAGCTGAGCTGTCTCCTAGTGAAGTTTCTCACAGAGGTGGAAGGGAAAATGGCAGCTTTGGACAAATTTCCGGGGCCTGCTGATCCCCCTGACTCTTCATGTACCTCCTGCCTTTTATGGTTCTGCACATGATTTACTTTTCAATCTTGCCATCCCTGTGTGTTCTAAAATTTGAGCCGAAGTAAATCAAATAAGTGCTTGAATAGAAGTAGAAGGGAGTATTTTAAATATTGAAGTCCTTAGCATGGAGGATTGTTCTACGTAGACCTTTGACCTGCTTACTTCTGCAGCTATTTTATTCGTGGTATGAACTGTTCATCTCCCCGATTGTAGCACATTCCTTTTGCCTTGAACATTTTACTGTCCTCTGACCCTTGTGGCTCTGTATAAATCAATCAAGAAGATAGAATAGAGGGGACACACTGAATAATCGGCAGAGCTCGCAAGGAACGTAGACCTTTATTTTTTAAAGGACCTTGTCTGCTCGCTTAGAAAGTTGCATTTTATCTTGAGACCTCGCATCCCCTTTACTGAGCATTCTCGAGAGTTGTTGCACGTCCTGGATAACTAACCTATCCTTTGTGGCGGCAAAAGCTGAAGATTCGTCTATGCTTGCACTTTATCTGGCTCATAAGCACTGTACCTGCTGACTTAGGTAGTTCTATTCTATTCAGAGTCCTTGCACATCCCCCTCTTGATCGCCCTTGCGATTTTGCACACTTTGAACCTGCCTATAGAGTATGCTGCCAAGCACTGAGGATCTGTGTTTTTAGATTGCAGTTTATCTGTTTTATAAGCACTTTTACCTACGGTTTAGACATTTACATTTTAACCTGGGGATTGTGTACATTCGTTTCCCTGAAAAAACCTCATGATTCCGAATGTCTGGTGTACGAATCCACCTACATGGGGGACAGGCAAGCATTGAAGATCTATTTTAGAATGCATTAGGCTTATACGCACCTTATTTGCTAGCCCAGGCAGCTTCATTTTATTTTGAGATCTTGAACACCCCCTTCCCTGAATATTATTGTGATTTTTATAACTTTGGTACAGGATTCTGACTACGAAGGAGGTAGGCAAACAGTATATCGATATGCACTTTACTTGCATTTTTTAGCTGCCTTCCATCTTTTGACTTTGCACACCCCCTTCCCACGTTCTCTTGCATTTTCTGCTCACCCTGCTCAAACTCTCCATCCAGGCCAAGCGACAGGCGTTAATTATAACAGCCTTCACATATGGACTGGTCCTTGGTTAAGGTCTGAATTTTAAACTGAGGTTAACAAGTTATGTCAGGAATGTTCTTTTTGTTGTGTCTCTTTATTCTGCTTACACTCCTGAGCCATCGCTGTTTCTCTGTGCATTGATTGGCATACAACAGTGAGGTTCTGTCATTACAGCTACCATTGCATAATTTTGTTATGACATTGCTTGGTATCGTATTACTGCTTATGTTGTCTAATATTTCATTTGTTTGCAATGGTTTTAATTAACTGAGCAATCATAAATACACCTCAAACTTGAAACTATAGCATAGAGCAGAGTTTATTGAACATCCACTCATTGGCTGAAGCTGAAAAAACTAAAATAAGTGGATACATTTACTATATGAAGGGCCATATTTATGGCCAAGTCACACAGTGCAGTGCAACAAGTCTCCTTGCTGCGCTGCGTGACAAGAAAAGGGCAGCAATGCGCTGTATTTAAGGCAATACGGGCAATTCCGGCCATTTCTCCTGCGCTGGAGCCCTTTTGGAAGCATAGTGCCAATGCAGGCACCCTTGCACCATGGCGCAAGGGTGCCTACATTGTAAGGAGGATTATTTTGTGTAGGATGGGGAACTTTCATGCACTAAAACCGTCCCCTGAGGCTTTTCCTCTTTCTATGTGTGCTGCATGAGGAACAAACTAGGAGAAATAAACATAATTCTCCTCGTTATGCCTCACCTGGGGAGGCATAGGCGTTTGGCACATTCTCTACCACTTCTGGTAAATCTGGGGATGCATCAAGATCCATGGGAGTTGCATGGGAACACCCATGCAACGCCCATGGAAATGCCTCCCTGGTGCAGAGTAATGCAACGCAGCAATTTGGGCTGCATTGCATTACTCGACATTTATGAGCCAGCTACATAAATCTTATTCTCAAATTGTGTTGCGTGGTGCAAGAGCGACATCATTGGGATTGTAAATATGCCTCTAAATTTGCTGTTGGATACGACTGATCTAATATTGCAGTGAGGATTTCCAGGCCGATGATGGGCTTCGCTTTTGCCTGCAACTGTCTAGATATGATCTTAAGTTTTATCATTCTTATAAACAGTCTTCATGCTCAGTCTAGATACTTGTTTCAAAGCTTCACAAAGGTCTGTTTGTTGCCTTTCAGTTTCTTGAGAACACTGCAGATGCTCACAAGTAGTCTGCTTGGTGCAGGGTTAAGAAGCGTAAGAGTCCAATCATCAGAGTATTCTTGAGTCATGGCCCCAGGTCTGCAGTGAGTTTATTTGACAGCGACTTTGCATAACTCAGTTTGCTGGAGTTTCCTGAATTGTTTGTGATTTGGTTCAGGGACAATTCAAGAGCAGTCTTTCTTGATTTGTCCTCTGTGCTTTGGGATATTGTGGCAAATTCGTGCTAGGCTGTGCATGCCCATCTTGACCTAGTTTACCTATTCTGATCCTGAGAACCTTTCTATAACCCCTACTCTACTGTACATGAGCATCTTTTAAAATGATTGAAATCGCATTGCAAAACCAGATAATAAAAATTTATATTAATTTGATTGATTTTAGTGCGTAAATATGAACACTGTTTTCTGTTTTCCATATATTGTGCTAGTAGTCACTGGATTTCAGACAGTGCTTTAAATGTGTTGGTACCGCCAGGAACTGAGTACAGGCACTTTTTTATTTTGAGAGGGAGAGTACCTCCACTTCTCAAGAGTGACTTAACACTTTTAATTGGAGAATACCGGCACTTCTCAGAAACAAGCATGTACTCTGGTACAAGGTATCCATTTCCATTTCAAGCACTGATTGCAGGTTTCTGTTTGGATCCTCCCTCTAAACTGTTGTAATTCAACTGGGTATTGACAATAGCCAACTCATGGTTTTTGGAAAATAATACTTTCCTATCGTTATTAGAGTCTGTCTTTATTTTTCACTGGGCAATTCCCTAAGTCTACTCGTTCTTAGTTTGGGAGAATGCATTCCCGTAAGTCATCAGATGAGCATTGCATCTCCATTTTGTAAGGATAACACTTTTTAGGACAACAGTCAAGTATGTATGGGCCTTGGATGCATATGTCAGGCATATCCCTGCATGAGGTGTCCCTTTAGTGCTTCGACTCTGCTCATGACTCAAACTCAAGTGATAAGTGCATCTCAAAGAGGTTACAAACCTCTATGCCGACCTATTTAATTTAACAAACAACGATTAAGACCGCAATTGTTTTTTGAGAAGTGGTCCCTGGGAGCATAATCTATTGAACTGTGTGCTTTAGAACCGTCATCATTGGCCCTCTTGCTACCATCAGGGACCCTCCAATGGGTCGAAACTCCCTTTTTAGGTTTTGACTGGCCATGCGCTTTGCGCATGCGCCAAAAAACCTCTTGAGTTGTGTGTGTGGGTCGGGATACGCCCCCTCCTCCGATTGGCTAGCTCCATAAATGGAGGCTAGCCATTGGACGAGGGGCCTGTCCGTCAATGCCGGACCAGATTCGGGGGCGTTCCCGAGATTCTTTGGCTTTTGCCGACGTCACGCGACGTCAGCCAAAAGCCGGGAACGCCCCCGAATCTGGTCCGGCATGGTCACCCTGCCTGACGCTGATCCAGAAGCCCCCCGCTGTGGCTGAAGATAGTGGCCTTCCTCACACGGAGGGATCTGTTGTTGTTTACTGCATGACTGTTGCATGCTTTACTTGCTACAATTCAAACGAGATCCGCATGTGTGTCTCTGACATAAAGGGGAGAGAATGGCATTATTTTGAGCCGGCAGAACGTCCCCAGCGGGTGAGTTATGCTCTCTAAGTTTAGTCGCCTTTCGTTGCTTTTTCGCACTTTTTTTTTTTTTTTTAAGAGGGGATAAGGGAAATAAGTTTCCCTTCAGAACCCACGTGCGTGTGGACGCCCTGCTTGTTGTGCTGCTTACAGGCTTTTGGTGATATTTGCATAAGTCTGGGCTGCCGGTATCTTGTACTCCGGGCTGCTCCTTCTCCGCCCGGCTCTCTGTCGGTCAGGTTCCTGTCTTGTGTCCGTCTGGCCTTTGGCGCGTTCTCGATTCGTGTCAGTGTGTCACGGGGAGGGGTAGGGGAGTGGCCAATGTAGAAGGAAACAAACGACCATGGGTGGGGGGGAAGAAGTGACTCGTGAAATCAATGCGTGATGAAGGCGACTGTCGGAAAGCCCCAGAGGGCAGCAGCGTGCCATTCCACGCAAAGCCGCGGAGAGCAGCCGAACGTGCGGACGTCACTCCCAAAGAGTGACAACTTTCAATAGGACTGCAGAGATTAACGTCTAAAACGGCCGACCTTGAAGCTGGGGAACCAGGTTCGAGTCTGGCGGGAGGCTCAGGCACCCTGTGATTCACTTAATATCCCTGTGCTAAAAAAAAAATCCAAAGAAAAAATAAAATAATAATGTGTCCGGCTGTGATGCAACTGGTGCTCTTGTAAAGCGCTCCGATACCTTCGGGTCGAGTTGGTGCTATATGAAAGTGCAACAACAAAAAACAAATCTGACTGTCTGGTTGAATGAATGCAGGAGCGTACAGCGCAGATACTGGGTTGCACTTCTCTAAATCCAATCTCCCTTTTCAAAACTTGCGAGCGCACAGATACGTGCACCCTATCCCTACTCACCCACATGATAAATAGTCGTCACTGACTCCTAATTGGAACTTACTTGACGGCGGCGAGTTCGAAAAAAAAACATTATGATCCAACATGTGTTACTCTACTATCTTCTTAACTGTTTTATTCATCACTGGCAAGCACGTTCTACCCCCCACCACAATGACCATCCTTCCCACTGCTTGTCGTCACCCTTGCTCCCCCAGCCACAAGTGCCAGCTATTGTTGACCCCAACAATTTAAACAACAAAATCTACAAGTTCCAGAATGCCTCGTGGTGCTGGATGTACATAGCACAGTCGGTAACTGCACCAAAAGGGGCAGATCATGTGTGAGACAGGGAGGTGGGGGTAGGTAGATGGGGGTGGGTTGGGACAGATGGGTGGGGTGAGGGGGAGGGTAAGAGGGGGGGGGATCTTCACCTTCTTGTGCTGGTCTGGGTTTGGAGGTCATGGATCTCTGCCAGAGTGGGGCTGGGAGGAGGAAGGCAGATTCATGCAAGCTAAAGGGGAACGTGGGAAGAGCACGCAGTCCTTTGTGCTGTCTCCAGTGCATGTAGTGCTTTCGCTCAGACTCCCACCATCTCCATACATAATCCCCTCCATACCATCTCCATATACAGTCCCCTCCATACCATTCTCCATATACATAGTCCTCTCCACACTGTCTTCATATAGATAGTCCCCTCCATATCTGTGAATAAAGCTGGATGGGGCAGCGCTCTGGAAGGTACACCGCACACACAAAGTGGTGCATACCGCTGCACGGAGTGCTGTCGTACTTCCAAGTGCGTTGCAAATCAATAACCTATTCTAAAATATCACAAATCAACAAGCACGCAACAGGCTTACACACCAGTGATGAAACTTCGCTAGCTGGGACAAGGCAGCTGCTGAGAGATGACCAGATGTCAAACTGTGGGTGCCTGTGTATAGGAGGTGCCGAGCTGCTCTTCCTTTCATTCAGTGGGATTCCATTACTCATGCGCTGCTCATACGGGGTGCACTGTAAATGATAGCGGCGACTGCTGGAGCCTAGTCTCTCTCCGCTTCTTAGTCCAGCTCACAAAGTGCTTGCTCTTTTTGGGAATGCCCCGTCCCTCGGACGGAAGTACCCGGCGCTAGGACCCCGCGGCTCTCCCTCCCTGTCATCGGCCCGGGCTCAGCAGCTCTAGCGCAGCGCTGTCCCCAGCATTTCAGAGGCTCTGGTGTATGTTGCTATCTTTCTTCGTGCACAGACAAATCGATTTTAGGGAGACGTATGGCTGCACTTGCAGTTAGAAAACGTTTTTAACACGCAGGAAAAAGGTGAGGTTGATCTCATCTACACACATTATTCACGCCTTGCTATATTGTGTATTTTGGGGAGGGTTTGTGTGGTTCCTTCTGCTCACAGCACTTTTCACCTACCTTTACGTTGAAGTCAGCCGGGGGCTCAGTGGACTAAGGTGCGCACGAGTTTATCCTTTCCTCATAGATTTCTCTCGCAGCCGAGCGCAGCCTTTCATCTTCATGAGGTCGATCAAACCGCAACATTTGAAGCAAACATAGAATCTGTTATTAGTGCTGAAGGCCCACTTTAATAACTCTGCTGTGCAATAACTTGATGCTGTGGCTTGTAACTGTACGCATATATACAAGACCAATATTTGAACAGAGGTCTGTATCCTGTTACTGGGTGAGGAGGGACTTGAGGTGGTTGGAAGATGGAAGGGAATGGTTTTGGGAGGTGGGTGGTCAGAAACAAAGTCCATCCCGGGTGCGCCTTTGGATTTCATTAATTTCCCATCCTCCTGCCCGATTTTGAACCTGTAAATAGTTGCTATAAAAATCAAAACAAAATCTGTCCAATCTTGGGTTTTGAGTTACAGAGGCCTGCCATAAAGGTATCTGTACATGTGGACTCTCTGTGGGGCTCCCAGTGGACAGCAGCAAACTCAACAGGAGGGGCAAACGCTGGGAAAGGTATCTGCACTATAAAACAGCCCATGTGGTTCATGTGCTAGCTGCAGATGTGTGTGCAGGTTATGTGTTTGGAGTGACCAGAGTGCCTGCTGCAAAGGACTGTGTATGTTTTAGGAAGTGTGATCTATGTGTAAACTGCAAATTATAGTGTTAGGCACTGCAGCCTTAGGGTATTTGCTTTAATGTGTATACATCTTGCAGGGACCGAAGGGGTGCGACCATGGTGACAGAGCACAGACACTTAGTGAGCTTGTTGGAAAAACCTATGTGTAAACTACAAGTTACAGGTTTGATTACTTGCTGTTAATGGAGTGGCTTCATGTGCCATCTGTGAAGATCTGTGTATTTATCCCGCAGGACAAGAGATTGAACCGAGAAAGATAGCATGGTGGTTGGGGTGCCTGTTGTAATCATCTGAGTACACAGATTGGGGGTTCGCTCTGACTGCTTCCATGGCCAATGCAGCCTGGAACGCCTGTCGCCACTACACCTGGCTCTGGTGCTTTGCAGCAGTTTAAATATTTTAGAGTTTCTGGTTGCTCAAATGGGTGTATTTTCTGATATTTATATGTTCCTCTCGTATTTATTGCTTGATTTTGCTTGTGAGAAAGTGTCACTCATAGTCGTTGAATGTCACTCATAATTACACTGAGATTATGAAAATGTCACACAAAAGCAATCTGAAACATTGGCAGCTATGCCCAGCATCGGGGAGCCCTCCAGCGGGCAGAGGCAGACGGAGCTCCGGGGGGTCACTCCCACCCCCGCTGACACCAGGCACCTCAACATCATCTCCTACGCGGATGACACTCAACTGATCCTATCACTCACCAATGACCCTAGCACCGCCAAAACGAACCTACACGAAGGAATGAAAGAAGTAGCCGAATGGATGAAACACAGCCGTCTGAAACTGAACTCAGATAAAACAGAAGTCCTCATCTTAGGTACCTCCCCCTCCGCATGGGACGACTCTTGGTGGCCAGAAGCCCTTGGAAAAGCACCCATCCCGACAGACCATGCACGGAACCTGGGCGTCATCCTGGATTCCTCACTTTCAATGAACAGACAAGTCAACGCCGTCTCCTCATCCTGCTTCAACATTCTTCGCATGCTCAAAAAAACATTTCGTTGGATCCCCACCGAAACTAGGAAAACGGTCACCCACGCTCTGGTCACGAGCCGACTGGACTATGGAAACACCCTCTACGCCGGGACTACCGCTAAACTCCAGAGAAAACTCCAACGAATCCAAAACGCCTCAGCCAGGCTCATATTAGACATCCCGCGTAAAGAACATATCTCTGGTCACCTGAAAAACCTCCACTGGCTTCCCGTCAATAAGAGAATCACTTTCCGGCTCCTTACCCACGCACACAAAGCACTCTACGAAATCGGACCAGAATGCCTCAACACACGACTGTCCTTCTACGCCCCCTCCCGCCAGCTTCGATCTTCCAACCAAGCCCTTGCCAATGTACCTCGCATCAACAAGACCACCATGGGAGGTAGATCCTTCTCCTACCTGGCAGCTAAAACCTGGAACTCACTTCCCACCTACCTTCGCCTTACCCAGAACCACCTAGCATTCAGAAAGCAACTTAAAACGTGGATATTTGACAAGTGATTCCCTACCCCTCCTTAAGCGCCTTGAGACCCTCTGGGTATGTAGTGCGCTATATAAATTCTCTGACTTGACTTGACCGCAGCCGGGCCGGCCGCTCGCACCCGCAGCCACATCCTGCTGGGGTGTCAGGGGATGCGCCGGGAGCAGCCCCACAAAGGGAGCGGCTGACACACGGAGAGGGTGGGACAGCCCCCAGGGGGCCGGCAGGATGGCTCTGACCAAGAAGCACATCTACACGCGGGTGAGTGGGGGCCGGGGGGCCGTGCACATACAATCTGTCTGCACATCTGGCTGTTTTAAATGTGTGTTATCAATGTACACGTATATGTGGGTAGGGGTTCATGATATGTGTTCACAGATGTGCATGTATCTATGTGCCTGTACATTGCACATGCGCATAAATATATATGTAGATATGTATACATACATACGTGTATCTTTTTAAAGGTCTTATAATGTCACGAGGCCTCCTGTGACAATAAGCCATGAAGCCGAGGGCCTCGTGGCTTGCGACGCCCCCACACCCACGAGATTGCTTTGTTGGACCATTACACACAGATTACCCTCTATGTGCTCCCATCCACCACCTTTTAGGTTGGAGCACAGATGGTGCCTGGAGCTCACTTCCCAGTGCCAGGTGGGCTCATTTTCCGAGTCAGCCTGTTCCCGAGTCCACCCCCGGGTGCTGGTCCTGTGAGTGGCAGGTCTGCGGGGGCCTCCGGGAAGTGACGCGGCCCTCCCCCCTACCCTCCCCCTGCCCCTTCCCATTGTGTGTTTCCTTCATCTCTGCACTTCTCACCTCGTCGCTGGTAGCCCTGTGCGGGGTCAGTGGTGGGCGGTGGTGTGTGTCTGTGTGTCTGTCCCTTTCTATTGTGGATTACAGGTCGCCGGTTTCTTACGTCATTCTTTCTTTGGTGGATGAGAGATTCAGCGATACACATTGGCCTTGCTTGGTCCTTTCCTTGAAGGGGTAACATGTCTTGTCTTCATTCCGCTGAACAGATGGGCCGTACTCCCCCAGGGGCTCCTAGAAAGTCCTGATGCTGCAGATGTTTCTACTGGAAACTATTTATACCAGGTCGACCGAAAGTGCCACTGAAGTTGCCTTTCACGTCTTCTGGTGGCAAGGCCAAAGAACTCTGTGGTATACAGTGATATGTTTGTTGTTGTTGCAGTTTTATATAGCGCCAACTCGACCCGAAGGTATTGGAGCGCTTTACATGAGCATCAGTTACATTACACAAGGACACGTTCATTTTTGGTAGGCACGGGGAGATTACGCGATTTGCTCAGAATCACAGGATGTTGAGATGACGCAGAGACTCGAACCTGGTTCTCCAAATCCAGAGTCAGCAGCTCTGGCTGTTAAGCCAGTTTCAAGGCCTGTCTCCAGTATCTATAGAGAGACAGCCCACACAACGCATAGTCTGGCTCACACATCATGTGTACAGTCACTCACGTTCAACCCTAGGATTCAGCATCTTTGGAAAAGGTGGGAAACACACCAGCCCCAACCTGCCCCATCTTCAACAGAGAAGGCCGGTGCACTGCTGGTCAAAGAGTGCTCGAAAGGCCAGGGGGTGCCCAATATCCTCATATGCGGAAAGGCTCAGAGTGACCTAAGGCAAGTAAATGGTCCGGCACTTTTTAGGTTTTGCCTAGCCGATGCGTACGAAGTGCGCATGCGCTAGGAAAAACGTGATGATTTCTCTCTGTGGGGCATGGTTCGTCCCCACTCTCCCATTGGCTAGCTCCATAAATGGAGGCTAGCCATTGGGAGAGGGCTCTGTCCGTCAATGCCGGACCAGATTCGGGGGCGTTCCCGGGAATTTTTGGCTTTTGGGGACGTCACGCTACGTCAGCCAAAAGCCGGGAACGCCCCCGAATCTGGTCCGGCATTGCCGGCACTGGCACCCAATGGCTAACTTGGAAAGCTTATAGTTGTGAATGAAAGGATCGATTGCCCTTTAAAAATAACGGAACACTTTGCATTTTCTGTGCCACATTGCAGGTAAAACCATGTGTTACACACAGAAGCATTGCCCCGGTCACCCTTCCTGCCAGACGCTGCTCCCTCATTCCTCGCTCTGCTCGCAGCCCTCCGTGCCCACGCCTCATTGCTGCAGGCTGGCGTAGCTCGGCTGTCGTCGTCTGCAGCCTCGCCCCGACTCAGGCCAGCTTCCAGTGGAGGCCCGGCTCTCAGGTGGATGGAGTGGCCTTCCGCACTGCTTTTACACTCCACTCGTTAAAGTGCCGGTGCTTGTGGCTTCAAAGGGGACCCCTTCCCGCCAGTCACCCGGAGGACGGCCCTCAGCAGGGCTCAGCCCATGGCTTGCTCCTGGGCCGCAACGCAGGACAGGCTGCTATGTATTCAGTATCACCTTGCAGCAGGTACATTGGGTGCGTCTGCACATGTTTGTGTTGTCCAGGGCTGCTTTACAGACATTTGCCGGCCCTCTGGTGAAACCGGAGTCTGTATAACTGTCTCACCCTCAGCTATAATCAAAGCCACGGGAGGGCACTGGCAGTGCTGGGTGTTGGTGTTAAGCATGCAGCGAGCTACGAGCGCACAATGACTCCTAGTGCAGGCTG
Source organism: Lissotriton helveticus (assembly GCF_964261635.1). Classification (NCBI taxonomy): domain Eukaryota; kingdom Metazoa; phylum Chordata; class Amphibia; order Caudata; family Salamandridae; genus Lissotriton; species Lissotriton helveticus. The sequence continues at coordinate 127,673,851 of NC_136070.1, read as the reverse complement.
ACTTGTCTCCAAATGCTTACATAGATTAATGCCACCCACCTTCTCTTTGGTACCCATTTCGTGGACAGAAAGATGACAGTAAAGCTTTTGGGGTCCAAACCCTGTTGGTGGGACCAGTCCTGGTAGAGACGTGAAACGTGGCAACGGCAATGGTACATCTGTCAATTATAGGAAGCATTATAGTAGCAGGAAGATGATAAAATGATGCGTGCCTGTCTTTAATGATACGGCAGCCGGGATTGCTGCACTGGTATCACATATATCGACAGTTGTTTATCTGTGCAGCGCCAGAGATGCAGGGCGGTGGCTTGGCTGTGGCAATCTTCTGTGGGTATTGATGCAGCTCATGTTAGTGTGTGTAGAGTAGGGCTGTGTGCGGGGCATCCGACCCCGACACACAACGGATTGTGTAGTTTTAAGATGTATGTATGGTGCTGTGTGGATGTAAGTACTGGAATGACATGGAATGTTGAAGGGTGTTGCTCTATGTTGGAAATGGGATTTGTGCAGCTTGAAGCATTCATTGCTGGCTAAGATTATACACCTTGGGTTTGCCTGTCTAACTACCGCTGAAGCAGGTTGTTGTGCCGGTCAAGATTGATGTTCTTGTTTCCCAACAGAGTGCACGACTGCTCTGTGGTTTGGTATGGTGGTGCGCCAGCAGAGAGCTGTTTCCAGCACAAAGAACTCCGCAAAGTGCTGTATGTATGAAGTGGGTACACGGGCAGAGTACCAGTACTGGAAGTTCAGGACAATGCCACGCTTTGGTTGAGCACCACTATCAGACGAGTGTGCCTGTGGTGTTTTATAAAGGATGGACTGTGTTTTTACTCCATCAGCCACCACCTAGGTTTTCTGGCACAGTACTTATGAATCTGGATGGTCAGTTCAAAAAATCCCTTTCAGGTAAGGGAGAATACTGCCTTCTTTCCTATGGTCCATTAGAAGTATTCTAGGGGTCCTGGACTTCACAGAATACCCCCTTTCCTCGCCTGAGGTGGAGGTGAAACAGAGGTATTTTTAAGATCCAAGGGTTTGATGGTTGAGTTTTTTCTGTCCTGTATCGTGGACTTATGCCCGCCAAGGGCAAGCCAGGTGTTGAAGACTAGCCTGCAATCAGAATGATGTTGTTTGACATTCCAGACTGGTATTATATGAAACTTTCTTAAAGACTGACATAAAGTTGTGAATTGATCGCAGCGTCACCACTGGCAATGTGTTTTGATCAGAAATGTAGGACATGAATTGTTTTAAAGGTCAGAGGTTAAAAGCAGCTTATATAATCGAAGCAGCAAGTTGGACATTTTTATGTCAGAAAAAACTGCCCCCTACCTCTGTGAAGTACTCTGACTCTGCTCCTTACCCTCCCTTGGCGCCTAAAACTGTCCCCTGCCATGCACCCTACAAAGCCTCGACTTAGTAAACTGTCCCTTCTCTGTGTGCTTCGAGGCCGTAAAATGTAAGCCTAGGCACAAATGGATGGTTGGATTTGTGGGGTAAAGTTTTATTTAATGTGATTTTATGTAGCGCGAACTTTACCCGAAGGTGTCAGAGCGCATTACATAAGAACCAGTTGCCAAACCTAAGGACTTTGATTTACATGCGTTAAGTAAAAGATACAAACAGGAAAACAATTGAAATGTACTAGATGTAGTCACACAAAAAAGAGACTGTTGATTCTCGTTATATTTCCATATATATATGGAAGGGATATGAATAGATATACTGCAAGAGTCGCATACGAATGTTAGAATAGAAAGGTCTACTGCATATACTAGTGAATACAGTCCTCTCTATATACAGAAAAAATGAGTTATATTTAGAGGGGTCGGAGTGGGACACAGTGGGTGGATAGATGCATGAATGATGAATGTATGCATGATGTATGGGTGGATGCATGGATGGGTTGTTGGTTGGATGGGTTGGTGGATTGCATACATTGTTGAGGGATTGGCTGTATATATGCATCTATCCATCCACCCATCCATGCATCTATCCATACACCCATCCATACACCCATCCATGCATGCACTCATCCATGCATCCACCAACTCATCCATGCAAGCATTACAACAAGAGCCCGCAGCTCTCCGTCTCTCCTCGCCCCCCCTTCCCTGAGCCCGCAGCTCTCCTTCGTCTCTCCTCGCCCCCCTTCCCTGTGCCCTGCTATTGTAAATGACAATGCCATTTATTTGTTACAAAAAAAACCATAAATAAAAATAATGTCAAGAGCAATGCCAATAGCTCTAACTTTAACAAAGGCAAAACCATTGCATTGTAAATGCTTGTTCTGTATTGCATGTTGTATGAGCCATGTGGTATGGTAAGAATGAGGTTGTATGACAGTATGTGAGTCAGTTTTAACAAACTTTTGTGTTTTTTGGATGTCCTATGGCACATTATTGGAGTGATACTTACAAAAAAGTACTCAAGAAAATTCACTTCACTACAAATGTTATAAATGTATGTATCTGTGTAAGAAACAAAAAATTTGAGAAGGGTCAAAGGAGATATATTTAAAGACCTATCATCCCATCTCCAACATCAATCACTTATATACCAAGGAGGATGAGAGGTCTAGAATGTGTGGTAACACAAGGAAACTACAAACAGAGTGGATAGTAGAGTGGCAGTTGGCCGAGACATTCCCATCAAACCACCCTAACTTGGCGGAGTTTCATCATATGGGATATTTGTAGGAGCACCCGACTCTACCGCCCAAACCATCAGCTGATGGTGCGGGAGTGGATGAAGATCTTACACTCGTGCCAAACTTACACTCTTAGAGTGGTGATGAAAGTGTACGTGCAGTGCTATGGTGAGAAAATGTTAAAATTAGCGACTCAGACAGGAACAAGTTTATTAAAGAGAGTCTGAGTGTTAAAGTTAAAAACACGCCAGGTAGTTGGAACTAATGACTACACTATGGCGCTGTGCAGGTGGTCAACATGTTTCAGCCCAGAGGACGTGTCGTCAGGCTTTCGTCAGGACCAAGAGATAGAGCTACTGCCACTAAAAGTGATTTGCAACAAGGTGAAGTGAAAACATAAATAAAATGCAATTAGCTACCATGAACTTGGAGCCCCAATGTCCATATGTAGAAAGTATTTTCCTTTCACAATCCTGAAATATAAACAAGATTATGTGCATTACAAATATATACCACAAGTTCATAGCAAAACATGTGTGTACCACACCCAAAACGGGATCAAGAGATATCCCGTCCAACAGTAGAGTCTACTTACTCATTCACAGAACACACTTCTTATGTCTGTAAATACTCACCAAGCTTTGCAAGGAAGTGGACCTCACCTCACCCGGCAACCGCTCGGGAATATGAGGCCCCGCTCTAAAGTGCATAAGAAAGCAAAGTATCCATAAGAATTATAAGCTTTCTACCACTAGTTGCAACAACTGTTATCCACCACCCATAAACTGTGAACTTGCTTAAAGAGACCATAACACAACTTTAAAAAGAGCTGAACATAAATGATGATGAGCACTGGCCAAAAGACTTTTGCCAGGACAGCTGAAACAACTGAGAAAAATGGAGACTAACAAAGGTAAGCAAAGCGCTACCATATGATAGCAGAGAGCTACAACGTAGGCATCCAATGTAAATCAATACAGCACACTTTTGACATATTTATCTTGGAGGCTCGCCTTACCTGTCCGTCGGTACCTCTCTCAGGCGTCCGAGAGGAAGTGGAGGTACCGACCGGAACAGGAAGCCTGCTTTAAATACTACCGTCAATTGGTAGTTAAGTTGTTAATTAGCGCTGATTGTTACCAGGAGACCGCGTCTTCATTCGCAACGCGCTTGCGCGTAGAAGACCCGCTGTAGTGGTATTGCGGGGAAGCATGCGCCGTGATACCGGCATTGAGAAGCTCGCAAAATAATTTGTACAATAAAATGTTTTGTAATTTTAAAAAAGTCTGTGGTCTAAATCGAATTTAAATGATATATGTATAGATAGCTGAACTCTATGTGAGTGTTTTGGTAACATAGAACCTTAATGGTTGTTTGTTAAATTAAATAGGTCGGCATAGAGGTTTGTACCCTCTTTGGTTTCTTCATTCCTCCCTCCTCTTGGACCTAGATGCAACTTAGGGAGGGCCTTCTCTCCTTATAAGTGCATCTCATGCATAAGAAGAGGTCACTGTTGAAGACGCGCCATGAGTGCAAAAAGGCAAAGGGGGCTTCACCACCTCCCACCACATTAAATCAAGCGAGAAGGCGCAAGGGTGTCAATCAATGGCTCATACTCCATAAGCATCTCCTGACTCCAGTCATGGCCTACAGTTGGTACCAGTGCATTCCAAATATTGTGGTCTGTTGTCAACCACACTGCAGCCTTAGAAGAGGCCATGTTGCTGCTCTTTCAGACACTCCTAGCTCTCTCTCACTCTCTGGCATGCCTTTGCTATGAAACCAAAAGAGGCTCTATTTGGACTTCTGGCAGAGGACCCTCTCTCAGCACCAACCGACCCAGTGTGGCCTATTCCTGGACGAGCGACAACACTGGTTCATACTTCCATTATGGTACCATGGTTCATGCCAGACACGCCGGCTCTGGTCCCCATGCTGATGTCCACACACCATTCTGCAATATTAATGCAAGAAGTCCACTTTCTGCTGGCTAAGGGTGCCATGGAATGGGTTCTGACTTTGGAGAGAGAGGTGTGCTGTTTGTGCTTCTTCCTCTTCCCTAAGAATGATGGCGGCCTCTGGCTTATTCTGGTCCCCTGCCCAGTGAATGCCTTTCGGCAGATTGACACATTCAAGATGCTCACCCAGTATCAGGTTATTTCTTCTCTGGACTTAGTAGACTGGAGGGAGTCCATGGACATGTCTTCTTATATTCCTGTCCTGCAGTTCACAGGCATTATCTGAGGTGCATGGTGGGGTTAGAAGACTTCCAGTTTGCCGTGACATGCTTTGAACTCACCACGGCCCCTCGAGTGCTCACAAAACTGATGGCGGTTGTCACTGCTCACCTTCAATGCTCAGGGATATATGTGTTCCTGTACCTCACCAACTGGCTACTAAATGTGGGTTTGCCGAAACCAGTCGCGGACTACTTTTGGATGAAGGCTGGGGTTCTCCAGCATCGATTTCAAGTACTACCTGTTCCCCACACACAAGGTTCATCTTGCGCCTTGCATGCGTGTAGTTGTGTGTGGCATCTGCATAATTCGGAGAAGAAGGGCTCATTGCAGTCAATAATAGTGGATTAGGAGGAAGTAGCAGTAGGCACCAACAAAGTCACACAAGCTCGAATGTGGTGAGTGCATTACGGAACCCTTTACATTCCCCCTTTATTAAAATTCCTAAAAGGGTTTATTCTTGTTGATGTACTGATTTGCACAATATCTGCCTATGTTTCTTTTGTTCTGTGGTTACATTGCCGGTATTTTAAATAGTCATTCCTGCCATCATGTTGCTGTTATTCTTGATCTGTTAAAAACAATAGTTTGTCCACCCCCACAGTAATTATACCATTTTCTGGACTGCCATCATCCATATTTTGTTTTTACTTTTAATTACACCTGATTGGCCTAAAATTACGACTAGGGGAGAATACTGAATGTGGGTTGAGGCATTGTAGCTGAAATGATAGTCGTTGGACATGTTAACAGGCTAAAGTAATCACAAAGTGCATTTCAAAATGTTTTTCTTCTTTAACAGAAACCTACAAGATTCTAGCTCAATCCCACAAAACTTGCAGTGTCAATACAACGCACCCCTCCTTGTAATATAAAACGTTAACATCATACAAACTCTAAAATTTACAACAGATTAATATAATACAAACTTCTTCAATGTATCCGGCACCCTGATTTTCCTGTTACATCTCTCTGGTGCTGGCATCTCTGCGACATCTTCCATCATCCTCCTTTTTAGGTCGAGCATAAGAGGCGAGACATGCTGTATTCAGTTTATGGGCCTTCCCTTTGCTTTTTTATTTGTCACTTTGATTGTCATTCAAAAATGCTTGCTTGCTAGTGGTTAGTCATTCCTCTTTGTACCTCCTTTTTGTGTTTGGTTTCAGAGCACCGCCCAACATTACGCTTCTGTGTTTGTGTTCATTTGGGGACTATTTGTTTCTTTGATTCCTGCTTGTGTCACTGTTTGCCCATCTTCGGTGGTCAGCTTCAGCTACCGTCACTCAATCTCCCTGTTCTGTTCAAATACTGAGATGAAATCTCAGGTGCTGTTTTTGATCATCTCTTTAATTTTCTCTGACTTCAAAGTGCGAGGACTTCCCCAAACCTCTCCTGCTTCACTGCTTGTTGCTTTAGCAAGCCTCGGTCACCGGACCTTCAGCAACCCAACCTTGCAGCACAGTTAAGGACAAGGCTTGGGCAACTTCTGTCGCACTTTCTCTAACACTTGTTTATATAATATGAACCCGAGCGACCCGAAGGTGTTGGAGTGCTTTACATGAGCGCTAGTTGCATTACACAATTTCAGAATAATTTTTGGGGGCATTTTTAAAGAGAACAAACTCGACTGAATCAAAGGTATTGAAGTGCATAACAAAAGCGCCAGGTACATTACACAAGGTCAGGTTAATTGTTTTGTTTTTAGGTGCACAGAGATGAAGTGATGCCGCTGCCTCCCCTGTTTAGACATTATTTCCCCTCTACCTGGCAAACGGGAGCATTTTGTTGTTATGGCTACGTCCAGTGCTCCAATACCCAGAGAACTGGGACAGAGGGGCTTGCTGGTAAACAGGTGGTGCGAGCAGTGTTTTGAATTAAAAACTCTAGAGAATGGTGCTTGGTGAATAGATTCCTAGGGGAGGAGGGATGTGGCGTCCCTGCCATTGTGAAGTACTTCACTGCTTTTTTCATAGGCTTTGCAATACTCTAGTGATGTAGAAGCACACAGAATGTTATAATGCTGTTGACATGCATCAAGGCACTTGTCTTTCTGTCTGTGCGTTAAAACCCTTGGAATGTGCCCATAAATGTTTCCTGAGGCAGGTATGCATTCCTGAATCACACCGCATGACTCAGAGTGTAGTAATTGTATAGCTTATGTGCTGCATGGTTAAACACTTACAAGGTCTCAAAGGGGAGACCTATTGGCTATTCCAATGCTTGTCTTCATCCCTTCCACTTACCCTATTCCAATCTCTTCTTACTTCTGCCTTCTTCCTCCCTTTAGCCTCTTCAGTATTCCTTATTCACTACGGTATTACAGTCTGATTCATTTACAACGTCTACATCACCAGTTCCATCACTGCCTTTGTAATTATCCAGCTCACTTTGAGTCTCATCATGTGCCCTGTACCCTACAATGCTCCTAATTTCAAGAGGGCCATAATTCCAAATGTGTTAAACAGCTCCTGAAAATGTATGGATATGTGGTGTCTTTTTTTTCATCAACTGTAGAATAATTAATCATGACCTGTTCATCTAGCTTTAATTTACTAAGACAGTTAACCGTTTCTTGGTTAGCACATTTTACATTCTAAGCATACATTAGCAATTTTTTTTATTCCTGCAGTGACACCAGGGGAGAACAACAAGGCATGGGGTCAAAGCAGTATTACTCCTCCAAAAGATGAAAGCGAGAAAGAAGAGAAGCGGTGTTTGAAGAAGAAAGGCCGAACGTGGGGGCCCAGTTCAATTTGCCAGAAGGAGCTCAATGTCGGGGAAGATGGGTAAGAAGATCCAGGTTGATCACGAAACAACCTCAGGTCACTCCCTGTTTATGTTCCCTGAAAACTTTAAGCTTTGTATCCTTGCACCTAGCAAGGCCATCAATCAATCAATCAATCACTTACTCACTCATTTCAGCCATGGACTTTGCCTTATAATTCTAATCCAAAATCTTAATCTTCTGATTCACTTTTCCCTCACTTCTCCTAGCCCAATCTCATGGAGAACTAACCTTGACCATATCATTGACGCTTCCAATTGTTCATGTGCTCCATTGGAGTATTTCAGCCCCCAAACATTTAACCCCTTCCATGCTCATGACGAGCTCAGCTCGTCATGCAGTACACTGCTCGTGTGCTCATGACGAGCTGAGCTCGTCATGAACAAAGGCATTCAAAGATCTTCAGCACCAGGGATGAATTGCTGTAGCATTCAAGGTGTTAAGTACTTGGCTCTCACCTCCTCTATCCTGTGGTGTATGACATCACCATTGCTCCACTCCATCTGCTCAAGCGCTTACTTCTTGTTTAATTGTCCGAACTGAGGAGAGCACACCATAGTGCACAAAATACTGGAATGAATGCAAGTTTCTAATTAAACTCCCTTTTTCTATTCTTCATAAGCATGATATTAAAAAATAGAACAGCCAACCCGTTTTGTTCCAATAACAAACCAGAACTTACTCAGGGGTTGCAATTAGATGAAAACAAACAACAGTTTACAATATGGGATGTATTTCATTATCACATAAAATAATATTTTAAAAACATGAAAAACATGTTGTATATGAAATCATTCATAATACTCTTTTTACAAGGATACTAAAACCTCTAACCAGGTGGCACAGCTAATGAGAAGAATTGGTATGTTCTATTAACACCAAAGAAAACTATTGTGTTTGGGGCGTTTATAAAGTAATTCAGTATCATTAACCCCTTCGATGCTGATGACGAGCTCAGCTCGTCATCAGCTACTGCGCTCGTGTGCTGATGACGAGCTGAGCTCGTCATGTAACGCGGGTTTTTGAAAAATCCAGCGCACAGCGGGAAAACCGCTAGCGCGCAAGGTGTTAAGGGGAGTAGTGGACAGTATTTGTACTACCCACCATTCCTCTTTATGAGAAACCTCTCTCCTCAGTACACTCTCTCATTTTAAAACTAAACTGTGCAACTTGTTGTGTTTACATGTGCAATAATTAATATATAAGGTTGCAGATGGCCTGACTCATAGAATTAATTGGGATTGGGAGAACAGACAAACTGTGACCCATAAGCCCCCAATCATGGATCTCTGACTGTCTCACAGTAACCTTGGATGGCTTTTCGTTTCCTGGCGTTGTGGTGTTATCTACCTTCCTGCCACCTCTGCACCTACCTCAACACCAAGTCGTTTCTCCAGATAGTCTGATTCTGTTACCATCTTTCTTGGCATGCTGTTTGTTCCCACTTTGTCACTGGAGACTTTCATAACTATGGTCAACTTGTTCTCTGTTAGTAAAGACATGAATGAATGAATGAATTTGGGATTTGTATTGCGCGACTTAACCCGGAGGCATCAAGGGGCATCTGATGGAAAAGCTGAGTGTCTGGTGACACCCGAAGAGGGGGATTACAGGTAGGATTCTGCGAAAAGCCAGGTTTTTATGCATCATTTGTGCCACTTGAGCATTCTCAGAACTTATGCATATTGAAATATGGTCCTTTGCTTTTTCCTCCCAAATGAAATTTTGATTTGCAATGCAAAGTATCTCATGTATTAGTCTCCTTTCTCTTTCCACCTAAATTAAATAGTGCTTTTTCTTACCTCCCCCATTTTCTTTGCAAGCCTTAAACCACTGATGGAAGGATACAAGCAGTGGTCATCAAGTACTCCAAATCTGGCAAAGGTCCAGAGGCCACCTCCAGCCGTCCCAGGATTCACCAGCCTCGCTGAGATGGGTAAGAGTGAACAGAGGTATTTTCCTGGGATAATCAAGTCACTCTTGTTTTCTTTTGAGTTTACTGAGCAATTTGCTGGACCCCTCCAAATAGTTGATCTTTGCATCATGTACTTTTCAAAACAATATTTTATTGATCAAACATAGGGCATACAATAGTCATTTGATTCATAGAAGGAGAATGGTAAGCAAATCATTCCATTTGGAATACAAAAAACATGAATATGCAGAAGTGTTACGAGGAAGGTTATCCGGTACAACACATTAGGTCCCCCGCATCATGTACTTTTAGTTGTGGCCAATAGAAACTAAACACCCTCAAAATACCTGATATAAGACCCCAGTTCCAAATCACTTGCCCACCACCTTCTTCTGGCTAACTGCATGTGTCCATGTCATCTATTGAATCTGTAGACATGTCTTGCAGATGATGTTATTCAATTTGAAAATCAGGATGCATTGCTTTCAAGCCGGCTCCCTCCCTTCCTCTCCGAACCCACTGACATCAAGTGCGGAGTACCCCAAGGATCTTTGCTCAGCCCCACGCTCTTCAACATATACATGGCCCCCCTTCGCCGCCATCGTCAGACAGCATGGGCTCAGCATCGTCTCCTACGCCGATGACACCCAGCTCATCCTCTCACTCACGAAAAATCCCGAAGACACCAGACTCAGCTTCCAGGAAGGAATGAAGAACGTAGCAGCCTGGATGAAAGACAGCTGCTTGAAGCTCAACTCAGAGAAGACTGAGGTCCTCATCCTTGGACCCTGCACCTCCGCCTGGGATAACACCTGGTGGCCCACCGCCCTCTGGAATCCACCCTCACCTACAGACCACACACAAAACCTCGGTATCATCCTCGACTCCTCCCTCTCCATGAACCCCCAGATCAACGCCGTCGCCTCCACCAGTTTCAACTGCCTGTGCATCCTCCGTAACACCTTCAAATGCCCCCCCCCCCGGACTGCAGAAAGACAGTCACCCACGCACTCATAACCAGCAGACTGGATTACGGCAATGCCCTATACGCCGGAATCAACAGAACCCTTCTACACAAACTCCAAACCATCCAGAACGCCGCAGCCAGACTCATCCTCTGGACACCGTGCCACGAACACATGACCCAACACCTACAAGACCTCCACTGACTCCCCGTCGAGAAGAGGATCACCTTCAAACTCCTCACCCACGCCTACAAATCCCTCAATAATTGTGGACCAAAATACCTCAACAAGAGATTATCCTTCCACGTACCCAAGAGGAACCTCCGCTCCATCGACCTCCCCCTGGCAGAGGTCCCCCGCATCCGCAGAAACAGAGCAGGTGGGAGACCCTGCACACATTCAGGAAGGACCTTAAGACCTGGCTTTTTGACTGATGCGGAGCTGCTCCCCTCCCCTAGCGCCTTGAGACCCTCACGGGTGAGTACCACACTCCACAAACCCCTGATTGATTGATTGATTGAAGTCTAAATTCCCTGATTGATTGATTGATTGAAGTCTAAATTGGAACATTTACACAGTTAGTCAGTGTCCTGGAAAACTGATATTGATCTAACGCTTATGGACCAAGCTTTGCACCTTTTGTAAACACATTCTTAAGTTCACATTGACAAACCTACAAATCATCCTATAGATGCAAGTCCTGCCTGGGTCTTTTATTTCATCCATGGGGTTATCATCAATTTTACCTAAAACCTAATTAACAAATCTTTTTGTGATAGAACTCTTATAGTGTCTTTCAAACAAGCTAATACAACACCACTGCTAAACAAGGACCTTTGAAATGCACCTGGCAACCTATCTGCCAATGCTAATTTTATTTGGCAGAGAACAAATAATGAATGAAATTAGAAAATGGTCTTCAGTGCATGTTCATGCATCATGACACCACGACAGCCGTGCATGCCAGAGTAGTCATCTTAGAATGCAATTTCTTTAAGCAAAGTCTATTCCAGGATTTCCTTAGCTCGTGCATTCGTTTGGATGATTGTGGTGTTTGGGCAATAAGGACAGCTAAATTACCCTCTTCTGAAGTAGGCTCTCGTTTTGCTTTAGGGTCAGAACTACAGCTTCGTAATGACGAGTGGTCACCATATCTCATGATAAAAATATTGCATCCTCCAAATCAACTACCCTTATATCATCAAGATAAGTAAAGGGAGAGTGAAGAAAACTAAGTATATACCTCCTGGCAATGTAGTGTCGAGCGATACAGTGATTGGGATATTTTTATGGGTCTGTATTGTTGACAACTGTTTATTAGGGAAAATATATTGTATACAAATTATTCCCGTTCCAATCATAAGTGGATACAATTATAAGTAGAATTTATATTTCTCTCTGACACCTTAATAAGATCATCTACCTGATACCACACAACATGATAGAAGTAGTTGTTGGGTCTAAGATGAAGGATAGGCTTGCTTTGCTCATTCTAACCTCGGGTTTACTAAGAAACAGATGAAGGAATTACTGCTCGCTCAAGACTTCATTACTAGGGTTAGGACTGGGCGTCAAAGAAGAGACCAACTTCTTGATGCCAGAAAAGGGCTCTTTTGGTTACCAACAGATAGTCAGTCTTATTCATAAATGTGTTTTGGCACCTCGGAACTCCTCCAAGCCACTGATAAAACACAGGCTGGATGTCATATTGAACAAATAATGTTAGTCTGTCTGCCTTTATATTGTGCCCCATTTTTATTGGAGGTAGGAGCTTCAAGCTAGGGATCAGACTATGGAACACCCTGCCAGTAACTCAAAACTAGAATCGTCCTCATTAAAAAAAAAAAAAAAAGATGGTGCAAAGACACTCTTTTTCTATTAGCTACAACTGCATCATTGCACGCAGCACAGTGTACATCACTCACACTTATGTACTGTAGAGAGAGTGTGCTTTATAGCGTTATTATCCTTAATCTTAGAAAAAGTCACAGAAGGGAAAAAGTAGAAAGAGTTTAGACCACTTTTAGAATATAGAACGTAGGGTTTTTAAAATATACAGACATGTACAACTCTGCTTCTTTTGGTCACATAATCTAACACTTCAATTTATATAGCGCTAGCTAGACCCTAGGGTATCAGAGCGCTTTACATATAATGCAAGATCATTTGATTTAAGTACATACATGTATACCGACAAAGAAAATCGTTAGGCAGTCAAGGTACTTACAATATGCGGGCATCAGAACAGCATAAGTTAATGGAGTAAATGACATAGTACACAACTGAAACAATCAATCGACCGCCACAATAAGTCAAGTCGGTTTGGGTGTGAGATTTGGGAGCATAGCTCGGTTCTGTGTGCGTGTTGAAGAATTTGTTGAACTGTAGGTATTTAAGGTCCCGTTTGTGGCAGGAAAAGGAGGGGTTGCAGAGGAGCCCTCTAGGTGGTGAGTTCCAGATCCTAGGTGCATTTCCAGATAATGTGCGTGTCTGGAAGGGTTTCTTTTTTAGTTCAGAATTTATGAGAAGAAGTGAGTTGGACCTTCTCAGAGTCCTGAATCTTCCTCTTTTGAAAGTTTGGTATCTAGATTGTTGAGGTTATGTGTAAGAAGGGCTTTGTGGGTGATGCAAGCAGTCTTGTAGATACATCTTCCTTCAATGGGAAGCCAATTGAGGTTCTTGAGGGCCGGTGAGATGTGCTCAAACCTTTTAATGCCTGTTAGGAGCCGTGCAGCTGTGTTAAGAACTATTCTTGGAGGAGGGAGGGGGCAAGGTGATTTTTCTGTTTTGTTAAGGTTTGAGAGAAATATCGATTGCACTACCATCTTAAAATCATCGGGGAGAATGAACTATTTGCTTTTCTTGAGATGTTTTACTGTGCAAAGCGCACCTTTGGCTGAGTTGTTGATGTGGTCCTTCATTTACATGTTTTTGTCCGGGGAGATGCCCAAGGACTGAACGGAGTTGGATAGTGTGAGAGAACAATTTAGGGCGTCCAAATTCTTGATGCACACAATGCATGAAGCTGCAGGTCCAGAATGTCCATACAAAGCCATTCAATAGTGTATAGGTTGGCAGATACTTGCTGTTTGTGTAAGTGTGTATGTCTGTCTGTCTTTATGGCCAGCCCACTAACTCAGAGGGTGTTGCAGAGCACAAGGGAAGATGTGCTAGCATGGTGCTAGTTAAAGACTTTTCTTTTTCCAGGGATATCTATCCCTTCCGTGGACCAGTGTGTGCTCTGTCTGTGCTGATTGAAAAGCTCAGACTGCATCGAGTGGCTGCAGGGGATACTTGTAAACACTGTGCAGATCAATGAACAATGAAGTCCTATAAGTGAAAGAACTGCTTGCTGTTTTCCAATTGTCATAAGAAACAGTGGTTCACAATGGACTCATTCAATAACTTGTTCAGTAAATATGTAGCAAATTAATTGCTACATTAATCTATGCAAAGAATTTCAATATTTTCAGCAGCAGTGTAATTAATCCAAAGCCTAATGAGATAGAGAAATATCAGCTAGCCTTCTTGAGTTTAGTGTGGCATTAAATCATTAACAGAGTATATGACGAAACAAGTTAGAAATGGCAAGGTGCTCTGTGTCCCCAGTGATCACCCGTAAATCAATATTATTATAAAGTCCAGTAAGGTCAGATAAATTAGTGATTCATAATTCTCAGTATGGTCTTTGAATGTGCACACAAAGTCCTAATCTGCTGGCTATGAAGTCGACAACATTTGGACTACAATAAATACTCTGAGGTCATCGCCGGGATGCAGAAAACAAAGCTTATATCAAGACATAGTTGAGACACATCAGGAAGTTGTTCTCTAAATAGATGGAGGACTAGAGGATTGGTTGTAAATCCTCATGAATGAAGGTGACCGACCCCTTGACGAGGTAGGTATGTTGTTGTTCCCGGTCTGACCTGGAGCGGAAACAGATATCCATAAGGGCTTAGAATCAGTGGCCCACAGCTTGGGGCAGACAGAGCGCCCTTCTCTGTCTGACAATAGTGAAGGCGTGCCGTGCCCGCATCCCAGTAAACTGTCCACCGGGCCCAAAAACAAGCTCTGGGCTGCAGAGAAGCACACACACCACAATGTGCCACTTCGTACCTCAGACTATGTTTTGATTTATATCGGCAAAAACATTTATGAGGCGAATAATGGCAGGTAGTTCTGCCCAATGTAGAAAAGACTACTTAGAAATAAGTGGGTTCAGGAATACATATTCTGAAATACAGACTATGAAAGGAACAGGAACATGTCAGTACAAGCATAAATGTGCATATACCCAGCCACTTGATCACGTAAGTGATACTAGTAAATAAAAGAAAAGGGGCATCATTTTGAGTTTGGCAGATGGGTATTCCGTCACAATCATGACAGATATCCTGTCTACCTTATACAAGTGCATTATATCATAATGCTCTTGTATAAGGTGGACACGATATTCATCACGTTTGTTACAGACTACCTTCTGCCAAACTCTAAATCAGGTGCAAAGTTAATTCAAAACATGTCTACAACCAAAGATAAAAATTGGTTAAGTCCATCATTGATGGAGTCACAGCGCTGTATCCATACGATTCAATTTCTGTAGAATCTTCTCAAGGTGTCTGCCCCTGAATGGGTTCCTGGCCACTTCAGTCACTTGCCATCTGTTGTCTTTTTCCTTGTGTCTTTCTCAATGAAGTGTCATGCTAGTGGGGTAGGTGTTACTTTGCAGCAAACTTGCAATGAGATCCTCCTTTTCACTTGTTGAGTTGTCAACCCTATACAGATCACCAGACACCTGATACAGTAAACAGTATTACACAAAATATAGTTGGAAAATGGGCTTAAAACGTGTCTGTTCTGTTTGTGGATAAAAAGTCTATTAGATGTGAAATCACCTACCACACTTATAGTTACCAACAATTTCTTAGAGGCCCACAAAATCTGTGTTATTATATTCTTTAGCATATGGGTTGCTCTTGTATTTGATTTCTACAGTTTTCTTACGGCAGGCACATGCATGGGTTGCTGCCACAGACACATGCTGCTCTTGAGTATTATTCCAGATATTAGCAAGAGTTCACAGGTTTCCCTCTTTCAGAAGACCTACTATTTTGTAGCCAATATATTTTAGAAAGTGTGCTTTAAAATGACTTGTTCGGCTCCATCGTTGAGGGAAAAAAAGAAATCTTGGTATACCTTGGGGACACAACACACCACAAGCCTCTCTAGACAGGCTTGGGTTTGCATGTTTGTTACAGGGGGCCTGATAATAAAATATATTCAAGGCTGTGAGGCAAAGTTCCTAGACTTCGAGGCATGCAAAACAGAGAGGATCTCTGCATCGTGCAAGCTCGAAATGTAGTTGAACCGCAGAGTAAGGGCACCGAGTGTCTCACATTGACACCACTTTCAAGTTGACAAATAGCTCTTTTTGTTAGGATAACTAGTGGTGAAGGTAAGGGATATTCTTTAATAGCTGTAGGATATATACTGGTTTTAGGGCTAAACAGCAGACTGCCTGAGTGAGAGGCTGTGTCAGGATTTCACTAGAATTCAGGCCAGGGACAACAATACTAACCCTACTCCTTCCCCTTTGAGTTACATCAAGATCTGTAATGATGCCCGTAATCTGTACTGGGAATGTTCAGGGGAAAAAGGGGAAAAAGGGGAACGGAGGTAGAGAGACAAAAAATACTTTGTGAGTGTCTGGTCTCTCTGACCTGAGTAGCACAGGCTGGTGGAAGGCGTGTGGCAAGAACCCTCGGTCTGCAGTCGTCTGACTGGTGACCTCAGTAACTCTTAAAACAAGGGACCATCAATGCAAGTACACTTGTTTAAAACAGGATACAATGTGTTCTGAGTATCAGTACAATGGCTTATCAGGGTATGGAAACAAGGAGCCCATACCTAGACCCCAGTTGACCTGGATACAGTCCTGGAACTGAATACAAAGATCTTGAAATGCTGGATTATGTGAAGTGTTTGAAGTTGGAGCAGGAATCTCAGAGTAGCACCAAGGAAAGTTTATTATCTGTGGAAGGAAGAGCTAACCCAACCTACCCTAATCACTTGAGGGGACCAAATGGTAGGTAACAGAAAAGTGCAGGGAACGCAAACGGTGTGAATTATGTGACCAGAATAGGGAACCCATCAAACACTATTACCAGGCAAGGTGCAATGCTGTGACTTACGCTTAAATCTTCCCAGTTCTTACTGATCTAGAGGTGTCCAGAACTTTCCAGCTCCCTCCAGAATGTTTAGTCTTTTCTGGAATCTCCTGGCTCTTATTGAATATTATGACTCTTTCTACCTTCCCCCAGAAATTCTTCATGGCTTTGAGGAGGCTGTTGCTGTGTTTGGGTTGGTGGGTGGTGAGAGCAGTGCTCCAGTCCTTGTCAGTGATCCTGTTCCAGTTTCGGCGGGCTGGTCTGGAAGTGGTGTGTGTACATTGGACCAGGATCGAAATACTGAACTTGATGAGGATGTGGTCTGTCCAGGAGACTGGTGTGGACTTGTCGACTCTGATGTTGTCAAAGGTGGTGAAAACAGAGTCCAGGGGTGACCGGCAACATTGATAGGTCCCTTTACTCGTTGGGTGAGGCCCATGCTTCCAGGGTCTTTGAAGAGTGCTGTGAAGAGTTGGGGTCAGCGTGGTCTTACAGATGGTAGTTCAGTTCTTCAAGTTGGATGCACTTGCTAGCGTTGAGGGCGAGTGGTGCGACAAAGTCAGTGAAGGTGGTGTACTGTCCTGGTGGTCTGTAGATGAAAATGCTGCTTAGGGTGAAGTTGGCTGTGATGTGGAGCTTGAACAACTGGTGTTCCATGATGGAGGTTAATGTGTCTGTGGAGGTGGTGCAGCTGATGGTGATCTTTGAATGATGGCGATTCCGTCTCTGAGCTTGTGGAGTCTGTCTTTTCTGGTGATCTTGTAGCCTGAAAGGGGCCTGGCTGTAGTGATATCAGGTGCTGATGCAGTGTTCAGCCAGGTTTCCTTGAGGTAAAATCGGTCTGGGGCTTTGTCGCACAGCAGGTCCTAGATCTCTGTGGCACGCGGGTGAGTGAGCTAGTGCTGGGGAGCTTGTGGAGTGTTGTGTGAGTTGTTGTGGGACTCTGTGAGATTGTGAGAGTGGGGGTTGGGTGGTGTTGATGCAGGTATGATGAGTGTTGGCTATAGATAAGTGCATGAAAACTTGCAGGAAGTGCAAGAGAATGCTCCTTTAGTGATGTGTGGTGCGTTGAGGCAGGACAGTGTGGAGCTGAGGCAGGAGTGTGTTGAGCAGTTTCCAGCGTTAAGGGCACCGAGGGTTGCAGCGGGGTAGTGTGAGGAGGGAGGAAGACCAGGGTTCCTCGCTCTGGGCACCGTCCAATCATGGGCGAGGTAGACGAGATTGCATTTGGTGCACCAGTGGCACATCTGTTGCTTGGCTTCTTCTTTTAAAGATCATTTTGGTGGCAGAAACATTTTATTAATGGCCTGAAGATAGGTCACAAACAGAATAAAAGAAAAAATACTCCCACACCGTGGGAGAAAATGCACAGGGTGTCACATCCATTGGTATTTTTTTATCAAAGCAAACTCTTTGAATTTGTTTTTGTAAAACAAATTTTGCTGAGTGGCACCATGAAATATGACAGTCGTTCATCAAACTGTTAGTGTCTTCAGAGGAACCCCGTAAGGTGGCAGCTTCTCTGAATGCACACAGATCTCCACTGGCAGCGATATCTAAATATGGTAGGCAGTAAACTGCCAGGGTGACATAGGAAATGGCCTCCCCCAGGCACAAAATCTACCCATGGGCATCTGTTTTATGATCAATCTTAAAATGATCTAGTCCACAAGTCCCAACTGTTTTTGTCGGCAATTGATCTCCAAACTACTTGTTTGTCAAAAGCTGGGTTTTAACCCCTCTGACTAACACACGCACACACACATGCACCTTTCAACATATTAAACACATCAGCCAATGAGAACATGCTCTAACTGTGGCGACCACAATACCTGGGTATTAACCGTGGGATTTCCAGCACCTGTTATTATTCAGGTGGTCCGAAATCCACCCTGAACAGTCATTCTTCAGTATATACTATGCAAACACAAGGACATGATGGATGGAGCGCTGAAACTTTTCAGACACTCACCCCCAGTCACAGATCTGGGTCGAATCCATCATTGTTCTTTAGCTACTTCGTCACCCCAGTTCAGACCCAGCCATATGCAAATCAGTCTTGACCCTGTTCCTCATGGGAACAGTCCAGCCCGAACTGCCAAGCCAGGTCTTCCCTGGACTGAAATAAGCATCCTGGGACCGGTTTTGGGTTAACACCTCTCATCAGCCAGGTTAAGTTGAATCCAGTGGCAAGGTGAGCAAAGGACCCACCTCAGGGCATACCCTGCCAATTTAGGGTGAACAAAGCAAACATAAGGAGATGATGGACAGAGCTCTGAAACTTTTCAGACACTCACCCCCAGTGACAGATCTGGGTTGAATCCATCATCGTTCTTTAGCTCACTTCGCCACCCCAGTTCAGACCCAGCCATATGTTTCCCTCCTTCAGAAGACCACTGAACTGGACGCACAATATGAAAAAGTTTCGGTTTAGCTTCGAAGAGATTCACCTTCCAATTGAAACGATGCACTCTCATCATATTACTATGTGCTCATTAGAGAGAGCACAAAAAAAACAATGGCCCAATAATACAAACGCGTCTTTTGTGTAGACCAGTTGCAAGCCTGGGGCAGAGGAGCGTGTATCATGTTTGATCACTGTGAAGTGGAAGTGAACCTGGAACTGGAAGTGGGGCATGGAGGAGTGGATTTTTGACTAGAGTTAGGGCTGTGGTCTCTGGAGCTATCCCGGGGGTGGCTACGTGGCTATCATGGCTTCCACCTTTAGTGCGGTACTATTTGTTGACACAACCCCCGCGAGCCCAGAGCACCGCTTGCGTCTCAGGCTGGTCGCTTTGTGGCTTTTAAAGTCTCTGGGCTGTCGCCTGGGTTCTGGCCAAGTCCGCTGAGGCTCCCACTGCTTCAACTTGCTTGGGCTCCATGACCAGCCATCTCATCTCTGCCGTTTTCGGGAGCTCAGGGCCCGCAGCTTTGAGGAGCTGAAGGAATAGTTGGAGATTCGAGAAGGTCGTGAGCCCTCGCGTACTGCCCGCACCCGAGTCCCGCCCGCCGGTTTCCTTGACGCACACTGCATAGAAGGAGACACTGTTGGATTACCAATGGGATAGGCCGAACATCACTTCGCCATTGGTGATGCGGTCTAGGGGGATTAGGCGAGGTCCCTCCAAGGAGCCACTACAGACTCCTGGGCATACCCCTCTGAAGAGCTGCAACGCCATATTCCTACTTGCCCCGTGCCCACATCATTCAATGGGAGAGTTGCAGCGCTTTCTAATGTGAGACGAGGCTGAACTTTCCAAAGGGGGGACCATGGGCCAGGAGCCGAGACACCGGCTATTTCCCAGGTCCCTTCAGGATTTGATCAACAGCAGAAGTGTTGCTCTCTGTTGGTTGGGCTCCTCGGAGTAGAACAAGGTAAACCATTTTAAAGTTTGTGCATGTCTGAGGTGTCCACTGTAATAATGATGCTGTTACTAGTGACTAGTGAGAAGAATCCCATAAAGGTCCATGTAAATGCTGCAGATGACCAGGTAAGATCGAACCCTGTCTGCAGCTAATAGTGATCGCGTGGACCCTGGGTGTGTTCATGTGAACAAACTGGTGTCTGTTGAATAGGCAGGAGGAGAACCAAAGAAAGATATTGCTTATGAATCCCAATAGAATCTTCATGGTGTGAGGTAGGGTGATATGATCAATGTCAAGGTGGTTGAGAGTTCTTGCAGTGTCAGTAGGCAGGTACCACCTTTTCATATGGTTAGGAGGACATCACCACGATATGTAGGTACTCCAAGTGTATCTTTATTCACAGTACACAAGTGATGTGGCAGGGTAACTTCACCAGCTGAACATCATTTGCACAAGCGTCGTTGACACCCCGTACTACCAATTACTTTTGTTGTTGCATATAATGTCCACAATCACTTCAAGTACATGTGTTGTGATTGGTAGTCCCTGTTACCTACTATACATTCCAGCCTACATTTTGAGATCCTTATTTGTATTTTTATTCATCCATTCACACCCCTTTAGGTTAAAATAGACATAGCTTTACTGTACAGTTGCTATAAAAGCTCATAATATGGTATAGTGTACGCTTAAAAAAAATCACTCCACTGCATTAGTTCTGCGATTAAATATATATATATATATATATATATATATAATTCACCGGAAGTCGTTGGGTCTTCCATGTGTTGTGGCTTGGAGATGTCTTTGTGCTGAAAATACATGTGAGTGAGGCTGCACTTCCATAATGTTTGATAATGTCTAGTGCGATAATGTGCCTATTAGTGTCAAAACCTCCATGTTAAAGAACAGTAGATGTTTCCGCACCCAAGATAATGTGCTGCATTGCTAAATACTAATAAGGTCTCAAAGGAGAGACCAATTGCATTGCAAATGCTTGTTTCTTTGGGTTGCTGCTTTTGTTCTTAGTATTCTAAAGTAAAGAATCTTGAGTCCTTGTTTTCTATGGGTTGTTGCTTTTAATCTTCGGTTTCTGATGTAAAGACTCTTGTTTTCTTTTCATGCAGAGATCTGTGAATTCCTATCAACAAGTAGGGGGGCCCTTGGGAGTGAATGGAAGACGCTTGACCTGACCGGCCCCTCCAACACTCTAATCAGCTTCCCCAGGTTTAAGAAACTGCTGAGTCAGCTCCCAGCGCTATCTTACTTTAACTCTCTGGTTAAATTAAAATAGTAAGTGATCAATCCATGTAAGAGGACAAGATTTCCCTGTGGTATTGTTTGCTGAATCAGCAGCATATACTGGTAACAATTCCACACAAAGAACAGCAAGGAGAGGAGCGTTCTGTGGGCCAGTGAGGAGAAGCAGGAATGGGAAAGATGGCTGCTTTTTAACTTAAACTCTTTAGACTCCGAGTTCATGTGAGTGAAGCTGTGAGTTCACTACGTCACCTACAGCCTGATTCATGAAGCGAAATTGCGCCCGCAATGGCTGCGAAAATGCAATTGCGGGTGCAAAACACGGAATCGGCATTCAAGTACAAAATAGCGATTTCGCAAACACAGAATAGCGATTAAAATAGCGATTACGCTATAATAGTCGCAGAGTCCCGGTAGTCGCGCATTAGCGATACGGAAATAGCGACCAACCACGGAATCTGCGAAATGAATAGCGAAACACAATTTATTCTCAATCTGCATTCATGAAAAATATACAATAGCGGAAAACCCCAAAATCGCAGTTTTGCGCGGCGCAAATTAAGGACAACTCAAAGCAGGTGGTAACCATAAAAGCCACGATTAAGTAAAATTTGAAAAACAGTTGGCCAATCACCAACAGGTCCAGGCCTGACCAATCACACATAAGGACATTCAGCAGCAGCATTAGGCGTTCCACAATGCCAGGAATGTACATGGTGGTGAGGCGGCGAAGGCTACAGCGAGCAGCACGGAGGAGACGCATGAGGCTGGAAAGGATTTACCGGCAGCGGGTCACCTTGCTGGGCCAGACCAGAGAACAGATTTATGCCAAATACAGGCTGAATGGGGAAATGATCACCTGGCTGATACAAGAACTTGACCCCCTCATGCAGCACCCAACAAGGCGAAACAATTCTGTGCCTACACATGTGCAGGTATTGTGCAGCCTGCACCTCCTGGCCTCCGGCAGTTTCCAGGGCATAGTAGTGGCTGCTGGGGGGATATCCCAGCCCACCATGTCACGCTGCCTCCACACTTTCGTTGACGCCATGCTCACCCAGCTCCACCGCCACATCACATTTCCCACGAGCCAACAGGAATTGGACCTGACAAAACTACAATTTTACAATGTAGCCCATTTTCCCCATGTCCTCGGCTGCATCGACTGTACCCACGTCGCCATCTGCCCACCAGCTGCCACGGAGTATATGTACCGCAACCGGAAGTCCTACCACTCCCTCAACATACAGATGGTCTGCAATGCCAAGACCATCATCACTGACATTGTCGCACAGTACCCAGGGAGTACCCATGATTCCTTTATCTTCAGGCACAGTGGACTCCACACACGACTGCTCAGAGGAGAGTTTGGGGAAGGACACCTACTTGGTAAGTACACTTTGTCGACAATGTCACATTGCAATGAAGTCACTGCGCTGCACAGGCAATCAACATCTGCTCCTCTCATTCAGGTGACAGTGGCTACGCCCTACGGGAATACCTCCTGACCCCTTACCTCAACCCTGCCACACCTCAGCAACGGCGCTACAATGTTGCGCACATCCGGACAAGGAACTGTATAGAAAGGACATTTGGCCTGCTCAAGAGAAGGTTCCGTATACTGCACAAGACAGGTGGGGCCATGTATTACAGTCCTGCTGCGTGCTGCCGCATTGTGGCTGTCTGTGCAATGCTCCATAACATTGCAACCAAGCGCCGGATACCTGTTGACATCTCAGGCAGTGAATCTGAAGGGGACGACCGGCCACCAGCACATGTGCACCATGCACGCGGGGAGAACCCAGCTGAAGGCCACAGACGTCGCAACCACATCACACTGAACAATTTCTAGCCCACCCTCTTCCCCCACCCCACATATCACAATTGCATGCAAAATGTAATGATTACACAAGGCTAATGTGTGCAGCAAAATAAATATATTTGTTTCATTCACAAGAAAAAGGTAATCAGTCCAACTATTTACAAATAACAGTATTGCTTCATACTGCAGTGTGCATATACATGGCAGGCTTAGCGTCAGCCTGTGCCAGTGTTATGCAGACAGTGTCAATGGCGCCTCCTGCGCGTAATGCCCAAGCGCCTCTGAGGCTCTTCCTCTTCCTGGGCACCTGTACCAGCCGTTGCCCTGGTGCTGCGCCTAGGTGGCGGGACCAGTGTGGCCGATTGGCTGCTCACACTGGAGGCACCCTCACTGGCATCGTCGCCCCCTACAATGGCCGGTAGCGCAGGTGTGTGTAGTGCCGTTACCGCGGTGGTTAGGTGCTCCAGTACCCTGGTGATGTCCTCACAGCACTGCACTAGTTGGTGCTGCTGTGTGAGAGAGCGCCGCGACAACTGGGTGGTGGCATTTGCTGCCACATAATTCGACCTGCTATAGGCGGACAGCCGGCTCATCAGCTGGTGGTGGCGCCGGCTCGCTACACTGCGGTGCTTGATGAGCGCAGCAGTGTTCTCCTCCATGGCTGCAGTCATGCGGCCCATGGCCGCCGTCATGCGGTCCATGTGGTCTCCAACTCCCGCCACATTGCGCCCAATTTTGTGCAGCTGGAGCTGGATGGCACCTTGCTGCTGTGACTGGCGCTGGTGGATCCGGAGCATGCGTCTCTCTACGCTCATGCAGGCATAGCGATGTCCATTGCCCCTCCTGCTGATTGCCCGCTGTGTTGCCGCTGTCGCAGGCCCAGATCTCTTGGCACCAGCTGCAGGTGGTGTTGCAGCAGGCGTTGCTGGTGCGGCAGGGACTGGGGGCACATTAGTGGGGTGCCTGGCTCTGGCTGCGGGTGGGACGGCAGATCCAGGCAGCAACGGTGGGGGGCCTGGCCTTGGCTGCGGGTGGGACGGCAGATCCTGATGCAGCAACGGTGGGGGGCCTGGCCTTGGCTGCGGGTGGGACGGCAGATCCTGATGCAGCAACGGTGGGGGGCCTGGCCTTGGCTGCGGGTGGGACGGCAGATCCAGATGCAGCAACGGTGGGGGGCCTGGCTGCTGGTGTTGTTGCAGCGGCAGGGGCTGGTGCCTGGGTTTCTGGTTGTGAATCCTCCTCCTGGGCCTCCTCATCTATCTGCAGCCTCTCGCTGTCACTGCTGTCTGCGCCACCTGTGAGGGTAAGTGGATACTCATTAGTTGCATGTGACTGTCAGACGTGCTGATGTTACATGCATGCTGGGTGACATTCCCTGGATGGCTGTGGATTTGCGTACTTTGGGACCTGTCTGGCTGCATTGGGGTACTACTACATTGTGGACATACTACATCTCCCACAATGCTTCAGGGCATTCCCTGATGCGCAACAAAGGCATGACTATGGGCCAATAAGTGAGCCTATTTGGTCAGGGACGGTCATAGGGGACAGGGTCGCAGTCGCATGCCACTTACCTTGGGTGTCTTGGGTGGGGCGGGAGGAGTCCAGAGGGGTCACGCCAACGCACGCCTCCCTCTCAAGGGTGTCCTCGACCTGGTCCTCCAAGGGTGTGTTGGGTGGGACTGTCGGTCCGCCACCTCCAGTGCCCGATGCCTCTCCAAGGCGCTCCGCCACCCTCTCCTTGGCACGACCTCGGAGGTCATACCAGCGCTTCTTAAGCTCCTCCAATGACCTATCGGCCACACCCACCGAGTTCACGCTGGAGGCTATTCCCAGCCAGATCCTCCGCTTGTCTTGCTCTGGGACCTTTCTGGAGTTGGTCCCGAAGAGCCGGTCATGGTTGGCCACCACCCCTTCAATAAGGTTCTCGAGCTCCTGCTCTGAGAACTTGAGCTTTCGCTTTCGTCCTGCGCTGTTGCTGGGGCCAGGGACAGGTTCCTCAGACATGGCAGCAGATATGTCGCTATTTCAGTCGGTAGAGAAGTCGCTATCGCTGGTTTAGCGTCTGCTTTCCGACTTGCTCCCTCGGAGGTTTGCCTCGCTGTGGTGTTTGGGGGTGGGAACTGCCTGCTTCCTGGTTGTGATGTCATCACTGTGCTCGGAAAGCGACTTCCCGTTTTCCCGATCGCGCGAGAATGCGAGTCGCATTCCCGATCGCACGGGATTGCGAGTCGCATTTCCGATCGCACAGGATTGCGAGTCGCATTTCCGATCGCACGGGATTGCGAGTCGCAATCCCGACGCAGGTAGCCGGGATTAGCGATTTTTCTGCGTTTTTAGTTGGTCGCTATCGGATTTAGCGCCCGCGTGCGAGTCGCTATTTTTTCCCCGAAAAGTACATGAATGCCGTTTTGCGTTTCCTCAATAGCGAGTCGCTATTAATCGCTATTAGGGACACGCAAAACGGCCCGTACATGAATCAGGCTGTTAGACACTTACTGCTTGCTATATGTGCTATTCCTGTTTACAAGCCTGGGATGTGCACGTGCACATGCACACTGGCAATTTTGCAGATGAGAATGTAATGCACGTGCAACATTTGTAGTAATAGGTCGCATTGCAAACTGTGCATTTGTACTGGATCGCAAAACGACCTGCCTCATGAATATTAATTAGGCATGTTACAATATGTGACCCCTTGTGATGAGCCAAGAATACAGGAATGGAGTCCCGCAATGCACAACAGACCTCTGTTCCTGAATTTTCAGTTCCCATTTCCTTTAAAGGCACTTGTTTGGTTATAAAAAAATATATTTCCCATTTGGAAGTCACCAGGGTCAGACAATCTGAATCCCAAACCATCTACCATCCTAAATCCGGGATTGGTAACTGATCAGTGGTATATAATAGCCAGTCAGTCAGTCAAGTAATCTTTATTTCGGTCGAAGACCATAAAAGATACATAATAACCATTCACAACATAATAAAAACATAGACAAGTAACAATGATTATAAAAATATAAATACATAAAAAAACAAGCATTTACAATGCAACGGTTTCGCCTTACAGAAAGTTAGACACGCTTTCAGTTTTAGTAGAGGAGACCCCTTGCCTCCCACTGCAGCTGAAGCATTTCAGCGCTGTGAATTAACCCCCTCCTGGGAGAGTTAGCTCTACTTTTTCAGAGAACTTTTAAGGCATCTGCAAAGTGGACTCTGGCCCAGGGCCCCAGCCTTTCAAAGGGGGTGGGAGTGAAGGGGAGGTGTGGTGTGAAAGAGCCAGCTCTGTTCTACAGATTTTTGCGCTCATCACTTAGATTAATTTTTAAAGACAATCTTGGAAATAGTTTATTTTTTTATTTATTTTTAATGTATATTACAGACATTTTGCAGACAAAATGTGTTATACAAGGAAGCCATAGCTGGATGGATTAGTGAAAGTATGAATGGATGAGTGAAGGGGTGAATGGAATGATGAGGGAAAGGATGGATAGATGAGTGA
Source organism: Lissotriton helveticus (assembly GCF_964261635.1). NCBI lineage: Eukaryota > Metazoa > Chordata > Amphibia > Caudata > Salamandridae > Lissotriton > Lissotriton helveticus. Next base: position 127,647,179 of record NC_136070.1, on the reverse strand, counting down.
ATGCAATGGGGGGCTGAGCAGAGAGTGCATCAGTGAAGGGACGGTGCAAGGAGAGGCTGAGGAGAGTGCAGCAGTGAAGGGACAGTGCAGGGACAGTGCAGGGAGAGGCTGAGGAGAGAGTGCATCAGTAAAGGGACAGTGCAGGGAGAGGCTGAGCAGAGAGTGCAGCAGTGAAGGGACGGTGCAGGGAGAAGCTGAGGAGAGTGCAGCAGTAAAAGGACGGTGCAGTGGGGGGCTGAGCAGAGAGTGCAGCAGTAAAAGGACGGAGCAGTGGGGGGCTGAGCATAGAGTGCAGCAGTGAAGGGACGGTGCAGTGGGACTGAGGAGAGAGTGTAGCAGTGAAGGGATAATGCAGTGAGAGGCTGAGGAGAGTGCAGCAGTGAAGGGACGGTGCAGTGGGGAGGAGGAGTGAGTGCAGCAGTGAAGTGACGGTGCAGTGAGAGGCTGAGGAGAGTGCAGCAGCGAAGGGACGGTGCAAGGAGAGGCTAAGGAGAGAGTGCAGCAATAAAGGGATGGTGCAGGGAGAGGCTGAGGAGAGAGTGCATCAGTGAAGGGACGGTGCAGGGAGAGGCTGAGGAGAGAGTGCAGCAGTGAAGGGATGGTGCAGTGAGAGACTGAGGAGAGTGCACCAGTGAAGGGACGGTGCAGGGAGAGGCTGAAGAGAGTGCAGCAGTGAAGGGACGATGCAATTGGAGGCTGAGCAGAGAGTGCATCAGTTAATGGACGGTGCAGGGAGAGGCTGAGGAGAGAGTGCAGCAGTGAAGGGATGGTGCAGTGAGAGACTGAAGAGAGTGCAGCAGTGAAGGGATGGTGCAGTGAGAGGCTGAGGAGAGTGCAGCAGTGAAGGGACAGTACCGTGAGAGGCTGAGAGAGAGTGCAGCAGTGAGTGATGGTGCAGTGGAGGAGTGAGGGCTGCAGCCTGGATGGGGGGGCTGAGCAGAGAGTGAAGCGATGGCGCAGGGAGAGGCTGAGGAGAGAGTGCTGCAGTGAAGCGATGGTGCAGTGAGAGGCTGAGGAAAGTGCAGCAGTGAAGGGACGATGCAATGGGGGGTTGAACAGAGAGTGCATCAGTGAAGGGACGGTGCAGGGAGAGGCTGAGGAGAGTGAAGGGACGATGCAATGGGGAGCTGAGCAGAGAGTGCATCAGTGAAGGGACGGTGCAGGGAGAGGCTGAGGAGAGTGCATCAGTGAAGGGACAGTGCAGGGAGAGGCTGAGGAGAGAGTGCAGCAGTGAAAGGATGGTGCAGTGAGAGACTGAGGAGAGTGCAGCATTAAAAGGACGGTGCAGTGGGGGGCTGAGCAGAGAGTGCAGCAGTGAAGGGACTGTAACAGGGAAGAGACGGTATAGTGGAGCTGAGGAGAGAGTGAAGGGATGGTGCAGTAAGAGGCTGAGGAGAGTGCATCAGTGAAGCGATGGTACCGTGAGAGGCTGAGGAGAGAGTGCAGCAGTGAGTGATGTTGCAGTGGAGGAGTGAGGGCTGCAGCCTGGATGGGGGGGGGCTGAGCAGAGAGTACAGCAGTGAAGCGATGGCGCAGGGAGAGGCTGAGGAGAGAGTGCAGCAGTAAAAGGACAGTGCAGTGTAAAAATAAAAATATGCCTTACCTCTAACATAAACTAAAATCAACATACATACCTGTCTGAACAACTCCGTGCACAGCGGTGCACATCGCTGAAGGGAATCGCCACGGGCCATGTTGAACCTAGAAAAGAGAGAATAAACATAAGATTAGCAAACAAAAAACAAAATGCTTACCTCTGAACGAAAACAGAGACAGAGAGTGAGGTAGTGAAAGAGAGTGAAAGTGACTTAGTGATATAGAAATAGAGAGAGTGAGGTAGTGAGACAGAGAGAGTGAGGTAGTGAAAGAGTGAGTTAGTGATGGAGAGTGATTTTGGTGGTAGTGAGATAGAAACAATGAGTGATGTTGTGACATAGTGAGATAGAGAAGGACTGAGGTAGTTTAAGAGAGAGTGAAAGTGACTTAGTGAGATAGAGAGAGAGTGAGTTAGTGAGATAGAGAGTGACGTAGTGAGTTGGAGAGAGAGAGTGAGCTAGTGAGATAGAGAGTGAGTCAGCGAGAGAGTGTTGTAGTTATTTTTTGAGTGAGTGACTTGTGTTATAGTTGAGAGTGATATGGAAAAAGATAGAGTGATGTTATGGAGAGAGTTAGTGAGAGAGAGAGTGAGATAGTGTTATAGATATAATTTGAGTAGTGATGTAGTTATTTTTGTTTTGTGGGAGAGTGAAGTAGATATAGAGTGAGGTAGTGAGAGAGAGTGAGGTAGTGAAAGAATGAGGTAGTGAGGGTGAGAGTTGTGCTGTATTGAGATAGAAACAGAGAGATGTTGTGAAGTAGTGAGCTAGAGAGAGAGTGAGGTAGTGTATGAGAGAGTGAAAGTGAGTTAGTGTATTTGAGAGAGAGAGAGAGAGAGAGAGAGAGAGAGAGAGAGAGAGAGAGAGAGAGAGAGAGCGGTAGTGAGATAGAGAGAGAGTGAAGTAGTGAGTGAGAGTGAAGTAGTGAGTTAGTCTCATGCGCTGTGGCTGTGTCTGATGGCACTCAAACACTCAACCCAACCCAACCCAACTTGGAACAGCCCACCTGGCAGTCAGGGTCCAGCAGCAGGTAGGCAAGTACCAGATCAGGTTTCTTAACGTATTTGTCACCCTAGAGAATCTGAAGTTTCCCTTAACCCTGGAGGCCACATTGTTCCAAAGGTTACCTAAATAACTTGGCCTGTGGCCATTTGAAGATACCTCGGTATTCCTAACACAATACACAAATTCCCCATAATCCCAACAGAGACAAAACATGTGGCTACGATTAGCCAGTCCTAAAATGCATGCAGAGCCACTAAATTATGTGATTCTATAGCGTGGACGCAGCGCTTTCAACATAATTATAGATTTGCCTCTTTTGCCACATATTCCATCATCTTCTGCATAATTTACAGATTTGCCAAAAGAAATAATTATTCTAGCTCAAACAGATCATAAATTAACAAAAATGTGGGGGCGCGAGTTGCCACGCAGAGGAAGGCCCTACCTGCGAAGTTCCACTGATCACATTTCGATTGCTTATTGCTGCATGTGAGTGATAAACTGTTACTAATAATTCGGAACCTTTGCCCATATAGTGTTAGCATGAAGCAAAAAGACAAAATAATGCAAGAATACTGTCACAAGATGCGCTTCATTACGCCAGATAATCTGTCTTTTCTTGCTATATAATTTAGTTAACACTGAGCATAATTTGACCCCCGCCACTAAATTGCTGGTGCCCATGATACAGGATGATGAAAAAAGTTGCTCACGTAACCCGGAGCCCTGAAAACAAACCTTAACAGAACTGGCCACTTGCGACCTATTGGTTTATTTATCCACTTGGTAATCCCAATCGGGAACTGCAAGCCTTGTAGGCCCCTCAGCACCGTCGAACAGTTACAAAATATGCACACAAAAAATCCAAAGCCCTTTTAAACAAACAAGCAACTTTCAAAATAGGTTTATTTGACTTTTACTAGACTTATGGCTCAAAACATCACAGAAACATCTGAACCAATTGAGGTGCCACGAATGCCTAGTTTTGATGCGCCTGTCTTGTGCACTGAGACACATTCTATTCTTTGACTGACTCTCAAAGTCATTCTCAGAGTGATTCTCAAACACCTGAGCGGTTCTCAGTGACCGGAGGAACCAATAGTTTAATGTTAGTATTGTTTTATAATAACTGCTCATCTATCAATAAATAATAATAAAGTACCACTGGACTGCACTAGTAACATATTAGGGTGCAATGGGCCTCAATTCAAGCAAGAGAAATTACTCCTCCAGCCTCCGCATGTGGAGTGAAAGAGAGACATGGTGGTGGTTCAGTGGACCCATCATACACCTGTGCGCAGGTGCCGCTGCACCTGTTGCACTAATAGCAACTGCTGCACTTAGGTAGCTGCGTCTCTGCACAGTGCCAAGGATGGACGTCCGACATTTTGTTGTATGCAACATGATTCGTCTAGTTTTCAGTTTTTCACTTTAACTAGTCTAGATTTTTTACTATATATAATCGACGCATTCTTTTGCTGGCGAATTCCCAAGGCTGTACTTTCGCCATTGCTGTGACAACGTATGTTTGAATATGTAGTGTAAAGTATATTCGTAACCAACGCTCACGCCATCGCCTCGCAGTAGGCCCTGGCTGCTCGGCTACTGCTAACCCCGGGGTGTGAGGGGGCTACCAATGGAAACTAATGGAGGTGTCGTGGATAACCTTCCCAAGTGGTAGTACCCGGTCACCGGGGCGAGCGGTGAGAAAGGACCGTTGTATTACAACCTGATAAGTGCTCCCCTTTAAACCCCCATGCTTATATATAAAACCTGACTCTTCTCCGCAACCCCCAACCCCGGTGTCATCAAATAACCGAATCACCGCCCTCCTCACCACCGCTCCCCTCACGCCACTACCTAAAAATCGCCCTCCTTTGCCCTAGCCACTTTCCATCTCTTTATCCTATCTCCAGCAAATCACCTCCCTGTTTTCACACAACCATCTCACTGCACCAAATCAGTCTCTCTCCTTCGCCCACCCCCTCATAGTACCGCACTTTCTCACTCCTAAACCACGTCCCTTCCTCTTCCCTACTCTCCCTGACCACCATGCACCCTACCACACCACCAAACCAGACCCATCGCCCAAAACTGACAAAACATCACTACTACGGCCTCAGTTCGCCCCCCCCTCCTCCACCTCCCCTGTATATCTGTCCCTTTTCCCTCAGTACTCCCTCAGTACTCCCAATAGCTCTTCTTCACCACTCCTTTCAACTGTCTCTTTCATCTCCCCAAACAAGTCTTCCTTTGCTCTCTCAAACCTATTCACCACTTCTCCCTTCATCCTTCCTTCTCCCCGCAGCCCCACACATCCCATTTCCTGCAACTTGCTCGAGACACCCACTACTCCTTCTACAACATCTTACATCACTTTCACGCCACCCCTCTCCTCCTCTACCACTCACCGCGCTGATTTACTACCACCAACATCCTTCCGCCATACTCCCATAAACTACCCCTCCATCCACCCCACTGCTCCAAGTCCAGGTGAGCCTGCCCTTCTGCCCCCACCCCGGATATATCAGGCATTCCCCATACTCACCGCTCCATGGGGGCGCCGCTGCCTTCACACGAGAAGAAGGGTGGAAACTGCCGCATGTAATCCACAGTGCGCCTAGAGACGCGCTTCTCTGCGCCCCAGTGTCTAAGCCGCCAGTGCCCGCCTCTCTAGCTTCGGTGGCTGGGGCGGGAATGTGCGCGCGCCCACCTGTGGACCGCAGCAAGGCCCCCCGGGGTACGTTCAGGTCCTCCGCGCACCTGGCTCCCTCCTCTCCGGATCGGCTCGCGCTCACTCCACCGTTTCCCAGTCAACTGCTGCAGAGATAGCGGGGAGGCAGCCGCGCGCGAGGGTGGGGGCAGTGGGAGAAGACAGGAGCGCGAGAGGGTAGAAGGAGAGAGCAGCACGCGAGGGGGCGCCGCGCGCAGGAGGGGGCAACAGAAAAAGCTGCAAGGAAAGAGGCGGGAACGGCGGGGATTGTGAAGGAGAGGTCCTGAGAGGCGGGAAAGAAAGGGACAGATGGAGAGGTGACTGCACGAGAGAAAGAGAGAAATGTGAAGGCAACAGTATGGGAAAGAAGCGCACAACAGAGAGTGAGAAGAGACGGGCGGTAAATAAAAACAAGTCAGGTCCCGGGCCGCGCTGTGATTGGCTGACGTCACGGGGGTTTCCCGGCCGGCAGCCAATCACAGCGCGGCCCGGGAATGACGTCACGGGGGTGTCCCGGGCCGGCAGCCAATCGCAGCGCGGCCCGGGACAAAGGGGCGGGGCTTAAAAAAAGCACCAGAAACGCCCCCGAATCGCGTTTTCGAGAGAAAACGCGATTGACAGCCTCTGCCTCCCAATGGCTAGCCTCCATTTATGGAGCTAGCCAATTGGAAACAGAGGCTGTCCTAACCTCACTATTAGAAACAACAGATTTCGATCTGGGAGTGGCTTCGCCCCTCGCCAGGTTACGAAACCTAAAACATATATCCTTTATAAATTCATGAATAAATTCAACATACAACAGTTACTACAGAAAAGATCTTCTCCTGCGCCACATAGCATCAATAAAGCGAGAAACTGAGAATACAACCGGGGTGGAAGTATTACTCTTAAGTATTCTAAGAGCCTCTATGTGGTATCTGAACCCCATGTTTTTGCAAACATGTTTTTGCAAAGTTGGATAAGCTATCAAAGCTATCAAAGCTATCAAAGCTATCCAGGGCTTGTTGGATACCCATGGGTGATTTGAACAATAGGAGGGTGTCATCAGCAAACATCAATGCCACCACCTGTTCGTTGTTCAATTTGGGGGCATCGATGTCTTTAACCCCCTTTAGGTGGGAAATCAGGGCATTGACGAAAAGACAAAAGAGGGTGGGCGCCAACACACACCTCTGTCTGACTCCTCTGTTGACTGGGATTTTGGATGTCAGACTATCCCATGTACCACTCCTAATTTGGGCAAAATTGTTAAAGTGAAGTCTCTTGATGATGTTGAGAAGATAAGCTGGAACCCCCATGTCCTCCAAGACGGCCCAAAGGGTAGCAGTAGTGGTCCTAAACCACTGCCTTTTCAACCTGCAAATAGGAGCTGACTGCCCCTTTTATGTCCATGCCTTTTTATGATTTGGAAAGAGATACAGGGGTCCTTTTATGAGTAAAAATACTTTTCCAAATAGAAAAGAGATTTGGTACACTGTGAAAAGCCCTTCTGCAAACATAAACTATTTGATGTAGCAAATAGCATGGTTTGTAGCTGAAATAGGGCTCCGTACTTCTAAGTAGTCACTTTGGTACTTAGCTAAATTTTATTTATGCATCTTACTTAAAAAAAAAAAATTAAATCAAAGAACAAAATAAAGGTTTTTTTAAGAATACTGTGCACAAGGCAAATGGAGTATGCCATTTAAAAGGCTCAGTAGCGGTTCAGCCTAGTTGAGGGTTTATCCTGAAAATACCACAGAAGTGGCTAATCCGGTATTAAGAGAAGCCACTTCCACATTATTTCCAGTTAAGTTGTAGTGACTTTTGATAAAATGCCTGCGATGTAGTGATGCCTGATGTAAAGCCCTCGATGCAGTGGTGGTTTACCTCAACAGATACACACAACACTTTCGTGGAGGTGTGCTGTACTGTACTATAAGAATACCTCCTGGCGCTATTACTGAGGCACTGGAAATTACCAAAGAAGAACATAATCCTCCATAGCAGGAAACATGTGGCAACCTGATTACTGTATGGTTTGCTAGGGCGGTGCGATCGGTGGCACCGCACTGGCGATTACTATGGGGGCAGGGGGCGCCATCTTTTCATGTACAATATGGTTTTTAATGCACCTGCTGCGGTGTTTCTTGCCTCCAGCAATTTTCAGGCAACCATAAAAATTTTAAGATAACTCGGGTGATTGGTGTGCCTGCTGTAGAGAGATCAGAGTTTGGTCTAGTGGAAGTTTTGACTCATGATAAAGTAGTGCAGGAGGTTAGAATGCCTGCTGCAAAGCATGTGTACCATGCAGCTCACAAAGTGCATACAATATAAATAGGTCAGCGTGTACTGCTTCTGTCAGAGAGCCCCTTTTGTTACTTGCAGTTTATAGGTTTAAATCCTAATATAGAAGAACAGTGAGCTATTAACTGTCATCAAAGAGCTGCATGGAAACTTCAAATGATAGGTTAGAAAGTTATGATTCCCCCCCCCCCAGTTTTTCAATATTCCTAATGTTGCAAAAAGGATTCAATTGGGTAGAAATCAATTCTTATTAGTAAAGCCAAACCCCAACCATGATGTTACGTTTTAGATTCTGAGTTTGTGCTTCTCCAGACGAAGCACTCTTAAACAATAGTGTCTACCAGTATGGATGACATGTAACTCCTACTCCTTGTAGACCTTTGTCTGATGTAAGATTTTCTATACACTGATTTGAACACTTATGATTTATTGTCTCTGGGTAATGTCTATGTGATGTAAAATGCTCTGACACCTTACACTGGTATGAATAGGGCTAAAAACAAAAGAAATGCAGGAGAGAAATACTGGTTATGGAGATTCGAGGGGCACTTTTCAAGGGTGGTAGTGAGAGAATCTGTGGAGAAGGTGGTTATTGGGGGCTCCAACAAACATTTTCACACCGGGCACCACCACGCTAAAGCCAGCCCTGCTCTCCGCAGCGCTACTAGGAGGTATTAAATAACACCTTAAGTGGGTGTGAACGGAGTTTGTGCCCGAATAGATTGAACACATTTGCGGAGTAGAGCACAGTTTGTGCTAGCTCAGATGTTAGCATAGACCCACACCACCAGGTCTGGCCAGGTGGTATGTGCTCATGTTAAACATTGGGTAATGGATGCAAAATCAGTCAATCAATCAGTGATCTTATAAAGCATGAATACTCACCCATGAGGGTCTCAAGGCGCTGGGTGGGGTGGGGTTGGGGGGTCTGCGGTTCAGTCGAAGAGCCCGGTCTTGAGGTCCTTCCTGAATTGAGGCAGTGATGGTGATTGCCTGAGGTGCAGAGGCAGGGATTTCCAGCACTTCGCAGCGAAGTAGGAGAAGGATCTTACTCCAGCCATGGTCTTGTGGATCTGTGGGCTGTTGGCCAGGGCCAGTTGGGCAGAGCAGAGATGTCTGGTGGGAGTGTTGAAGGAGAGGCAGTGGTTGAGGTATGCAGGTCCGGCGTTGTGCCAGGTCCAAAACCGTTGCTTCTTCACGTAAAACTCTAATTTGAGTGCAGAACACTTCCTGGCACACTTGGTACTTGCCATCGGGTGTTTTTTAGCTCATGGTTCCAATTGACCCTTTTAACGTCCAAAGTAAATATGAGAAGCACAAAAAGGACAAATCCAGTCAAATGCAAGTAACTTTAGAAGTGTTGCTCACAGTTTGTCCTTCTCGATCTGAGAAAAAAAATGACAAATGGTCTCATATTTGATGCAAAAATGAAAACAAAAATATTATTTTTAAAGTGCAAGTGTGTGCCAAAAGTACAAGTTCTCATAAGCACGGATATTAAAAACGGAGTCGGAAGCCACCACCCACACGCCACATTGTCTCTAACCTCCATGGGGATTCGTCAGTTACTCTTAACTCTCGATTCACTCTTCTACCAACCAATCCCAGGAGGAAAGCGTTGATGACGCCTGCGCCGCAGCTTCGGTACTATAGTGTACGAGGCATGTAGAACTGCTTTGTCATTGGCCAAGAGTCATGAGATAGGTGTACAATCATCACGAATCGGTTATTTAGGAGCATCCTTTAGATGCGGACTCATTATGTGCTGTTTGCTCTTGCTTGACAGCACAGATGATTTAATGACCTACAGTTACTACTCTTTAAAAAAAAATTAGACTGGCTTTGTCTTCGCCACGTGCTATTAGTTGTTTGGTATTTCCATTCTGTGGACAGATGATTTAATGACCTACAGTTACTACTCTTTAAAACAAATTTAGACGGGCTGTGTCTCCGCGACGTGCTATTAGTTGTTTGGTGTTTGCATTCCAGCTCCTGTGAATTGCTTACAGTACAGTAAGTTCAAAGGAGCCATTTTACACCACAGTGAATCCTCACATGTTATGTTAATTAACCTGTACATGCAGTGTATATAGAAAGTAATCCTTGTTGTTTTGTTTTTTCACTGCACCACACTTTTTTAAACGTTTCATTCAAGGCTCATTTGAATTTTTCCTTTTCTGCCTTCACCATTGTTCCTTCCATTCTCTGTCGTTCTCATTGACTTTTCGTTTGTTTGTTGTTTTTTTACCCTTTCCTGTTGTTTATTTCTCTGCCTCTTTTCCATTGTTCAAACTGCTTTGTTTTCATTAATAAAAGGTTATGGCAAAGACAATAGGCTTGCTTTAATGAGCTAACATGCAAACATAGACATGCACAGGTGCTGGTTCCATGTGTTAGCACATTAAAGACAGACATATTGCTTATGTCAGTGGCTGTTTAGGTTTCGCCTGCCCAGCGCTTGCGATGTGTTTGGAGAAATCTATTGTTTTTATTATAAACTTAAAAGGGGCTTCCATCCCACCTCCTCTATTTTCCAGCTTCTTATTGGTTGCTGTGCATGCCACTTACCTTTCCTCCATTTCTTTTGGCTGCAGCCTATTTTCCTGCATTTATCAGTGCTTGTTCCTCGTCCGCTTCTCCTATCAGTTTCTCATAGCAGAAATACTGTTAACATCTGCTTTAGCTGAACTATATTTTCCCTAAAGTTTTGCCTTTTACTACTACAGCATACTTATATAACAATTTATCACCCGGAGAGATTAAGTGATTTGCGCTGCCAAGACTTGAACCGGGATCCCCGGCTCGCGAGTTAGCAGCTCAGGCCGCTGCACCACATCCTCTCCACTCCCGTGTCATCTGTCTGGAAGCCAGATGATGATTGATGAACACAGCTCTTTATTCATTACATAGGTGAAACCGATGCATTGCCAATGATTATTTTATTGGTGGCACTGTCGCTGGTAGAACCAAAGCGCTTGGGTGCAGAGAGCGCCCTGAGGCCCGCACCTCTTGCAAATAGTTCCTTGACCCATATTAGTGCATGGCCGGCTGATGCCAACCGGTTCAGGGCGCTCCTCTTGCTGTATATAACGCGATTCACTGCTTGGAAGCACTTGCGTTGTCAGCAGGTGAAATAAACAGATGCAGATAGTGAACTTGAACAAAGTCAAATAATTAAGAAGCTTCTTTCTTGCGGCTTCAAAGGGCGAAAACATTTCTTTTGAATTAAAAAAAAGACGCCACGCTACTTGTGTATTTAGCATAATAAAGTAACTCGAAAGTGTGGCATTTTGGGGCATTTGTCACCCCGGTAAATGGAAAGATACATAAATTGAAATCGTGAATATGAAAATAAGTCAATTTTAGTTAACCTGTTCCAGGGGCCCCATTTAAAAAAAAAAAAATTTGTCTTTAATTTGAGAAAACTGGGCATTCTGGGAATTGTAGTCTTTATGGGCATCATTTAACCAAAGCATTTGATAACACTGTTTCGTAAAGGGAAAGTCCATGTCTGGATATGTAATGTTTAGTGTAGATGGAGCGATTAGAGAACCATTGTTTGTCATACATTATTGTTAACGAAATGAAGATATGGAATTGAAGTGCTAGAAATTTACTATTATATGAAGTAGGCCAATGATTGGATGTGCATGCAGACAGGGCAGCACTGTGACAGATCACCTGTAAAAATGATTTCTTTATGGAGTGGCCAAGGATTGAACGGGTTTTCTCTACCTCATATTTGATTGGATTAGCAAAGAGTCTAAATAATAAGTGGAGAAGAAATCTGTATCCATACATCCGTCTGTTCTTCTTTATTTTAAGTCATTTCGCTCCCTGCTCCTCTGTGTGCCTTGGGGCATGACTTGTCATATAGCTAACTTGATCATGTCTGCCCATCACAAATAACTCTGATCGCCCTAATACTGTCCGACCTGTCATCTACATGCAATGGTGTTGATCACACTTTCCGCCTAAGGTTTCACTGATCGAGCACTCTGCTGGCTCTCCTCCCATCTCTCAGATTAGCTCTTCTCTGCCTTTTGGGATTCATCGCTCTCCTCAGCAGCTCTGTTAGAGTTTCCTATTGGTCCAGGTAAAGTTCTCAAATGTATTAAAGGCGTGTTACCTAAGTACCTCATATGGAAACTAGTCTGCTACCCTACATGCCCTTTACAAAGCTTTGATCTCCATGCACAGCTTCAAGGTTCCATTAATTCTATCTATGTAATTACCTACAGTCGGTACTGTCAGAGTAGAAACACAGCCGTGTACTCAATAGAAGTCAATGGGAAAATTGCAGTTGCAGTTATGATGAAAAATCACCTTTCTCAGTGGACCCTGAAGAAACCCAGTGGAGGACAGAAGGTTAGAGAGTCACACCACCTGTGGATTCCCCAGCAATGAGGATACTTACACCAGGGAAGCCGGGTGTATAGGTGCAAAGTGATGCCAGAAACCGCCGTAGACCACAATGGAGGACTTCAGTAAAGATGCTGCTGGCAAATGCTGTGCAAGAGTCCGGTGGAATCCAAAGGTGGATTCTTGAGGAGAAGAACCTGCAAGCAGAGAGGACAGAGTCTATTCCACTCGTAGGTGACCAGGAAGCAAAGCCCACCGATGTCGGAAGATGCAGGAGTAATGACTGTGACCTTGTCACTGCAGCTGTGAGGACCAGGCGACGCTGAGGAAGACCAGGAGCCGTTCACGAGCTGTCCCATGCCGGAAGTCGAGAACCAAGGGGTCAGTGTCCGGCAGGAGCACCAACAAGCCCTGGCAGCAGCAACAGACATGGAAAAGGATGAAGGAGCAATGTTGGGACCAGCAAGGTCCAAGGGACTCACCGGGAGAGTCAGAGCAGGCCCAAGCAAGCAGTGGAGCCCTTTGAAACAGGAGAAGACCCTCAAGAGGACCCACAGCCCAAAGGCACAGGAGTCGCAGGAGGACCTTGAGCAGCTCACCAACAATGAAGGCCCATGGAGCAGAGGATGCGGCGCGGACAAAGATCTTGGCAGGAAGAGATGCTGGAGGCTGGAGCTTCTTGTAGCCCTAAGATGTCTGGAGTGCAGAGCCAACAAGCTTTGACTATGGCAAGTCAACACAACGCACAGGAGTTTTGTCCCAGCGGTTCCGATGTTGGATATTGGCCTCAAAATTGCAGAGAGGACAGGTCACGCCATGAGGGAGTTGCAGAACCACCACCTGTGCTGCTAAGCATTTCGAAGTCCGTGGGATGCCAGGAGCAGCAGACTGGTCAGCTTTGTTGCGGGGCCTGCAGATGCAGGGAAGTGACTACTTCACTCCAAGGGAGATTACTTCGGGTGTCCTTGATGCCCACACGTCTGTTGAAGATCCTGGAAGAAGAACAGACACAGACGACAAAGAAGACTTGCAGAACAGTGAGACCAGGAGCAGCAGGAGTCTTCCTTGGTGCAGTCTCGGTTCCAGGCGAAGTCCAAGTGTCCAGTAGGTCGAGGAGTGATGTGGTTTCAGGCTTGAGTCTTCTCCCACAACGAATCTGGGAACCCAACCACAGGTAAGCCCATTTTTACCGTTAGGGCGTCTCAGGGTTCCCTCCCAGAGGAGGGACTGGACAGAGGGGAGGAGAGTCCCATGCCCTTTGTCCAGTTTCGTGCCAGAGTAGGAGCCTAGGGCTCCCAGAACTAGTTCTAACTGGAGTATGCAAAGAGGGCACCAAATGTGCCCTTCAAATCAGTCTGGTGGCACTGGCAAGCGCTCCGACCCCACTCCAGCCCACTACGCTAAGCCCTGTCTGGGAGATGGTCACACCTCCCTGTGACAGGAAACATATTGTTCTACCTTCCCTTGCTTGAGCTCAGCTCAGCAGCAGGAGGGCAGAATTGTGTCTTTGGTCGGCAGCAGCACTAGCTCGCTAGCAGATCCTGAAAGGCTGTTACCAGGAGTACTGGGGGCTTCCCAGGAGAGCCCCCTGTGCATGGAATCATACCTCCAACACCGGTAATGGGTTTGGGGTATGATTCGAACATGTTTGATACCAAACATGTCCTGGTTTGGAACAGCCACTATATAGTTAGCCCTAGCGTAATGACGCATGGCAATTATATGTATCAAAATGGCTGATCGCCCTTACAAAGCCGGGAAAATTGACTCCAGGGTTTGTAGGGGATATCTGCTCATGCAGGGGCACCCTTACACTTATAAACCAGCATCCTACCTTCAGGATTGAAAGGCGTGCCCATGGGGATATATAGGTTTTAGGTGTAGTGACCTCAAATATAAGGAAATCTATATTTGTCATAAGCGGTGCCAGCACCAGCTTACACAGGCTGCAATGGCAGGCCTGTAGTCAGTTTGAGTGGTCTCTCATGGGTGGCATAATACATGCAGCAGCCTATGGGAGACACTGGTGTACATATGCCCTGGGTACCTTAGTACCATATACGAGGGACTTACAAGTGTACACCAGTAGCTAATTGTGGAGGTACAACAGTAATTACCATGTCAGATTTATGGAGGAAGCACAGTGGCTGAGGACACAATTAGCAGGTTCCCATCCAGACTAGTAAAAAAACACTGACCATCAAAAAGTGTGGGTAACTATAAAAACAGATCCTACTTTCCTACAATATCATTATCTGAAAAGAATAATATTGGTAGCTGAGTTCCATAGTAAACATTGTAGGTGGAGTACATTTATGATGCACCTATAGATGGGCGTGGAGGGGAGCTGAGGTAGACGGTTAGGATATGTATAGAAGATGAAAGCATACAGTGGTCTTGATACATTGGGAGGAAAAAGAGAGACAAGTAAACTGGTGTCATTTAAGACAAGTGCTTTGTGCATAGATACCAATAAGGGACACTACTCTTGGGCAGACTACTGGATCGACTCCCTTTCAGTCTAAACTATAGCTTCTTCCTCCCTGTTTTCAAAATTATTCATAAAAGTCACTACTCATCCCCAGACTATGAGCCCTTCCAACCCGCAGCCACCAGGCCTGTCAATCCCCTATGAATTCAACATGTAGAATCCCCTATGATGTCAACATTTAGAAATGTCTTTAGGTCTCACCTATGCAGCGCGCATGCGCGCTGCATAGGAGAGAGACCTTTAGCTATCGTCACAGCTTTGGGGGCAAAAACGTGCACGTGTTACATTGCTTGCAATGGCAACGCGTGCACGTCTGGCGATTACCATGCGGGAGCACGCAGCATAATATGGTGGCGCCATATGGTCGCAATGATTGCGCCCTGCTGCACGCTCCTGCAAGGGAATCGCTCAGGCTCCCTCCCCCTGCTGCCGCTGGAGGAGGCGCTTGTGCTGGTTTTGCAAGAATTTGGTCACCGGCGATAACTACGATGATTGGAAATTCCTGAGAATGCAGTGGCATTGGGAGCTCCTTTCTGAGAATGCAGTGGCATTGAGAGATCCTTGTAGAACCATTCTGTGACCTGTTATTCTCTGAGTATTCTGCGGCTCTTCGGGATACGCTCACAAAATGGCCTCTACCGTCGATCCGAGGGGCCCCGCAATGTGTGCCATGAGGCATTCTCTCTCACTTAAGGTAGTCTCTGATTTTCTGCCTACCTTTGAGCAAAAACACCTCAGCGCACCGCACCTCCCGGATTGCCCTCGGCAACTCCTCTGGCGTATAATATCTGGTTGAAGGCTCACACTATGCCGGCATGTCTGACCATACCATGTGAGGTTCCCATTTTCATTCCCACTCCACGTTACTTGGAATTGGGCACAAAGCATTGATCATCCACGGCTCCAAAAGTCCAGCACGATCATTCTGCATGCTGAATTGTTCACCGAGGGTTGTTGGGATCTAATTATTCCGCAAATTTATGACTGCCTGCCGATTTTGCCTGACTCCAAGAGAGCGCTGCTAGGCTCATTGAGTGCAAGGCTATAACCTCATGTACTATCCATCGTTTTCTCCCTGACTAACACCAGTATTTGCCAGTGATTTTGAACTGCTCTTATCTGATTTGGGCTGATCAATCTTGTGGTGCTTTTGTATTATGTACTAAAGTACAGAAAGTGTCTCTGGCTCACCGCAGGTGCCCTAATTTGAGTCTACTGCTGCACTACCAAACGCTGCGAGTCCTTTAACCATCTACAACTGGCACACTAGCTTGAAAACCTCACTTCCTACTGTTCGTTTTGGGACACAAACGTTCTGGGGCATATTCGTTCATACTGGTGTCGCACAAACATGCATCCAAAAATCATCTGCGCAGGTGGCCCATGTCACCTTGAACTGTCTGGGC
This sequence comes from Lissotriton helveticus, assembly GCF_964261635.1. Classification (NCBI taxonomy): domain Eukaryota; kingdom Metazoa; phylum Chordata; class Amphibia; order Caudata; family Salamandridae; genus Lissotriton; species Lissotriton helveticus. Next base: position 127,631,321 of record NC_136070.1, on the reverse strand, counting down.
AGTAACTAAGCAGCTAGACCTGAGTGATATCAGGTGTGTTGACCTACGTTACCCTGCAAGTTCAATCTTTTTGATCCTCTTGCACCACCTCCTGGATCAATCACCAGCTACAGAACACCGGCTAGCAGCTACTATTTGTTCTCATGTTTGTAAGCCTCCATATCCCAAAATCCAATCTCCAAGTGCCTCAATCCCCCCCCCCCACCCCAAGTGGTTACAGCAAGGCAGAACAAGCATTGGCATAGCCAATAGGTCTCGCCTTTGGGTTCTTATCAGTGTTTCGCCATGCAACAGTTGATGTTGTTGCACCAAGGATATTGTGCTACATAACTAAATACTTATAAGGTCCCAAAAGCGAGACCTATTGGCTATGCCAATGCTTGTTGTTAGTCTGTGTCTGTCCACAAGCCATCACATGCTTATTATATAAAATACAGTACTCTTTTCATATATCTCATTCAAACTCTAAATGGCCTTATGTACCCTGCTCCTGTTACTTACTATGTAAGCATTTCTTTTTTTTTTTTAATTATTTTTATTGGCATTTCAAAACAATGCGATACAGTGTCACATAATGATTCATAATACGATAGGCATCTTAGTATGGCAACAGAAACGTGTGATAATACATCTGTAACATAGGAGCAATCCGCTGTACAAATCAAAGCATGGGTGGGTAACCACAAGTCAAGATTTACAGTTCTATTCTGTATCAGAGCCAGTACTTTCCGTATCAGAAGGAGGGTCGCAAATGTTCCCTCTGTATTTATTCCACGCTCCCCAGACCCTACTCCATTTCTTGGGACAACCTCTATTTCGAAACACTGCCCGTTCTGCAACCATCGCAGCGTCCATATCCCGCCTCCAGGCCGATATTGAAGGTGACAGTCCCCCTCCCCACCCCTGCGCTATATTCCGCTTCGCCACCATCATACCTAGTGTCATCCAGATCGGCCCATATCGTGTGAGATTGTTGGGCTCCCAAATGTTCAGGAGGCATCGCTTGGGGTCAGGCAGTAAGGAGAGTTCCTCAGACTGAGACATGGTGCGCATCACTTGGACCCAGTAGTGTGCAATGTGGGGGCATTCCCATATCGTATGGTAGAAGCTACCTATTTCCCCACAACCCCTCAGGCAGTATGGCTGAGCTATCCTCTTCATCTTGTGTAGTGCATCCCTTATGTAATATGATCTGTGAAGTATACGGAGTTGGACTAGGTGAAGACGCGATGGGATACCTATTTCTTTCGGGGATGAAGTGGCTTCCTGCCACTCCGAGTCATCAATGTTACCACAGTCATGCGTCCATTTCTCCCGCAGGGCTTCTAGAGGGTCGGGTAAGTTATTTACCAGTTTCCTATAGGTTAGAGATGTCGCCTTCGAAGGCATAAAGTCAGTCAGGAGCCTGTCTTCTAGCGGGGATGCCTCTGGAATATCTGTTCCGGATTTGAACGTTGTTGTCAACGCATGCCGCACCTGTGTGTACCTGAAACGTTCTGTCAGCGCCAAGTCATATTGCTGTTGCAGCGTCTCAAAAGGTAGCACCTGCCCCTTCTGCCACAGATCTCCAATGGTCGAGATGCCGATAGCATCCCAGCGGTCGAAGCCCTTGGAGTGCCTCAGTCGTCCCAGCTGTTTTATGTCCCACAACGGGGTCAGTTGCGTCAGCACGCCCGCCATTTTAACCTGCTTAGCGCCGCATGCCACACTATGAGCGTGTGATGCAGTGGACCGATCATTGTGGAGATCAACGTTTTATCATACAGGGGGGCCAGCATGCCAGGGAGCCCTAACTGTGCTCTGTCTGCCTTTAGAGCTGGTTCAGACTGGGGGAGATGAAGCCATTGGTTGACGGTCTTTAACTGCGACGCCCAATAATATAGTTGGACGTCCGGTAGTATGTAAGCATTTCTTATTGAAATCTTATTTATTGTGCACAATAAATAAAAACTAAATGTGCTTCATGATCACGTCTATGGGATTGCCTGTGCACCGGTGTGTTTGTGTGTTGCCTTCATTCTGTTGCTTTCCTGCCTGTGAGTACCTTGCTGTCCCTGGCATGTCCTGGCGTCTCACTGCAGCCCCACGCCTAACCCCCTTCCTTGATTTATACCTCCTCTCCTCTGTCCTGCGGCCTGTTTTCCTTCCCTGGTTCCTTGCTTCATCGCTGCCATCCAAGCATCCAGAGTTAGCTACCGACAGCTGCTCACTTTTGGAAGAAATCACTCCATTCACCAGGCTCATTCCTCAGTCCCTCTCCCTCCTTTGCACACCTCTGTCACATCCAGCGCATTGAAGTGGCCTGTGGGCGGCATATACAACCAACAACAATAACACACACCTCTCTGCCTGCGTGGGATGACGTTTGATGTTATTAGGGAACTATATGGTATGGAATATATAGAAATACAAAAACAATACAGACATAATATTGGAGGAACAGGGTGAGTATTAAGGGTTAGGCTTAAGGACTGACTTAATGGGAGGTTATATGTGAAGAGTAAACAGAGGAAATCATCTAGGAAAGGTTATGTTTAAGGAAAGAAATCCCTAACAATCTCAGAGTAATTAATGCTCCCGTAAAAATCTTATGGAATTCTGTGTATCAAGCGTTGTGTATATGCATGCTTGTAGGTCTGTGCACAGGGCTGCTTGTTTGTGTGCTGGCCTACTTGTGTGAATGGCTGTACGTGTGTTCTCCTGTGTTTGCATGGATTGCTGAAGGGTCGCTGGTCTTGCATTTTGCGTGTATGTGTCTTTGTCAGTGTGTGCCTGGATGTTATCTATTTCCATTATGCATATGGGTATATAATACTGCAAAATGAAGCTGTTGACTTTGTGAATGCTTTTGGTTTTATTGAGTTTTTACGCGCTGTTCGCTGCAGCAGCATTATGGGGCGGTGCAAATGGTTGGTACACATCTTCAAGCCCTGCCACCATTCCTCAGTACTGCGCCTTGAGCATGCTGAAATGATGTGGAAGCGATTGATGAGAGAGGCCCGCCTGAGCTCACAGCGCCCGCTTTAGTACGTGTTAGGTTAGGAATGAGCGTAGGAATCTGAGACTGACGACCACAAGTCTGATCACAAAAGTTGGCATGTCCAGCCATAACTAGGGGTCGGCGCAATCCCCTTTGTGTTTTTAGGTTTCGCCCTGGGCGTTGCAACTCCCTCCCTCTCGCCTGCTCTACCCTTAATTTTCGGTTTCCTTTCTCGCCCGTTCTCGGTGACCGTCACTCCCTGCTAAGATGGCCGAGATGTCGGGCTCGCTGTTGGACCTCTCCGAGGAGTTTACCTGTTCCATCTGCCTGGGCACTTTCGAGAGCCCGGTCACCACTCCCTGCGGACACAATTTTTGCCGTGTCTGCCTGGAGGTGATCTGGGCCACGGAGGCGCAGGAGGGCTGGAAATGTCCTCAGTGCCGCACTGGCTTCGCAACTAAACCGGAGCTCCGCAAGAACACCGTGCTGGATACCGTGGTGCAGCAGTACCTGCTGGACGTGAACCGGTGCGAGCAGGAGCAGCAGGCGCAGCCGGAGCCGGAGGAGGAAGAGGAGTCCTGTCCGGACGGGGCCGTGCCCTGTGACTCCTGCCTCAAGGTGGCCGCCGTCCGGACGTGTCTAACCTGCATCGCCTCCTTCTGCCAGGAGCACCTGCAGCCTCACCTGGGGAGCCAGGCGTTCGCTCACCACCAGCTGCACAGCCCGCTGGGGAGCTCCGAGCTGGGCCTCCGTACCTGCAAAGATCACAAGAAGCTCCTCGAGTACTTCTGCGAGGAGCACGGAAAGTGCCTCTGCTGCTACTGCTTGGTCGACCACAAGGCCTGCAAAACACACACCGTGCCAGAGGCCAAGCTCAAAAGAGAGGTGAGTACCAAGCCCCACACGACAAGAGGGGGCACCCGAATAAGCCTAGCACCTTGTATTGTAGAACTTGTATAGCGTTTACCTCCCTTATGTGGGTCGCTGAAGCACTTCGAGATTGCAAGTTACAGCATGTGATGTGCGGTTGTCTAGGTGTGGAAAACGGTGTTTCTGTCGACAAAGAAAACTGCTCTAACTCATCCAAAGGCGAAACCGTTGCATTGTAAATGCTTGTTTTCATTCTCAGCAACTGGACGAGAAACTACTGGAATGCCCCTCTTCTCGCATTCGCGGGTCCGGCTGAAAAAATTGCAAATTGAGAGGAACATTACCCCCAGAGCAATAATGCTTCATTCTATGCAGTGAAAAACGCATAGAACGAGAAACTCTTGTGCAGTCCAGCACTGTCAGAGGCTGGGCACTGCAATTACCGTAAGGGCAATTTCATCAAGTTAATTACACTGGCCGACCGCTGACAGTGCGTTTCAGAGCAACTTTCCCAGAAGGGGGGCGTGTGTGACCCACCTGCCTGCCAGGAGGAGCCCACAGGCAGGCGTGGCAAATACACCTCCCAGTGCTTCTAAATGCAACTTTGCTTTTATTTATTTGTTTGTTTGTTTGTTTATTTATATATATTTTTTATGTGATTTATTTATTTATGAATTTTAATGTAGCGCTGACATTACCCAAAGGTGCTAGAGATTACATTATCCGAAGATGTTGATACATTAGGCAAGCTAAGAACATTAGAGTATAAAAGTAGATCATTATTACATAAGGTGCAAAGCGACATTATCTGTAGATATAGTTACATTTAAAAAGCCACAAATATTGGTGCATAGTATATGGTGCAACGGTTAGCTAAAATTCTATTTGAAAGAGAAGGGCTTTTAGCTCAGATTTAAGAATAACCTTCCAAGTGATAGTGTGTAAGTTCGGAGCTGAAGAGTTCTGGTCATGGTGCCTTAGAATGATTGAGTCATAAATTGTTCCCCGTTAGGGTCAGGGGTTCTAGCAGCAGTTCTTTGGCATTCCGCGATGGTCTAGTCTAGTGCCTCATGAGGGATACATGCCATCTTGTATATGGCACTGGCTTCAGTGGGCAGAAAGTAAAGTGTAACTACAAGTGGTGGAATATGGTCATTCCTTTTGGCCCCTAAGACTAAATATGTAGCTGAATGCAGGATTGATTTTAAGAGGATTGATTTGAATTTTGGGAAGACCATTCAACAGAAATTTACAGTAGACGATTCTGGATAGCAGTAGTGATTGAGCAAGAGTTCTGTGGAATGGTGGGTTTGCTGTTAAAGATGCTGAATGTGTCCTTCCAAGAGGAGGAAGTCAGTTTTGGAAGGGTTCAGTTTTAAATGATGTGAAGTCATCCAACCTTAACTGTGTTTAGCGTTTTGGCATGGTGCAAGATGTCATTTGGAGGGAAGGCCTATTAGAACGGTTGAGCGCCATCTACATATTGATGGTAAGACTCCAAGAGGTTTGATACAACGTTTGAATAAGGTCAGAGCTAGGATAGATCCCTGAGGTAGCACTTAATCTTTGGCCATTGGTGTTGAGAAAAAGTCATGGTTTTAACCCTCTGTGACCTCCCCATGCAGAACGATTCAACCAGTTTGAGGACTACGCCATCAAAGGCCATTCGATTTTTGAGTGTGTCAAAGAGCGTGTAGTAGTTTACTGTATCAAAGGCTACCAAAACGAAGAATCAAGTGCCAGGAGTTACCTGAATCAAGGGCTTCAAGTTTATCGCTGGCCACCTGGCAGTGCTGTTTAAATGCTGCAGCCTTGATTGATACCAGACTAGTGCTCCTCTAGGAAGTTCTTGTCTTGAATGTGTTCGGTAAGTTCATCTGCTACACTTCTTTTGATAATTTTTGCACGAAAGAGAGGTTGGGCACAGGGTAAAAACTGATGAGGTTGTTCTCATCTGCAGAGGGTTTTGAGTAGTAGGTAACTTGTCCATTCTTGAGACAGTCAGGAAATATTCTTTGGCTGTGTGGGCATGTGTGTTTAAAGGTCATTTGACAATGTTACTCTGAATAGGCTCCATAAAGTGGTTTGATGGTTTAGTTGTGTTAGTTTTAAGTCATTCGTCCTCCCTAATTATGTCAAAGACTTACCAAGTGTTCTTCGAATTGCACATGGTGATCAGGTTGGGACAATCATCACAACACAAAAACATTTTGACTTTGGAGTTGAAGAACCTGTGCAAATTCTACTGCTTTCATGGTTGGGTCAACAAATTTGATGGATATGGATATGCTGCTTTTGGTTTTGACAAGATCAAATTGCTGTTTAGGTTGGTTCTTGGCGGAGTTGAGGAGGAATCTTAGGTGATTTGATGTCTCAAAGAAAAATTTTCTTTTGTACAGTGATCTTGCTTTTTGGAGACTTGTGAGGTTCATAGTAGAGGGTGCTTGTCTCCATTTCTTCTCAGGGCTCTTCTTTTCTCATACAAAGCCTTGTTGAACGAGGGAGCCAATGGTTTAGTTCTTTTCTTTTTGCTCTGTAGTGGAGTTACCTCATCAAGCAGATCTGGAAGACAGTCACAGCATTGGGCAGTCCAATCATTGATATCAGTGACCGGGATGGTGGGCAGCAGTAAGTTCTGCAGTCTTGCAAAAATTTTTGAAATCAATGTTCTTAGTGTTGCAGAACCAGGTTTCGCTCATTTGGTTGGCCCAGGATGACTGCATGCGAGAGCCGTAGAGAGAAATATGAGAAAATGGAAATTACCCGATCACTCTAACAATATGGGTTCATCCACTAAGAACAGGACTTCTTTGGAGATTATTAAGTCAAGAGTGGACTCCTTTGCGTGTGTTGGTCTTAGGTTATGTTGGATCCATTCATATCCAGAAAGCAATGATGCAAAATGATTGACTGCTGAGTCTTCTGTGATGCCCCAGGGAAGATTAAAGTCGCCCAGAAAGATCACTTTGTCGCTTTGCATTGACTGATTTTTGTGAGATTCATGTATTTTTTGCTAAAAGCTATATTATCGCCTTGCCCTTGCCAAATAGCATTTCACGTGCAAGGGAAACTGTGTTGTGCCTGTAGATGTAGCGTTAGACATTGAAATGAGGAACACAAGAAATTGGGTATCTCTCTACATCGTAAGGCGTTTCTGAAGATAGTTGTGATGCCACCCCCAACTCTACTGGTACCGTTATTTCGGATGATGGAATAGTTTGGAGGAAGTACAAGATACATTATGTTGTGGCATGTATCATTAAACCGGAATTCTGTAAGGACTAATATGTTCATTTATAATGTGCATTTCTGCAATTTCCAGCTTTTTCAACCACATAGCAGCCCCAGTTCCGCTCCACGGGTGAAAAATACCCAGGTGAATTTCCCACAATTTGCTTACAACATTGACATTTCGCCTATCTCTAGTCATAGGCCATTTCTCCGAATATATTGGTCCTATTAATATATGCTTCCCAACAACCATGTCTGTTTAGTCTGCTGCTACCACTCTCAGCTGTGTGCAGTAATTAAATTAACAAGAGACCTTCTCTACAGCTGTGCTAATCCTCTGAAGCTTTCCATATACTTGAAAAATATTCAGTTGTGAAATCTAATCCTTTGCAGACTTTTTTTGATCGACATTTGGAGTATGTAATCCGCTGTTAAACTACAGGCTTTAAATGCCCTTTCTTGCTCATTCTTGAAAGCATGCTGTACAAATCCCTAAATCCTTGTGAATGTCATCTCTAGGATACATAGCCCAAGAGATTCAGAACATAATGATAGGACAGGACATTCACCTAAAACTACCTTCGGGTGACTTTGATCGCTAACTTCTTTTGTTTTCATTTACAGAAAATGAAGATGGTGAGAGTCTCAACAATGAATGCAGGGAGCATCCCTCGCCATCCTCCAACCAGTCTTACCTCTGCGTACCCTTCCAGAAGGTGGGCGATGGGGAGGGGCCATTCAGCGATTCAGCCGAGGAGCCAACACCAGTGAACTCTGCCTCCAGCACCCCACATGCCACCCCAACCAACAGCCTTAAGCGTGATGTCCGACACAGAAGATGTGCGATGGTTCTTCTGGGTTGTGGGGCGCTCTTGGCCACCGTAGGTCTTGGCTTTGACATGCTCGAAGGGGGGAAGTGTCAGCTGACCCAGGAAGAACTAGAACCCAAGGAAGAAAAGAAAAAAAAAGAAAGCATCTTCCAACGCTCAGGAAGGCCACGTAGAAGCACCAGCCCTCCGGCGAGAAAGCTCTTCAAAAGAGAAGAGTCTTCACCAAATCACGGGGAACCTTCTACATCGCTTACCCACCTGTCATTATCCTCCATTTCTGAATGTAACTCCACAAAGTCCTTGCTACGCTCAGACAGTGATGAAATTGTGGTTTATGAGATGCCCGCTACCCCTGTGACCGCAGAGGAACCCACGCCCTTTGTTTGCAACCCCTTGGTCAATCTGCACATTGAAAGTTTCAAGCGAAATCCCAACCAGTCCCTCACTCCTACACATGTGACACTAAACGCCAGACCCCAGCAAGGGCACAGGCGTACCCCTTCCGACGGGGCCATCAAAGTGGTGACTGTGGTGGCAAACGGAACAACTTCGAATAACTGTAAAGCAAGTGCCCCAGGAGCAGGTATGTTTCCCAGTGTTATATGTGGGTTAATTAATAAACTTGATCCAATGGGTCATATTTCAATATTTAAAGAGGAGAAGTATGTAGAATGAATTGTGATTCATAATTCCTTATTAGAAGAAATACAGTCATCCTGATTCAGCCATAAAAATTTATTTATGGGCAAATCACAATTCCATTGTGTGTGGTACAGAGAGCACCCACTGTGCTGTCACTGGCTTTGGCGACGCCCTGGACAAAACATCTTGGTGTGATCTCATAATGCAGGAAATTGATCAACCTTGGAAGAATAAAAGGTGAGAGTATCTGCTAGCAGTAAATCAAATCTGTGATTTTCACGTTGTATATAAGGATGTATGACGTTACAACGCAGGCTATTACAATGCCTGCCTTTACAACGCGGTTTTTACATCGCAGTCCATTACAACGCATAGCGCTTTGGGGTGCTGGATAGTGAATAGTTTAATGTTCGAGGCATGTGGGCTGCTAAATTCATATCTTAGCATTAGATCGCCGCCTAGTGTTGGGCTCGGATGATTGCACATTGTTGTCCTGGAAGAGTCTTCGAAGTATCCTGAGATAGGTGGCTCCTCCCCTGGACTACAGTGCGCATGGGCATCGGCTCCATCCCCAGATTGTTTTTTTCCGCCATTGGGTTCGGATGTGGTCTCGACGTCTTACTGTCGGAACCAAGTATAACTAACTTTTAGCGGCCAAAAGGCCTCGATTTTCTTGCGTCGGTATTGTCTGCGCACGGTCTCGAGTCTTCCGTCTCTTGGAGCCGGAATAAGCGGAGTCTTCTTCGCTCTCGGAACTTTGAGGCCTTCTCATCGCGACACGACTGCAAGCCTTTTCGGACATGGAGCGGAGCCCGTTTAAGTACTGCCCGCTCTGTGGGTCCAAGTACCCACACATCGATCTACACCCCGTGTGTAACAAATGCCTTTCGCCTGACCACGACGACGGAAAGTGCAAGGCCTGTGCACAGTTCCGATCGAAAAAGACTCTCAAGCTTCGGCGCGCGGTGCGCATGGAAGCTAAACAAGCGGCACCGGATCCGGAGAACATCTTCGGCGACCAGGACGAAGAGGACCAGGGTCATCATCTCCAAATCTCCCCACCCGGGACGGAGGTCGAGGCGGATCCGGGAGACGACGACGGAGTCGCGGGTCCAGGCCTTGAATACGTCGACGAGGTAGGAGACGACGATGAGATTTATGGGGCCGCGGCGGATAGCTCAGCGGACGAGCTCTGCCCCGAAGGTTACGAGGATACCGACCGGGACACGGGATCGCCTGTCGGCCTTACCCAAGACCCGTTGCCGCAAGCCACAGCCCCGCCTTCGGGCCCGGCCACGGACTTACTTGCTGGGCATACTGTTTCGAAACCGAAACCGAAACCATCGGGATCGACAACACCTAAAATGGCCGACCCGAAATCGAAACTGAAAGTTAAGGACTCGAGTGTCCCTAAGATGGCTGCCGTGCCGGTGAAACCGACGGCGCCTGCTACCCCATCGACTCCGTCGACCTCCGGTCCGCAGAAGTCGAGGAAGTCCCTCGATTCCGATGCTGCGAAATCGAAAACGACGCCAGAGGAGGGGTCCTCCAAGAAAGATGGTCGGCATGGGACAGCGGCTCCGACGCCGTCAAAACCCACCAAAGTCGGCTCCAAGGAGGCTACGCAGGCACACGGAAAGAAGTCTGTGCCCCGAACGCAGGCATCGGAGGCGATACAGACGGGATCCGCGCCCAAGACGCACAAGGCCCACAAGGACGTCGGATCCGAGGGGAAAATCAGACCATCCTCGTCGGCGCCGACACAAACTGTGAGTGTGCCGTCCCCCATTGCCGACTCACTGAAAAGGATCAGGGAAAAGGCCTTTGCCCCGTCGGCTCCGATACCATCAACGCAGCCGCGAAAAGACACTCCAGAGAAGCCGTCTGGGAAACTTCTCTTTATTTTGCCGCCGAAGGAGGCGCCCAAGGCCTTTTCAACCAAATCGGCACCGAAACAGGTGGTTTCTTCACCGACTGGCCCACTTCCACGTCAGGTGCTCGAATCCGAGGACGATTCGGCGCATTTCATCGACGCTGACACAGGCAAACTGACCCTCTATAAGAGGAAAATAACTTCGGAGCCAGTGGACCCCTATGTCATTCCACTAAAGAAGAAAAGGGTGCCCCTTGACGCCTCAGGCCTCACGGAACCAATCCAGCCTCCTCCGAGACGGAGCCCTACTCCCTCCCCAGACCACTCTGAGGGTGAGGGGTATGATGAGGACGACCAGTACAATTTCCCAATCAATGAACCTGATGTGCAACCGGATTCATTTGATGACACTGGTGACCAGAACACCCAAGGTGCGGGGCAGGACCCGCAGCCTTTTAATGCACGGGCATCCCCAACTGAGGATTCAGCAGGTTTTCATGCCCTACTCGAAAGGGCGGCAGCCAATCACGATGTGGACATGCATGCCGACCCTGTGGAGGAAGACTTCCTTTTCGACACTTTTTCGGTCTCTGAAAGGACAGTAAAGACACTGCCTATGCTTAAAGGAGTCCTCAAGCATGCTGGGGACATATTTAAGGAGCCTACGAGAGCGAGAGTGGTCAACCCTCGCATTGAAAAAAAGTACAGACCTGCACCTGCGGACCCCGCATACATTCGGGGACAATTGCCATTGGACTCTCTTGTGGTCGCCAATGCCAGGAAACGTGCCAACTCCCAGACTACGGGTGAAGCTCCTCCCCCGGATAAGGAATCCAAAGTGCTAGAGGCAGGGGGCAAAAGAGTAGCTGCACAGGCATCAAACTTCTGGCGCATTGCCAATACACAGGCGCTCTTGGCGCGTTATGATAGGGCGCACTATGACACCCTGGAACAGATCGTACAACACCTGCCTCCACAGTTCCAAGAGGGCACGAAAATGCTTATCGAGGAAGGGAAGCTAATCTCAAACGCAGCCATCAAGTGTGCACTTGATGCTGCGGACACAGCTGCTAGGGCTATCAACACTAGCGTTATGCTGAGACGACAAGCGTGGCTCCGCATCTCAGGGTTTAAACCGGATATTCAGACGACAATTCTTAATCAGCCAGTCAATCCTGATAGTCTGTTTGGTCCGGATGTTGACACCACCCTAGAGAAAATAAAGAAAGACACGGACACTGCTAAGTCTATGGGGGCCCTACAGTCACAGCAGTTTCGTGGCGGCAATTTTCGTCGCTCAGGTGCACGTGGAGTCACCAGAGGACAATTGGGTCAACAATCCCAGTTCACAAAAGGTGGGGCACAAACCTCGTTCACTAAACAGAACAAGGGAGGTTACAGGAATAACAGCAACAGAGGTCGCGGCAGAGGAAACAACAGCTCCCGCACCTCTACTCCCAACAAACAGTGACTCTCTGTCACTGCCCCCCGACCACCTAACACCTGTCGGGGGGAGACTGCAGCGGTTCCTGCCCGTCTGGAGAAACATCACCACAGACAGGTGGGTGCGACAACTAATCCAGTATGGTTATTGCCTAGAGTTAAAGTCCACTCCACCCAACATCCCGCCAAGGCAACGGCCTATGTCCGCAGAGCACTTGCTCTTATTGCAGCAGGAGGTACTGGTGATGCTGCAAAAAGGAGCAATCGAGCTCGTGCCGGTGGGGGAGGAAGGCACAGGGGTATATTCCCTGTACTTCCTTATTCCAAAGAAGGACGGTTCTCTCAGGCCCATTCTCGATCTACGTCCCCTCAACCTGTACATCCTATCGGAACATTTCCACATGCTTACACTGCAACAGATTCTTCCCTTGCTAAACCAAGGAGACTTCTTAGCAACCTTAGACCTCAAGGATGCTTATTTCCACATTCCACTACACCCGTCACACAGGAAATACCTCAGGTTCACTATTCAGGGCAGGCACTACCAGTTCAAAGTCCTACCCTTCGGAGTCACAACAGCCCCGAGGGTGTTCACCAAGTGTCTGGCGACAGTAGCGGCGCACCTCAGGAGGCAGAACATCCATGTCTACCCCTACCTAGACGACTGGCTCGTGCAAGCCAAGTCAGAGCAACAGTGCGCCGCAGACATGTCGACTACAATTCACCTTCTTCACGATCTGGGATTCTCCCTGAACTACCCAAAATCGCATCTTCAGCCGGCGCATGTCCGGCAGTTTCTAGGCGCGACGATCAATACCCTGACGGCCATGGCTCAGCCAAACCAGGTCAGGATAGACAGCATGCAGGCTCTGATCCAAAGGTTCAGGCCGCAACACTCGCTTCCAGTGAGAGTGTTCATGCAGTTGATAGGCATGATGGCCTCCTGCATCTTCATAGTCCCTCACGCACGGCTACACATGCGCCCGCTCCAGGAGTGCTTAGCGAATCAGTGGACACAGGCTCGTGGGCAATTGACAGACCTAGTGTTGGTTACCAGTCGGGCATACAACTCTCTGCATTGGTGGACTCCACACAACCTTTGCAAGGGCCGACTGTTCCAAGAGCCTGTGCCGCAGATTATCCTGACAACGGACGCGTCTCTCCAGGGTTGGGGAGCTCATGTGCTCACTTACACAGTGCAGGGACTATGGACGACGCAGCAACAGAAGATGCACATCAACTATCTGGAACTGATGGCAATCTTCATGGCGCTCAAGTCCTTCATTGTACATCTGTGCAACAAAGTCGTGCTAGTCCGGACGGACAACATGACCGCGATGTACTACATTCAAAAGCAGGGAGGCACCCACTCGCCACAGCTGTCTCATCTGGCTCAGAGCATGTGGAAGTGGGCCATTCAGAGGAACATTTTCCTCATGGCAGAACACCTCCCAGGAAAGGACAATCAGATGGCGGATCTGCTCAGCAGATACAGCCATCAAATGCACGAGTGGGAGATACACCCGTCTGTTCTCCACCCGTACTTCCAGCAGTGGGGTCATCCGGAGATAGACCTGTTTGCCACAGCAGAGAACGCAAAATGCCAACTCTTTGCCGCCAGGTTCCCTCACCCACTGTCGCAGGGGAATGCGATATGGATGAACTGGTCAGGCAAATTTGCGTACGCTTTTCCGCCAGCCCCTCTAATACCGCTGGTCGCAAGAAAGCTAAGGCAGCACGAGATGACTCTCATCCTGGTTGCTCCAACGTGGGCGCGCCAAGCTTGGTACACCACGTTCCTCGAACTCTCAGTGGTGCCGCATCAAAGGCTGCGCCTCACGCCCAGTCTTTTGACGCAGAACCATGGAGACATTCAGCATCCAGATCCACAACAGCTCAACCTGGCGATCTGGCTCCTGAAGTCCTAGAGTTTGGATACCTTAACCTACCTCCGGAGTGCATGCACATCATCAAGGAGGCAAGGAAACCAACTACTAGAGCATGCTATGCTGCAAAGTGGAAGCGTTTTGTCATTTACTGTACGGCCAATGACATCGACCCGCTAGATGCATCTATCCCCAACATCATCTGCTATCTGTTGCATCTTTACAAGTGCAATCTAGCGTACACTTCCATTCGGATACATCTATCCGCCATAGCGGCTTATCTCCAGAACAGGCAGCACCTCTCTGTCTTCAGGGTGCCTGCCATTAAAGCCTTCCTTGAAGGTCTGAAACGAGTCATTCCCCCAAGGACACCGCCAGCTCCGGTGTGGAACCTCAATGTCGTTCTCACCAGACTGATGGGACCGCCATTTGAGCCCCTGCACTCGTGTGAACTCCAGTTCCTTACGTGGAAAGTAGCTTTCCTTGTGGCTATTACGTCTCTGAGGCGTGTCAGTGAGCTGCAGGCGCTCACAATCCAAGAGCCATTCATTCAAATCCATTCAAATAGGGTAGTGCTACGCACTAACCCCAAATTCCTTCCGAAGGTGGTGTCACAGTTTCATCTAAACCAAACTATTGACTTACCAGCATTCTTTCAAAACCCGCAAACGGTGGCGGAAAGAATGCTCCATACCTTAGATGTACGGAGGGCGTTGATGTACTACATAGACAGAACACAACCCTTTAGAAAGACAAAACAACTCTTTGTTGCCTTCGCACCCCAACACAAAGGCAACCCAATTTCCAAAGCAGGGATAGCCAGGTGGATTGTTAAGTGCATCCAGATATGTTATCAAAAAGCCAAGCGCACTTTAACAATACCCCCCAGAGCGCACTCCACACGCAAACTGGGGGCATCCATGGCTTTCCTAGGGAACATTCCTTTAGAGGATATTTGCAGAGCAGCCACGTGGGTCACACCACATACCTTCACAAAACACTACTGTGTTGATGTGCATTCCAAGCAGCAAGCAGCTGTAGGACAGGCTGTTCTCAAGACACTTTTTCAGGTTTCTGCAGCTGGCACGGGCAACCGCCGCTGATGGAGGGACTGCTATGTATTCTATGCTAAGATATGAATTTAGCAGCCCACATGCCTCGAACTGAATATGCTACTTACCAGTATGCATCTGTTCTTGGCATGTAGGGCTGCTAACATTCATATCGCCCACCCTCCTCCCCGGTGCCTGTCGCAGCTGCAGATATACTATTGTATTTATTCATTAGCATGGACATCTTTTACACTTTTCACTCCATCTTCTGCCACAATGGCGAAAAACAATCTGGGGATGGAGCCGATGCCCATGCGCACTGTAGTCCAGGGGAGGAGCCACCTATCTCAGGATACTTCGAAGACTCTTCCAGGACAACAATGTGCAATCATCCGAGCCCAACACTAGGCGGCGATCTAATGCTAAGATATGAATGTTAGCAGCCCTACATGCCAAGAACAGATGCATACTGGTAAGTAGCATATTCATTACTATTCCAACTCCAGTCCCCGTGGACACTAGGGAAGGTTATTGGATAGTAAATTAACCTATTCCCTATCCTAGAGCGCCCCCCAGAGCAATGCGTTGTAATAGTTTGCGTTGTAATGACCGCGTTGTAATGGTAGTGTGTTGTAAAAGTTTCGTTGTAACGGTTGTTCACCTGTATATAAATATCTGAAAAACAGATGGAACACCAGAGTTGAGAACCATATATATTCTTCTCTTATTTTGCAGCTTGAAAGTCACCGGATGGCAGTTGTTTGGGCCAGCTGTACTTAACATTGGGAACAGCAATTTCCAAGTAGCGATTTTGTCAGAATCACAATTAGGAAATCGCTATTCCTGATGCATGACATTTTAAGTTTTAAAATATCAATTCCTAGTGGGTTGCAAATCGACTTACCTCATGAATATTATGAGATAGGTTGCAATTTGCGATCCGCTAGGAATCAACACCATCACAGGGATGGTAGCCTGCTTGGGTCAGCAGACCACCACATCTGTGATTGCTTTTTAAAAAGCAATCTTTAAAAAAAAAAACAGCCCATTTCCCTTTAAAGAAACCGGATGGCGTTTAAATAGAAAAGTTTCTTTTTTTAAAGTTTTGTTTGAATAAGAAAACACAGTGGTCTTGTGAAACATGGTCTTACATTCACAAGGGTGAAGAGGGTCCCCAGGGAACCACTTCCCATTTGCGAATGGGTTACTACTAAGTTTGTAGTCTTAAATTATTAATGTTTTGTGACTGGAATTCGGCAGTGAAAAAATACCGATTCAGTATTTGGAAGGGATGTCGTTTCCAAATACCGAATCGGTATTTGATCACAAACTCAAATTGTGATTTGGTAACATTCTGCGAGTCGAGCCATCTGCATCCTCAAAAATGCTTAGTACATCTGGCCCTGTGTGCTTCAGTGACCTTGCCCCATCTTCCCAAATCTACCTCTTCCCCTCTGTATTTCCTCTTCAATTAGCCAACGTCTACCAATGTGTGCACACTGTCTTTTCGGTGGCAAATACCCACCCATAGGACAGGATGCAAGTATTTTCTTGGAGTACTACTTGGGTGCAGGGAGAGCCATCACTGACTAGCTTTTTGCAAACCAACTCAGTTCCTAAGACTGAAATCATAAGGTCAGGTTAGACTTTGTTGTCTTTATTTACTGTGAGCCATTCATCTCATGTGGTCAGCTGAGGTGGGGTACCATGTCTAGAGCGGTGATCCAGTTCATTTAGCCCTGGATGCACCTACAAATGTGACGGTCCTCCGCATCGAGGACACAGCATGGAAGAAAAAAAAACAGTAATTCCCCATTCCTAAGTGAAAACATTTGAATGGCCTGGTAATCCCACAATGCGCAACTTGTGTGCACAGATCAATTTCAGGGGGTGCAACAGGGTGTCCTTTTGACGCCCTTGCACCCTTGCACCCTTGAAATTGCATGCGCAATTTGCAAGTACCTATATGTACTAGCAAATTGCGCATGAGATCTCCCATTCATTCCTATGGGCCTGTAGGCCCACAGGAATGAATGGGAAGGCATTCCTTAATTGCGAGTCGCAATTTGCGAGTCGCAATTAAGGAATGTTTGGGAATCGCTAATTTTATAGTGATTCCTACATGCATAGGCTTTTGCAATTCCTTAATTGCAATTCCTTAATAACCGCAATTAAGGAATCGCAAAAGTCTACATTGATGCATGTGCCTGTTAGATTGCCCTTTTTAGAAAATGGCACTGCAATATCTCCCTAATGGTGAGGTTTGTTTTGCAAATACAAGAAAAGACAACAGAAAGCAGCAGTACTAACAATTTTAAACGTCACTCCTAAATAAATACGCTGACAGCTTGACTTCGGCTTTTGTGTCCAGAAGCCCAGGGCCGGATTGGGAACCAAAAGCAGACTTGGGGAAATGTTCAATGGCCACTACCTTTCTCCTTGGTCATCTCTCTCTCTCGCTCTTCTTGTCTCCACTCACTTCTCTCCTAAATCATCCATTGTGCCTGATATATTTAACTTGGGGGAGATGGAGAAAGTACCTGAGCTGTTATCAGCGGCCCTCTGCCTTCAAAATTCGGCCTCTAGTGGATCCAGCGCCCACCACATATTTGAATGAATAACCGCAAAAACATTGTTATCTAAGAGGAGAGTGCAAGGCCTGGTGAGGGGCCTCAAGTCCATCACTGGTTATCGAGTTGTGTTCGAGAGGGAGCATAGCATTGTATTGAACACTGGATTAAGAGTCACACCTAGCCCCTTCCTCAAAAACATAAAAACAAAAAAACTTCTGAGGCACCACCAACATGAAAAACCCAATGTCCCCCTCGCTATGGGAGTCTTCTCCCATAGCGAGGGGACCGTCTTGTTTTATAACTGCCTTTTACTACCGGGGTTTTTCTAACGGTAACGGTCATAAAGAATGGCTATATGCCCATTCATCCAAATTGGGTGGGTAGACATAAAGCCAATTCTCGGATGGCTCTTACTCCGTCGAATTGTCGGAGAAGTTTCTAAATTCGCGGGCTGACCATTGTGTTGGGAGTAAGCATACTCCGTTGCAACGAAGTATGCTTACTGCCAACATATTAATCAGGCCCTCAGTCACCCACTGTGTGATATCGGCTTTCCACTGAGTGACAGTGTGAAGAGAGCCAATTTCGTGTGACTCAGAGTGGGATCATGTGAGTTGATGGTGAATAACAAGGATATAATTTCAAAAAAATTGAGTTACAAGAATATTATGTCAAAAATATTGTCAACTCAAAAAGATCAAGAAAAAGAATAGAGATAGGAAAGATTAATAAAAAAAAGAAAAATATTATAGAAGTTAAGAATATCATTTGTTATGTATATAATATAGTTTTTTAAAATATTGTATATAATATTGTTTACTTTAATATAGTTGTATTTAACATAATTTTGAATTCATGTAATATATTAGTTTTATAAATGTTCGGTGTTATAATTGTTTTATATTTGTTAAGATGTTGTGTAATTTTAAAGTTAATTGATATTGTTTTCAAATGTAATTTGTAATTTATTAGCGGGTTATTGGGTTTGTAAGGGAATGGGGTGGGAAGTTATTTAAATGATAAATTCTTTTTTATTTGGAAATTAATTTGTATGTTAAATATTGAATTGGTAATTAATTTTGTAAATTATTTATTCATTAACAGTTATTTCAATTATGTAAGTGTATTTTGTGGATTTTAATGCGTAATTTTAATTTAGCAGGTTGCTGGGTTTGTAGAGCTATAGGGTGGGACATTATTCAAACTATGAATCAATTTTTAAAATTAATTTTTAATGTTCATTAATATTTAATTGATTAATATGTAAATTATTTAGTTGTGTAAATATTATTCTAATTGGGTAAATGTGTTTTATGATTTTTAATGTGTACTTTAAATTACTTTTAATTACAAATTTTTAATTCTGATTCTTCACCTTCTGAATTTTCACCCGCCGTCAGACTGGATCGCAATGACGTCATTCTGCTCCTGAAATGAAGTGCGGGGCCTATATAAGCACTACTCCAGCATGCTAATTTCACTTCCATTCTTTCTGCACCACCAGAGACTGATCAGGAGCTACCTCTTGTCTCTCAGAGACTCATAAAAATTTCTGAAATCTAGTGTGCAAGGGAAAAGTCACCTCCCAAAACAGCAAGTTTTAAACCCCGTTCAGACGGTGGCAAACAAAATGCCTATGACAGATCCTTATCAGGTTGGCCTGTTGTGCCTGGGGTCGGGCACAACTCTAAGGCATGTAGGGGTTGTGCGTCGCTCAATCCGAGGTGAAACTCTACATTGCCATGCGCCAAAACACTCCAGAACAACACTAGCCATAGTTGAAGGATGGGTCCTAGTCCCGTTCCCAGTCCAGAACTTGACGGAGTCGTTCCCGGGTTGGGCGTATTTATGCTCCAAGTCTGTGAATAAGTCGGAAAAAAAACAACCAAAAAAATCTAAATAGGACTCAGCTCTTTCCAGCCGCCCACACACTCTTGGGACACCATCATTCCTCTCAATCTCGCTTCCAAAGTCGATCAAGGTAGGAGCCTGTCCTAGAACTTGTTATGACACAATCTGATTTACTGGGGTCATCTGCGACACTTAAGCAGATCACACAGTTTTGCTAGGCCATACTCAGTTTTCTGATCTTTATTGACTCTCTCTGGCATGATTTCAGGCCCCAAGGATTCAAGAGGTCCTCATTCTGGGCTACTGCCAGTGGGTTCAGCATCAGTTGGACCCTCTGAATGCCCCACTGGCCTCCTCCCGCTCCCATTTTCACTTTGCCCCATCAATGTAAATACGAAGTGCATCAATGCCAGAGGGCGAGGTACCCGTTGCGCCGTCGGGCTATAAGTTGGCGCTGTTACGACCTCAACCGAAGCCGCACCTGGCTTTCATCGAGGCAACGCCTCCTCCTCTTGACTTGCTACCCCCACAAGGAAGGAAGCATATTCTGCATTCTTTATTTGCCATGGATTCGGACAATGTTTATGACACAGGTAGGGATGTTCGGCAACGATACGGTGAGGAAAATTGGTATGATGGCCTTCATAAAGCTAGTGGCCTAGAGACTTCTTTATTAGTTGTTCTTTCAACCTGCATATCACGTTCATATACCAATACAAGGACATAACACTTCTACCACAGCCGAGGTAGAACAGTCGAAATTCTTCACCTCCAGCTCCCCACCTTAGAGGTCAAAACCAACGTCTTAACGTAAGTGCTCCAGCCAGGGAAAATATGTACTGAGCTCCGCTTGCCCTTCAATAAGGCTTTTACAGATAACCATTTGGGAGATTGGGCCAAACTGTACTCTGGCCCAGTCAATCACCAGATTGTGAAACCCCACCGCCCTGCCCGGGAGCCCCTGCATTTTATCTCAGCACCCCTCCCCTGAAACCTTGGTGGTGCAGAGGTCTACAAGTCAGACCTTTCCAACTACTACCCCGAAAGGCTGTTCAAATGATGGAGGCCATTGGGTATGTTCTACCACCAGCTTAGCCCTCAGATCTGTGAATGCCAGCTTCGTCCTGGCCGTCTATACCCATGCTCTTTGAGATTCAGTGATTCAGGTCCTCACGGGTGTCCTTGATGACCTATACTCACCAATGCCATACAGGATGGTCGTGAAGTTCACCACCAGCATTGCCATTTGCCAACATGCCTGGCTGCGGTCAACTGGTTTCTTGTGCAATGTCCAATTGTTGTATATGGACAAGCCCTTTCATGGGCCTCACCTGTTTAGGGGCAAAGCTGATTCCGCACTAAAGCGCTTCAAGGGGAGTAGGGCCACCACACTCTCTCTGGGTTTATTGGCCCTGCCTTGCAAGCTGCATCAGTACTACTGTTCCTGTCGTGGTTTCGACAGGGGTGCCCTATATTGTCAGCCATTTCAGCCACAGCATACCTGTTGTGCCCGCTAGCCGCTGAGTCCACTACACTAACCCTGCCACTCCATGGCATCTTCCATCATTGCCAGAGCAACTGACAGAGGACTGTCTGTCTTATGACAGGCCCTTTTGGCCAAATGGGCCATCAAGGGGGTGCCAGCAACAAAAGTAGTGTTATATACACTAATATCTGGTGCCAAAGAAGAAAGGATACATTTTCCCTATTTTAGACTTGAACCCTATCAACACCTTCCTCTCAAGCAAAAAATTAAAGATGCTCACACTTGCTCAGGCTTTGTCTGCCTTCAGCACTGGAGACTGGATGGTGGCATTGGACCTGCAGGATGCCTTTTCCCATATACCCATCCTGCAGGCCCATCGGCGCTACCTGTAATTCTTGGTGAGACAGGAGCCTTTTCAGTATGCTGTATCCCCTTTGGTCTCTTCAGCCCCCTCGGGTGTTCACGAAAGTGATGGCGGTGGTAGCAGCACACCTTCAGAGGTCAGGGGTTCCAGTCTTCTTCTACCCAAATGACTGGATTATGAAGGCCAGCTCTCCCGAGGCAGTTGTCAACCACCTCCCGACTACGGCAAACCTCCTGTCATCCTTAGGGTTCTCTCTCACATGAATCCTTAACAGATGCTATCCTTCAGTTGAGTCAGTATGGGTTCTGTTGTTAGAAATGGGGTTCTCTAGTTGGCAAGGGCTTGCGCCTTTGTCCAAGTCCGGACACTTCTTCCTAGTCAGGATAAGGGAGTTTTGCTCCTACCATAACCCCTGCTCACACCCTTGGTAGCTTAGCATGAGCAGTCAGGTTTATATTAGAGGCAATGTGTAAAGCATTTGCACATAACCAACAGTAATACAGTGTAAGCACTACAAAAGGACACCACACCAGCTTAGAAAAATATCCAGTATTTTTATATACTTAAGACAAGACCAAAAACAATAAAAACCCACAATACAATACTTAGTAATCTTCAGTTATCAAAATAACCTTGAAAAACAGTTCCTTGAAGTCGATAGCTCCGTCTGGGGCTATCACGGCGTCGTGAACAACCAAGTCCAAACAATTCTGGCTGACCGTGGCATCGCGGGCCAGCAACAGTGTTGGGAAGACCCGCAAAACAGTACCTTTGGAAATGTAGGGCGTTGGCGACCTCTCGTTCAGCTCTCAAAGCACAGCATCCGCAGGCGTCGGTTCTGGAAGTCGGCGCAGGGGTCGTTGGGCCCTTGAAGTCACACGCGTTGCAGATTCAACTCCTCGTGGTTGAAGTCAGGAGCACTGGCATCGGCGGGGGTTGGGTACTGTGGTGCGAAGTGCAGCTGTGCGGAGTGAGATGCCCTCAGGTCGTGTTGCGAGCAGCGGCTCGGTGGCGGCATCAAATGACATCGTCGGCGAGACCAGGGTCGCGGTGCGAAGTGATGCAGTGCTCGTCACAGTGCTGGCAGGTCATGGTGGAAGTGGCAATTGTAGAAACTAGGACTCCCTGTTTAGTTCTAGTACTCCTAGGACAGGGCAAAATTCCAAAGAGAAAAATTGCCTAGGCAGTAAGTGCCAAAGGCATTACATTAATCTACTTTTAACATGATGTGGGGGTTAACCCAAGCTCAGTGCAATAAACCAACAGCTATTTAAAACATAAAAAATTCTTTTTTTATTGAAATAAATCTAGAAAATGAAGCATGGAAAAACAAAAATTCAAAACAATTATATGAAAGTGCATATACATCAAATACAACGTATTTACCATGGGCTACAATCGGTAAGCACTTTATCCAATACAATGTAGACATGAACATATACATAAACATATACTTAGAAAAAGCAATACATATAAAAGTGATTCTTGAGAAGTTTATACAAAAGATATAAAAACAGGGCAATTGATATGTTGTGGCTGAGTGGTAGTAATTCTCAGAGTTCTCAACGCGCGTTTCGGCACAGACGTGCCTTCATCAGGAGAGCCACAAGGGTACATCCTAAGGGTTAATCAGAAAAATTATATATATATTCTTGTGGATCTGTCAATATATGATTCATTTGACATTAGTTAGGATATAAACATTATTGCACTGAGCTTAAAATATGTTCAGGTGATGTTAGTCCACTCAAACGTTGCCATGAGACTAACTATAGACAGAAAAATGTGAATTGTGAATCTGATAGAAAAGGTGGAAGTGGCGTCATCATTGCTGAAGCTGACGAACTGGAGTCGATGGCGCCGGTGTCGGTAGGCAAAGGCTGCGGTGTGGTATGGGGACGTTTGCGTCATGTAACTTTACGAGCGGTGCCCTAGAACCATAGTACAACCAGCGGCGTCGATGTCGGCGTGAAGTGGCATCATCGGGGATGCAAAGGCTACGATGTGAAGCGAGGCGGTGTGGAGTGCGGTGCCCAGAGGTCGCTGTGCAAGCAGTGGCTTGGTGGTGGCGTCAGCAGGCGTCGTCGGTAAGACCAGGGTTGAGGTGCAGCGGTGCCCTTTGCGGTGTCTTCAGGACACGGAGTCAGCAGCGACGTTGTAGACGTCATCAGGTTGCTTTTTCTTCTGTTGTAGCACAACACACTGTCCCCAGTACTGAGGGCAGAAGAACTTGAAGTCTTTGCAGTTCCTGAGACTTCTTGAACGGGGCAAGCTCCACCTCAAGCCCTTGGATAAACTCACAAAAATAGATTGCAGAAAGTTCAAGTCCAGTCCTTTCACTGCCCAAGACAGAAGCAGCCACTGTAGCCTAACACAGCAAAGCACACAGCAAAGTGATAGTTCCTCATCGCAGCTTCTCCAGCTCTTCTTCTTGGAAATCTTCTTGGTCCAAAAGAGTTCTCAAGTTCTGGGTTCTGGGACCCAATATTTATACCACCAAATCCTTTGCTCTCTGAAGGCAGAGAGTGTCTGTACCCAGCCAAACCAGTTCTGTCCTCACTGGTGCAGCTTCCTGGCAGGGGGCGGAGATGGCATTGTGCAAGGCAGACCATGCCCATTCAGGTGCAAGGAAATCTCCTCCCACTACTCTAAATGCAACCCAGGTCCAGTCATCCCAGCCCTGACCCAACAGACTTCTGGAACCGCTGCCCCTCTCCAGCCCCTGTCACCCAAAATCCAGACATGCAATATACAAACCTAGCAGAGGCTCACTGGATGGTTAGGCAAGAAAATACCTACTTTCTGAAAGTGGTATTTTCAAACACAGAATGTAAAAATCACCCTCACTAAAAGATGCATTTTAACATTCTGAGTTCAGGCATACTAAATTGTATTTTCCTGCCTTGTTCCCAGGGCCAGTTATGTTTATAAGATGTTATAAACGAAACGCCCCATTCTGTCCTATCGGAAGAGGCAGCCTTGCAATGGTAAAAAACAAAATGCACTGTAATTTACTACCAGGACATGACACACACAGCTGAACATGTCCTACCTCTAACATACACAGCACCCTACCCACAGCGGTACATTGGGCCTTCTTGGTCAGGTTCTGGCCTTTAAATTGCGTGTTTGTCACCCCAGTCTGTGGGTTGGTCAGAGGCGGGCTCGCTCGTGCTGGTAATAGGCTGCTGAGGCACTCAGGCCCGGGGCGGCAGTCGCCCCCCAGCCTACATTGCGTAGCAAATTGTTTTGAGCGCCTTAATGTAGAGATGGCGCTATGGAGCCTCACATGCAGGCTGATTGTGCTCTATTATCTGTGCGATCGCAGGGTTTGCATCAGCTGGACATTTGCATTGGAGGTCTCGTGGAAAGTTATATGCACAGATTGGGGTCTCCCCTTCACTTTTCCTTTATATTAAGGTGAGTTGCATTTTTCACTGCATCAGCGTTTGTTGTAAGGGCCTTGTGGAGATGGCTGCCTGTTGGCTGGGACTGGGGTGGGCTTCATATGCTCCGCTCTGGCTGGAAGCGAGCCGTCCAGGACAGCCGCGGTGCCCCTCGCCTTGAGTTTGCTGTGTTTCTTTCCTTCCTTATCTGATCTTCATGCCGTCCTCACCCCAGGCTGTGATATTTGAGGTTGAGAACTTCGCAAGTGGGGGCCGCGGGCCTCAAGCAGGAGTAGGGGTGGGGGACCCTCCCCTCCGTCACCACAGCCCACAACCCACAGTCCGGGGAGTAGCGAAGGGCTCCCTGCCTCATTCCTGGTGCAGCCAATCGCCGCCGTAATCTGATGGCTGCGGAGGGGGGGGGGGGGGTGATCTCTCCCAAGCAGGCACAAACGCCTGACGCGAGTCCCTCTTATTGCAGTGTTATCTCTGTTTGTGCGGTTCTATTTCTTTTTTTTTTTATAATTCTTTTTATTGTTTTAAAGCAAAAAATAAACTGACATATCCGGTGCCATATATACAGCCAATGATAACAGGGTGAATTGGTACAAAAACAGGATAGATGTAGAGCAGTAAAAAACAAATTCGAGAGGCCCGCACTATTAAGCACAAAGTCAAAATTGGCATCAGTATAATAGCTAAACAGTTTAAATGCGGGTCCTCAAAACCCTCCCACCCATAAATCAAACCAGCAGGAGATCATGGCAACCAGACACTAGAAATTAAGGATCAAATCCTGGAAATTTCGACAATATTACGAATAAAAGAAAGACTAAGAAAAAATTGAAAAAAGGGAAACATTATATGGGCGATAACAAAAAGAAAACAATAAACCCATCCCCCCACCCTGCACCCCTGCAAACGGCTATCGCCTAACCCCCAGTAGCAGCATGCCTGTCGCCCCAACTAACTAGGTTCTAAAAAAAAGGAAATCTACCAAAGTAGAGAAGAGAAGTGGAGGAGGGCATATTCGTATGGGCTCCCGGGCGCCCTTCCCCCCCGCCAGAACCAATAATCCCCTGAGTGAAATAAAAAAAATAAAAACTATAGGATAGCAGATGTGCATCTCTTCAAGGGAAACTTCAAACACCGCCCAGCCTTCCTAAAGCATAAGTTTAAGTGATCCCGTGTCCATCATTCTTAAATCAAAGCCAGTCTTTCAATCTCATCCTTGCCCCTTCCGATCAGACACATGAGTCCCCTCCGGACAAACCACCTCTTCCACCAGACAATCCAAGTACGAAGGAAATGTAATAAGATTCAATGCAAGACAAAACAGAAGAACGAAAGTGCTGTGAACACAGTCAGGTCCAGAGACTCCCTTCCCCGTTACGAACTCCCAACATTGATTCGTCCGCCATCCTAACCGCTCCGATGTATAAGGGAGTGACGCAGTTTCGTTCCGACAACAGTTCTCATCAAAAGACTCTGGAGTGAGAACATCAATCAGTCCTTCCATAGTTGGCAACGATCGTAGGCTTAACAATCTATTGGTGGCATCTAGCTTGTTCTCATCGTCCAAAACACTGGTCAAAGGCTCCAGCACCTCACATAGGATGGGGTCTGCTTCCTCCATCAGAGTGGCTATTTTGGGTGTCTCAGTCGTCTCCATTTCTTGTGGTGGAGTAGGGTCCGGTCCAAGTCATACCATCTCAGGCAAACGCGTCACCATCGTCTAAAGGCGGCCTTCGACGTACACATGAAGTGACTCAATGGCTGCCAACACAGTTCGCAGCGACGGGTCGCTCCCGGTCCATCCCACCACCCCTCGATCGGTGACAGTTATGATTGCATCCCCCAACGAGCTCGATCTCTCAGAGGGGGGCGGGCGAGTCGGGAATGGTCGACTGCAGAGGGAGACTTATCAGTTGTTCCGATGAAATCCGATGTCCGCCACTGCCCGCGGAGATCCCGGCCCAGCGAACACCAGTGGGCCCTTTACCGGGTCACCGGGCAGGACCCCCGCCCACAGCCGCAACCGTTGGGTTGTCTCCCCTAGTCCGACTTTCACCAAGGCAGCCAAACGTCATCCACATCAATCCGAGAAAGCGAAAAAGAAGTTTTCCCTTTTCTCTCTTTTCCCCCACCTCGGTAGACCGGACCCGGTCACACCACCACAGCCGATGTTGTTGAACTGGAACCCGGATGGGCCAGTACTCGAGACCCCAGCTTCTGGGCAGATCTAGGCCGCAAACTTCCACTCGACATATCTTCGTCAGCCGAACAGGTAGAAATCCCGGGATAGCGCCATTAATCTCCCGGCAGGTTCATACACACGGTGGCTGGGCGCAAGGACAGGATAAATGACAGGATATTCCGGCGGGAGTCAGAGGTCGGTGGAGCCGGGAGCCTACGCGGCAATCTTGGTTGCTAGCTTGGCTCCTCCCCCTCTGCGGTTCTATTTCGATGTAGTCAGCAGGCGAGGGCAGGCGGGGGATGGCAGTGTCGTACGCAGCCCAGCTGTGTCACGGGCGTCGATCGGGCGTCTCAGGCAAGTCGTCCCGCTCTCGTTCCAGTCCTCAATCGATTGACGCCTCGCCTCGCTGCACACATCTTTTCTGATTATGGAGCAATCCACCACCCGCAGTGGTTCTATCACCCCTCAGATGCCCCTTCTCTGCGGCAGCAGCAGTTAGATGATAGGAGCGTCCGCCATCTTGGTAATCTTCCGGGGTGCAGCGTATTTGAATTTTCTGCATCAAAGAGGTCGTTTCTGCAGATTACACTGGTGGTAGGCGGTGTCTGCAGATTTCTGATTATGTTTCATGCCAATATTTCCTTTGGCCTCCGACATATGGGCAGGATATTGTTATTCAAATCTCCTGAGCAGCAAGAGCCTCATACAAGTGCGGCCATCTTGCTTGGGCGCCCTCTAGCACCCCCAGCTTTTACATCTATCTTACCTAAGAACACCAGGTGTACAGCCTGCTCTTTGTGAGGTTTGCTGGGGTGAAAAAAAGGCACGCCCGTGCATAAGAGGACCATGTCACATTGGATCATAATCTCCTTGAAGATATGCTCTGTGTTGCCCAAAAAACAACCGCCAGAGGGTCTGCAAACCCATTCCACCAGGGCTAAAGATGCTACCACTGCCTTGGCGTGCAGAGTTCCTAACCTGGACATCTACCAGGTGGCTATGTGGGTGTTGCTCTATATATTTATGAGGCACTATTGTCTGGTTCACCAGGTTCACTAAAAGGGGCATTTCACCGGCTTTGTCCTATAGGACCCTTTGGTTTGAGCCAATTCACAGTCCCACCTTCTAAAATGTGCTGCTCTGATATCTATTCAAGAGGTGAGGAATCTGTGGCTAGAAGTTACTTACCTTTGGTAATTATCTTTCTGGTAGAGACTCTACCTAACTACAGATTTCTCACTGACCCTCCCATCCTTCCTGTTCTGTGAATTGGATTCATTAATAAGATCCTAATCTAGGAATCTACACACTCATCAGAACCAATTTGGTATTGGGACTCTGCGTCTGGGGACGCGGACAGCCTCAAAAGCTACTGACAGTGTGACGGTAAGAAAAATGTGTATTTACATATACATATAGATATAAATAAATATATATATCTTTCATTTACATTACCAATTAAAACTATTTTTAATTATCATATTTTGTATTTTCATATTTTAGATAAATTATACATAATGCTATAATTATGAATTTTTAATATATATTTACCACATTATTTTACAATATTCTGTTCCACAATAATTTGATTTTTTGATAATTTTCATACAAAGTATGGAAACCTAGTTTTTATTGTAGGCTATATTTTTCACACAATATTCTGGTGTCATGATAATGTTCTTGCTATTCTGTCATACAACTAAGTTGACAGGCCTGTAGATGTCACTGGATATGTTTTTTATTTTTTAGCATATTTGTTTATTTTTTATTAGTTTACAGTCGCGACAGAGAGGAACAAACCATGCCTCAAACAACATAATTACTAAAGCTGGATTACATACAAAATCTACAATGGTCTCTGTGTAACAGGTTTAGCATGCGTATGTAGAGCTACCATAGCCAGTACATTGTTGGTTTTCCAATCAGTAGTTTAAGAAGTTCCCTTTCAAATCTGTCGAATTTTTTAACGTAGCACGAGTTATCGGGCAGCGTACAGGCAGCATATAGGAAACAACATCTTCGCGACTGCTACCCTACCCATCGTAGATAAGGGCAACATGTTCCAAAATTAGACATGGGCATGGAGACTATTTAGCATGTGAGTGCTACCTGGACAGCTAAGTAGCGGAACCTGTCCCGTCTCCCACCTTAGCCCTACTTGTGGGAGCCCCTCTATTGAGACTTCTCTCAGCTATGCCAATGGGTATAGCAGCAATTTTCCCTGGCAAATATAGAGCCCTGAAGCCTCCCCAAAAGCCTAATGTTTGGTCAGTATCCTTGGAATCTAATTTTGTGACTGCTGTAAATAAAGGAGTACATCATCCGCATAGAGGGACAGCACATGCATGACGTTCCCTGCCCGAATGGCCCATTCCCCCAACACCGCCGTGCTGATGTACAGCCAATCTCTCCCCAGTCACTGAAAATAAGAGGAGGGAGAGAAACCAACAGCCCTGTCTAGTCCTACTCTATTTCCCAGCTGTCTGACACATATCCTCCGGTATGCACCTGTGCCATAGGGTTCGAGTACACTAACAAGATCCACTGCAAGAATTTGGCCCCAAAGACCATTCTTCGGAGGACCTCCATCATATAACCACATTCTAGAGTATTAAAGACCTTCTCCATATCCAAGGCTACCAGTGTGCCTTTTAGTTCAAATGTCTAGATCGCGTGCATAACAAGTGTTAATCATCAAATATTAATCATGGTGCTCCTTGTAGGTAGAAACCCACATTGGTCGTCATGCCCCAACACTCCAAGTAATGGCTTTTGCCTGTTGGCTAGTATTTTTGCTAATACCTTTACATCGACATTCATCATGGACAATGGGCGATAGGGCCCCAGAAGCAAGGGATCTCTGTCCCGTTTTTGTAACATGATTATGACAGCCTTCTGCATAGACTGCAAAAGTTGGCCAATATTTCTGGCCTCGAGAAACACCTCCCACAGACACCCTAGTAGCAGCGTGGCAAAGGCCTGGTAGAATTCTGGCAGCGATCCATCCGCCCCTGAAGCTGTATTATGCGGTAAATCAAGGATAACTGCATGAATCTCTTTTGGCTTGAAATACGCCTCTAATGCAAACTTCCCCTCCTTCAATAGTGTGGGAAGAACCAGTCCTACTAAGAATCGTAGCATGAGGAGCTTCTGCCCTGTTGTGGTCTCCTATAGCCTCTGTCAGATAAGTACTTAAGTATGTGTTAATCGCCCTTTGTGTACATAACAATGTACCATTCTCCCCAGAGAGCGCTAATATCATAGGTGTAGGGGTCTCCTTCTTAAGCAACCATTCGAGGAGTCGCCTCAACTTATATCGGTCCCTATGAAGTCATTGCCTGTAATCCTGCACCGTAAATCAGTCTAGTGCTGCCCAGGTGTCTCCAATTTCACTTTTTCATTTTCAGAGTTCCCCATTCACCTGCATCGCATCCCCGTACTGCCTCTGCAACCTAGCCAATTTCTCTTCTTGGTCTTGAAGCTCTTTTTGTAACTGCGCTTTCACACCATCAGGCCCTACAGTAGCTCTCCCCGGTGAGACAACTGGGGCTGCGAGCTGTGCCAGAATCCCAGAATTCTTGTCGATCTTGAGAAAGTCTGAAATAGCGCGTTTTTATTAGAGAAATTGCAGCCAACGTTTTTATCGCTTTTATCGCTATATTGTTATTTGTGTGCTTCATTTCTGGGGGGCTCACCTGAGTTAAGGGGAAATTGTAAACAGGTACTCTGACACCACTGACACACACCTTAAGAGCATTTCATTGTTTTTTACTACCGCTTTGCCGAATCTCGGCGACGGTGGGCGCCATCTTGAGGGAGGCAGGGAGAGCGCTCTAGTCGCGCCATACTCCCACCCCCTTTCCTTCCTATATCATGTGTAGAGCGGCCAGACGGCGCAGCGGGCTGGCGCAGCGGGCGCGCCGGACGCGCGCCGAAGCCGCGCCTAAGCCAAGCCCGTCTGCGCCCGTCCGCGACCGGACCGCGCCGGGCGTTGGGCACGCTGCCGGGTTGAAACCCATCATCAGGTACGACCCTAATCACTTACTGTCCCTACGCCCCCCACTCGATTCCCACCTTTCTGATTGCCCTCATATTGACCCCCTGTCTAGCCCCCTTGTATGCCTTCGTTGTAAATGGACTCCCCCCCTGCCCATAAACGACGCAGCCGACACGTCTGCCCCCTCGAAATGTTATTCCACCAACTTCAAGGGAGGTCTTGTGAATGCCAGGTCTTTAGCCTGCCATTGCCAGGACGTGCACGACTTAATATCAAACCATGAACTAGATGCCCTGTTCATAACTGAAAGTTGGCTCAACGATTCCTCTAACCCTGATTTGGCTATTGCCCTCCCTCCTGGTTTCACCATCTTCAGGAGGGATAGACCTTCTGGTCGAGGTGGCGGGGTAGCACTTATCATTAAGGAAACATTTCCCTGTCACACATTCGACGTATGTCACCTTAAGGACACGGAAAGCTTGGGTTTCTCTATTAAAATTAACGCCTCATTCTCCCTATCGGGAGGGCTCCTATATCGCCCGCCGGGCAATCCCACCTCCTTTCTTAACTCCCTGGATGAGGCACTTGGAGCGCTCATGTTACAATACCCTAATTTCACGCTCATTGGTGACATGAACCTACATATGGAATCACTTGTAGACCCCCACACTATTTCCTTCCTACAGTCCCTGAACATCTTTGGACTCTCCCAACGCATCAATACAGCCACTCACAGTGCTGGCCACACTATTGATGGCATATGCTCCAATCTTTCAACCCTTTCCACTTCCCCCCCGTTACCTCAAATCTGGACCGACCACTACTTTATCCCTTTTAACATTATGACACCTCTTACCACCCGTCCCAGCCCTAGGCATGCCCAAGCCTCCTTCTCAGTTAACTGGAAGAAAGTGGCCGAACGAATTAAACTAGAGTCAAAACCGGTGCCCCCACCCCCCATTGGAACTGGTGATGTCGAAATCGACTCCCGCAACTTTCATACCTGGATGAGCCAAATTGTCGCGGCTATTTCTGAGCCCAATAACCATCAAGAAAAGGGCCCTAAGAAGAAAAAGCCAAATGCCCCCTGGTACACTCAGATCCTAGCAGAGAGTCATCTTCTTTGTCGGAGACTAGAGAGACTCTGGAGACAAGCATATGATACGGTTTCCAGAACAAGTTATGTCCAACAGAGGAAATCATATCTCTCTGACATAAAAATAGCCAAAAAGGAATACTACACCAAGCTCATAATGGAAGCACACCAAAACCCAAAAACTATTTTTACCATAGTTAAGTCCTTCACTCACCCGAAAGTCCTCACCACTGACATACCTCCCTCAGAGAGTCTCTGCAATCAAATTGCAGATTATTTTGTCGACAAAATAGTCAATATTCAGAAAGATTTTCCCCCTCCTCCGACAACCCCCTTAGAGGCAACAATCAATTACCCCCTTCTTTCCACTTTTAAATCTGTCTCCCTGCAACAGACTAGCAAGGCAATCCGGGCCTGTAAATCAGGAGCGCCTACCGATTCCTGTCCCCCCATCATCCTTCATCACCTGATCGACACAGTCAATCCCTACATTAATGTTATCATCAATGAATCTCTTGAATCCGGACTTGTACCTACTGAATGGAAGAAGGCTACAGTAAAACCCCTGTTGAAAAAACAGAATAAATCGCCAACAGATTTGACGAATATGCGTCCCATCTCCCTACTTCCAATCCTTGGCAAAGTCACGGAGCATCTAGTGCATGAGGAGCTAAAAACTTTTGTAGAGGCCCACAACATCTTACACCCTCAGCAATCAGGCTTCCGCTCCGGTCACTCCACTGAAACAGCGCTGATCGAACTAGCTGATTCCATCAAGTTCCTGCAGGATGAGGGCAAGCAGGCTGTCCTCATCCTGTTGGATCTCTCAGCAGCATTCGACACCATCTCGCATGTCATCCTAATTAATCGAATGCGAGAGATTGGCGTGACTGACACAGCCTTAGCCTGGATTTCATCGTTTCTATCAAACAGGTCTCAGACTGTGTCCCTTGGACCCCACCTTTCCTGCGAAAAACTCATTACATCTGGAGTGCCTCAGGGGTCCATATTGAGTCCTTTGTTTTTTAACATTTACATGGCACCTCTTTTAGCTGTGATAGAATCACATGGGATTCTTGTCACGTCTTACGCTGACGACACTCAATTGGTCGTCACAATTGACAAGCAGCGGACCGACATTGATCTCCGGTTCAAAAACTGCCTTTCTGATGTCTTTAAGTGGTTAAACATTAACCATCTGAAATGCAACAGTGCTAAGACGGAAATCATCCCATTGGGTAAAAACCTTTCTTTCTGCCCGAAAGATTGGTGGCCCCTTGGTTCAGAGGCCCCCCCAAGTGCAGTTCCATCAGCCAGAAACCTAGGAGTTCAATTTGACTCATCTCTTTCCTTTGATGACCACGTCAAGACTACTGCCGGTCGCTGCTTTGGATTAATAAAATCTCTGAAATTTTTTTTCGATTTCCTCCCAATTGCAGCCAGAAAGTCAGTCGCGGTAGCCCTTATACTCTCCCGACTTGACTACTGCAATGGCCTTATGGCCGGAGTGAAAAAATCTACTCTCAGAAAGCTGCAGATCATCCAACATGCTGCAGCTCGACTGGTCTTACAACTCCCCAGAAGGTCATCAGCGTCTGCAGCACTAAATTCGCTGCACTGGATGCCATTGCACAAAAGAATTCTCTTTAAACTACTACTTACAGTTTTCAAAACAATGCAAAATACAGGGCCCCGCTACTTTGCAAAGCGTTTCATTCGCTACAACCCCCCACGCTGCTTGAGATCTTCTGGGACAAATCTGGTCCTAATCCCCAGATTTAAATATAAGACAAAGGGTGGGAAATCCTTCAATGTTCTGGCCGCCAAAGCCTGGAACAATTTGCCTGTCAGTCTCAGATCCATAGATAATGAAAACAATTTTAGAAAACTTCTCAAGACATGGGTCTATCAACAACCAGACTCCTCCGTCCTGGCAGCCATCTAGTCTTTTCCATTCCAAATCCATCCTTCTGTTATTCTCCGCAGCTTGCTCAGCGCCATGATGCTCCCCTGGGAGCGAACGTTAGCGCTATACAAATGCACATAAATATCAAATATCAAATACCATATACCTTGCTAAGGCACTCCCCCTGGAGCACCATCTTGAGGACATCCCATTCAGTGGCACTGGTCATCGCTGTCCCACAGTTGGTAGCAAAGTACACATCCAGGACCATAGCAATATCTTTGTGGAATGTAGTATCTCTGAGGGCCACTAGGGGAAGGCACCACGTGGGAACAGTGTGGGTGTAGGGTGTATGCCTACTACTGGTATACATGGCCAGTAGTGGGGCATGATCTGACAGAAATCAATCTAAATGCTCTACCTTAGGCAGTCGTTCCTCTAGAGTCTGGGATACCAGTAACCTTTCTAGTCTACTGAATGTATCATGTAATGGGGAATTCGATGTGTAATCTCTCCGCCCTGGGTTAAGTGCTAGCCAGGTGTCAATCCAATCCAAATTAATCATTACTTCCCTCAGAGTCCCACTCATCCCTGGTTTATGTTGAGGTCGTGGAGGGCTCCTGTATAGGGAACTAAACAATATGCAATTAAAGTTGACTGCCCAGAGGAGGGGAACCCCCACATAGGGTGTGATCATTGCCTGCATTTTCCCAAAAAACATCTTGTCATCCACATTAGGCGTATACACATTTAAGAAGCTGATTTTGGCTACATCTAGAAGCCCATATACTAAAATGTATCTATCTTCAACATCAGCACACGGGAGCCACCCAAATGGACATCTTCCTATCATATGCCAAGTACGTTGTGGAGTAGCACTTCACTCTCTATTTCTTCCACAATTTCCGCCTTTCAGCATCACTCAGATTTGTCTCTTGCAGGAATTCCAACCCCACCCCACACCTCCTAATATGCGAATGCACCCTGTATCGCTTAGTATGAGCCCCATGACTTCCAGGTGATGATCTTCGTGCTACCGCCTCATAATCATTTTTCCTTACATGCAGTTGAATCAGTCCTATACGGGTATTTGCACGGGGTCCCCAACACATCTATATATCTGTACGCACTAGTGTAGCAACCCCCTCTGACCCTTCAGTCTCTTCAAATCATTGTGAAGCCCCACTATTGCTATCCTGAACTAGTATACAACTGTATAGTCTCCCCCCGCTCACCCACCTACCCATATCCCCCACCTTCACCTGGGTAAACCTGCACCTCAGCAAATCTTTTCCTCACCTACGCCCTGCCTTTTGGCATCCCCTCTCGTAACAAACTAAGATGCAAGGCTCAAATATACCGCCTATATGTGAACTGTAGTACTAGACCCTATTCTAAGAAATTGCAAAAACCCGGAGAGAACAACACACTCTCTGTACAGAAGGACAATCCTATTCCACACAGTGGTGAGCAGACCTCTACGTAGTCCCTAACTGAGGGCCTGATTTACATCTTGTTAATGGTCCCACTATTGCTTTTTCGACAATTTCATTGCCCGCCTTCCTGGGGGGTCCACCCGTTCAATTTAGATGATGGCGGGTACATGAACGAAAGCCCCACTGAGTCCCCCCGACTTCACATGCTTTTCCCACCCGTCTCGGCGGTGTCAGAGGCAAAAGCCGCTGACGGAGGGAGTCCAGCCAGGATTACTGCCAACCTAATCACTATATGCCTTTCTGTCGGGGAAAATGTGACCAGGAAATCTCCTACTTCGAGTTGGCTGAATCGAAGGAACTGAGGTTAAAATGTTCCTTTTTTGCTGTTTCTGATTCCGTTTCCACCTTGGACTCCATTGTCCAGGTCCTTCGTTTGCTGCAACTTGACCACAACGCCACTCTGTTGCCGCCGGGAGCAAAGGTAAGTATTTTTACACTTGTCTCACTATGAATCGTGTGCTAGCATTTCCTTTAGCCTCGTGTATTTTTACGTCGTTTACATACAGTTTTTTATGTGTATTGCACGAGTGTTCATCTTACAACTTATCGTTGTAAAATGTACACACCTGTATTGACACTTAAAAAATATTTATTTGGTGGTGGTGGTTATGGGTGTCATGCTTAAGGTGCCTGTGGGTGTACATTCAACAGTGTATGCATGTTATTGGTGTGCAATACTATCTGTAAAAAAAGGGGATTACACATTACTTGCATACAAACCCGCCGGCATGACGGTGACGGAGTACTGGTAGCCAGTAGAGAAGATGCAACGGTTACACAATCTGTTGATGCCACATTTACATACGGCGCACAGAAGGCCGTCGGCTCAATGGAGTACTTGGGACCACTACCGCAGCAAGACGATGATAATGCTGCCAAGATCCAAATAAGGGCCTAAGATATGTAAATATGTGTAGGGTAGTTATATGTCCGTGCCAACCAGTGTGACCTTTCATGGCTATCCCCTCATTGTATTTTGAATCCACACTTACTTGTGTCTACCAGCTGCGCTCCTTCATGATAGAGCCACTGCTCCACAGGGACCCAACAGAAAAACTCCATCCTGCTCCCCTCCCATTGCCTTGCTGGGCGCATCAACAAACTTCACGCCATCCCGGCCTCGCCAACAGCAATACATCAGTCTAGCTCAATCTGTCGGCAGCCCTAATCCCTGTCTGGCCGTCAAATTTCTTTCATCAGCAATCCCTCCTATGCAGCCACCAGTAACACTACCACCAATTCCTCCACCATCTCCAGTGTGCCATCCTGTTGTACTTCAATAGAAGGACTCAACCTGTCTTTTGTCATGCCCACCTCCTTCTTTTTGACAACCCACTCTGTCTGCTGCAGTTTCTTCGAGTCCCACTGCTTGGGCCTTCAGACGCCTCCCTATTGTCTCTGTTATCCAGCCAGTCCCACGCCTCCTCCAGCTGCAGGAAGTAGTTCATGTGCGACCTTCATGCATCACTTTAAGTTTTCAGAGGTACAAAAGCATTTGTTTAATGCCTAGTTGGTGCAGTTGTTGTTTGGCTGCCGGAAAGGACTTCTGTTGGGCCTGTAGTTTTTTCATGTAGTCTAGGAAAATCCTTACAATGAAGCCTTCAAACATAGGGTCCCCTTTGATTCTAGACCACTTCAGGATGCCATCTAGACTCCCTAGTTGAGAATGTGTGTGATAAGTACACTTGGGGGGAGGGGTGTCAGGAGGCGGATGCAGGACCAGTGCTTTGGGGACGGCCCTTTCAATGACATCTATGATCGACAGTGTAACTGGATCCATTGTATATCCGAGCCACTCCCCCAAGAAGAGGTCAGGAAAGCTTTCTTCCAATCCCTCTAGAAACTCCCCAAACTGCAAATTGCACCTTCAGGCGTCCTCAACTCAGTCCTCCAGATATGGCGCCCTGATAGTGAGTGCAGAACGTGGACTGAAGTTACTCCACCTCCTTTGTGAGTGCTGTGACATTCCTTTCAGTTGCTAGGAAGTATTCACTAACTTTGCGTAAGTCCACAGATTGACCTCTATAGAGATCAAGCTCATTTTTTGTTCCAGTGCCTATTTAGATTGCTGAATGGCCTCTAGGATCCATGCATCTGAGGGTTTCAATGTGATGGGTGAAGATCCTTCCTTCTATGTCTGCCTCCTCCACCCCCCCAGCTCTGCCAGTATATTCTGTCATTTCTCCATTAATAAGTAGCCCCGCCGAGTTAGATATCAACATGTGGGAGAAAACCTGTGTTCCCTTAGCGGAGAATAGTGGGACTACTAATGACGTCAACCTTTGTTCACTGAACTTGCATGACATGGAGATCACTCCCACTTTGAGTGATATTAAGGTTGAGTGGGGCGGGGCGGAGGGTTCATCACACGATGCTTCATCAATGATGTCTAATTGTATGCTTTTGGATAGTGGAAAGTGTTTAATTCTTCCTACTAACTATATGGCAAGCGACACGGAGGGTATCAGTGGGAATGAAGAACTTGTTGATATTGTATCCCCGCCTGAAAAATGTATCCTTGGTGGTCAGTTAAATGAAGAGGTCCTTTCTAACACCATCAATCCTACCCCTGCTTATATAGTACATTCCATACTTAGCTGGAACGTGGCCGGCCTAGCAACAAAAATTGCATCACAATCATGGTTGGATATGGTGAATACTCATTCAATCCTCTGTTTTCGAGAAACCTGGGCCTTAAACCCACTGCATTTACTAGGGTACCAGACCTTCCACGCTTCGGCCTTGGCGACAAATCATGGCAGAAACAAGGGCGGTCTGGCAATATATCTCAGTATTAATAGTGGACTAACTGTGCTGACACACATCCCAAAAGATTCCAATCAGATAGTTATGATTGGATGGGGTAACTCCCTTAATCTCATCATAATAAATTTTTATAATAATTTAGTTCCTGAAGCTCTAAATCAAGTTTTAAATGACCTAACTCATGCAGTTCTCACTTTGAAAGAACGTACCAACAAGGAATGTATGATTGCCTGGGTGGGTGATTTTAATTGCAATATTTGCCAGTATGGGCCAAAAGAACTTTGTGGCCTAGAGAGTATAATGGACGAAACCCCGAATCATTTCAGTCATTCAAAATCAGGGGATAGTTTAAATAGCTTTTTTTTTTTTTTTTAACTTAGATTTTGTTAATGAATTATGCTCACCGTCACTACCTTTTCAAACTACTTTCCATGGAAGAGGCTCAAATTCTGTGATTGATTTTACCCTTTTCTCTAAATCACATGCCAATTTGCTCTCCTTATGGAAAACATTGGATGAGGTGTATGGAGACCATTACGCTCTAATGTTTAATATAAGGAAACATATAGGGCCCGATGTAGGTAATCTCGATTTACCTACTCTTAAATACCGAATCATACCGATTCGGTATTTAAGAGTAGGTAAATTGGAAGTAGGCAGATGTAGGTAATTTTTCTTTTTCAATTACCGTATCTGTAAGATTCGGTATTTACCGATTCGGTAAATACCGAATCAGTATTTGCCATTGATTCCTATGGGCCTTGAAGCCCATAGGAATCAATGGCAAATACCGATTCGGTAATTACCGAATCGGTAAATACCGAATCCTGCCAGGGGGAACGGGGTGTCACTTTGACACCCTGTAGCACCCCAATGTCAGGCTTGTGTGCCATGTGGCACACAGACATGCCCTAAGGGCATGTCTGTGTGTCACATGGCACAGGTGTACATGCACAGATGTGCATGTACACCTGAATTCGTTATTTACCATGCAATAGTATTACATGGTAAATAACGAATTCTTAGGGGCCCGTGGCACTGTTTAAAGCACCACCTACATCTGCATTTACAGATTCGGTATTTGTACCTAATCTGTATTTACCAATTCGGTAATTTTACTGATTCGGTAAATACAGATTCGGTAAAAATACAGAATCTGCAAATACATGCCCCCTACATTGGAAAAGGCATTTACCGGTCGGTAACGGCCGAATTCGGCCGTTACCGACCGGTAAATGCCTACCTACATCGGGCCCATAGAGAGGTCACAAACGATCATAAATACCATTAACTATCAACCCCATATTTCCATGGGACGGACACATGGCTACACTATTAAATGGAATAAAGTGATCCCTAAAACACTTTTTAGAAACCTACTATCCGAAAGACGTACGGAAATTAACATATGCCTATCTCCATTAGAAGACCCGCAAAAAATACTAGACTCGTTTAATAAAATTCAGCAGACCCTTAAATCCCTATTGACACGGCAACCCAAATCTGGAATTAATAACACGAGAGGTTGGTTTGATAAACATTGTACCGCTGCTTTAAAAAATCTGAAAAAGGTGCTACATACCACCCCGCGATCTATAGAGGCTATTAGACAGGCCAGACGTAATTATCGCAAGGCTATTAAGAACAGAGAAAAAGCCTTGAAACAAAAGGCCTGGGAAAATCTAATTTCTGCCTCTAAAAATAAAGATGCCACGGCATTTTGGAAGGCAGTAAATGCCCCCTTTCTGCGAGGCAACCAACCGGAAATGATAGATCTTGCCATCGATGGGGATACTTGGGTCGCTCACTTCAAAAATTTGTATGATGGACAGGAGCTATCACTTATTGCTCCTGAGGGTGGCATTTTACGATCTCCGATCTCCGAATCTCAAGTGAAAAAATTTCCGTTGGATCTTGTTTTTTCATGTGAAGAGGTGAGTCTGGCTATTAGAGAAAGCCCGGCCAATAAGGCACCGGGTCAAGACTCGATACCAGTAGATGTTTTTAAAGGTAATTTAGATTTCTGGGCCCCCCTGTTAGCTTTAGTAATGAACTGTGCTAATACCCATGGTCTAATACAAACTTGGTCAGAAGCTATAGTGGTCCCCATTTTTAAAAAGGGGGACAGGCACGACCCGTCCTGCTACCGTCCAATCTCATTGATTGATGCTTTAATGAAAGTAGCGGGGTGTATCATTTTAAAACGGATGCAAAATTGGATTGAGGAATTGGATATCCTCTCGATTTTTCAGTATGGTTTTCGTCAAGGTATGGGGACGGTCGAGCAGAGCCTTAATTTACATCTTTTAATTTCCAAATACACCATAGCAAAAAAAGGGAACCTTTTTATTACATTTATAGATTTAAGTTCAGCATTTGATTGTGTTGAACACAAACAACTGTGGGCTGCCCTTAAAAGCCTTGATCTGGATCCTTCTATTTTAAATTTCATTAAAGAATTATATAAAGATGCTGGAGCAAGGGTTCGCTTTGGACAACAGGGAGAGTGCTCATCAAGATTTTCAATTAGGAGGGGGGTAAGACAGGGGTGCATTTTGGCACCCCTCCTCTTCTCACTCTATATTGATAAAATTGGTGATCACCTTAACAGTTTTCCTTATGATTACCCTGTCGTGCAAGGCTCCCCTGTCCCCATCCTTTTACATGCGGATGATGCCGCAATTTTACCGCAGACCAGACTGGGCCTTCAGAGGGCAGTCTCTAAGTTCACTCTTTTTATGAGGGACAAGGGACTGAAGGTCAACATTAGAAAAACTTACTCTATGTCTTGTCGACAGGGAACAAAGATAATACCCTGCCCTGTCTTCATAGATAACAAAAAAAATAGAGATTACAGATCAATTCCCGTATTTGGGGATTTGTTTCCATCGTAAATCCACTTGGAAACAAGCTATTTTAGCGAGAAAATTAGCTTTTACTAAGGCCATTGGTGCCCTGCAGAACTTTGCAATTAAAAGGAAGACCTGTCAAAGAGTTGATTGTCATTTATAAAGCCAAATGTGTGTCTACGGCGATTTATGGTTCAGGGGTATGGGGAATCGATTCGGTACTTTGTATCCAACAGATTGAGAATCGCTTTCTCCGGTACCTCTTGGGGGTACGAAAATCCACCCCAAACTATTTTATACATATAGAACTCGGCCTCGCATACATTTCGGACATTATTATGACGGAACCCATCCTTCTATGGCATAGGCTCTGGCTGACCGCTGAAACTGCCTTTAACCGTAACATCATATCCGACTGTTTACAATTGGATGGTGTTAAGCGTGTTAAGTGGCTATCGACAGTTGAAAATATGATGAGTGACATTGGTCATCCAGAGTTTTTTAAGAACCCCGCTACCATGGAATCAATATTAAGGAAGGGGCTTCGTAAAATGGTTTTGGACCATTTAGAAAATAAAAGATGGAAGACGGAGAAACTAAAAAAGTCCGTACTAGCCTACCAAAATATAACTCTTGAGCGGGGCCCACAATTATATCTTAACAGTGATATTAATAGCTACGCTAGAATGCTTTTATCCAGATTTAGAATGGGTTCCTTTTTTCGACTGATCACATTTCCATCTTGTAATGATTGGTCGAGACAAATCTTGCCCTGTCCCTGTGATGATGTGGCCCTCCAATCAAACTTGCACTGCACTTTATTCTGCAAATTTTATCAGGTTCCCGGGAAAATTTTGTTAAGACCAATTCTTAAAGAGTGGGGGATCCGTTCTTGTAGAGAGGCGTTTTTTAAACTACAAAGGATGGAAACCCCAAAAATAATTTTACTCTAATTACATTTTTGAAACTACTGGTGAAATTTAGAAATTCAATGAATTGACTGTATATATCTTTTAAAAAAAATGTTTTAACCCATAGGGCTCTTTGAATTGTACAATCTTAAATAATGTTTTTAAACTATTTATTGTATTTCTTGTGTATGAATATGATTAATATTTCCCCTTTCTTCATCCAAAATTGTAATGATACTGGCCTCTTGTGATACATAGTGAAATCTGCATTGTGCTTTTGATGTATTTTTAATTGTAAGCTTTTATGATATGAAATTTTATATCGAAATAAAGCTCTATTTGATTTGATTTGATTTATTGGTCCATAGTTGTCAGTTGGGAAAATCTCGAGGGCCTGTTGCTGCCCATGCTATTGTCCCAGAGGCCAGCCCCCTTAGAGGTATCCCCAAGTGGGTCCACTGTTTCTGTATTTTAGCTGCTCTTGAGTGTCTGGGGGTGGGAATTCCCTCTCATGCAGTTTAGTTTGTCCACGTTGGCCTGCTACGCACTGCGTCTTCTATGCGCTCACTCAGTTGCAAGGCCCCTGTCATCCCCAGACCACATTAGGCTGCAGGGACCCTTCTCATAGGCGCCCCTGCCACTGGCTGGTCCCCCTGGTCTCCACCGCCCCACCAAGGGGGGCCTCTCCCAGTCCAGGTTACCAGCTGTCTACTGCCAGCCTTTCATTGGTGGTGCGCTGCAGCCTGCCTCCTTAGCCACGCTGTCGTCCGTGGGGCAGGTGCTAGCTGAGAGTCCCCAACATTCTTTGCCACTCCCTGCAGTCCGACCGTGTCTAGCCGCAGGGACCTTCTCCTCAGGACCTCCTACAACTGGTTGCCCTAATGGATCTCTACCACCGCTTTCCTCTGTGGCCTGCAGGATAATCTGTTGCAATGCACCAGGGCCAACCTTCTTAATCAGTCTTTCTTCCACTCGGCTTATAGAGAGCTGCCAACAATCTTCACCGTCGCCTGAAATAATTGCCGGGTTCACCTCAGTCCCTCTGGTCAGGC
This sequence comes from Lissotriton helveticus, assembly GCF_964261635.1. NCBI lineage: Eukaryota > Metazoa > Chordata > Amphibia > Caudata > Salamandridae > Lissotriton > Lissotriton helveticus. Next base: position 127,588,584 of record NC_136070.1, on the reverse strand, counting down.
GCTACAGACAGAGGGCAGGGTGGGGGCCTCTCACACCAGGACCCACACTGATCACTCTGCTTCTCTCCCGGCTCTACAGCAATAGCGGGCTGAGGCAGCAGAAGGCCTGGCGGTCCCCACTCCCAGAGCATGGGTGTGGCCCCAGTCACGTCCTCCACACTGCAGCCTCAATTTGCCGCTCCTGCTACTCTGTGCACCTTTCCGGCTGCTGGGCACCGCTCCCGCACCACTCCCCTGGTGTGCAAGGTCTAGGGGCCAGATATAGGTCGCCAAATACCGGTCGGTAACGGCCGATTTCGGCCATTACCGACCGGTATTTGGTTTCTGAGATGTAGGGGACCCAAATTTTAACAATTCTGTACATTTACCGATTCGGTAAATTTACCGAATTGGTAAATCTAGATGTAGGTGGCACTTAAAATAGTGCCACAGGCCCTTAAGAATTCGTTATTTACCATGCAATACTATTACATGGTAAATAACGAATTCCTGTGTACATGCACATCTGTGCATGTACACCTGTGCCATGTGGCACATATACATGCCCTAAGGGCATGTATGAGTGTCACATGGCACACAAGCCAGAATCAGGGGTGCAACAGGGTGTCAAAGTGAAACCCTGTCCACCTTGACAATTCGGTAATTTTACCGAATCGGTATTTACCGATTCGGTAATTGACATTGATTCCTATGGGTCTCAAGGCCCATAGGAATCAATGGCAATTACTGAATCGGTAAATACCGATTCGGTAATTACCGAATCATACCGATTCGGTAAGAGTTACCGAATTTTTACCTAAATCTCATTTACAAAATCTAGAATACCGAATCGGTAAAATTCGGTATTCTAGAGTCGGTAAATAAGATTTACCTACATCGGACCCTTGATGTGGTATTATCACAGCCCAACTCTCATCTTAGTTCCACCTCTCTCGCTGCTGCTGGGCAGGCCACTTCCTGTTGCAGAGGTACAGATCTCCCCAAGCCCTCACGAAGGGGTCCTCACCAATCATTGCCCTCCGCCGCAGGGCAGACTACAATCAATATTCCCAGGTGTCCACAGGATACTGCAGGATCACACGGGGTCCCAGAGCTACATCTCAAGCCATGCTGTTGGACATCTTGGTTGGCCACGCCCGAGATGTCACTGGAAATGAATGCATCAGTTCATCCCTAAAGCCCTTCGATTTCATTGAACTCATGCCGGAATTCAACAGCAACACAAATGTTCAAAACTATTGTTGAAATTTCACACCATTTGATGATCACATCCACCCTAACGTCATACCCGAGTTTCTTTAATGGTTTATCAGTGATTTCCTTAAAAAGATAGTAAATATAAAATATCATTTACCACCCTCCACTATGTCGCCTCACATGAACATGCCAACTGTGTTAGCCAAGGCTTGTTTTTTGTTTTGTTTTTTACAACTAGATTTGTATTATTTTCGCAATAAAATCAGATCGATACAACATGTAACAGTGAAGTCAGAGTGCCGAAACACGTCGATCATCCGTTCAAATACATTAATGGTAAAAAATACAAATTGAAAATTCCTGGAGTCTCCAGTGCCTTGTGTTCTCGTTAGCAGTGAACAGGACGGAGTGGAACAACATGATAAGTAGTCACAAAACTTTGTCAAAGCTTTCATATTTTATCAAACAAGGCGTTAAGGCAGTACGAAATTCCACCAAACTGTCTTGCCCTACTTCACACTGCTCAGATATTATTATTCATCATGTGAAAGAACTACAGATTATCGTAAATTAGATCATCAGTTGCCTCCCTTTGCAGAACCTATACTTGATCATGTAGCGTATTGTCCAAATGCAGTCCACGGTAGATAATCAAATGTTATTTATAAGATTGTGCAGGGGGACTGTATGCTGATCTTCCTTGAACTCTGTAGAAATTTCAGTCCAGTAGATTTGGAATGAGGCGCGATAAGCCGTTCAAATATCTGAATGATTTGTGTAACCTCTGAAGGACAGCAGTTCACAAGTCTCAATACTTGTAGGGCTGACAACCTTTCATGCTTCTGAACTTGTTACTATGAGTTCTCCAAGTCGGTTGCTCAGTGAGCTGGTATATCCCCCTTGAATAGAGTTACTAATACGGGCCAAGTGTTAACGTCAGACGGCAGGGCTTAGGTGACTGAAATACTCCTTATTTCAGGTTTGTGATGAATAACATTCAATAATTGGCACCTCCTCTGTGGTTCCTGCTTGTTTTTGTCCTGTATTGCACCCAAAAACTTTGGCTGCTTGCAGTAAATTGTCTGGGTGAAATTTGCAAAAGTCAAGCAATTGTATCTAAACTTGCTTCATTCCACATTTGCCCCTTCCACATTTGTTGCAATCCCGGCCAAGCTCCCTTCCAGTGTTGCTTGCCACATGTAGCTTTCTAAAGAGCAGAAGCAAAGTTTCCTCTTAGCTGTGGGCTATTCCAGGGGGCTGATTTAAAGTCGGTGAAGCCCATACAGCCATTGCAGCAATAGCAACATGGGCTCTTAGCTCTACATGTACTTGTTCTTACTCTTCCATGGTGCAAATGGGCACCACAGGAATAGATGATTTGTAAGTGATGTCAGCAGGAAAAAACAGAAAGGTACTAAGGTCAGGATGGGCATCTCTTTGTTCTTAATAAGACATTTACTTAAGGTTCTCCATTAAATATCTAACTTCAAGTTATATCTCTAATGTTTAGTCTCATCTTAGTATTCACAATAGTCATTGGTACAAATCAGCATCGCATATATTTATTTCTAAGAACTGTTCACTAACAAGTCTCTTTTTGTTTTTTAGGCATGCTCCAAACACCAAGCCCTAGCCGAGATCCCTTTGAGGTACCCCGTCTGCCTGATCCTAACCTAGTATTCCCTCCGACCCCTAGGCGCTGGAATGCACAGAAAGACTCCACCTTAGAAAGGCCTAAAACTCTGGAGTTTGTGCCAAGGCCCCGTCCCTCTACCAATCGGCAGCGTCTTGACTCATGGTGGTTCATCTCGCCCAGTCGGAATCGGGGTGAATCGTCAGCCAACAGCTCAAGTACTGAAACGCCAAGCAACTTGGACTCATGCTTTGCCAGCAGTAGCGGTAGCACAGTGGAGGACCGTCCAGGGCTTCCTGGCCTGTTGCCTTTTCAAATGGGAATCCCTGTCCGTGAGCGAACGCTTTTAGATGTCGATGCAGTGGGACAAAGCCAGGACAGCACGGTTCCACTTTGCCGAACAGAACAGAAAACAAACAAATGCGCTGCCTATGAACTGAACCAGGACCTCTGGTCTTAGCATGGTCTTTACCTGGAAAACAAAACAACTCCACACAAGTCAACCACAATTCTTGCACTGAGAATGCACTTTGAAGACATTTGAAGTAGAAAGATAGCATAAAAGTGATATTGCGATGATGTGCAATTGCCTTTCGTATGAGAGACAAAACTCCAATATAAGCTGCTGACCCAAACCACTCAGTGTTTATGAAAATTATGTCTTCCTTTCCATTGTTGTGGGAGATTGACCATGATATAAAAAAGTGGATCAGTTGTGTTGAGAGGACATCTGTGATTTTGAAGATGTGTGAGTGATCATCCTGTATCTTTGGATCAAGTTCATAAGTAAGAGGTGATCAATTCTGCAGTGTTAAGCATGTGCTTGGCTAGTTTGAAATATCATCAAAGTGGTATTAGCCAAATGCTATGAGTGTTATTTGTTAATTGTCCACCTGTCCTTTCGCCTCTGAACTTTGTTTATGTGTACATATGCTTGGTAAGATTGGACTGCACAACATGGCCTCGTCAATGGAGATCCTTTACTTTGTTTACAATACCTTCAGCTCCAATGTTAGGAGAATCAGTACAATATTTAAGTAAGCATTCTGATTATATAGGTTATATATGCAAAAAATGCTAGCCCCCTCTGTTCCTTGTGACGTTCTGCGCAGCACGGCTACAATCCTGCACAGCGGGGCATAGCTGCTCGGCCTGTAATGAGGTATTCCCATTTACACCCACAATGTGAGTATAGCACAGTCTAGGTGGCGCCCAAGCTACTGCGTAGAGTCCTCTGATTGCCAATGGTCTTCTGCAGGATACCTGTATTTTGAATCCTAATGTATTAGTGTGCATGGAGGCATATTGAGTAAGTGTTATCCATCCCTCATGCTCTCCCCTAGGGCTACATGCATTTCCAGCTCAGTAGCTTTCTAGAACCCTCATATCTTTCTAGGTTGTAAAAGGTATTACAAAATGTCCAATACAAATCTGCCACAGAATTCCCGATTAGCTGCAGTGTCATTATGATATAAAACTATTATTATTGAAGGTTGAATGTCATAATATTGACTTCAAAATATTGTGCTACAAACAAATTTAGAAACAATATGTACAGCTAAAATAATATGAATTTTAGAATATAGAGCAGTGGTTTCTTAACTTTTTGATATCTGTAGACCCCCATTTAAACATTAGTGGAATCCGGTGGACCCCACTAAATCATTATTAGAATTGAGAACCTCCACTGAGTCATAACTTAAAGCTGGAGACCCGGGCCTAAGTATTTTCGATGATTTGAAATGCAAACCAATAAACAAAAAATACAGAAACAAGCATTCATCAAGAAAATACATAAAAGACAAAATATGTTATCTATTGACATATATATTTTTTAAATCTTATTTTAATTGTTTTGGGAATGTTGGGCCTTTTTGTAATTTACTTAAGGCTGCCCATTGTCCATACTATATTCTGTTTGATGCATATCATTTAATTTGCAAGCGGTTGCTGACTCCCTGGGTAGAGTTTGGGAACCCCCAGGGGTGCCTAGACCTCAGATTAATAACCACTGATATAGAATAAGCGCAGAATTTGTATTCTTAACTCCGCATCTACATACCTGAAATATATGTACATGCTGGTAACGGGTTCCGATATGCAGAGTTAAGTATAGTAAATCATGGCGAATAAATATGCAGAAAATATTTACAATAAGAATATTCATATGCAATGGGTGCGTTTATAAATGTAAGGACAGGGAAAATGTGTGGTTGATTTTAACACAATGAAGAGAACACTCAGCATGTGGCAGCTATATGCTTAGTATGTTTACCAAATCTCACACATTTACTTCTCTGGGATAGATTAATAATCCTTGACATTACTACTAAGAGCAGCAGAGCAAAACTCTGAATTGTTTTTGGCAAACCAGGTCTCCTCAACTCTGTCAATAGTCTAACTTGTGCAAGATATACTACCTTCTTGTTTTCTAGAAATGTTATCACATTGAATCAGCATCTGTATTACCCTATTGCAAGATTTCAAGACATTTACAATACGCTTATATATTTTTTTTGTGGTCCAGAAGAGTCTATGTGCAGGGTCTCCTGGAGAAATAGTTCTATCGAGAAAGGGTAGATTATGCTTTGAATAATTCCAAGTCCGGCATACCACAACCCACCCTTTCCATTGTTAGGGATATACTTGTAAACAACACCAAAGAAAGGTTATGCCTGTCACAATGGCCTAGTACCAGAGAACAGCTACTGCTGGACAAGCCATGAACTTTATTTTTTCACATTCAATATTGCATTATGAAATATTTAAGTGCATTACACAATTACTTATCAAAGGTCACCTAATCGATACAGGCCTTTCCATGTCTTACGTCACGCTGTGAGACAGGCCTCTCCATGTGTTGGCTCACTCAGTGAGATTAGTGAACAGGATTAAGGGCCAGATTTATCAGTGTCACCCAAAGTAGCACAGCTGCCAATAATGCTGGGTTGTGTTGTGTTGCATGACAGGGAAAGAGCAGGAGAGCTCCATATCTACGGAGAAATGACACTCTCCTCCCCTCTGCCTAGCTCTGGCACAGAATTTTGCTGCAGAGAGCTACACACACACACACACCTTTGTGCCATAGTGAAAGGGTGTGTGCATGAGTCTAGCATAGGTTTTATACTGAAAGGGCCATATTTACAAACATTTTGCGCAGTGTTTCTGTCACAAAAGTGATGCAAAAAAAGCACAAAAGATTTGTGCTGGAAAGTTCCCTAAAAGTAGAGCAAACCAGAAGGATTCATTCCTTTGCGTTACATATCGTCAAGGGGGCGTTCCATGGGAGGTACATGGGCATATCTACTAACAATAATACAGGCTTTTGCGTCAAAATTTAACAACACTTGAAACAAGGCGTTCCACTAAAAAACCTATTCTAGACTCAAGCATGCACCGTTGCACGATGACACAAAGGTGTATGCATGACACTCACCAGATACATTCCGTGCCGGTGCCGAGGAGAGGAGAATGCCATAGCTCTGCAGATATGGTGCTCTCCTGCTTTTTCCCTGTCACGCAACGCAGTTCAGCGCACCATTTTTGGCTGCTGCAATGCGTTCGGTGACACCTTGATAAATCTGTCCGGAAGGGTTCCCTTCCAGTACACAGTGCTATGCCTAGCCAACTTTTAAAACTTTGCTACTTTGTAAGTGTGCTGTACAGTGCAGCACACATGCAAAGTCTGAAAACGAAAGAGAAATAAAAACATTTCTCCTTTTAACGCCTGTTTTCAAAATGGCTTTGATTTGTGATGAAAAACCCTGGTTACCGTTGTTAGTAGATAGGGTTTTGCATAAAAAAACAGGGGTAGTTGCATGAGAACGCCCATGTGCCACCTATGGGACACCCTGTTGACACTAAGGAACGGAAAGCAGTGCTTCACGCTGGTTTGCATTACTTTTAGGCAACTTTATCACACAAAAAATATTTTGTGCTGGTTCGTGTCACTTTTGTGACAGAAACCCAGCACAAATTGATTGTAAATCTGGCCCTTTGTGTTGTCTAAACCCCATCTAACCAGGCAGGTTTTATTTGAATTGAACAATTTAGGAAGTCACTTTCAATTGGTACTTTAAAGCGTATTGAGTCTGTAAAAATACAGTGTGGTCCAGTTTATCTAAACTGCAGAAATGGATCAGATTTCCGCACAGTGGCAACACTCAGGTCAAAGGGAGTAGTTACACAAATATAATTTAGCATAAAGGAGGGAAAAAAATAATAATTTAAAGATCTGAATGTGGGTTAACACTGTTTAAGAGAATATTTTCACATTTGGCTATAAATATAGATTCCAATTCATACACCTTTTCTCAAAAGTAATTTGTTTCTCGAGGCTTAGTTGTGACTTAGCCAAGTATTTCTTGGAAAAAAAGCATTATGGATCACAAAGCTTTTGGTTCTGGGAGTAAACATGTCTTAATACTGAAAATTATGGACTAGCATTATTCAGAATTCAGCAGATGCAGGGCATCCACCAAAAACTGGTGGGCACCATGTATGGAGGACAGAACATCCACACATTTTTTGTATGGATCCCCTGCTTTGCCAAGCTATAAATAACCTCCTAAGTTGCAGCAAAGCATGGAGTAGGACACAACTACTTAACAGAGATATTCAGGTGAAATTAACATTTAAATCAGGAGAAAGACATACTTACTAATACAAGAACCTTTACCATCCACGCTGCAATGCATTGCCAGGTATATTCTGTGCAGTATTATGGCCAGAACCATGAAGGAAATCAAATCTGGATCACCCCTCAACCCCTGCCCACACTTCATTTTTAGGCAGATCATGCCCTCCCTTACGCCAGCTGTCACACAGCTTTTCAACAAATACCTAGAAGCAGCAATTTTCCCTGAAACATGGAAACAAGCCATAGTGGCCACACTGTTAAAAAATGCAGGCACAGATGTGACAAATCCGGTCAATTATAGACCAATATCTCAGCTCCCGTATCCCTCCAAAGTCTTGGAGAAGCTTGTCAATAGACAGCTGTCCAAATACTTAGAAGACAACAACCTACTGGACCGCTCCCAAACAGGCTTCAGGGCTACCAACAGCACAGAGGCCACTCTGCTGGCCGTCACGGACTACATTAGAAACTCCCTAGATCAAGGCAAAGCTGTGGCCCTGATCCTGTTGGACCTGTCGGCAGCGTTGACACGGTCTCTCATCACCTTCTGCTAGAAAAACCTACGGGAAAAAGGGATAAATGGAAAAGCCCTCGAATGGATCAGCTCCTTTCTGAGCAACAGAACCCAAACGGTCCAACTAGGAGCCTTCTCATCCAAACCAAAACAACTGAAATGCGGCGTCCCTTAGGGAGCATCCCTCAGCCCCACGCTGTTCAATGCCTATGTTTCATCTTTGGCACAAATTGGGACAAAATGGGGATTTAGGGTTTGCTCATACGCGGACGAAACGCAACTCACCATCACCATTGGGAAGGGGCATGTAGACACCAAAAATAAACTTACCAGCTGCCTAACTGAAATGACTGACTGGATGGCAGATCACTGCCTAAAACAGAACGCGGACAAAACTGAGATCCTGCTCCTCGGAGAAGCCAAACTTATTTGGGACTCTTCCTCGTGGCCCTCCTCTTTAGTAGACGCCCGACACCCAAGCACTGTGCCATAAACCTGGGTATAACTATCGACGACACATTATCCATGCAGGCCCACGTACGAACTCTATGTGGGAAAAGCTTCGCTACCTTGAAACTCCTAAAAAGGCTATTCCCGTGGATCCCCCTGGAAAGCAGGAAGACTGTCACACAGGCCCTTCTAGTCATCAGGCTGGACTATGGCAGTGCCCTCTTCATGGGCATGCCAGATTACCTATTCAAACGCCTACAGGTAGTTCAGAATGCTGCAGCAAAGTTAGTGTGTAATAAAGGCAAACACAGCTCTGCCTAAAACAACTTCACTGGATGCCCATGCGTCAAAGAGCCTGCTTCAAGCTCCTTGGTCATGCTCACAGGACACTCCACAATACAGGTCCCATGATCCTTAAAAACAAAATACACTTCTATACCCCTGCCAGACCACTAAGGTCGCAACACCTTGCTCTTGTCGAGACAAAAAAAAATAAACAAGCCTAGAACAGGTGGCCGTTCTTTCTCATACCTGGCGGCACGGCACTGGAATGAGCTTCCAGTCGAACTTAGGCTGACCAAAGAGTACAACGCCTTTAGGAAAAAACTTAAAACACATCTATTCCCAAAACACTGATTTGGCCCCTCAAATTCATCCACCTACTTTTACCGTAATCCTTAGCGCCGTGACATCCTCTGGGATAAATGTTGCGCTCTATAAATAAATAAATAAATAAATAAAAACACATTATACACTTGTTAACACTTACACGTGTAATCAGGGTCTAAGAGAAAAGAAACAAATTCATGCACCTAAGACATAACGATACCACAAGGTACATTGTTTATTGGGTGCAATAAATAGCACCCATTATGAGTTTGTGGGGAATAACATGCAGATGTTGGTTTAACTCCTCAAATCCACAGGGTACTGCAAATAACATACATATTTCCCCTGTTAAATTTCGGTAGGTTTGACCTGCTGAAATTTAACAAAGCTTGAGGTATTTAACGCATTCAATAACTATCGGATACATTAAATATCTTTTAACTCGTATTTTTGCCCCATGTGTAAACAGGGACTTAACTGACCGACTAGTAATCAGGCCTTTAGTATTATTTGGTGATATGCCATCTGTATGTTATCTAGTAGACAGAACTTGCCCTTCTCTCAGTCTGCCTCCCAAGAGTCATGTGTTATTGCTATTTTCTGTAAAACATAATGGTGGCCGAAGATGCATATTTTGCTGCTCACTCGCCTGTCTTTACAACATACAGTGTAGAGCCTGGTTGTGGGCCAGGAACAAAAGTTAGAAAATTAAAGAGAGGTTTTATTGACACAGTACTGTAACTTTTAATGCTAGGCTACTGATTCATAACTGACATTTTCGTGGGCCCAACAGTGAAACTTGCAGCTAAATATAGAAACCAGAAAACTTGGAAATGTTTGATTTAAAAAAAACACAGGATGAAACTTCGAGCTGGAAATTCTGTCCATGTATCCCTTGTAGTGTATGTTTCTGCGGGTGAGGGGTGTGACAGCATCTTTAAAACTGTTTCGCCTGAGTTGTGTATTTGTTTTGTTGTTTACAGTAAATGCAACTGTAATATGTCTGTAAAGCTTGAATTTCCTTTTTGTATTAACTTATTTAATATTATAGGACATTATTTAAATGAAGCAGAAATATACCCAATGGAAAGTAAACATTTAATTGTTAAACCAAGGATGCCAAGCAGGCTTGGTTGAACTGTGAACCACTTTATTGTATTGCAGTGTCATGCTGATTCAGGCATCACCTCAACATTACAGTACACAGACTTGAATTAAAACTATTGTTACTGCAACCAGCAAGAATCTTAATGAGTGATTATTCAAATGAGAAATGGATTGTGGTGTGAAACCCATATGCTGGTGGTGGATTAGCAAACATCCTGAAATACCCAATCTTCTTCGGTCTAGCTACAAAACGCGTTAGTTCTTTCAGCCATGGTAATGCATGTACAACAAAACTGGGACTATGCAAATTAGTATGCAAATGGCTACAAGAAAAACTGCCTGAAGGATTTGAGTGGTGTTCATTTTAAATCTGCCTGAAGAGAGATTAACCTCCTCCTGCTAGCTGAATGCATATTAAATAATGGGACCTCTAAGCAAATACAAGGGAAAGTTGTTTGTGGTATTTGATCAGGGTTTATTTTAGGTGTTCTTCAAGAGAACTTTAGCTGTTGACACGCATAATGCATAAACAAAAATGGTTCTATGTAACAAACTGCATTGCATCTTAGGGACGTTGACCCACAGAAATGTCCTGCGTACTGGAGAAAAATCACCATACTAAAGTGCACCCTAGGGATACCAACCCACCACAATCCTGTGGCATCACTAACCAACCCAAGACAGTACATTGTATCCTAGTGACACTGAGCCAGCACACTGCACTTCATCTTACGCTGACTAACCCCCATATCCTAGTGACACCAACCATCTTAGTCCTATGTATCCTAGGGACACCAACCCACCTCAGCGCTATTCTGCACAACTAACCCAAGACAGTGCATTGTATCCTAGTGCCACCAACCCACCTCAGTCCTTTGCTGCATTACTAACCCAAGACAGTGCATTGTATCCTAGCGACACCAACCCACCTCAGTCCTATGCATCCTTGGAACACCAACCCACCTCAGTCCTATGCATCCTAGGGACACCAACCCACCACAGTCCTATGTATCCTAGGGACACCAACCCACCACAGTCCTATGCTGCATTACTAACCCAAGTCAGTGCATTGTATCCTAGCGACACCAACCCACCTCAGTCCTATGATGCACCCCTAACCCAAGACAGTGCATTGTATCTTAGCAATACCAACCCACCTCAGTCCTATGCATCCTAGGAACACCTACCCACCTCAGTCCTATGCATCCTAGGGACACCAACCCACCACAGTCCTATGTATCCTAGGGACACCAACCCACCTCAGCGCTATGCTGCACCACTTACCCAAGACAGTGCACTGTATCCTAGCGACACCAATAGTGAATATAGTTAATACTGCACATACAACCTGAACAAGATGCAACTTAGTGTACTGGGTGCTAAAGGTTGTCTGTGCTGTTTTGCGCTATTGCCCTGGTCACTCCCTCATAGTCCATGGGCCACTGTCAAGTGTGATTAGGCTCATGTGCATATTATCCTGGTACCCTCTCAGTGTACACAGTCTCTCTCACAGATCACTTTATCTCACCAGTCAAGGTTTGTCAGTCTGTGTTCGGGACAGCACCCTCGGGGGACCTCCAGCCCGGCTCCTCCTTCGATCTCCCATTTCTGAGGAAACCCAATCTGGCAGTGGTGGCTGGTGATATTTGAAAGTGTTGGGGCATAAAGGTTGGGCATGACGTTTACATAGCGAGCGACACAAACAAGTCTAATGGACAAACCTGGGGTCCAGAGAGGGTCCCTCTCCTGCGAAAAAAATGAAAAAAAGATTGGCAAATGGTGCATTTAAAAGCAAATGAAAGTAGTCATAAAGCAAGACTTATAAAGCAGTGGGAACATATGGTCTTGAACTATTAAACATGTTAAAACTGCCCCATATCTTTCTGCATTAATATGTTTAACAGTTACTGTAATGTGGGACTTGTACAGCGTGGCAACTATAGCCCTTCAAAGATTATGCTTTCCTAGTGTCTTGCACTGCATGCAGCATTCACTTTGGGAAAATGCTCTTGACAGGCTTAAGAAAGCACCCACAGCTGCCGGCTGCAACCAGTCTTATAGAAATATGTACAGATGAAAAAAGTGTTTTTTTTTTATAAAGGAACATGTCAAATGCATTTCCGTGATACCCATAGTGTGCCACGTGACCAGTATTTTGGTTTCTCTCTGAGATGTAATTGCATCCAGGTAAATGACACAACAACTGACATACACCTTAAACCGGTCAGTACGATTAGCTTTGTCAATGGTTGTTCACTGTTTAAGCTAAATGAGTTACAACAAGGATTTGTTATTTCAAAGTGTGGCTCACTGGTTAGAGCAGGCAGACCCTAGAGCAGAGGTCAGACCCGGGACCAGGGTTCAATTCCCGACGCGGCAGGGTCTTGAGCTCAAATGTCCACGGACTCGATAATTCTCGCTCCGGTGCCTGCCCTAATCATGGGTTCTCACTCTGCAACTCTGGGCATTAAGCTTGCTTAATCTCCACAACGGCCCCCCCGCGGCGGGATGCCTGGCTTTCACCTTGGGGATGCCCTGTAGGGGCTATCTCACAGGGAAAAGCCAGGACGGGTTCCCAAGGCAAGCGCCGAGATGCCTCCGGGTGATTCGAGCGCTATATAAGAACATACAAAAAAAAAAAATTAACATTGGAAATGTTTCAATTCTGAAATTGTGAGTCTGTGAATTTAATAGCATTGAGACCTGTGGAAGGAGTTTTAGCCTTGTTATGTGCGCTTTATGTTAGATATGTATCCTCTTTTTCTCTGCATATCTCGTCTATCTGCACATCTTCAAACACCTCTCTTTCCTCTTCTGCACCCTCTATTCACTCTTCCGCGAATGCACTTCCTTGCATCTCCCTCACTTAATCGCCCACAAACGTGCACTGCACTCCCTTAAATGTCAGCACTTTATTTTCTCTTACATTTGCCTTGCAAATATTTTGACATCTGAGTATCCCCTTCACAATCATTTCCACAGAATTTCAGGTGCAAATGGAATACATAAACATTGTTCTGTATGCTCCGCAGAGAGGTCAACCCACTGAAAGGCACTTTGTTTGACGTCAGCCTTAATGCTGGCGTGCTCAATCAAAGTCCCTCATAAACACCTGGCATGGCTAAAAGTAAGCACAGAAAAAATTACAGATAATAACATTATAAAAAAGCTATCTCTTAGGGAATGCAAGATTAAGTAAAGCATGTGAAATAAGACAGGAACTAAATTGCAGAATGCACTATCTTAACGTTTTTAATGTTCATTGTTCATAAATCAGTCCATGTTTTTGGCATCAGGGTTAACTTAGGGGCATGAAGACAGGGCCCGTTTTAATGTCATACACTGGTAGACTGACTGCTTAAGTGACAGACACTCAAGCACATTGGGACCCAGCCACAGAATTTTGGGCTCTTTCACTGAGATGGGGCTAAAGCGCAGGTACAGTTATAGATGGGCACCGATGATGGGACTAGGGCTGTGACCTGAGCACACTGTCATGAGGGCTCTGGCAATAGGGGCACAGGAGCCATAGGGAGAAAAGAACTGGCATGGGATAATTACACAAGGATGCTGGGCAGGAGGACACAGTAATGTGGAAAAGTCAACATGACACTCAGCTTATGCCTTGAGTACTCCAAGCTTTCAGCTTGAGCATGATACAAATGTTTTTTTAAAAATTCTTTTATTGTCGCAAGAACATAGATTATCAATACCAACAACTGTTTGCATTTGCGCCTACAACCCTGAGGCCGGCATAAAAAGGTTTCACATGTATGATCTTCAAATATGTATTCTGCCCTACTCAGGTTTCCTTTATATTAATGATTAGGTATGTTGTTGGATCCCTATGGATATGTTAGACAAGTGCGTAATGAAAACTTGCATTTTGTATTTTATGTACAACCTATAAACAACTCAAAACGTGACTCAGTTGTAACTCACAGAACTCACACCCTACAATGCAATCTGAACGCTACCCTGCTGCAGGTCACTCCCGCAAGGCGATGAAAGCTATATCCCCCTCCCAACCGCCCCCCCCGGCTGCTCTTATTGCATCGGACAAGGTCTGTACCCATTGTGCATGCCCTCAGCTATAACCTTCGGCCGTCACTCAATTTCTTCCTCCTCCTCTGAACTGTCAATATCATCCTCCGGCAAAGGGTCACAAATGTCCCCCCTGTATGTGTTCCAGGATTGCCAAATTCCATTCCATTTACGCGGACTGGCTCTTGTTTTGTATACCGCCCTCTCCGTGAGCTTGAGCATGTCCATATTTCTACTCCATTGTGCCAGGGTGGGGAGCTCAGCCGTCCCCCATTTTTGTGCAATATCCCGTTTAGCTGTCATGAGGCCTATCGTGACCCACAACCTCCCGTAAAATGTCAAATCAGTAGGCCCCCACACATTGAGCAAGCACACCCGTGGGTCTAGTGTTAATGAGGTGTCAAGTGTTTGTGCGATGGTGCGGAGCACCCACTGCCAATAACACACGATGCTGGTGCAGCTCCAGAGCGTGTGGATGAAAGTACCTTCCTCGCCGCATCCCCTTAAACAATATGGGTGATCCGCCCTCTTCTCGTGTAATATATCCTATGCAGGATTTTTAACTGTACCAGGCGGAACCTAGCTGATATGCCAGCCTCACGTGGGGAGGCAATAGCAGCGTTCCATTCAGAGTCGTCGAAATCGCCGACATCCTCCACCCATTTCTCTTTTAGTTTCTCCAAGGGGTCAGGCATGTTATTAAGTAGCTTGCGGTAAGTTAATGATGTTGCTTTCTCTTGCATAAAGTCTGTGAGCAGGCGGTCTTCGAGCGGTGAAGACTCTGGTGGGGTGGTGTTCTGAGGGATCACTGCTTGGAGGGCATGCCTAATTTGAATGTATCTAAATAGTTCATCGTCCCCCAACTTGTATTGGTCCTGAAGGGACGTAAATGGAATCACCCCCTCTCTGGACCACATGTCTCCCACCGTTGAGATCCCGATGTTGTCCCACTGGGTAAAGCCCTTAGTGTGCCTCAAGTGGTACTTTCAAACTGTAAGCATCTTTCCCCTGAGGCGTGAGCCGGGGGCGCTCTTCCTTTACCTCATGTGTTAATTTAATTTGAGTGTGCTAATACTGTATCAGGACTTGTTTTTAGAAATTGTACATATTTTATTGGGCACAGTTTTACTATTCCTGATAATGTGACCTAGAAGGGGAGAACGAATTTACCTCCACGCTTGTAATCTCTGCCTGATTCTACCGGCGCAGCCGATTTGAGGCGCTGACGCCGGTAGTCGCGGAATTACCGCCGCCATCTTGGGAAGGCAGGGTAGCGGTCCAGCTTCTGGACGCTTCCCGCCCTCCCGCCTTACTTAAGGGCTCATTTACGCTCTCCCTCTAACCTGTAAGCATCTTTCCCCTGAGGCGTGAGCCGGGGGCGCTCTTCCTTTACCTCATGTGTTAATTTAATTTGAGTGTGCTAATACTGTATCAGGACTTGTTTTTAGAAATTGTACATATTTTATTGGGCACAGTTTTACTATTCCTGATAATGTGACCTAGAAGGGGAGAACGAATTTACCTCCACGCTTGTAATCTCTGCCTGATTCTACCGGCGCAGCCGATTTGAGGCGCTGACGCCGGTAGTCGCGGAATTACCGCCGCCATCTTGGGAAGGCAGGGTAGCGGTCCAGCTTCTGGACGCTTCCCGCCCTCCCGCCTTACTTAAGGGCTCATTTACGCTCTCCCTGTAAACTGTAAGCATCTTTCCCCTGAGGCGTGAGCCGGGGGCGCTCTTCCTTTACCTCATGTGTTAATTTAATTTGAGTGTGCTAATACTGTATCAGGACTTGTTTTTAGAAATTGTACATATTTTATTGGGCACAGTTATACTATTCCTGATAATGTGACCTAGAAGGGGAGAACGAATTTACCTCCACGCTTGTAAACTCTGCCTGATTCTACCGGCGCAGCCGATTTGAGGCGCTGACGCCGGTAGTCGCGGAATTACCGCCGCCATCTTGGGAAGGCAGGGTAGCGGTCCAGCTTCTGGACGCTTCCCGCCCTCCCGCCTTACTTAAGGGCTCATTTACGCTCTCCCTGTAAACTGTAAGCATCTTTCCCCTGAGGCGTGAGCCGGGGGCGCTCTTCCTTTACCTCATGTGTTAATTTAATTTGAGTGTGCTAATACTGTATCAGGACTTGTTTTTAGAAATTGTACATATTTTATTGGGCACAGTTTTACTATTCCTGATAATGTGACCTAGAAGGGGAGAACGAATTTACCTCCACGCTTGTAATCTCTGCCTGATTCTACCGGCGCAGCCGATTTGAGGCGCTGACGCCGGTAGTCGCGGAATTACCGCCGCCATCTTGGGAAGGCAGGGTAGCGGTCCAGCTTCTGGACGCTTCCCACCCTCCTGTTATGTATAAAAGAAATCAATCGTCACGTCCGCGCAGCGGGCGGGCGCAGCGGGCGGGCGCAGCGGGCGCGCCGATGGCGCGCCGAAGGCGCGCCTAAGGCAAGCCCGTCTGCGCCCGTCCGCGCCTGGCACGGGCCTAGGGCCAGTCCCCCTGCCCAGGTCACTGGCATGAACCGTGTCAGTTGGACTAGAGAACAGCTTCTACTAATAGGATCAGGATCCTGCTCAACAGCGGTCCGCTGCCCTCCTAACAACTTAGACAGCCATTCCTATCACTGTCCTCAGTGCAACCTGACCCTCCTTCCCTGGAGTAAACGCAGGCCACTATTAACTCCCGCTCCGAGCATTTCACGTGTGTTAAAAGCAGCTTTGATAAATTGTAGATCCCTTCCTCGTCACTCACATGAAATTTGGTCTGCTCTGACCACTCATAGTTGGGACATTCTATTCCTCACGGAATCTTGGACTAAAGATACCTCTAATCCGGATATCTATCTAGCCACCCCCCCGGACTATCGCTTCTTGGGTATTAACCGAGAAGGTAAAACGGGAGGTGGGCTTGCCATTCTGTTCAAATCTCGACTTAACATCACTATAAAAAAACTCAGCAATATTGGGATGATTGAAGCCATGTACTTCTCAATTGCAGATTCTGCGTCGGTTTATTTAACCGGCATTTTAGTCTACAATCCACCAAAAGCAGCCCCCTCCTCCTTAACGCAGCTGGTTCATATTATAACCGACCTGTCTCTTAAGCACCCGCACTTTATAGTTTTAGGGGATTTTAACCTACACGCTGATGACCCTACTTGCTCCCAAGCCACTCGATTCATCGACTCTCTTCAGAGCCTGAGTTTGACGCAACTGATCCATGGCCCGACGCATGTAGCTGGCCATACATTGGACTTAATTTTTTCTAATCTGCCGGGTACCATCACTCACCCGACACTTCCCCTTACATGGTCCGACCATTACCTTCTCTCGGTCGATATACCACTCCCTCAGGCACCTATTCCGGTGGAACTGGGAACAGACCAAAGGAGAAAATGGCACAAGGTCACTCGCACTGCCTTAGAGCCTGTTTTTAGCTGTCCTCTGGAGCCGCACATCGATAATATCGATGTCTGCGTCACCAAGTTCAATGCGACTCTACTGTCTGCGATTGACGGTATTGCTCCCTTGGTACCTGTCTCATCTGCGAGATCCCGTCCCTCTGCTCCTTGGTTTTCAGCAGCCCTGCGTGAAGAAAAGAGCCGCTGCAAAAAATTAGAACGCAGCTGGAGACTAACCTATGACACAGAGGCAAAACTTATTTATAGAACGGCCTTAAAAAAATTTACCAAACTAAAAAAATTCGCCATGAGAGAATTCTTTTCCTCGCAAATTAAAGATGCAGACAACTCGGCAAAAACATTGTTCAAAATTGTCAAAGATTTTGTCAAACCGCCGGCCATGACTCCTAATAACCTAGCCAATCAGTCTCTTTGTAATGGATTATCAGATTTCTTTCAGGAAAAAATAGAGAAAATCTCTGCTTCTTTTCCCCCAGTCACAACATCTGAGCACTCCCTTTTCCCTGTTTCAACCAGCCTTAACACTGTTCCTGCTCTATTGGCATTTAAGGACCTCACCCCAGACTTTGCACTTAAACTACTGACTCAGTGCAAATCAGGCTCTCCTCTTGATCCGGTCCCCCCTAAGATTATGAGTGACTTAGCTACCGCACTTATAGAACCACTTACTTCCATATGGAATGCCTCCTTACATCTAGGCCAATTCCCCACTGTATGGAAGGAAGCTATGCTTGTGCCTATTCTGAAGAAAACAGATGCGGACCCCACGCAATTTTGTAATTATCGGCCCATCTCTCTCCTTCCTAAACCAGCGAAGGTTTTGGAAAAGGCCGTCCAGTTACAACTCGCAGAATATCTGGAGACTAATCTTTTACTCCATGACTCCCAGTCCGGTTTCCGCACGGGTTTTAGTACAGAAACTGCATTGCTAGAAGTATCGGAGACCGTTCGAGAATGTGTGGATAAGGGCGAGGAGGCCATGTTGGTCCTTTCGATACGGTGTCCCACAAAATACTTTTAGATCGACTGGAGCAGATTGGACTGGGTGGCACTGCTCTGTCATGGATTAGTTCTTTTCTCCAAGGACGATCCCAGAGGGTCCTTCTTAGACCGTTTACATCGGAGTGCAAACCTCTTGTGTGTGGAGTCCCGCAGGGCTCTGCTCTGAGCCCACTGTTTTTTAATGTCTACTTGGCCCCTTTGGCCAATGTAGTGGAATCATGTGGAGTCAGAGTGATCTCTTATGCTGATGATACACAGCTGATATTTTCCTTTAGAGATCACTCTGACTCCAGCCTTTCTAGCTTTCGCCACTGTCTGAGCAAAATTTGCTCTTGGATGTCGGTTAACCATCTCCGACTTAATACTGACAAGACGGAGGTCCTGTTTTTTAATCAAAAAATGATCATATCTCCCTCACTGTGGTGGCCAACAGTACTCAACCCCCCTCCCATCCCGGTGCATGCCGCCCGCAATCTGGGGTTTCAATTTGATGATATGCTTTCTTGTGGCCCTCAAATTAACAAGGTCACTGCTGCCTGTTTCGGAAAATTAAAGATGATGAGAAAGATATTCCCATTTCTGCCGATGGACGCGCGCAGAACGGTTACTCAGGCCTTAATAACCTCCCATTTGGATTATGCCAACAGTCTTTATGCTGGGGCTCCTGTGTATCAAATTGAACGTCTTCAAGTAGTTCAAAATGCTGCTGCAAGACTGATTGGCAATATCCCTTTCAGACATCCGATTTCTGCGTTTCGCAAACAGCTTCACTGGCTACCTATAGCCAGTCGCATTAAGTTTAAAACGCTTATTCTTGCTTACCGAGCCCTGAACGGAACAGGACCAGAATATTTAAGAAAGAGATTGGTACTTTCCCATTCTGTCAGAAACCTACGTTCTAACAACTTACGTCTCATGACTGTTCCACGCTTCCGCCGTGCTAGAATGGGTGGCAGAGCCTTTGCAGTTCTTGCTGCCAAACATTGGAACAGCTTACCTTTAGACCTCAGATTTGCCCCTTCCGAAGCTCTGTTTCGTTGCCGGTTGAAAACCTGGCTATTTTCATCTATCTAGATTGATTCTCCTTTTCTGCTTACAGCCTTAGCGCCGGGACACCCCCAATGGGGGTAGCCGTGCGCTCTATAAGATTCATAAATAAAATAAATAAATAAATAAGTGCCCCAGTGCTTTGGAGTCCCACAGTGGAGTAAGTTTTGTAATGATCCCTTCCCAGCGTTGTTTTGTGTGCGCCTTGTACCATAGCTGTACGGTATGCTTAGTGGGTCCTATCAATTTCGTTGCAACACCCTTGTGATACAGAGGCGCCAGCAGGGTGTGAGTGCCTAGTTGTGTTCTGTCTGCCTGAAATGCCGGGTCGTCCTGTGGGGCGTGCATCCATTGATTAATAACCTTAAGTTGGGCCGCCCAGTAGTACAGTTGCACGTTAGGCAGTGCAATCCCGCCATCGAACCAGCTCCTGTTGAGCTTCACGTGAGCTATTCGTGCTGGGCGATTCCCCCACAATAGATTCGACATCAGCGCTGTCACCTTCTGAAAGAAGCTGGTGGGTATGAGCATTGGAGTGTTTTCAAGTATGTATAAAAAGCGCGGCAGCGCCATCATTTTAAATAATGCTGCTCTGCCGAGCAATGTCAATGGTAGCTCCTTCCAGTGTTGTACGTCATTGCGCAGCCGTACGAGAGGGGGTTGTAGATTAAGAGTAATGAAGTCTGTGGCCTCTCGGGTAACATGTATTCCTAGGTATTTAAAGGAAGCGCCCGCCATTTCCAGAGGGCAAGACTCCGGGAGGGCTGGGATCGGCCCCTTAAGCTCGTAAAGTGTCGATTTCGACCAATTGATAGTGTAGCCGGACAGCCGCCCGTGTGAGTTGCACAACGTGAGGAGGTTCGGAAGACTACTATCCAGGTCTGTGAGGTAAATCAACATGTCGTCCGCGTATAAGGACACCCTGTCTTCCCAACTATCATCCCATTTAATCCCTTTCAATAGTGGCGTCTTTCGAATAGTAACTGCCAGCGGCTCTAGGACCAACGCGAAAAGGAGGGGTGAGAGCGGACAACCCTGCCTAGTCCCTCGCGCCAAACTGATCTCACGCGATATGTGTCCATTGGCCACTACTCGCGCCACTGGGTCTTTGTACAATAGTTTGATCCATGCGATAAAGGTGGGCCCAAATCCCATGCGGGTGAGGACTGCGAATAGGTAGTTTCATTCCACCATATCGAACGCCATTTTGGCATCTAAGGACAGTATTGCAGCCGGTTCTTTCAACAGTGGGGTTCTTGCCAATACTCCCTGCACTCTACGAAGATTCAATGCCGTGCTTCTGTGTGGCATAACTCCAGATTGGTCCGGGTGGATCAGCTGGGTTAAGCACGGCATGAGTCTGTTTGCTAACAATTTCGCTAGAATTTTCGCTTCAGGGTTCAGGAGTGAGATAGGCCTATATGACTTACATTCGTTGGGCGGTTTACCCGGTTTCGGAATGGCCACTATGGTCGCCATCCGCTGGTCTGGGGGCAAAGTACCCTTCCCTCTACTCTCCTCGAACATCTGAAGAAGGGGGGCACTCAGGGACTCCGACATTGTTTCAAACCATTCAATGGGCATCCCATTTGGACCTAGAGCCTTGCCCGAGTGGAGTGCATTTATAGCCAACTGAATTTCATCAGTTGTCAGAGCGGCATCAAGGTCTTTTGCCGCCTCCTCCGTCAGTGTAGGTACGGAGACATGATTCAGAGCCTCCCGAGCCTCCTCCTCGGTCACAGGTACCGTGGGGGTGTATACCTCAGAAAAGTAATCGGCCAATACATCGACAATGTCTTCCGGCCTGGTATGCACTGTCCCATGTGAGTCCGTAATTTGCAAAATATTCCTGTTACCCCCCTGTTTTCTATCAAGCCATGCCAAGAGTTTGCTAGCTTTATCCCCAATATCGTACACCCTGTGTTTGGTGGCTGCAATATCTGCCAAGGTCAATTGCCTCAGGTGGTCGTCGAGGCGACGCTGATGTAATTGCAGTGAGTGTAGTGTGTCATCCGATGGATCCGCCATATGGGCAGTGTTGGCCCTTTCTAAATCTAGTTCCAGTTCTGAAGCCTCCCTCCCTTGCGTTCTCTTATGGTGCGTGATTGCTGCAATGGCTTGCCCTCTGAATACTGTTTTATAAGCCTCCCATAGTATTGAAGGCGATTGTACCGAAGACCGATTTTCTTCAAAATAATATCGGGTAGCTTTCTTTAATTCCGTACTAATGGATGGAATCTTAAGATACCCTGGAAAGATTGGATAGACCCTCTTGCGCGTTTTCCCTAAACTAGACACAGTCAAGGTAATCGGTGAATGGTCCGAAATACCCCTCGGTTGTATCTGCGCTTCGTCTATGGTAAGAAGACCGTTCCCTAATGTGAGGAAGTAATCTATCCGTGAGAGGCTATTGTGTGTAGCCGAGTAATAGGTGTATTGCTGTTGTTCAGGATGTAACAGGCGCCACACATCCATCAACCCCTGTGCTTCCAGAAAACTATGTAGCTTACTGGGACCTCCTGTGTGCGTTCGTATTGGGAATCTGTCAAGAGTGTTATGCAGTATTGTGTTAAAGTCTCCCCCAATGATTAAGTCTCCGTCAGGGAGACTCAAGAGGAACCTGCCGAGGTCTGGCAGCGCCACAGCATGCAGCGCCGGCGGGATGTAGACCGACACCACATTCAATGGCCTGCCTTCCCACTGGCCATGAACCGCCGCGAAGCGGCCCTGATCGTCTGTCTTGGTGGACTTCACAATGTATTGGGAGGATGTTCGTAGCAGTATGCCAGTACCGCGGGATCCCGAGGTGAATTCCGCGTGTGCAATCATGCGGTAGCCCCGTCTATCCATCGCGAGTGTGGCCGTACCCACTAAGTGTGTCTCCTGTAGCAGGACTAGGGCAGGACCCAACCTCTTAATTCCTTGCATAACCAGGCCTCTTTTGATCTTATCGCCCAGTCCCCGAACGTTCCGTGACATGATTTGTAGTGGGGTTATCGGGGCAAGGCTATCTATCCTGGCCATGGCGGTGGCTTGCTATGTGGCCCAAGTAATGTCCCTGGAGTCATTCTCTCTCGTATCCCTTGGGAAGTACTGATGTGGGGGTTAGCCCAGCGCTTCTTGCATTTGGCAGTGTGTCTGTGAAGGAGCAAAGCAGGCTTAGCGCCAGCATGCCTACTTTCGTGTGTCTGCATGCGAGTCTTGTGACATTGTGTGTTGATTGTGCCGTAGTACATAGTGTGAGTGTGAGTCAAGCATTGAACCTTGAGGACCAACTGGTCCCGAACATGAACCCTTCCCCTTCCCTTAAACGCCCCCCTCCCTGCCCCCCTGCTATACGGACTCGAAACTGCCCGCCCCCCCAACTTAGCAGAGTGCATGTCCCATTCCCACAACAGTTTACTTGCGCGCTGGGGTAAAGGACTCTCCGAAGTCAGCAGCCCCTCAGTCTCTTCCCCGGAGGTCCAGCGCCCAGTGTCCAGTGGCGGGCCTTAGGCGTTCCGTAAAATGGGACCGACAACCGGCATACCTTGGAAGTCATTGTTCCTCAACGTCTTCTTCACCCACGTCTTCTCTTAAAGGTGTGTCTCCCTCCGTTCCCCCACCTGATGCTTGGGATTCCTGAAGACGTCCGGTGGCACGACCTTTCTGGTGCCGGTTAGATCTCCGAGGGTGCGTGTCCGTTCGCCATCCCTCCAGCCATTCTCGCGCGGATTCCGGGGTATCAAAGAACCATGTTCTATTGTCTGCAACAACCCGCAACCTAGCCGGGAAGAGCATTGAATATGGGAGTTCTCTTGCCCTAAGTTCTTTCTTTACTTCGTAGAAGGTTCTTCTCCTGCGTGCGACATCCGCCGTGTAGTCTGGGAAGAAAGCCACAGTGGAGTTTTGTAGTCTAAAAGGGGGGGACGACCGTGCTGCCTGCAGGATGGCATCCCGGTCCCGGAAATTGAATAGCCGGGCAACAATTGGTCGTGGGGTCGCCCCCGGTTTAGGTTGGCCCCCTGGCACGCGGTGCGCCCTCTCCACAGAAAAGAAGGCAGAAAGTCCCTTCGGTTTAAGTTCGTTCGTAATCAGGCTTTCAACGTACAGGTCCATGGCTCTCGTGCCTTCCGACTCCGGCACGCCAATAATGCGGATGTTGTTCCGCCTAGAGCGTCCTTCCTGCTCGTCGAGTTTCTCCCGTAGAACCTTGTTGTCTGTCGCCAACTTCTCCACCGCCTGCTGAAGGTCAGACACGTCCTCCACCAGGGATTTTGTTACCACTTCCATGGCGTTTACCTTCTCCGTCATTTTATGGAGGTCTGCCCTGAGCAGTGTTACATCGGTGGAAATTGAACCCACTGTAGTTTGTAGATGTGCCAAGGCCTGCATCACATCGTCCAGCGTCGCCTTCTTGCCTCCTGACGCTTCCGTGGTTTTCCCGGCCGTCCCCAACCCCGTGATCGGGGAGGTGGTTGATTTGTCGCAAGCGTAGCGGTCTATTCGGGTCTGCGTAGTGCCAGACTTTTGTCCCCTCCCCGCCATGCCTGCGGCTTTCGCGGTCTTCAGGTACTCCTGGCCCAGGGGATCGCATCCTCCTGCTATCGTTGTTGTGTGTTGAGTTCGTCGCCTTAAGTCGTGTTCAGGCAGGGCACTCCACCACCGTCCGGGGGGTCAGCGAGCCAAGGTCTGCATATCCACAAAGTCTCTTTTGCGCCCGCCGAGGTCTATAGGACGAGATCCGTTCTACAGTGGTGGTTGCACCCAGCTGGTCTCAGCAGGAGGCGCGCCGCCTACCAGTTCCAGCGCAGGGCCTGAAGTGACTTGTATAGGGTTGTCCGTGTGTGGCACCGTGCAGGGGGTGCCAAACAAGCTTTCGCCGCCTCAGTTCCAACGGATGTGGGTAGGCCACAGGCGGATTGATCCCTCCTCTGGTCAGGGCGCGCTGCTCCTCGAGTGGTAGATCTCGGCGTGCTGCGGCTGCAACAGTCCCCCCTCACGTCGCCTCACGGGACCAGTGCCTGAGGCGTGTGTGAGCAAAGGTCCTGGTATATTCGGGGGGAGGGGGGGGAGTGTCTGTCTCCCCAACGCCACACGCTCCAAGTTGGTGGCCCCACTGGTGAAGGTCGGATTAGGATGTGAGCGGCTGACAGGCACCGAGCCCTTTATCTTGGAGGAGTAGATGATCCCTGCGCCCGTTCAGGGTACATCCAGTCGTCCGGCCCTTGTAGGAGTGCTTCCCCTCCGCTCTCACCGCTTCTCACACCGCCCGGACCAGAGCTCTCCGTCAGCGTCCAATTCGCGCGTGAAATGGCGGCTCCCCTCCACAGTCCGCAATCTTCCCTCTCACCGGGCCGCTGTGCCCGACGCTGCTACCGGGGTGAAGGGAGAGGAGAGTAGACACCAATTCCGTGTCTCCGGTGGCGATCCGAGGGGAACAGCTGGGGGCACTCTCCGGATCTCCGCACTCCCTCAACGAGCAGGGGCACTTCCGGCGAGGGTCCCCCGGAGTATCTCCACTTCCTGTCGGGCACGGCCGTTAGGGCAGTCCCCGGTCTGCTTCGTTCCTGTGGGCCTGTCCGCTGCTGTCACGGCCGTCGGTTCCCAGACATCGGATTTAGGCACCGCTCGCCGCCGTTTGCTCCGCCCGGTCCTGGGCTCTGGTTCCCTCCTGCGGGGATGAAAAATTTCGTCGGATCACTTGCCGGATCGTCGGAGAGGCCGCCTTAACTACGGAGCCTGTCCCTTATGCTGCCGCCATCATCGGCTGCTAGCCACGCCCCCCCCATGATCCCCCCCATGATACAAATGTTGGTGACCCGGTAGCAAATCTGGACAAAAAATTTCCAAAAATACACAACCAGTGTAATAAACAATCCTTATTGTTTATTAGATTTATTTTGCTCTCCAATACTTGAGTAATTTTAAGATTGCACTAAGCTACTTCATCACACTAGTCTCCTTCCTTCAAAAGTTGGTGAAGAGTTAAGAGAGCCACAAGCATCAACATGTTTGCTCAATTGTGGCCCATATTCCCACTGTTATTTTATGAGCCTCTTCCTCCATTATTGAGAGTTGGTGGTTTAGGACCACTCAAGAAGCTCTCTGGCTGTGACTTTCAAATCGTCCCCACTGGGTCTTTGTAGGGCCAATGTAGTACAAACATATTTGAAATGTTTGTCATGCACAAATAACGAAAGGCATGAGGACATCTTTTCCAACTTGTTGGAAACCATTAGACATCAGAGAACTGTCATCGGTTAACACATATTTTTCACTTTGCTGTTAACTCGGATATTTGGATCAACTTCACAAGGGAACAAGAACCCTGGCTGGCCTGCTCGTCTTTTGGATCAATTTCGCGGGGGAACAAATGCTGCAGCTCCAGTTCTAATGGGGCCAGCGACATGCAGCCAGAGATAAGCATTCAAACACTTACCATTGCCAAGAACTAGGCACCAAATCAGACGTGCTTACATCCACTCCCATGTATGACGAAAGGGTGGGATCTTTTGCCTGTAAATGACGGACGTCTGAAATCACGCAGGGATGATGTCTCAGATGCCGGAAACTGTGAAGCTGATCTCGTCACAGGCCTACAAAGTGCATACCACACCAGAACACAATGGCAATGAAAGGCTGTACAACAGAAAGCCCTGTGTCCTGTGTCACATTGTAGAAAGTTGATTTACTGCCTTGCGTCCATCTCCTGCTTCAGAACTAGGCAGAGCAGGCAGCCTGAATCGACGGCCCAGACTTAAATAGATCGATTTATTTAAAGATATGATCGTATCTCTAAATAAATAAATCTAATTCATATATTTGTATGTAAACGTGTAGGAATTTAACCCGTTGGCTGCGCCGCCCATTTTGCAGAAGTGTGACACTTCCGCAAAATGGGTGGGGCCACGTCGGCCATTGGCCGACGGCAGCAACAGCGAGGTAGTGCTGCCGTCGCCAATGGCCGACGGCAGCATGGATAGGGTTAAGAGGGACGCAGACCCCGAGCCCTAATGGAGCAACCACCCCTGCAATCCGGCATTTCTTGTCAGGGCTTTTCACGGAGTCACATCTCCGACAAGGCAGCTGCTATGCATCTTCCTCTGACTGTGTCAGCTCCTCACAGGCAGGTGAAGCTCTTCCAGGAGGCACTGAATCACACATGGCCTGGATAAGTTATTGCTCAAAGATTGTTGCAGCCTTGTTTGGGCCGATTAAGTTTGGGATGGTGCAGCCATGCACAGGCCTGTCTTGGGATTGTGCGACCATAAATAGGCCAGTCTTGGTTGGATGGCAAGGACCAGCACAGGTCTCACTCTGGCCAATGCAGGCTCAGATCACGCTGACCTTTGTCTTGGAGCACTGTGACTCAGGTCACAACATAACCTCTCTTCTGATGCAGCAGTTGAAGTTTCAGCTTCTCTTTTCTTCTGACACAGTGTTAGTGTCAAGAGCAGATGTTTACAGAGGGGTACAGGTAGGCTCACAGTGGCATAGAACAGACAGGTGATGCTACAGATGCAGCAAATTGTCCACATTCTATTGCCTTGCCAGGGAAGCTCTTCAACGGGTTGATTAATCCACCCTAGCTCATGGCTGTGGCTGCCTGTGTAGGAAAGCCACCTTTTCTGCATGGTGACCATGGATTATTTGCCTTTTGCTGAATCCTATATTTTTGCTGTCTTCAAAATTCTGTGCACTTTACCTCTGTTAAACAGTAGTAAAGTGTCTGTGCTCCCCCTTTAAACATGGTCAGATTTGCATACTCCTAGCAGTTCCTCTTCTCTAATAAAATCTGCTTTTGTTAAATGAAGATCATCGCAAGCTATTAATATTATTGATGTTGCAATAATTACCACATCAGACAAGATTACGTAAGTGACCACCTTCTGCAAGATCACCAGCAGGAGTTACCTCAGGACAGAGTTGCCAGCAATGATTACATCAGTGCCTCAGGCAGGGTTGCCAGAAGCAATATAAAAAGGCTTTGTCAATTTAGAATGCCTTTACATAGGCAATACATAGGAACCACAGTTCCAATACCTTTTGTACAGAGGTAATTATTTTAGTAATATACCTCATCTAATGCACATGATTTATCACTAAAACCCCTTTTAAAATATATTTTCAACATTCAACCATTTTTCTCCAAACATCAGTTTATGAGGTCTGAAAATGCACACATTTTCATCATGGATGCACACTTTTCAATGTTGGTATACATATAATAATGTAGCCTAGAAAAAGATTAAAATTTAGAAAACTGGGCTGCTCACACGAGAGCTACTTACAGGTAGCTGGAGAGCTACCAGTAGCTCACAAGCTATTTGTTGCAGAAGCCTGTATTGGAGGCTGCTTTGCATTAATTTTCTAGCTCTCGCCTACCTGTATTTGGCTTGAATGTGGTGTGAAATTCATCGCAGGTGCTACATAATAGGGCACCGTGATTGACAGATCGACTTCAATGGACAGGGGTGACTCCTTCGAGCTCAGTAGAGGTGTGGGTGCTGCGAGCATCCTTTTTGACATTACAGTGTCAAATCCTTCTTTAGCAGCAAATCTTGCTTGACGGGCCTGCTGGTTCACACATAAAATGTGGGGCATTCTTGAAAGGAAGGGAGCAGGATGGCAAAATAATTCTTGTGTATCCAATGTGTGGTAGCTGAAGAATCCTGCTTTTGTCCTACCAAACTTCTGTCTCTGAGTTTATTGTGGGTTCAGTAGTTGCCTAAAACTGGATTTTAGTGTTAGATGTGGGAGGCAACTAGGATTACCACTGTACACTTCACACAGCAACACACCTATTCCTCAGAGTTCAAGTTTATTGTGGCTGAAGATTTTCACCATCTTGAAAATGCACAAAGTGGGTAAGGTTGGCCCCAGGAACTTTTACCCCATTGGTAAGGGCATACCAAGGAGTCAACCGTCATTCCCACCCACTAGCTAGTGGCCGGCATACATACGACACTTCCAGGCATCCACTTCAGAACACTGCTGGACCCGAAAAGGACTGGCCATATGTCTGTGACCTCAGAGGTGTCCTGAAGGACTGGGCCGGCTCCCTCTTGTATCCAGGGCAAAGAATGACCTCCTTTTCAAGTTTCAGGGATACAACAAGCTAAAAGAGGCCTTTCCTGCAACTTTCAAACTGACCAGTAGCAACTGGACCTGGATGATACCCTGCTGTTGGCCTCTGCCTGACACCCTGTGAGTCTCTAAGTTTCTCCCCTATGGTCCCAGTGGGCTTTAGAAGTATAGTACTATGATGGATAGTGACTTATGTATCAAGGAACCAATTTGTGATTCTGTAATAGCGATTTTTAAGAAATCGCTATTTCAGAATCGCAACTCCGGGCATTAGCTTGCCTCATCTCTACAATGGCCCCCCACATCCGCCGGGGATGCCTGGTTTCACCTTGGAGATACCCAGTAGGGACCATCTCACAGGGATAGCCAGGACGGGTTCCCCAGCGGTCTACAGCACCACGACGCCTCAGGGCAGCAGTGCGATTTACAAGACACATACATTTACATTTACATTTACATTTCCAAGTTTACCGCGCTCCCCTTCGGCCTTACCAGCGCCCCTAGGGTGTTCATGAAAGTGATGGCGGTGGTCGCAGCTCATATGCGCAGATCAGGGGTTCCAGTCTTCCCCTAACTCGATGACTGGCTGTTGAAGGCGGGCTCGCCCCAGGCAGTCGTTTCCCACCTCCAGACTACGGCCAACCTCATGCATTTGCTGAGGTTCTCCATCAATGTGCTGAAGTCGCACCTGATTCCCTCTCAGAAACTCCTCTTCATCGGAGCACTTCTGGACTCAGCACAGTTTCGGGTTTATCCTCCCGAGCAGCGAGTCCAGGATATTCAGGCTATGATTCCGATCTTTTAGCCTCTATCCCGGGTTTTGGTCAGGATGACTCTCCAACTACTGGGTCTGATGGCCTCCAGCATCCTGCCAGTGGATCATGCCAGATGGCACATGCGGGCTCTGCAGTGGGACCTGAAGTTCCAGTGGGCACAGCACAAGGGCAACCTTTCCGATCACGTCCAGATCTCGGAGGGCACTGCACGCCAATTGCAGTGGTGGCTCACAAATCGCTATTGGGTCAATGGCAGATCCCTCTCCCTTCCCCATATGGAACACACAGTTGTGACGGACGCGTCCCTTCTGGGATGGGGCAGCCACCTGGGAGAGGCAGAGATCAGAGGACTCCGGTCTACGGCGGAGTCCCGGCTCCATATCAACCTTCTGGAGCTTCAGGGGATCCGCTTGCACTGAAGGCATTCCTTCCGTCTGTCAAGGGGAGAGTAGTGCAGGTGTTCACAGACAACACCACCGCCATGTGATACTGCAACAAACAGGGCAGGGTGGGGCCGTGGACCCTCTGTCAGGAGGCTCTGCGCCTCTGGACAAGGCTGGAACATCAGGGCATTTTCCTGGTGGTTCAAACCTGGCAGGTTCTCTGAACACCAGGGTGGACGAACTCAGCCGCCTGTGCGTGATGGATCACGAATGGCGTCTAAACTCAGACGTGGTGCAAGGTCCCTTTCAGCAGTCGGGAGAGCCTTGGTTAGATCTATTCATCACCGAAGAGAATGCGCAATGTCATCAGTTCTGCGCGTTGGAATTCCCAAGGCAGCACTCGCTAGGTGACGCTTTTCGTCGCGAGTGGAGTTGCGGTCTACTATACACCTTTCCGCCTATACCAATTCTACCCAGAGTGCTGAAGAAGATCAAGCGCGATCGGGTCCAAGTCATTCTTGTGGCCCCGGACTGGGCTCGAAAAGTATGGTATCCCGAGCTACTTAGCATGGCTATGGATCCCCCGATCCGACTGCCTCTT
Source organism: Lissotriton helveticus (assembly GCF_964261635.1). NCBI lineage: Eukaryota > Metazoa > Chordata > Amphibia > Caudata > Salamandridae > Lissotriton > Lissotriton helveticus. The sequence goes on along the minus strand of NC_136070.1, from coordinate 127,558,077 downwards.
CAGGAGGATCTTCTGTTGCAGTAACAGGGGACAGTCCTCCTCCGGAACTTGTCCAGCCTCCCCTCTCCTTGTCTGGAGATTGAGCAGCGGCAGTTGACGTCTTTTGACCTGCCTCCCGAAGTTTGTGATGTAATCTTGGCAGCCAGGCGTCCCTCCACTAAGATAGTATACACCTACAGGTGGAATAAGTTTGTGGCGTGGTGCACATCAAAGGCTGTGGATCCGCTTTCTGCCCCTCTTTCAGAGGTCCTTCTATTCCTCAATTCTTTGGCCCAGCAGGGCTCTGCTCTGAGCATTATCAAGGGCTATCGCTCTGCAATTTCAGCCTTTTTACGGCTTCCATATTAGCCTTCCCTTTTCAAGTCCCCTGTTGTAAATAGATTCTTAAAAGGCATTACTCATCTTTTCCCTCCTGTTCCTTTCATAATGTCTCAGTGGGACTTGAACCTGGTTCTGACATATCTGATGTGTGCTCCCTTTGTGCCACTTCACAACTGTGTTCTTCGTCTTCTCACTTTAAAGACAGCTTTCCTGGTGTCCATCACCTCTGCCAGAAGAGTGAGTGAGCTCCAGGCTCTTTCTTCTAAACCTTCATTTATCTCTGTCCATCCGGACAAAGTGGTTCTCAGGACTCGTCCATCTTTTCTGCCAAAGATCATCACTGCCTTTCACATCGGGCAGACCATCACTTTGCCCACCTTCTTTACGCCTCTGCATCCCTCAAAAGAGAAAGAGAGGCTCCACCGTCTGGACCCAAAACGTGTGCTCTCCTTTTACCTGAACTGCACACAACAGTTCTGGGTGGATGACCAGCTCTTTGTTGGCTAAATGGGCGCCAAGAAAGGTCGGGCCGTGCACAAGCGGACCATCTCTCAGTGGGTCATTCTGTGCATAAAGGCTTGTTATTCTTTGGTTAAAAAGGAACCTCCGGAGGGACTGCGCGCCCACTCTACCAGGGCGACGGCAGCCACTACTGCTTTGGGACGGGGAGTTCTCTTGCATGACATCTGTCAGGCAGCTACATGAGCCTCGCTGCACACGTTTACCAAGCATTACTGCCTGGACAGCCATGTCCGGAGAGACGGCTTCTTTGGCCAGTCTGTTCTCCAGGACTTTCTGGTGTGATCTTGGCTCGCAGACCCACCACCGGGGTTGGTATTGCTGGGGTAGCTATTCTAGAAGGTAAGGATTCCATCACTATGTGTTTCTTTCAGATGCACTAGTTACTTACCGTCAGTAACGATATATCTGTAAGAAACATTAGTAGTGATGGATTCCTTACCGCCCCACCCATCCTCCCTGTTCTGCGAACTGATTTCTAGGGCTAAGGCCATTCCTTTCAGGGCCCTAGTTTCATGGCACCAGTGGTCAGTTTCTTGCATGGCTCTGCGTTCCTGGCATGAAAAGTTGTGTACAGAACTGACATCAGCGCACGTGGGTGCATCTAAGTAGCTCCAGCGAGGTCATCCCGGCGCCAATGACGCCAACGACGCACGCGGAGCCACACGACGACGCCTACCGACACGCAGGGGTACTGCTGACGAAAACTTTATGGATCCAGTCTGACTCCTGGGGGTAATTCTAAGGTAAGGAATCTATCACTACTAATGTTTCTTACAGATATATCGTTACCGAAGGTAAGTAACTTGTGCATCAAACATCGACCTGTAGCAGCACACTCCAGGACTCGTGCGCGCACGCCTTTTGAGGAGCCTGTGTAGTTTTCACCCTTAGGAAGGGTGAAGCATCCCTGCAGCATGATTGCTTAATCATGTGGAGTAAGAGTAAACTGCTTTGAGACATTCAGCCCCAAGCCATATTTATAAACGTGTTGTTTGTGTATATGCAAAATGCCAGCGCTTATGTATCAGCATACAGAATCCATTATTCTTTAATGTCAAATAAAGGTTTTTTCACTCCCCTCAGATGTTGGTGATATTGTAAACATGGACATTCCGCGGTGTAGAAGAAACCTATTTTTCAGTATAAGAACCATAACCTCCTTTTTATATAGCGCTCCAAACTGCCCTTGTGCCATTTCTAAACGCTGTAAATACCATGTGCATTACCAATACCCAGTTTAGTAAGACATCGAAAGGGTGGAAGGCTGAGTCAGCCTTGCCAGGTTTGAAATCATGCCCTCCAAATCATCTCATCTCAGCAGCAATCTTTTATTCGCCAAGCAGTCCTGACAGCCCAGCCCCTGCACAAGCATTGTTTCACTTTCTAGACAAACTTTTTTTTTGTTAAATTTATAGAGGGCACCATTACTCGGAGGTGTCCTGGCACTAGTAGCTCAACTCTCCCAAAAGCAGGATGGTCTGGCTACTGATACGAATTTGGGGGTGCCTGTCACCAACCTTGCTGCCGCATTTTGAAGGATCTGCAATCTATTTAGATGCCGCTCTAGGGGGCATATTACCAAGGGCCTTATCGCCGCTTTAGCGGGAATTATTCCCGCTAAAGCGGCGATAATTTTATCGCCCTATTACCTAGCTGTCGCTAACACCAGTTAGCGACAGCTAGTAGGAGATAGCGATCATCTTGGGGCCCACTTTGCATGTCAACGATATTTATCGCTAATGACATGCAAAGTGGGCATGCCAAGATGTTAGCGACTGGAAACAGTCGCTAACATCGTTACCTCCTATTACCTACTTTTGGAAATAATCGCGCTAAGCGCGATTATCTCCAAAAGCTATCGCCTGCTCAGAGCAGTTCTTAGCCATGTTATCCAATGGTAGGTGGATAACATGGCTAAGAGCATTAGCTCGGTAATGCATGAATATCGCTGACTTTACAGCGATATTCATGCATTTCGGCCGATTTTTATCGCTTAGGAGATAAACCTTGATAATTGCAAGGTTTCTAATCGATAAAAATAGGCGAAGCACGGCGATAAAATTATTGCCTCTAACCAAGCTTAGCGATATTTTTCCCTTATTCTTGGTAATATGCCCCTAGGATGTTTAAATAGAGCCCATTGTAGTATTACAGCCGGAATAAGATAATGGCACCTTCAGAAGACACTAGTTAACGCTGCGTGTCCCCACCTGCCTTCAGAAAGGTGGAAAGGCGTCTGTTCTGTTTAGTTTACTCGTTCAATTATAAAACATACTGTGTACAGATGATGATCCTTGAGGCACCGTTCTACGACAAAAAAACCCAGCTAATAATGTAAGTAGAAATTAGTTTTTTGTGGTTGACGACAAGTGTGTGTCAATCAATCAATCAATCATGGACATTTATAGAGCGCACTACTTACCCGGAGGGTCTCAAGGCGCTGGGGGGGGGTGCTGCTACTGCTCGAACAGCCAGGTCTTGAGCTTCTTCCTGAAGGAAAGGTGGTCTTGGGTCAGGCGCAGGTCGGGAGGGAGGGAGTTCCAGGTCTTGGCGGCCAGGTGGGAGAAGGACCTTCCTCCTGTTGTCGTTCTTCGGATGCGGGGGACGGCGGCGAGGGCGTGACTGGCTGATCGGAGGTGGCGTTTGGGAGCGTAGAAGTTGATGCGGTTGTTGAGGTAGCTCGGGCCTTGGTCGTGTAGAGCTTTGTGTGCGTGGGTGAGGAGACGGAAGGTGATTCTCTTGTTGACGGGGAGCCAGTGCAGGTCTCTCAGATGTCCGGAGATGTGGCTGCGTCGGGGGATGTCGAGGATGAGTCTGGCCGAGGCGTTCTGGATCCGCTGGAGTCTCTTCTGGAGCTTGGCGGTGGTTCCGGCGTAGAGGGCGTTGCCGTAGTCCAGTCGGCTGGTGACGAGGGCCTGGGTGACCGTCTTCCTGGTCTCGGTGGGGATCCACCGGAAGATCTTTCGTAGCATGCGCAGGATGTTGAAGCATGACGAGGAGACGGCGTTGACTTGTCTGGTCATGGAGAGGGAGGAGTCCAGGATGAAGCCCAGGTTGCGTGCGTGGTCTGTCGGTGTGGGTGCGGTGCCCAGGGCGGGGGGCCACCAGGAGTCGTCCCAGGCGGAGGGCGAGGAGCCCAGGATGAGGACTTCCGTCTTGTCTGAGTTCAGTTTCAGGCGGCTGGTCATCATCCACTCGGCTACATCTTTCATCCCTTCGTGAAGGTTGGCTCTGGAAGCGGCGGGGTCGTTGGTCAGTGAGAGGATCAGCTGGGTGTCATCGGCGTAGGAGATGATGTTCAGGTTGTGTTGGCGTGCGATGGGCGCGAGGGGGCTCATGTAGACGTTGAAGAGGGTGGGGCTCAGCGAGGATCCTTGAGGGATGCCGCAGATGACTTTGGTGGCCTCTGACTTGTACGGTGGTAGACGGACTCTCTGTGTTCTTCCGTCGAGGAAGGAGACGATCCATTCCAGTGCCTTCTCCTGAATTCCGATGTTGCTGAGACGCTGCACTAGGGTGCGGTGGCAGACAGTGTCGAATGCCGCGGAGAGGTCTAGGAGGATGAGGGCCGCTGTTTCTCCGTTGTCCATCAGGGCTCGGATGTCATCGGTGGCAGCGATGAGGGCGGTCTCGGTGCTGTGGTTGGCTCGGAAGCCAGACTGTGAGGGGTCGAGGGATCCATTCGTCTCGAGGAAGGCGGCCAGCTGTTTGTTGACGGTCTTCTCGATGACTTTGGCTGGAAGCGGGAGGAGCGAGATGGGGCGGTAGTTCTTGAGTTCGCTGGGGTCCGCTGTTGGTTTCTTTAGTAGAGCGCTGAGTTCGGCGTGCTTCCAGCTCTCTGGGAAGGTGGCGGTGTCGAAGGAGGTGTTGATGATGTCCCGCAGGTGGGGTGCGATGACAGCGTCGGCCTTGTTGAAGACGTGGTGAGGGCAGGGGTCGGTCGGGGATCCGGAGTGGATGGAGTTCATCATGCGGGCGGTGTCGTCGGTGCTGATCGGAGTCCAGGCGCGGAGGGTGGTGGTGGGCGGCGTTGCTGCGGTCGTTGTGTGCGATGGTTGACTGCTGAAGCTGTTGTGTATGTCCGCGATCTTGTTGTGGAAGTAGGAGGCGAGGGAGTTGCAGAGGTCTTGCGATGGGGTGATGTCGTTGTTTCCGGCGTTGGGGTTGGAGAGCTCTTTCACGATGTTGAAGAGTTCCTTGCAGTTGTGTGCGTTGTTGTCCAGTCGGTCCTTGAATGCAGTTTTCTTGGTGGCGCGGATCAGTTGGTGGTGCTTCCGGGTGGCAAGCTGGAGGGTGGTCATGTTGTCCGGTGTTGGTTCCCTTCTCCAGACTTTCTCGAGTGCTCGGCAGTTCTTCTTGGAGTACTTGAGTTCGTCGGTGAACCATGGGGCTTTCTTGCTGCCGTGTCTGCTGGGCGGGGTCCTCAGAGGGGCGAGTTCGTCCGCGCAGTTGCTGATCCACTTCGTGAGGTTGTCGGCGGCCTGGCTGGGGTTCGCTGAGCTGGCGGGAGGGTGCTGACTCAGGGAAGCGGCGAGCTGGTCGGTTGTGATCTTGTTCCAGCTTCTTAGGGCAACCTGTTGCTGGTGGTGGTGGGTCGTCGTTCTTCTGAAGGTGAAGTGGACGCAGCTGTGGTCCGTCCAGTGGAGTCCTGTGGCGTGGCTGAAGGCGATGTCTTTGCTGGATGAGAAGACGGCGTCGAGTGTGTGTCCGGCGAGGTGGGTGGGGGTGGTCACCAGTTGCTTGAGTCCCAGGTTTGCGAGGTTTTCCAGCACGGTGGTGGTGTTGCGGTCGTCGTTGTTCTCCAGGTGGAAATTGAGGTCCCCGAGGAGGATGTAGTCGGCTGAGGGGAGGGCGAGCGGGCTGATGAAGTCGGCGATGTCCTCGCTGAATTGTGTGCGTGGTCCCGGAGTGTGTGCACCTGCTGTAGCCTAATGTGGTCTGATGAGGCTTGCTAAACAGGACAGGCTCACAAAGAGCAGGCGTGGCTTCAAGAGGGCTAACTAGGCATATTCTGTACTAAAGTGCCTCGCAGGTCAGTGTGGGGTTGACCAACCACAGCACCAGGCCTAGCAGAAGAGCGGATGGTGTGAATGGGTTTCTATTCTTTGTGTGACCCCCATCATGGTGCATGTAGGCGATGTAGAGATGAAGCGCGCCCCAGCCTCGTGATAGGAGTGTTGTCGCCTCGCATGTCACATTTGCAGTTTCAGCATGCTCCCTCTTGGACTTGTGGACTTCTCCCAGCGTGCACAATTGATTTGGGTCTGTGTCATTCAATTCAAATTCAATTCAAATAATCTTTATTCAGATAAGAATATCCATAAAAGTACAATTCGTCACCACCAAAAAAAATACAGTAAGTATTTAAAAACATATGAATATACATTATCATCCAATACAGTAAATGTTAAAAACATATAAATATACATTATCAACCAATACAGTTACAAAATGCAATAATAGGGTCGACGGGCCTAAAAAAAGAAACTAGCAGCATAAATGACATAGTGCAAATATAAGTTTGAAGCAATTTGTACAAATCAGCAAGGTTTACAAGTAAAATGCCGAGATGTACGGTCAAACCGGCCAATGCAAAATGTAAGATTAAAGTTAATATGTGCAAAGTCAGCAATAATTTACATGTAAAGTGCATTGTTATTCAATAAAACAATGGTATCATCTAAATAAGTGCCAACGTTACTCACTGGGGCTACTTGCCACTACTTCAAGGCATTGGATTTAAACTGTTTTGTATATCTCACATAAAATTTACAAAAGAGTAAGAAGTGTAACAGAGTTTGTTTACTGCCAATACAGCAGGGGCAGTTCAGTTGCTCCAGGTTATTATTAAAGCCTATTGGGAAGCAGAGTAAATATTTTATGCTGCCGTCCCATAGGTGATAAAGTAAGCTCCTGTTCCATTTCCCCATGTTTTTCCTAAGATATTGTTGTGGCATATGGTGTTGAGTGCTCAGTGTCTCCAGGAGGGGGATATATCTAATAATTGATGGCTTGTAATACTCGATATCCTGTCTTTCATTGTGGTACAAGTCATAAAGTGCCCCCCTGACTGATCTTATGTTTATTCCTTCCGCTGCTAGTGGACATGAAAAAATGTGCTCCAGATTCACACTAGCTAGACTGTTTTTTACTGCAGCTAGCCAGGGTATACAGCCAGCTCTGTCGCACTTAAGGCAGTCCAAAATCATTTCTCTTGTTAAAATTGCTGCAGGATTCTGCCATATTTTCAACCAAAATATCGCTGGTCGTGACCTTATAAAATCCTCCACATATTGTAGGTTCAATTCCGTATGGCAGATATAATTTGGGGATGAGATTTGTGCACCAAGAATTTTCCTACAGAATCTGTTCTCTTCGATTTGAATCCCACTATAATTTGCATGCCCCCAGACTTCGGCACCATGGGTGGCCGTTGGTACACATTGTGATTTATATATCTGAATCAATGGTACCACTACCTTGGATTGTTTTGGTTGCCAGGGACTAATAATAGAGTTAACTGCTTTAGTGAGTTTGCTTCTTCCATGAGCCGTGTGGGCTTGCCACGAGCCAGATTCCGAGAAAACTAGGCCTAAATAAGGGAAAGTGCTAGTGCATGTTAACAATTCACTGCCTCCTTTAATGGACTTAATACAATGTTTTTTTCGGCCCGCAAGTCATTATATATGATTTTTTAAAATTTGTGCAAAGATCAAGATCAGCCATAAAAGACACGAATCCCATAACTAAAGTGCGAAGTGCATTGGGAGTGCGGCCCATGAGAACCGCATCGTCTGCGTATAAAAGCACAGGCAGTAGTTTGCCATTAATTTTGGGAACATCACTCGACAGTTTTATTAAGGAATTATGTACTTCATTTATATAAAGAATAAAAAGCAGAGGGGCCAGAACACAGCCTTGTCTGACCCCTCTGCCAACGGTGATGTCCCCTGAAACTTCCCCATCGTTACTTATCCTCATCCATGCCTTCAGATCCCTGTACAAATACGCCAAAAAGTAAACCAGTGCCTTGTCCAACCCATAGTTTAAAAGAATTTCCCATAAACGCTATCTATTAACAAAATCAAATGCTGAGGTCAAATCCATAAAACCCAAGTAAAGTGGGACTTTTTGCGCAACCGTATATTTCCCCAAAATAAGACTCAAATTCAAGCACTGTTCCACAGTTCCAACATTGCTTCTAAAACCCAGTTGGCAACAATTTAAAATATGGTTGTCTTCCGCCCAGTTTCTGATTTTGTTGAAGACAACCCTGCACAAGATCTTCAAAGTATTGTCTATCAGAGAAATGGGGCGATAACAGCTGGGGTTGGATCTGTCACCTTTTTTTAAAATGGGCACAATAATGCTGGTCGACCATGTGCTCAGGATGGCTGCATTAGTCAAATTGTTAAAAACATTACGTAAAAGAGATGCCCAAAAGTCTGGTTCATGTTTTATTAGATCGATTGATAACCCATCTGAACCTGGTGCTTTGTTCCCTAGGCTTTGGTGTATGGCATTGTTGGACTTGGGCCTTAGGGCAGGTTCACCCCTAATCTTTTTGCTTTTGTTTGTGACCCAGAGTTAGGGATTTTTGGGTCTCTGCGCACTTTTTCCCTGTGTCCCAGAGTAAAGTGCGTGCGTGTAGTATGGCTGGCCTGCCCTCCCATAGGAATGCATGGGGAATGTGAGTGTCCATGTTAGTTCCTGATGCGTGGGGAGTGCAGGCTCGAGTTTAGTATGTGTGAACTCGTGAGTGTGAATGCTGCGCGATGGTATGTGCGGCTTGTATGTGTCTAGAAGGGAAGTGCTACTTCTGGACATTGATGTATGTGTGCAGTGAGGGTGCTGGAGCGTGATTGGCTGGAGCTGGCTGGCATGCCAGGCTCCAGGAAGTCTGGATGGGTCTGCCCGGTGGTGAGTGTGAGATCAGCATGAGTGATGTGTGGGAGGAGTGCACCTGGGTCCTGGATGGGCTGGGTTTTTCCCCACACAATGCTGGCTCCGCCCCCCTGTGGTTTGTCTAACGACCCAAGCCTCCCCAGTGAATGAAAGGGGTGGTTGGGCCATCAAGGGTACTCCCAAGCCAGCTGCAACTGGTTTCCCCCCACCCTGCACCCTGGGAACAAATGATTTCTCTGTATAAAAATGGGGCTGTGTCCCCACAGAAATTGTTCTACTTTTGGATCCTTGCCAGAGGGGCTGCTGCTGCTGCTAGGGCCAGGAGGACCGCCACTTGGCTTGTCTCCCTGCCTGGAGACCCAGTGTGCTGGCTCTGGCCCTGCCTTGCCCCCCCTGCCTGCCTCCAGACCCTGCTGGAGCTTTGCTTTCATGCCCCTAGCGCTTGGGAGCGCTTAATTGCCTGCTAGCGCTGTGGAGCGCTTTATTTGACTTTCACGGCTGCCCACGCCGCATTTTTGCTGTGTGCTTAGTCCCTGAAGCGCTGGGGAGCGCTTTTTGTGCAGCCGGTGCCCACCCGGCATCTGCCCGTTTTATTTTGCCGATTTTCGGCATAGCGAGTGCCTACCTCGCTTTATATTTAATTTGGAGGCCGGTGCCCACCGGGCATTGCTCCGTGTTCACCGCCGCAGCCCAGGGACATTGAAGCAGTTGCCGGGCCGCTGCCTAGTGCGACCCAGAAGTCCCGCCTCCGTATCCCCAGGGCCCGCTGCCATTGGCGGCCCCAGGGGAAGTCAGGCAGAGTGCAGCAGGACAAGGCCAGGCGGGAAACGAAAGAAGCGGCCGGACGAGTCCCCGAGGTTCCCCGAGTGTGGAGAGAGGAGCCCCGCAGCGAGTGCTTCCCCGCCCCCGCAGACCCGGTGAGTGCGAGGCTGATTCATTGTGTGCAGAGCGGCCCCGGTTGGCAGCGGGCCGCTCCGCAGGAGAGAAGGGGCATTCCTTGGAGATTGGAGCCACGAGGCTCCGTGGGGCATTATTTGAGTCTGAGTCCCCCGTGAGGGACTCCAACGTTCCGCCCCCAAGAGCGAGGGAGCCCAGAGAGGCTTCAGGGGCACATCTGCGGTTTCGAGCCCACGAGGCTCCGAGCTTCCCATTGTCCTGTGAGCCCTGAGAGAGGCTCTTGAGCACCCACATTTGTTTAGAGCGCTGAAGCACTTAATCCCAGCCCATATTTGTTTTGCGAGCCAGAGAGGCTCTAGGGGGACACAGCCAGTTAGTTGATCAGAGCCCCCTGGCTCCCACGCTGTGTTCCCCCATTGTGTTCTTGAGCCCACGAGGCTCCAACGTTGCCCAGCCGTATTTACAACTGTCCAGCACTTAGTGGACAGTTGCTACGTTTAGGCTTGTGTACTGTGCTGCCTGCGCAGCCTCCCTGACATTGAGACTCAGGGTATTCCAGCCCTTTCAAGGCCAGTTGGCCTGGGGGACAGTTCTAGTGTTGTGCTACGTGCACCCTGCGCAATTTATGATTTACTGCTTATTTGATGCCTGCGCAAATGTTCTACTTGCACCTCTGAATGTGTTTTACTACCTCATGTGCCATGTTCTTTATGTTTTATCCCCTTTGCTAAAAGTGACCTGCTTAGAGGATTGTCTATGTTATTACCTTTGCTAAAAGTGACCTGCTTAGGTAATTGTTTATGTTTTTATTCCCCTTTGCTAAAAGTGACCTGCTTAGAGGAATGTTTGTTGTTACCTTTGCTAAAAGTGACCTGCTTAGGTAATTGTTTATGTTTTATCCCCTTTGCTAAAAGGGACCTGCTTAGAGGATTGTTTATGTATTACCTTTGCTAAAAGTGACCTGCTTAGGTGATTCCTTATGCTTTTATTTCCCTTTGCTAAAAGTGACCTGCTTAGAGGAATGTTGATGTTTTATTGCCTTTGCTAAATGTGACTTGCTTAGGTGATTATCTTAGGTTTCCTTCCCTTTGCTAAATGTGACTTGCTTAGGTGATGGTTTTCCTTCTTTAGGTCCTGATGATAAGGTCCTAGTTCCCTGCGTGATTTCCCTACAGTGTTTAGGGTGGCGTAGGAGGTATTTACCCTTTACCAGTAGTTACTGGTTGTATGCTACATTTACTATTTCTGTGTTACAGTCATTATATGTTTATGTGCTAAGTGTTATACCTACAAGTGCTATTTCTAAAAAGTGCATACCCCTGACAGTGGTCCAGGTGGCCCTGTCCTGTACATAATCCCTTGTAAATCTTGCCCGTGCCTGTTGGCACATTGTAAAGTGTGTGTGTTATCTAATGTGTTTTTATTATTATAATACAAAGGCTATTTTTGATATAACCTTGTGTGGAGTTTCCTTTGTGGTGGGCCTAGGGTGTTGTCGCTGGGGTGCGCGCGCAAACGCTTTACACATCGCCTCCGAGATTGGCCTTGCTGCTCGCGTCACGTTACCTAGAGGGTGAGCAGGGGTTATCTAGGTGTGTGACTCCCTTGCCCTGACTTAGAAATGGTGATCCCTGACTGACTTTGGCGTGAGCCTTGGCCGGCCGGGGGTCCCGTTTCTAACAGGCATCTTCAACCTCACTTATTGTTATAGCAATCTTTAGGACTGAGGGACATGTAAAACTACTAGAAGTTTTTATAGGGGCATTAAAGGTTCTGGCGAAGTGCTCCATCCATAGCTCACTACATATATTACAGCTTATGGGGGTGATGTTTGTGTCCATAGACCTCATACTTTTAACCTCCTTCCAGAATCCAGTTACATCCTTTAAGGAGGCAGCCCTGGCAAGATTATCCCAGCGTACTTTCAATATCTCATCTGAGCGTGTCTTAGTTGCTTTCTTGTAGTGAGCTCTTAGTAACCTAACAAGAGTTATATCCCTGGGTGAAGCCGCTAATGCTTCATGTAGTTCTCTGTTGGCCCGCGAGCCGGAGCTATTGAACCATCTAGGATTCTTGCTTACATTAGTGATAGGCTTAGAGATTAAGTGTTTGATTCCACTGTATAAACCACTAAAAGCCTCAATAATCTCACATCTTAAGTTACTACTTGACAAGCACATATCTACAAGTACGTGATGGGTTCTTATCATGTGTACGAAAAGGGCTTTATTGTCTATACCCTTCCATATCAATCTAAGCTTGTCAGTCGATGCCACCAGATATTTAGCCCCTAATTCCTTTTGGGCAATAAATTTGGAACAAAGTCTAATAGTTGTTAAAATTGGGTTATGGTCACCTTGACTTGTGCATAAGACCTCAGCCTTTACTAGAAAAGTTACCAAATAGGATGATATAAAAACATAATCAATGGTGGATGAGCAACCATGTCATCGGTATGTCGGTAATGGGTCCCTAGTTGGGTTGACACCAGCCATTTCCATTACATTAATCAAGTTGCGGGGGGTAGATCATTACGAAGTTCTTCCCCTCTTTTGCATGGGGTCGTCCTAGCAGGGATGGTAATAATGTTATCATTGCCATTATATAGTCGGGCGTTGAAATCCCCGCCTAGGAGTATTCCATCTAATTTGCCATACTTCTGCTCATCATTTAATTCATTAATAAATTCAAACAATTTAAAAAAAAATCTATTTGGTAGTGACGTAAAATCATTATTATAAAAATTATTGAAACATATAGTAGCCCCCCGTGAATAAAAAGGGGCTTGAAAATTTGCATTATTTGTCTTTACAGACTTCATGCTACCCTCAGCTGATATCTTTAACCATGTTGACAACCCCCCACATGGGCGGCCTATTAGTGGTCTCTTAACAATACTATTATGACACACAAAGCCTTCTAAAAATAATTAATCTGTGCACCAAGTTTCCTGAAACATCAGAATATCATAATTACTAACCAAATCAACCCACTCTGTGAAATTCAGCTTGGATCTTAAACCTGCAATGTTCCAGCTCAAAACATTTAAATTTGATTCTGGGGTTGTAAGTTGGCTAGCGGATGTGTGTTTTAATACGGGGTCTGCTATCTCTGATGTACTAGTCGGTTGGTGATTCAGTAGTCAATCCTGACTCTCGAAGCTGGACTGGCTGCATTACGTGAGCCCAGTGGGGGTTTATAAAAAAAGCCCAATGGTAAAGAATTTATATGGGTTGGGGCAGTGTTATAATTAACTTGTGCTCTCAATAGCCATTTCACCAGGGGGGGCATCTAAAGTTCACGACTACACAGTCGCCTGAGATATTCTTTTCCGAAGGACCCACCCAGCCTACATGACGCACCATTAGAATTTCATTGGCGTTCTCCACCCTTAGGCCCTTATATTTCGTTAGATAATCAGTACTCTTATTTTTAAGTTGTTCCCATGATTCTGATTGGTCTTTCTTTAAGGAGGGGACACCAGCTAGGATTACAACGTATGGGCATGCTTCCGGAGGTAACTTAAGAACATCTTTAGATGGATTTTTAACCCGATTTTTGTTGGTAGGGATTACTTCTGGTGCAGTTGCTGTACTTAAAGGGACAGAAGCTAATGGTACAGGAGTAGCTGACACCAGACTAGGAGTCCCATTGCCAACAACCGCATTTGGTAGGTGCAACAGGATAGGAACAGGTTTAAGAGGGTGACTATCCTTAGAATTGCCACACTTACCACACTTGTCACATACATTGTTGAGAGTTGAGGGTGTACAGACACCACTCACCTTGGATATATCATGGTTAATTACTTCCAGTTGTTTATTACCCCCCGCAATTTTATCAACAATAGTGGCATTATTTTTCTTTGTGTCAGCTTTTTTGACCAGGTTTTCCAATCTGTCCAACCGTTTGAACAAAGCATTAAATTGCTTATCTACTAATGCTCTTAATCGATCATAGACTGAGTCCATGATTGCCTCAATTCGAATATCACCCGATCTACCCTGTGTGCCATATACAGTCACATCCTCAGTTTGTGTATGGGCGGAGTTAGTGCCCTCTTCAGCTGTAGTTAAGTCCACAGTATAATCATTAGTTTGCTCGACTGGTCCTGTGGTTCCGGCAGTAGAACCTCACCTCCACATACTTAAGGGGGTAGGTTGAGTTTTGTGGCGAGCCGGCTGTTTCCTTTTACTGGTAGTGGGTTTAGTTACTCCTCTCTTCCTTCCCCCCCCACTGTTTTGTTACCCTAGTCCAAAACCCCGCTCGTGACTTTATTTTGGGATCCCAATTGGCATTCTGAGTTGACTATGTCGTTTTCAAGGTCTTTGGACAACGTTTCTCGCTGACTGGGGGTAGTAATCAATACAACTGGGGACAGTGGGAGAGGGATGGGTGGGTTGCCATGTTCTACTCCGCCCAAGGAATGCAGATCGGGTGCTGGTAGGCTCACAGAGAGTCTTCTTTCAGTCAGTTCGATCTCTGTTGACACTAAATTGTCAGCTTCTTCAAGCATGCGTTCGATAGTGCTTGCAGTAGAGGTCTTTGACCCAGCTATAGCTGTACGTTTCCCCATGATGTTTCAAAGACACTCACCTCCTGGTAATGCTTAGAGGGGTGGCCCGGCCCGGCCTCCTCTGGCCCCTGACGGCCACAGACGGCCCGCCCCTTGCCCGGGCTTAGCCCGGAGCCGCCCGTGCGCGTCCCGCGATGCGGGAGGCATTCCGGTCTTTTCAATCGCCTCCGGGCGCTTGCAGTAGCGTCACAGGTGCACCCTGACCCCCAGGGCACCTGGAAGTTGAAGTCCTCGGCCGTTGCCCTCACGGCATTGGGAGGAGGCAGGATTCAGAAGCCGTTGCCCTTCAGGCTGGAACTGCGGCGAGGTAAGTGCCCAGTTTGCTGGCCTGATGGTTTCCCCCGGAGCTCCGGTCTTTTCAATCACCTCCGGGCACTTGCGTTGGCGTCACAGGTGCGCCCTGACCCCCGGGGCACCTGGGAGTTGAAGTCCTCGGCCTTTGCCCTCACGGCATTGGGAGGAGGCAGGATTCAGTGAAAGGAAAGTGAAGGATAGATCTAAACGCTCTGCTCCCTGGTACTCCAAGGAACTTTGCCAGCTGAAATTGTGCTGTAGACAAGCTGAAAGAACTTGGAGGAAGCATTATACTGAGTCGGACAAAACTCATCTAAAGCAGTTGCTCCAGGTCTACAAAGCACAGATCAAAAGCGCCAAAGCTAAATACCTAGAGGACATTCTACTTCAGTCGGCTAATAAGCCCCAAACCCTTTTTAAAATTGTTAATAATCTCTCCAACCCTGCCTGTGCCACTAATTGTATCCCTGCCTCACAGGTGCTATTTGATTGCTTGGCCTCTACCTTTGAGGACAAGATCACTGCCATTTTAACTGGACTTTCTGCACCAAATGTTCCTAACATTCAGGCTACTGCTGAGCCATTACTTACACAGACTTCATCTGATAAGGGGGAACGCACCGTGCATACTGTGCTGTCTAGTTTTACTCCCCCTTCATATGAGGATTTTTGTACTATGGCTAACAGTGTATCATCAGGCTCCTCGCTTGATCCACTACCTCACAAGTTTTGGAAGCTGTTTCAGACTAAGCTTTTCCCCTTTCTATACTCGATCTGTTGCCAGTCTCTAAGAACTGCCACTGTTCCTGACAGTTGGAAACTGGCAGTGGTATCTCCTCTATTAAAAAAATCCACTTTGGATCCTCTCTGCCCGCGAACTATAGGCCCATCTCCTTATTGCCTTTTCCAATTAAAATTCTGGAAAAGTTTGTAACTAAGTCTCTCTCCCACTTTGTTGAGGAGAATGCCTGCCTTGATGTGGCCCAGTTCGGTTTTTGACCAGCACATGGTACAGAATCGGCACTGGTAGTAGTTCTGGATAACCTACGTTCGCGAGTCGACAGTGGTCGAGCAGCATTTTTGGTTCTTTTCGACATGTCGGCCGCGTTCGACACTGTGAACCATTCTATACTGATCAGGAGACTGGAGGACAGTGGGGTGGTTGGCACAGCCCGGGACTGGTTAATCTCCTACCTACATAACAGACACCAAGTAGCGATTCTGCCTCCTTTTATGTCTGATACTAGAATGGTAGGTCAAGATGTTCCCCAGGGCTCAGCGATCAGCCCCATCTTGTTTAATCTTTACCTCTGCCCCCTGCTCAAGTTGATTAAATCGTTTGGTATCACGGTAATAAATTATGCAGATGACACGCAACTTATCTTCTCTTTGGAAGGTAAGGATGCTGTCTCCACAGAGACCTTCCATCACTGTATGCTGACCACGGCGGACTGACTAAGGGAAAATTCCCTCCAGTTTAATGGATCTAAGACAGAGGTTCTATACTGCTCACTAGATAAAATCCCGCGCCCTCTGCCTGTCGACTTCTGGCCCTCCGCCACTAAGGTCACTGTCGAGTCAGCTGACGCAGTTCGCAATTTGGGAGTAATTTTTGGTCCTCATCTACAACTGGACGCTCATGTGAATAAAACTATTGGCACCTGCATGATGCTGCTAAGAATGCTGCGTAAAATTCTCCCCATGTTACCTTTGATGACGAGACCTGAGGTAGTGCGCACTATCACACTCAGTAGGTTAGACTACTGTAACGCACTACTTCTAGGTGGTCCTAGCTCTCTGATAAGACAATTGCAGCGGATCCAGAATATGGCAGCCAAATTGGCTCTTTCACGTGCGGGCTCTGCATCATCATCTTTGGCACTTAAGGACCTTCATTGGCTGCCTATACATCAGCAAATCTGCTTCAAGGCTTCTTGCATTGTCTTCAGAGCACTTCATGGACTGGGACCTATTGCTCTTCAGAATAAATTTAAATGGTACTCGGTAGCTAGGCCCTTACGTTCCTCCTCTGCCTTCTTGGTTGGGGTCCCTCGCATTTAGAGGATACGAATGGGTGGCCGCTCCTTCAGCTTTACTGCCGCTAAATTGTGGAATGCTCTCCCACTCTCTTTACGGAAGCTGAATGAGTTGACTCATTTCAAAAAGGGCCTGAAGTCCCACCTCTTTCCTAGGGCTGTGTGATTCTCCTCTGCTTGTGCTGTGATGTTGGAGTCAAAGCGCCAGGATACCCTTTGGGTGACAGTACGCGCTATATAAGTATGCTATACATACATACATACATACATTCAGAAGCCGTTGCCCTCACGGTTGGAACTACGGCGAGGTAAGTGCCCAGTTTGCTGGCGTTATGGTTTCCCCCGGAGCTCTCGGCGCTCTGGTCTTTTCAATCGCCTCAGGGCGCTTGCGGTGGCGTCACAGGTGCGCCCTGACCCCCGGGGCACCTGGGAGTTGAATTCCTCAGCCGTTGCCCTCACGGTGTTGGGAGGACGCAGGATTCAGAAGCCGTTGCCCTCACGGCTGGAACTGCAGCGAGGTAAGTGCCCAGTTTGCTGGCCTGATGGTTTCATTCAGTATTGTGCTTAACCATATTCTGCCGACAATGTCTATCCAGAAAGTCTTATTTTTTCTAGGAGGTTCTTAAATCAGGTGGAAAAAGTCACCACCTCGTTCTTGCATTTGTGGCAGCTATCATCTGTTGTCTGTTCGGTATACAATGAATTCTGCTGAATAGTCCTTCTTTCTTATTGGTTTCGGTCTCAATTTAGTCTCTTTGGCGTCTGCCTAATACTCATAAGTAGTGTGTTTCTCTTAAAAATATGGTTTAGGGGGCCCTTTGCCTTTAAGTCTGACAGTGATCATAGTGTTGCTGCCGTCATCTTCAAAATAAAAAATTGTTTGTCAACCATTCATTATGTACTGGCGTGACAGCTTTCCTTAATGTGTCAGTTCTAAACTCTGCCTGCTGCAGGCAGGCGTCCTTCCTTCTTCTCTAGTGCTATGCCCCCAATTGAGTAATTCAGTTGAACCCACTTGCCCTGCTTGCATTTTGGCTAACGTCTCTGTCTTCCAGCAATAGTATTTGTCAGGCCTTAGCAATGGGCAAAGCCTCGGGCGTCCAACTACATAACATATGGACATTTACGTTTGTATGAACTCAGATGGGCAATAAATACATGTTCTGTATAGTTTTCGAGCTAAGTAATTAAGGGGCATATTATCAAGGGGGTTTATCTCCGCTTTTTTGGCTTTAAAAGCCAAGAAAGCGGAGATAAAATTATCTCCCTATTACCAAGCTGTCGCTAACACCAGTTAGTGACAGCTAATAGGAGATAGCGACCATTTTGGGCCCCGCTTTGCATGTCAGTGATATTTATCACTAATGACATGCAAAGTGGGCGTGCCAAGATGTTAGCGACTGGAAACAGTCGCTAACATCGCTATCTCCTATTACCAACTTTTGGAGATATTCGCGCTAAGCGCAAATATCTCCAAAAGCTAACACCTGCCCTGAGCAGTTCTTAGCCATGTTATCCAATGGGAGGTGGATAACATGGCTAAGAGCATTAGCTCGGTAATGCATGAATATCGCTGACTTTTCAGCGATATTCATGCATTGCGGCCGTTTTTTATCGCATTTGCGATAAACCTTGCTAATAGCAAGGTTTATCTGCGATAAAAATCGCCGATGTGCGGCGATAATTTTTGTCTCTAAACAAGTTAGAGACAAAAATTATCGCTAGTTGTTGGTAGTATGCCCCTAAGTTTCTTTTTCATCTGTCCTTATTGGTTCTTGCAAAACAGCCAATAACGTAATATGTCATTTTTGCAGAATGGTTGCATACTTGGTTGGGCACAATAAGCATTTAAAGTTTGTGTACATCATACAATTATGCATCCTGCTCATAAGTATTCATAGAACCTAATGATCCTTTAGTGGCCTCTGATTGAAAGCTGTGCACTTCACCGTGGCACACCTTCCTGCTTTTGATCTCCTCGCACTCTGCTCACAGTAGAGTAGTCTTGGGGAATCCCTTATGCACCCATAAGGTATCACAAGCAGAGGTAGCAGGAGGTGCCAGGTTGCAGCTGCTAGCAGCAAAACAACACTTTTTTTTTATTATCTGTGGAAATGAGTGGAATTGCCAGATTTTCACGTGGTCTTCCGTGGGGAAAATTCTTGCACCGCTGGGGCCTGGTGGCTCTTTACGGAGTGATAGTGTGATCACGCACCCACCCAAAAAACGTACATAGGAGTAATTATGTACTCCGCTTGGGGAGCCCAGGAATTGCACATCTATTAGGAAGAGAGGAGCTAGCGAACAGCAGGCTTTCCCCTCCTATTCGATGACCGTGAGTGTCTTGAGCTGTGTCCTCAGTTAATGGATCTCTCCCAAGTCCCTTTTCTAGTTCCCATTGTAAATATTACAGGCAAATTCAACATTGTTATTCCCAATGGAGGAGCGTGCACACTGGTGCATATTTGCTAATGGAGAATGTGCCAGTCTCTGCTAACCTTTTCTGCATGTCAGCCTCTGCCTCTTGAGTATATGGTCCCTTTTGTAGTGCAAAAATCTGCATATAGCAGTTTTCACTCATATTGGCATATCCAATTAGCCTAAAGATCTTGCAGTTCATGGAAATAAATACATTTTTAGAGAATGTGTAATCTGCAACTCCTTTATTCCAACAATTCTAAATTTAGAATGCATAACCCACTCTGATTTTTCTTTCACCAGGCATTTTATTTTTGCTCGTCGGTTTAATTGCTTTGCCCTCTTTGTAATATGTATTCTCCATTTATTTTGCACACTTGATAGTAATGCTATAGAACTATCACATGGAGGTCCACCAGGGAGTATTTAGCGACCCGTAATGCATTACTCCCAGACAGTACAATCCAAAACATGAGAAAAATGCATAAGATCTAATACAAGAAACCCTAAACCTAGAGGGGCTCACAAGTCATGAGTCCCTTGATTCGAAAACCTAATGGGCCTTATTTATGAGGCTATGCGTCACTTTTACGCCGCTGGTGCATCACGTTTTGTGACGCACCAGTGGTGTAAAAAATGCACCTTGTTGCGCCATATTTACAAAGTGACGCATCTAGGTAGATGCGTCACTTTGTAAACCCCTGCGCCAAATTATACCTGCCCCAGGTATAATGTATGCAAGGGGGGCGTATTGACGCAAGAAAGGGTTGTAGAAGTGACGCAGTGAAATCTATGTGATTTCACTGCGCCACTTCTAGGACACAAATGCGTCAATTTCTTATGCCTGCCTCACAGCAGGCGTAAGACTGACGCAGGCCCTTTCACATGGGGCTTGCCCCATGTGAAAGGATACATTGCTGGAGTTGCGTCACTTTTGTGACATACTCCAGCAATGCGCCACTTTTGCGCCATACAGATACATCAGAAATACTGACGTATCTGTAACTCCTTGCGCAATGATGCGTCATACTGTAAATGTGACGCATCATTGGTGGTGCAAGGAGGGCGCAGTGAAAAGTGATGCATCGCTGTTTTCACGCAGCGATGCGTCACTTTTCATAAATTAGGCCCAATGTTTTTAGGACGAAAACCCTTACCCACCCTTAGGTGGCATGCTTCCTCATTGGGTCCCTCTTCACACTACTAAGCACCAGTGAGCCTTTCTAGTATGGGCGAGAGCTGGCAGACTGATGATGGGCGATGAGGAAGCATGTCATCTAAGGGTGGTGAGGGGTTTCATCCTAAAAACATTAGGGGGCATATTATCAAGGGCTGAAGATAAAAATATTGCCGCTTTTGCGTCCGTTTTCGGGCGAAAAGCTGTGATAATTTTATCGCATTATGTACAAGGACACGCTAGCGATTGTTTCCAAGCCTTAGCGCTCGTTGTCAGCACGCCTCACATCGCATTGTTAATGAGATGCAAAGTAGGCGTGCCTGACAAAACTCAGTGAAAAAATATTGCAAAGGCAGCTTAGCGATATTTTCAATGAGCCCAAATCCAGCATAGTGATAAACATTATCGCGCTATTGCGCCTCTAACGCTGGATTGTAACGTCTGCTAAAAAGCAGACTTGGGCATACCTACAATGGGAGGTGGATTCTGGGGTTGCGACCACAGGGTCGTATCAACAAGGTTTTCGCCGCTTTTAGTTGGACATCGCTGGTTTTCCAGCGATGTTTGCATATTTCTACACTATCGCTGGAAATCTTATCACCGACGCGCTAAGCGTTGTTGATACAGCACTAGATTGGCGATAAGTTCCAGTGATAGCCGGCGATATAAAAAACCGCGCTAAGCACGTGCAGCGATAATTATCGCTGCTGCTTGTTGATCTGCCCCTAGGTTTTCTAATTAAGAGACTCGTGACTCCTGAGCCCCTCTAGGTGTTGGGTTACTCTTATTACACCATATGCATTTATCTATTCATTTTATGTAGCCAAAGAGCATCATTCGTACAATTCAAGTCGTGCTACTGCATCTCTGTCACTGTCACTTGGGGGGGCTGCTAGTTTGCACCAGACTCTCTTCTTTGACATGACTTCAAAATGGGACCCTGGTGACTTTAGAGGTGGCTCAGCTACTTCCAATACCCGAGTATAATCTGTAGAAAAGTAAATCAAAAATAGTGGAATGTTTAAAATAGAAAAGCTCTTTCTTTAGAGGAGTATGGAGGTGCCCATGTTTTCCTTATTCGTGTATGGTCTCACAGACACTTGGCTTGCAGCCATATCCAAATTCTGTGAAACCTACTTGGCCTTTGTCCTGCTCAATAGGGGACGTGATTATTTTTCCTGGTGAAGCAGTCAGTCGCTAGTCGATGACCTGCATGTTTACTTGTTAATGATTCACTGTGAAGAGTGGATTTGGATGTTTGCACTTTGGATGAAGATTTTTTGATTGTTTGTTAACCAGTGAAAAAGAAACCTGGAAAAATATTTTTATAGTTTTTACCTAAGAGTATCACTTGTACTGCTTTTGAGTCGAATGAAGACCAGTGCAAGTGGTGCGCTTACCTGGTAACTATGAAAATATAAAATTAAGGTGTTCTTGCATCTTGTTTTTCAGAATGTTAAGATGTCTTGGGAACACCTTCATTCTCTATCACAGTACTACTTTCTGCTGTCCATAGTGACGAGGACTCCATTTTCGTAACTGTCTCATATTGTCCAGTGCTGAAGTTACAATAGACAATCCACACTGTGTACAGAGCATATAACAGCAAGTTACAATATTACAATCATAAGTTAGGACGCCTCTGTCTTGATTGCACAAAGGACAGCAGGACCTGAGACCCACCGTGTTATGCATCCACCAGTCAGCCCATGTGAATACGTTTATTATAAAACCATTTGCAATGCAATAGGTTTGGCATTTCCGAGAGTTTGAGCTATTGGCATTGTAAATAACAATGCCTTTTATTTAGGTATTTTGAAAACCTGCAAGCGGTGTGTGATCACCCACTTTGTACTTATAGTCCTTCCTTATTTTGTACTTATAGTCCTTCCTTACGAGAAGCAAGGCTGGCTGTAATAGAGACGCAGTTACTGCCAGCCTTGCTTCTCATAAGCAACGTGGAAGGATGATTTGGTATAAAAGGGTGGAGTTCAGTGGGATTGGTGTTTGGAGTGATCGTGAAACGAAAATTCATAATCAAAGGAAAATATATTTTGACTAGACACAAAGTGTTGAAAATGTGCATGACAATATTGTAGACTGGTTTAATGTCAGTATTGGAGATTGGTTGAAAATAAAGGTATCTGTCGGTCATGCCAAATGGTCTAAGTTCACAG
Source organism: Lissotriton helveticus (assembly GCF_964261635.1). Taxonomy (NCBI): domain Eukaryota; kingdom Metazoa; phylum Chordata; class Amphibia; order Caudata; family Salamandridae; genus Lissotriton; species Lissotriton helveticus. The sequence continues at coordinate 127,535,754 of NC_136070.1, read as the reverse complement.
GGATGCAGAATATTCTTGAAGTATTCCGTAATGCCATTACAACAGCCGATGGAAGAATCTTGAATAAAAGTCGAGTTGCTATGCTTGGTTCTCAGTGGTCCAAACTTCAAGATGCAAGTTCAACATTCAACATTGATGAGGACGTGGATTCATCTGCAAGTAATGATATTGCCATTAGGAAGAGTCAAAGCATGTATAAACAACCTAGATACCAAAGGACTATGTTACCATCTGGGACTTATGTATGAGGATTATGTTTATGTATGTATTTGTTATCATTTTAACTTATTTCAGTTAGGTTTATACATGATGTTCTCCTAAAGTGTTGTGGTAAATTTGTTAGGAAGGGAGATGTGTGAAGTTTATTAAATACATTGTAGAATGTTTTGGGAATGGAATGTTGGTGGGATAATCTTGGTCAGTTGCTTTAGGGCAGTTGATGGGTGAAGTGTTCTGAATAAAGACATATTTTCATCTTACCAGAACATGGTCTTCCACCTTGTTACAGACCGTATGCCATCCCAACTGCTGTAAAGTCTTGTCCCATACCTGCACCACCACTTCCATGTATTCTGGCCAGTTACTCCCACTTAGTTTCCCATAAATTGCAGACGGATAGCCACTCACTCCTATACACTGCCTGTCATATCTCACCGAGGGCTTCATCTGATTCGGGTATATCCAGTCATTGAGTCTCAGAAAATAGTGTGCGGGATGCAGGTGGTAGTTAAAATAAGTGGAGTGAACTGGGGCCACCTTACCCCATAAGAATTGTATACACCTTAGGGATGGGCTTCGTGTTCTGTAATCACTGGCCTTAGAAATTTCTGAATAGCAGCAGTTGGTGAGAGCATAGCCTAAACTATATGTCACATGCATGGGGAAGTGAAATCAATATCAGTTGTCTCCCTCTCCCTGGCTGTCCTAACAGGGACACTGGGAAAGCCCCCGCTAGTGCTTCTCGACAGCAGATCCCATTTATGTAGGGCTCCCACACCACAGACTTGAAACCCCTACCCAGGCTATCCAGAAAGAGGGACTGAGTAGAGGCGCATTTCAGTTACTGCCCATGCAGGTAAAAGTGGTGTTAAAAAAACAAAAAACAATTTTTTATTTAACTTTCTCTCTTCAACATCTGTTGATTCCTCCCCCACCCCGCCCCACCACTTTTACCTGCACGGGCTATGCCTGGTGTATTTTAAAGAGTTCTCTTCTTTCTTCTTTCCTCACTGGGAGAACTTTTGCCTTCCCAAATGTGGGAATACCGGAGAAAATTGATAAGAGCTGAATGTAAAGAGCCGCAGAGGAAGAACAATGGATAGCGAAAAATAGATAAATAAAAGATGGGGGTGGAATAAAGAATAAGGGTTAGGCAAGGCATTGTAGACCAACACCCATAACGGCAGACCATGCACACAAACTCGGCATCCTCCTTGACAGCCAACTAACCATGAAACAACAAGTAAATGCAGTCGCCTCCTCATGCTTCCACACCTTGCACATGCTCCGCAGAATTTTCAGATGGATCCCAATCAACACCAGAAAGACGGTGACGCAGACCCACGCCACCAGCAGCCTCGACTATTGCAGCTCTCTCTAAACCGGAATTTCCAGAAGAGTTGTCAGTTTAAGATCCTCACGCACACATACAAGGCTCTACATGACTAAGGATCTTCCTACTTCAACCATTGAACTTCCACCAGCCTGCAAGACACCTGTGCTTCTCCTCAATTACCTTCACACACACCCCTTTCTCATCCATCGCAGCCGGGGCCGCTCCTGCTCCTGTATCACCTCCAAGACCTGGAACGACCTGTCCCTCCGCTCGAAACAGCACCCTCCAAAGCGACTCAAGACTTGGCTCTTTGATGGGGACACAGCAACCTCAGCGCCCAGTTACCCCCACCAATGACAGTGTTGCGCTATACAAATACAAATTGATTGATTGATAGAGATAGGTGGATAATGTTGAGCCACTGGCTTGAGAGGATGAATTCTTTACTTTCACTAGCACCTTTGCTATACAACAATGCATTTCACTATGAAGGAAGTGTCCCATTAAAGCCATGGCTGTCCATTACTGAATATCTAGGTAGGCTTTGTACCTGATCCTCCTGAGGCGGAAGCCGGGAGTCTTGTCTATCTTAAAATTGAATTTTCACTGTTTTTAAAAACTGTATTCCGTGTTATTAATTGCACTTGGCACCACTCCTTAGCGCTCACCTGGGAACCCAAAGCAGCCGATCTAAGCGCTGTCAGGGTCAGGAAACGCTTGATTGCCGCCATCACTCGCCGCGAGGAGCCACGGGACACGCCCACTCCTGTTGGCCACGCCCTCACCTCCAACACCCCTAAACTGCCCATAAAAACATGTGTCAGTACAGGGAGCGCAGCGGACGGGCGCAGCGGGCGCGCCGTCAGCGCGCCGAAGGCGCGCCAAAGGCAAGCCCGTCTGGGCCCGTCCGGGCCCAGCCGGCCCCAGGCCCTACCACTCTGTCCTCCTCAGCCAGCAACAACCGGTCCTACACTCGTGACGACTTATTGGCCTTAAACCCTAACAAACATCCCTCCTGCTCACGCATCCTGAATGGAGATACCCAATTCTCCGGAGGCAACATCTGCGACCCCGCCGAGCACAACTCGACACCCAAGGGTTTACATTTAGGCCTACTTAACTGCAGATCACTTGTGAAACACTCACATGAAGTAAACCTTGCAATCACCAACAATGCCTTAGACATTTTGTTTCTAACAGAAACCTGGCTCACTCCCAGCAGTGGCCCCGACATTGTTCTAGCACTCCCCCCTGGGTATGCCATGTGCTCACTGAACAGACCAGAGGGAAGGGGAGGTGGACTCGCCATAATCTTTAAAGACAGTCTCACCTGTAGAACATCTGACGGCAACATCAGAGGATATGAAAGCTGCCATTTTACGATACTAATCTCCCCAGTTACCTCGTTATCAGGAACACTGGTATACCGTCCGCCGGGCAACCTAGGAGATTTTTCGGACAAAATTATTGACCAGACCTCCATTAAATGCACCTCCAGCTCCAACTACCTACTATTAGGAGACTTGAATGTGCATTTCTTGGACCCGGGTGATAAACTGGCCAATGAACTACTTCAGGACCTCACTTCAATGGGCCTAAACCTCAAAAACCCACTAGCCACTCATGATAGAGGGCAACTGCTCGACCCTATCTTCTCCAACATTTCCAACCTGGAAATGTTGGACCACATCCCCCTCCCATGGACGGACCACTTTTTGGTCTCCCTTATATGGGACATTACCACTCCACTCCCCCCACCTCCCAAAATCCAAACTTATACCAGACGGTGGCAGAAATTGAAACCAGAAGTCTGGGCAGCCAAACTCATGGAAAACGTTCCCCATCCCCCCCATGACACCCTGGTAGGGGATAAAGAATTCAACACCTGGGTTACCCAATCACTCGACGCCATTCTGCCAAAAACCCATGCTCTGAAACACATTAAGAGAGTCAACCCCTCACCATGGTATACCCCGGAACTCAACCTTCTGCGTAAGACGTGTAAAAGACACGAACGCATTTGGAGGAAAGGAAAAACCGAGGAACAAAAGGAATCATTCCGCACCTCCATAAAATCCTACAAAAAAGAGCTCCGGAGCACCAAAATCAGCTACTATGAGAACAGGATTAAAAACGCTGCCTGCTCAGCCCACGAAACATACTCCGTTCTCAAAGAACTGATCCATGCCCCTGACCCCCCACTCAAAGCCCTTGATCCCAAAGAAGTTGAAACCAAATGCAATAATCTAGCCACCTTCTTCGATGAGAAGATTCATAAAATTCTTCTCACTATACCCCCTCCTATACAGACCCAAATAGAGCAGGATCCCACCATCACCTCCGCTAATCCTTCCCCGCCGTCGGCGTACCCCCAACCCTACCTGGACGCCTTCGGCCCTGTAACTACAGAAGAGGTAGAAGCAACCCTGACCTCAATCAAAAGTGGCTCCCCCCTCGACCCGGCCCCCCTCCGCTTCTTAAAAAAAGTGTCGAACACCATCATCCCTCCCCTCACGGCCCTGATCAACTCCTCTCTCTCGGAGGGCATAGTCCCCCCTAGCTGGAAAGCGGCAGCAGTTAAAGGTCTGCTAAAGAAACCCTCTTTAGACCCGGAAGATCTCGCCAACTATAGGCCCATCTCCCTCCTCCCTGGAAACAGCAAAATCGCGGAGAAGTTGGTTAATAAGCAACTATCACGTTATCTTGAGAGTAACAACCTTCTAGGGGTCTCCCAGACAGGGTTCCGTCCAGGTCAGGGCACGGACATCGCTCTCCTGGCAGCAGTGGAGAAGGCCAGAAGCATTCTGGACACGGGAGGATCAGTGGCAGTGATCCTCCTAGACCTCAGTGCGGCCTTCGACACTGTGGACCACCCCACCCTTATTCACCGACTGGGAGAAGTCGGAATAAAAGGTTCGGCCCTGAAGTGGCTCGAATCATTCTTATCAGGACGTTCCTTCCAGGTACGGGAAAATGACAGCCACTCACCTACCATCCCCCTCCGGTGTGGAGTACCGCAGGGCTCATCCTTGAGCCCTACGTTGTTCAACGTATACATGGCCCCACTGGAGAAGAGGGTCAGCTCGTTTGGCGTGTCAATTATCAACTACGCCGACGACACTCAGTTGATCGTAACCCTCTCACACCCCCACCACGCCCCTTCTGACCTCCACAGCTGCTTGTCTGAAGTCCACCAATGGATGAATCTATCTTCGCTGAAACTAAACGGTTCTTAGACCGAGATACTCCTGATGGGCCATAAGGAACCATCTTTGCCATCTCACCTCTGGCCCAGTTGCCTAGGTGACCCTCCTGTTCCCAAGGAAGAGGTTAAGAGCCTCGGGGTATGGATCGAGAAAGATATGAGTTTCAGAACCCAGGCCAAAAAGACAGCAGGAATTTGTTTCGGGTTACTTAGAGCCTGTAGGAAGATCTTCCCCTTGCTCCCCGACACCGCAAGAAGGCTTCTCATTCAGGGTCTAATCCTGGCAAGACTAGATTACTGCAATGCCATCTACTTGGGAGCTCCTGAAGCCACCATGAACACACTGCAAAAAGTCCAAAATACCGCCGCCCGCCTACTCACAGGAACACCAGGAAGATCATCCGCCAAACCGGCTCTTAAATCCCTCCACTGGCTCCCAGTGAGAGAGAGGGTCATCTTTAAGGCGCTCTGCTTGGCCCATAAGACCCTCAACAACAACGGCCCCCCTCTTCTCAAAGAAATCTTAAATCCCTATAAAACGAAAAGAGACCTTCGATCCAGTACAGAAAATTTCATCTCGGCTCCCAGAGTCAAAAAAGCTAAGACTGGCGGCCGTCGGTTTTCGGTCCACACTGCTAAATATTGGAACCTTCTCCCACGAAGACTCAGGACAGAACCGAACTATCTCCAGTTCAGAAAAACCCTTAAGACCTCCCTTTTTCCCCAAACATAATCACACCAGACGGCAGAAACCCCGGAAGAAGCAGGTCAGCGCTGGGATGCTCTTTCGAGTTACTACGCGCTTAACAAAACCATTAAATAAATAAATAAATAAATAAATGATCCTTCTAATGTGTACAGTCAAAACATATTGTTTTAAATCTTTTTAGTGAGTTTGTAATAAACAATAGAAAGGTGTATTCACTTACGTTCAGCAATATATGTAACTCAAAGCAAAAGCATTTTCCAGAGTTTCATCAAGACACTCACCACCTTTAGTTTCTAAAATATCTTAAATGTGTACACTACCTCGAATATCTAGTGTACGACTGTCACCAATTTAATTTCAGGAGTAAATCCAACGTGTGGGTTGAGTCTAGCAGAGATGCTGAGCTTCCAGTTACCATTTCAGAAAGCTAAGGCTGAGGAAGATGGAAAGGCCCGAGAGTTCGCTGGGGAAAGGCAGGAGGAATGGGTCCGGGAAGAGAAACAATGAGAGAGAGGGGAGAAACAAAGAGAAAATGACAAGAAACATAGAGAGGGGAAGGAGCAGCATCTGAGATAAGTGACTCTGCACCAGGCCTGGTTGCTGCCAAGCTTCCAAAATATATTGTGCATTTGTATGTGGATGGTCAGGATATTTTAGAATGGTTTGTGAGCTTTGAAGTTTGCTTGTAAGGTGCAGGCCTTAAATGATGTGCTGAAGGGGGCTACCTGAATGGGGCATGTGCCACTGGAAAAGTCAGCCGTCATTGGGAGGATGCCTGTGGCAGACCAGATAGTCTATAAACGAATCAAGGAAGCTCTCATTAGGCGGTTTGGGCTGAAGCCAGCTCAATACTTTCAGAGATTCCATGTCTTCAAGAGAGCGGATCGTGTTGAGTGGGTGAGGGGAATTGAGGCCAACAATTTTCAGCCCCTTTACCAGTTGATGGCGACAGAGCATCATGAGAAGGGAAGGCAAGGGAGCCCTTCCAAGTCCAACTTAGTCACTTGTTTTAAGTGACACAAGGTGGGACATTTTAAAAGAGATTGTCAAGAGAAGGAACGTGACCACGCAACACTCGGAATAGCAAGCATGTAACACATGGGTGAAGGTATCCAAGAGGGATTGGTGGTGCTCAACCTATGGACACCTGGGAAAGGAACCCAGATGTTCTGAAACACATTCAACCTAACACAATGGGATTAGCGCAGGAAGAGAGTTAAGATGGAGCAGTAGTCCCTGCATGCCCATGACCCCATGAAAGAGGTTATGGCAGTGTTGTAATTAGTTTCTCAACTACAGGCACACAACCTACGTGTTCTCTGCATTAGACTTCCGCAGAGGAGCCCATTCCCTTTGTAGGATCTCACAGAGTTCTGCAGACCTAAGCTGTTGGGGAGGCGACAACTATAATCATAAGAGGCACTGAGAGGAGATTAGTGAGGAAGGTGGAAGGCCGCTGGGTCCACTTATACAGTCAAACTTCAAAGGACTTGCAAAGTTGGCAAGCTAGAACAAGGAGATATGTTTCAGTCTCTTCCCCATTGAAGACTAACATTAGAATCTGAGAATCAAAGGTCAGCAAACTAGTTTGGGTGAGGCTGCCCTGATTTTCATGTGATGGAATCTAAAGTGTTGGTCTATGCAAAGGTAGTGCATTTTTTATGGTCACTAGTGTAATCTCTTGAAAGCTTTGGAGTGACCGCTCAAATAGCAGGGTCTTTGCCCTAAATAAGATAAATTGTGGTAAATTGTGGGTGGGGGATTACAATAAGGTTGCCCCCCTCACCTCCGCTGATGGTGTTTCACAGAGAAGCATCGGATTTGACACACGCATACTTCTACTGTTTCTCACTTGCAGTGCTGGAACGATAAAGGACCCTTGCTCCAAGGGAAGCAGCAGGGCGTTAGATGTAGCCTTTAAGCCACTGGAGCGTACTCTTATGGGACTCCCAATTTCAGAGCACAGCTGGACGTGTGACCCTGGAGAAAATACAACCGATGCATAAGCTTGCATGGTGCAGGATCTGGAAGCCTACGAGATATTGCTGAGCTGTGAGTGGAAATGTGATCCACCCCAACCAAGCGATGTGTGATGTGTTCTGCAGAAGGATTGTTGTTGGCTGATTTCTAGTTAGCTAATAGGATTGCAACAGAGCACCCAGAAGTCTCCTCTTGTGCAGAAGAGTTGACCAGTTGTAACTGGTCTTCCAGTGGACTTGGTGAAGAGTGACAAAGCTAACATTTGCTCACTGTGAACTGGTATCCAGAAAGAGTCCTCTCCTGAGGGAGGGTACTGTCTAAATACTTAGGGAAACTCAGAAAGCCTAGAGGGACTCTGTCTGCCCTGGAGACATAAGCCAGGGAAAACCCACACAAACTGTGAAGTTTGGAAGTGGTAAACAGTGCCTGCTTTCTAAAGGTGATTGACTCTAATCCACCCTGCTCCAGCCTGACTGAAGGCACGAGTCAGCAAGGAGCTGACAGATGTGCTGTGCAACTGGAGGGAGAAGAAGCTCCAGTGGCCACTTGTAAATATAGTGCAGGAACTTTCATTGACTGCCTATGCAGAATAGAGAAGCCATGTGGGATAGAACTATCACTTTAAAGTGCTATATATTTGCAGTGACTGATCCCATTTTTGTTGGGAAAACAAATCCTTTACAACGCAACTTTTACCACACAGTGCTATTACAACGCAGGTTTTACAACAAAAACCATTACAACGCATTGCGCTGGGGGGCGCTCTAGGATAGGGAATAGATTTAATTTACTATCCAACACCTCCCCTAGTGTCCACGGGGACTGGAGTTGGAATAGTAAATTAAACTACTCACTATCCAGCACCCCTAAGCGCTATGCGTTGTAAAGGTTTGCGTTGTAATACTTGCGTTGTAAAAGCATGCGTTGTAAAAGTATGCGTTGTTATGTCATATACCCTTTTTGTTGTTTTAGCCTTTTTTTAATTATCAAATACTTTTTGATTTTACCAAACAGGACAGGGAGCTTTAGTGAGTGCTTTACTGAAGAAAGTGTTGTGCTTGCACTGCTAACCCATAACAGTCTCTGAAGGCACCGTCTGTCTCAGTCCTGCATTACTAAGGTGTAGACCAGGCTGTTTTAGTCTCTGCCTGACAAAGAGTTTATTTCGCATGGCTTTGGGAACATTTGCTCCACTGGGCAACTCCATTTCCTAAATTCCCCTAACAGCGAAAACACGTTTCCAGGATACATGATCGAGAACTCTATAGCTCTTTGTTTCAGCATAATTTCTGGTGCCCTGCAACCCTCCTCTGAACACGGACACCACAAGTTTTTACCTTTTGCACTTTGATAAATATATATTGGGCTCCATTATTTTATTGGGCAGTGTTAGACCTGGGGGTTGCTAGTTGGCTCAGGTAGGTACCTTAGACCAAATAGGGAGCCTTGCTTCCACGTCAGGGAAAGGAAGGACACCTTCTCAGATAGCCCCCGCTCACCCCCTGAGTATCTTGGCACGAGCAGCCAAGCTTATCTTCAAGGCAAGTGTGTAAAGTATTTGCATCCACGCTCTCAGTAACCCAATGATGACACCACAAATGGACTCCACACGAGTTTCATAAAAACAAGTATACATTTATATAAAAAGATATATGATGAGACCATATATGATGAGAACTATGCATAGTTGTAATATTCCTCCTGGCCGGTTACTGGCCAGCTAGCCCCTGTAAGTTCTTGCTATATTAATGAGCAATTCTAAATGATCCACTGCTGTCCTAATACAATGCTATGCAGTCCATAATGCAAGAATCAGGCACTTTGCAATGTGTAAAAATAATGCAGTTCGTTATTCAACAATCAAGCAATTCGTAATGCCAAAATAATGCAATGCGTAATGCAACAATCAGGTAGTACGTTATGCAAAAATAGTGCAATGCGTGATGCAAAAATTAGGTAGTTCGTAATGCAGAAAGAATCCAATGCGTTATACACTAATCAGGTAGTTCGTAATGCAGAAATAATGCAATGCGTATTACAACAATCAGGTAGTTTGTAATGCAGAAATAATGCAAAGCATAATACACTCTAGCACCAATCACGGTGCCTTAGGCGGTCTCTCCGCCACTTGTACTGACTCCCGGTCAGCTTCTGTCAACAGATGGCCCCACACGGATATGATGAAACCAAAGTGCAGCTCCGCACTCCAGCCCCGGTACGGGCACTCCTTGGCAAGTACGGGCCACCATATGAGCCGAAGCAGAGTTTCTAAACACAAAATGCAAAAACCACCTTCATAAAAAGATGTGTTATTACATTGTGAGTTCAGGCACACTAGACTTAACCTCTCCATCTTAAGCCTTTGGGAAGATAGGCTGGAAAACATATTACACCGCCTCCCCATTCTGTCCTATGGGCAAAATGTCCTTTCAACAGTGAAAAACATAATGGAGAGTATTTCACTGTTAAGACATAGTATACACCTCAGTACATGTCCTACCTTGCACATGCACTGCACCCTGTCCAGGGGGTACCTTAGACCTACCATAGGGGTGTCTGAGGTGCATGGAAAGCGAAGGGTAAGGCCTGGCAAGTGGGTGCACTTGTCAGGACAACACAGCAGATTAACAAACTGCACGCAGGCACTGCAGTGGCAGGCCTGAGTTCTCTCTTTAAGGCTACTAATGTGGGTAGCACAATTAGTGCTGCAGGCCCACTAGTAGCTTTGCATTATCACACCAGGCACACATAGCGCTCTTTACAAGGGACTTTACTAGTAAGGTAAACATACCAATCATGGACAACCAATTACCATTACACTTTACACAGGGAGCACTTGCACTTTGACACTGATCAGCAGTGGCAAAGTGCCCAAAGCATCTAGGTTGGCAACACTATGTTAGAAAAAAGGTCTAGGGGAAAGCAAAAGGTTTAGGGAACTTTAGCCAAAAAAGGCCAAGTCCAACACAACCCCCTCCCAGCTGATAGGTTTCATTTTACGATGCCCCGCCCACTCACACTTACGCTTATGAGTTAGCATAATGTGTCTAACCAATGATATATTCAGTCATTTATTACATTTATATTCTCCATTTCAATATTCATTTATGCGTGTGACATTATTCGGTTTCCTTAGCTTAGCTTGTGTGCCACCATTTTGGAGTGCTTCTCTCTGCGTGCGAGTCGCACTCGCTCACCCCTCCCGTAGGAATAGAGAAAACCCTGAACGCAGCAGTTTTCGTTTCTTGGCTAACTGTGATCGAAACTATAGCAAACTTCTAATCAGTAATGTTCTCATGTGTTGGAGACGCTGAGGCCTGGCTCCGCGGCCTTGGGCCGAGATAAGAAATGTTGCCATCGCAGGTGCAGATGCCTCTTGTGTGAGGCCATTGTTCGCCCTTTCAGGGGTCCAGCACTTTTCCAGACTGGGCGTGTTTTATCCCAATGTATCCTGTTATAATGTATTGCTGTGATGAGATGAGGCAGTCCTCTCGGCGCACTCTTAGGGGTGAGGTCGGACAGGGCCCTCTCATATGGGAGTTTGTGGCCTAATAAAATATCCTGTTTATTCTTCTCCACTGTCCGGCTGACTTATTACTTGGTAATTATAGGTGAGTGCGGTAAGTCACTCGGGTGGATTTGAACCACACTTATCAGATGGCGCCCGAACAGGAACCCCGCGATAAGGATCTTTCTCACCCGTAAGTGGGTAGCAGAAGGCCGGGGACCCTCTGGTCGGCACGGTGGGTCTGGGTACCCACTTTGATGCCGAGCTTGGTTCTCACAGCGCTGCCCCACCCTGCTGATCGGGAGAGGTCCCGGTTCGTGATCCTGCGCCGGGGTCCGGAAGGCGGAACTTTGGAGCTGACCGTGTTGGTCCCAGCAGCCGGTGGTGGAGAACAGTAGAGGTCGGTACCGCGTATAGAAGGTGAGTGGTCCGACTGTTGATTGAGGGAGCTGGGATGCTCCATGAGACCGGTGTGTCTCTGAGACCGGTGTGTCTCTGGTGGTTGGAGGAGCTGGTGTGCTCCTGGGGCTAGTGTGCTCCGGGGAACTCAGGGTGCGAGTGGCGCCCTGACAGACTTGGTGGAGATTGGGTGGACGCGTGTTTTGTCATCCGACCGGATGGTACTGCGGTCGAGGCGCGGCTCACTGCGGATGGATTCTGGGACTTACCCGAACCCCTAGGGTGTGTGGTTCGTTGGGAACGGGTCCCGGATCTCACGTGGTATAGTGCGCAGTGATCTGTAGTGCCGCCCGGGAGGCGGATGTGTTCCCCAATTTCGGAACGGTGGGTGCACTGTTTGGTCTGCGGTAGGGTCCAGGTTCCCCAGGACTTGGTCGACGGGCCTTGTCCCATTCTGGTAACACGTGTTTGGTAGGGGTTGATTCGACGTACAAGAAGTGCGACTACGTGTGTGTGTGTGTTTTGTTGTGATTGTGTGATCTGGGAGTCCGTGAGAGGACGAGTGAAAATTTTGTGTTGGTGTGAGATTGAGTGAGTGGAGATGCCGTGTTTTAGTAAGCTGCGGTGTCTTGGGTGCTGCTGCGGCACCTCAGACACTAGATTGGCCGAGAGCCAACCCGCTCCAGTGGAGGGCTCCCCTAATTTCGAGATGTATGTCAAGCATGGATTGACTCCGATTTTGTTTAACACTTTGTGGCACAGATACACGAAAGGAAACGTGGATTTGCAGTGGCCCTTGACTGGTTCTTTCGATGTGGCAAAATTAGATTATTTACAAGACAGATTATTTGCTAGGCGCAGCCGCCAGAGCATGTTTGATTCCCTGAGAATGTGGCAGAAGGAAGTAAAGAAGCGACAGCTAAGAGAGCAGAAGGTAGCTCAGAAGAGAGCGGCACAGACGATGGCGCAGAAGGCGAGAGAACATACTAAGAAAGAGAATGAGCAGCGGAATGAGCGCGCAGACAGGCTTTATAGGTTGCAAGACAATAAAAGTTATGTAGTAAGAGAGGAAGAACAAGATGAGATGGAGGACATTTTGAATGATCACCCCCCTCCCCCGTATGCCCCGCAACCGTTGTACCCCGTGCTGACGGGTTCTGCTTCCCCTGCAGTGGTTTCAGTTCCGCAAACAGGTGCCCCTCCCTTGTCTGGCACCACCTCCTCCTCTGTTTCAGCCCCTACTTTGTTGAGAGATGTTGAACAAGCCTTGTCTTCTGTCACTTCTTCATTGACCGCGCCCTTGGTCTCTCTCTTGGCGGCGAGCTCACCTGCCCCCCCGGTGGCCTCTCCTGCACTTCCTACTGTTTCTGCCAGTGCTACCCCTCAGAGTGGGCTGTTGACTCCGGCTCGAGGTGCGGGAAGTGGGCTATTTACTCAGGTACGGAAGTTGCTTACGCGCTCCACTGTTGGGTTAGATGAGAAAACGGTAGTGGCTAATCAGGCTTGTCAGTGGGCCAGGAATAACATTTACTCACTTGAAGACATTTGGTCCACGATGAAAGATTATGAACCCCTGATGCAGCCGCATGCTTTATGGCATATGTCAACGACTCTAATAGCGTTGTGGGAACAGGGCTATGGTGGAGCGGCACCTGTGGTTCTTCATGATATTAAGAACAGAGCCTATAGGGCTAATACTGGAATAAAGGATGTGTTGCGGAGTTTGCGGTCCTTGTTGGAATACAGAAATGAGTTGCCGACGGCAGGAGAGCCCCATTTTCCTGGGGTGCACCCAATGCGTGAGGTACACCCTATTTTCCATCCTGAAGTGCCTGAAGTGGTAGACCCAGTAACTCAGACTATTACTAGGACTCGTGTGGATGCTCATTTCCAAGAACAGTGGGTATACACGCCTTGGAAAAGGAGCGAGGTTCTAGCCTTGAAGGCTCAGTTGCCGGATTCAAGGAAAAATCCGACTGCTTACTACAAAGAGCTGACAGAAGCAGCTTCCTCGACGGTCATGACTCTAGCTGACATAGAATTGTTTTTTGGACTACTGGTTCCGGTGGATGTGTGGAGACAGGTAAAAGGGACGGATCATGCAGAGGAATTAGGCGGTACTTGGGAGGAAATAAAGGACTGGGACAAGGAGCGGAAGCCAGGGGAGAAGCCGAAGGCTGATATTTTAGCATTACCAGGACGAATAATAAAGTATATGCATTCCCTTATTCCCCCAAAGAAAGTGGATTGGGATAAGTTGACTGCATGTAGGCAGAAGAAGGATGAAGCAGTTTCAGACTTTTTCACTCGTTTCGAGGAGGCTTTCATGGACTTCAGTGGTCAGGATCTATCTCAGGATGGAGGCTTGCGACTTTTCGTTAATAGATTCGTAACGAATTTGTTACCGGAAATATCGGCTAGGTTGCAGGCGTCGGAGAGTACGTGGACGACGTCCACCCCCTCTGGTATTCTGAGTATGGCTCAGTACTATGAGCATAGAGAGAACGAGAACAAAGACAGACAGGAAAAGAAAGCCAAAGACTTGAAAACGAGGGTGTTGCTGCAGCAGGTGTCGAAGGGTCGGGGACGTGGAGCCCCACCCATGGTAGTGGGTCGAGGGGGAAGTAGTTATGGAAGGGGAGAGAAGAGAGAGCGTTTAGGGCAGAATCAGTGTGCGAACTGCAAAAAGGAGAACATTGGTGGAGAGATTGTCCGGAGCTCCGGTCCAATGTTGGGTCAGGCAGAGGTAGAGGTCGGGGTGAATTTCGTCGGGATGACAGACAGTTTGATGAAGGCAGGAGACCAGGGAGAAATTATTTTGATGGAGAGAAGGATCGACAACACTTCCAAACGGAGGGTGACGCTAGTAGAGACAGACAATACTACAATGAAGCATATGCTATGGACGACTTGACTGGGTTCTCTCATAACTAGGACAGCGTAGGACAGAGCATGGGACCGATTTTCTATGGATGTTGATCAACAAGGACCCTATGTGACGGCGGATTTGTTGGGGTCCTCTCAGAAATTTTTGGTGGACACGGGAGCTATGAAGAGTTCTGTGGCACGTTCTCAGGTCCCGGGGGCGGCTCTGTCTGGCAAAAATAATATCTCCGTAGGGTTCTCGGGTACCCCGGTGATTAGCCCCATTTCTAAGCCTCTTGCTCTTACTATTGGTCCCTTTACGGTTGACTCCCCCTTCCTTCTGACTTCAAATTGTGGTGAAAATTTGTTGGGTTTGGATCTATTGAAAAGATTAAATGCTACAATTTACATGCGCAGCAGTGTTTTTCGAAAGACGAGCCTCTCCCGGCTGAGTTTGTGGGAGTCCCAGAGACTCTATGGGCCAGTAGTGATACTGATGTGGGGAAAATGGATATAGCTCCTGTGTCCATTAAGGTTAAGGCGGGAGCCCTGTTGCCACGGATACCCAAGTACAAGATATCTAGGGATGGTGAGAAGGCTTTGCTACAGATAATACAGGATTTGATACGGTCAGGTGTAGTGGAAGAGACAGACTCTAACAGTTGCAATAGCCCTATTCTCCCAATCCTTAAAAGACACTCTGCCGATGCTGCAGATGGTACACCTGACGTCTATCGATTTGTGATTGATTTGCGCCACATTAATAAGGTGGTTGAGCCTCAATACCCTGTGGTCTCTGATATTACTACCATTTTGACAATGATACCCCCTACGGCCAAATATTTTTCTGTTTTGGACTTAAAAAACGCTTTCTTTAGCATTCCTGTGCATCCTGATAGCCGTTTCCTTTTCGGATTCTCATTGGCTGGCCGAAGCTTCAGATTTTGTAGAATTCCCCAAGGCTATACTGAGAGTCCCAGCATTTACAGTCAGGCTTTGAAAGCTCAATTGGACGACTTAGAGCTCCCCAAAGGCAATGTTTTTTTGCAATATGTAGAAGATCTTCTTATCGCATCTGACACTGAGGAAGGGTGTCGAGAAACAACGGTTAAATTACTGCATCATTTGGCTCGGAAGGGACATAAAGTGTCCCTTCCTAAATTCCAATACTGTCGACAGGAGGTTACCTACCTAGGTCATCTCCTATCGAAGGAGGGGAGGAGGTTGACCCCGGAGCGCATCAAGGCGATAACTAACATGGCTGTACCTAACACGCAGCGAGAGGTGCGCGCATTTCTGGGTATAACATCGTATTGTCGCCAGTGGATACCTAATTATGCCTTACTAACCAAACCCCTTCTGTATTTGACTACTAAAGAAGTGTGCGAACCCCTACCCTGGACTCCGGCATGTCAAGAAGCATTTGAGTTACTAAAAACAGCTTTGTGTTCTGCGCCTGTTTTGGAAACTCCTGATTACCAGAAGCCTTTTGTGCTTTATGTACACGAGGCGGAAGGTTGTGCGTTGTCTGTCCTAACTCAATGTTTTGGCGGGAAACAGAGACCGTGCGCTTACTTTTCTGCTATGCTTGACAATGTGGCGAGAGCGTTGCCGAGCTGTCTAAGGGCTACAGCGGCTGCTGCGGTCTCAATAAGACAATTGGCAGGGCTCGTATTGGGTTCAGAACTCACATTGATGGTACCGCACGCTGTGGATATTCTACTGAACAGAACGCAGACGCAGCATTTAACAAGTGCTCGTCTTACTGGTTATGAGATGACGTTATTTGCATCCCATGTGACGATTAAACGATGTGCCACTCTGAACCCGGCCACGTTGATACCTATCCCTTCAGATGAAAAGGACGATGAAGTCCATGATTGTTTGTTTCGGACAGAGGAGGAGACAAAGGGAAGGATAGATTTGACAGACACCCCCCTAGATGATCCTGACGGGGAGCTGTATGTTAATGGTTCCTGTTTTTTTTTTTTTTTTTTTTTTTTTTAAAACCTTTATTGTGAAAAGTAGGAGATACATGCGTAAGCCTACAACCATCGTGGCCGGCCACAAAGACAGTCAATAAATACAGGATAACCGTAGATGAATCTACACTCAGGATAGTACAAAATACACCCGACGTGATTGCGGGGTGCGCTACACAGGATATGAGGGTTTCATTTTAAATTTAGAAGAAGAGAGGGGGCTGCAACAACAAGGACTACACACCATACATAAGGGGATACAGTAGAAACAAGGGGGAACCACCCCATTTACCATCCGAGATAGGCTATGAGTTCGGCAAGTATAGAATTTGAGCAGCCGCAGCGGTAAGACTGGACAACAAGCAGTTTTACAGAATCAACATTTCTGGGTGTAAACCCAGAGAGCCCACCCCCAAGAACAGGAAAGAAAAGCTTGTGAAGACACAGAAAAGAAGAAGGTGTGCGACCCAGAGACAGCCAACCCTAGTAAAGAGGAAAGAACCCTCCCAAAGCCGGAAAAGAGCGATAGAGACCATAGAACAAAACAAACTAAAATAACAACCCCCCCCCGCACCCTCCACCCCGCACCCCTGTAATGGCTATGGCCAAACCCACTAACAGTGTGCCTGTCGCCCCGGAACTGCCCCACAGTAGGGAAAAATATAAAGAGTGGAGGAGGAGAGAGACAGACTCGCTCCCGGGCATTCAGCGCCCCCAGCCGGCAATCAAAACCTAAACGTACAAGGGGTCATCATTGAGCAAAATGTAGACAGACGGTACTATTGCGAGCGGAGCGGAAGCAGTAATAAGCATGGAACAGGATTGGCTAAAAAAACAGCACATTCCGCCCCCCATATCAGCAACATCCACTATAACAACCACGTTATGAAAACAGTACCCCATGCAGCATAAACCAAAAACAAAAATAAAAAGCAAAGTTACAGCAGACCCTCGGCCTCTCCTCACATAATCATTATAGTCACACAGGATGGGAACCAAAGCAGCAAAAGTCAGATCAGAGTATACTAGTCGCAAGGGACAAAATCAACCCAGCGCAGCAGTAAGGAAGGCAACGTGTCGCGTAACCCTCACAGCCCCCAGCCCAAAAGACGAGGACCCGAAGGAGAGTTAGTCATCCCTGTCCAGTCTTACGTATATCACCAGATCCAGCAACATTACCAAACTCCAGCAAGTGTGACGGGCAAGACCCAGCTTGAAAACAGACCTCCCACACATCATGCAACGAGGTAACACAGGAGAACAACATGGCAATGTCCGAAAACGACAGGAGCAGCACCAGGATCTCCGGCAGCAGGTCGCAGGAAAAGGGTCCAGAAGTCAAATGCAGTCCAGCGCCGCTGAACTGTCCAGTGCATCCAAGGGCACGATCATGGAATGTTACGAGGCACGGTGGTTCTGATCCTCCAGCTGCAGTAATGGGCGCCATCTTGAAGCTTCTGGGTGCCGAAGACGGCGTCTCGCCATGTGCTGACGGGTCAGCCGATCTCATTCGTTCCACCGCGAGGGCCACCCCGTCCAACTTGCCCCCCAGTAATCGGGTGCCCTGAACCAAGGTGTCACGGAGGGCAGCTAGGGAAGCCATCAAATCGCCAAGATGTAGATCCGGTCCGTGCCCCCCGCGTATCATGTACCCCTTCTCCATAGTTGCACGGGGCCGAGCTGGGCCGGAGCGGGGCCGCGGCACAGGCAGCAAGGCGGCAAGTGGTGTAACCAAGAGCAATTAAAAGGCACCGCCGGGGTCAGTTCAGCTGAGCGGCGCCTCGTTGGAAATTCGGGAGCCTCCCGCCATGAGCGGGACAAAACACTTCTCGGCGGAGAACTATCGAAGACCGTGTCGCACCATCCGTCCACATGGAGGCAGAACGATATGCACGGTCCTCACACTTGCGCACAGTCCGCCAATATGGGCCCGCCAGAAAAACTGCCGCTACACACCACCACGGAGCTGACCGGTCCCTCCAGGTCACCGGCGGCCGCTGTTATGCACTCAGGGACCCGCTTCAGTCCAGCCGAGGCCCCGGTCTCAGGGCCGTCGCGGGCCGCAAACTTCGCCGACCCCAACTCGCCTCCAGAAGCAGGCACGGACCTCGGGGCTTCACCATCGGGAAGCGGACGCTTTCATGTCCCCGCGCACACCGTCTTGCTGCGGTAGTGCATACAGGATGTGGTCTCAGGATGAGATGGTGATCGGAGCCGAGGGACTAAGCAGCCATTGCGGTTGCCGGCTTGGCTCCTCCTCTAATGGTTCCTGTTTTAAACTTGCGGATGGTACCTCAACTGCAGCATATGCAGTCACGACATTGAAAACAGTGGTGGAGACTTCTAGGATCCCCTACCACTCTGCCCAAGCTGCAGAAATAATAGCATTGATGGGTGCGTGTGAATTGAGTGAAGGACTGGACGTGAATATTTATACTGACAGCCAATACGCCTTCGACGTGGCTCATAGTTATGGGCGACTGTGGGCGGAGAGGGGATTTTTGACATCACACGGACAAAGGATTCAGAATGGTCCATTGATACTACGACTATTGACAGCATTGACGCTTCCCAGACGACTGGCAGTGATCAAATGTAGTGCGCACAAAGTGGTGGCGGATGATGTAGGACGGGAAAATGCATTTGCAGATCAGACAGCTAAGGAGACGGCTAGGATGAAACTCCCACGAATGTTTGTGGCAGAACCAGCTAGATGGGTACCGGATGTTAATATGTTTGCGAATACTGTACAAAGTGTGCGGAACATACAGGAAAAAGCAACTGACGACGAGTTGAGGACATGGAAGAATGGTGGGGGACGTTTGGACTCGGATGAGTGTTGGACGGATGTGACAGACAAAAGACAATGGTTACTCCCGGATGCGTATGTCCTTCCAGTGGTGACAATGGCTCATGGGCCAGCACACATTAGTGCAAGGGGGATATCTAAATTGTTAGATCCAGTGTGGAGCAATAAGAACATTTCCAAGGTGGCAACACATTTGGTGCGACAGTGCATGGTTTGTTTAAGACATAATCCAGGAGAGGGAACACCTGTTCCAGTTGGTAACTTTGCCCCTCCTTCTTTCCCTTTTGAAGTGATCCAGATGGATTATATTGAAATGGAGAGGGTCAGGAACCTCAAGTACATCCTAGTGGTGGTATGCTCTTTTAGTAGGTGGGTGGAGGCTTTCCCAACTAAGGATTGTACAGCTATTTCCACAGCTAAGATGTTGATCAAGGAGTATTTCTCCCGCTATGGATTGCCCCGGGTGATCTGGAGCGACAATGGCACGTCTTTTAATGCTGAATTGATGAAACAGATATGTAAGGGGCTGCAGATCGCCCAAAAGTTCCACGCAGCACAGTACCCCCAGGCTGCGGGTTTGGTAGAGAGGTTCAATGGGACACTTAAATTGAAAATGACCAAGATACAAGAGAGTACAGGGTTGCGTTGGACAGATGCACTTCCCCTAGCATTGCGTTCTACTAGAGTGACAGTCAACTCCAAGACAGGTGTCTCACCTCACGAGGTTATTTTCGGCCGCCCCGCCAACATGTGGGGCGTCCCTAGACCAAAATGTTTCTCCGAAATTGAATATCCTTTGTTGATAGATTACCTGTATGCTTTGACTAAAGATCTCCGTTCTATTCATCAGCAGGTAGCAGACACCCTGAAGCCGCCGCCGGGGGGGCCAGGCCATGCCATACAACCCGGGGACTGGGTTGTCGTGAAGAAGTACCAGAGGAAGTCCTGTTTGGAACCCAGGTGCTCAGAGCCAAGGCAGGTGCTTCTGACCACCCGCACCGCACTTCGGGTCCAGGGTCGAAAGGCATGGACGCACGCTTCACATGTAAAACGCGTACCATTGCCGTTGCCATATGATGAATGGGTGAGAGACGGCGTCGCTGATTAAGAGTGTGAGACGGTTCCTCGGTACATCCCCTTCTCGGATGCTTCGTTGAGGGGTGAGGAGCCGGATAAAAGAGCAAAGAGGCCAGTTCTGATTGCAAGTGGCGAGGCTTCTTCTGATCACAGCGAGCAAACAGTAGAGGATACGTTTTCTGCCATTGAGCCCCCCATTCTGTTCACAGATCCAGAGGTGCGAGGGAGCACTCGTTATAATTTGCGGCCCAGAAAGGAGAAGAAAAAGTACTGAGCACTGGAAGAAGGGCTGAGATAGAGACTAGATGAGGACTGTGTCGCAGGATAGTTAAGTGATAGGGATGGACTGCTGGTAAGAGCCCTGGTGCACTATCGAGACAGTGTTGAATGGGACATTAGGATTGCGCCTGGGCCCAGATTTAGTGCTCCTGAGTTGCAAGACCGTGCGACTCCGTCGTGGGATTAGGGAACGAACAGTAGAAGTCTGCCTGTGAGGCTTTAACGGACACAGGGAGAAGATCCCTTTTGAGGGTGAAGAACCCCTCTGGCCAGCTTCGGAGTGACTGGGACTATTTGAGTATCTTTTAGTTTAGTTCTGGACTTTTAGTTAGGGAAATATGTATCCCTTTGGTCGCCCCATCCCTGAGGAGGAGCAACCCTTTGCAGCTCCTCGTAGACCAGAACCAGATTCTCCATGGCTTGCTCTATCACGGAAAGGGAAAGTGGTGGTCATAGTGATATTGATCATCGTATTTCTGATAATTCTTGGAATACTGTTTTTTCTCGATGAAGCTTACCCTGTCCATAAGTTCATTCCTACCCCTTCCGCCTTGCCCGAACATAATATGATTACTGTTGATTATGGTGAACAATGCATGCAGAAGGGCTATCGAGATAATGTTTTTATTAAGACTCTAAATCATGCTCATGCTGTGTATAATGTGACAGATTGTTGGGTCTGTGGGTTGCTCCCCTCTGCTACATATAAAAAGGATAGATTGCTGGCACTTCCTTTAACACCGGTGAATAGTTGTGTCGGTTGGTACACTCTAATTGGCATGGTTAAATTCTTTCAGCAGCCTGATTTCTTGGACCCCCGACTACCTGGTACAGGATCGACGTTGACAATGCGAGTACGCCCTATGCCCACCTCCTCCCTTGGACGGTTGTTTACTGACGGACGTTTTGATCAGACATTTTTGGAAACATGCTCAAGGAAGGTAGAACGATTTGTGACACCCAACGACACTGACAAAGTGAGGGAGAGTTGTCTACAGTTGAACTCTTCCCTAGCCTATATGTGGAGTTGTGTGGCTCACTGGTTAGAGGCGGCAGACCCGGAAGCAGAGGACGGCCTGGGACCAGGGTTCAATTCCCGACGCGGCAGGGTCATGGACCAGGGTCAGCGGATTCGATAATTCTCGCCTCGGTGCCTACTCTAACCAGGGATCACACTCGGCAACTCTGGGCATTAGCTTGCCTCATCTCCACAATGGCCCCCCATAAACGCCGGGGATGCCTGGTTTCACCTTGGAGATACCCAGTAGGGACCATCTCACAGGGAAAGCCAGGACGGGTTCCCCAGCGGTCTATAGCGCAGAGATACTCCTTCGGGAGTCGATTCTAGCGCTTTAGAAACCCGCAATTAATTAATTAATAGACATCCTCCTTCGACAAATAGTAGTGGTCGTTCTTTGGTGCCCCTGGCAGTTGTTGGGCCTTCACCCTTTTTCTGTATCCTAGGGAGGGGTCCTATTAAGGTGGGCGACAGTTCCTGTAATGTGACTGCTTCGATTCGTCTGCCCCTTAGTCCTTCTTTAATAACTCCCCCGAATATTTACTTTGTATGTGGGGGCAATGGTTACTTGTGGTTGCCTGAGGGTTGGGGTGGGGTCTGCTATCTGGCCTATTTACTCCCCCCTGTTTATGTAGCACCCTCAGATTATCATAAGACTCATCGGCGGTTTGCTATAATGCCTGGACAGCGTAAAAGGAGGGCACTCCAAGTTGAGGATGTAGATCAGACCGACACTTCTTTGCAACAATGGACGGATTTCTCTAAGGGTTTACTGCCGTTCTGGGGCCCTATCTTTAACAGTAGAGCTATTCAGAGACTGTCAAGGATGATGGAAAAGGTAGTGAATACGGAGGCAGATATTGCGGCCAATATGTCAATTGAGATGCAGGCTATGAGATTATTTACGATCCAGAATAGGATGGTGCTTGACGTCATCCTCGCAGACAGGGGTGGAGCCTGCCGCGTCATCGGGACATCTTGTTGTGTATATATTCCTGACTCAGCCCCGACTGTTAATTTAGCCGTACAGAAACTCCATAGATTGGCAACTGAACTCCATCAGGATACGGGTACTTGGTCATTAAAGACATGGTTGTGGAGTGTTTTCTCCTCCTGGGGCTGGAAGATTTTGATGGGCGTTGTGGGAGTTGTGGGTATCTTGCTGACCTGTTGTTTATGTGTTTATTGCCTTCCCCCTTGTTGCTCCATGTGTGCCTGCAATTTACCAGTTCCTCGGAGACCAACACGCCAATATCCTGTTTCAGATGATGTAGAGCTTCATGATATTCATTGGTTAATGCATATTGATGATGATATTTTCGATTGATATGTTGCCCCGCCCCTAGCATTTGATGTAAAGGCCCTTCTTTTGGCTAATAAAGGCTGCACTCATGTTAGCCACAGTATGCTAAAAGGAGGGTCTGATAGGTTTCATTTTCCGATGCCCCGCCCACTCACACTTACGCTTATGAGTTAGCATAATGTGTCTAACCAATGATATATTCATTCATGTATTTACATTTATATTCTCCATTTCAATATTCATTTATGCGTGTGACATTATTCGGTTTCCTTAGCTTAGCTTGTGTGCCACCATTTTGGAGTGCTTCTCTCTGCGTGCGAGTCGCACTCGCTCACCCCTCCCGTAGGAATAGAGAAAACCCTGAACGCAGCAGTTTTCGTTTCTTGGCTAACTGTGATCGAAACTATAGCAAACTTCTAATCAGTGATGTTCTCATGTGTTGGAGACGCTGAGGCCTGGCTCCGCGGCCTTGGGCCAAGATAAGAAATGTTGCCATCGCAGGTGCAGATGCCTCTTGTGTGAGGCCATTGTTCGCCCTTTCAGGGGTCCAGTACTTTTCCAGACTGGGCGTGTTTTATCCTAATGTATCCTGTTATAATGTATTGCTGTGATGAGATGAGGCAGTCCTCTCGGCGCACTCTTAGGGGTGAGGTCGGACAGGGCCCTCTCATATGGGAGTTTGTGGCCTAATAAAATATCCTGTTTATTCTTCTCCACTGTCCGGCTGACTTATTACTTGGTAATTATAGATGAGTGCAGTAAGTCACTCGGGTGGATTTGAACCACACTATCACAGCCAAAAGCCAGGGTAGACCAATGAACTACCTTGAGGAATTCCCTGCTTGGGGTGATAGAACACGGATGCAGGCCCTCTACCTCGGCGACACCCTCCTGTTCTATGCCTTCGTGACCCCAGAGGATTCTCTTGGTCACCATTGGGGCGTTGCCCCAAAAATGCCACATGACCACATTCTTCCAAGTCTACGTTAACTTCAAAATCACCGTCCTGACTGACTGACCCAAAATTGGGCCACCGTGGAGTCAGTCAGGACGCTGAAGGGGGTGGGGCTGCAGCACTGCAGGGTTGGGTTTGTTCATGTTTGATTGACAGCAGCAGGGCAGGCCCATGGCGCATGTTCGGGTTTGGGCTGGTCATTTTCTGACCCAGCCCGAACATGCGCACTAGTACTAGCCTGCAGTGCCTTAGGAGAGCGAGCAAGGGTTGCTACTGGCCAGTGGCCGCAGCCCCCGGTCTCCTATGGGCGGGGACAGTCCCTGCTCAAGCCAATATGGTGCTGCTGAAGCAGCGTCTGGATTGGCTGTGAGGGGTTGCCACCAGCCACTCACCCATGAAGGCGCCAACACGGACTCTGGCCCAGGAGCACACAGCAGAGTTTGCACGGTCGTGGATCCGGTCAGGTAGGTTTTTTAACTCTATTTTTAAATGCCCCCTTGCCCCCCACCCCCGCGCGATGCAGGTCATAGTAGCTACTTTTACGACGAGCACTTGTAGACTCTTGTAGCTTCACGTCACTTAAGACAAGATGTCTTAGTTGCGTAAGACCCTGGCTCTCCTGTGTGTTTATGAAGAGCAGTAACCCCATGGGACAAGGTCGGCCCAGTTTGCATTTTGGGCTCCCATGGAATCTGTTTGTAACTTTAGGGGTTATTTTATCTTACAAACATCTCTAGCGCCTTTCTCCAACTGCGGGTGAAAAGTGGTGTCTCGGAGGGCTTTCTGAGGGGAGTGTAGGCAGGTTTTAAATGTGATTCCGTTGTCTTCATTACTAGGCCGCAGTCAGCTTGTAT
Organism: Lissotriton helveticus; assembly: GCF_964261635.1. Taxonomy (NCBI): domain Eukaryota; kingdom Metazoa; phylum Chordata; class Amphibia; order Caudata; family Salamandridae; genus Lissotriton; species Lissotriton helveticus. The sequence goes on along the minus strand of NC_136070.1, from coordinate 127,511,256 downwards.
TGTTAGCCCTTCGTAACTGCAGAATAATCCTGCAGGCTTCTGTTATGCGAACACGATTATATGTTTTTCAATTTTGGGAAATTCTTTTGTTCTTTCTTTCTTGCCTTTCTTCCATTCTTTCTTTCTTCAATTCTTTCTTTCTTTTCTTCTGTATTGAGGTATTTAGTAATGTATTTCCTTCTGTACTGCTTTCTTTCCTTTCTTCTTTCTTAAAGGCAAGAAGCTAGTGTAATAATTCTTTATACAGTTTTGATAAAAAGAAAAACCATAAAAGTATATCAAAAGTACAATCTTTTGAAAACAATAAAGTCCCTAAAAACAATAAACTATAAAAAGCAATAAAACACACTATAAAGTTCATAATACTTATAGAAAATAATTGATAATCCTGGGAGTGCTTATAAATTGTTTAAGCTGATCAGGTGGGGGGAAAATGAACAATTTTGGAAAGTCCCACATTAGTAACGCTCTGGTTTGACTAAAATATGGGCACCCAAGGAGTAACATCCATATTTCCCAGAAGCTAGTAATCAATTTCACACTCATTAGCTTTTTTAGGTCTGTGTTAGCCAAGACATTTTGTTTTTACTGAAATTATTTATATAACATACTTACTGAAAGTGGTTTTCAGTTAGATTTCATCCATTGGTCTGTGACTTGATCATTCACTTTTGTCCGGGGTCAATGTGTCCGCTCACTTCAGCCGCTGGCTGACTTCATTATAAGTTGCAGCGTACTGCCCTTTCACAAGGAGCACATCCACACATAATGTAGTTCCCGTCAGTGCCAGCGAGTACTATGGTAACGTGCTTTTTCAGACCAAAAACAGTTTTGCCTTCAGCCAAGGATTTATTTTACATTAAAGAAGACCACACAGCTTCCAGGTCAGTAACATTTTGCAACAACCATGACAAAACAAAACAAACATTACAGAAAGACTGGCGGACAGCGCCAGGCTTATTGGCTGTGCCAATACTTGTTGTAATGTGGAGTAGTACTCCAATTTTTTTTCTTCCAATTTTCAAAGCTTTATTCAATTTCCACGTATTAAAAATCATAAAAGCAGTTCATACAAAAAAAGTATATCTATACAAACATACAAAACATTTTTTTTAAAGTATTAAATCAATTAGAGTGATTCAATCGAATGGTTAATAGTTCATCATGAATTCCATCATTTTAAAACACTTTTTAGAAAACATTTTCGTAGTCATTATACATAACATGGGGACCCCTTCCCAACAGATGGGTATAATCCGCCTTGAACCTTGTTGACAGGATATGTGGGGTGCTTTGGATAAAAATCATGTAGGTCCCATACAGATATTGGGCCATCTCCTATTTGGGGCGGTTTAGATCGTAGATAGGGGACAATGTTCCTATTTCTAAATTTCACAAGGATCAGGTCCCCACTAATGTTTTTGGTTAAAGACCCTAGCCAGCCCACCCTTCTAACACAGAGGATTCCGCCGTCGTGATTAGGTGCAAGAGGTCTATTTTTAGATAGCCAAAATATGACCTTGTTTAAAAGCTCCTGACGACTTTCGGGTTTCCCGTGGGAGGGTGCCGGTATTCCTGAGAGGACAAGAACAAATGGGGCGGCTTCAGGGGGTAAGTGTATGGATGCTACTCTTTTTGGAACCACTCTAGCAGCAGTATACTTAGCGAACCCGAGTTTAGGGGAGACTTTAGGGTCAGTTGTAACATTTTTATTAGGAGGATGTGAGGAAGTTTTGGGATGTTTACTTATGTTGATGGTTAAAGGAGCATTGGGGGCAGTAAGTAGATCAGAACCATTCAAGGTTACCTTCTTCGAAGTGAATGGAAAGTTGGCTTTAGTGATTGTCTCTTTTGTTATAGTAGTAGCTGGCGGGGCTCTTCCCCCATTAGAAGAATCTTTAGTGAGTGATGAAGAATTAGCTAAAATGATGTTCTCAATACCTGTTAATCTATCACCCAGGGCATTGACTTTTTCTACCAGTGGTAGTACGATAGAGTTTAACAGTAACTCTAACTGAGACAGTAAAGGGAAATAGGGAGAAGGTACTTGGTCATCGTATTTTCTGGTCTCCACCGTAGTTAAGATGGGGTTAGAGACTGGCGATGTAGGACCGACGCATAATTTAGGTGTTTTAGAATGGTTCCCACTCTCATTTATCCCATCATGCTTCCTTTTAATATTTGGGCCCTGGGATGAAGCGATACCTTGTGTATTGTTTGTTAGGGATGGTGGAATTAAGTCACCAGGTTTGCTAGTTGGAGTGATGGTACTAATGCTTTTAGCGGGAAATGGGGATGCCACTGGGGCGTAATTAGTTCCGCATAAGGCATTAAATTCCTCCCAAAAAGGCAAAATCTGCGAACTATCAAATATCACTGGGGGAGATAGTCCAGTTATTAACGTTTGGCGCAGCTCATTCGTATCTTCACTGGAAGTGGGCAGTGTACTACTGGTCACGGTATAATTTAGGACCCCCTGACCTGAGTCGCGTGAAAAAGGAGATTTCTTATTTGTCCTCTTGGGTGACATAGTTCAGTACAGTAGTATATAAATGGTGCTGATGGCTTTCAGGAGAAAGTACACTGTCCAAAGAGTGTCAATATGTAGCTCTAGCACATGTACCTCCTCTTGTCCCCGAGTCAAGGGGGCTGCCCCGTCCCGTCCTTGTCGGTCCTCTGAGGGCCACAGAGGGCCCGCCCTTTGCCCGGGCTTAGCCCGGCTGCACCCGCGCGCGTCCCGCGACGCGGAGGAAGCGCCGCTGTTAAATGCGCCTCCGGGCGCCAAAGATCGTGTGTCGGTGGGCGTGGCGATCACGCCAAGGATTATGGGGACTGTGGTCCTCCCGCTCCGCGGCCGCTGATGGGGTGCTTTGCGGCGGCGGTGAGGTCCAGCTGTGGCTACAACAGAGTCCTTGGGCAGCAAGTGTCCACCCCCTCAGCCTGGGAAGCAGCAGTCGCCTCCAGGCAACTAACGGATGTGGCAAATGAGTCCCCGCTCTGCCGAGGAAGCGCCGCTGTTAAATGCGCCTCCGGGCACCAAAGATCGCGTGTCGATGGGTGTGGCGATCACATCAAGGATTATGGGGACTGTGGTCCACCCGCTCCGCGGCCGCTGATGGGGTGCTTTGCGGCGGCGGTGAGGTCCAGCTGTGGCTACAACAGAGTCCTTGGGCAGCAAGTGTCCACCCCCTCAGCCTGGGAAGCAGCAGTCGCCTCCAGGCAACTAACGGATGTGGCAAATGAGTAGTACTCAAAGCGTTTGCCTTATTCAGAATTCCACAATCAGGAAGCTGCAATGGTCCTCCGCTGACAAATCCATATCAGATGGAGGTAACGCCCACTCGCTGTCTCTGGTATAGAGGTAATATAAAGACTACTCAACCCAATAGGCTGATGTGAATTTGGATAACACCCATCAGAGATCAGTCCATCAAATGCTACACTGCTTAAGCACAGGAGAGGACATTGACTTGGCTTTGCAAGGAGCTGCTACTTTCGGAACCTTCTATTTAAGGAACTACAAATGTTGGTAGATGTACTAGTTGTATACAAGCCCTGGCATAGCCAATACATCTGACCTTCCGCGCATCCATTCCTGGATGTTGTTTGGCGTAGCTCATACTTAAATTACCATTTCAAGTTGTTTGATGCATTAAAACCAACACGTCACTACCCTTACCACCACCATCATTACTACAATCATCATCAATGCCACCTACACTAACTCCACCATTTCTCCACTTCCATCACAATTATCACTGTTTCTATTACCACCATCATTACAACCATTACTACCGCCCAGTGCTAAATTTGAGCCGGTGGTTTCTGGTGCTTAGCACAGGCACTTAATTATCAACATCTGCACATATGACAGTCCGCCACATGGTGGCACTGTCTGTCTAGTTTTGAAATACGCTCAACAACATTAGTTTTATCATTCAATATACAATGCAAATGACTAATACCTGTCTCCCAAGCCATTGTCACAGCTTTTGATGGCATGGAATAGTCTGGAGTGTCACACTTGTAGTGGTGGAATGCTTAGTCCTTGTGTCGGTACTGTAATTGGCAGTGCTGGCAGGGGCGGTGTGTGGTGTGAGCTGCAGTGGCCTCCTGGGAAGACGTTTTTTTTGGGTTTTTATTACAAATTAAGCACTGCTACCACCATTACCACAACGATTACCATCATTGCCACCACCGCTACCACCACCACCACCGCAACATTTATGCTTGCCTGTGTGTGCGTGCTCTACCACATAAAATCCAGATCCCTTGCCTTTTTCCAGGGCTTGTTTTGTTTCCGGATTCTGTTGTCATGCGAACACCTCAGCATGCAAACACCGCCCTAGGTAATCCAAGGCGTTATCAGCAGCGAGCATCACACAAGGCAGGGCGCTTTAAAGTCTCTTCTGTGTCCGCGAAGCCCTTATCAGCACTCACACAGCTGTGGGGTTGATCAGAATATCCAAACAGAATCCCTGAAGGACACACGACCTTCCTTTCAGGACTCCCACAGCCCTATGTTGGCGATGACTGCGATGCCTCAAGGTGGAGAACAAATGAGCAGGGTAATGTGGCAGCTTTTGGCAAGATATTACATGTGATGACTGTCATGTCCTAAAAATGGACTATAAACATGTCATATGTCTAGGAATAGCAGCAAATCAAATCAAATCAAAGCAAACAGCTGAGTGTGGGATATTAACAGACTTTGATAAATGTATTACAGATAAACAGAACAGTCTATTAGAAGACCTGTGTGTGGGCATTGCATAAAGTTAGCACTTTTAATAACAGGGCTGGCATCTCTCTTTAAAATTATTGCTTTCCCAAAAATCCTAACTGTATGTACTACAAAATGCAAATGCTATAGGCAGTGCCGATGGATTCTGTAAGAAATAAGGGCCAGATGTACGACCATAGCATTTTGCGACACGCAAATTGGGTGTACAACCTTTACAACGCAACTTTTACAACGTAGTGCCTTTACAACGCGGTATTAACAACGCACACCATTACAACGCATTGCGCTGGGGGGCGCTCTAGGATAGGGAATAGATTTAATTTACTATCCAACACCTTCCCCACTATCCACGGGGACTGGAGTTGGAATAGTAAATTAAACTATTCACTATCCAGCACCCCAAAGCGCTATGCGTTGTAAAGGCATGCGTTGTAAATACCTCGTTGTAAAGGCATGCGTGGTAAAAGCATGCGTTGTAATGTCATACATCCCGCAAATTGCAACAAATTGTGAGTCGCAAAATGCTATGCACAACAGTGTCTGAGACACTGTTTGCGATTCTCAATGGGGTTCATGCAGTCCCGTTTGCGATTGCCTTACCACACTTCTGAGAAGGGTGGTAAACTGCGATTGTCGTGGTCGCAAAACATTCATTCATGGGTTCTGGACTCGCTATTAGGAAGGGACGCCCTTGGCACGCCCCTTCCTAATAGCGAGTAGCTAACCTTATTTTGCGAGTCGCAAATTGATCAGCGACTCGCAAAATAGGGTTAGTACATTGGCCACATGTTTTTTGTGGTCGTAAACTGGCCTAAAACCCCTTTGTGACCACAAAAAACGGTTGTACGTCTGGCCCTAAGAGAGTTAACACCTTCATTTTTTTATGAAAGTCACCTCCCGAGAATCGAATCACACTGACAAATCTTTAAATAAGCACACAAGTGGTTGGGCTGCCCCATCCTAACAGAAAGAAACTGTATGAAGCCGCTGAGCCTACAATAGTAAAGGGGGGTGTTTGCACCTCAGAACAAACTGGCCTCTCGCTTGGACAGACACATACGAGGATTTTTACATGTAGTATATGGAGGTACAATGCAAAGTAACATGCTGCCAGCTTCTTGTATAGTGGTAAAGACAAGGCACAAGAGATACTAGAGAAATGGGATGAGAAACTGACTGCTATAACACCACTGTGGGTAAGATCCAGACGAAAGTCCCAACGAACGTTAAAACAACTTAAAAAATGGGATAGGATTGGAATATGCATGCTGGGCGACTTATGAGTGAAGTACAATGGGGGTTTCGTCCTTAGCAAACCAGGTATGGACGAATTTGCAGTAATGTGTAACAAAAGAGAGTACCTGGTTTGTATGTCTCACCGCTATTTATTTTATGCGGAGAAGACCGTTAGGTTCATGTGTTTAGTGTATGTAATTTACATTTTTACACAACATTTACTAAAAGTAAACATTCATTTCAAGTCTGAGATACATTACAACTCACATCCACCAGAAAACTACGATGGTCAGGTTATTAGACTAGTAACATAATGTGACAATTATACATAAACAATATAGAAAATACACAAAATTATTCCAAAAATTACACCAGCAAAAACATTTTCATAACAAGAACTCCATTGACCTAACATTTAGGCAATTATCACGGAGATACATGGGCAATTTATCTTAACCCCTGCCGGGTGCATGAATCATTATACACCCTAATTCTGTAGTGTAGGAATTCATTGGGGTCCTATGTGGCAAATATACTGGACAGGCCGACGCGTTTCTAATCCCTGCGTAGAATCACAGGATTATCATCAGGGCACTTGGGCACGGTGTAATCTGAATGGTGAAATTAAATAAACGAATTAAAAACTAGACCCCACTCCTCTTCTAAACTTTTTGGCCTTTTCATGAATGAAAATGTATGTACCTCAAATTCATCAAGTCGCTTCAGAAATGATGGATATGGCTTTTGACTCGTCACAACAGGATCTAAAACTGTCAAGGACATACCTATTAAATAACAGATTACAGGCTATTGTGTGCTTTTTAATGGCTATTTTAGGATTTAATATGGACACTCACGTGTTAAAGAATAGGAGGACGCCAAATACGAGGTATTAATTCTAAGACCTACGGCCGGCACCTGGCTGTTACGCTTCGTTCATGTTTTCCCCGATTGTGTAGTTTTTTCTCCCTCGATCTGCCACAACAAACAAGACACCCCTAGTTATATATGAGCATTATCTGCGAAGCTGCACAATTAATCGATTCAACAAAGTGTATGCTACATGAAAATCTGGGGCATATTACCAAGAATAAGCTAAAATTATCGCTAAGCTTGGTTAGAGGCAATAATTTTATCGCCGTGCTTCGCCTATTTTTATCTCTTAGAAACCTTGCAATTATCAAGGTTTATCTCCTAAGCGATAAAACTCGGCCGAAATGCATGAATATCGCTGTAAAGTCAGCGATATTCATGCATTACCGAGCTAATGCTCTTAGCCATGTTATCCACCTACCATTGGATAACATGGCTAAGAACTGCTCTGGGCAGGCGTTAGCTTTTGGAGATAATCGCGCTTAGCGCGATTATTTCCAAAAGTAGGTAATAGGAGATGGCGATGTTAGCAATTGTTTCCAGTCGCTAACATCTTGTCACGCCCACTTTGCATGTCATTAGCGATAAATATCGCTGACATGCAAAGTGGCCCCCAAGATGATCGCTATCTCCTACTAGCTGTCGCTAACTGGTGTTAGCGACAGCTAGGTAATAGGGCGATAAAATTATCGCCGCTTTGCCCCTCTGTTCTCACTAAATTTCATGTCTCGATCTTTTTGAGCGTCTTTCAGATACTTCTACTTCTACTTCTATGAGATGCATCTGGTGTTGCCTACTTGCAATCCGATTCTGACTTGAATGTCTCACAGTTGTTCAGAGACTCATAACTCAAACATGCACTGTTCTCCTGCAGCCAGGAGGTGTCAGGCGAGTTAGAGGAACCACTATTAGAGAGTGGACTGCTGACTACAAGATGGGTTGAAAAAGGAATTTCTCAGGTGTTTGCTACCCTAATGGTAAATACAACAACAATCTGACCTATTGGCAAGAAGACAGGTATGTATGTAGGTCATAGGAACATTGAAGACGACATCATCTAGCATTTAAATGGTCCTACTTCACATGGTCAGATGATCTGCCCTGCAAAGATGGACATGATTGGTGACTCTGATAATGGCGTATGACTACGGGATTATGGACAGTTTCATTTCCCCATGCCCCCTGGTACTATCCGATTATAGAGATGACCAATTTGTAAGCTTCCCATTAGCGTATTGGCATAATCTAGTTTGGAGTTAATGAGTGAATCGCTTTCCTCTCAAGACACGTTCAGTCAATGTATGGGATCATTGGGGCAGATTTATCAAGGCCTTGCGCCGCCGGTGCGTCACTTTTTCCTATGTTAAAAATGACGCACCGGCGGTGCAAGGCCTTCATAAATCTGCCCCATTGAATTTAGCCGTCTCGGGCAGAGAAAAGCATTAACGGTTTTTTGTTCAGCCTCCAAAATGACACAAATCTTGCTTGCTTAGCAAGGGTGGTCAGAAACCCAAACCCTCCTGAAGGCAGTAGGGCAGTCTCTGGCACCCTATTCCAAGCTTTGGTCCCACTGGGAATCCTTCTGTTTTTACTCCATTCAGAATTCAGCCTCGTTAGTTCACTCAAGTGCCCATTTCTTGAAGCCCTTGCTTCACTTGAAGTTTATAAATCAGCTCTTTGCTTGATCGATGCATGTCAGCTTGTACACTTGTGTTGGTGTTAGGCAAATATCATCTTCAGGAACATTGGATGGTCTGTGAGACAATTATATGGCCTTCTTGATTGGACACTGATTCATGTTCTCAGTACCCAATCATATGACCCTTCAGAACCCCCAAATCTCTCCTACCCACTCCCCTGCAAATTATGCATGCAATCAGTGGGTGCTTGAGTCTGCAACATTCTTCCCACCAAAGATAAAATCCACTAGAACATCTATCTACCAATGCTCCCTCTGCTATTCATCTCACTAGTTCTACCTGTGTATCGCTTCTTCCTCTCGACCTCTCAACCCTACATCTATACATGGCTCCATTAGCCCTTCCAGTTTCACCCTCTGGTCCTCTGCTCCAAATCACAAGCACTTTCTCTTCCTTAAAGTCCCCTCCCACCTAAGTGAATGGTGAAGAATCGCCTACATTTGCCTTGCCTGGTCTAAGGTGTGCCCATCCCCGTCTCCATATCTTCGACAATGACTTACTAAGTCTGATTTTCATCCTGTTCCCTAACATAAGTAAACTATGTAAACTCCTGCAAACGGGGTTAATGATGTGAAACAATGTACTATGGGCTCGACAAATTGTGCTCACATTTGTACTCAAAACATCAATCAGTGCTCTTGCACCACTACACCGAGGAGGCTACCCCCTCCTTTATACCACGACCTCATTTCAAGTAATTTGACACAATATGTGCAGTGTGGTCCCAAATGTCCGCAGTGAAGCTTCCATGCACCCTGGGCCTGGAAGGGAAGTTGCTCCATCACCGGACAATTTGTAACAATTGTTGTACTACTATTTACAATCTCAGGGATCTAAGCCACAGTCTGTTCTTCTTTCAAAAGGAGAAGTGCACCCTGGAAAGAGATGTCTCTTTTGCTGGTGCATCCTGGGTGCCACAGAGGCCAGGAGTCGCAAGAACAATGCTAAGGATCACAAGGGAGGGCCCAGGTGTCTCAACTACGACCTATGGTGACCCCTAAATGACGTTTTGCCCTGACTTCAAAATGTCATCAGAAATACCCTACTGAAGCATAATGGACTGCTCTTGACCGTAGACTTGGATAATTACATCAGGACCAATTCGAGGTTTTTGATGGGACTGATGCCCTGTCTTGTGCTGTCTCACAATCCATCCTCCTGCACATGTCCTGCTTTTTCTTCTTAAATAAATCTGTACTAAATATATAAATATAAAAGTACAAAAAGAGATCCAGGCACACTAATAAATTGGTACAGACAAAGCTCTTTGTCACTGCTTGAGGGGTGATGTTCATACTTGATGGGGTTCTCACTCGCAAGCCCTTGAGGTGCTTCAGCTTTTTTACTGACAGGTCTGCTATTAGGAACAGGAAAGCTGATAAACGATAGTTCGGAGAGGCAGTATGAGACCACACTCTAGTTGCTTTCGTATTAAAATGTGACACTAGAGATTCTAGCTAGCCATAGTATTATCCGCTAGTGTACTGTGGGTTAGGAAAGGTTTTGTTCTGACTGTGTGCACATATGATGCAGAAAGCTTGAGTGCTATCTATCTATCTATCTATCTATCTATCTATCTATCTATCTATCTATCTATCTATATTCAATGAAAAAAACAAAGGTTTAAGAGTAGTTATAGTAAGGAAAGCTACATTTATTATTTCTATACAAAACCAACTTAAACTACACAAGTCTTAGAAATTCGAAAGTTACAGTTATATGTAAAAGTTATAATTTGCACATCATCACCCAGAACGTACTTTAACTCGTGCACTTCCATACACAGTGCTGTGAACTCGCTAGCCAGACTAAATTAAATATAAGTGGTGCCTTCCCCATGCACTGCTTATATCCTTTCATATTACATCCCTAATATCATGTTCAATTATTGCATTCATAGCAACACTCATGACATCTCAAATGACACCATTTATGATAACACTGTCCATGGTAGCAATCTGAGTTATAGTTCCTCAGTTTTGATCCTGCTCCAATTGGAACAGCCCAGGCAGAACTGCCAGACTGCTGGTCTGGACTGTTATTATTGGAGCCGGGACGGGACTGATTTGCATATGGCTGGGTCCAAACTTGGCCACTTAGGGCAAACAAAGCAAACACAACAAGATGATGGACGGAGTGCTGAAACTTTCCAACCACTCAACCCCAGTCAAGAGATCTGAGTTTACTCCATTGCTCTTTTGCTCACTATGCCACCCCAGTTTGGCCCCAGCCATATGTAAATCAGTCATGACCCTGCTCCCTATGGGAACAGTCCAGCTCGAACTACCTAGCTGGGTCCTCCCTGGTCTGGAAATGAGCATCATGGGACTGGTTTCAGGGTATCACCCTTCATCAGCCAGGCTAGCTTGAGTCCAGTGCCAAGAGTATGCCTTGACATAGGTCCATTGCTCGCTGTGCCACTGGATGAGGGGTGACAGGATTCTTGTTTCTGGTCCAAGGAGGATTTGGCTTGGCACTTCGGGCTGGACAGATCAAATGAGGAGCAGGGTCAAACTGATTAGCATATGGCTGGGTCCAAAATGAGGTGGCATGATGGCCAAAATAACGATAGGTTGGAATGCTACCCTGAGTGATTGACAGTGGTTAGACTTATTGCAAGCATTCCTTCCATTACTTTTTGTGTGTTTGATTAATTTTGGTGTGACATAAATGTACCAAACTGTACTGTTTTCAGTGTGTACACAGGTAGTCTTTGTCAATTTCAAAGGTATGTAATTTACTTATGTTACACTTTGTAATGTGCTAAATACTGTGATTGATGATAAGATAGTGGAGGTGGATAATTATTAACTGATGGCTGCCTTAAAAACCTTAGGGCCAGATGTACGACCCTATTTTGCATGCGCAAACAGGTTTGCGACCCGTTTGTGCATGCAAAATGTGAAAGAGCTATGTACAATTACTAAATAGCGAGTCACAATCTATTTACGACTCACTATTTAGGAATTGCGTGTCGCTATTAGGAAGGAGTGTTCCCTTCCTAATAGCGACCGCAACCCCATGTATGAATATTTTGCAACGGCAATTGCGGTCGCAAAACACTCACCAATTACCACCCTCTTTTAGAGGGTGGTAATGCAGTCACAATTTAGAAGAGGTCCCTATGGGACCCCTTTCACTTTGTGCCTGTCTCTAAAAATGTTTTTTAGGGGCAGGAAGTGGTCCCAGGGACGTCATATCCCCTCTGTTTTCAATAAAACTCCTAATATTTAGGCTCTCACCAGAGTCAAGGCCCCTTCCCTTCCGCCCATTTCCTGGCTCACCCTGGTTGACCACCTCTACCTGCCACTGTGGCACATACTGGTCCTGAGCAGCTCACATCTGACAAGGCACCTAGAAGCTGAGACTGCAGACGACAGCCAGCTCCACAGCAGCAGTAAGAGCCCAAGTAAATGGAACCCGGAGGCCAGCACTACGCAAATAATAACATGTGCCTTGAGGCAAGTCTGCTTCTATCACTGGGTGAAATTTAGTCCCTGGCAGTGGATTGTCTTTGTGAAAGAAGTTGGAGATTGACTTAGCTGGGGGGCAGGTGGAGGGTTGTCTGTACTTTTTGTCTAGCTGCAAAAGGCTAATATGGATACATCCCTCAATGTGTTCAACGCAAACTCATTTATCTTTCCAGGCAGGAAGACTGAGAGAATGCGTGCTTTTCATTTTCTCAGGTGGTCTACAAATGGTTTAAAGATTCACTGTAGGTGTATTCTGCTCTCCGCTGGTCATGCTGCTGGTGGCTCCATCCCTCACCTGTGCATTCATTCAAATCGAGGCCGCTGCACAATGCACATGATCAAACCTTTTTCAAAGGAAAGGGTATGTTGCTTTCAAAGAGCCTCGCTGCTGGTATCATAACACACTTTCACAGCTGCCTTATTAACCTTCTTGCTTTCGCAAATTTGCCTGAAAATGCAACAGTTGCCCCTTTCTTATTTCAAAATTTTCTTGTGGTGGAGAACCCTCCGCCCCCAAAACACCCCTTATGGCGGTCGGGCTCACTTGCTATGCTCACTCATACAGAACTTATATGGCTCACCACTTTCAAATGTCATTAGCTGTTTGGTTAAACTAATATCACAACCTTGATATTTGGTACCTTGATGTCAGCACTGGCTGTGGGGTTCTGAGAACATTTTGGGCACCTGCACTTTATTATGGACATCATGACACGTTCTCCCTATCTCATATCATCATCCCCATTGACTGGTCCAACCATCACCTCATTCTGTTTAAGATCGTAACCAATTCCCCACCCCCTCCACACAAATCACCAAACCCCTGAAATGGACCAGAAATCCGAGTCAAATCCCTCCGGATATACTTGAGTCTAAACTCCAAGCCCAACATTTTCTCAACCCCTCTCCCAAAATGCCAATGAACTTACTGAACATTTCAACAAGTACATCTTGCCCCCCCTTAGATCCGTGCTCAACCTAGCTGCCAGGCTAATCACAGACAGCAAACGTTTTGACCATATCTCCCCTTCCCTCAAAGCTCTCAAATTGGCTACCTGTTGAAGGAAGAGCCTCCTACAAGACTACATGCATAATACACAAAGCTCTTCACCAACAAGCCCCCATGTACCTTACAAACAATCTAAAAAAAGCAGGCTGCTCCCGTACGATGAGAAGCACTAATGCCCTAATCCTTGTCCCCCCTCTGGTAAAAAAGAAATCCACACAATTTCGGTCCTTCTCCGGGAATGCCCCAATAATCTGGAATGCTCTCCCTAGGGATTTGCGCTGTGACCCTCCTACCTCAGCCTTAAAAAAGACCTCAAAGCGCACCTTCTCAACAAATATTGGGGTCTTTATCCTCGTCTCTGCCCCCTCTTACAAGCCTCCACCAAACTGGTTCCGTTCCTCTGCCCTCCTGACTCCCTCCCCCCTGAATCTCTCTCTGATGTTACTTCCTTTCTTCCCAAACTACTCTCCCCCTTCTATACTTATCAATCTTTTCCTTCTTCTTCGCCAACCAGCCTCGAACTTTGACGTCTCCCCTGCCCTCAACTATGAGCTGTATACTGTGTTTTTGTCATCGTACCAAAGCAGTTTCGCTTGATAGCCTTTACTCATGTCATTTATCTCCTGTTAGTTTTATACTGTTCCTATGCCAAATTGCTTTTCTTGATAACCCTGCCCCTATTTCAATAGCTTTTTTGCCCACTTGTTAATTTAAATTGTCTTTTATCCTAACCTCTATGTCTGTATCCTATGGGAAAACTGTTGTACTGTAACAATTTATGCCTTTTTGCATATTTGTAATGTTTTCTTTTTTATCCTGACATTTATGTTTATATTTCTATTGAACAACTGTCTTCTCTGTAACAATCAACGCTCATGTAAAGCGCTCTCATGCCCACGGGCCCAGCCAGTGCTATATAAAACCTCTCAAATAAATAAAATTAATTATTGTACAAATGAAGCACTGGCTAGAGAAGTGTCGTCTTTCTCCGATGCATGCATGTACATCCTTTGATGAGCAGATAGCGCTTATGATGTATGGTTGCGTTAGAAGTTCTTCCATGGAATACAGCCCCTTGACTGCCAGGCTGCAGTCTCTTTCTTGCATTTTCCAGAATGTAGGAGCCACAACATTGAAATAAAGTGCTGAATAGAAGGACAATGGTGGTAATGTTTAAATTGTCTAAGTTTATCATTAATAATTTTGTATGGAAGTCAATGCACCAAAATGAAGGGGGTGGGGGGGGGAGGGGGCATCAAACGTAATTTGAACTCCCCGGTGACATTACCTTTTTGACTCCCTGCCCCACACCTACCAGCTCAACAGCGTCCTATGATATTTAGGCCCAAGAAGAATGGAAAGGCGCAGAAACTATTGAAAGTAGAAAGGCTTTAGTTTTAGAGCCCTGTCTATTTCCTGTTCCTGTCCTTGCTCTTCTAACCTTTGATATCAGGGATAGCAGAGGCAATGCCAGGGATAACAAAGTGCACGCCGACGTCGATGTGTTTCGGCCATTTAGTTAGGGTTATGGAAAGCACCGACCCTTCTTCACCTGCCTCCTGATTGGGTCTGAGTCCATAGGCTTGGACCAATAACGGGCGTAGGTTTGGAGAACTCTTCATTAAGGGATTGGTCAGATGTGTGTTTGCACTCTGTGAGGAAGGCCTGCCGCTTGTGGGTCCTCTGTCCCAGCATGCTTTGCAGGTCATTTGTAGAGATTTGAAGCAGAGTCCGTTCTTAGTGAGCAGGAAATAAAGCACATTAACAGTTAAACCGATGTATTTAGTGGGGATTTAATTGAAAGGTAATCCTGCTTTTATTTTTACATTATTGTAATATCTTGGTCACTTTGTTTCATTTACCCAAGTAACATACCGCAGACGCAGAACTATGGTAACAAGATATCGTGTCTTCACAAGCACAGGCTTACTTTTAGATTTGAAGTTTAAAATCTGATGCAGTGAAATACATTCAGAGCCACAAGAGGGCAGAAGGGTATATGAAATACTAACATTTTTTTCGTGCTATATTCATCATGGAGGTATCTAAATATTTTTCAGCTGACAATACGTTTTTATGTAACAAACAGACAAGGACTGAAAAATTAACACCAGTGCAGAATGCGCAACGGCGCTGTTTAAATAGAGAAAAAGTTATTAAGGGGAAGTCGAACACATTAGGAATGAATGCCCCATATTTCCGTATTTTCAAGGAACTGCTAAGACACCTAGGGCCAGATTTATGAAAGTGGTACCCAACGCAGTACATCAGCCAGAAATGCTGCGCTGCTTTGGCGCTTTGCGTACAGGGAGAGAGGAGGTGAGTGTCTTATCTAAAGAGATATGGCCCTCTCCTCCCCTCTCTCTAGTGCTGGCACAGAATTTTGCTGCTGAGCGTGGCGCACACACCTTTGTGTCATAGTGCAAGGTTGTGTACGTGAGTCTAGCAGGGTACAAAATACTATGCCTAGAAAACTTTTTAAACTGCTCATACTTTGTGAGCTGTACGGTGCAGCACATACGCAAAGTCGAAAAAGAAAGAAAAAACGAAACATTTCTCCTTTTAACTCCTGCTTTTCAGTGGCGTTAATTTGTTGACACAAAACCCTGTCTACTATTGTTGGGAGGTAGGGTTTTGCATCAAAAAGCATGGGTGGTTGCATGAGAATGTCCAGATACGACCCATGTAACTCCCCCTTGACGCTAAGTAATGCAAGGCAGTGCTTCATGTTACTTTTAGGCAACTTTCCAGCGCAAAACATGTAAGTAAAAAAAAACATTTTGCACTGGTTTGTGTCACTTTTGTGATGCAAAAACACAGCATAAAATGTTTGTAGACCTGGCCCCGTGTCAGTAAGAAACATCCGGAGGAATGAACTGGTTTGTGGCATTCCTCCATTTTAAACCTCTCTTCCTGTTACAAAGTTTCAGAGAAAAATAACATTTTGTTCGAAATTAAGTTTCGTATTCTTCCAATATATATCCTTGGCTATCTCTCTCCTCCCTCTCTCCTAATTGTCTGCACTGTGATGTTACTAATAAACCACTGCCCTTTGGGATCAAATGTCTCACAAAATTCTGTCTACATACTATGTAACCCCAGAGAGCTGTTTTCAAAAGTTAGAACAGTGTCAGGAACATCAACATGATATCCATCATTTGTGGTCAAAGTAGATAAGGATAAGTCGCAGGGGCAAATCAAGGCTGATGGACTTAGACGTAACCACTTATGATTTCTCATATTGTGGTTATTCAGAACATTATGGGCCTGATTTTGAGGTTAGGTTTTATTTATCGTGCCAGATAAATAACAATATCAGGTAAGGATACCGGTCCAATAAATTACATCCATTACGAGTTTTAGGAGAATAACATATGGATTTTGGTGTTTAACGCAACAAAATCAGCACAGTACGGTAAATACCATATGACCTTTCCATGTTAACTTTCGACAGGTTTCAACTGTTTTAATTTAGCAAGTGTTAAGATCTTTAATGCATCCGATAATTATCGTATGCGTTAATTACAAAAAAACTTGTAATTCCACCCCATGCATAAACAGGGTCTGTGCAGGAGTTGGAATTAACTGGCTCTTTCATAATCAGGCCCTCCATCTTTAATTGTAATTTCATGTTATTAATATCGAATACGGAAATAAGTAACGTTCTATAATTTAAAATGGAAGCAGAAATTTTGAATTTCTGACATATCTTGCCAAACCAAGATGGCTCGCATGTAATGAGATATCATGTCACACAAGAACAAATCTGAACTACAATGTAACAGCCTTCTTTGAACCCTAGTATATCAATGCCCTTCCCAATGGCCACATTTTTGTCCACTTGCGTCTCGCTCCGTTTGACGTCTGCATACAACTATGCTGTGGAATCCTTTAGATGTGACAGACTTTATTCAACTAAAATGATGTTCTTGATTTTGAGTGACAATTTCTTATTCATTCTAAAAAGTTTGAACAGCGTATTAGGTTTGACTTTTGGAACATACTGTACACTTAGCATATATATTTTTTTAGGTTTATATTGTGAGAACTAGACCCGAGACTCCGGGTATCAGAGCGTTCTACATGAGCACCAGTTTCATTACAAATGGACACATACATTTTTGTTGGCACCGGGGAGATGAAGTGATTTGCCCAGAATCACAGAATGTTGAGCGTCCTTGCCGAGACTTGAACCCGGTTCCCCAGCTTCCAGGTCGACCGCACTAACCGTAAGGCTGCATCCTCATAGATATATCATTACAGTCAGAAGAGTTTGACCATAATCTAATATTTTCATTATATGTTGCAGGCGAGCCATTTGTGTTCACACTCACACTGGGCTGCAGAGTGTTATCCAACTCTAAAATGTATATCCTGTATACAATATGTTAGAAAGTTTAGTTCAGGAAAATAAATATTGATTTTGTTTGTTTACTATCTTTAGGACTTGAACGCATTTGAGAAATCCATATTAGATCCAAGAGAGTGTGCTATGCATTGACGTGCTTTTTCCCAATTCCCCTTTCTCCCTATGTTCTCAGGTGTGTCTTTTAGCCTCCTGGGAGTACAAGCAGGGCTGGACTGGGAGCCAAAACCGACCCTGGCACAGTTTTTTGCCAGCCTCCCCAATGGGTTTGGGGGTGCGGCCGAGCTGTTTACCAGGGCCGTTTTCTGCCGATTTCGTTACAGCGGCCGATATTGCAGCGGACGATATTGCAGCTATGCCCTGCCCTGCCGGCCCTGTAACAAAATTCGCCCCCAGGTACCCAAAACTGGCCCCCAACCCTGGTGGCCCACCGGGGAAATGCCCGGTGCCCGCTATGGCCAGTCCGGCCCTGAGTACAAGGTGGGGGAGGAGGAGCAGCATCTAAGCCCAGATATACCCCCAGTGGACCTGTGAGACTATCAAATGTTCCTCCAGATGTTTTTAATACCGACCTGTTGTGCAGACATTTATCTCTGTGCTGCGCTCTATTCTGTGCAGTGCTGTGAAACCCGCAATCCATGCCTAAAAACAAATAATACGATTTTTAAAACAAAAAAATCGCCTAGTCCTCTAAAATTACCTTAGTCAACATACTAATGCATACTCTACCCTATGAATCCCTCCTCGAATTAACTAACACACCATTGGTTTATTGACCATCTTCCTCTTTCCCCGAACTCCTGATCACCCAGCGATCTCATGGCCCTATTGCCATTCCCCCATACTGGATGTCCTTACTAGACCTTACAGTTCTCCAAAGTCGAATGGTCCTTTATTCACCATGATTGCACCTGTCCCCCAGGCAAACCTGCACACCTGAGGGGGAGGGCTGACCTTTTCCTCTTTCCATCACCCTTAACAGTTGCCTTCTACACGACTAGCCCTAATGCAACAGCCAATACCCTTAACTCTGAGCATGTTCTTATGCATGTATTTAATGGTTAGTTTAGGATCTTTCTTACTATACAGTTCCAGGGTGGCAGCTAGCCAACTTCTCATCACCCTTCTCCGAAGTGGCAAGCACCCTTATTTATTTCTCCTCACAACAATATTTGGTCAGTACATTATTTCATTAATCTGGTGCCACACCTCCAATTAACAAGTGTAATCCTTTTTTAGTAACTTTATTTATACAGTTTCGTGATGTGAAGGATATACACAGTAAATATAATTAATCACGACATAACATCTTTTCCAAGACCTACGTAAGTTTGTTTCCAGAGACACACTTTTGAATTTTCCACTTCTTCCGTTAGGCAGGTAAGCCTTCACTTAAATCACTAAACATAGTTCAACATTTGCACAACTCGAAACAGCAACTTCATTAGCAATATGATCAACACTTGAGACAGTTATGTATATTAAGTCAGCTCTCCACTAAGTAAACCTGATCTGGAAACAGTCATAGGTTGAAAACATCTGACCTGGTGGCCATTTAGTTCAAGATTTATGAGTGTTTTGATGCTTCATGTATAAAATATTGTTCAACAATAACTGAACAGGGATTGCTTCCATGACTTCCACTCCTGAGCTATAATAAGTATTGCAGCAAGGAACAATGGGTAAACTTTCCCTGCGGAGACTATAAGGGGTAAGGTCTTTCGTCGCTAGTGTAACCCATAAGGTAGAACAGTGGAAAACCTCGCTCTACCATTTCCTTGATTACTCCCGTATTGCTCTCTAGAAAGTTACTAACACTGGACAGGCACACCACATATGTTTCAGTGAGTTCTTCTGCCCACAACCCCTCTAACATAGGTGGGCTCTATGCTTTGCCCATAGCCTCATTGGAGTATGATACCTGGATATTATATTTTTGGATGTTTTTTTCTTTAAACTGAGAACAAATGGCAGACCCGGCTGCCACAATCCACGTTATTGCCCATACTAAACCTGTCTCTCATTTTTTCACGTATGTATGTGACAGAGCTGCAGCAGAGTGCAGAGCTCTGTGTAGTAGAGATGCCCCAACAAGTCTACCCCAGATGTAGATTTCTTCAATCTGAATGTCATCTCTAGAGCCTCCCAATTGTATCTCTGGGATGTGGTCTGGTGCAGGAACTGTGGTAAATAGGTCTGGTAGGGTTAGATGAAATATGGTTACATATGTCTCATATCGGTGCATTATACTTTTATTGTAGCGGTTATTACGTTTTATATGACTTTTGACTTTCCATTGATGGAAGTGCCTGTTCATCACAGTTTGTAAGAAATTCCGGTTACATGAAGTTGGAATCAAAGTTATGTGTGTTGTCACCCCATGCCTACTAGTTGCCCAGTTCCAGTAGGAGAGGAACAAATTGATGGTCTGATCGAGGGGGGGTAAGAGGGGGGTTATCATTTGACTATTCTTGTATGGTATCCATAGCAGCAATTATAAAGATATTGGGGAGAATTCTTGCTCTATTGCTACCCAGTGCTTCTTACAATTGCTTGCCGACCATTCCGAGGAGGACTTTAATTTTGTTGCCATAACATAGTTTCCTATATCAGTGAGATCTGCATCCCCTAATAATCCGCAAAGAGTCAATCTGGCCACTCGTGGTTGTTTATTATTCCATGTGAATGCCTCAAGATTGTGTAGTATCTGTTTGATGATTTTAAATGTGTGTCTGGCAACCCATGCTATTTTGCCATACCAGGTAACTTCAATTTTCTCCCGTCTGTATCGATCTTTGAAAAATGTGTATGACTTTGATAGGTTTAATTTCCCGATGCCCCGCCCATTTACATTTACATTTTCATTTTCATTTACATTTATGAGTTAGCAGGATGTGTCTAACCAATGGTATATTCATTTATGCATTCTTGCTCATATTCTTCATCTAATATTC
Source organism: Lissotriton helveticus (assembly GCF_964261635.1). Classification (NCBI taxonomy): domain Eukaryota; kingdom Metazoa; phylum Chordata; class Amphibia; order Caudata; family Salamandridae; genus Lissotriton; species Lissotriton helveticus. Next base: position 127,490,901 of record NC_136070.1, on the reverse strand, counting down.
ATTTATGCGTGTTATACTATCATGTTTTCTTAGCTTAGCTTGTGTGCCACCATTTTGGAAGTGTTTCTTTCTGCGTGCGAGTCGCACTCGCTCACCCCTCCCGTAGGAATAGAGAAAAGAAATGCTAATGCAGTAGTTTTCCTTTCTCAGCTAACTGTGACCGAAACTATAGCAAATTCATTATCAGTGGTGTTCTCATATGCTGGAGACGCTGAGGCCCGGCTCCGCGGCCTTGGGCCGAGATAAGAAATGTTACCATCGCAGGTGCAGATGCCTCTTGTGTGAGGCCATTGTTTGCTCTTCCAGGGGTCCAGTATTTTAGCACACTGGGCGTGTTTTACTCTACTGTATCCTGATATAACGTATTGCTGTGTTGGGATGGGTCAGTCCTCTCGGCGCACTCTTATGGGTGAGGTCGGACAGGGCCCTCTCATATGGGAGTTTGTGGCCTAATAAAATTACCTTGTTCATTCTTCTCCACTGTCCGGCTGACCTATTACTGGGTAACTATAGGTGAGTGCGGTAAGTCACTCGGGTGGATTTGAGCCACGCTTATCAGATGGCGCCCGAACAGGGACTCCGCGATAAGGATCTTTCTCACGCGTAAGTGGGTAGCAGAAGACCGGGGACCCTCTGGTCGGCACGGTGGGTCTGGGTACCCACTTTGATGCCGAGCTTGGTTCTCGCAGCGCTGCCCCGCCCTGCTGATCGGGAGAGGTCCTGGTTCATGATCCTGCGCCGGAGTCCGGAAGGCGGAACTTTGGAGCTGACCGTGTTGGTCCTGGCAGCCGGTGGTGGAGAACGGTAGAAGTCGGTACTGCGCATAGAAGATTAGTGGTCCAACTGTTGATTGAGGGAGCGGGGATGCTCCATGAGGCTGGTGTGTCTCTGAGACCGGTGTGTCTCTGGTGATTGGAGGAGCTGGTGTGCTCCTGGGGCTAGTGTGCTCCGGGGAACTCAGGGTGCGAGTGGCGCCCTGACAGACTTAGTGGAGATTGGGTGGACGTCTGTTTGTCATCCGACCGGATGGTACTGCTGTCGAGGCGTGGCTTGCTGCGGATGAATTTTGGGACCTACCTGAACCCCTAGGGTGTGTGGTTCGCTGGGTGCGGGTCCCGGTTCTCACGTGGCATAGTGCGCAGCGATCTGTAGTGCCGCCTGGGAGGCGGATGTGTTCCTCAATTTCAGCACGGTGTGTATACTGTTTGGTCTGCGGAAGGGTCCAGGTTCCCCAGGACTTGGTCGACGGGCCTCGTCCCATTTTTGATAACACGTGTTTGGCAGGGATTGTGTTGCGAAATAGGAAGTGCAACTGCGTGTGAATTTCTCGTTGTGATTGTATGACCCGGGGAAGTGAAAGTTTTGTGTTGGTGTGAGGTTGAGTGAGTGGCGATGCCGTGTTTTAGTAAACTGCGGTGCCTTGGGTGCTGCTGTGGCTCTTCGGACACTAGACTGGCCGAGAGCCAACCCACCCCGGTGGAGGGCTCCCCTAATTTCGAGATGTACGTCAAACATGGGCTGCCTCCGATTTTGTTTAACACTTTGTGGCACAGATATACGAAGGGAAATGTGGATTTGCAGTGGCCTTTGACCGGTTCTTTTGATGTGGCAAAATTAGATTATTTACAAGACCGATTGTTTGCTAGGCGCAGTCGCCAGAGTATGTTCGATTCTCTGAGGATGTGGCAGAAGGAAGTAAAGGAGCGAGTTGAGGGAAGAGAAGGTAGCTCAAAAGAGAGCGGCACAGACAATGGCGCAGAAGGTGAGAGAACATACTAAGAGAAAGAATGAGCAGCGGATTGAGCGCCCAGACAGGCTTTTCAGGTTACAGGATAGTAGGAGCTATGTGGTTAGAGAGGAAGAACAAGATGAGATGGAGGACATTTTGAACGCTCGCCTACCTCCCCCATATGCCCCGCAACCCTTGTACCCTGTGTTGGCGGGTTCTGCTTCTTCCGCGGCAGTTTCGGTTCTGCAGGCAGGTGCTTCTCTTTTATCTGGCACCCCCACCATCTCCTCCGTTTCCGCTCCAAAATTGTTGAGTGATGTTGAACAAGCTTTGTCTTCTGTCACCTCTTCATTGACGGCGCCCTTGGTCTCCCTCTTGGCGGCGAGCTCACCAGTCCTCTCGGTGGCCCCCTCTGCGCACCCTACTGTTTCTGCTAGCGCTACCCCTCAAGGTGGGTTGGTGACCCCGGCTCGGGGTGCGGGAAGTCGGCTGCTTACTCAGGTGCGGAAGTTGCTCACGCGTTCTACTGTCGGGTTGGAGGAGAAAACGGTGATAGCTAATCAGGCTTGCCAGTGGGCTAGGAATAATATTTATTCGATTGAAGATATTTGGTCCACGATGAAAGATTATGAACCACTGATGCAACAGCATGCTTTATGGCATATGTCGACGACATTGATAGTGTTGTGGGAACAGGGATATGGTGGAGAAGCACCGGCGATTCTTCATGACATTAAGAATAATGCCTACAGAGCTAATACTGGTATGAAGGATGTGTTACGCAGTTTGAGGTCCTTGTTGGAGTATAGAAAAGAGTTGCCGTCGGCGGGAGAGCCTCGTTTCCCTGGGGTACATCCGATGCGGGAGGTACACCCTATTTTCCACCCTGAAATACCTGAGGTGGTAGACCCGCGCACTAATAATGTCACTCAAGTTCGCGTCGATGCTCATTTCCAAGAACAATGGGTGTATACGCCTTGGAAAAGGAGCGAGGTATTAGCACTGAAGGCCCAGTTGCCCGACTCGAAGAAGAATCCGACTGCCTATTACAAAGAGCTGACGGAAGCAGCGTCCTCGACGGTCATGACATTAGCAGACATAGAGTTGTTTTTTGGACTGTTGGTTCCGGTGGATGTGTGGAGACAGGTAAAGGGTACGGATCATGTAGAAGAGCTGGGTGGCACCTGGGAGGAACTTAAGGATTTGGACAAGGAGCGAAAGCCAGGGGAGAATCTGAAGGCTGAAATTCTAGCATTACCGGGACGCATAATAAAATATATGCACTCCCTTATTCCTCCTAAGAAAGTAGATTGGGATAAGTTGACTGCCTGCAGACAGAAAAAGGATGAGGCGGTTTCAGATTTTTTCACTCGCTTTGAAGAGACTTTCATGGATTTCAGTGGTCAAGATATTTCCCAAGATGGCGGCCTGCGCCTTTTCGTTAATAGATTCGTAACAAATTTGTTACCGGAAATATCGGGTCGATTGGAGGCGTTGGAGAGTACGTGGATGACGTCCACCCCCTCTGGTATTCTGAGCATGGCTCAGTATTATGAACATAGGGAGAATGAGAATAAGGACAGACAAGAGAAGAAGGCGAAGGATTTGAAGACAAGAGAGTTACTGCAGCAAGTAGCGAAGGGTCGGGGACGGGGAGCCCCGCCCATGGTAGCTGGTCGAGGAGGAAGTGGTTATGGAAGGGGAGAGAAGCGAGAGTGTCTGGGGCAAAATCAATGTGCTGGTGGAGAGATTGCCCGGAACTTCAGTCTACTGCCGGACAAGGCAGGGGACGTGGTCAGGGTGAATTTCGCAGGAATGATAGACAGTCTGATGAAGGTAGGCGACCGGGAGGGAATTACTTTGATGGAGACAGGGACCGACAGCACTTCCAGAGCGAGGGCGACAAAATGGTAGAGACAGACAGTACTACAATGATGCTTATGCTATGGACGATTTGACTGGATTTTCTCATAACTAGGACAGCGTAGGACAGAGCATGGGACCGGTTTCTGTGGATATTGATCAACGAGGACCCTATGTGACAACAGATTTGTTAGGGTCACCCCAGAAATTTTTAGTGGATAAGGGCGCTACGAAGAGTTTGGTGGCCCGTTCTCAGGTCCCAGGGGCGGCTCTGTCTGGCAAGAATAATATCTCCGTAGGGTTCTCAGGTACTCCGGTGATTAGCCCCATTTCTAAACCGCTTGCTCTTACGATTGGTCCTTTTACTATTGATTCCCCTTTCCTCCTAACGTCACAGTGTGGCGAGAACTTGCTGGGTTTGGATTTGCTGAAAAGATTGAATGCTACCATTTACTGCTCTCCAGATGACGTGTACCTTACGTTGGGTCCTACTGTCGCGCGTGCGCAGCAGTGTTTTTCAAAAGATGAGCCCCTCCCAGCTGAGTTTGAGGGGATTCCCGAGAGTTTGTGGGCTAGCAGCGATACCGATGTGGGTAAAATGGATATTGCCCCTGTGTCGATAAAGGTTAAGATGGGAGCCCGATTGCCTCGGATACCTCAATATAAGATATCTAGGGATGGAGAAAAGGCTTTGTTGCAAATAATACAGGACTTGATTCGTTCAGGAGTAGTGGAGGAGACGGACTCCAACAGTTGTAATAGTCCTATTCTCCCGATCCTTAAGAGGCCCTCTGCAGATTCCAGTGATGGTACACCTGATGTCTATCGCTTTGTGATTGATTTACGTCACATTGACAAGGTGGTTGAGCCCCAGTATCCAGTGGTCTCTGACATTACCACGATTCTGACAATGATTCCTCCCTCTGCTAAATATTTCTCTGTTCTGGACTTGAAGAATGCATTCTTTAGTATCCCCGTGCACCCAGATAGCTGTTACCTATTCGGATTCTCATTGGCTGGCTGAAGTTTTAGATTTTGTAGAATTCCCCAAGGTTATAGGGAAAGTCCCAGCATTTATAGTCAAGCTTTGAAGGCGCAATTAGATGATTTGGAACTCCCGAAGGGTAATGTTTTATTACAATATGTGGATGATCTCCTCATAGCATCAGACACTGAGAAAGGGTGTCGAGAGTCCACTGTTAAATTGTTACACCATTTGGCTCACAAAGGACACAATGTTATGTTATGTTATGTTATGTTATATTTATTCTTATATAGCGCACGGCTACTCAAAAAGAGTGTCCCGGCGCTTTTGATAATGAGACCTACAGCAAAATAACACAACACAGTAAAAAAACAACTTAGTAGAGAGCAGAGCAGAAGAGAGAAAAAAAATCAGCCTAGAGGGCAAACAGCCAAGTTTTAAGGCCCTTCCTAAAAGCAAGTAAATTAGTAGCTCCGCGAAGTGTCAACGGCAGAGTATTCCACAACTGTGGCGCCAGCAATCCAAAGGAGCGGCCTCCAATGCGGGCTCTCTTTACACGCGGCACAGCCGCCAGAAACAGAGATTCTGATCTGAGAGATCGGGCCGGGTGGTAAAAGGCAAGTCTCCTTTGGAGGTACTTAGCTCCCACAGCATGAAGAGCTTTATAGGCCAGAGTTAACGCCTTGAAGGCAATCCGTTTTCGGATAGGCAGCCAGTGTAGGGTCTGCAAAAGGCCAGCAGCGCTGGCTCGCCTGTTTAGGCCATAGATGGCCCTCGCGGCCGCATTCTGCACAACTTGAAGCCGCTGCAGCAGATACTCTGGCAGGCCCAAGTAGAGGACGTTGGAGTAATCCAATCTTGAGCCGATCAGAGCCTGCACGGTCAACTTCCTATGTTCCTCAGACAGAAGAGGCAGAAACTTCCGGAGCATCTTGAGGAGGCCGAAACATGTACCCGTCACACCTAGGATCTGGGACCTTAGCGTCAGACCCTTATCCATCTTGACCCCCAAGTTCTTAGCTACATGGGATGAACAAGGCGGAGGGAACATGTTAATGGGCCACCAAGCCTGCCAGTCCGGATCCGACGCACACCCGAAGAAGAGTACCTCAGACTTATCTGAGTTGCACTTGAGGCTGTTCAGCTGGAACCATTTAAAAACAGCCCCAAGGCAATCCCTTGGTGTCTCTTCCTAAATTTCAATACTGCCGACAGGAGGTTACCTACTTAGGTCATCTCCTATCGAAGGAGGGGAGGAGGCTGACGCCGGAGCGCATTAAGGCGATAACTAACATGGCTGTACCTAACACGCAGCGAGAGGTGCGCGCGTTCTTGGGCATAACTTCGTATTGTCGCCAGTGGATACCTAATTACGCCCTACTAACAAAACCCCTTCTGTATCTGACTACTAAAGAAGTGCGCAAACCCCTACCCTGGACTCCAGCATGTCAAGAAGCGTTTGAGTTACTAAAAACTGCTTTATGCTCTGCACCTGTTTTGGGAACACCTGATTACCAGAAGCCTTTTGTGCTTTACGTACACGAGGCGGAAGGTTGCGCGTTGTCTGTCCTAACTCAATGTTTTGGCGGGAAACAGAGACCGTGCGCTTACTTCTCTGCAATGCTTGACAATGTGGCGAGAGCATTGCCGAGTTGTTTGAGGGCTACAGCGGCTGCTGCAGTTTCAATTAGACAATCGGCAGGGCTCGTCCTGGGATCAGCTCTCACAGTAATGGTACCGCATGCTGCGGACATTTTATTGAACAGAACACAGACGCAGCATTTAACTAGTGCTCGTCTTACTGGGTATGAGATGACGTTATTTGCACCCCATGTGACGATTAAACGATGTGCTACGCTGAACCCGGCCACATTGATACCTATCCCTTCAGACGAAAAGGACGATGGAGTGCATGACTTTGTTTAGGAGAGAGGAGGAGACAAAGGGAAGGATAGATTTGATGGACACCCCCCTAGATGATCCTGATGGGGAATTGTATGTTGATGGTTCCTGTTTCAAACTTGCAGATGGTACCTCAACTGCAGCATATGCAGTCACGACTTTGAAAACTGTGGTAGAGACTTCTAGGATTCCATATCATTCAGCTCAGGCTGCAGAAATAATAGCATTGATGCGTGCGTGTGAGCTGAGTGAAGGATTGGATGTGAATATTTACACTGACAGCCAATACGCCTTTGGCGTGGCCCATAGCTATGGGCGACTGTGGGCAGAACGGGGATTTTTGACATCACATGGACAGAAGATTCAGAATGGCCCATTGATATTACGACTATTGACAGCTTTGACACTTCCCAAATGACTGGCTGTGATCAAGTGTAGTGCACACAAAGCGGTGGTAGATGACGTAGGACGGGGAAATGCATTTGCAGACCAAACGGCCAAAGAAACGGCTCGGACAAAACTCCCACGAATGTTTGTGGCAGGACCAGCTAGGTGGGTACCGGACGTTAATATGTTTGCGGACACTGTACAGAGTGTGCGGAACATACAGGAAAAAGCAACAGACGACGAGTTGAGGGCATGGAAGGATGGTGGGGGGAGGTTAGACTCGGATGAATGTTGGACGGTTGTGTCAGACAAAAGACGATGGCTACTCCCAGATGCATATGTCCTCCCAGTGGTGACAATGGCCCACGGGCCAGCGCACATTAGTGCAAAAGGGATCTGCAAATTGTTAGACCCAGTATGGAGCAATAAGAACATTTCCAAAGTGGCAACACATTTAGTGCAGCAATGCATGGTTTGTTTAAGACATAATCCTGGCAAAGGAACACCTGTCCCCGTTAGAAATTTTGCCCCTCCTTCTTTCCCTTTCGAAGTCATACAAATGGATTATATTGAGATGGAGAGGGTAAATAATTTAAAATATGTCCTAGTGGTGGTATGCTCATTTAGTAGGTGGGTGGAGGCCTTTCCAACTAAAGATTGTACAGCCATCTCGACAGCAAAAATGCTGATTAAAGAATACTTTTCGAGATATGGCTTGCCCCGGGTGATCTGGAGTGATAATGGCACATCTTTTAATGCTGAACTGATGAAGCAGATATGTAAAGGATTACAAATATCTCAAAAATTTCACGCAGCCCAACATCCCCAGGCCGCGGGTTTGGTTGAACGATTCAATGGTACCTTAAAGCTCAAAATGGCCAAGATACAGGAGAGTACAGGGCTACGCTGGCCAGACACACTTCCTCTTGCTTTGCTTTCCACCAGAGTGACAGTTAACTCCAAGACAGGCGTTTCCCCCCACGAAGTTATATTCGGCAGGCCCGCCAATGTGTGGGGTGTCCCTAGACCTAAATGTTTTTCGGAAATTGAGTATCCTTTGTTGATAGATTACCTGTATGCCTTGACTAAAGATCTCCGTTCTATTCATCAGCAGGTAGCAGACACCCTGAAGCTGCTGCCGGAGGGGCCTGGACACAGCATCAAACCCGGTGACTGGGTGGTGATAAGAAGATACCAATGGAAGTCCTGCTTGGAGCCCAGGTGGTCGGAGCCTAGGCAAGTGCTCCTCACCACACGCACCGCACTTCGAGTTGAGGGCCGGAAGGCGTGGACCCATGCCTCGCATGTCAAGAGAGTTCCACTCCCACTGCCTTATGATGAATGGGTGAGAGGCGGCGTTGCTGACCACGAGACCGAGGCAGTTCCTCGTTACGTCCCCTTTTCGGATGCCTTACTGAAAGGTGACGAGCCAAATGAGAGTCAAAGGAGGCCAGCTTTGAGTGCAAGTAGTGAGGCCTCCCCTGATCGTAGTGAGCAAACACCGGAGATTACATCCTCTGCTGTTGATCTCCCCATTCTGTTCACAGATCCTGAAGTGCGAGGGAGCACTCGCTATAATCTGCGGCCCAGAAAAGAGAGGAAGGAAAAGTGAGCACTGGAAGAAGGGCTGAGTTAGGGAATAGATGTGGACAATGCTGAACAGGTTAGCTCAATGGTAGGGATGGACTGCTGGTAAGAGCCCTGGTGCGCTTCGAGACATTGTTGAATGGAACACTAGGATTGCGCCTGGGCCCAGGTACAGTGCTCCTGAGTTGCTACAGTTGTGCGACTCCGTCGAGGGATTGAGGATTGAACAATAGAAGTCTACCTGTGAGGCTTTAACGGACACAGGGAGAAGATCCCCTTCAAGGGTGAAGAACCCCTCTGGCCGGTTTTGGAGTGTCTGGAACATTTTTTTGTAGTATTGTTTTAGTCTAGTTTTGGACTCTTAGCTAGGTGATATGTATCCTTTTGGCCGTCCTATTCCAGAGGAGGAGCACCCTTTTGCAGCTCCCCATAGACCAGAACCAGATTCACCATGGCGTGCTCTGCCCCGAAAAGGAAAATAGTGGTTATTGTGATCTTCATCATTATATTTCTAATAATTCTTGGTATACTGTTTTTTCTGGATGAAGCTTACCCTGTTCATAAGTTAGTTCCCACTCCTTCAACGTTGCCGGAGCATAATATGATTACTGTTGATTATGGTGAACAATGCATGAGAAAGGGCTATCGTGATAATGTTTTCATTAAAACTCTACATCATGCTCATGCTGTGTATAATGTGACAGATTGTTGGGTCTGTGGGTTGCTCCCTTCCGCTGCATACAAGAAGGATAGATTGCTGGCACTTCCCTTGACACCTGTGAACAGTTGTGTGGGCTGGTACACTTTGATTGGTATGGTGAAATTCTTTCAGCAGCCTGATTTTCTGACTCCCCGATTGCCTGGTACTGGGTCAACGTTGACAATGCGAGTACGCCCTATGCCCACTTCCTCCCTTGGACGGTTGTTCACTGACAGACGTTTTGATCAGACATTCTTAGAGACGTGCTCGAAGAAGGTAGAACGATTTGCGACACCCAACGACACTGACAAAGTGAGGGAAAGTTTTCTGCAGTTGAACTCCTCCTTGACCTATAGACAGCCCCCTGCGACAAACAGTAGTGGTCGTTCTCTGGTGCCCCTGGTGGTTGTTGGGCCTTCACCTTATTTCTGTATTTTGGGGAGAGGTCCCATTAAGGTGGGGGACAGCTCCTGCAATGTGACTGCTTCAATTCGCCTGCCCCTTAGTCCTTCATTAGTTACTCCCCCAAATATTTATTTTGTCTGCAGGAGTAATGGATACCTGTGGTTGCCTGAGGGTTGGGGTGGGGTCTGTTACCTAGCCCACTTACTTCCCCCTGTCTATGTGGCACCTTCGGATTATCATAAAACTCATCGGAGGTTTGCCATCATGCCCGGTCAGCGTAAAAGGAGGGCACTCCAGGTTGAGGATGTTGATCAGACTGACACCTCTGGGCAGCAATTCACAGATTTTTCCAAGGGTTTACTGCCATTCTGGGGTCCTATCTTTAACAGCAGAGCCATCAGGCGTCTCTCGAGGGTAATGGAGAAGGTAGTGAATACGGAGGCTGATATTGCTGCCATTATTTACAATCCAGAACAGGATGGTGCTTGACGTCATCCTCGCAGATAGGGGTGGAACTTGTCGCGTCATCGGGACCTCCTGTTGTGTTTACATTCCAGACTCGGCACCGACTGTTAATTTAGCGGTACAGAAGCTCCATAGGTTGGCAGCTGATCTTCATCAGGATACAGGTAGTTGGTCCTTAAAGACATGGTTGTGGAGTGTCTTCTCCTCCTGGGGTTGGAAGATTTTGATGGGGCTTGTAGGGATCGTTGGTGTACTATTGACTTGTTGCCTCTGTGTTTATTGCCTTCCCCCTTGTTGTTCCATGTGTGCCAGCAATATCCATGTTTCTAAATGACCAACACGACAATATCCTGTTTCTAATGATGTGGAACTTCACGATATTCGTTGGTTAATGCTCATTGATGATGATGTTTTCGAGTAATTGCTTCTATGCCCCTAGCATTTGCTGTGAAGACCCTTCTTTTGGTTAATAAAGGCAGCACTTATGTTAGCCACAATCCTGCTAAAAGGAGGGTCTGATAGGTTTAATTTCCCGATGCCCCGCCCATTTACATTTACATTTTCATTTTCATTTACATTTATGAGTTAGCAGGATGTGTCTAACCAATGGTATATTCATTTATGCATTCTTGCTCATATTCTTCATCTAATATTCATTTATGCGTGTTATACTATCATGTTTTCTTAGCTTAGCTTGTGTGCCACCATTTTGGAAGTGTTTCTTTCTGCGTGCGAGTCGCACTCGCTCACCCCTCCCGTAGGAATAGAGAAAAGAAATGCTAATGCAGTCGTTTTCCTTTCTCAGCTAACTGTGACCGAAACTATAACAAATTCATTATCAGTGGTGTTCTCATATGCTGGAGACGCTGAGGCCCGGCTCCGCGGCCTTGGGCCGAGATAAGAAATGTTACCATCGCAGGTGCAGATGCCTCTTGTGTGAGGCCATTGTTTGCTCTTCCAGGGGTCCAGTATTTTTCCACACTGGGCGTGTTTTACTCTACTGTATCCTGATATAACGTATTGCTGTGTTGGGATGGGTCAGTCCTCTCGGCGCACTCTTATGGGTGAGGTCGGACAGGGCCCTCTCATATGGGAGTTTGTGGCCTAATAAAGTTGCCTTGTTCATTCTTCTCCACTGTCCGGCTGACTTATTACTGGGTAACTATAGGTGAGTGCGGTAAGTCACTCGGGTGGATTTGAGCCACGCTTATCAACTTCTTGATAACATTTCAAGTATAAATGTGTCCATTGGAAACTATAGCTTCCAAAGGTGTTAGAATGCGACAAATTCGTAATGTTAATACCAATCTCCTTGGATTTTAAGAAAATTATTTTGAATTCAGAGACCACCGAAAGATCCTCCGGAGTGGATATCAGAGTTGGTGGTGAGGTCTCAGGATAAGTTAGGAGAAACATTATGTTAGCTAACAATACAGCTTTGTGGTGCCTGAATCTTGTGGTCAGGCCTTGAGCACTGGGTGTACAGTTATATTTTTTGTGCTAGGGGCTTCAGAGATAATAGAAATAATCCTTAGAGTCGTGTAGTCTGGGTAATTGATTTGTCTCTCACTATAGCTTTGGTTGTATACCAGACCATATACCATGAGATCTCTCTATTCACATTTTCCTTGAAATAATTGTCAAGACATTTTATCGAGTTTGTGAGTACTATTGGCTAGTTTATTAATCGTTCATTGCCTAGGTATGAGTTTAGTGTTTGTGATGCAGGCATGGTTCGAGAGTGTTTGGACACTTATTTCAGTCTAAACAATCCAAGAAAGGAATGGTCTAATGATCAGAAAAAAAGTAAATGCTTCTGTGGATCTTTAGGCTTTAGAGAGATGAGCATAATCTCTTTGCCTTGATGTTGGCCCTCCATACATTTACTATTTTGTTTTAATTTTATTTTATATAGAAAGTTTTATACAGCGCAAACATAACCCGGGCGGGTATCAGTGCGCTTTACAGTTAGGATAGGTGGGGTATGGAGGTGGGAAGGACAAGCATAACTTGAGTATACATAAAACGAACAAGATAGGAGTGCATCACAATTAGGGTAGGATGGATACGGTACATGGAGAAGAACATTTAGTACATGAATGAGCATAGCAGGCGAGTGCTGCGAATCAAAGGTGCACAATAATCTAGCAGTCATTCATTAGGCAGTCAATAAGCAATGAGGCCCGGGTCGTTTAAGGCATGAACTTAGTTATTAGGATCACTTTTTACTTTTTGAAGCTGGCAGTGGAAGAAATTTGTCTGATTTCCGGTGCAAGGTAGTTCCAAATCTTTGGGGCAGCGCCTGATAAGGCTCTGTAACTCCTTCTGGTTTTGTGGAAGAACTGTGGTTTCAGGAGCAATGAGCTTACACTTCTTAATTGTCTGCAACCTCCAGATAGTTCTAAGTTTTGAGCTAGATAAATGGGATTCTTGAGATGTTTGGCTTTGTGGGCCATGCATACTATCTTAGTTATATATTAATTCTAGCTCCTTCAGGCCATCTATGAGAGAGGGTGGAGAGAAGAGGCTGTGATGACCAGTGAAGGTGTACTCTCATTCTAGGTCGAGTGTGTCATTGAAATCACTGTCAATTATTAGAGTGCGTCTAGACGGCACTGAAGCTGGTAGAAAGAAGTAAGAGAATCACTTCTCTCTTCTTCTCTCTCTTATCATTCGGTGTGGTCTGGTTATCATCCATTGTACCCCTAATCCTTACCACTCAATCTACAGTTGCAGAATGTTTGGCCTTAAATTAAAAACATTTGGTGAGAATCCACACTCCTCCTATTTTGGTGGTAGTGCTTTAGTGGAATTATGTTTAGATCCAGTAAGGCTTAAGATTCTTATTGTCAGCTATGAAAAGGTGGGTTTCTTGTAGTAATGCAACATCAGACTTTTTGGAATGAGCCCCTGTAACAAGGAAAACTGTTTCAAGGAATAATTTGGGCACTTTCTCTTTAGGGACAGAATTTAGGATCAGGCATCTGAAGTTGTGTTAGGTTGATGTCCACGGTATACTTACAAGGTCATCGTCACACGGTACCTTGGAGTTATGAGATGTCACAACAACTGTTCTGAATACAAATCACATAATGGCAGCAATACATGATGGAGAACCTTCATTCATTGTTTAGATTGGGATAGAGATGTATCCATTTGCACTCTTTATTTAATGGAGTAAAGAAAAGAAATAGAACCATTGAACTGGGATAAGAGTTGGGAAGCAAGATACACAGGTATGAAAATAAGTTTTAGGTCATAGAGTATAGCATGTCACAAAGGAATCTTTCTGAACAATAGTAAACGAGGTGGCATTGCTACAGCATCTAAAGAGAGGACAAAACAGATCAAGAGCAGTTATTATGATGTCTAATATTGTGTGATTGGTTACAAAGGGTATATCTGGAAGATACTAGCTGCTCTATGTCTCTACACTGGGATTCCACTCTTGAGGTCACATGGTGTAAGTCTCTAGCATGGTGAGTGGTCCCACTGTTCACCGTCTGTCTGATGTGATACTTGTAGTATTATTGTGTAATAACCATTCTGACCTTCTAGCATTATGACGACGATGACCTGAGTGCTGGACTTTCCAATCCTTGAGCTCATGCGGATGAGTTTTCTGCTATTCCTCCTTCGAGTCTGGGGATTTGAGGTTAAACATTTAGAATGATTCAGCCATAGATGTGAACCCCAAACTCGACCATTAGAGGTCTCTGAGGGGCAGATTTACAAGCCCCTACCAACATTTTGCGTAACATTGGAAAAGGGACCCAAAAGTGGCACAAGGGGCTTGTAAATAAGCCCCTGAGAGGTTACCTTGCTTCAGGTAGGAAGGGTGTTTCTTTCCTCTAAGAGTGCCTAGCGCGGACAAGGCTAGAGAGTATTTCTACTATGCAAGCTAGCATAGGCCCCCGGTTCTCATTGTTACCTTTGGCAGGGGCTTCTTGCATTCCATCATCAGCCGATGTCATAAAGTGTTGCCATAGTGAATATGAATTTTATACATCACGCTGTTCTGTGGGGCGTAGGGGTGGAATATTGAAAGAACGTGAGAGATATTTAATGAAAGGAAACTGCTGTGGCTGCTTGTTGCAAAGCCTTCATAGCTTCCGGCGTCCTTTGACCGGCTGACGACTCCAGATGTGGAAGATGCGAGAGACGAGAGGGGGTGGGAGGTTCTGCGGCCCAGTACAGAGATAAATAATGTAAGGATATGGGCGAGTGACGGAAAGACATCCCGCTTTTATCAGACCGTCAAGTGAGCGCCACAACAAAGCTTGAAACAGGCAGGCCCCAAGACCCGGCAAAAAGCATGAAGGCAGGTTCCTGTAACAGCGTTTCATCTCGGACTTAAAAGGAAAATGTCCAGCAGAGCTCCTGCGCGGATAATTGGGAAACAAGATGGCGGCCAGTAGGATCTGTTCAAAGAAAAGCCCGTGAACTGAAAAGACTGACTGGTGAGGGTACTGAGCGGTTTCTTACCTGGTACAGTCACTCCAAGTTGCTCAGTGGACAAACCCGTCCTGCCACGTGGATTATTAGCTAGCAGCTGCAGCTTCTCTGAGGCTCCTGACCAGGTCAAAACTTTACAGAGTGCCACTAAAACAAAATGTTTTGTTTTCTTGTGCTAGAACTACCAAACAGGCACTTGTGTCCCCTTCAAACTCCCACACCCCCTTCTCCAAAAAAATATCAAAGAAATCTTGCTGAGGCTGGTGTCGATGTCCTGGCATATGTTTTCACTCCTGGATCGTCATCAGCAGCAGAAAATCCAGAGGGTTTCAGCTCATTTTCAATGTCACCAGTATCGCCTCCTCACCGGGTGACCATGTCAAGAGAGCCAATATTGTGTGTCACGCGATGGCAGCGTGTGAGTAGGCAGGTCTGCTACAATGATAGAAATCAGGCAAACTGGTTCTAAGCATGAGGGTGGATTCGAGCCCAATCTGGATTTTCAGCCAAGAGCACTAATCATAATGGGACTAAAGATGCATCGTTATGTCCATGGGTCCTGACGTCACAAAATACTTATTGCAGTTGGTTTAAAACAACTGAAATTGACGCGAGTGCAGCAGAATATTTGCACAAAGCACAGATTTTTGGTATTAGAAAATTCATGTATACAAATGCCAAATTGTTGTATATAAGTGTCAAGTGTTCGGAACATCACAAATATTGTGTATCGCATAACCCCTGCACTCTGTCCAACTCCCACATATATGCAACATTCCCCTTCTGCATTCTTCATCATGACAAAATCCAACGTACACGTTTGTCTTCTGGTGGTCATTTGTTGGCCGCAGTTTATTAGGAATCCATGGAAAACATGTACATACTTTGCATACTTTGCATGTTATGTCATAAATACTTCCTTGGCGAACCATCATACTTGCGTCGTGCTCCCTATGCATATCATCATACATCCTTTCTGCCATAAGTCATGTATACATTGTCCTCATAGCATAGCACCTTAGAATGACAGTTTGTTGTTAGTTACTTTGCAGGCTTGTATTGTGTATTGGCCCGTCTGGGTCGTTTTGTTTGGTAGGTTGGGTTTGTGCTTTTTTTGTGAGGGGAGGGAGTAGCTTCTGTCCCGGAGTTAGGCCACAACTAGCTACCTGGTCCGACTCTTGTTGTGCCCTGCCGTCCGGCGGGGGCTGGGCTGTGAGCGCCGTCTCCGCTTGCTCCCTCCCCTTTGCTAGGCCAACTCACCAAGCCGTGAGGCATCCCAAAGTGAGTGGTCCTACACACCGCCCTTCAGCCAACTCACCCAGCTGTGAGGTATCCCAAGGTGAGCCGTCCTATTCTGGCACACCGCCCTCTGGTGTGCCTCCGTATCAACCATTATCCGTGTTGTCCTTGGCCAAGTCTTGCCTGTTCCTCAGCCCTGCAACATTGCTGTTCCTTAGGTGTGGGTGGGTGGGACAAAAAGTTCTGATGCCGATGCTGCTCTCCCGCTCCGTGAAGATAGGTGCTTAGCTGGGGGAGCAGTGCTTATATCCCCCCACTTGCTATCCAGCCCATGTAGGCACTTTCCCCTATAGGGGGGGGGAGGTTTGTATCTCTCCCGGGCCCCCATTGGCCAGGGGTGCCAGTGCCTCTTCGGCGGCTGCTGCGGGGGGCACGGGTGTTTTTCTTGTTCTTTGGCGCTTTTGTGCGCCAAAAACTGGCTGCAAACTTGTTCTGTCCAGGGGCACGGCGCTAGTTATGGTGCCGGCTCTCGATCCCCCTTCGGGGGCAGCCTCTGCTATAACTCCCGCACTCTGCCCCACTCCCACATATATGCAACATTCCCCTACCGAATTCCTCATGGCAAAAGTCAGCATACACGCTTGTCTTGTGGTGGTCATTTGTTGGCCGCAGTTTATTAGGAATACAAGGAAAACATAAATATACTTTGCTTACTTTGCATGTTATGTCAGAAACACTTCCTTGGTGAACTATCATACTTGCGTTGTGCGCCCTATGCATATCATCATACATCATTTCTGCCATAAGTCATGTATACATTGTCCCCATAGCATAGCACCTTAGACTGACAGTTCATTGTTAGTTACTTTGCAGGCTTGTATTGTCTATTGGCCCTTCTGGGTCGTTTTCTTTGGTAGGTTGGGTTTGCGCTGTCTTTGCGCGGGGAGAGAGTACCTTCTGTCCCGGAGTTAGGCCACAACTCGCTACCTTGTCAGACTCTTGTTGTGCCCTGCCGTCCGGCGGGGGCTGGGCTGTGAGCACCGTCTCCGTTTGCTACCCTCCCCTTTTTGGTAGGCCAACTCATCCAGCCGTGAGGCATCCCAAAGTGAGGGGTCCTACACACCGCCCTTAGGCGAACTCACCTAGCCGTGAGGCATCCCAAGGTAAGTGGTCCTATTCTGGCCCACCACCCACCGGTGTGCCTCCATACCAACCATTATCCGCGTAGCAAGCCATTAAAATCTGCTAGAAAAGTATTCCACATCACCAAGTCTTTCTGGACCTCTGCCCCGAGCCTGATGTAGTGATGCTTCTGGGTGAGCCCGCATGTTAATTGGGTCAATCGTCTGGCAAATACTCTGACTGCTGGGATTACCAGGGTTGCAAAGGTAAGCTTGCCTATTAGCCTCTGAATGGTCCCTCAGCGTCGCCTTCTCGCGCCCGCAGTGGCTCCTAATGTCCTGCCTAAAATCTTTCTACCAAATTAAGCCCCTGAGCTATATTAGTCTGGCTGAACCTGATACCGACACATATATCTGCACAGATTTCGGAGATCAGCGTGAAAGCCATCAACTGGACCAGTGCTGCAAGCTGAGGCCATGCTCCTAATGCCTCCTTCCCTCAGGAGATTGGGCAGAGGCACGGGAAGCAAGGCTTTCTTTATTGCTGTCTGCCTCCTTCTGCTGTCTCTAGAAGTGACCCATTTGCATTCTGTGCCTCTGGCCTGTCAGTCCCCGGCCTCTACCTTGGCAAGCTCAAGGTTGGTTGGTTCTGGGTCTCCTGAGGACTTTTAGCGGAGTACAGCTCCGCCCTGATGTGTCGCAGCACCCACCACAGGGCTGCTGCGTCTCAAGGCCTGTAGCTTCTTCCATCCGCAACCCACCAGTGATGCAGGTTGCATCCAGTTGAGCTGCAAGAAAAGGATTGCAGAGTAGGCAACACAGAATCACTGCCCTTCCCATTACATCAGTTGGCAGAAAATCAGTAGTACTGAATGCTTGGGTGCCTGTATGTGTATGTCAGTGGGTATTATATGCATGTGTGAATAAGCATGTATTTTGGAGTGTGTTTGCATGTCTGCCTCAGTTTGAATGCTTGCAAGAGGGGTCATCAGATGGGACAACAATTTGTTTCTCCCTTTCATTATAGCCCAACTTGACATATTTGGCATTTTTGGAAACATTTCGGCTTTCATCGGCACCATGATGTCCCAGCCTTGAAGTGGGCACTTCACGCTACAGACAATATTACCAAGCTGGCAGACCATTCATTAACAACTAATTTACATTGATGATTGTACCAATGAACACACTGACAAAACGAGTAATTCAAACTTTCAACAATTTTTCTTGCTAGCCTCCCAAGAATTTTCCAAACCTCTATGGTCCCTATTCATTTACCACACCATCCATCTCAGATTCACTTCTAATCGCTTGAAAGTCATTGTGATGATCCATTGAGTAACTAGCCTGGACTGAAACAGTGACTTACCATAAGTGGCTTAAGAAGGCACTACCTGGCAGATGCATCAAAGTTATGTTTTGCGAATTTTAAGGAATTGCTATTAAAGACTCGCAAAACGGGATGCATGTAGGAATCGCAATGTTATTAGCGATTCCTACAGATTCCTTATTTGCGATAATGTTCCGCTATTTCAAGGGTGCCAGGGTGTCCAAAGGATACCCTGTTGCACCCCTGAAATGGACCTGTGCACAAATGTTACACACACACATGCCCTAAGGGCATGTGTGTGCGCAACATGTAACTTTGAAAAATGCACAGAAGTGCATTTTTCAAAGTTTTAGCAAATTACCACGAAGTTCAACTTCATGGTAATTTGCTCCCCCTATTAGCGAATTCGCTATTTTTTTGGGTTTCATGCATTGCGTTTAAGGAATCTCATTTTGGGATTCCTTAAATGCAAGAGCAATTTAAGGAATCGCTATTTAGAGATTTCTTAAATTGCGATTTCTGCATTTGGGATGATGCATCCCAAATGCAAAAATACCGGGAGCAAACGGCCAGATTCTGAGAATCTGCCCGTTTGCTCCCGGTATTTTCTTTGATGCATCTGCCTGTTAATGGCTTAATTACCAGCCCCTTGTGCCATCAGTGCGCCACTTTTTACATGGGAAGAAGTGACGCACCGCTGGCACAAAGGACTTGTAAATAAGCCCATTAAGATTTAAGTACAGACTTACCACAACAAAACATTGTTGGACTAGGGGCCAGATGTACATAGACTTTCGTTTTAAATTTCCTAATAGTGGAGTTTTGCGATTTGTTATTAGGAAATTGCAAACAATTATGTACAACAGTGTGTTTTTCACCGGTTGAGATTTCCACTGGGTCACAAGGGACTTGCCTCATTAATATTCATGAGGCAGGTCACAATTTGCGACCAATTGGGAATCGCTAGCGTTCACAGGGATGGTGGCCTGCTGGGGTCAGCAGACCATCATGTATATGACTGCTTTTTAAATAAAGCAGTTTTTATTTGGAAATGCAGCCTGTTTTCCATAAAGGAAAACAGGATTCACTTAAAAAGAAAATTGAAAAGCTTCCCTTGCCTGCACTTAAAAAATGTTGGATCCCACATTCACAAAGGGGAAGGGGACCCTTGGGAACCGCTTCCCGTTTGCGAATGGGTTACCACCTCCTTCACGGAGTCGGTAAAGTATGAATGTTTTGCGACTGCGTTTCAGTTGCAAAACATGCATACATACCCCAGCGACTCATTATTAGGAAAGGGCGCCCTTGGTGCGCCCCTTCCTAATAGCAACTCGCAAACCTAATAGCGTACTGAATCTCAAATATAGCTTTGCACATTTAAAAATCAGACTGTTTGCAAGCTGAAAAAAGCATCATGCATCTGGCCCTAAATTCCTTGTAGCTCACTTTAGGATCTATTGTTCTGTTATATTTTATTCTGTTCCGCACCTATCACAGATGTTTGTTACACATTTTGAACTGTCTATACTTGATAAATTGACCAAATCTTACCTTTTGATTTGTGTCATGTTTCTGTAGGAGTCATTAAGTTTGCTCATACAGCAGATTATTGTTAACATTTGAACACCAAAATTGATTGGAAAGTATATGCACCAAGGAAAACCATTGTTTTTCTTAAATTGAAGTGGGCATTTTTTGACAATGCTCCGGTACTCCCTGAGATAAAGTGTTGGCTCAACCATGACATAATAAAAAGTCTTGGGAACATTCTGGCTACCTGTAGCATATTGGTGCCACATCTTTGACGTACTTGAAATTTTGGAGATATTCTGTCTACCTCTAATAACTGTGGTATGAGCTTGAAACAGATGTTGCTGTTGCGGGTACAATGGTTGTGAAAATACCTGTTATTAGCCTGGCATCCCTGATATTTGAAGATGGTGATAAATGGACACAAAGCAGTATCTGTCCATGGATGATAGCAAATTAAAGGTGAGCATAACAAGTTGCTGTTTGGGAAGAGGGCATTGTTAGAAGGTAGTTCTGACCATCTGAGACGCCCGGATTTTTTGCTTTTTGAACACCTATTTGTTGAGCTTTTAATGTGGGAGAGCCTCATAAGTTGGGACTCACTCACAGTGAACTCATGATGAAAGGAACTGCATGTGTATTTTTTTACTGGTGTCCCCCTGGCACGAGTAGGTCGCTGCACTGCAGCCAGAATAAGGAGCACTGGGTTGGTTACATGCAAACATGTGTGTACATGCATGTGCACAAGTGTTAGGGCTTCACAGGGGAGGTTCCTGGCGTGTGCAGCCCAAGAGCAGCTACAAAGTGACTGGTGTGGCAGGACTTGTGCAGAACTAGGTAGTGACATGGAATAGACTTTATACAATGGGAAGAAAAATTTGAGGGAAAGTCAGTGTGCTTTAATGTTTTTATTCCATTATTCGCCTATGAGGATGGGGAGCACATGGTCTAGTCTTACTTTCATAGGGCCTACCAATTCCAGACAAGCACCAAAATCCACTGTAAGTTATGTGAGAAGAAGTATTCTGCAGAGTCCAAAGTGATATTTGTACTGCTTTTGGGCCATCCAGAAAAGTCATATTTCTCTGTGTCAGCTCATAACCAGGCCCTGGCTGGGGCTGACCCTGCCAGGCTGAATAAATGACCTTCCTCTCCCCAAGCCAGCCCTGCACAACAAGCATTCCAAGGGCAAAGGCCTCCACTCCAAGAAGAGAAGATGGCTGGAGCTACAGGTTCATCCATCAGCAGCTGACCCTTGGTGCAAGGCACCAAGGTGCTCTGGACAGAAGGCAGCGAGGGGGGAAGGGGCTCTCAGAGACCTTGTGGCATGAGACCCCTGGACTACGCCATGTTGAACAAACCCAGAGGCCTGGGCAGGAAGGAGGGAGCAGGGGCAGGGAAGTGATGTGTCGCTGTGTGATCGGGCAACCAGAGACTTCCTGCCAACCCCCGCCCCAATTCTTTAAAGGAGTTTGCACAGGAAGAGGAGCTCTCTCTTGGGTGTGCTCTGCTGAGGAAGACTGGTGCTGGAGCCTGGTACCATGGGCAGCTGGAAGGAAGAACGACCCTGCAGTGGGCCAGGAGGAGAAACCAGGACCAGTGAGCAGAAGCCTGGGCCTCTGCGCAAGAAGAAGAGAGGCCGAGGAGGAGAGCTAGCTGAAAGGCTGGTTCAGGGGGCCAGTGAAGATAGCTCCCTGCTGGGAACCCTCTTTGGGAATAGGAGGGCAAAGGAAAGTGCTCCCAGTGGCTGGGGTGCGCCGCAAGGAGCAAGAAGAGGCCAAAATCGTGAAGATCGAGCCCCTGGGGGCTCAGATATGCCCCCAGAAAGTAGGCGACCTTTGACCTCTGGCTGGACCGACAACGAAGCACATAGGTCTCAGCCGCCGGTCTCCGAGATGCCCCCGGGGTGGGTTAGGTCCCAGGGGCTGTCCCCACATGAAGCAAAGTCGGGGAGTGCCATCATGCTCCCCGTGAAGTGTCTCCAAAGGGGTGCCAGGAGCCCACCCTGGCCCCCGTCGACAGCAGAAGCCGGGGAGCGCCGTCGCGCTCCCAGTGAAGAGGTTCCAAGGGGGTGCCCGGGATCCCCAACTCTGGGCCCCGTGTGGTGGAGAGGAGACGGGGAGCGCCGTTGCGCTCCCCGTGAAGATTGCCCAAGCGGGGGGGCCAGGAGCCCACCCTGGACCCCAGAGGAGAAGCAAAGCCAGGGTGCGCCGTCCCGCTCCCATGAAGATGGCCCTGGGGCCCGGGACCCCATCTCCGGGCCCGAAGAGTGGAGGAAGGAGGCGGGAGTGCCGCCGCACTCCCCCGCAGTAGCGGGAAGGCGGGGGAGTGCCATCGCACCCACCTGAAGACCCGCTGCCGAGGAGACCGCCTCGCCTCAGCCCATAGGAGCGGGCAGACCTGCTTTGGTGTGCCGGTTCCCGCTGCTGCACACAATGGTGCTGGCAAGGCAGGGAGCCGGGGGTGGGCTCCCCGGGCTGCCCTCCAATGAATTGGCAATGGCCCTGTGAAAGGAAGAGCGGCCGGGGGTGGACTCCCCGAGCCGCAGTAAACACTCACCGTGGCAAGTGCAGCCGGGGGTGGGCTCCCCGAGCTGTGATACATCCCCTGGGGGTCTAGGTGAGACCGGGCCCCCCAACGATAATCTGAATGCGGTGAAGCCGCCAGCTGTGCAATCGCGGTGATCTGCCGAAGCAGCGGGGGAGCCACTACTATAATATTCACTGAATATTCAGGGAAATCTGTTGCGAAAGTCGATGTTGGAGGAACTCGCGGCGTTTATGATGGAACTTATCATGGCTCCTGACAAAAAATAAATGAGAATTACTGCACGCCATTGCTGGTGCATGAATAGATTGAAATATAAGTTGGTTGGAGCTTGTATTAAGAGTGGCTTAAAGTGACAAGCGTTGATATATACAGTACTGATCATATTGGAAATCTGCCTTGAGGAAGCCCGCAAAGGGCGAAACGTGCTTCGGCTGTGAAGCACTTTTAAAAGAAATAAAATTCCAATTTTTTTTTACACAATGCGACTCCCTTGGACTGAGAAGGAGTGTCTGTGCAAGGATGCATATTGAAGAATGGTGCTGAATGCACAGGGATAAAAGTGACCTGATATGATGTGCGCTGGTGTTTTTGTCTTCTGATAATATTCACTGAAGACAAGGAAGTGCCCCATAATGCCTTGCAGGCCCGGACAGGCCTCCAAGGACAACCAGCTTTTTCTTAGTCAGTGGTGGCTCCAGGAGGACGGGGTCAACCCCAAGTGAGTGCAGAGGTGCAGGGGGAGCTGCAGGAGAAATGCAGCCTCCCCAAGCACGAAGAAGAAAAGTCCCCCCTTAGTCTCTGGGCACTCTGAATAAATAACCCCTCAAGGACTCAGCCAGCGTTTAATCATCTCCTGGGCTGGAACTATTGTTCTACAGCTGGCGGTGTTTTGAGAAGTGCACCAAGGGATGAAGAGCTGAGTTGAGGATGTCAGGGGAAATGCATACCCTGGAAACGAAGAGGTGCAATTGCAAGAGAAGTGCATTACTAATGTTCTTTCTATTGAGGGACTGGAAGTTACCTGTGTAAGGTGATGTCATAAGCCAAATGGGGTTATGTTGCTGGACATTCCTGCTAGGGTGTCTGGTTGTATTTGCGTAATCCTGTGATTTTACCTGTGAGTCCTATTAGAGGCTGTGATTGCAATGCATTACAATTGTTATCATCTATGATAAGTACCTCATTTAAAGTGATGGCCAAACATGTATTCTTGCTACTGCGTTAGGGGAGGAACAACCCAGACTGTTAACCACAAGATGTAGAGGTGCATACTGTATGGTCAGTATGAGATGCTCAGTCAGGGTTATGTGTCCCCAGGGCAGGTGTACCTATTTGTAATGCTTGTTGAGATAATGGGGTGGGTCACCACAGGGATGGTGCCAGTTGGCAGGGCCCTCACTCCACATTGTGTCAACCCACTGCATTAGGGGGCACAATGATGTGCATACATGGAAGTGGTGGTACTAGACCCCCCCGCAGGAGGGGTGGAGATGTTATGCAAGGTCACAAAGTAATTCCAACAGCTTATGTATATTTGTAAATTGGTACATAGTATAAAGTAGTGTGTGTGTTTAATAAAGGTACTCTTACTTTTATAAAGCAAAGTACAGACTGGACAATCAATTATTAAATGTTATTTCTGTGCACCTGTAATGGCGATTACCAGCCCACACCACCCTACTTGAGTAAGCCGTAGACTGCTCTGCAATGCTAGCCTCTGAGAGTCAGGCACTACACTAGGGTATTTGGTTCTCAGTGAAAGACAAATGTGACACGTTATTTGTGCAGGCCTCACAGATACTGCATCGTTTTCCAACAGACATGCATTTACCAAACACGAAACGCTAGCATTTGATGAGAGCTGTTTGGTTGGGGGGGAGAGTCTAGTGCTTGTTTGTCCAAACTGCAGATCATGAATGTAGCTGTATAAAACCCTTATTTTCCAAAACTGGTGATCTGACGTTTCAGAAAAATTATTGCTTTCCTGCATTATAATTGAAACTAATATTAGAGGGATAATTAATGCAATGTTTGGGATACTTGTTGCTTATATCTTTACTATGTGGTACCAGAGGACACTTACTGCTATGGTCACTTACTGCTATGGTTGTTTTTTCATGGATTGTGTGAAGGCCTTTCATCATTTATACTGGAAAATCTTTCAATGATATCACTACTGCTTTCTGGGGCTTCAGCATGTAACACTAGTGTTGTTTTGGGACCCTGTAAGCTTTAAGTGCTGTGTGAGCCCAAAGGATTTCCCTTGTACTTGCTATTTACAGCATGTGATTGTGAGTTTTGTGTACCTCTTGATTTTCCCATAAGTCGGAGCCTAAAAATTATAGGCTCATCTCACTCCTGGAGTGTACGGCTAAGATTATGGGGAGGGTTGTATTGAATAGATTAGAGGAATGGGCCACTAATACTAATGTTCTGATGCCAACCCTATATGGTTTTAAGAAGGGAAAAGGTATACAGGACCTGTGCTTAAATTTGAGCCTCCTTATTGCCAAGTATACACAAGCTAAACAAGGAAAGTTATACTTGACGTTTATTGACCTATCCGCAGCTTTTGACTGTGTTGCTCACCATCATCTGTGGAGAATTATGAAGGAGATGGAGATTGATGAGGCAATTATAGTTTTTATAAGATAGTTATATGCTAGGGCTCAGGCCTGTGTCCCTTATGGGAAGCAGGGAGAATGTACTAGGTGGCTTCCGATAAATAGGGAGGTTTGTCCGGGGTGTGTTCTTGTCCCCTTTCCTTTTTCCTTGTACTCTAATAGAGTAGAAGCCCCCCTCTTAGATTCAACCCCGGATGTCCCAAAGATGAATAAAGTCCCTAGCTCCATTCTCCTTTACGCAGATGACGTGGTCCTTATCCCACGCACTGGCATGGCACTTCCGAAACTTTTACATATATATGTGAATTTTATGCAACAACTAGATTTACAAACTGATGAGGCAAAATCTTTTATCTTAGAGACTGGTCCTCATGGGAAGAAAGTGCCCTCATTTTATATATTAGGACGGATACATTCTTTTATTGACAAATTCGGATCCACTAACTTGTAGCAAGTTAAAGATTTTGATTATCTGGTTATGAGGATTGCAAGAAGTACATTACCATGGGCTCCCCAAATATTGAAGAGTCAGCTGACTTTACAGCACGCTGGGTCAGCCATCCTGAAGAAATTAAATACATCCAACTTTCGATCGATATCACCTACACTTGAAATCTATTGCACAAGAGAACTTGGCGTGGCCCTCTATGGAGCAAAGATTTGCTGCTTGGCCAAACTAAGAGTATGAAGAATAGGTTCATACAATAGGTTCATACAATCAATACTGATGCTGCCCCAAAGTGCTCCACTTACACTAATGCGCTTAAACCTAGGCTTAAAGAATGTAAAAAATGCTGTGACTTTTCAACCATTGTTTTACTGGATAAGGGTCAGGACAATTGAATCCCCGATTCCCCTTCGACAATAATTTACAGACATGAAAGTTTTGGATAACTCTAAGTAAATAACTTGACTTAAACACATCACGAGTTGGATGTGGATATTGGGCCTACACAGCCTGGGCCAACCCAGAACGGATAACTAAGGAAATGCTCAATTGGTCAATTGGGGACACGATATTGGAAGCACATCCAAGAAAGTAGTTGTCTAAACCAATATTTGGTACTCTGACAGGGAGCTTTCTTGATTTTAAGTATAACTTGGAAATTTAACTGTTTTTGGATCAAATGGAAACACATCGTGCTAGATCCATCTTCTTAAATTTCAGATATGGGATCTTACCTGTGAATAAATACAGAAGCGGGTGGAGAGAGAGTTCTGTCTCACCTACCCGCCTAGTATGTAATGCAAATCCTGAGTCTGAAGAGCATTTTCTGGTTTTCTGTCCCTCCTATCATAAACTGAGAAAAACTTGGATTATTCCCATTTGCCACATTTTGTCCATGGAACACCTCACGGATGCCACTTGCATATTAAGACACTCTGAATGGGTTGTGTTCTATGTCTAGATATTTACTGCATGCTTGGTGAGTAAGATGCTGAAATTGTTTTGTATGTTGGGGCTTTTTTTTAAAATCTGCTGTGCGAGCTCGTAGGTCTATGCTCTCTTAAAAGTATTTTAACATATATTGTCATGTTTTAACTTTGTAACTATTGCTTGATATGTTTTATGGATTATTGTTATGATGTAATATTGTATGCGCTTTTATGGATTTTATGTGCACATTTTATGAAGCATTAGCCAAGGAATAAATAAGTAAATATAAAAAAAAACTGCATCTGATGCAATGCATGATTTTTTAAAGTCAATGTAGCTTTTGGAGGTTTGTTGGCAATTCGCTTTCTGATCAGGGAACCAGCTTTGACTTAACTAATTCAATCCAGGGCTCCCCTAAAAGCAGCAGGAGGGCCCTATTGCATTTGGTGACAGTAGTGCTGTTGAAAATGCTGTTCATCTAAATCCATACTCTTGTCAAGTGGGTTCAGTGCCTGCTGCAGCTCTGACTGATTCTACCCCAGGCCTCCTAGGAGGCAGTCCATACTCTCAATTTTCTCAGGATGGGTTGATCCTGATTTATTTATTTTTGCAGTTTTATATACTGCAATTGGCTCAAGGGTATTGTAGTGCTGTACATTAGCACCAGTTATGTTACAGAAGGTCACATTCATGTTTTTTGACGGGGGTCAGGGGGATAAGTGAGCTGCACAGAATCACAGGATATTGAGCTGACGCTCGGATTTAAACTTGCTTCCCCTGGTCCAAAGTCGGCAGTTCTGGCTCTAACTCAGAAAAGGGGGTGGTGATGAACAGAGTGTCTGAATTAAGCAGACCACTCTTACCCAGTCCAAAGATCAGGGCTTAATCCATCACCGTTATTTAGCTCACTGCCCCATCCCAGCTCAGAACCTGGCTATATGCAAATTAGTCTGTCCCTGGCCCAGTGCATCATGGGAACAGGGCAGACCAAACTACCAAGCCAATTCTTCACTAGAAAGGAGACAAGCTTCCGGGGACCGGTTTCTGCCATTCCAGGCGTCGTCGGCCCGGCTTGCTTGAATCCTGATGGAGCAGTGAGCAAGGGACTCATGTCTGAGTATACCCTTCCACGCTTATGGTGGACAAAATGATTCAGAAAAGGGGGTGGTGATGAACAGAGTGTCTGAATTAAGCAGACCACTCTTACCCAGTCCAAAGATCAGGGCTTAATCCATCACCGTTATTTAGCTCACTGCCCCATCCCAGCTCAGAACCTGGCTATATGCAAATTAGTCTGTCCCTGGCCCAGTGCATCATGGGAACAGGGCAGACCAAACTACCAAGCCAATTCTTCACCAGAAAGGAGACAAGCTTCCGGGGACCGGTTTCTGCCATTCCAGGCGTCGTCGGGCCGGCTTGCTTGAATCCTGATGGAGCAGTGAGCAAGGGACTCATGTCTGAGTATACCCTTCCACGCTATTGGTGGACAAAATGATTCAGAAAAGGGGGTGGTGATGAACAGAGTGTCTGAATTAAGCAGACCACTCTTACCCAGTCCAAAGATCAGGGCTTAATCCATCACCGTTATTTAGCTCACTGCCCCATCCCAGCTCAGAACCTGGCTATATGCAAATTAGTCTGTCCCTGGCCCAGTGCATCATGGGAACAGGGCAGACCAAACTACCAAGCCAATTCTTCACCAGAAAGGAGACAAGCTTCCGGGGACCGGTTTCTGCCATTCCAGGCGTCGTCGGCCCGGCTTGCTTGAATCCTGATGGAGCAGTGAGCAAGGGACTCATGTCTGAGTATACCCTTCCACGCTATTGGAAGCTTGTTTCCTTCCCAGTATAAGAATTGGCTTGGTAGTTTGGTTTGCCCTGTTCCCATCATGCACTGGGACAGGAACAGACTAATTTGCATATAGCCAAGTTCTGAGCTGGGATGGTGCAGTGAGCTAAAAAACGGTGATGGATCAAGCCCTGATCTTTGGACTGGGTAAGAGTGGTCTGCTTAATTCAGGCACTCTGTTCATCACCACCCCCTTTTCTGAATCAGTTCTGGCTCTAACGTCACACGTTCTCCGATAAAGCTAAACATAATATACCTACAGAAAAATAACTTTCACAAAACATCTCTTACTTTAATACTATATAATCCGCTCATTCAATATTATGTCCTTCAAACATGGGGTAATATAGATAACGTATTAATACATTTATTTACATTTTAATTGAGCATCTATTTTGAGTACATATATCTCCAAAAAGTGTCCTGCGGTCATGGTATGCCAGGCAGCACTGTATTTTGTGACAACAAAGCTTAGCGCTAGGTACTGTATGTCTGCCAAGCTGCTTACTCATAGATGGCTGCAGATGGTCAGGTGCTAGGAACCCATAAGCTCCTATTCACTGTAAGGTCCTTGTATTCTGCTGCATTTCTGCGCAGTATAAGGTACCAGCTCACTTATAGCTGCTGATGTATGTTGAGTGGATGATCCCTGATCAGCACGACCACGTACAGGTACCTGCCATCTAGTACATGCATACTTATTGGTGGGAAATAACACCTACTCACTGGTGTGTCTGACCGAGTGCAGTGTTCCACCACATGTTGCATGTGGACAGAGTGAGAAGCTGCAAACTTCATAAGGGCAGGTAGAGGACATATGGCAGGGAATGTACAGTGTGGTGACCAGGTGAAGAAGTGCAGAGTGCACCTTAACAAGCTCAGTGGCAAGATGCCCATGGCTAACACAAAGACTTGCTTATGAACTAGTCATAACTTTTGAGGCAAATGAAATGCAGGGGAAAGGCCAATGTGCCCCTCCCCAATGGCCATAGCTTGCTTATATCATTTAGTACTGTAGATTTCTAACAATATTTAGGCACTGTACTTGACGAGTATCACTGTTACACTGGATTGAAACATAATTCCTCCACAGTAGGGCAAACTGTGTAACATTGTGTTCACCAATCTCCCAAAAGCACCTGCACTGGCAGGTGAGAAGGCAATGAGACTCCTGAGCATTCATGTATTGGTGGATACTGTTGACAAGGGTTCTATTTGTGTTGGTGTATGGCTATTTATGGCTCCTCCACCTTCCTTCACACATCTGCATTAGCATTCCCAAACACATTCTCCCACCAATTCACTCTCAATCAGTCAGTACTTGCCCACAATCACCCACATCCACACACCCTCTAACTCAAAATCTTCTTTCACTGACTGTCTCAACCCCAGACAATCTCAACCATAACATTGCAAGCACTTTCACTAATAAAAAGCCAGACCTCTTGGCTTGCAATGCTCGGGTTGCTTTGTGATTATGACCCTCCCTAATATGAGATGGCTGAGAGCAATCACCATGTGAGTTAATTTCCATTATAGCATTTATTTTTGGCATTATAGCATCTATTTTTCGTGAGGCGTTTGGAGCAGTGGGTTGTTTATTAATATTATAGGGCTAGAGCCAGGTTAAATCTGGAGGGATGTTAAGATTCCTGTCTGGAAGCTCGGTCGGCCCCCTGCCTGGCTTCCTTTAATTAATGTGTTGTGCACTGTGTGCTGAGTCTGCATCTGGAATGCAACTGAAGTCTGGTCAGCACATGCGTTGTTTCACAGGCCCTCCTTGTTAGGTCCAGCTTGAAACACCTTTAGATAACTACTACTAGCAATACTGTGAGAGGCAAATAGCTCAGCTCGCCTTAAGGCGCTTTATGTTTGAAGCATCATTCATACTTTTATTTTATGGCAAGGCACGGACACCAATATTATGTTGTCCTCACACACAGCAGCAGCTATGTCCTTAATAAAATCGTGATTGTCTGCCCATTAAAACAGTGGAACATCTGCCTTTACCCACATTCATAAGCCTTGGTTGGATTTGACTGTCGTTCGTAACATATGGCATTTAACTACAGCATCAACATATGAACATTTCATAGTGCAACATTCAGAGGAGTCTGAATAGTCAGAGACAAGTTCAGGTCCTTTGTTGGCTGCAAGTGTGTTCCAGGGGGGAAACATCCTTTACAACGAAACTTTTACAACGCAGTGCTATTACAACGCAGGTTTTACAACGAAAACCATTACAACGCATTGCACTGGGGGGCGCTCTAGGATAGGGAATAGATTTAATTTACTATCCAACACCTTCCCTACTATCCACGGGGACTGGAGTTGGAATAGCAAATTAAACTATTCACTGTCCAGCACCCCAAAGCGCTATGCGTTGTAACAGCATGCGTGGTAAAAGCATGCGTTGCAGTGTCATACATCCGTTCCAGGGGCGTAACGGGGGCTCCTTGCAGCCTTCGTGGTGCGGGAGGGCCTCCAGGGTGTCTTGTTTTGGAGGGGGCCCCCTCACCCTCTAAGCCATGCCATTGCATGCCTTGCAGAATGCCTGCAATGGTATGAGAGAAGAAGTAGTAAAACGCTCGGACAAGCCACTCTGCTTTGCCTAGCAGGCCCCTGCAGTGTAGGGGGGCCCAACCTCACAGATATTCATTGGTCTGTGCCCTTTGAGCCCAAGACGAATGAATATCTGTGAGATGCCCGGGTCCCTTATCACATTCTGCAGGGAGGGTCCATCGTTTTGCATTATGCCACTGTGCGTTCCTGAGTCATTAAGCAAATTGGTCTGTTGATTTTTGGTGGGGCAGGTCCAATAGTCTCCCCCTTGAAAGATCTGGGATCAGTTGCTATTGAACTCTCGGTATCCTTGTTAAAGAAAGAGCATCCAAAATAGATTATTCTATGAAACAAACCCTCCTGGGATCGATTTGCAAAAACAAAATTACTCAGTTGGAAGGTTTGTAAAAATTCCACACATTTCACCAAAGCTCAGGCCAAATACTTTGAAGCAAAGATCGACAAGGCAGCTTCTAAACCCAAGGAGATCTACCGGATAGCTAAATCCCTCCTGCGACTACCCGAGGCCCCAAAAGAGCACAACAACACCCAGGTCCACTGCGAGGAGCTAGCGGACTTCTTCCACTGCAAAATAGAAGTCATCAACTCCTCTTTCTCCCAGACCATCACTTCGCCCAGTGGCATCGCTGACACAGGCTCTGCGATAGCACCACCAAACTCTCTCAAAAGTATCCCGCCCCTAGATCTCACCAATCTAGAAAGTATCATGCGACAGGTCAAATCTGGATCACCTACTGATCCGACTCCCCCCCCGGGCTCTCACCCCGATCACCAGTCAGATTTCACCCACCATTCGGGACCTGCTCAACTCCTCCCTCCATACCGGCATCGTCCCGCCTCTATGGAAGAGAGCAATGGTCAAGGCATTACTAAAGAAACCCAGCCTCGATCAAAACAATCCCTCCAACTACCGACCTATCTCCCTTCTCCCCAGGCTCAGTAAACTTCATGAGAAGTATGTCAACTCTGTCCTGACACACTTCTTGGAATCTAACAACATACTTGACTCTACTCAAACGGGTTTTAGGCCCCGTCATGGAACCGAAACTGCCTTGATTGCAGTAACGGAGGAAGCAAGAAGGATCCTAGACAGCGGCGGGTCAGCGGCCATCGTCCTACTTGACCTTAGTGCCGCCTTCGACACTGTAAATCACAATACTCTACACCACCGCCTTGGCAGGATAGGAATCTCAGGAACAGCACTCACCTGGATGAGATCCTTTCTTACAGATAGATCTTTTCAGGTATTTGAGAAAGACTTCACATCCTCCAGCAAACCCCTTAACTGCGGAGTGCCTCAGGGCTCCTCCCTGAGCCCCACTCTTTTTAATATTTACCTCAGCCCTCTGGCTGATGTCGTCCGCCCCTTTGGAGTGAAAATTGTCACCTATGCGGACGACACACAGCTGGTGGTAGCGCTAGATCCACCCCTCAACTCCCACCACAGCTTACATAAATGTTTGGAAGCAGTTGCCGCTTGGATGTCGGGCTCCTGCTTAAAGCTAAACGGGGATAAAACAGAGGTCATGCTCTTGGGAAACAACATCACCAAATCCATCGATACCATCTGGCCCCTCTGCCTTGGCAGCCCCCTGCAACCCAAAGAACAAATCAAGAGTCTCGGCATCTGGCTTGACCGAACCCTCACTTTCAACCACCAAGTAACCAAGCTTGCTGCCACATGCTTCGGGCTTTAAAGGCTACTTCGCAAAATCCTCCCTCTTCTCCCGTTTCATTCAAGATGGATCATGGTCCAAGGATTGATTCTCTCCCGCCTCGACTGCGGAAATGCCCTATACCTTGGGGCCCCACAGTCTACGCTCAACAGACTCCAAATCATTCAAAACTGCGTGGCAAGGACCCTCCTTGGTATCCCACGTCGAGTCTCAGTCAAAGCCCGACTGAAGGATCTCCACTGGCTCCCGGTGAAAGCGAGGATTGAATTCAAGAGCATGTGTATTGCTCACTGCTCTTACTGGGGAACAGGTCCCGTTATCAACCTCCCCCTGGTAAATGCCTATCATCCCAATCGCCTCCTCAGATCTGGGACCTCCTATCTAACCTCAGTACCACGAATCAGAAGAGCCAGGTGTGGCGGCCGGTCGCTCTCCTACAACCTAGCCAAGATCTGGAACTCCCTCCCCCTCTCAATCAGATCAGAGCCCAAACTACTTACCTTCCGAAAGCTCCTTAAAACTTTGGCTTTTTAATAAAACATCTGTTTAAACTCTTTTAGAAACCTTTAAGTCCAGCTTACCCCGCCTTGCCTTAAACCTGTGCAGCACTGGGACGCCTCTGGTTAGCCATCGCGCTATATAAATTTTCCTTTCATTTCATTTCATTCATTTCATTTCATTCATTTCATTTCATTTCAAATTCAAATAATATGACGCTCTTGGTTTTTGGGCCAAGCACAAACAGCTAAGCAAAAAGAGGGCCAGCAGGCAGGTGCTTATTTACTGCTCACTTGTCTTCTGCTGTATTTGCAGGGAAGGGGCAGTGTTTCAGGGGTGGGTGGCAGTGGTTTGGAAGAAGGGTGGCAGGGAAAGGGGCTAATGTGTCCTAACTATTTTGTTATTTTATAGAGTTCCAAAGGGAAGAATCTGTTGGTTCGGGAGCTATTGGGCCCTCTGGTGACTATACAGTGTTCTTGCTGCTGGACTTTCAAAAGCTTTGGCCAGTCTGGTGGTATGTACAGTTTAGGGGAGATGGTGAATATATCAAGATCCAGGACTTTATTTGGTCTAGTTACAGATTGATAAAGTGTCACTTCAAGAGTAGCCTCGATGCCCCCATCAAAGGTTGGGCTGTTGCAATCCTGGACTTCTCTAGCAAGGGTTAAATGGGGCCCCTTCAATAGAAGCAATCCAACTTCAACTCATGTCCTAGCATTCAATTTTTCTTTTTCTTTTCGTTGCAAAATATTTTCCACATTTTGCTTTCTTAACTGAATCAAGATTTGTTTTAATACTTTGCCAAAATGCACTTCAAGGAGAAATGCTAAATGTTTCTTTTTGGTCCTGTCATGAATTTGGGTCCAGGCATTCATGTTTCCTCCTTTTACTATTTAATCTGCATTCCCAATTCAAGATTGCAAGGTTTCTTTTTTTCTCTTATCAGTTGACTGTTCTGTTTTTAACATGTTCTAGACAGTTCCATATTTTACATTCTTCGACATTAACAATGTTCATTGACATTTTCTTTCAGTTTTTTATTTTTTTTATTTAGAGGTTACTTTGGATCAGGCTTTGATATATGTTAATTTGGATAATGCTTAAACATTTTTACTCTAATGGTTTTACCCCAATCACGTTGGGTTAATTTGGAGCACACTTTTAATTTTTAACTCATGTTTCTCTTAAATGTTGTTACTGTGAGAATTTGGCCTGGTATACGATGATCACTATTCTAGTGAGCACCTTGCACCAGTCCAAACAACCCTTATGGTGATGTTTGTAAGTCAACCTTATAGACCAGCTATCCTAGTGGTAGCGTGGACACAACAGTCTTAGGCTAAAAGACTCTTGAGGGTGTGTAAAGCCCGCTGTTTTACCATATGTAACCCCTTGAATACCAAATGAAAGGACACCACACAGGATATATATAAAATATATATGTATTTATTCACTAACACACTGCTCTGAACTCTTTATGAGGTCAGAGGCAAAAGAACACAAAAAGTTACACTTAGAAATACTTTAAATAGCACAAAATCTACAGTTAGGCCCTAGGGGCGCGTAAAACCATATACTAAGTAAGTGGTATAAGAACCACGACTTGGGAAAGGAGAAGGCCTAGGGCCTAGGGAATCGCTGGCGCTACACTATCTGACCCTTAGGTTAGGAGTAGGAGGCCCACAGGCGGCGCGTGCAGTGTCAGTACACTCACGCGAGAGTAAATAGAAAGTCAATGGGAACTTTAAAGATAAGTAATTGAAGATTTAGGACACTTTCGGTCTAACTAGGAATGTACAACTAACAAAACTAGACACTAGGATAGTCAATCCCTACAGGAGCACCGAAGTACTCGCGTTACCTCACCTACGGGCTGCGGGTGCATAGGTGTCAAAGTGTGTCGGGTTTTCTCGTTGATTCTTATGGAGCCTTGGAAGAAGATGCTGCAGGCGACCAGGAGGAAGATGTCCGGGTGGATCCAAGGGTGGATCTAGGATGTAGAGGACCTGAAAGCAGAGGGGTCAGAGTCTAGGTCACTAGCCAGTGACCGGGTGGAACCAGGGAGGAACCAGACGTCGTCGAGGAGCAATCAGGTGCAGATGTGAAGCTTGTCGTTGCAGCCACGCGGACCAGGAGGCGTCGAGGACGACCAGGTGCTGGAGAGGAGCTGTCCCACGAAGGTTCTCGCAGATGGAGGGGTCGACTTCAAGATTGGAGCCAACAAGCCTAAGCAAAGGCAACCCACGCAGGATACACAAGGAGCTTCTGGTGCAGACCAGGAGGGTCTGAGGTACTTCACCTTTTCAGGGAAGAAAGTGCCAGTCTGGAGCAACCAGGCCAGTGATGGATTTTCAAAGGAATCATCGTCACAGGGCTACTAGCCAACTGGCCAGCAACCGGGACAACACGTCGAGCAGAACACAAGCAGAAGGGCCCCACGCAGATCTCCTGGAGTGTGGGGGGCTGGTCTTCGGTGCAGGTGGAGCTCGGTGTCGGGGTGTCTCAATCATGTCAAGCGAGTGTGGGAGGTTCCCACACTAGTTCCTGTGGAGCTCCTGCAAGGGCAAATGTTGCTTCTGTTTATCTTTAAAGTAATCAAGTTCATAAATCAAATCAGTTTATCATGAATTTATTCATATGAGTCACATATTACGATCATATCGTTATCGACTCCAGCGGTATTATCCAAAGTTTAACGAATGAGAACACTTCAAATGCAAGAATCCCTGAGCATTTCGGGACGAAAGTCCCTTCATCAGGGGACTAGAGGTAATCTGAAAGGAAACAAACACTAATTCAGGAAGTGGGCGCGACCCTATGTTTACAACAGAGGAATAAGATGTGAGATCAAAAGACCAGAGGAAAAGAAAAAGGAAAAACTGAATAAAACTTCGTGTTTGACGGCTAAAATGCGGTGCTAAAGAAACTGAAGAGTTAGCACATAGTGGCATGCGGAATAAAACGATGAGAGATATACAAATATAGTGACAGCTAATTGGAAAGAATAACACCAAAAGAATCACCAAAATGTGTGCAAGTTTAGCGAACTATAGTGCATAGAAGAAAAAGGTGAAGCTGAAGTAAAATAAAATAAGGATTCTCACCAGTGTTACAAAGTGACCGCGTTCTATGGCGAGTGTCGAGAAAGTCAATACACGGCAGTGAAAGAGTACGTCTTGAAGATGCCGAGTAAACATAGAAAACAGACTGCAAAGTGTACGGTACAAAACAAGTGTACTGGTGACTATGGTAAAATCCCCTAGAATCGGGGAAAGAATAAAATTCGTAATAGAGTCATAAAAAACAAAGTTAAACACTCTAAAAAAATTAAATAACGATCAAAAAATAAACATTAAATACTGAACGCAGAATCAACTAGACACTCAAGTGTCGGCCATCTTGGATAGGGAACACACAATGAGACATTCGGGGACAGGTAATAGGTAAGTAGGAACAAGGTGAAGGCAAGTATGGAATAGGGTGCAATAAGAGAAGCAATGAAATAAAGTGAATTAAAAGAAAGACAGACAGACTGGAAAATAGAAAATTCAAGAAAATGTATGAACGTCAATGTTCCTCTCAAGGTTAAAAGGAGATGTTCATCACAGGATATAGAAGAAGATACAAATGTAAAAAGGGGTACAAAAAAAGGGGTAAAAAAAGTAATGATGAAGAATAAGAATAGAAAATAAGGATGAAAGATTGGTGGGAGGGTAAGTGAAAAAGGAAACAGGATGAACTCAGTAAAAAAACGGTTAAAAACAATGGGAGCCAAACAAGATTATAGAAGCATGTTTAGAGAAAGCAGCTATACTTAATTCGTTCATTGAGTCCTTTAGGTTGGCACAAGTCCAACTTCTTTATCCAAAAGAGTTCACACTGTAGTAGTTTCTTACGATTGTCAATGCCAGGTCTCGTCGGGACAACCTCCAGTACAAGGAACCTTAACTGGCTGATGTTGTGCTGAGATGAGGTGAAGTGTGCAGCTAGGGGAGATTTGAAGGTCTTGTTTCTTATTGTGCTTTTGTGCTCAGTCAGACGAACTTTAATTTTCCTTTCTGTCTTCCCAACGTATGGTAAGCCACAAGGGCACTTTAGTAAATAGACCAAGTTCATGGAATCGCAAGTGGCGTTTGTTCTTAGTCTGACCTGTTTGCCAGACAGAGGATGGTTGATGAAATTGCCTCTGATGATGTTATTGCAATGGCTGCAGTTGTGGCATGGTCTGGTCCCTGAAAAATCTGTATCCGGTGATTTGGGTTTGCATTCCAACACATTTTTCAAATTGTTCGTTCTTTGGTATGCGAACAACGGAGTGCAGTTAAATATTCCACCAAAGTCTGGTTCGAATTGGATCATCTGCCAATTGCTTAAAATGATGTTCTTGATGGACAAACTTCTAGAAGAGTATCTGGACACAAATACTGGTCTTTTACTGTTGGTGATGTTAGTGCGAGGGGTCAAAAGGTCGTTTCTATTCTTTAGCATTATGCGTTCTCGAGCAGCTTGCAGGGTGAATTCAGGGTATTTTCTCTCCCTGTATTTCTGCAGAATGTTCTCTTCGGTTTGGCGATATTCCTCAGGTTCAGAACAAATCCTTTTGGCCCTCATTAGTTGAGAAAAGGGTAGGTGTTTCTTCAAGGGGGTGGGGTGACAGCTGGTGTACATTAGTGCGTTATTCCAATCTGTGGCTTTCACAAACAGTGAGGTTTTTAACTTAACATTGTCACGGGTGACTAAGACATCCAGTAAAGGTAAGCTTTTGGTATGTTATGTTATGTTATGTTATGTTATAACAAATTTCTTGAGCGCACTGTCACCAAAGGTTTCCTGGCGCTGATTGGACTGAAAAAGAGGGGGAAGATCAGGGAGGGAGGGGAGTTAATGGGGGAAAAGTATAGTTTTTAGGGATTTCCTGAAAGAGAGAAGGGAACAAGATGACTTAAGTGCGAGAGGGAGAGAGTTCCATAGCTTGGGTGCTAGGCAGGAGAAGCTGCGGCCGCCCGATCTGGAGAGTTTGAAATGGGGAACGGCAAGGAGCAAAAGATGAGTGGACCTCAAGGTACGAGGGGGACAATAAGGGGTGATGAGAGACTTGAGAAACGCGGGGGCAGAAACAGTGAGAGCTTTAAACACCAAACAGTGAACCTTAAAGGTAATTCTTTCGTTCACTGGTAACCAATGAAGGTGGCGTAAAAGAGGTTGAGCAGATTGCCATTTGGGGATTTTAAAGATCAGCCGAGCGGCCTGATTTTGGACGATCTGCAACCTTGACAATAAAGTTTTAGGGAGACCGTAGTAGATGGAATTTGAGAAGTCCAACCTGGACATCACCAGGGCTATTAGGACTTGCAGCAAGGCTTCAGGTGAAAGGAGGTGAGCGACTTTCCGTATCCTGTAGAGTTGGAACATACAGGAAGATGTTACTGCGCTCACCTGTGCCTTGAGAGTGAGCCCGGAGTCAATCAAGACTCCGAGACTCTTGACACATCCAGCAGGGGAAGGTGGTGTTCCAAGCTCAATCGGCCAGTACTGAGGGCCCCAGAAGAGGGCGCTTCTCCCCGGGAGGAGGAGCTCAGTCTTGCTCGGATTGAGCTTGAGTTGATTTTGGTTCATCCAGAGCTGGATATGTGTCATAACAGCCTGGAAATTAATGGCAGCATCAGGGGAAGTGAGGGGAAAAATAATCTGTAAATCATCCGCGTAATTAAACACGGTGATATCCCATTTACCCAGGGAGTGAAGGAGGGGTTGGAGATACAAATTAAAAAGAAGGGGAGACAAAGAAGATCCTTGGGGGACTCCGCAAGAAGAGGGGACGCTGGTGGCGCAGAAAGGACCCAAGCTGACTGCCTGGGACCTTTCCTCGAGAAAGGATTTGACTCAGGATAGAGCGGCTCCACAGATTCCGGCGGATTTGACACGGTGGATTAAGATGTTATGGTCCACCGTGTCGAAAGCCGCCGAAAGATCGAGTAGTACTAATGCCTGGGGTTGTCCTCTGTCCTCGCTGCGTCTGAGATTATCCAGCACAGCGAGAATCATGGCCTCAGTGGAGTGAACTGGTCTAAACCCGGCCTGGTTGGGTGCCAGGTACCTGGACT
Organism: Lissotriton helveticus; assembly: GCF_964261635.1. Classification (NCBI taxonomy): domain Eukaryota; kingdom Metazoa; phylum Chordata; class Amphibia; order Caudata; family Salamandridae; genus Lissotriton; species Lissotriton helveticus. The sequence continues at coordinate 127,451,942 of NC_136070.1, read as the reverse complement.
CCTCGATGAAATTTGAGAGGCAAGTCGTGACATGAGCCTCAAGGATTTTGGATAGAAAGGGTAGAAGGGAAATGGGACGGTAATTAGCTAGGACTGCTGGATCGGCGCCAGGCTTTTTTAAGAGAGGCACCAATGTGGCCTCTTTGAATGACCTGGGGACGGTGCCCGAGTTGAGAGAAGAGTTGAGTAAAGGAAGGATGCAGTGGGGAAGGGTATGGCAGATATCACGAAGCACGAAGGGAGGGCAACAGTCCCTGGGGGATCCAGATTTCACCCGGACAGACAGTCTAGCGAGAGATTCTGGGTCGAGCACAGGGAACTGGGAGAAAGTGGATGTGTTGACAGAGGAGGGATCTGATGTGGCAAGGAGGGGCGGGTGGGGGATAGAGTTCTTGATGGAGGTGATTTTATCGATAAAGAAGAAATTTAAGGCAGTGCAGGATTCCAAGGAGGGGGGTGGGATCGGGAGTGTCCTGGCGTCCGATGTCAATTCGCCGAGGACTTTAAAGATCTCCTTGGATCTGTTAGGAGCTGTTAAGATCCTGTTGGAAATAAAAGTGGTTTTAGTGGTAATGATTGCAGCTTTGTAGGCTTTGCGTGCGGACACATAGGCTTCCCTGTCGGGGGCAAGGTAGTGGCGCCGCCATCTGCGCTCCAATCGGCGCAGCTCCAGATGTTGTTGCTTTAGGATGGAATTATACCATTTGTGGGATTTATTAAGATGGGTGCGGGAATAGCAAGTAATAGGTGCACAAGTGTCGCTGGCCGTCGTTAACCAATGAGAGATATTGGCATCCATGGTGTTGATGTCGATGTCTGAGGACTCGGGGAGTGGGGGCTGGGTATTAGCAAGTAGGGAGAGGAAGACAGGCGAGTCAAGAGACTTCCAATTCCGAGCAGACCCTCCAAGCCGGGAGGGAGGCCTGACCAGGCCCGTTATAAGGATGGAGGACTCGATCAATAAATGGTCAGACCAGACACAAGGGGAAATAGTCAGGTCAAAAAGTGATATACCCTGAGTCCAGATGTGGTCTAGGATGTTACCCCCGATGTGAGTGGGAGAGGTGACATGCTGCGTCAGGTTGAGGCTGGAAAGTGCCTCAAACAATTCGGTGGCATGAGGACCAGCATCCACATGGTTGAACCAGTAATTGAAGTCGCCATATATGGCAACGCGGGCTGAGGAGGTCATGAGGGCAGTGAGCTGCTCACAAAGAGTGACAGGAAACAAAGGCATCGGGGTAGGGGGGCGATATAAAACAATGAGGGTCAGGGCCCCAGCTACGGTTGGCAGGCTAATTACCAAATTTTCAGCATCTGGGAGACATAGGGATGAAGACTTGATAAAAGGTAGGTCTTTGCGAATAATTGCTGCAACCCCACCGCCACGACGGCCATGCGGCCGGTTGGCGTTCAGCAGATAATAATTGGGGGGTAAGGCAGCCAGAATGTCGGGGAGGGATAGGTCGGACAGCCAGGTCTCGGTGAGCAACAGGATGTCTGGGTTTTCCGCGGTCAGTAGGAGAAAAATATCAGTGTGATGTTGGGGGAGAGACCGGGTGTTAAGGTATAGTATACGGATACGAGTTTCCGGCGGCACAGGGAGCGGCTCAGGTGCACAGATGAGTCTGGGAGAGGCTACATCGGCCGCAATGTCAAGGGAAGTCAAGCGGTCCCAGGTTGTAGATAGAAGGGCACCGGGAGGCTGCTGGAGATTTCTGAGTGCGGCGGAAGAATATGCCATTAGTTGGGCAGCATTCCGGGGCCCTGGGCCCGTCTGGGCGCGGACGGGCGCAGACAGGCTTGCCTTAGGCGCGCCTTCGGCGCGCAAACGGCGCGCCCGCTGCGCCCGTCCGCTGCGCGTACGGTAAAAGCACATGCTTTATATGGATGCTTGAGGGCGTGGCCAGTTACAGTGGGCGTGGCCGGGGGAGCGGCCGCTGGAGGCGGCGATCAGGAGTTGCAATGGCCGCTGCAGCGTCACCTTGGGCTGCGCGACGGACACAGAGGCAAGGGAGAGTCCCTGAAGGCAGGTAGGTAGCAGTTAAAAGTAAGCGCGAGCAAGCGCTGAGAAAGTGCGAGTGAGGTTAAAATTAGGGGTCTGTTAAGGTCTATGACTCCCGCGGAAGGCAGGGGAGTGTTCCGGTCCAATTGTGTAGAGCTCGTATTCAGCTCCTTAAGTGCTCAGGTGGGCGTGGCCAGTTACAGTGGGCGTGGCCGGGGGAGCGGCCGCTGGAGGCGGCGATCAGGAGTTGCAATGGCCGCTGCAGCGTCACCTTGGGCTGCGCGGCGGACACAGAGGCAAGGGAGAGTCCCTGAAGGCAGGTAGGTAGCAGTTAAAAGTAAGCGCGAGCAAGCGCTGAGAAAGTGCGAGTGAGGTTAAAATTAGGGGTCTGTTAAGGTCTATGACTCCCGCGGAAGGCAGGGGAGTGATCCGGTCCAATTGTGTAGAGCTCGTATTCAGCTCCTTAAGTGCTCAGGTGGACGTGGCCAGTTACAGTGGGCGTGGCCGGGGGAGCGGCCGCTGGAGGCGGCGATCAGGAGTTGCAATGGCCGCTGCAGCGTCACCTTGGGCTGCGCGGCGGACACAGAGGCAAGGGAGAGTCCCTGAAGGCAGGTAGGTAGCAGTTAAAAGTAAGCGCGAGCAAGCGCTGAGAAAGTGCGAGTGAGGTTAAAATTAGGGGTCTGTTAAGGTCTATGACTCCCACGGAAGGCAGGGGAGTGATCCGGTCCAATTGTGTAGAGCTCGTATTCAGCTCCTTAAGTGCTCAGGTGGGCGTGGCCAGTTACAGTGGGCGTGGCCGGGGGAGCACTATAGGTGAATCTTATGTGATCATCCACACCGTTGATGTGGGAAATGAATTCAGGTATCTCTTCAGGTAGTCCGGCCCAGATCAGAAAGATATCATCTATGTATCGCCAGTACGTTTCTATTTTCTTAAACCAATAGGCGTTGTTCAAGATATGGTCAAGTTCAAGGCGGTGCATAAACAGGTTTGCGTAGCTGGGAGCTGCACAGTTACCCATCGATGTACCCACTAGCTGCATGTAAAACTCGTTATCCCAAGTAAAATAACTGTGGTATAAGGTGAATTGCATAAGCTCAAGTAATAACACTTTCAAATCTTCTTTCATAGGATAAGGAAGTAGAAAGGATTCCATAGCTTCAATGCCTGTGTTGTGTGGTATTGAGGTGTACAAAGCGCACACGTCGATGGTAACCAGAGTGTGTGGAATGTCTGGGTCTAGAGTCACTTTCTGTAATTGATTGAGGAAACCTGTGGTGTCACGTATGTATGTGGACATGCCCCTCACAATGGGCTGAAGGTACATGTCAATGAACTTCCCAGTGGGTTCATGGATGGAATTCCTTGTAGACACAATGGGCCGAAACGGCGGTTGATGTAAGTTTTTATGGATTTTAGGCAGCATGTGTATGCTGGGACATTTGGGATGAGGGTGTATCAAGTACTTCCAGTCTTTTTGAGTGATGGTCCCCATTTCCATAGCGTTTTTTCCAGTATGGTCTTCAAAATTTTCAAAAAGGTATCCGTCGGGTCTGAGATCAATCTCATGTACAAATCCTTATCGTTCACATGGTCAGTCACTCTCTTGTGGTAGAACTTCTGGTCCAAGATGACCAGGGCTCCCCTTTGTCAGCCTTACAACAGGTGATTTTCTTGTTGTTGGTGATTTCCCTGAGTGCTCTAGACTCTCTCAAATTGAAATTGCTGATCTTAGGAGTGGGTTTTTTGAAACTTTCCTTCAGGGCATTCATAGTTATGGTCTCCTACGAGTCGAGAATCTTATGGCTTACCGGAGCCATAAAAGAGCTTTTACTTCTTAGGTCTTTACAAGTGTGTTGTACAGGAGGACCAGTCGTGGGGTTCACATTGGTGAAGAAGTGGCGTAATCGTAGGTTACGCATAAATTTAAATAGGCTTATTTCGATCTCAAGTTCATTGGCATGGTAGGTGGGGACAAAAGATATCCCTTTTTGTAGAACGTTCAATTGATTTTTAGTTAGGGAGACTTTCGAAATTTTGATTACTAAGTTTTCTTGCTCCTGGTTGCTTGTGCTATGGACGATGTTACTGTTGCGGCTTCTGCCCCTCCGGGTTCTACGGCAACGGTTGGGCCTTTCTCTAAAAAAGGAACTCCAGTAGTTGTGGGGACTGTCTGGGTGATGTTTTCTCCCCCTCTACCATGAGGGGCCATTTTTGGTGGTCTCCCCTAAAAAGGGCCGCTTCTTTGAGCTGTAGATCCATCAGAAGGACTACCCTCGTCAGATAAAGGATTGTTGAAGGGTCTCTGTTGTCTACGTTGAGGGTAAACCTCCGCCCAACTGTAGACCTCACCCAGTTTATAATCCATTGTGTCTCTTTTATATTTTCTTATTTTTCTGTCATTTATTTCTTTGATGTACTTGTCCAACTGGGTGTTTATGTCCTCAAGAGCTTTGTCAAGTTCATCTTTATTCATATTTTTATCCAAATTCTGGTGAATCTGGCCGATTTCCTTCACACGGTCGTTGAAAACTTTCGAAAGTTCTTCAACAATTAATACAATTAGATCAAGGGAACAACGATTTAAGATGGCATACCAGCGTTCCGTGAACTTCGGGTTGTTCCTGCAGAGAGTAGGCTTTAGAGCGATGCGTAATCCTCTAGGGATACGTTGATCTTTATGATATCTGATCAATGTTCCAGCATGTAAACGTTGATTAATAATCCTTTTGGACGTGTATAATAGTTGCCTTAACATGCTGGGGTTTGAAAAAGTGCTGGTAGAGGTTGGGTCCACCTCCTTGTCTCAATCCCCAGTGCACAGCTTCGAGGATGCCTCAGGAGCTGCGCTGTTAGCAAGTTAAAGACTTTCCAAGTTGCCTGGTTCCACGGATTCTGACGCTTTCCACAAAGCTCAGCTGTGCTGGAGTCGTGCAGTGGGGTCAGAGGAGTCCTGGAGTCGAGGTCTTGTCAAGCTCTGCGATCGAGTTCCGGCAGGAACGGGGACAAAGCAAGCCGTCGAGTTGCTGGATGGTGCCTGGTTTCGCAGGGTGGTCACTCCTTGGCCACAAGGGAGATTCTTCAGTCTTCAAGTCGGTTGAATGTCGAAGGGTCCAGAGTTTCATTTCAAGTTTCAGTTCAGGATCACATCTAAAGTCTCCTGGGTCAGCTCCTATCTTTATACTACTAAAGGGGGCTGGTTTACTCACTAGGTCCCACTAGGTGGGACCAGGAAGGGGGGTGGTTACACCCCCTTTCCTTTGTGCAGTTTCGCGCCAGAGCTGGGGCTGGAGTGCCCCAGCAACCGGTTTGAACTGGGGTATGCATGGAGCACCTAGTGTGCCCCAGGCATGTCTCATTCTATTCAGCCCTCCCTGTTCCAATACACAAAATCCTGTCTGGGTTGGTGCTTGCACCTCTCCAGGCAGGAAACCTATTGTCCAGGCCTCCCGCGCTGGAAGGATTCCCAGCAGCAGGAGGTCAGACTTGTGTCTGTGGCAGCAGCATCCATTTTGTGATGCTGGGGCTCTGGTTAACTTTAACCAGGATAGTCAGCAACAACATGTCTTCTCCCTCTAGAAGGGTGGAATGCTACCCCAGTCACCAGAATTGGCGAGGGGGTAGTATTCCAAAGCATCTGACACCTTACACGACATGTTTAGATAAAGCCAAACCAAAGTTAGCATTTAATCGCGAGGTTCATAATGCACTTAAGAGTATATGGTATGGCAATATCATAGAACAGCTAGAAGGACATGGTTCCGAAAGCTGCAGACAGGCTCAGCTCATGCTAGAGCACCATCCCACACATAACCAAGCACTCTGCCTCCAGGATTGTTAAGGCCTGCCATAGGAGTGACTTATAGGTTACTGTGTGTCAATATTTAAGGGTAGATATAGGAATACTATACCTAAGCAAGGGGTGATTACACGACCTTGCCCCAGCTGAGTGATCAGCCAGTTGTGTCAGTTTAAGTGACCAGCCAGGGGTGGCATAATATATGCTGCAGCCCCTGGTAGGCCTTGGTTACACCTATGCCCTGAGTACCTAAGGTACACATCTACAGGGGCTGATAAGGTGGACCAATTCCCAATTGTGGATGTACCTTGAGTACATGGTTAGAATTTAGAGAGAGTGCATCTGGGCTGTGAGACTGATTAGCAGGCCCACAGCCACATCTAAGTCGAAAACCAGTAAAGCAAAAAGTGTGGGTGACCATAGGAAGCAGACCCTACTCTCCTACAGTTACCTGACTTTGTTCACGCTCATCCTCCCCACCCCTCCCCATGGGGTATGTGAATTAACACTGATTATATTATTTATAGAACAGTTCAACAATAGTGTACCATCTGTCCTCAGAGGACTAACATTTGCCTAGATATACCCAACACATGTTCTACCTGACTGCAACTGTGTGTTACTGTATTTAAACTCTGCTTTGTTTGTGGGACGAATGCACATTTCTTGGAAACTATAGCCAATGAAAGGCCACTCGGCTTGAAGAAGTGTTCAGCCTTACCCCGGGCTGACTCTGCTTGAGAACATGCTCAGTCTTACTACATGCCCCATGGGCCTCTCCGCTGTCTTGTCTCATGTCCCCTGGATCTCCATGGACTTTACGTCATGCTCTGCCTGCTTCTCAAGTTCAAGAACCGATGCGCCTGTGAGTGTCCTTCATGGAACATTTGGCGTCCTCCCTACATCACTACTTCCTGGGTCTTATTGTGTCTTCTTCTGGGTGATGTCCAGCTGTTCAGCGGTGGAGTTTGACAAAGGGAGCAGGTGACATCATTAAAACCAGCTCTGGGTTGTAAAAAAAAGTAAGGAAAAAGCTAGCTATTTAAGTTTATTGTACTGTGGTACTGTGTGCTGGCTTTACTATTCTGAAATTACACTGTTGGTACTTATACCCTCTAAAAAATGATAATATTTTTGGGAAAAAACAAAATTGGATATTGGCACCTTTGCGTTTCGTGACTGCTTCTGACATAAGGACCGTTTCTAGAATTTTGGTAGGATTGGTGTTTCCTGGATACTTCTTCGAATACAGGTGTCCAAGAGGTTATGTTTCTCGGGTACTTTGTCGAGTGTTTGTGTTGATCACCTACATGGAACTGTTCTTCATCGCACTCTTGTTTCTTGATCAGTTTTCATTGTCACTTATCACTAGCTTCATTATACAAAATGTCACTGCTCCTCCTTTCTTCCTGCCTTCCCAAGATGAACCTGTTATTAGCTGGGCAAAGTGGAAGAATGTTTTTGGGCACTATGCCAGAACTTGTGGCATTTAGTTAAGTGCAGAGAGGAAAACCTAATTTCTTCTTCATTGTTTAGTTCTGGAGGGACATCAGGTGTTTTATCATCTTCCTAAACTGGACAATGAAGAAAATGCGAGTCTCAATGAACTTGAGGTGTGCATCAAGAAATTGGACAAACATTATCTTCCAAGAGTTAGAACAGTTTTTGAGAGATATCACTTTGGAAAAAGGGTACAGATGGCTCAAGCATCGGTAGAAAACGATGTTACTGATCTATGTAAATTAGCCTCTACTTGTAAGTTTGGAGGCACTCAGGAGGAGCATATTAGAGACCAATTTATGTTAGGCTTTAGTATAGAGAAATGCAGAGAAAACATTTGGCAAAAGGATGATCCAAATCTTGATGAGGTTTTAACAATGGCACAAAAAATTGTACACTCACCGGCTTTTGTAGAAGTTATAAAAAAGATAATGGTATAGGCAATGTAGAAAAGGTTAAAAGTATAGCACAGCATAAAAAATAAGAAACCGTGAGTTTTAGAATCAAATGGTTTTCTGGAAAGTGTTATAGATGTGATACATATGAATAATGATAAATGCTGTCCTGCAAGGAATGCTGCTTGTAAGGTGTGTGGCAAGAAGGGAAATTATGGGAAAACTTTTAAATCACAAAACAAGAAAAGTAAAGTAAGAAAAGTAGATCTAGTAGATGATGGCAGTGAGAATGCTCTACACTGATTGTAGATCGTGTTACAGAATTATGGTAAAGATCGTCCATTGGATGTAATAAAATTAAGTGGGTATAATCTAACAATGTTGTTGAATTCAGAGGCCCAAACCTCTCTTGTACCTAGAGAGTTTTATTAACATAATTTGAGGGCTAAGACGAAACTTTTTAAACCAGTATGGCACTATACCCTTGGCATATGGTGGTGAGCCTATCAAACTTTGCCTAATTTTCTGTGTGAACTGGATTGCAAGAATTGATTTGCTGCAGGGAAAATGTATGTTTCATGCAAAGGTGACAGTATTATCAACTGGCTACATCAAAGCAATATAGGTCTAATCCTGGATTCAAATAATGAACCTCCTATTAAATTGAGAGAAACAATTCTTATCAATACCACTCAAGGGAAGGAACAAACAAGGGAAGGAAGAATGTTAATTTATGGGTAGGACTCACCATGATTTTCCTGACGTTTTTGTAATAAATTAGGTTGTTTGGCAGATTACACTCACAAAATTGTCTTGAAAGAAAGTCCTTGTCCTAAACATTGCAAGGCACATGGAGTTCCAATTGCGGCGAAGAAAGCTGTGTCTAATGATCTTCAGAAGTTGAAAAAGGATGGGATTAGTGAGGAAGTAGAGACTACAGATTTGGTAAATTCAGTGGTTTTAGCTCCAAAAGCCTCAGGAGAGGTAAGGCTTTCCATTGATTTAGGAGGGTTAAATAGATGTGTGATGATAGACAGGTATCTTCTGTCCAAAATTACGGAGATGTTGTCCCAAATTAAAGATGACAAAGTCTTCTCCAATTTAGATTGCACGATTGCCTACAACTGGATTAAGCTTCATGATCAATCTATGGATTTAATTGTATTTATCACTCGGTTTGGTGTATTCAGATATACGAAAATGCCATTTCGTATAATTTCCACAGCATATGCTTTGCAAAAGAGCCATGGAAAGTGTGTTCAAAAGTATATATCTGGAGTAAAAATCTACCAAGATGATGTGTTGTTTTATGTTGTGTTGGATGAGGAACGTGCATCTTGTTTAAGGAGTGTCCTTGGAATTCTCAGAAATAGAGGATTCACTCTCAAGGAATCTAAATGTAAACTTTAATGTAAAGAGATGGTACACTTAGGACATAGATTGCCTGGTAAGGGGTAAGGCCAAAATACGATCTGGTTAGCACCATCAAAAGTATACCCATCCATGGTAACAAAGATGATTTAGTCAAATTCCTAGGCACAGTGGATTACTATAACACATTTATTCCCCAATTTGTAAGGTGAACTGTGAATATGAGAAATTGTAAAGATAGGGTCTTCCTTTATTTGGTCTCCCCAATGCAACTTAGAATTTCAGGAAATAAATTAAGAATGGTCTAGCTAATGGCTCTTCCTTACAAAGTTTTGATACCTATGAGTAATCGGTACTAATAACAGATGCTTTTGTGAAAGGTATGGAAGCAGTCTTAAAACAAGGTGAAGGTAGTAGTGAGAGAACCATCCTGTTTTTTTCACATAGTGTGAAAGGTCCAGAGCTAAGGTATTCCATCATTGAGAGAGAGGCTCTATGCATTCACTGGGCCATAACAAAACGTAAGAGGTGTTTAGGGGACAACAATTTTGAAGTAAAGACAGACCACAAGCCACTCACACATGTTTTCAGAAAGAAAGGACTTACTGTAATTTCAAGTAAAATTTATAAATGAGTGGTATCGTTACAAGAGTTTAACTTTGAAGTAAGATATATTCCTCGTGTCAGCAAAGGGTTCACTGACAGTCTTTCCAGGCTGGTTTGTTATGGATGAGATGTTGGTGAAGATTGTTAGGAATGGGGGTCTCTAGTTGGTAATTGTTTTGCACCTTTGTCCAAATAGAGATCCTTCCTTCTAGTCAGGATAAGAGGGATACACTACTGAAATAAACCCTGCTCACCCCCTTGGTAGCTTGGCATGAGCAGTCATGCTTATCTCAGAGGCAGTGTGTGAAGCATTTGCACATAACCAATAGTAAGACACAGTGTTCCTCCTGCAATGCAATCAAGATACTATAGCACAAGTAGTTGTGAAGCTGCACACAAAATACAACATTGCCTTTCTGAATGTCATTTATTTAACACATTAATAAACAAAAGGAGACGGCCAGGAGCTATTACTGTCTGACGTGTGTGTGTTAGCACCTCTAAGGTTTGTTAATAAAACCCTCACACACCAACCTGGTTGGTGTCATGCTTCATCATCGGGTCCCAGCCAGGCAGCCGAATGCTACCTGGCTGTGCTGCGACACCTGGTTACAGTGAAGCGGGTTCTTTTGAGGTGATGTGATGTGCGACAAAACATCTCTTTCTTTAATATTATATAATACGCTCATTTAATATTATGACCATCAAACTTGGGGTACTATAGATAAAGTATTAACCGCATGCGTGCGGCCGCTATTGTTGCGTTACGCGGCTTTTTTCAAAAAGCCGCGTTACATGACGAGCTGAGCTCGTCATCAGCATGCGAGCGGCACAACTCATGACGAGCTCAGCTCGTCATGAGCGCAGAAGGGGTTAATACATGTATTTACATATTTATTGAGCATCTATTTTGAGTACATATATCTCCAAAAAGTGTCCTGCAGACACTATATGAAAGGCAGCACCTGTATTTTGTGACAACAAAGCTTAGCGCAAAGTTCTGTATGTCTGCCAAGATACTTACTTATAAATGTCTGCAGATGGTCAGGTGCTAGGCACCCAAAGGCTCCTATTCACTGTAAGGTCCTGGTTTTCTGCTGCATTTCTGCTCAGTATAAGGTGCGAGCTCACTTATAGCTGCTGATGTACTTTGAGTGGATGATCCCTGATAAGCACGACCACGTACCTGCATCTGCCATCTAGTACATGCATGCTTATTGGTAGGTGATAACATGCTCTAAAGTGCCTACTTACTGGTATGTGCGTTTGAACCAGTGCAGTGTTCCACCATATGTTGCATGTTGTGGAAGACTGCACAGAGTGAGAGGCTGCAAACTTCATAAGGTCAGGTAGAGGACATGTGGCAGGGAATTTTCCAGTGTGGTGACCAGGTGAAGAAGTTACAACAATGCAAGGGCTGTGTACTACTGAGTGCACCTTAACCAGCGCAGTGGCAAGATGCCCATGGCTACCACAAAGACTTGCCTATGGACTAGTCATAACTTTTGAGGCAAATGAAATGCAGGGGAAAGGCCAATGTGCCCCTCCCCAATGGCTATTGCTTGCTTATATCATTTAGTACTGTAGATTTTAATTATTTTTAGGCACAGTACTTGACGAGTATCACTGTTACACTGGATTGAAACATAATTCCTCCACAGTAGGGCAAACTGTGTAACATTGTGTTCACCAATCTCCCAAAAGCACCTGCACTGGCAGGTGAGAAGGCAATGAGACTCCTGAGCATTCATGTATTGGTGGATACTGTTGACAAGGGTTCTATTTGTGTTGGTGTATGGCTATTTATGGCTCCTCCACCTTCCTTCACACATCTGCATTAGCATTCCCAAACACATTCTCCCACCAATTCACTCTCAATCAATCAGTACTTGGCCACAATCACCCACATCCACACACCCTCTAACTCAAAATCTTCTTTCACTGACTGTCTCAACTCCAGACAATCTCAACCATAACATTGCAAGCACTTTCACTAATAAAAAGCCAGACCTCTTGGCTTGCAATGCTCGGGTTACTTTGCGATTATGACCCTCCCTAATATGAGATAGCTGAGAGCAATCACCATGTGAGTTAATTTCCATTATAGCATTTATTTTTGGCATTATAGCATCTATTTTTCGTGAGGCTTATGGAGCAGTGGGTTGTTTGTTAATATTATAGGGCTAGAGCCATGTTAAATCTGGAGGGATGTTAAGATTCCAGTCTGGAAGCTCGGTCGGCCCCCTGCCTGGCTTCCTTTAAATAATGTGTTGTGCACTGTGTGCTAAGTCTGAATCTGGAATGCAACTGAAGTCTGGTCAGCACATGCGTTGTTTCACAGGCCGTTCTTTTTAGGTCCAGCTTGAAACACCTTTAGATAACTACTACTAGCAATACTGTGAGAGGCAAATAGCTCAGCTCGCCTTAAGGCGCTTTATGTTTGAAGCATCATTCATATTTTTATTTTATGGCAAGGCACGGACACCAATATTATGTTGTCCTCACACACAGCAGCAGCTATGGCCTTAATAAAATCACGATTGTGTGCCCATTAAAACAGTGGAACATCTGCCTTTACCCACATTCATAAGCCTTGGTTGGATTTCACTGTCGTTCGTAACATATGGCATTTAACTACAGCATCAACATATGAACATTTCATAGTGCAACTTTCAGAGGAGTCTGAATAGTCAGAGACAAGTTCAGGTCCTTTGTTGGCTGCAAGTGTGTTCCAGGGTCGTAACGGAGCCCCCTCCCCGGGGCTCCAGGGTTTCTTGTTTTGGAGGGGGTCCCCTCACCCTCTAAGCCATGCCATTGCATGCCTTGCAGAATGCCTGCAATGATATGAGAGAAGATGCAGTTAATCGATCGGACAAGCCACTCTGCTTTGCCTAGCAGGCCCCTGCAGTTTAGGGCGGCCCAACCTCACAGATATTCATTGGTCTTGTGCCCTTTGAGCCCAAGACAAATTAATATCTGTGCGATCTGTGAGATGCCCGGGTCCCTTATCAGATTCTGCAGGGAGGGTCCATCATTTTGCATTATGCCACTGTGCGTTCCTGAGTCATTAACCCCTTCCATGCTGATGACGGCCCCTGTCCGTCATGCAACACGGTGGGCGTGTGCTGATGACAGCTGGGGGCCGTCATGAACCCGCCCACTCTTCAGAAGTGCCGCACAGGCGCAGACTCGCAGCCGCGCCCAAGGGGTGAAGCAAATTGGTCTGTTGATTTTTGGTGGGGCAGGTCCAATAGTCTCCCCTTGAAAGATCTGGGAGCAGTTGCTATTGAACTCTCGGTATCCTTGTTAAAGAAAGAGCATCCAAAATAGATTAATCTATCAAACAAACCCTCCAGGGATCGATTTGCAAAAACATAATTACTCAATTGGAAGGTTTGTAAAAAGTACACACATTTCACCAAAGATCCTGCCAAATTCAAATAATATGACGCTCTTGGTTTTTGGGCCAAGCACAAACAGCTAAGCAAAAAGAGGGCCAGCAGGCAGGTGAGGATTTTGCTTATTTACTGCTCACTTGTCTTCTGCTGTATTTGCAGGGAAGGGGCAGTGTTTCAGGGATGGATGGCAGTGGTTTGGAAGAAGGGTGGCAGGGAAAGGGGCTAATTATATTTATACTAACTATTATATATATATATATTAACTATTTTGTTCTTTTATAGAGTTCCAAAGGGAAGAATCTGTTGGTTCTGGAGCTATTGGGTATACAGTGTTCTTGCTGCTGGACTGACAAAAGCCCAGGCCAGTCTGGTGGTATGTACAGTTTAGGGGAGATGGTGCATATATCAAGATCCAGGACTTTATTTGGTCTAGTTCCAGATTTATAAAGTGTCACTTCAAGAGTAGCCTCGATGCCCCATCAAAGGTTGGGCTGTTGCAATCCTGGACAGCTCTAGCAAGGGTTAAATGGGGCCCCTTCAATAAAAGCAATCCAACTTCAACTCATGTCCTAACATTCAATTTTTCTTTTTCTTTTCGTTGCAAAATGTTTTCCACATTTTGGTTTCTTAACTGAATCAAGATTTGTTTTAATACTTTGCCAAAATGCACTTCAAGGAGAAATGCTAAATGTTTCTTTTTGGTCCTGTCATGATTTTGGATCCAGGCATTCATGTTTCATCCTTTTACTATTTCATCTGCATTCCCAATTCAAGATTGCAAGGTTTCTTTTTTTCTTATCAGTTGACTGTTCTGTTTTTAACATGTGTTGTTCCATATTTTACATTCTTCGACATTAACAATGTTCATTGACATTTTCTTTCAGTTTTTCTCTCTTTTTATTTGGAGGTTACTTTGGATCAGGCTTTGATATATGTTAATTTGGATAATGCTTAAACATTTTTACTCTAATGGTTTTACCCCAATCACGTTGGGTTAATTTGGAGCACACTTTTAATTTTTAACTCATGTTTCTATTAAATGTTGTTACCTGACCTTATTCACGCTCATCCTCCCCACCCCTCCCCATGGGGTATGTGAATTAACACTGATTATATTATTTATAGACCAGTTCAACAATAGTGTACCAACTCTCCTCAGAGGACTAAAATTTGCCTAGATATATCCAACACATGTTCTACCTGACTGCAACTGTGTGTTACTGTATTTAAACTCTGCTTTGTTTGTGGGGCGTATGCACATTTCTTGAAAACTATAGCCAATGAAAGGCCACTTGGCTTGAAGAAGTGTTCAGCCTTACCCCGGGATGACTCTGCTTGAGCACATGCTCAGTCTTACTACATGCCCCATGGGCCTCTCCGCTGTCTTGTCTCATGTCCCCTGGATCTCCCTGGACTTTACGTCATGCTCTGCCTGCTTCTCAAGTTCAAGAACCGATGCGCCTGTGAGTGTCCTTCATGGAACATTTGGCGTCCTCCCTGCATCACTACTTCCTGGGTCTTATTGTGTCTTCTTCTGGGTGATGTCCAGCTGTTCAGCGGTGGAGTTTGACAAAGGGAACAGGTGACATCATTAAAACCAGCTCTGGGTTATAAAAAAAAGTAGGGAAAAAGCTAGCTATTTAAGTTTATTGTACTGTGGTACTGTGTGCTGGCTTTACTATTCTGAAATTACACTCTTGGTACTTATACCCTCTAAAAAATTATAATATTTTTTGGGAAAAACAATAATTGGATATTGGCACCTTTGCGTTTTGTGACTGCTTCTGACATAAGGAATGTTTCTAGAATTTTGGTAGAATTTGTGTTTCCTGGATACTTCTTCGAATACAGGTGTCTAAGAGGTTATGTTTCTCGGGTACTTCGTCGAGTGTTTGTGTTGATCACCTACATGCAACTGTTCTTCATCGCACTATTGTTTTTTGATCAGTTTTCATTGTCACTTATCACTAGCTTCATTATACAAAATGTCATTGCTCCTCCTTTCTTCCTGCCTTCCCAAGATGAACCTGTTATTAGCTGGGCAAAGTAGAAGAACGTTTTGGGCACTATGCCAGAACTTGTAGCACTTAGTTAAGTGCGGAGAGGAAAACCCAATTTCTTCTTCTTTGTTTAGTTCTGGAGGGACATCAGGTGTTTTATCATCTTCCTGAACTGAACAATGAAGAAGATGCTAGTCGCAATGAACTTGAGGTGTGCATCAAGAAATTGGACAAACATTATCTTCCAAGAGTTAGAACAGTTTTTCAAGAGATATCACTTTGAAGAAAGGGTACAGATGGCTCAAGCATCGGTAGAAAACAATGTTACTGATCTATGTAAGTTAGACTCTACTTGTAAGTTTGGAGGCACTCAGGAAGAGCATATTGGAGACCAATTTATGTTAGGCTTTAGTATAGAGAAATGCAGAGAAAACATTTGGCAAAAGGATGATCCAAATCTTGATGAGGTTATAACCATGGCACAAAAAATTGAACACTCTCCGGCTTTTGTAGTAGTTATAAAAAAGATAATGGTATAGGCAATGTAGAAAAAGTTAAAAGTATAGCACAACATAAAAATAAGAAACAGTGAGTTTTAGAAGCAAATGGTTTTCTGGAAAGTGTTATAGATGTGATACATATGAATAATGATAAATGCTGTCCTGCAAGGAATGCCGCTTGTAAGGTGTGTGGCAAGAAGGGCCATTATGGGAAAACTTTTAAATCACAAAACAAGAAAAGTAAAGTAAGAAAAGTAGATCTAGTAGATGATGGCAGTGAGAATGCTCTACACTGATTGTAGATCGTGTTACAGGTGTAGAATTATGGTAAAGATCGTCCTTTGGATGTAATAAAATTAAGTGGGTATAATCTAACAATGTTGTTTAATTCAGGGGCCCAAACCTCTCTTGTACCTAGAGAGTTTTATTAACATAATTTGAGGGCTAAAACGAAACTTATTAAACCAGTATGACACTATACCCTTGGCATATGGCGGTGAGCCTATCAAACTTTGCCTAATTTTCTGTGTGAACTGGAGTGCAAGAATTGATTTGCTGCAGGGAAAATGTATGTTTCATGCAAAGGTGACAGTATTATCAACTGGCTACATCAAAGCAATATAGGTCTAATCCTGGATTCAAATAATGAACCTCCTATTAAATTGAGAGAAACAATTCTTATCAATACCACTCAAGGGAAGCAACAAACAAGGGAAGGAAGAATGTTAATTTATGGGTAGGATTCACCATGATTTTCACATTTTTGTGAGGACATACAAACGGTCAGTCCTCTAGGCATGACAAACATTCCTTAGCATGAGTGTGAAAATGCTATTCACGTGGTAAATTTTTACCACTCACTTTTCTTCACTTGTATGCACCATTTTGGAGAGGTCCTGAAGAAAGCAAGGGAAGAGGAGTTGGCCTAACGGCTAGGGCGCTCGACCTCGGACCTCGGACCTCGGACCTGGGGATCTGGGTTCGAGTCTCGGTAACGACGCCAAAAACCTCCTGTGATTCTGGGCAAATCACTTAATCTCCCCGTGCCTAAAAAATGAATGCGTGTCCTCATGTAACGAAACTGGTGCTATGTAAAGCGCTCTGATACCTGATTCAGTTCGGGTCTAGTTCGCGCTATATAAAACTCTGCAAAAAAAAAAAAGCCCACCTTATTTTTTTCCCTTGGGCTGAAACATGTCGACCATCTGATGATACATACAGTTACACATAGTGTCTTTAATATATTATCCACTCTCTAATGTATTTTAACCATACCCCAGAACTCCAAGAATAAAGTAACTGGCAGTAATCTGGAGATATTTTTAATAGTAAATTCACACACTTAGTCGCACATCACATCACCTCAAAAGAACCCGCTCCACTGTAACCAGGTGTCGTAGCACAGCCAGGTAACATTTGGCTGCCTGGCTGTGACCCGATGATGAAGCATGACACCAACCAGGTTGGTGTGTGAGGGTTTTATTAACAAACCTTAGAGGTGCTAACACACACGTCAGACAGTAATTGCTCCTGGCCGTCTCCTTTTGTTTATTAATATATAGTTAGGGACTCATGCGGCCGTCTTATAGTCCTAACTCTCTATTTTGGTTTTGAATTTATTTAACACAGACAATGCTGTGGTCTTCTTCAAAGCATTTAATGCTCTATTGCAAAAACAATATACTATCTCAATACCCACCACCTGGTTTGCACAAATCATTAATCTTGTTGATTAGTCATTTTGGAAGCCTTTTATGGAACCGAAAGCTTTCATGTTGTAGTTCTCACGAACCTTTTATATGGCTGGTAACAGAATGCGATGGTACCTGCAACACCTTGTGGAGGCTCTTGGAGTGAAAAACCAAAGGGCACTTGACCCTTGCAGTACCTGGTGGAATTTCTTGGTTTGATGCTTTTTAACAGCACTGTAAGCATTTCAACAGCTATGCCAGGTTTGTTGAGTTGGAGATGGATCTCAGCAAGTCTCCCGCTGATTCCCTTGAAAATCTGCAGAGGATTCTGAACAGCGACAAAAAGAACTTTATTAAACTTCAATTGGATATCCTTGCAGACTAATGGCAAAATATTTTAGGATTGATAGACCAATTCCAGAGTCAGACACCAGTAACCATGAAGGTGTATGATAATCTGGAGGACCTCCATATAAACGTAGCAAATAATTTAGTATTCACTCTGGAGTCACTGCGGCCATTCCTTGACAGTACTGCAGGGGGGTAATTGAATCTCGCTCAGATAAAACATATAATGGCGCAGGTAAATGAAACATTTGAGAATGCCCTTGAATATGTGGACAAGTACATGGGTTCATCGATGTCAGCTGTGTACGAGGACTGTGTGACTAGTTCTGTAGATGCTGAAAGGAGAAAAAACAACTATACGATTATTTCATTAGGTAGACATTGTGCCCTTCATGAGAAATAAATCCGTGCATTATTGTTTTTACACTACAATCAGCAGCAGGATGTTGGAGTAGATTTCAGGTGCTTGGAAGAATTTGATCAAAACAGCCAAGATGAACACCTGGCTGCACAAATGCTTTAAATAATGTCTTGGCATGGAATGTAATGTTTTGATAGACCTTATAAAAATATGTTCCCTGTGTTTGGTGTTAAAAGTATGATAAATGAAAGAACTGTTGTAAAATAAAGTGCTGCTAATATGGCAAAAATTCAATTTTTGTGCCACTAAAGTTCTAATTTGGTGCTGCAAAATGTGCTAATCTATGCTACAATATTCTGTAAATTCTATTAAGCCTGAATGTGCAATGCCTGCTCAGATAGACAGTGGCCATTTAGGTGGATATAAACCATTCCTACACTCTATTGCAAAAGTGGGAAAGCACCCATTTCTTAACATTGAAATCAGGGGCCATATCATATTTGGGGCCCGATTCACAGAGGGGTAGTGAGGCGTAGTAAAGTTATGAGTGTGGAGTCTCTGCACTTGGGGCGGAATCTCCGCTGCATATACTACAATATTATACAATTAATAACATAGCAAGCTACCCACCCTGCTCCAGCTCCTCTATCCAACTCCTGTGACTCCAGTCTATTTGTTGCCACACGTTGGGCTGGTTACTCTTTTTGCAACCTTATGCTTGTGCTTACTGTGTTGAATTCAGCTTTGAGTGTAGTTTAGGTCTAAGTAACTCAGTAAATCTTTATTTCGACGATTAAAAACCATCATAAAAATACATTTGTACAATAAAAATTCATTAAATTACATATCTGAACTTATGACAAATTAAAACCACAAGGAGTGAAGGGTACAATTCATAGAGGGAAGTAATTATTCTGTACAAAAGTTGGCTAATTTCTTGTGTTTCTCAGTCTTACTGCTACTTTAAAAAAACTTGTAATAGAGCATAAGGTGTACATGTCGCTAGCCCTCTGTAAAAAGAGCAATGCCGCTCTTGCATGACAAAATTTCTGCTTCCTGAGGATGTCAACCAAAAATCTACGCCTAGGGTTTCGATAAAATGAACATAAAAGTACAAAATTAAGGGTGTCCTGCGGAGACCTATTGTCGCAGCCACAGGCACCCTTCTGCTCAATCGTTACAGTATAACCAGAGGGATAAGCTAAAATATTAGGTAACAGATTGAGCCTAAAACGGCACATTAAAAATCTATCATGCTGGTTATACATCAGGAACAGATAGGGTTCCATGCCCTCCCCATTATTAACTAGACCATGGGCTGCTATTGATCTCTTTAAGGGTCCAGCACCAAGTCTAACAGTTTCAAATTTTTCTATAAGCAACTTTTTGACCCTCTATTTACAGCTGATAGAGATTGAGGAAGGGTCACTAAAAAGGAGATGCTCATCTATATTTTCTAAAGCACTTTTAACGTATTTTAGCCAGGGGATTTGTAACCCCTTATCCCTTTGCAAACAATCTATGATGATTTCCCTGCTCAATGCTGCCTCTGGTTTAGACCATATTCTAATCCATGCTATAATTGGCCTCATCTTGACATGGTCTGAAATATATGGAATCCTGAGTTCTGTATGAGCAATTTCGGCAGGGGTGGACTGTGGGATTTTCAGGACTCTACGGAGAAATTTATCTTCCTCTAATTGTAGTTGTTTAGAGTCCCTGAAGCCCCACACCTCAGCACCTTACAGGGCCTTTGCCATGCTAATTGAGCCATATAAAGTCATAATTTGTTCGGGGCACCATCGTCCCAGCCTACGAGCAAAGCTTAATATTGCACCATTTGAAGAGACCAGCTTAGTGCAGTGCTCCTTGACCTGGGGGTTGAATTGAATTTCGCCATCAAACAAAAGGCCCAGATAGGGGAAAGTATTTACTGTGTCCAAGGTGTGTGCCCCTATTTTGAACGCGAACTTATTAGAAGGTTTTTTACCGGCCACCATGACAAAGGATTTCTTCCGATTTACGGACAGGTCTAGGTTGGCCATGAACTTAGCAAATCTGTCCACCAGTTGTTGTAGACTCCTTGGTGTTCGGGCAAGCAGAACCACGTCGTCCGCGTACAAAAGTACAGGGATTTGACGCGATCCTACTTTGGGGCAGTCCACAGTCAGGGAAATAAGGGTGCTTTCCAAGGCGTTAATATAAAGTGAAAAGAGGAAAGGGGCAAGAATGCACCCCTGCCTTACTCCTCCCGAGCAAGGGAATGGGTCAGTACGCCTCCCCTCTGAACTGAAGCGAACCCTGGCCGTGGTGTTCCAATGTAACTCTTTTAAGATGTTTATCAGCCCCGCATCCATACCTATCTTGTACATCATGGCCCACAGTTTAATCCTGTTCACGTTGTCAAAGGCCGCAGCCAGGTCCATAAATCCCATATAAACCGTGCCATTACTAGCTTTGGTATATTTGGCGATTAGCAGGTACAAATTTAGGCACTGATCACTGGTTGATTTACCAGCTCTGAACCCGTACTGTATGTCAACTATAGTGCGGTGCTCCTCAGTCCACTCCATAAGCCGATTCAGAATCACTCGGCCTAATATTTTGGCAGAGACATCAATTAATGAGATCGGCCTATAACATTTTGGATCGTCCCTACTCCCTTTCTTGAAAATCGGTACAATCAATGCAGTGGACCAGGAGCGTGGTAGACCTGATCTAATAGCCGCAGTTAGGACCCTGGATAAAATGGGGGCCCAAAGGTCTATATTGGTTCTATATAGGTCTGGTGGAGTACCATCGGGCCCTGGAGCTTTATTCTGGGTCAACCCTTGGATCGCCTTTGTTATTTCTTCTAGTGAAAAATTTATTTCAGAACTCCGTATACCCTCCCAGCCCCCTTCTTGAATCGCTACCTTTGAGTTGTTATAAAGACCCTCAAAGTAAGCAACCCATTGCTCTGGGAGGATATTGGTGCTAATCACCGGGGAGGTGTTATCTTGAAAACAGGGTCTATTTACTATCCTCCAAAACTCTGTAAAATCCCTGTTTTCACCTGCCTCTCTCAAGTCAGCCCCAACTGCTGCTTGTAAGGTCATTTTTCTCTCCTTTACCTTAGATTTATAGACTTGTCTACAATTGGCCACTTCTACCTTATCCCTTAGATTAGCTTTAAGGCAAACTTTTAAGTTCCTTAATGCTTTGGAGCAACTTGTGTCAAACCATCTTGGTTGTTTAGTACCTTTTCCTGGGCCTTTTGCTTTCAATAATTTGTCAGCCAGTTTTGTCAGGGATCCAAATGTTGCAACTAGCTCAGCTCCTTCTATTAGGGGGTCCAGGCAATCTTCAACTTGTTTTCCACCTTTTTGGATTAGAGTTTTATAAAACTCCTGAGGGTTTATTTTTGCCCACCTTAGTCGCCTCCCCTGATCTTTGGGCTGCAGGCTTATGTCCCCTTGTTTGTTCTTACCCCCCCCCAGCCAGTATGTATTATTTCCATGACTAAGGGGTTGTGATCACTAAAGGGGCTCCATTCCGTACTAACCTTTGTGATCCTAGTTTTAGCAAAGGTAGATATCATTATATAATCTATAGTGGTGGAGCAGCCTCTTCCTTTAAACGTTGGGACATAACTCAATATATATTTACCAGTTCAGACAGTGGATGGATTCTATGTAAATGCATATATTCATCCATATATGTTCCCACTCACTCACCCATCCATCCATTCATTCATTCAACTCAGCCATCAATGTTAAAAGTGACGCACTAGTGGCACAAGGGGCCATTAGTGCCCATTAGTTACTTGCCCCCTCCACATACTGTTACTCACATCCACCTTTTCACTGAGTCATTTTCTCATTCACACACAGAGCCATCTACTGCTCCACTCAATAAACTCGCCAGTCTATGAAAATTCACTATTTTTTTAAAAAAAACAAAAACATTAGCAATGCCAATAGGTACACATTGGCAAGCTGGTGCAATGGTTAATTAAAAAAAATTGGAGGCATGCAGCACAAAATTTAAAACGCTGCCACTCAATGTGATTGCCAATAGATTACAATACAAATATTATGTTTAAAAAAACATTCATTCGTGTGGTGGTTTTACTAGTGTTATTTTTGTATAATGCTCTCAGTATTGTTATTGGTGAATGAGGAAAGAATAAATCACCACCTAAAGAAGCACGCCAATAACAGGCAGTCAAATCACAAAGTCACCCTATAACACCAACTTTGCAAACGGCATGGAAAATACATAACAATCCAAATGTACTCAAAATGTGCAAAATAAATAAATAGCCAATATTAAAAGGTCAAAAAACTGAAAAACAGCACACTTTGAACCAGTTTCTTCATAGACGAGTAAGGAACTATTTTTAGGCGAATGTGAAAAATCCGCACAAACATTGACCAATCACACAAGGTGAAGGGATCCAGTGGGTAAAGTGGGCTGACCCATTGCTTCACGCGGTATGCTGTGGTGGGCAGGAGCAAAATGTGAATGAGAATTGAACCGAAAAATGGACGAATCACGCAGACCAAAAGCCCATGTATAAAAAATGCCACGTATGAAATTTCACAATACCAAAGACAACTTAAGTTGTCTCACAGGCAGAGCTAAAAAAAGTCTCACATTTTGGATTTGTCAATGTTTTGTCGTTCACGCCGTGCTTTTCGTCAGAGCAGTTTGCGTGCAGCCTGTTACGCACAAGAGCAATTTAAGACTTTGTCTGAATTACTGTAATTGTAATTGTATCTATATAGCTCTTTCTGTCCCTGACGAGGCGTCAAAGCGCTTTTCGGTGAGTAGCGCGCTATTCCAGAACCCAAAAAGAATTAGCGGTGGGTTAGTACAGGGAAATATGTTAATTTCAGTGGTGGATACGTGGGTTTGTTGGTTGGAATGAATAGGATAATAGAGGGATAGAAGAGGGCTGTAACCTGTATATTTACTTCAGCAAATGTGTAAGGATATATATATAAAAAAACACTTGCACGCAGAAGTGAGAGAACACATAGAGCACACCATTTGTTTCATTTTGTATGTTGCTCGGGGCTACAGTCATGAGAAATAAAAGAAACATCAGGAGTCAGCTTGTGGTGAGGTAACAAAATAATTTTATTCAATTTGAAGCTGGTGCCATTTCAACAATCCTGCTGAAATCAAACCAGACTGACTCATCACACTAAGCAGAATCTACAGAGGGTGCCTTCAGATGCTTCTGCATGTCCAAACAGAGACCCCAGGAATGCAGCCACCACGGGTAGTGGTACAAGGTCAAAAACTTACAATGTTGGTGAAAACCTGAAAATGTATTCGCACAGCACAAACGTATCAACCCCCACACAGCAAATACCTGGGGGTGAAAAATGTCACCCAGAACATCTCATGACTTTAATGAGCACCCAAACTGTGCTGCAATAGATTAACCCCTTGTGTGCGCCCTATGTGTGACCGAGTATATAGGCCAGACTGCAGGAAGGGGCTACCTTAACTGAATAGGTGTAGGTATAGATGAGTGCCAGCATGTAATGGAAAATAACCCTCACCACTGAAGGTTCAACCGCCGAGCTAGCAACCACAGAACGTTGACTAAGCATGACATACACCCAACGTTTGTAAAATGAGTCTAAGACTTTCAGCACACCTGTTTCAGGTAAGAATTCTGCTAAGGTTTTTACCTTACATCTTCCCTGTTTCTCTGCCTCTGCTGTTCAGCCAGTGAGAGTGGAATGTTGGTGTGGACGGTGATGTCATTAGAATGTGTGGATTGCTACATCAAATTCACAGGACGCCATCTTTGAAATTCTAGTGCTTTTTCCTTATAGGCCTGCATTTTCGTTTCTTGAGAAATGCAGAAATAAAATGCACCTTCATAAGAAGCAGAAACGTGGACTACTTTCGGGGGGAATGGATAGCAACTTGCATTCAAACTGTGGGCAAAAAGAGCTTGGGGGCTTCTAAGGAGGTACAATATGGTGGAAGCGGCCACCTAACTCTGTGCTTGGTAGTGGCTTCCTCACAGGTTGAGAAGACACACTGATACTAATGTGTTGGATTCAGTGCAATTTGCCCAACAACATGCAGGCCTCCTTCTTGATCACCTCATGGCCTTGATGGAGTCTAGATGGATTTCATTTCTGCTGCAATTAACTCAAATGGTGAAGGCTACTGAAATACATGAAGGGTTGTATTTGAAAAGTGAAAGAGACCTTTATGGGTCGACACACCTCAGAACTTTATAGTCAGCTTATTCCTTGTGACAAAGATTAATGGCAGGTTCGGAGATGTCACAGGTAATTTCTTGTTCTCTGTCACAATAAATGATTTGTTTTGTGCATCTTCTGATACAGTCAGTTTCCATCTTTTTTAGGCACCAGAGTGCTTGATCATGTGGTCCATCACTTACTGTTTGTCAAAAACCCTTATGTCTACTAAGTCAAGGAATTGACACAAAGCCCCCAAAGGTAGAGATTTTGGAAAATAAACTTAAAAATGCATCATTTAATTTATACAGGAGTGCTGGTTACTACCCTTTGGATATTTACGCACAATCATGTGTTACTCAAACATAAATTACACATATCGTAATGTACAGGTCTATGCGTGTTGTACTCATGTACATGGCTGATGTGCAACTATTTTTCTAGCTCTCGCTGAATATATAATTTGTACACTAGGGCTGCTTCTGATTAATACAGTTTTGGTAGCGTGCCTATATTTCTGGTATCTTTATCCCATGCACCAAAATTATGTCTACTGTACAATGCACAACTTTCTATGAACTTACTAAGAACGCCTGTTTTATATACTTTCTGCAAAACATATGCCAGGGCCATTTCTGATTAGATAAGTATGAAAAACACATACTTGAATGTTTGGCCATATCGAAATAGTTACTGCTTTGTGGGTGGTAAGCTAATATGCATGTATTTTCTCTCAGGTCACACCATTACGATCCCCACTGGGTCACCCACTTCAAATATAACCTATAATATGCGTATCGTAGGCATGACTTGTGTATATACAACACATAATTGTTACTTATGTGTGCACATCACATCTTTGTGAATCGCATATCTTATATGCTTAATGACTCTTTCTAGGCTTAAGGCTGCCTTAAGTCTTGTTAAAGATGTCATGAATTCACTTCAGTGTTTTTACTCTTTTTACACCCACTGCTTCTGGGTGGTAACACTGACCCAAGGTGTTTTCTCAAATAGTATTGTCTTTGACTTTGCATAAATGAAATACTGATTACCATTATTTAATTTCTAGGCACCCACAAGTGCACTAATCGAATCAACAGGAGTTAATGACAGACTGCAAAGCACTTCTTTAGGTCATCATCTAAGGGTGATACATGTACGTCTAAACTCTGGACCAATGGTAAGACCTGTGTTGGCATTTATATTGTTTAAGAATCCAAAGCAAGCTAAATACAGTACTAAGCAATAGTCCTCAAGAGTGGCGGAATTCCACCAAGAGCAATAAGTATGGGTGAAATTCCACCATCCGCAATTACCCAGAATTGTTACTCCAGACCCGATAATTCTGGGTCCAAAAACACCAGATCTGTTTTCGCTGCTACAGGGGGAGTGGCTACTGGCAATACAAGCAATCCAGCCCACCCCTTACCACAACACCTACAGCAGCACGGGGGAGCAGACAATGTTCGTCTGGGCAGGCTGAAGCCTGCCCTAACACCAAATGTCTCACCCACACGCTCACCAACAGTCCCACAGACACTTTCCGCCTGCTTTAAGCAAAGTTATTACCCATTCTTGTGATTGCGTGGATACAGGCTAGACCAAATTCCCCACACGAAATTCCGCAATCCTTTTATGAATAGATTTCTAGCTCAGGGAAACCTTGCTAAGAGGTTCAGGGTTTTCTTTCAATCACCCTTACTATGTCATTGACAATCAAAAAAGTAGGAGACTCCACATCTGTAGTATTCATTGATGAAATTATGGACTATGATGATATGATATTTTATAATTAACAGTAAACAGCTGATCTACTACAAAAAGAAAATTACACTGCCTGATATACTACCTAATGCTGGAAATTATCGGCCATTATTTTACACCAAATACGTTTGCTATTTACAGAAATATTACCAAACTATTTTATGAGAGCATTTAGACTGTAAAATGTATATCTTGGTGAAAGCAGGCGTGACTCCGTCACTTGTAAAAGGTCTACTTAATATAAAAAGCATGTGCATTTCTTAAAAAATATCTTACTTTCCTGCTACAAAATTTGAAAAACCAGCAAAGAAAAGCTACTCCTTGATTAAAGCAACTCCAATATTAATATGATTGTGTTTCCAATTTATGGGAGAAGAGCTGTTCAACAAAATAACATAAAAAGAGATTTTAGATCTTCAGCAAAAGCCTTCTTGGAATTAACATATGAGCACTGTATATAAATGTTGGGATCCAATCTATAAAACAAATTCTAACATATTTTTTATATATAAATTGAAATGTGATTGTGGCCAGGCATATTTAGAATTGGTGTATCTAAATGACAATTAAAATATGATGTTTTTGCCAGCCTTTGGATAACAACATTATTTGCATCTTACTTTTCAGGAATACCTTCCACTAAAGTAAATATTTTGAATATTGTTATTTGAGCCATACATTATTGACGTTTACAGAATTGTACAAATATAATATGGTACAGAATCTCTTCTTCAAAAACATCAATCTACTTTGTACAGAATAGCAGGTCTATAGTTAGAAAAAAGATGGAGGTCTTCTCTTCATGGGGTGCAAGAGAAAGTCTAGTCTTTCTTCTGTTTCTACAGATATGGGCATGTCAAGAGCAAAGCCACATTTCTTAACTAATGAAAGCTTTCGCTATCTCATTCACACACGATTTTGAACGAAAGTGCACCTTCGTTTTCTAGTATTCACTCTTAAAAAATGTTGTTCCCTTAACTTTCCCTTTGGAAAAACCAGCTTTAAATTATTCTTAAACACATGATATATTGATACTTTCTGTCACGAAATAGCCTTAGGTAATACGCTCTATAAATAAGGGGGGTGCTAGAACAATAAAAGTTGTGCTCTCATCAGTCCCTATTTAGGAAAAAAAGTTAGAATAAAAAATTCCCTTAGAAAATGGACCTGGGTCCTTGACTAATGTACATATATTCCAAACACAGACAGTTCAACTTGTGCTCAAAATGGAAAAAGGCATCGTAAAACAAGCGATGTAATGACATACAGAATCCACTATTTCTATAGAAGTTTTGACATCTGCAATCCATGTTGCCACTGTAAAGAGCAAAACATGTAATCATAAGTGATTTAATTTGAAGATAAAGATTTACACTCAGAAAGAGTCAGCATTTACCACTCACTGTAGCCTTTTTGTCCAACTAGAAATTATAAGAAAACAATTGAACTTGTAAATATCGGTCACAAGCTTGCTATCTTATGCAGAGGCCTACGGCATTTGTTTCACCTGATTCAATCATTTAATTTCTGCATTTCAGGTTTCCACCAATGCTGCAGCCCCCACAACTTCACATGCAATACTTTTGTCTGAATGACTTGTGATCAGACCTGGCCATTTGAGGCAATCAATACTATTCTCAAGGATATATCTGCATTTGTTGAGTGAAGAAGGGTAACAAGAATGTTAGTGGGCGTTAGTAGGGGCGTGACATCACATACTTTATCAAATAACCAGTACAAGTTTAGAACAGGCACAGGCATCGCAGAAGGCAAAAAAACTTGGCAGTGTGCCAAACATTCCAGTAAAGCTAAAGGTATCATTCTTTCAACAACTCAACATGTACAAATAGTAAACTCCAAGACAAATACATAATCCCAGTTTCTAGTTACTACCTTCTTTCTCCATCAATAAATAGCCACGGTTGCTCTTCCTACTCTTTAATTTATCTAAAACTATAAACCCTCAACCATAGTGATGTCCAGTGACTACACAATTTATATATTACACAACATCTCAAATGATCCTCTGAAGACACAGGAAATAGAATTTAAAATAAAAATTCTGCTAATAAGGCAGCTGTTCCAGATGTGTCTGACACTTCGAGATCTCCTTTAACTCTTGAGAGAAGAACAGTCTGCTTGGCGAGTACAAATGCAATTTGAAATCACTGTAAGCCTCGAAAGATCTCTTCTCCACTCCACACTGGAGCAAGCAGTCAGCCAATGGCACCTTACGTCAGCATCACAGATCTACGGTCGCGACGCCTCCTTTCATAGAGTGGTGGAGTCCATCAGTGAGTTTGGTGCTCATATGTTAAAGAAAAAGGGCAAGGTTCTCTTTGTGCAGGCAAAGCAGCCAGATTGGATCTAAGATTGTCATGTGAGGTGGATCTGATCCACCCTGGAAAGATCCACCAGATCTAAGCTTCCGTATATGAAAGTGTTGTCCGTGCAAATCCGTGCCTTTTCAAGAGGCCTCCTTCTCTCTCTGGGCACACCGACTCAGCTTCATCTCTGCCAACTGGATATATCGGATAACATTGGTATCTAGAGGAAAGCAAAAAGTGCAAATGTTACTAACAATGATGCTGCGACAACCAAATTCTCATTTAGAAAAAGATGATTAACATAGGTTTGGTTCATTTAGCATAAGAATATCAACGTAAGACAAATTACTGAAAAGTGCTTGATTATCATTGAAAATCAGTTGCAGCTATGGGGCCATATTATGTAAAGGGCACATTTTCCCTGTTTGCGCCCGGTGCACCATAAAACAGGTGCACCGGGCGCAATATAGAAAGTGTGCCCTATTACATGGAATGCGCTGCCCCAAGGACAGCCGCGAACTCGCGCTGCGCCCAGGGCAGCGCATTCAAGTAAAAAACGAAGCAGCTGCTTTAAAGCCACTCCGTGTTTTCACAGTGCAGGTGGCAACCCGCCAGCACTTCTAAAGTGGGATAACGATCCCCTTGCAGGCGGGTGCAGTCAGTGACTGCACCCGCCTGCAAGGGGATGTCTGGGGAGTCGATAGCACCCTCTTTCCCCTCGCCTGAGGGCTGCTCTAAGGGGCGCACTGACAGTGGGCCAACGTTTAGGTAGTGCACTATCAGTACACCTCCTGAGAGCTTCTTTGCCTCTGCGCTCCCATCTGTAATACGGGGTGGGCACAGAAGCAAAGGCATTCCCTCATTTGCATGGGGCACAACCCGTGTAAATGAATGAACGCCCCCTGAAGATCGTGCTGACGCTTTATGTGCGCCAGGGGCCGCACAAGCATCTGCGGTCCTTTCTGTAATACTAAAGTGCCCCAGGGGTGCGCAAAGCGGGTGCAAACGCACGTTGCGTCCCCGGGGCGCCTTGTGTTATACGGCTCCTCGTGTCTGTCCCTGCATATTTTAAAGTAACATTTTCCTAGGTTCCTCGGCTGACGGATTGTGTTTTGCAACATTAGAAGTTCATGAGCTCAAGGTCCATGCTATGTCGATGTTTTTTTGACAGTGCAGAAGCAGCCCAATGTATTTTCTTATTTTTGCATTAATACAACGTACAGTTTCATCTGTGGAATAAACCATATGGTATAGAGCCAGTGGAAACAATGTGCAAGGATGTTTTGTTTGGAAGCTAGAAGATTGATTTGTTTATGGTGCAAATAACATTTTAATGCTGCCTTTTGCGTAATCGTTATGTTGTGCCATGGAAGTTGTGTGCTTTCACTGTCCAGAACTTTACAAAAGACTTGCTATTTCAGGCAGAGTCAACCCTTTACATCATTTCCGAGCACTGGGATCATTTGAGGCAATGCCCATTTTTTTCTCTACTGCTTATGAGATGCTGAGGGTTAGTAAGACATGTTTTCTTAGGCTTTATTTTTACATTTTGCATTGCACATTTTAAAAGAGCTGCTTTTGTATTTAGAGAGAGCATGTGCATGGTCTTCAGTATTGGGACTTGCGATTAATAATTGATTATTTGACAAATATGCTATGATAACTTAACTTAATTTCTTAACGGCAAATTGGCACTATTGCACTTATTGATGCATTTGTTTTAGATCCTAACTAAGCTTTTGCTTTGGGTAATCAGAACATTGTTATTTAAACATATTTACAACACTGAGATTAGTTGTACTAGCGGTCTCTAATGATCACAGCTGAATATTTTAGCTGAAGATTCTCCCTTTCCTGCAAATTAACCCTCCTGAATATTAATTGAGTAAGAGCGTCAACAACACTAACATTCCAACACATGAAAAGATACAACTCAGGATCATATAAAAGTCTGAGTTGGTTTGCAAGTGTCATTAATACCAGTATCATTAAAAATATTAGTATTAACAATACAATGATTATATTAATTATTAAGCTGTGATTAATATGGATACAAATATCGGACTGCATATCCTATGAAGGATGTCATAAAAAACAGTTTTTCTATAGTCACTATGATCACAACAGAAACAGCAGTTGGTTTATTGCACTTTGTAAATTAATAAAAATGAAGTAGCTAATCCAAAAGACCCACATTTTTACTGCAAATTAAACCCAAAATTGAATTTAAATTTCACATTAGATGAAGTAATTAGAGCATTGCACAGGAGTAAGTCCGACAAAGCACCTGGTCCGGACGGCATCCCGATAGATTTGTTTAAGTTCAATGTCACACTATGGGAGCCCATTATAACGCAGGTTTTAAACGCAAGCTGTCAAACAAAACTGCCAGAAACCTGGGGTAGGTCACTAATAGTACCGATCTTTAAAAAGGGAGATCGTCAGAGTCCGGCCTGCTTCGGACCAATCTCACTATTAGACTCATTGGTGAAAGTGGCGGGGCGAGTGATTTTAGAACGTTTGCAGGAATGGTCAGAAGAAAATAAAATTTTAACTGACCCACAATATGGTTTTCAAAAGGGGCTTGGTACCATAGAGCAGTGCTTAAACGTATCCCTACTCATAGGAAAATATACGAAGGCTAAGAATAGTAGACTATACATGGTCTTTGTTGACCTAACTGCTGCCTTCGATTCAGTAAGACATGTAAGACTATGGGAAATCCTTGAAGACTTGAAAGTGGACCCCAAATTATTCTTTTTCTAAGAAATCTCTATAACAGCGCTAAGGCTAGTGTGCATTATGGAATAGGAGGGGTACAGCCAACTTTCCCGTCAGAAGGGGGGTGAGGCAGGGCTGCGTGCTTGCCCCCTTTTTGTTTAATGTGTATACAAATGGATTAGGGGAAGCACTAACAAAATCTACACATGATTTCCCCCACGTTGCCGGTCGGCCCATCCCGGGACTTCTTTATGCGGATGACGCAGTTATGTTGGTGAGAACTTAAGTTGCCCTCCAAAAGGTCCTAAATGAATTATTTGTTTTTATGAAGGATCTAGGCCTATCTATCAACATCTCTAAGACATATGTCTTAGAGATAGGTATAGTAATGAGATTTGGTCATGGACCCAAGAAAGTGAAAGATATATTTGTAGAGGGGCAGAAACTAAATTCAACCAAGAGTTTCTTGTACTTGGGCGTTTTGTTTAATCAAAGCGAATCGTGGGCCCAAACCATAACTGCTAAAAAACTGACTCTTATCCGGATCTCGAATGCCCTGATGGGGTTCTCTATGAAATTGGGCCGGAAACCCCCCTCGGAGCTGATCCAAATTTATAAAGCGAGATGCATCAGCTCCACGATGTATGGAGCAGGGGTTTGGGGGTTTAACAAACACAACAAAGTTGCAGCAAGTGGAAAATTCTTTTTTAAGATTTATTCTGTCTGTTCCCCCGAGTACGTCAGCTTTTATTTGCCACGAAGCGTTGGGCCTTTCTTTTTTATCCGATTTAATTAAGATGGAACCAATACTATTGTGGCATAGTGTCTGGGTTAAGGAACAAACACAGTTAAATAGGGATATTATCGCTGATTGCCTCCTACTTGACAGAGTGCGTAAAATACCATGTATTAGTTACGTGCGGGACTTTATGACCGATTTGGGCCATGCAGAGTATTTTAGAAATCCCAGCTCCATGCAGAAAATCTCGCTGGAAGCATTAAAAAGGGAGGAGCTAGGTATGCTAGAAGAAGCCATATTGTCTAGCGAACTCGCTAAACCTACTGTTAACCAGCACCAAATTATTGTAACTCCTTTTGGAATGGAGTCTTATTTGTCATACGTTCCTGCTACATTTGCTAGAATGTTATTGATTAGATGCAGGTTAAATATATTTCATAGAATGGTCTCGTGACCCAAATTTAATGATTGGTCCAGACATCTTGAGCAGTGTCCATGTGATTAACATTCATGCCAGTCTACAATCCATACTGTTTTTTTCTGCAAATTTTATTCTGAATTGAGAAATTGAGAAAAGTGTGGCTGGTCCCGCTTGTAAAAGCTTATGGATTAAGACAGTGTCGCCCGACTTTTTTAAAACTACTACAATTAGAAAATGACCATGCCGTTTGGAGACTTACCATGTTCTTAAAGAGAATATTTTACTTAAGGAAAAGGCTAAGTAATACTGTTGAATTATAAATTTTTATCTGAATGGTCCTTTTTAAATTTCTATGGATTAACCTTGTTTGTTTTTGTTGATAGCGTTGTTTGCACAGTACGAAAGCTGCCAAACTGTTTGTAATATAATAATGATTTTTTTTATCTGTGCTTTTATGATTGTAATTTTGTAACGATCGAATAAAGCTTTTTGAATTTAATTGAATACTTATAGAATTCCAATAGAAGCCCAGGTTAGATGTGCAGGACATCTAACCTGGGCTTCTATTGGAATTCTATAATGCATATTAGCAAGCCCATTATGGCTGTTTTAGCAGCAGTTTCCTGCCGCTAAAACGGCGATAATTTTAACGAGCTTTTTGCTAATATGGCCCAGAGAGAGACTAAAAAAGAAAGGCCCGCAAAAAATAAAGAAAGAAGACATTACGAAAAATGAGACCTAAACCAGAATGAAAAATAAAAGTATAGCAGCACTTTTGTTTGATTTGATACACATAATTATTACAACACCCTAGTTCATCTGAAAACCGCATTCAGAGAGACCCCGCCTAATACTGTGGCTTCATTTAGTCGTGGCAACAGCTATGTCCATGTTGCAACCATTGCAACATTGCAACTTCATTCCATAATTTAATAAATGTATTAATGGATTTTAAATGTATTTGTTATTATAATTATCTGATATAAAGCAATTCCAAAAATTCTGAATTAAAACAATGAAACAAATCTGTTTTTTGCAAAATTAAATATGAAAGTTACTCTTAAAATTAAGTATAACTTAATATTTTTTTACTTTTAATTCCTAGGTCTATGTATGTACCTGTTATCAATCAAATATTTTAACAACTATAGCTTCAGGTTTATATTAATACATGTTTAAAAAATACAGAAATACATCTAGTTTCTTCCAGAAGCCTATCCTAGCTGATCCTCACCCAATAGCATTTCTTTAGTCAGTTCAACACAAAGATATCCTCTGTAGAATCCAGTTGCATCAAAAAGGAGATTGTAATAAAGAAGTAACTCACGAATACTGAACCCTTTATGTCGAGAAATCTATTTATGATTTGTGTATGTATATATCTATATATATATATATATAAAAAAATATATATCATATATAATATGATACTGTAACTATAAACAATTTTTACAAATACCAAAAGTATGAGACAGCTTACCCCAAAGCTAAATCTAGCATATAGCAAATACTGTAACACCAATATTAAATGTAAACCTAAACCAAACTCTATCCTAATATTGACTGTTCACAAAGCCTTATGGGTACTCTCACATAGATCCTGATTTTACCCTTGACCCGATCAACAACCAATACCCATTATATTAATAAAGAAAACAATATCTGCTTACCATGTTACTTATTCTATACCATTACCAACAAAAATACAGAACATTTGTTTATTTGACAAACTTGCATAGCTGACTATTAGTTTTTTAATTATTGTATTGTACTGTAATTGCATTTATATAGTGCTTACTACCCCTGCTGAGGTGTTGAAGTGCTCTATATATCGGGCAGCACACTGCTCCAGAACCCAAGATTAGTGGTTAGTCCAGCATTGTTGATTGCTTTTAATTATTTGTATTAGTCTTGTGTACTCCAGTAAGCCATTCCATGCAGTCATTGAAGTTTCTTTATAGTTGACTAAGTTAATGGGGGTTAGTTGTGATCGTTAGTGGGGAGTATATGAACTCATGCACATGGTTGGTGGGAGAAATAGATGAGTTAGAGAAGATTCAAAAGTGCTCACTGCTGCAGTGCCTTGGTTGTCTTCGTGCCGCTCAGTCACCCAAATTGACAGTTAGTTCCATGAGCATTGCCAGAGTTGACCTATGCCCGCCCTATTGAATTTGAAAACATAACCAGAAACTACTTAAGGTAACAAAACATAACCAGAAACTATTTAAGGTAACAAAAGGATCAACAACAGTGTTTGGTGTCTGTTGATACTATAAAGCCCTGGTAAATGGCTCATTCGGTATAAAGCACCCCAGCATGGGCGTCCGCGGGGGCGGGGGTGAGATGGGAGGGCAGAGGAAGGGGATCCTGGATTTTTCACTTGCCCTTTAATGAGTATGCCCCTGCTCTTTGACATCATGTCAAAAAGTCTCGGAGAAAGGATGACTGTAAAATTATGCCCCTCCCCCCACCTGAAAACAATTCTGCAGACGTCCATGCACCCCAGTACAATTATAGAAGCTACTGCTAACTATGCAACGACCATGTTGCAGAACTCATCCCAGTTGGACACCCCTAATTAATCTAACAAGCAGTAGGTCTCGCCTTTGGGACCTTATAAGTGTTTAGCCATGCAACAGTTGATGTTGCTGCACCAAGGATATTGTGCTGGATAACTAAACACTTATAAGGTCCCAAAGGCGAGACCTATTGGCTATGCCTCTTGCGAAACTAAAAGAAAGAAACAGCCCACGAACAAGTGAGTTTGATATTGGCGTAGGAGACCGAGCGATGGGAGAGATATCTATGAGGCACAGATGAAGAAAAAGAAATTACAAAATGAGTAGGAGACGGAGGAGAGAAAAGTCGATATAGACACGAGAGACGTTGAGAGCGGAGTGAGCGACAGGAAGAAACAAGGAGAGTCTGAAAAGTGAAAAAGAAAAACAGAGTAAGGTTAAAAGACAGATGAGTCTTCCAAATAAAAAGAAAGAAAACACTAGCGTAGATAGGCTTGGATAGAGCGGAGACACCCCTCCCCCGTGGTTGCAAGTCTGAGGCTGATTCATGAAAAACCAGGCAGAGTAGAGCAACGCACTGAGCATTCGTAAACTCAGCGTCATAACCACTAGACAGCTAAAATTGAAAAGAGAGCAAGTGAAACGGAAGGAAATCTACTGAAAAGTCTGTTTACATTGAAATAACTGACCTTCGTTGCAGGACGTAAAAACACCTATGGGCTGGAAATCGGTATAATACCAAGCACTTATGTCGTGTTGGTGGGCTCTGTAAAAGAAAGACATCAACACAAGGAAGGCCCATGCAGCACTACAGTAAATGCTTGTTGCTGGAGACATGGCAAATGTAAACAAGCGCGGGCGCACTAATTGAAAACAGATGGCGCTGCTGCTCGCTCCCTCAAGGTGGATGCTGTACATGCACGAGTACTCATTGGAAACAGTACAGTACATGCACTAGTTTTCCAAAAAGGAAAGACTAATTCCAAGAGGTCATCTCCTAAGCAGCGCTTGCGAGCTGCACTAGGCTCGACCTAAAAAGCAACCAGGTCCAAGCACTGATTAACAAGCAATGCACACTGGAATGACTGATAATAAAACATGATAAATAAACAAAGAGTGAACTTGATGATTTTGGGTGCAAAACACTGATACATGTCACACCGATTAGGTCTTTAGAGGGGGACGACTCAAACACGTCGCTTCCAAATACCAAATCGTTATGAGTCGTAATCTCAGTTTCGGGGTTGGTAAGCATTTACCCACTTGTAAAATGGGATTTGTATATTAAGACATTCATTTTTGCAGTCACAAACACTGAATCCGATTGTTTGCGACCATAAAACTTCTTCGCACATCTGGCCCAAAATCCCATGTTTCTAACACAACAGTAATAGAAGTAATATACATAAAAGTAGCAGGAAAAGGAATATTGGAAATATTTAGGAAAACATTATGGCCATCTCCACATACATTAAGATATGCAGTTTCAACTTTTTTTTCACAGAATTGGCTCCTATTTTAGTAGTAGGTGCGATCGCACTAAACATAATGTTGATGCTGAAGAAATTAATTTAACTTCAGTACACCAAAGAAGGTGTTCCAAGGTGTGAATCTCTTCAGATTGAAGTTGAGCTGATAAGCATCCAACGATATGGTTCCACTGATCTACTGAAGAATAACCACATAATGAAGCTACTCTTGAGTGCCCTCTTCCCTACCCCCAAGGAATCATTGGACAAAAAGGTATAAAGGAATACTAGAATTAGGGAGGGGAGTCAGAGATAGCGATGAGTACTGAAGTGGCTGGGAGAAGAGTTTACAGCCAACTGCAGATCCAACAGCTTTGTAAGGTATGCGGGAAGCTGGCATGGATTAATGGAAGTTAGTTATATATCATCACAAAGCTGTTAGAAATTGAGGTTTCTGGTTGGAAGAGTATACACCCTGTCCAAGTAGGAGCCACAATCTTAGTCAAGGTATGTCAGATACACAACCTAAATTAACCTGTGCTAATCCTCTGGTATCTTGACACAGAGAAGCCAGGCTTAATTTAAGAAGCAATGTGTAAAGTATTTGTGGAACAGTTGAATTATAGTAACACTGTGAAAACACCACAAGAAAACTCTATCTGAGTAAAACAAGACCAAAATGATAAAACTCCAATAAGTAGAACTTCAGATATGAGTTTCTAAAGAATAAACTGCAATATAGTGCTTAAAACTCAATAGCGCTTAGGGGTAAATCCAAAGTTTCAGGCCGACCACAATGGAGGGCATGCCAGCTACAGGACCCACGTAGGACCCACTATAAAAGTACCTTGGATGGAGCAAGCGTCGGCGTTGAAGACTTGATGCGTCAGATCTGATTCATGTGGTCGTGTCAATGCGACAAAGTCAGGCTTCGCAATGGGGTCCCATGTCGTTGTCGAACTCCTTACGAAGCAGGAGTTGCGCCGTCGTCCAGCCTCGCAGTCAGGACCTCGAATCAGCACTGCGTCGTCGTCGAGCCTCGTAGGGATGTCCTCAGATAAGCACTGCTTTAGGGGTCGAAGGGCACTGTGTCGGTTCTGATTGGTGCAAAGTCCTCACTGTAAGAATTTAGCAGAAAACCAGCTACAGAACCCACTTTCAAGGCCACTGACTGGATTATCACCTCTTGGAAGGGCAGGACTCACAGTTGGCAGAGTCCAGCATGTAGAGCAAAGTGGAAGGACGTCTTTAATGTCCCTGAGACTTCAAGAACAGGGGGCAAGCCAGCAAGCCCTTAGAGAATCTTGGGTTCAAGGATGCAGGGAGCAGATTCAGTCCTTCTCACTCCCAGGCAAGAAGGAGTAGGCAGCAGGCCAACACAGCTGAACAGGTAACAAAGTGGCAGTCCCTCCTGCAGCACAGGAGCCCTGCTTCCAGTAAGAATGCCCTTGGTTAACATAGAGTTCCGATTTGGTGGTGTCATGGGGTCCAGTACTCGAACTCAAATGTGCCTTTGAAGTGGGGGAGAAATCAAAGAGTCCTTTGAGGATCACAAGGTCCCTGCCTTTCCTGCCCTGGCTCCAGACACACTACAGAGGGGTTTGTGTGGGGACAGGCCCAGCTCTATTCAGGTGCAAAGGTCAGCTCTTCCCTCCCAATCTACCTCAGGAAGGCCCATCAGCCTGGTGATGGGCCATCAGGATGCAAATGTCACACCCTTCTCCCTTTGTGTGAGTGTCTAGAGGGAATACACAAAGCCCAGCTGTCACCCAACCCAGACGTGTATTCAGAGACAAGTGGGTGGTACAATCGGTGCTGCAGGCCCACTAGTAGCATTTAATGTATGGACTCTGGGCACACATAGTGCACTTTACTAGGGACTTTTAAGTAAATAAAAGATGTCAGTTGTGGATAAATCAATGATACCATGCTTTGAGAACAGAGCGTATGAACTTTAGCACTGGTTAGCAGTGGTAAAGTGCCCAGAATCCTAGACCCAACAAAAAGGAGGGCAGAAAAAGAGGAGAAGGAAGGCAAAAGGTTTGGGGTAACCCTGCAGAAATGGCCATTTCCAACACAAGCCAAATAATATGAATGAAAGAATATCTGCAAATTAGGAAGGCATTTAGACAAACAGAGCGTGCTATTAAATATGTTTGGAGCCTTTGCAGCAATTGCTCTGATTTTTGTATTGACTGCTGACATTTTTCGAATAAATATCATTATTTGGATGCACATGATTTGAAGACGAATAATACATAATAACTAACCACATGCAGTAAAATACCAACTATTACATATTTCTACTGTTTCCGGGAACCAGGATGGAGCTCTGTATTCACTTTCCCCCCTGCAAATAAGAGATCCTCCGACAGGGTTGTCTGACTCCTACCACTCCCTATCTAAAAGAGCATAACTTGTTAGACAGGAGAGTGAGAGGCACTTGCTGGTTCTCCTTCTCTCCAAAGAGGGTGTGATGCATACCTTTCCCTTGGGGGCTTTGGAGATATGCCGGATGTGGTTCACTAAAAGGTGAGGAATACAATAAAAATTCAGTAAATCACTTCTCTCCTGTAAGACTGCTGTGAAGGGACAAGTGAGATAATGTTGGAGTGATCTGCATTTCTGCATCTATAGCTTAAAACAGGCCCTTAATACTCCTAGCAATTTTAACTTTTGTAAACTGGAATTGGTCACTGGATGAGTAATGCTATACTCAAACTTATTAGTTTGGTTCCATTAGTTTTCCACACAGGTATTTTCTAATTATGCACGCAACCCACAATGAGGTGGAATTTTCATTGGTAGTTGATAGTCAGGATCTCGGGCAGATGCCTCACACGTGGTGTCGTGTTATGCATGTTCATGTTCCTAAGCAGACTCAGTAGTTATGTGAATAAGTACTCACAGTCTTGAACGAATCCATTGAAAACTTGAACACAACTTGTGTTGGCTGATTTCAGTGACCAGTTAGCTCAAGTGAAGTACAATTTCTTTTGGAGAGGAAAAATGAAGAGAATTGGCTATTGGGATATGGCATTATGTAAACTCATGTACCTTAAATTCTGTCAAATAGGCAGGTAAATATAACCGTATAATGCAGAAGGGGGATGGGAGCACACTGCCTCTCTAATACTGCTGCTCTCTACTGAAGATGGGCTCAACCCAGAAACACGTGTCTATAGATATACAGCAATGTCTGCACCAACTTTGGTGAAAAACTCCAGCTAACTATGAAGTAAGTTTGAACTGTGCACTGCATTTACCAGGGTGTAAAGGGGCAAACTGTGCTGGGACTGTGAGGCAGTGTGCTCCCAACCCCCATTCTGTTTCAAATGCTCCCTTGAGCCAGCAAGCTGACGAGCTTTGGAGATGCACCTGTGTGCCTGTGAGTGGTACTGTGACCTGATAGAAACTTGGCAGCATTTCCAGCAACCCCAGATGATTTTTCTATGCTCTCTAATACTACTGCTCTCTACTGAAGATGGGCTCAACCCAGAAACACGTGTCTAGAGATATACAGCAATGTCTGCACCAACTTTGGTGAAAAACTCCAGCTAATTATGAAGTAGGTTTGAACTGTGTACTGCATTTACCAGGATGCAAAGGGGCAAACTTTGCTGGGACTGTGAAGCAGTGTGCTCCCAACCCCCATTCTGTTTCAAAGGCTGCCTCGAGCCAGCAAGCTGACGAGCTTTGGAGATGCACCTGTGTGCCTGTGAGTGGTACTGTGACCTGATAGAAACTTGGCAGCATTTCCAGCAACCCCAGATGATTTTTCTTTGCTCTCTAATACTGCTGCTCTCTACTGAAGACGGGCTCAACCCAGAAACACGTGTCTAGAGATATACAGCAATGTCTGCACCAACTTTGGTGAAAAACTCCAGCTAATTATGAAGTACGTTTGAACTGTGTACTGCATTTACCAGGATGCAAAGGGGCAAACTGTGCTGGGACTGTGAGGCAGTGTGCTCCCAAACCCCATTCTATAACCCTATAATGCATATGACCAGGGAATTCACATAACTTATCTTTTGGTTTCGAGAAGGTGGAGGAAAAGGAGATATACCTTCATCATGAGTACAAACAAAATCCCCCCAAAAACCATACCTGAATGCCGCCAATGCTGCGTCGCCTGCCGCATCCCGCTCTTCTGCCTTCAGGCGCCCAGACTGCACTGCGGCCAATCCTGACACTGCATGAAAACAGTAACAGGATTGGCCTGAGTGCTGGCAACTTGCGCTCCCAGGCAGACTGGAAGACTGTGCCTGCTCTCTCCAGCCCGAGAGAGCTTCATTGGGCATGAGGGTTTGGTCGGCCTGAGATGGCGGACCAAACCCTCATGCGCAGTGAAGGGAGTGCACTAACATTCCCTTACCAGCAGTATCGTCGAGGACCCACCCCCAAGACTCGTCGGAGCTCGCTGGGCGGGTCCACGGGATTAAAATAAAACGATAATGAAACATGTTTAAAACCCGTTTTATTTGAGGGTGGTAGCAGGGGGGCAATGCTCCTCCGCTCTAATGGAGGGGCTGCCACTGGACATGGATAGCGTGTGTGTGTGTATTTCCTTACGTTTCCGTGTAAATGACTTATCAATATGCAGTGGCGTATCATAAAATGGGTGGGCCCCCTGCACAATGCGAAGAGGGTCCCTTGAGACTCCCATACCTGCAGGGTTTACGGGGGGCCTGAAGAGTTGAGGGCCCCCTGCGCAGCAGTGGCTCAGCTGCAGGGGCCATGTTACGCCCTCATCGATACGCAGTTTCAATCCTCGTCCTCCACTGTGAGAAGACCTGGCAAATCGCCCTGAATGTGGAAAACTTTCAGCGTAAACACCATTGCAAGTGATGTTGACAGGTTGTGCCCTGAGAGTTAGAGAGCTCTCTCTGCCTGTACTCTTTTGGAAAGAAGTGTCAAACTGTGTTTACTCGTTTGGCTGTCACTGAACCAGGAGAGGAAGGAAAAGAAACACACTGTGTTGTAAAACCTAGCATTTAATGCAGTGTTTTCCATTCCATACATGGTTTCATCGTGTTAATGAGTTCATTAGGGTGACGTCAGAGCTCTCATGACTCAGCTTCTCCTTCTGAGTTTGAACATTTCACAGAGCAGCTGCTGAGAGGACCATGTGACTACACAGAGTATTGGTGCGGTCTGTGATGGAACAATGTGGGTCTGTTGTGGCTAACAGTGAAGGAAAGGAAATAAAAGTGGGCAGGCAACTCGTCCAATAAATATTGCTTCAGGTGTGAGTCTCTTCACATGCTTAGCAAACGTTGCACAGCTTAAATAAGGACTTTAAAAAATAAAAGGTGTTTGAGATGTATGCATGAAAATGTGCTGAACAACAGACAAGAAGGTTTATCTGAGATGACAGAGACTGCTGTGTGTCATGCCCGGGAAGGCTGGTGCGAGGGGGCACGAGTGAGCATGGTGTATCCTCTTGTGAGGCTGGGATAAGCAGTATGTTAATAAAGTCCCTGGTGGAATTTGCATCGACTATTGCTGGGATACTTGGAGGGGGATACAAAGAGCTCTGATGTGGTCAAGTTCTTATCTCACCTGATCTAGACCGTGTGAAGTACAAAGGGCAGTGCAGGTAAACACATTGAGATGCTGAGGAATGTACGGATGACCCTGTAGTTCAAATGTCATTCCACCCTTGCTGAAAGTTTAAGCTGTGCAACATTCAAAATAATAAGTATTATCATCAGTAACATATAGCGATCTGTGTGAGACTCTGTGGCTGTACAAAGAGCCATCCCTCCAAGTTGGCTTGAGAGATATAACTTTGAATACAGGTCAAGCAATAGGCTGGTTACAGTGCACATTGCTTGAGGAAATATATTTCTACAGAATTTGAAAAGGCATGTTTGAGGAGGGGGCCACAGAAACCACCAACTCGTTGGTGTGGCTTTCTCCCATCATGCTTGTTGAAAAGCACAATGATGAATTAGGCCTGTGCGCACACTAAAGCTACTTTGGTTGTAGTTTCATATTTTTGAACTTTGGTTGTTGTTTCATATTTTTGACACTTATTCTCAGGGCTGTTTGCCATCAGTTTGTGCTCCTTGAAGAATCTGGAGCAGATTTATAGTTTTTTTTTATTGCATTTTAGTTTACTGGAACAATGGTCCTTATAAACAACCTACACTATACGCACTTCACCATACAAATAGAGCTCAGCTGTTAATCTGGACGGGACAATACGATTTCTGTTCAGAAGTTCAACAGCATTTAATTGCCAAACTAAGAATCAATTTCAAAGGGAGACCCCGAAGGGAAGAACCAGTGTCAGATTTTAGAAGAGCTGACATGCCCGGCTTTGTCTCTACTGTGAACAGAATATGAGTTGAGTTTTCTCCTTTTACATATTGTGCTTCTTATTTAACTAACAAACCCCAGAGAGTTGTTTCTAGTTGTCAGATCAATTTCAAGAAACACGCTCATCTCTTCAGAGTTGTCAGAAATCCAGTATTTCATAAATAGCCAATATGTGTTTTTTAGGGATGTTATCAGCCAAAGACGAGGGACTGTCCAAGACTTTGGCATACTAGATACTGAAACCGAGTCATCGGGCCTTGTAGGGAAATTCATCCCCCTGTATGAACACCCTAGGTTCTTTTCCTTTATGCGAGTGGAATAACTAACACATTTTAACTCTGGTCAATGGAGGCTGCTAAACACTGCCCAATGCATGTGCCGTGGCTTAAAAATGATAATAAATGGTTAATCCAATTGGCGTCTGAATCTATGATATAGTCACACTACCATGGTGCATAAGGTGCACTAGTGGCCTAAAAATCAAACGTCGCATATGGGCGGTAGTGTCACTGGAGCCAAACTATACCTCACTGATGAGCCCTAACTAGGGCGAAACTGATTCTGGGTTGCTTGTGTTTCCGTTCACGGAGGACCTGGCCTAGCAGTTCAGGCTGGACTGTTCCCACTGGAGTAGGGTGAAGGCTGATTTGCCTACAGCTGGGTCCATATTGATGTGGTATGGTGTGCAGAATAACAGTGGATTGAGGTGCAGCAGAGTAATTACCAATGGCTGAGACTAATTCAAGCATTTCATCCATCACTTTGTTGTATACTTAAGTGCATTTTAAGAACAACCAGCAGCCAAGTGGCCACTGGAACTTGTGCTGAAGGAATAGCTGGAGTGAGTGATTTATCCCATAAAACTGTTGGGTGACCCTAGCAGTTTGAAACCTTTAGGCAGGAAAGAAGGTGTATATCCTGCACTTAAAGAAAATAGGGACTTAGAAATCTGTGGAGGAACGAGACACAGTGTCTAGGCTATCCAAGAAGGAATGCTTAGCAGGGTCTCTACCAGAAGATATCTGGGCTTTAACAGCATGTCTGGCTATGGCTCACAGCCTCATACGTCTTAGCTAAAAAAAAAAGTCTGAAACTACAACTCAAAAGTGGGAAAAGGGGGCAAGGTGATTCCCATGATGGAGCAAAATCACAGGCATGGATGTCAAGTTTGTCTCACTCAGAGATTTCAGCTGCCAAAACGCACAATTTACGGGGGTGGGCAAATGCTAAGGGGCAGATTTATGAGGCCCTTGCGCCTCTTTGTGCCGCAATTGCGTCACTTTATTTGACGCAACGGCGGCGCAAACAATGCACCCTATTTACAACGTGACGCATCTAGGAGATGCGTCACGTTGTAAAGCCCTGCGCCATAAGGAGGCGTTCCTGCGCGGGGGGGGGCGTTCCTGCGCAGGAACGCCTCCTGAAAGTAGCTGAGTGAAATCTATAAGATTTCACTCAGTCACTTTCAGGCCAATGCTGCGTCAAAACCCTGCGCCTGCTTGAAGCAGGCGTAGGTCTTGACGCAGCATTGTGAAGATGGGGCACCCCTGAGCCTTGCTGGAGCTGCGTCGCGCTTGCGACGCAACTCCAGCAATGCGCCCCCTTTACAGCACAGATGCGTCACATATCTGTGCCCTTTTTGCCCCATGGTGCGCCGCATTGTAAATGCGGCGCACCATGGGTGGCGGAGCTGTGGCGCACTGTGGCGCACATTAACTGGCGCATCCCTGGGGATGCGCCAGTTAACATAAATCTGCCCCTAAGTGTTTGCCTGCCTGGAACACTTGTCTGCCACAGTGTCTTGAATTACCCAATAGAGTATTTTATTTTGAATTCCATCAGAAGTTAAAACTCTTGAAAAGGGGTAGATCATTGGGTTTCATGCAACCAATGTTTCATTGAAGATGGCCTAAAAATGCATCTAGGATGGGGTCTAACACATTAAAAGAATACCATAGGTGCTCTGTATTTTCATGTTGGTTTTTGACATTGAACCGTCATTAATTCATATCTCAGGCTCCGTTTATCTGCTTTTTGTTCTTTTGGCCTTCTTTTACTTATTAGATATGTTTTCTTTTTACTAAATCAGTTTGGGAAGATTGCCAGTTAGTTTCTTGACTTCATTGTTGTTTTGTGTCCACTTAAATACTTGACATATATTGTCTAATTAAAAGCCTGTTACTTTATGGCACAAAAACCCTGGG
This sequence comes from Lissotriton helveticus, assembly GCF_964261635.1. Lineage (NCBI taxonomy): Eukaryota > Metazoa > Chordata > Amphibia > Caudata > Salamandridae > Lissotriton > Lissotriton helveticus. The sequence goes on along the minus strand of NC_136070.1, from coordinate 127,407,261 downwards.
TAAGACATGATTTTCTCATTGAAAAGCAATTTACTTAACAAAGAACTAGGGGGCATATTACCAACAACTAGCGATAATTTTTGTCTCTAACTTGTTTAGAGACAAAAATTATCGCCGCACATCGGCGATTTTTATCGCAGATCAACCTTGCTATTAGCAAGGTTTATCGCAAATGCGAAAAAAACGCCCGCAATGCATGAATATCGCTGAAAAGTCAGCGATATTCATGCATTATCGAGCAAATGCTCTTAGCCATGTTATCCACCTCCCATTGGATAACATGGCTAAGAACTGCTCAGGGCAGGTGTTAGCTTTTGGAGATATTCGCGCTTAGCGCAAATATCTCCAAAAGTTGGTAATAGGAGATAGCGATGTTAGCGACTGTTTCCAGTCGCTAACATCTTGGCACGCCCACTTTGCATATCATTAGTGATAAATATCACTGACATGCAAAGTGGGGCCCATGATGGTCGCTATCTCCTATTAGCTGTCGCTAACTGGTGTTAGCGACAGCTTGGTAATAGGGAGATAATTTTATCTCCGCTTTCTTGGCTTTTAAAGCCAAAAAAGCGGAGATAAAACCCCTTGATAATATACCCCTCTATTCCTAACTTAATAGAAATTCATATCTTGCCTTTTATAAAATCAATAATCTAGACCTTTCAAGGACCTCTTAAAAACCGTGAAAGAAACTTTACTGTGAAGGTTGAGACAGAACACTTCCTTCATAATGTCAGGGGGAATGGAATAGCATTTGAAACTTTCGTTCTGCTTGGCGTGGCATTCCAATTTTGCAGAATGCCTTCTGGGCTAGAATCATCTTCTTCAAGTGGTGGTGTAGCATTTCAAGGCGACATTTTTTTTGTAGCAGATGTGTAGATGTTCAAGGACACAGTTAGCCAGTGGTTGAGATTCTGATAACTAAACTGATTATGTTGTATAACATATACTGTGGTTTCTTGAGGCAGAAGGAGCAATAAAATATACTATGTCCTGGTTTAGTATCTGACTGCTTCGCTACAGCAAGACCCCAATACAATAAAAAATGTGTGAATTCCATTTTAAATTTATATACAATTTTGCCACAAAACGAAGTATGGTAACTTGTACCAGGGTGTGGAATTTGTATGGCCTGGCAAACAGATAAAAGTGCTTGGAAACTTTGAAAATGGACATTGTTTATGTGTCTGCTTTGCTCCTATAGGTGAAAGCCCATAATGTGCTACAGTGGATGTTCACACTAACAGCGTGGGGTGTTATTCTGTTCCATTCTGATTCAAAATGAGGCGTTTCCTGTGTGATCCATTGCCAGAGGAGGAAGATGCCAGCTCAGATGAAGAGATTGAAGGGGAATGGGATTGAAACTGTTGACCCGCCAACCTGAAAGGTAAGCGCTGCAGTCCTGAAGGTTACTTGTGGTTTTTTAAAGTTGTTGGCACGCGTGATTGGCACTACTGGGTTGCGCTTATTAACTTTTATTTTACCCATTTTAAATGCTCGTGGCTCTTAGCCGCTTTACTTTTGATTTAAATCGCCGCGCTGTCTGAGAGGGTAACGGGGTTTGTTAGGACATTGCTAGCACATAAAAATTGGAAACACTCACTGCTGCTTTAGCGGGCCTTTAGCTGCTTCTTCCTGCGAGGGGGACATCTTGGGTGAGGTAGTGCCGGTTGCGGCAGACATCTTGGGTAGCAGTCTAGCTGCTGGGTGACGTGATAGGCACACAGGAGCCCATTTAAACCTGCCATTATGCTAGCGCGCAGCGTATGCGCGCAGCGGGCGCGCCATGGGCACGCCGGAGGCTCGCCAGAGGCAAGCCCATCTATGCCCATCAAGGACCAGACGGGACCCGGGGCCAGAACCCCTGGTACGCGCATTATATATAGCAGAGGTGAGCTTCTGGAAATAAACTTGAGACGCTCACCACTTGAGGTGGGGAGCGAGGCGGCGCTCCGACAGTTAGGACTATGGAAGGCTCAAGATAAAAATCTTGGCCGGGCTCTCACTCATAAAGCTGGGATTGTGCACTATGGGCTGTTAAACACCCGCTCTCTCCAGAAACATAGTGGAGAGGTGTACTCACTGCTGGAGGATGGGGAATTCGACGTGTTGGGGATCACGGAGACATGGTTGGAGGATTCCTCGCTACCGGATCTGGTGGCTGCCCTACCGGCAAGCTTCTCGGTCCTACATCGCAATAGAGCGGGAGAGAAAAGAGGTGGAGGGGTGGCACTTTTCTTTGCTGACCGTATGCGTGGAGAAACAATCTTGGCCGAGGATATAGGCGGGGCGGAGGTTCTAGGTGTTAAACTTAGACTGGGGACAGATTGCTTAACTGTCCTGGTAGTTTACCGTCCTCCCTGGGCCATGCCGGAGTTCCCGGACTTGTTTTTGAAACTGGTGCAGGACATGCGCTCGAGGTTTGATAATTTGGTCATCCTGGGAGACTTCAATTATCATTGGGAACTTACCCCAAGAGAAGGGCAGGCTGGCCACATTGACGAGGCATTATCCTCGCTAGGTTTAATCCAACAAGTAAGGGGACCGACACATGTGAAAGGTCACACGCTTGACTTAATATGGACGTCAATGCCGGTACTGGGACCGACGACCTCACAACCGTGTGTCTGGTCGGACCATCGCTTACTGAAGGGAGATCTCCTGATGAACTTACATAAAACGAAACCGGCAGAAGGCCAGAGGCTGGTGAGGAAATGGAAGAACATCAATGGAGAAAAGATGGTGGCACATCTTCTAGCGAATTCCTCTCAGACCCGTTTAGTTAACAATCCTGATGCCCTCTGTAGTAACCTAGAGGAGAGGCTTCTAAGTGCGGTCGACCATGTGGCGCCAGCACGCAGGGTCAATCTAGTAAATAGAGGTCGGAGGTCCCCTTGGTACAACGACTCTCTAAGGGAGAAAAAGAGAGCCTTGCGCATGACGGAGAGAGCTTGGCGCAAAGCCTATGATACTAAGGCGAGAAGTATCTATATGCTTGAATTAGCGAATTATAAGCGGGCAATAATAGCTAGGAAGGCGGATTTTTATGAGGAAAGGATCACCACAGCTATAGATCCTCAAAAGGAAATCTTCCGAGTCCTAAATGAACTCAAGAAAGTAAAAGAACAAAGGAGTTCACTTTAGAGGACTGCCAGAGATTTCAGAACTTCTTCACCAGCAAAATTAAAGATCTTACTTCGGAAATTGCCTGCACTCCCATACATGCTTGCCCCCCACTGACTATGTCGGCTAAAAAGCTGGTGGATAGACCGCTGGATTTCCTTCCTCCCATTACGAAAGAGGATTTGTCCCTGCTCATTGGGAGAGTTAAGTCTGGCTCCCAGGCAGACCCTTGTCCCCCTGACGTCTTCAAACTGGCTATGCCAGGAATAGAAGAGGAGGTGCTGAATCTTTTGAACTCATCTTTAGCATCAGGAAAGGTTCCCACTGCCTTTAAGGAAGCAAGGTTGATCCCTTTGCTAAAAAAGCCTGGGGCAGACGTGAAATGCCTAAAAAATTTTAGGCCTATTTCCCAGATCCCTTTCCTGGCCAAAGTGCTGGAACAGCATGTTTTGGCCGACCTTTCTGACCATCTAGAAAGGAACGGTCTGTTGGAACCAAACCAATCGGGGTTCCGTGCAAATCACAGCACGGAACTGGTCATGCTGTCCATCATAGATGAGCTCCGGAATAGGGCAGACAAGAAGACACCCGGCGCCCTGGTGCTGTTAGACCTCTCCGCGGCGTTTGACACCGTTTGTCACAAACAACTCCTGTCGCGGATGAGGGACTTCGGCATCCAGGGCACAGCCCACGCCTGGTTTGCTTCTTTTCTACAAGGGAGGACACAAAGAGTTCAGCTGGGAGAACTGCTCTCTACTGCAACACCAATCTCTTGTGGAGTGCCACAGGGGTCGGCTTTGTCGCCCCTGTTATTCAATGTATATCTTCAACCATTGATTGCACTCCTGAATCAGATGGATTGCCAGGTATACAACTATGCGGACGACACCCAAATTATTATCCAAATGGATAATACGCTTGGGGCGCCAGCAAATCTACAAACCATCTTGAAGCATACAGCTAATTGGATGTCGCTGAACTCCCTAAAAATTAATCCGGACAAGACGGAAGTTCTACCTATTACAATCGCTGGCAATCCATGGCATGATGGATTCTGGCCGAGGGAACTTGGACCGCCCCCGGAGCCGGCAGGGGCTGTAAAAAGCCTAGGCATCTATGTGGATGACAAGCTTAACATGCGGAAACAAGTTACCACGGTGGTAGGAACTTGTGTTGGCTTGCTTCGTCAACTCAGAAAAATTGCGCCATTACTGTCCCATTCTACACTGAGACGGGCGGTTTCCGCTATGATCCTTGCAAGACTGGACTACGGCAACTCGCTCTATTTGGGTTTACCCCCAAAAACTCCTAGACAAACTTCAGATGGTGATGAATGATGCCGCTAGGCTCATTCATAAGAAACCCAGGAGCACGCATGTGTCCCCACTTATGCGTGAGCTACATTGGCTCCCAGTAAGGCAGAGGGTGCTCTTCAAAGGGTTATGCATTGCACATAAAGCTCTTTATGGTAAGGCACCAAGATACATTAAGACCCGCCTGATTCAATATAAACCTGCCAGGGTGCTAAGATCTGCTGAGGCAACTCTTCTCATGCAACCTCGTTTCAGATTGGCGACAGTGGGCGGTCGTGCCATCTCGAACACCCTCCCAGGGGCTTGGAATAGTCTACCGGCGGACTTGCGCAAAGAATCTAATCTGCTGTCCTTTCGGAAGAGGTTGAAGACTGTTCTTTTCCAGAAGGCCTGGGGAGGGCTATAAATTTCTGGGAAGTATCTTTCTTTTTGGCTTCCTGCGGTGCTTACTGGACAAGCGCTTAGAGACCCCTGGGTTATATAGCGCTATACAAATCGAAAGAAATAAAATAAATAAAATAAAATAAATAATAGAGTGAGTAGTGGGGTTCCACACTAGATGCTGTTTCTATAAACGCTGATTCTATGCAATTGTAAAATCAAACTCTTATGTAGTAGTATTGTCGTATTGATTGTCAACGTGCCTGTTTGTTACAAGTTAAAAAATCAAAAAATACTAGACCTGGAGGTTTTCCAACACACAAAGTGCTTGCTCTATGTTCACCTTATACTACCGCGCCGCCGGACCCCAGGGGTGTCGACTCAAGGGCTGTGTTTAAACTGAAAGTGTTGCAAGGTAATTATGAACAACATGGCCGGCCCTTGGGGTTGTAGGCTGAATGCTGTGTCATCATGGAATTGTACAATCAAGGACATTAAAAAAAAAAAAATGAGGCGTTTCCTACTGAGGTTGTTTCATGCTCCAGTGGTCTATTGACCACCACTTGCTTTTGAAACAAAAACAGATTCTTGCATGCACAAGGGCAGCACAGCAGTGAAAATATTTTTGTGGCGCTCACAAAGTATTATTAATGTAGTCAATGCACTATAGGTTTAATGTTGCCTTTTATGGCCAGAATAAAACCTACATTTTTTGGATCTCAATTTTAGATTGAAAACATTCTGGGACGAAAGACTGCTTCTCCTAAGAGAGTAGGGTGAAGGCAAAGTTCGACCTAAAGACGATGAGAAGTCTGTGCTCTGTGCCCTGATTCTGTTTCGCATATTATGATGCATGCTAATGAAAAGCAATTGATGGAAGCATTGATGGAGGTTTCTATGTTAGGAATCATGTGATTCATTGATAAAAGATGGCTGAAGAAGCATAGTTTGCAAACGGATCTGTAACCATCTGCAAGGGTAGACCTAAGCGGTCTACTGAAAATTATCCCACGTGCCACATACACCTCAACTACTGTGCAGCATCGCTAGATATTGCCGACAATGGCCAAGCAGATATGACACATATAAAGGTTGTTTGAATTTAATGATTGGAGGGCATGGACTCAGGTGGGAATGTTACAAATTGAATAATTTCTTCTAATTATAAGCATTTGCAGGCTGGGGAAGTTCATTTAAATCATATAGACCAACCCTGTGCACCAAGTAAGTAAGTTATGGTGGACTTCTAAGATCTGTTAGGTTCATTTTTATAAGTACATTCAAAGCATGCATACACGTTTATATTATCTGCTTACTATTCTAAGAGTCTGGTTGACAATACTGTTTGTTTTGGTTACGCTGTGTATTTTGTGAGAACTAAGTGATTGAGGAAGTTAGTGGATAACAGTTTCACCTTGGTGATGGACACTGTTGGAATTTCAGCAATGATAAATATTGGTAGTGTGTGTGAGTAGAGTGATGAAAAGGGGCTTTGTAAGAGTACTGAGAGTCTGGCTGGTTTACTGAAGATGTGCACATCAGGGTTGACATGTCACTTACAAATTTTCGAAGAACTGTCCTTGTGTTCATATAACTCAGGGCCTTATTCAGACTTTGGTAGGCAGGGTCCTCAATCACAAATGTGGCAGATGTCCGTCTTTATAGTCAATGGTACTTTAAATAAGGCAGATGAGACATCTGCCATATTTTGACAGAGTACCGCTCCTGCCAAACTTTAATTAAGGCTTTAAATGAGCCAAAATGTTTAAGGATTGCATGTGTATTAAATTAGCGTGACGCTGTATTAATTATCCTTAATCCTGGAACATGTACACCGTATAGAATGGGCCTGTTATAAATATTCTATATTTGATGTATTTCTTTGGCCATCAGAGATATTGTTTGTTTCAGCCTGGTCAGATGGCCATGGGAGGCTGCCACCTTGTAGATGATGCAACATGTCTTTAATATACAAGGTGTGAGACACGCAAGGGTCCCCCTCCCTTCAGTGTCGGGTGCAAGCCCTGTTTCTGCCTGTACCTGCAGAGTCAAGCAAGTCGGCACAGTGGCCTCCGTGCTTCCAGACTAGTTCCCTGAGAAAGGAATTTTGCCCGCAACACCTTGAGGCATTACACAAGTTTATGTGGAAAGCACAATACCATATATTTGGCTTGGTACCTGGGTCTCCATCTCTGGCTTTCTGGCCCTCCATTGATCTAGACCAGAAAAATTCAGCAATTACTAGCCTTTTCTCACTTTACTGTTTCCCCTGAGACTAAAGAAAATCAACCGTCCCAAGGCTCAGCAGGTTCTGAACCATCCCAGGACTACCATGTATTCTAGATTCTGACCTACCACCCTCAAGTTTTCTTAACAACTCATTTGACTAATGTCATGTATCCTAAGAATAACTTATTTAATCAATACCAATTGCAATAGTATGGATGCTATTTTTCCATGTAAAATTATAGCTCTGCTCCAGGACCTCATCCTCACAAATACTGATGCCACACTTATTCTTTTGACTGTTTCCCCTATGTAATTTCCCTAATCAGGTTTCTCCTTCTGTATTGATGCCTATCTCATTATCATATTATGGCTGTCTACCTATGACAATATAGCTCTGTGTCCTACTTAAGTTTTCTGTCAGTATTAATACCTATTTGGTTTGTATATTATTGTGATTGATCCCTGATGCTCAGATCACATTGATCTACGTTTTCCAATGAATTTGCCAATTTGGAAGATATTCTCCTCAAATCCAACAAAAAACCATCACTCTCATTGTGACTGAAAGGCAAAGGATGTATAAGGATGCTTATGAGGGTATGACATCATACAAATATATGAACATAGAAAAGTTGATTGAAGACAAATACCATAGCTCAAACAAGCACACACAACACAGAAAGAGGCAAGAGAGGTGCAGAAAGAGGAGAGAGAAGTGCATAAAAAAGCAAAAGAGGTGTTCAAAGAGGCAAGAGGGATGCAGAAAGAGGCAATAGCAGCGCAGAAAGAAACAAGAGAAGAAAGAGACAAGAAAGGTGAAGAAAGAAGGAACAGAGGTACAGAAAGAGGCAAGAGTAGTACAGAAAGAGGAAAGAGAGGTGTAGAAAGAGGCAAGAGAGTTGCACAAAGAGGGAAGAGGGGTGCAGAAACAGGCAAAAGGGGTGCAGAAAGAAGCAAGTGAGGTACAGAAAGAGGCAAGAGAGGTGCAGAAGAGGCAACAGAGTTACAGAAAGAGGCAAGTGAAGTGCAGAAGGAGGGAAGAGAACTGCAGAAAGAGGCAATAAAGGTACAGAAAGAGGCAAGTGAAGTGCAGAAAGAAGCAAGATAAGTGCAGAAAGAAGCAACAGAAGTGCAGAAAGAGGGAAGGGGTGGAGACAAAGGCAAGAGGGGCGCAGAAAGAAGCAAGACAGGTGCAGAAAGAAACAAAAGTGAAGAAAGAAGGAACAGAGGTGCAGCAAGAGGCAAATGAGTGTGAAAGACATAAGAGGAGAACAGAAAAAGGCAAGAGAGGTGCAGAAACAGGAAAGAATGGTGCAGAAAGAGGCAAGAGGGGTACAGAAAGATGCAAATGAGGTGCAGAAAGATGCAACAGATGTGCAGAAATGAGGGAAGAGAGGTGCAGAAAGTACAAGAGACTTTCAGAAAGAGGCAAGACAGGTGCGGAAAAAGAAAGAAATGTGCAGAAAGAAGCAACAGGAATGCAGAAAGAGGCAAGAGAGGCACAGAAGGAAGCAAGAGTGGCTTGCACACCATTAGTACCAATACTTGTCGCTGTATTTTTGGTAACGTTTGAGCTAGAAACAAGGCTTTTTTTGTTCAAATCGTCTGATTAGAGAGCAGATGATGAATTATGTGGCTAATGCAGAAAATGTACAATTGTGCAATAGTTGGTGCAGCCAAACATTCACATAATTCAAATGGCCCTGCTCATACCTCTGACTAGGTCCACAAGTGCTCCTCAGTGATTCCTTCTTTTTTTGTCTCACTAAGTTCATAGTTGAGCTTCTGTGGAAACGAGAAAGACTAAACCAGAGGTTGCCACTCCACAACCAAGACTACCATACCACATAATTACTCTCCATAACACATAATCCCACTCTACATAATTCCTATACACTAAATACCACATACTTTCTATCCACATAATTTCACTGCACAACATACCACATAATTCCACTACACACAACGTACATCCACAACACTCCAAAAAACATTGGTAAAAAACATTTGCATTTACAACGCCAATAGCTCTAATTCTCGCAAATGCGAAACCTATTACTTTGCAAACACTTCTTTAACTGATAGTCGTGTTTGCAGAGTGGTGGAGAAAGGGTGCTGGGCCTCCGACCAGCGCTCAGGAATTCCACTGCGTAGGACTTACAGGAGGTACCAGAGGGCTTCTTGGCCCTCAAAGTCCCACAGGAGCAAATTAGACTTCATCCTCCATCCCGCAGTCTGCCAAGAGTTGCATTTGCAGAGTGGTGGAGAAAGGGGGAGGGCATGCCCTCCAATGATTATTTAGCAATCCCACTGTGTGGGACTTATTGGAGGTAACAAGGGGGGTAGTTGGCTCTCAAGGACATCCTTGGGGGCCAACTACCCCTCCTATTACCTCCAGTAAGTCCCACATAGCAGGATGGCAAAATTCTCATAGTAGCCCACGCCCCCTTTGCCCAGCACTCTGCACACGCGCTCCCTGGCGTGCTCTTCGATGGGGACTGAAGTCCCCTTCGCTGCTGGGGTCCTCTAGAGGCCAACTAGCCTACCACTTAGCTCCAGTAAGCCCCACACCGTGGGATTGCTGAGAGGGGGACAAAGGCCACGCCCCCCTTTCCCTGCCACTCTGCAATTGCGCCCCCTGGCGCGTTCTAAGTTGGGGAATTAAATCCCCTTGAATATTGAGGGTCCCTGGGTGCCAACTAGCCCACCAGGTACCTCCAGAAAGCACCTCACAGCTGGATTGCAGAGAGGTGATCTGAGGCCACGCCCCCTTTTTACACCACTCTGCAAACGCTGTTCCTGGTGCACTGCTGCTCGGGGGATGAAGTCCACTTGTGACCTGAGGTCCTCAGGACACAAGAGGACCTCATTGCCCCACCAGCAGTGTGCCAAGAGGCATGTTTGCAGAGTGGTGTAAAAAGGGGCATGGCCTCGGACCTCCTCTCTGCAATCTAGCTGTGTGGTGCTTAAAGGAGGTACCTGGTGGGCTAGTTAGCCCCCAGGCACCCTTAGTATTCATGGGGAATTCATTCCTCAACTTAGAACGTGCCAGGGGGCACGTTTGCAGAATCATTCAGGGAGAGGGCAGGGCCTCCGGCAAGTTGCTGGTTTCTTTTTTTGTTATTTTCTGGCTCCCCTTCCCTTGGCCACTTTTGGCCCCAAGGACCCCATCCTCCGGGACCTGGTAGCCTTGTTCTTTTTTTAAAAAACATTTGGGGAGGGGAACTGCGTGCCCCCCCCCCTCCAGAGGCAAATTATGGCCCCGGGGACCCCATCCCCCAGGGCCTGGCCAGCCTTCTTTTTTATTTCTTTTTTTCTTATAATCGGGAGGGGGTCGCTGACCCCTCTCCCCAGGGCCAATTATGGCCCCGAGGACCCAATCCCCCGGGGCCTGGCCACCTTTGTTTATTTTGGGAGGGGGGCTGCATGCCCCCCTCCTGAGGCCAATTATGGGCCCAGGACCCCATCCCCCGGTGCCTGGCCAGCCTTTTTTTAATAAATTTTATCGGTGGGGACCCAGTCGACCCACTCCCGGGCCACTTCTGGCCCCGGGGACCCCATACCCTGGGGCCGGTCCTTTGCGTTGGGGACCGTGGGGGGGACCCCAATGCCCCCACCGCCCCGCCGGCTCCCCGCATCCTGCGGGAGTCCGCATTGCTTTTGAGCAATGGGAGCTGCTGAAATGCAGCTCCCCTTGCTCAAAAGCAATCTGCTTTGCTTCATTGAAGCAAGAGAAGGTTTTCCTGCTCTCGCTTCAATGAAGCAAAGCAGAGTTTGCAATGACAGGGTCGGAGCCGTGCTCCCGTCCTCTCATTGCAAACAGCGGTGTCCCAGGGGTGGGCACCCTGAAACCTTGTGGGACCCCTGAGCCGGCCTAGGGGGTCAGGGTGTTTCTACCCTACACCCTTTTCTTGTTTTTTAATATTTATTTGTAGGTCTCGCATACGCAGTGCAAATATGCTGCATAGGAGGGCCTTTAGCTGTCGCTCTGCTCATTTTCAAGCACACACTCGTGCTTGTGGCGGCATCCACCTTGAAGGAGCGAGCAGCGGTGCACCACAAGCACGAGTGCAGTGCTTGAAAATAAGCAAACTGCTCTCCCAAGCGCGCAAGCGTGCCTCTCTCCTCACCCACATGCCCCGGCCACTCACTCGCTCCTCCCTCTCCGTCTCCTTTTTGCTCGCGCACTCACAGAGCAGCAGCTTCGTTCTTTGGGTTGGTTGTTCCCATCACCGGAATCTGACCATCACACTAATTCGCCATCGGAATCTACCTTGCACCAAATCGCCAAGCAGCTGCTGCTGCTACCCCAAACCCCCATCTCTGTAGATAACAGCAGCACGTTCTGTTACAGCCGAGACAGTCTATCAGCGCCAGGTCTGTATCTAATGCTTTCATCCATGGACCGAGAACATAAAAGCGTAGAATCAGAGCACGATGCAGCTCGAGCAAAAGTGTTTGCGCCAGGCAGTAACATGTGCAGTCTAAGCAGCCAATCAGCATGTTGAAATTCCATGCAAGTACTAGGATTGACTTAAGAGGCAACATGCTCCAATCTTAGGTCACCTTACGCATTACAATCCCTCCTACTCCCAGATGACTCCTAGAATAGATTCAGCCATAGGATTGGTTGTTATGCGACCCAGAAGTTCTGGAATTAAGGATACATGTGTCCTATAAAGCGCTCAATAACGGAGAAGGGACGCTGGATTGTAATTACAAGCGGTCCGTGTAAGTAACCGACAGGTTGTCTTCTTGTCTGCTTAATATTGACTTATACTAATAATAAGAGCAATAATAATAAATCATAACGTTCTGTTTAACTTTTCCTAGTTACGAGCACGCTAGTTCTTTATCTGACATTTTGGGTTTTCTACTTGATCCACTTGTTAAAGGGTCACTTGGCTAAATTCCATTTGGGTAAATTCATATGCACGATACCTGTAACTCTGGCTTGGCATTAGGGATGTACAGTATCAATTTGATTTGGGCTCAATTGATTCCTTTTGCTGATTCTGATTTCAGCTGTTCATTGCATTTTTCATGACGCCCGCTGCGTCCTTATTCCCTTATTCATGTCCCGAGCAGCCAAACTCATGAATGGGACGTCTTAATTGCACTGGTTGCCTGTTGACGTGTTTGAACTACAGTAAGTACCACGGTTTTTGCAGACAGGCACTCATCCAGAATTTAATGCAGCATTTCGGTATTGTCGCTCGCTATTTGCTGAGCACTTGGATTTATTCCAGTTCTTTTTCTATTGCAGTCCCTTCTGTGCTAGAAAGGGAATGGATTTAGCCTGGGATCCCATATATTGGCTATTGGGGGTGGCAACAGGAAGGTGTTGTGTTACAGGAAGAAGGGCCATCAGGAGCGAACCTCCTAATCAGCTCGCACATGTATTTTTAGAAACTCTGCCACAACATATTGGCAACACGCACAAATGTGATAGTAATTCTGTTCCGGTTTTCCTAATTGATTCCAAGCAGAATGCTTTTTAAAATGGTACATGTTAAGGCACCCACTGCAGACATCTTTGTGTACCTGAAAGTTTCCTTAGCATGATCACAGCAGGATAATACTTGAGGTTAATGCATTTACTGGAAATTTCTGTGTGCAGTCTCATCACATGTTTGATACATCATAAAATAGCATAGTACGTTTATGTGTGTCTGCATAACTAAATACTGATAAGGTACCAAAAGCGAGACCTATTGGCTATGCCAATGCTTGTTCTGTTTTCTTGTGACTCGGTTACCGAGTCACAAGCTGGCTGCAACACTTCCTGGTTTGGAGTGTTGGCAGCCAATCAGAAGTCAGCTCGTGCTTGGGAGGAGTCACAACTCCTCCTCGGTGCTCAGATATCGAAAGTTTTCTTTTTTTAAATTTTCAGGAACTACTTAACGGATTTACATAATTTAAAACAAAAGGTTGCTTTCTGAACCCAGAGCTCGCTTTTTGCCAAATTTGGTGTAATTCTGTTCAGCAGTTCGGACTGCAGCCTGTTCCAATTTTTTCTATGGAAATTAACATGGGGAAAACGCGTTTTGCGACCCCCTTTTATCTTGGCCCTCGCTTGACGAATCACCCCGAAACTTTCAAGACAGGAGCGGCCCAGAGCGCCCCATTAGTTTTGAAAAAGTAGCGAAGATTCATCAAACTACGCTAAAGTTATTGGCAAAACAAAAAACGCTTTTCCTATTGTAAATAGGTTCTAACTATAACTACCTACTGGCGACTGCCAGTAGGTAATATATATATATATATAAAAATATATATATATAAATATATAAATATATATATATATAAATATATATATATCTTCCTGAAAGACAAAACGTGTATCTTTTGCCTCTGGGATTGAGGCCAACCTTGCTCAATAAATTTATGCTGAATTTTAACATCTCAAGTCCGTGCCGTCTGCTGTGAAGTTTTTGTGGGAGCTGGATTTGTGTGGTTCATATAAATATATATATATATGATGTCCTAAGACATAATGGGACATTTAGTCCCTTTTCTATGTCTGTGCCACGCCCCGGTTTTTTGTCCGGAAAATCTGGTCGCCCTAGCCATGATCTCATAGATGCACCCGAGAGATCACAGAGCACATGTGATCTAGTAAATTGGCCCACGTCTACAGGTGAAACTTGTTACGTTGGTAATAATGTCCGGGGCAGTCGGTGACCCATCCAAAAGAAGAGGCAACGCTCCCCGACACGTGATGAGCTTCCACCTCTTTCAGGGGCAGGTCTGCTGGGATTCATCTGCTGGGAGCAGATGTGATTTACTGTGTGATGTCCTTGGTAATGGGTGTGAAGTGCTGACTTAAGGCTGCATATTCCTGTCGATGAAACCCTGTAAATTGGATCCGACCCACAAGGGAAATGGGCAGCGAAGGAAAGGTTAGTAGCCTACGTGAAAGGTTAGATTCTCCATATGTTCATGGGGCAGCCACAAGCCTTATGGAAAGGTCCATGTACTTGTGCCGTATTACCTAGAGGCAAAATATAAGGCATAACCCGATTAACATACATTTTGTCACTTTTTAAACACATTCAAATGTTGCCTGGTTTTTCATGGGAAGTTTGCAATGGGAAAGCAACTCAATAGTGTGGTAGATCAGATGCAGGGGAAAACTCTCATTTTTAATGAGACCCTTAGGGAATGGCATTAAGACTGTATGACCTGTTTTTGACAATAACTAAAGGAAAATTATGGACACAAAACACTGAGAATTATGCAATCTTTTTTTTCCTTTTCCCCCTTTTTTGCTCCTTCTCCTCCCACTACTCGTGACATTTCTTCCCTGGAGGGTGCACATGTTTCTGGGCTGCATCTGCTGGCCATATAGTGTTAATAAGGTTTAACTGCTGGGAAACTTAAACCCAAACACTTGAATCGTGCTTCAGTTGATGATCACCAGATGTAACCTCTCTGGCACACTCTCAAATATGAGGAGTATCTGGACATGTTCACAGCGACTATGGTTTCAATTTATCTACTGTCATGATAAGGAGAACTACTTGATGTTTGTCTGTGTTTAAAAACCTAATAAAATCACAAAACAATTATGCCATCTACAAACTACAGAATGTAATACCTTGTCTGATGTGTTTATGCCATTAAACGGTTCTTAACAAACCTTTTAACGGCCATGTGGTTTGGAACTCGTTACATCGGCCATGGAAGGATGAAGAGCGTACTAGAACTGCAGGGATTCAAATCTCTGTTTTGAAGGTCACAGAGAGATAGTGGCAGCATACGCACTAGTGCAATGGCCGGATTATTGAGTCCGCTATTGAGCATTATTTATTCTTGTGCAAATCATGGCAATGTGTGCTAATGTGATAATAACAATATCACTCTATTGTGAGCAGGTGCCAGATAACAGAAATGTTGCACTGGTGAAAAATTCACTTTATATGCTGTTAGTACACAAAGAATAGAAGGAAGGGAATTTGCATCGGAATGAGACGTGGACCAATTGGAGTTAGTACAGTTTTTTTCCATGTTTCAATAATATACATATGTTTCTCCATATATAGGTCTGGCCTACTGCCGGCTAACTGTCTGATGTTGAAATACCTTTTGTATCTAATAATTTAACATATACCTAAGAGTGGGGTTTGGGCCAGCCCACTTCAAACCACTGGCTTTCTGTGTTCTTCCTCTTCCAGACAATAGCTTGAGACATTGGGCCATATGTATCAACATACCGATTCCTAAATAGCGATTTTTAAGGAATCGCTATTTAGAAATCGCAAAATGGTATGTATGAAGAAATTCACTCTTTTTTAGCGATTCCTTAAAATTCCTTAAGTGCGATTAGCAAATTGCTAATCGCACTTAAGGAATCATTTCCCATTCATTTCTATGGGCCAGGAGGCCCATAGGAATGAATGTGAAATTATTCTCAATTTGCGATTCACAATTTGCTAATCGCAAATTGAGAATAATTTCGAGGGTGCAGGGGTGTCTCAAGAACACCCTGCTGCACCCCTGAAAATGACATGTGTGGGCATATGGCGCACATACATGCCCTAAGGGCATGTATGAGCGTCACATGGCACCTTTGGATTTTAAAAAAAATGCTTTTTTAAAAGAATTCGCAACTAACCACCAACTAGAAGTTGGTGGTAATTTGCGATTCCTTATGGGCATTTTGAAATATTTTTTTCCTTGATACATTGCATTTAAGGAATCGCAAAATTTGCGATTCCTTAAATGCAATCGCAAAATAAGGAATGGCAAATTTTGCGATTCCTTATTTTGCACCCAAATTGTTTCATACATACCATTTAGCGAAAATTGGTTCGCAAACGCCGAAATTCTGTGAATTTCGGCGTTTGCGAACCCATTTGGCCTTGATACATATGGCCCATTGTCATTCACATCTTAGATGAGCTCACAGGCAATTTGCTCAGCAATCTCTTTCTATTGGCTGCTTAAATGTCCTTCAACTTCCAATGGAGTAGTTGGATTCTAGAGCATAAGGGACTATTTTGTCTCCTGCCCCTACCTCGGAGATATCTTGCCACTGCTCTCTGTCCTTCTCACCCCGTGCTCCCTCACTTACGATTCTCAGGCTCCCTCCAATCATATGGCCGTCTTTCATTCTCCTACCACCCCTACTGTATTGCTTTTTTCAATTCATTGTTTACTTTTTTTGTGCAGGGCTGTCATCTACTCAGAACTGCCTGGCCGCTTACTTCAATGACGTTGCACTGCATCCATGGCCGACTTTAGTCCTCAATTTACCGTTCAAAACTATCCTTAAATCATTGTTTACACTGGCATTGGGCATTGTTTATTGTTAATTTATTGTTCGAAAATGGGTTGGCCATCCCGGAAGTGTAAATTAATAATAAAGTTTAACAAAAAACACATTCCAATATGGCCACCAGTGTGTCAGTACACAAGCATATGTTGACATCTTGGAATGCTTTTCTAGGAGAAAACCCCAGTCCAAGATTGCCGCCATGTATGTGCATGCATACACGAGTGGTGACACACTGATGGCCATTTTTGATTTTTTTTTTGTTATCCTTTATTATTTATTTATCATTCAAAGATGTCTAATGACTATTTTCAGTCACAAAATTAAAATAAGCAATGGACAAGGCCTAAGCAAACAAGCATTTACAAAGCCAATCCCTCTAGCCTTGGCTGCTAAGAGTGAAACTAACTGACTTTGGAAAAGCATGTCTTTAAATTGTGAAAGATACGACATAGCTGCAGAAAATCAGTTAGTCCAACTTTTTTTTTAGAAATGATTGAGCAAATCTGTTGGCTACTTTTTTATGTTTATGGTGTTCTAAGATTTATTTCTTTAAATTTTTATTACACAGGTAAAATGACATGAGAATGTATTTGTATACGTTTAGTGATTGCTCTCCAACCAATTTGCGTGATTTTCTTCTGTGGTGCAAAAATCTTTATGAAATAGCAACGGTAGCAAAATTTGCTTCCATCATTCTGTGTTAGACAAACAAATAAATAGTCAAAAACAGTGGGTTTTAACCCGGGTCCGGGACCCCTGGGGTTCACAACAACTACTCAGGGACTGCTTAGAAAATGAAATAATGTTAACAGATAAATAAGTGTATATAAATAGAGAAGTACGCTTTAAAAATTAAAAACCTTGAAATGCTCTAGATATGTGAAGGAATTTGAAATTGGAGGTTAAAATTAAGTTGGTGTCCTCAGATTGAATTGTGGGAGCAGTACATATGCATCAAACAGAATATAGTATGGATGATGTGTGGCCTCAATTGACTTGTTATGTTATGTTATTTGTTCATTTTTATAGCGCACGGCTACTCAAAAAGAGTGTCCCGGCGCTTTTATTGGAGAAGGCAAAAAAGCTGCAACATAATAACATAACACCAAAAGAAAGACTAAAAGAGCAGTGAGCCAGGAATTCAAGAGAGAACGGCTACTGAGTAAAAAGCCACGTTTTAAGGCCTTTCCTAAAAACCAGCAAGCTAGTGGCTCCCCGCAGGGCCAGCGGCAAAGAGTTCCATAGCTGAGATGCCAGCAATCCAAAAGAGCGCCCGCCAAGGCGCGCTTTCTTTACCCGAGGGACAACAGCAAGGTGCAGGGATTCCGACCTCAGAGACCTGGTCGGATGATAAAAGACCAGTCTCTTTTGAAGGTACTTAGCTCCCCCCTTGTGAAGAGCTTTATAGACCAAGGTCAGAGCCTTAAAGGCGATCCTCTTGCGGATGGGCAACCAATGTGACGTTACCAGCAAGCCCGAGGCACTAGAGCGCCTACTAAGGCCGAAGATTGCCCTAGCCGCGGCGTTCTGCACCACTTGAAGGCGCTGCAGCAAGTACTCTGGAAGGCCCAGGTAGAGAATGTTGGAATAATCCAACCTGGACCCAATCAGAGCCTGAACTGTCAGCGTCCTATGTTCCACGGATAACAGAGGAAGAAACCTCCGCAGCATCCTAAGGATGCCAAAGCACATGCCCGACACCCCCAGGATCTGAGATTTCAGGGTTAACCTGTTATCCAACTTCACCCCTAGATTCTTTGCAACCTGAGAGGAGCAGGATGGAGGGAACATATCCCGTGGCCACCAAGTCTGCCAGTCAGGTTCGGTGTCACACCCAAAGAAAAGTACTTCGGACTTGTCGGAATTGCACTTAAGGCTGTTTAGATGGAACCAATGAAAAACAGCCCCAAGGCAATCCCGAATACTCTCCCCATCAAAGTCACCTCCTCTCGTACAGGAGAAGAGGAGCTGGGTGTCATCCGCATAGGATACGATCTGGGCACCATGCGACTCCACCAGTGCCGCCAACGGGGTCATAATGATGTTAAAGAGGGTCGGGCTCAAAATAGAGCCCTGAGGGACCCCGACTCCCAGAGGCGGCATCACGGCGGAATCAGGCGGGGCCCAGATCGTCTGCCGGCGGCCGGCAAGAAAGGAAGAAAACCAGTCGAACACCGTCCCCCGTATGCCTATCTCGCGAAGTCTTGCGAGAAGACCATCATGGGGAACGGTGTCGAAAGCCGCCGACAGGTCTAACATCACCAGCATGACTTTGCCCCCAGAGTCCAGAACCCCTTTAATGGTTTCCGAAACCTCCAGGAGCGCAGTCTCCGTGCTAAGATGGGGACGAAAGCCCGATTGGGTGGCGTGCAAGATCTCATTAGATTCAAGGAAATTGGAAAGCACGCCTTGAACGTGCTTTTCCAGAATCTTCATGAGGGCCGGCAGCAGGGAGATGGGCCTATAATTGACTGGGGCCTTCGGGTCTAGGCCAGATTTTTTTAAGCAAGGGAATCACCATCGCCTGCTTCCAGGTTTGCGGGACCACACCTAGCCTCAACGAAAGATTCAAAAGCGGATTAGCCAACGGGTTGATCACCTCCGCGACTTTCGCTAGAAATTTAGCCGGGCATGGGTCAAGGGGAGAACCCGATTTTAAATTGCCCATTAGAGCCAGGGAGTCCGGAGCAGAAATTGGAGGAAACACACTCAACGTCGCCCTAGGCCCGGCCTGTGGCAGTGTGATGATGTCACGTTCAGTTTGGCCCACAGACATTGGTACCAGGAATGACTCCTGGATGCGTTGGATCTTGCTCGTAAAGAAGAAAATTAAACTGTGAATTTTGTTTTGAATTTTTTTTATGTGTTTGTGAATTAAATAACATATTTCATCATGTGTATTTGTTTGATAAATACTGGTTTCTGTATTTTTGTGCATTGTTTTGCAGGCCAAATCATCAACATTGCTTAGACCGGGGTCCGGCTTCCCATAATGATTAGGGGTGGAAGGTCCACAGATTCCAGTAATGATTAAATAGGGCTTCACAGAAGTCAAAAGGTTAAGAACCACTGGTGTAAAATTCACCCTGTTTTTAGCACTGTGCTAAGTGTCTGTAATATGATCCGGGCCACAGTGTGTGGAGTCTTTGTGGCACTGAATATGGTTGTTTTAATTTGCCATCTTTGTGAATCCCAGACCAACCCAACTTTTGATTACTAGGATCGGTTCCAAGCTACAAACAAAGGAAAACACTTCTCCAACAACTAATGTCCTGAAGAGAATATTTTTTCATTAGGCTGAATGGCCAAATATTAAGGTGAAAAAAGAGCAGAAGAGTTGTTTTTATGGTGTAGCTTGACAGCGCAGCTGTCGCCAGACAATTAGGTGAGCTCCACTAGACAGGGTCTTTGGCTCCGCCCACATGTAGGAAGCAAGGAGTACATGTTTTGATTGGGCAGACGTTGTGTGCTTCCACAACAAAGTACTTGCCCTCCACATAGCTGTGATCATTTTGTTTATTTATCCAGCTGCCTGAGCTTGAACTTTAGGGGTCACACACATGACACTGTAATGCTATGAAAGTGTCTTAGATAACTAGATATTTTATGGTATTTTTCTCCTGCAGCAGCGCAGATGGGAGAAATGGAAGACATTAGCCTACAAGGATGTTTGGGTATGGCTTGAAAGTCCAATTGTCATCTGACCATTTAATCTACATCAAATTTATTCTACAGTACTTTGCTAACGCATATACAAACCCATTCCCATGCTATTTTCTTGTAATACTTCATATTACCATACAACATTCCTTTAAAGCCAGACCTATTGGCATTGCTAAAGCCTGTTTTTTCACGATTAAACAGCCAAACTTGGGAAAGACAATTTATAAATGTAATACCATCAAAGTTAGTGAAGTATGTTGCAATGCTTGTTTTATGCCGCTTACATCAACCCCCTTACAAACAGCACAACATTCGAATACCAATTTCTGAGGCACAGGGATGTATTGTCTGACTAGACATTTAACAAATGGCGGTATTAAGTATTTTACCTGCTAATGAAAAAAGTAGTTGGCAAAGGCTGTGCATTGGAATTTTGGCCTTACTTCGGATGAATATAATTCAAAAGCTGACCTTTGGTGTAGGATATCTAACAGGAATTACTTCATGGTTTAACATAAAAATATAGTCTTTTAAAAAAATGTCTAAATCAAAGAAAGAAATTCATACTTTTTCTTACAAAGATGTTCAATATATATGTTTTTTGTATGCACTTCATGTGCATTATAGGTCAGCCCACTGTATGTGTTCAAAGAAACACACATGTGCCAATAATCGGCACACAACAGCACTCGTTCCTACCAATTACCTTTAACATATATATCTCTGCGGACAATGTGTACACCTCCCATCACAGAAGATGCTCCAATAATTTGGTAAAAACCTCCAGTCCCATTCATCCAACACCAAGGACAAGGACATCAGCTACAACTCATTGAAGTTGCCATATTATCTTAACAAAGGAACATATCTACACATCTGCTATCGCTACTGATGGTACATCTTCTAAGCCAGATGCAACTCCTGTGCGCGCCAGAAAACACAGAACCCTTTATAAAGCCACCCCAGAACTAACACGAGGGCTCCAATGCCTTACCACTGGCAAAATGTGACTATACACTTCAGTGGCATAACGAAATTTGAGCTCCTCCCCTGCAAGGTCCATGGAGGACCCCCCTATGGACTCAACCAGGAGCCCTCAGGCCAGGGTACTATGCTGAGGGGCCCCCTGGGGTGCGGGACCCCCCCAATCGCACCACGGGGGCTGTGGGGACCTGTCTTATGCCACTGATACACATGCTCATAACACAACTTTGTATTTTCCTTGTAGTTTATTTTATTAATGAGTGGGAGGAGCCCCAATATTAGAATTAAATTAGGCCTATTCTCAAACTGCATTTTGTAGTATGTTTAGTAGTGCTACTCACGTACTATAGAAAGCTAGTCACATTACCTAGCTGTGGAGGTTAATGCCTCCGTCTCTCCTGTCCTTTATATGTAGGGATCTCTTACTTGACTGTGCAGATCACCGCGCTCATATGCCTATGTTTTAGTAGCTTGTGTGGTGTGTGTGGGGGGTGGGGGAGGTGGAAAGTGAGGAATTCTTACTACAAAAAGGGAGGGAGTTAGGAAGGGGTAAGGAGGGGTTTAGTGGGGTTCAGGGAGAGAGACAAACACCCACTCACAAAAGCCTAAACCCATTATTATTTACAAACTGGACTTCTATAGTTAACTCAGCCAAAAATGACCCAAAACCATCAGGTTTTCTCCAGCTTAGACTTGAGTAACTACAGCACCTCATAGCGGAGTAACTACCACTGGTGAAGCAGGTGCAGTGTCACCAGGGCCCAGAGGGTCCTAACCCTGATAAATTATATATTTTACTACTCCAAACAACATTGACGCGAGCCATTTCCCTCGCTTGCTCCAGGGCCCATGGCATCCCTGCTCTGCTACTGGCACCAAGCATTGCCAACCACTCATACTGCAATATACGTATTATTTTAAGATTTTGTTTTTACAACATGTCTTTTTCTGACTTTTTTTTATCTTTTATTGCATGCACACTAAGCAGCAAGGGGAAGCCAGAGGACTGGGAGTTGGAATTCTTGCTGAGTCACGTTTACTGGATTAAGACTTTAGAGGGCTGGATGAGAGTCATTTAAGCGGATAATGTCAAAACATCTCATTACGTAAATGCAGTGATTGCTTTGAGAGTTAACAGGCTATAAAATGCGTTATCCTTTTTATTATTACATTTACCATCTTCCTAATGGACTGCCATCATTATTTGGAGTGCCTGTGATGATGGTGTTTACATGCCTTACCAAAGAGTCTGCGTTAGAAACAGGGATGTTCTCATGGAGGTCAAGCGGGAGATCTAATTCAGCTTCACTGCTAAAGAACATCTTGCCTCGAGAGAGAGATACATCGAAATAAATTTCAAACGTGCACAGTAACTAGGAAAAGGTGTTTGGAAATTGAGAAGGACTGAAGATTTTATGAGGCATCCTCTTATTAGCGATAAAGGGCTACTGCGCCATTCAGCGGTTCCGGTAACTTTTTATACATCCCAAAAATGAAGGGCATGCTAGAGATTGATCCTCACCCACAGAAGATGAAATGCAAAAGGATACCTACACTCGCAATGGCAAAAGTTGGTTTCCCTCAAGGTTTCATTGTTTTTTTAAATCTTTTACAGGGCAGTGCTTAACTTGAGCCAGTGGTTTTTGGTACACGGCTCGGGCACTTAATTGTCAACACTGACAGTTATGACAGTTGCCACATGGTAGCGCTGTTTGTCTAATGTAAAGATGAGCAAAACAACCTTTCTTTATTAATTCAGTTTAGCTTAAAATGGCTAATACCTTCCTTCCAAGTCAATCGTATAGCTTTGGGGGACTTGAATAGTCGGAATTGTCTGGAATGGTTGGTGCAAGCTGCAGTGGCCTCCAGAAGAGGGCCCAGGCACATATTTTTTCACAAATTATGCACTATACGGCGAAAAAGACCCGTTCACATTAAAAAGGCACTCCACTTAGTCAGAACAGCAAATGGGTGGACAAGGATAGTCCCAGGATTAAAGATCTGCCATGTATAAAGCCATCAAATGTTTTGGTATACACAGCTGAAAACAGATTTGCTCTCCCCACCCAAGTTGCACATACCAATTTCTCCAGTTTTAATGATCCTTTAAAAAGTGGCAATTTGGAAGACAAGCTGAATTTAATTTTAAATGACTTCGATTAACATTTAGCATTACCGTCTGCCTTCACAGGAGTGTTTGTATAGTAATGCATGATCGACTCATTTACAAATTAAAATAGACGGCATTATCATATCTGAAATAGGCACTGCAAACATAAATCAATCGTTTTTGTTTTGTTTTTAATTACAGCATGATTTTATAACGTATTGATCAGGACTCAAAATCCAAGCAAGACCCATTGCCTTTGCTAATGCTGATTTATTTTTCTGGCTGACCTCTGTGAGGAGTATTGGTTTAGCTCATTAATGATGCACAGTTTGATTCAGGAATCATATATGAGGTTTCGGCGGCAGCTGGTCTTCAAAGGGGGGCTGGGGCAGATACTGCTGAGTCCAGATGATACTGGAGTCTTGTCGAGGGAGGAGTACATGGCTCATGATGTTGTATGTAAGAAAGAAAGCCCACAGGATGTTGTATTCTGCAAACGCCATGCGGTAGTGTACCGAGGCATGTCTTGCCTTTGTAAGCCCCTTCAAGAACCACCTTGAAGATTAAGTGATTGTTGAGGTGGGCTTAGATTTTGAAAGATTGTTTTTGTTTCAGCAAAGATTTTATAAAGGTAAAAGGTTTGTGAATCAGCATGTTAGTTCTTACATTATTTTTTTTAGGTCTTGCCTGATGGTAGTGTTTAGCTTCATGTTGTTGAAGACCTATTGTGTACAATATCAATACTTAGAGAGGGATTTGGGTGAGTCCATTGCGTCTCATTTGTTGGATTTGTTGTCAATCTAATGTGTTTGCTTCAATGGTGTTCCTTGCTCTCTGTTTGTCCATTCCTTAGAGTAAAGCTAGAGTAAAGCTATTTCCTTTTGACTGGGTGACATGTATGCTTTCACGGCTCACACCAGAGAACTACCTTTTTTCTTTTTCTTTGGGCACTCAATAGGAGTTCATGTGTTTCTTTTTCTCTCCTCATGTACATCTTTCCCCATCTCATCTTTGCCCCCACACTCATGCTCTCGGTCTCTGCCAGATCATCCATTTTCGACTGTTTTGACTAAACAGAAGACTTAACCAGGTTTGTGTTCTCATATCTCCTTCCTTCCACATGGTGCATGAAAGCTGAGCCCTCGGTACATATAAAGCAATATATATGCACTTATATGCACGGGGAGTGACTGGAAAGATGACTCACAAATCTGTTCCCAGGGCATTTGTTCAATTTCAAAGGTGTGTGGAAATTAAATGACAAGCATTTTCCACTAAATTCTCACACTTCCTTAGACAGCTGCTGCATACTTTTTAAGTCCCTGCAGCTAGCTGTCTGTGTTATTTTTATGCAGGATCACATGCAACAGGTGTTCTAAATTCTGTACAGTTTCCTGCGTGAAAGTTTCAAAAATAAACCATGGCATAAATAAAGACTGAAAATACTGAATCTCCGGCCATATGTATCATCAACCTAATTTGCGATTCTGAAATAGCGATTTTTTAGAAATCGCTATTTCAGAATCGCAAATAGGGATGTATGTACAAATTCACATTTTTTTGGCGAATTCTTAGTATTCCTTAATTGCGATTAGCAAATTGTGAATCGGAATACTTTCCCATTCATTTCTATGGGCCAGGAGGCCCATAGGAATGAATTGGAAGTTATTCTCAATTTGAGATTCGCAATTTGAGAATCGCAAATTGAGAATAATTTCAAGGGTGCAGGGGTGTCCAAAGGACACCCTGTTGCACCCCTGAAATAAGCACGGGTGCACATGTGGCGCACATACATCCCCTAAGCATTTTTCAAGGAACTTGAAGTTGGTGGTAATTTGCGATTCCTTAAGGACAATTTGCATTTTTTTTGCATCATACATTGCATTTAAGGAATATCTACATTTGCGATTCCTTTAATGCAATTGCAAAATAAGGAATCGCAAATGTTGTGATTCCTTGTTTTGCACTAGATTTTTCTTAATACATACCATGTGGCAAATTTGCATTCGCAAACGCCAAAATTCTGCGAATTTCGGCATTTGCGAATGCGAATTTGCTTGATACATATGCCCCCTCAATGCTTAGTTTTGAGGCACCTTAAGATGTGTGTTTGCGTTGCTGCCAGTATTTTGACATATTTTTCATTTTACTTTCAATCAATCAAACAATCAATCAATCAAACATTTGTAAAGTGCAGTGCTCACCCGTGAGGGTCTCAAGGCGCTGGGGGGGGAGGGGGGCTTCTACTGCTCGAACAGCAGGTCTTGAGAAGTCTCCTGCAGGTTAGCAGGTCCTGGGTCTGCCGCAGGTGGATGGAGAGGGTATTCCAGGTCTTGGCGGCGAGGTGGGAGAACGATCTGCCGCCAGAGGTTGCTCTTCGGATGCGGGGGGTGGTGGCTTTGATATTAACAATGTTTTACAAACAAGCACTGGCAGAGCTAATAGCTTTGTGCTGCATTATAAAGGCATGGCCTATGACCAACTGGCGTTGTGCTAGTGGCTTCATGCTGGCTGCAACTGTTCGTTCCTTCAGGAACTTGTTAATGAGGCATGTCTTGTGGTGGTTTTGGATACTGGCTGAGGAGCAATTGTGAAGAATTTGAAGAATGTCCTGGGTTGATGGTTTCAGTGATCAGTGTGATTGGGAGGGGGGGCAAGATTGGTTTGTTTACTGGGGGATAGAGGTGTTGAGTGAGGGTGCATATTTTTCATGCAGATATTAGGTTAAACTGTATTTAACTGACATGCATACATCATGTAACCTCCTACATCCTCATGGGCTGGTGGCCAGCAACAGGTTAAGAACAGATTAAGCAGTGTCAATCATTCAAAATAAACAAATACCTCCACACGGTGCAACTCCAAGTGGCTCCTGGAGCCCAGTTAGGGAGAGGAGAGAAAGGAAGGTAGGAACAGGATTAAGCATCTACTCACATATATTACTCATATCCCATCCCTCCCCCTGGAGAAGCTACTTCAAGGCGTGCATCGGCCAGGTCAACCACACCCACTAACCCATACCTCTCAACAATACAATAACACCACCATGGGGACATCAAAAACTGTCACGTTTCAAGTTGTTCAGAAATGTTTGAGAAAAGAGAAATGTCTTCCCTTGTGTTCAACTTGTAGCTTTGAGGAGAAGCTCACTGAAGCAAGTGAGGAGCTTCATCTTCAAGTCCCGCTTAATGGCTAATGCAGCTCTCTTCCTTGCCAGTGTAGATAAGCGCAGGTCGGGAAGGAAAATAACTACTTTTCTCCTAGTTATACCACTCTATGGTTTACGGCTACCTGAAGGATTCGGTCCCTCCACCGCGGTCACAACTAGCAGTACAGAGTCCCCTGGGCCATGATTCTGTCTCCTCGTATTTCGGACAAGTCGAGAGGTCCTCTTCACTTTTGCCGCGGCCTCTTCAGGTGAAATCTCCTACAGGTCTGCCCACACTGCTCCAAACTGAGTCTGCAGGTCCTCAGAGGGGGACCCTGCTGAGACGCCAAGAGTTCACAAAAAGGCACCTCTCCTCAGATTGTCCAGCTTTATCAGCGCAGATACAGCATTTTCCCTGAAAGACTGCGTCTCACAGAGTTTCGGTTCCATCATCGATCTATGGCTCTCAGGAGATTGGGGAGAGATGCTGATTATGCAGAGATTGGACCATATCCTCCAGTAATTCCTTCGCGTGCTGTGCGTTCCAATTTCTCCCTGATACCTCAAACAGTAGTGTCCACCTTCACTATCTTCTCCTCTAACTCAGTGTGTAAGGCTTGAATGGAGCACGTGAGCGCCTGTTCTTCTACGGGTAGGTGTGTTACCTTTGAGGACTTCTCCATCGTGTTGCTCTTTTAGAATCGTATTGCCACCCTCTTGAAGTAAAAAAATAAAAATCCTCTTTTCTTCCACTTTTTGCTCCCATGGTTTTCAGCTCCTGAATGTGCTGACAGTATAACTAGGTCTCAGTGGTATAGTCGGCTGCAAGCTGGGTGAAGGTCCCTGCTGATTCAACCACAGCAGGACCGTCCACGTCTGCTCTTCATGCAGACATGTACCCGCTAGACCCAGTCAACCAGCGCCTCCTCAGCACGCTATCCACCAGTGGTGCCATCTCCACAGCCTTATGCAGCTATATCGGTACCAGCAGTCTGGCACAAGCCCCTCCCTCCTGTCAGATGGGTCCCAAGTGTCCATGACTGTCACTCGCTGGGATGACCTCAAGGAGAGCTCCATCGTCAGCGGACTTCGATGTAATGCTCGCCACTGGTCCTGGGCCAGGGCCGGACAGGGGAACCACAGGAGCTCTGGCGAAAATACTGAAACCAGCCCTGCTCCCTTTGTCTGCCTGTGCGGTTGCTCTTTTCCCATCCATCCATTTTCTCCCTCTCCCCTTCTCTCTCTCCAATCAATTTTGCTTTACTTTCCCCTTTTCTCCCTCTCTTTCTCTCTCTCTTGAAGCTTCCTGGGAGCTGTGGAAAGTGGCAGAGGCACACAGAGGGACCCTGGGCTTTCAAAATCTGGGAATTATCCTAGACACGTCCCTTTCTCTTGACTACCAAGACAACAACTAGGCTAATTGATGTTTTGCTTTCCTGAGATTGCTAAAACCGAAAACAAATGCGGGGGGTTTCATGGACTCCCATCTCCAGGTTCTAGTGGCCAATGCATTCTTCCTGTTGAAGCTGGACAACTGGAAGTCCTTCCATGCAGCCTCCTCAGCTGACTTATTCAATACCTACCACCCGCGTAGCTAGGTGGTGCGGGCGGGGGGGGGGGGGGGGGTGCGCGGCATTCCGCCTCAGGCGGCACCTTTTTTGAGGCGGCTGAGGTTGCCGCACGGACGGGCCGGCACTCTCACTGACTGACTGGAGGAGGCCCAACGTCACATCAACTCAGGGCCCCCACCTCCCAGCCTCGCTCACAGGGCCGTCAATCAGGTAGCGTGCGCACAGCGCACAGCCGCAACCAATGACGGCCCCAGTAACATTTTGGGCCAGCCCTCTCGCCGCCGCACCGTAGCCAGCCAACTGAGCCAGTGTGACCTGTGACGCGTTACGCGCTGCGGCTGCGCGCTCACCGCCCCAGCCCCTCCCGTCGTGTCGAGGAGTGACTGTGGAGACCACCACCACCATTCTTCTTGCCTGGCCTGGCCCGGGCCCTGCTGCCCTGCCCTGTTCAGCGCTTTACAGTACTGTACTGTCTCTCTGTGCTGTGGGCTGTGGGCTGTGGCTGCGGGCGGGCGGCACTCTGTGCGACACACACCAAAATAATTGAGGTGAGCCGAGAGTCGGTCGCAGCGGGGCCCAGGGGGGAGTCGAGTCGAGTCGAGTCGAGTCCAGAGATGGGGGCAGACATACCAGGGTGGTGGGCTTGATAGCTGAGTTGCTCTCACTCACTCTTGGCCTTATTGACTCATCTCTGTTGTCCTCTTGCTGTTCTCTGCTGTCCTCTTGCTCTCACTCACTCGTTGACTCCTCTTACACTCTCGTTCTCTAATCATTCTGCTCCAGCCTGTTCTCCCTTTCACTCTCGCTTTGCCCCGTTATTTCACATGTGTGCTTTTCCCTGCCTTTTGTGCCTGTTTTGTGTACATTCTTTTTTTTGTGCCTGTTTTGTTCTCTGCCTCATTTTTTGTCATATGTCTGTCTCAGAAGACTTGAGTCTAGCACCAAAGTGTTTTCTTTGGGACAGTTTTTTTCACACTGGTCTTTAGATAAATACCTTTCACATATGAAATGCATTTATTTTTGTGTTGCAAATCACTGTTTTTATTGCGAAAGAGCCATATACGAAAGAGAAACAATTCTCTAGACCCAGTCCTGCATCTCATACAGTCACCAACAAAAGGACTTGCCTTAGTTTTATGATGATAGATTATGTAATTAGGGGGTTGCAGTGTAGAATTTCGGCCTGCCTTTGTTGTAATGTTTAAATGAGTGGGTAGTAACACATCCTGAATGTGATAACCCTGCTATTGTCATCCCAATTCCTCTGTTCCACTGTTCATGTCCAAAGCGTTAGGGGAGAGGGGTTGGCCTAACGGCTAAGGCGCTCAACCTCGGACCTGGGGATCTGGGTTCGAGTCTCGGTAACGACGCCAAAAAACCCCTGTGATTCTGGGCAAATCACTTCATCTCCCCGTGCCTAAAAAATGAAATGGTGTCCTCATGTAACGTAACTGGTGCTATGTAAAGCGCTCTGATAACTGATTCGGTTCGGTTCTAGTTCGCGCTATATAAAACTCTGCAAAAAAAAAAAGCAGATTTTGATTTGTTAGGCATGTGAAGGACCCAGCACGGTGTGTCCTAATTAAATATGCATATGAGGTCACTCTCCAGCACTTCTCACTGCATCACACCGCTGGACTATTGCACCATGCAGTTCAGGCCACATCCCACAGGGTCACCCAATTGAAAGTTACCTGTGCCAGCCCGCTTACCCCAGTACTTAATTGACTCCTGCAGAGGGCACAGCTCTAATTTGCGTGTCCCCCGCTTGGCCACAGCTTACCTACCATATGTTACCTTCCGTGGTGCTGAGAGCAGGTCCCGATCGAAGCAGGCCACGTGGTCTCTTCTTGAAGGGCCGCCAGCCCCCCTCAGGTCCAATTCTTCATGTTTCCCTCACAAGATCTGCACAGCTCCAGGCTCATCCGCTTGTGTCCACCTCCAATCAGGCGGGCCTGTGGTTTCCGATCCTCCAAATCCCTCCGATGCACTTTGGTTCAAAACTTGCGTGTTTGTGTTTGCTTCATCTTTCGCAGTTATATGCTGCATCTTTTCTGTTCCTTGTGTGTCTCTACAGGGCAGATGTGGTCAAATATTAAGGGCGCAGAGGGAGAGCTTCTCTAATTTGTGTATGCCGTGTTTGTCTGTTAGACACTCCCCCCCATACCTTCTAAATAATAACAATGCTGCAGTGTCATGTTGTCGCACATCTTTTACCTATTAATTTACTTTTAGGTGATGTCATCATTCAGCCCTGCTACTGTAAGCAAAGGTACAGCTGAGCTCTGCATTGCAGTCACTGTCTGCGCAAAGTTGAGTTCAGCTTCAGTGAGGCAGGCTCAGGCTCCACGCTGGGGCCTCTCTCACATCTTAGTGCCCTTCCATTTCTGGCACTTTGCAGCAGTTGTAAGATCTGATTAGAGTTTCTCGTCGCTCAGATGGGCGTAATTTCTGATATTTATAGGTTTCCCTCATCTTCATTGCTTGATTTTGCTCATGAGAATGTGTCACTCATAGTTGTTGAAATGTCACTCCTAATATACTGAAATTATGAAAATGTCACACACAACAATCACCTTGGCAGCTATGAGCCTACAGGTGTTGACTTTTATTTCTGTGATATTTGTGTATATATATATATATATAAATGCTACGAAAAACTGTAAGATGTTGAAGCAGCTGAAATCAAAGGGCACTCACCTAGTAACCTTGCAAACTGATCGTACAGTAAAACAATTGTGTAACTGTGCAGCTGAACACTTCCCGCCCTCATAATGCTTGTTTCTAGTCACTCTTCTACATTTGTGGTGACACTCACCATGTTATCTTTTACTTTGCCATAGTTTCCCAAAATGACAATTTAATGTATCATATGGGTGAAATATGGTATGATAAAGTCACTTGCTCGGTGTTGCTGCAGATATCACGGCACAGCAAGATCAATTTCCTCACAGTTAGTTGTAGGCACTGTGACAGAGTGTGAGAGCCAGGCCTGGCTGTCATTGCTGTAAACATGGCTCAAGATTGGAAACATGTGTCTCCCGGACCTGTGAGAGAGCTATATAAATGTTCAGTATGGTTACCTATCCACGCTTCCTACCACTCTATTGCAAAAGGGAACATAGGCATGTAAGTCGGGCAGGCAGATGCCTTTCAAATCTTAGAACAAAAGGTTCAGGGCAGGAATGTTGCTGGTACATCGCAGTTTTAAAAGCAGCCGCAATCCAGCTCGAGACGCTGGGAATGGGTGTGAGCAAATGCAGCGCGGTGGCTAACAGGGCACGGTGCTCTTTCTCTGCGCCACTGCAATGCATCATGGGACGCGTTTGTGTGTTTAAAAAAAAACACAACCTCGCCACTAATAACACAGGACATGCTGCCACTCAGAGCCTAAGCTTGCCTGTTTACTGTGCTGCCTGTTTTTATTACCCTAGTGCCTGCGTTGAGAAATACCCACTTTTGCTTCAAAATTTCCGTTTGGCGCAAATATTTTGTTGTCTCTGGTGAGACACTAAAAACACACACAACATGCGCCCTTTCTTTAAAAATGCAAATGAGCAAAATATCAGGTTACCACATTATCAGGACAATACCTGCCTTAATAATGTCCAGAGGGCTTGTGACACATTCATATAGGAGGGGGACTAAAATTTCCTTGAGTCAGAGAAGGTAATAACCAAGAGAAAGAAACAGCATTGGGAACACCCAGTGGTGCTCGAACAGTGGTGTTGCTGCCATCAATGCTTCATCACTGAACTCAAAATGTTACGCATATATCATTAAAGCATGGTGTGTTTGTGCACTGTAATTTATAGACAGCACAATCTCAATTGAAGGGGTCACTTAACTGGTAAAGACACAGTTTTACAGTTTTACAGATAAAACTAATATAGTGCTCAAACGATGTGTGGAAATTGGGTGTCAATCAATCAAACAAACAGGATTTGCATAGCCCTACTTATCACCTGTGAGGGTATCTAGGCGCTAGGGGGGTGGGGCGGTGCTGCTGATGAGGGACGTGAATCGAATAACCATGTTTTTAGGCCCTTCCTGAAATCCTTCATGGTGGCAGTCTGTGTGTTCTCCTTTGTACTGCCGGTCACCAGTATATTCAACTGTGTAGCCTTGGACCGTGTCATGTATGTGCATGTAACTTACATGATCCAGGTAACTATTTGCGGCGATACTACGTGTCTCTCGGTCCTTTTTCTCCCGCACCCCGTCCCCCCTCCAGGGGCGGCAATCTGAGGGATAGCCCCAGGTGCCACATGCTCTAGCCACACCCCTGATACCTACACTTAGTTCAGGATGCTGACGCCTGTGTAATCTCAGGTTGCTCTAGAGGGAAACACATTTTACACGTATTAAGGTCGCTCTATTGGTTACCTGTAGGCAAGGTAGCATTTTCAAATCTATGATTATGTTACTCAAATTTACCCACAAGCGAACTCTCCAAATTCTCCTGGCATGCTCAGACTTGGAGCACTGCATTCCACAGATGTTTGCTTCTTTTCCATTTTCAAAATAGGAACAGTAAGTCAGGGCAACAGAGCTCTCTCTTCACTTGTATCTAAAAATCCCCTGAATATTTTTAGAACATCCTTGAAGACTCGGCTTTTTAATATGTCGTTTATTGTGTAGTTGTGGTCAGAATAATAGGCTGTGTTATTCCTACAGAGCTAAGAAGCATCAATGTACTTATGCTTATAAGTTTTACAAAAATAACAGGTAATATAAGTGTACAAATGTAGTGTCATTGATCACTGAGGTGAACCACCCGCATCGATAACCCCTACTAGTGATTTTGGTAACTCTGACCTACAAAATGTGACATCATAAACAAAATACAACAAAGAAAAAAGGTATGATTTTTTTCATAAATTGAAGTTCTTTTTGGTTGGCAAACGAGTGTATGTGCATGTGTGTGTGTGTGTGTGTATGTAAATGTGACAATGAATCAATGGGTGGAGAGATTGGTGAGTGAGTGCATGAATGGACGGATGAAAAATGAGTGAGTGGATGGATGGATGGTATGTTGCCAGGACGATGGCTGGGGCATTCCTTAGAAGCATGTGATCTTGATCTGCACTGGACTTCTTGGGGTTCCCTTTTAGAAGCGGGTGCAACAGTAATACCAATGCCCGGTGGAAGGAAGGTTTGGAGAGCAGAGGATACCGTCAGCTCTGAGCAGGTGGGTACCACTACATCCTTACACACTACCAGCCACATTAAATACTTCACCACATCCTTACATGGAGGCAGTTCTGGGACATTACCATTCTCGCCTTGGCCACAGCCTTCTAAGTGAGGCTGAGTGGCGTATGGTTGGACCTTAGTGGTGGGAGGCCATAGACTTCCTCTGCCAAGGTCTAACTGATGCCCAAGTGTGCTTTTCCAATGGTGGAGCTGTAAGTGCCTTGCACAGGTACTCGAGGTCACGGCTGGCTTTAGCGCTGGTGGCAACGGATGCAAAAATCTTTTTGGTGCAATTCCATTGACGACCTTCTCCACGAATTCCCTCACAGCTACCCACAGCAGTGCCCCTAATATAACTGTACAGAAAAGGGGGTGGTAATGAACAGAGTGTCTGAATTAAGCAGACCACTCTGACCCAGTCCAAAGATCAGGGCTTGATCCATCACCGTTATTTATCTCACTGCCCCATCCCAACTCAGAACCTGGCTATATGCAAATTAGTCTGTCCCTGGCCCAGTGCATCATGGGAACAGGGCAGACCAAACTACCAAGCCAATTCTTCACCAGAAAGGAGACAAGCTACCGGGGACCGGTTTCTGGCATTTCAGCCTCTTCGGCCCGGCTTGCTTGAATCCTGATGGGGCAGTGAGAAAGGGACTCATGTCTGAGTATACCCTGCCACACCTATAGTGGCCAAAAACGATACAGAAAAGGGGGTGGTAATGAACAGAGTGTCTGAATTAAGCAGACCACTCTGACCCAGTCCAAAGATCAGGGCTTGATCTATCACCATTATTTATCTCACTGCCCCATCCCAGCTCAGAACCTGGCTATATGCAAATTAGTCTGTCCCTGGCCCAGTGCATCATGGGAACAGGGCAGACCAAACTACCAAGCCAATTCTTCACCAGAAAGGAGACAAGCTACCGGGGACCGGTTTCTGGCATTTCAGCCTCTTCGGCCCGGCTTGCTTGAATCCTGATGGGGCAGTGAGAAAGGGACTCATGTCTGAGTATACCCTGCCACACCTATAGTGGCCAAAAACGATACAGAAAAGGGGGTGGTAATGAACAGAGTGTCTGAATTAAGCAGACCACTCTGACCCAGTCCAAAGATCAGGGCTTGATCCATCACCGTTATTTATCTCACTGCCCCATCCCAGCTCAGAACCTGGCTATATGCAAATTAGTCTGTCCCTGGCCCAGTGCATCATGGGAACAGGGCAGACCAAACTACCAAGCCAATTCTTCACCAGAAAGGAGACAAGCTACCGGGGACCGGTTTCTGGCATTTCAGCCTCTTCGGCCCGGCTTGCTTGAATCCTGATGGGGCAGTGAGAAAGGGACTCATGTCTGAGTATACCCTGCCACACCTATAGTGGCCAAAAACGATACAGAAAAGGGGGTGGTAATGAACAGAGTGTCTGAATTAAGCAGAACTCTCTGACCCAGTCCAAAGATCAGGGCTTGATCCATCACCGTTATTTATCTCACTGCCCCATCCCAGCTCAGAACCTGGCTATATGCAAATTAGTCTGTCCCTGGCCCAGTGCATCATGGGAACAGGGCAGACCAAACTACCAAGCCAATTCTTCACCAGAAAGGAGACAACCTACCGGGGACCGGTTTCTGGCATTTCAGCCTCTTCGGCCCGGCTTGCTTGAATCCTGATGGGGCAGTGAGAAAGGGACTCATGTCTGAGTATACCCTGCCACACCTATAGTGGCCAAAAACGATACAGAAAAGGGGGTGGTAATGAACAGAGTGTCTGAATTAAGCAGACCACTCTGACCCAGTCCAAAGATCAGGGCTTGATCCATCACCGTTATTTATCTCACTGCCCCATCCCAGCTCAGAACCTGGCTATATGCAAATTAGTCTGTCCCTGGCCCAGTGCATCATGGGAACAGGGCAGACCAAACTACCAAGCCAATTCTTCACCAGAAAGGAGACAAGCTACCGGGGACCGGTTTCTGGCATTTCAGCCTCTTCGGCCCGGCTTGCTTGAATCCTGATGGGGCAGTGAGAAAGGGACTCATGTCTGAGTATACCCTGCCACACCTCTAGTGGCCAAAAAAGATACAGAAAAGGGGGTGGTAATGAACAGAGTATCTGAATTAAGCAGACAACTCTGACCCAGTCCAAAGATCAGGGCTTGATCCATCACCGTTATTTATCTCACTGCCCCATCCCAGCTCAGAACCTGGCTATATGCAAATTAGTCTGTCCCTGGCCCAGTGCATCATGGGAACAGGGCAGACCAAACTACCAAGCCAATTCTTCACCAGAAAGGAGACAAGCTACCGGGGACCGGTTTCTGGCATTTCAGCCTCTTCGGCCCGGCTTGCTTGAATCCTGATGGGGCAGTGAGAAAGGGACTCATGTCTGAGTATACCCTGCCACACCTATAGTGGCCAAAAACGATACAGAAAAGGGGGTGGTAATGAACAGAGTGTCTGAATTAAGCAGACCACTCTGACCCAGTCCAAAGATCAGGGCTTGATCCATCACCGTTATTTATCTCACTGCCCCATCCCAGCTCAGAACCTGGCTATATGCAAATTAGTCTGTCCCTGGCCCAGTGCATCATGGGAACAGGGCAGACCAAACTACCAAGCCAATTCTTCACCAGGAAGGAGACAAGCTACCGGGGACCGGTTTCTGGCATTTCAGCCTCTTTGGCCCGGCTTGCTTGAATCCTGATGGGGCAGTGAGAAAGGGACTCATGTCTGAGTATACCCTGCCACACCTATAGTGGCCAAAAACGATACAGAAAAGGGGGTGGTAATGAACAGAGTGTCTGAATTAAGCAGACCACTCTGACCCAGTCCAAAGATCAGGGCTTGATCTATCACCATTATTTATCTCACTGCCCCATCCAAGCTCAGAACCTGGCTATATGCAAATTAGTCTGTCCCTGGCCCAGTGCATCATGGGAACAGGGCAGACCAAACTACCAAGCCAATTCTTCACCAGAAAGGAGACAAGCTACCGGGGACCGGTTTCTGGCATTTCAGCCTCTTCGGCCCGGCTTGCTTGAATCCTGATGGGGCAGTGAGAAAGGGACTCATGTCTGAGTATACCCTGCCACACCTATAGTGGCCAAAAACGATACAGAAAAGGGGGTGGTAATGAACAGAGTGTCTGAATTAAGCAGACCACTCTGACCCAGTCCAAAGATCAGGGCTTGATCCATCACCGTTATTTATCTCACTGCCCCATCCCAGCTCAGAACCTGGCTATATGCAAATTAGTCTGTCCCTGGCCCAGTGCATCATGGGAACAGGGCAGACCAAACTACCAAGCCAATTCTTCACCAGAAAGGAGACAAGCTACCGGGGACCGGTTTCTGGCATTTCAGCCTCTTCGGCCCGGCTTGCTTGAATCCTGATGGGGCAGTGAGAAAGGGACTCATGTCTGAGTATACCCTGCCACACCTATAGTGGCCAAAAACGATACAGAAAAGGGGGTGGTAATGAACAGAGTGTCTGAATTAAGCAGACCTCTCTGACCCAGTCCAAAGATCAGGGCTTGATCCATCACCGTTATTTATCTCACTGCCCCATCCCAGCTCAGAACCTGGCTATATGCAAATTAGTCTGTCCCTGGCCCAGTGCATCATGGGAACAGGGCAGACCAAACTACCAAGCCAATTCTTCACCAGAAAGGAGACAAGCTACCGGGGACCGGTTTCTGGCATTTCAGCCTCTTCGGCCCGGCTTGCTTGAATCCTGATGGGGCAGTGAGAAAGGGACTCATGTCTGAGTATACCCTGCCACACCTATAGTGGCCAAAAACGATACAGAAAAGGGGGTGGTAATGAACAGAGTGTCTGAATTAAGCAGACCACTCTGACCCAGTCCAAAGATCAGGGCTAGATCCATCACCGTTATTTATCTCACTGCCCCATCCCAGCTCAGAACCTGGCTATATGCAAATTAGTCTGTCCCTGGCCCAGTGCATCATGGGAACAGGGCAGACCAAACTACCAAGCCAATTCTTCACCAGAAAGGAGACAAGCTACCGGGGACCGGTTTCTGGCATTTCAGCCTCTTTGGCCCGGCTTGCTTGAATCCTGATGGGGCAGTGAGAAAGGGACTCATGTCTGAGTATACCCTGCCACACCTATAGTGGCCAAAAACGATACAGAAAAGGGGGTGGTAATGAACAGAGTGTCTGAATTAAGCAGACCACTCTGACCCAGTCCAAAGATCAGGGCTTGATCCATCACCGTTATTTATCTCACTGCCCCATCCCAGCTCAGAACCTGGCTATATGCAAATTAGTCTGTCCCTGGCCCAGTGCATCATGGGAACAGGGCAGACCAAACTACCAAGCCAATTCTTCACCAGAAAGGAGACAAGCTACCGGGGACCGGTTTCCGGCATTTCAGCCTCTTCGGCCCGGCTTGCTTGAATCCTGATGGGGCAGTGAGAAAGGGACTCATGTCTGAGTATACCCTGCCACACCTATAGTGGCCAAAAACGATACAGAAAAGGGGGTGGTAATGAACAGAGTGTCTGAATTAAGCAGACTACTCTGACCCAGTCCAAAGATCAGGGCTTGATCCATCACCGTTATTTATCTCACTGCCCCATCCCAGCTCAGAACCTGGCTAGATCCAACGGTGTTGGATCTAGCCTTGATCTCTTGACTGGGTGAGAGTACTCTGCTTAATTCAGAGACTCTGTCCATCACCACCCCTTGTTGTAAATTATTTTGTCCACCCTAAGCGTGGAAGGGTATACTCAGATGTGAGTCCCTTGCTCATTGCACCATCAGGATTCAAGCAAGCCGGGCCGAAGACGCCTGAAATGGCAGAAACCGGTCCCCGGAAGCTTGTTTCCTTCCCAGTGTAAGAATTGGCTTTTGTAGTCTGGTCTGCCCTGTTCCCATGATGCACTGGGCCAGGGACAGACTAATTTGCATACAGCCAGGTTCTGAAACTGGGATGGTGCAATGAGCTAAAAAACGGTGTTGGATCTAGCCCTGATCTCTTGACTGGGTGAGAGTACTCTGCTTAATTCAGAGACTCTGTCCATCACCACCCCTTGTTGCCTAATATAACTGTAGCCCAGCCGCGGCCCGTGGAGGGAGTTCCGTGGGACAGGCAGGTGGGGCGGGGGAGGGACAGGGTGGGGGTGGGGGGGGTGATAAACACCGGAATATGGATGATTGCAGGTAAGTAAACAATTAAATTAATAAAACGAATTTCGTTCCGTGCCCTGCATCGCAAAATGAGATGCAGCCCGCGCTACGAAAATCGTTTGATTAATTTAATTGTTTACTTACCTGCAAACATCCATATCCCGGTGTTTACCACTCCCCACCCTGCCCCTCTCCCGCCCTGCCTGTCTGACCCACCGGAACTCCCTCCATGGGCAGCGGCTGCTGTAGCCCCTCTGACATGCATTTTATTTATTATAGCGCCACTCGTAGTTCACACACACTCCTTTCTGTGAGCTGCATGGCACACGCTCTTTGCAGCAGGCACATTAACCTTCTGAGTTACTTTATGTTGGGTCAAAACTGCCACTCGGCAAAACCCCAATCTCTCTCCAGCAGGAAAATTAATCACCAGAGTTAAGGACAGGTAAGGAACTCTGCAACAGTGCTTTTAAAAACCTATGTTATTTTTAACACAGCGCCCCTCTCAGGCCAGGTACAGGTGCGGTGGCACCGGGCGCACCGGGAAGCTACCAGGGCACAGTCTTCAAGAGCAGTGAAGTTGTTGTACCCCGATCCTTGCGTGATTGGTCGTGTTAGTAATAGGGCACGAGAAGATTCCAGAGCTGCCTCGCGCCCTCTGACAGCGCGCGCGTGCCAAGACGTGCAGACTAGCTCAAGGAAAATGATTTGCATTTCTCGGTGATCTGCTCCGTGCACCTCAGAATGCAGCGTAGCTGTCAGGACCAGTTTTCTTACCCAGGCCTTTCGAGTCGAAACGCTCCAGCAAAGGAGAAACGTGTAGTGAGCAGAGTCGAAAGAATGAGTGATGTGTGAACCCACAGTTTCAAAGTGCAGACGAGTTTGTGAACACCTCCCCGGTGTGGAGTCCACACGCCTCGTACAGGGGCACGAGCCACAGGAAAATGCCGAAAATGATAATCTGCAGGTTTTCAACCTCTGATGGCTTCGTATTTCGAACCTTTCTGAATGTGAAAAGTTTTCCCAAAATGCACCAGGAAACCTGCAGCAGTCTTGATTTTCTGGGTCTACTCTAGGGGTGTGCGATAAATTCTGCTCCGCCGTTTAACCCACTCTGCGGTACAAGACGCAGATTTCCGGGCAACCTCCACAAA
This sequence comes from Lissotriton helveticus, assembly GCF_964261635.1. Classification (NCBI taxonomy): domain Eukaryota; kingdom Metazoa; phylum Chordata; class Amphibia; order Caudata; family Salamandridae; genus Lissotriton; species Lissotriton helveticus. Next base: position 127,367,962 of record NC_136070.1, on the reverse strand, counting down.
AAGGCTGCGTGGCAGAGTTTTTTCTCACACGTTGCTAGCCAGTGGTAAATTCGCAAGAGCGAGCAAGAACTGGGGTCCCCTTGTGCAATTTTTGGGACTTAGGAGGGCACCCGGCAAGATTTTATCAATGCAGGCGGCCGCGACCGTTAGCAGTGACAAAGTTGCCGCTCGAGTAGAAAATCTACTTGAGTGGCAGCGAAGAGGCAGCACCTTCTGGCACACTGCTGGGTGCCGTTCGTGCTGATTTTGCAGCATGAAACAAGCTCCCGGCACTAAAAATCAGCGCAAGCATTGCAGCATGCGGATTTCCGCCCATTCATGGACCTCCGAAGAATCTCGCGGAGATGTCATGTATCTCCGCTGAATTCCACAGAGTGAAACGCAGCGAGTTCTGCTCAACCCAGTCTATACCTGGAAAACTGGCATATATGCAATGCCTCCATGGAGCACAGGCATAGGCAAATTACATTCTAGTAGTACAATTGCACTGATTATCTTTACAGTTTCTCTACTGGGAAAGAGTCTTTGGAGGACCACCTCTCTCTGCGCGCCCACCGGTTTTGTGCATGTTTCCACCCTTGACAGAAGTAAACCTCTAACTATTGCCAGTGAGGGAACTGGCACGATAACAGATTATGAATATAGACCAACTCTTCACTTTGTAGGTGCCCCCAAACTTTCCAGGGCAACCCTTCCCTGTAACGCCTACTCCCGATCCCTAAAGGAGGATAAACTCAGGAACAATATTACATCATTATGCAGTAATATTGAGCAACAGTCAAATACAAAAAAAAATAACAAGCCTTTGATAAAGCCAATAGGTCTCACCTATGCAAGATCTATTGTGTTTGTCAGTGTTTTGTTTGCACAGCGCATCTGCTGTGCAACATGGCTGAAAGTGAAGAACCAAAAAAAGCACTCTGACATAACCTACGTTGACCGGGTCATAGAGCTTTTACTTTTTACTTTCAGCCATACTGCTGTCCAACATGGCTAAAAAAATTAACAAAGTCTGGCGCATAGGCAAGGGAGCCATATCACCTATCTATTGCTCACTAGTAATTAATGCACCGGATAACTTCTCTCCTCTCTGAGGGAAATGGGAGGGCTAGGTGGGAGAGCTAGAGGAGGACGAATGGCAGGAGGCATGCTTGGCCCGACAGAACTGGCGATTTCCTCATGACTGCGGATGATCCAAATTAATTGTCTACACGCAACATACCTGTCTTCGCACCAGCTACAGCGGATAGGTCTTGTGGCTCAGGCCACGTGTGTGTGGTGCACACGCCCTGGTGCCAACTTTTTTCATGTAGCTTGGTCTTGCCCAGTATTGTGCCCCTTTTACAGTGGGGCAAACCCCAACATTTGTGAGGTGCTGGGCCACTCCATTGATTTGGGCCCGGGGCGCTACTAGGTCTCTTGGAGGAAATTGGAGGACCATGCTCCATAGGAACCTTTATAGGGTTGGTGTGCTTAGCGGCCAAAAGGGATATTGCCTGCCATTGGAAGCTATCCGAGCCTCCTTCACTTGTGGTTTGGAGGAGGAGGGTTGAGTGGTGCGCACCTCAAGAAAGACCAAACTATGAGGCAAGGGGGTGCACCCCAAAAATATGGCAAGATATGGGGGAGAGGGTGATGGGCATACCATGGGCTACCGATGTAATGAAGATTGATGCTTACTATGATTATGCTGTTTTCAGGAACTTGTCCAGGTATTAACATGATAAGAATGTCTATATTGCAGTGGATGATGCTTCATGTTGTTAAACTCAATAACATTTGGTTATTAAAAAGCAACATGGACAAAGTCAAATAGATTTTGCATAAGGTGAGACCTATTGGTTCTGCCAAGACTTGTTTTATTATGCGAGATGGGGGCAGGCCAAGGCGGACATTGGGTGGAGGAAGGGAGGGGGCAAGTAACACCAAGGGGGGGCATTAAGCAATACAACGCAGGAGGGCTGGAAATAATGTGCTAGAAAAACAAGGATAAAAGAGCAAGGGCTATGGAGAGAGCAGAATGCATAGGGAATGGGAGGAGGGAAGAAATTGTACCTCAGTCACATCAGGAGCAGCGGACAGGCACCGAATAACTTGACTCAATCTGTGCACTGGCCAATTATGTATGCTGTAAAGAAGAGTGACAAGGAAGCTAACAAATGGTAAGCAATAGGCGGGCTCCAAGCCTGTTTGGTATACAATAGTGTCTCACAAGTAAGACGCATGCGCTAGTGCATGCACTCGCAGGCTCGACCCTAAAACGAGGCACAACAAGGAAGTGGGCTGCTGAGGCCACTAAAACAAAACTGTCTAGGTTTTGGCCCATCCCTTTCCTAGGACGCCATGCCCCTCCTCATGCAGCTCTATCCCAAAACGGAGAGGGCAGAGGAAGAGCTGTGGGGTAGCACATTTCAAAGAGAAATCTCAAAACTCAAAAAAAGGTTCACAGAAAAGAACCCAAAATGAAGTAATTTGTCATTTAACCCAAAGTCGATCACCAAGAAAAGAAACACGTCAAGGTCTGACCTCACCGCAAGGAGAATATTCCTAATGGCGGTAATCAAGAAGGTGCAAACCAAAGCCAAACATGTGGAGACTAGACTGCCCTGAACGGACGGCACACTGAAGGCTATTCAAAGGAGGCTGGAGATTGCAGGAGATTTTCAAAACAAGGGGAGAAGATTTCCTCATGGGACAGAATCACTTACAAAAATTTAAAAAGGGAGCCATCACACCTTTTTTAGGTTTCACCTAGAATGCGTTGTCTCTGCAAGACTTTTTGTTTACAGTCTGCCCAAAGTTTACCATTTGTTAGCTTCAGCATCGCTCTAATTTGCTTCTCTCTTGTCGGTTCTGGTATGCGGGCATCATGTCCTCTTTTTCTGTTTGGCCCCCCTGGAGCATGGACCAAGTACTTGTGCCCATCCACTGCTCCCGTTTTGGAGAAACTTTTTTTTTGTGTTCAAGCACTTCATATGAGTGCTTGCATTTTCAGTCTGTCTCCCATATACCCGTCCGTGTAGCTTCTATTACCTCCCCCTTGCCCCTACCATGTTGCTTCTTTTCCCTCCCATCCTCCTACCCTGTACTCCATACCACTGCACTCTATGTCAATGAACTCTACTCTGCACCACACTACTCTATGCCACTACACTTTACGCCACCCTACTCAACTCTGTACCACTCTGATGTACGCCACTACACTTAATGCCACTCTGCTCTACTCTGTACCACTCTGCTCTACAGCACTGCACTCTACTCTACACCAATCTATTATATGTTACTGCAGTCTATGCCAATATAATCTAGTCTGCACAACTCTACAGCAGTGCACTGCACTCTATGCCATGCTACTGTATGCCACTACACTTTATGCCACTCTACTTCGCACCACTCTATTTTATGCCACTGCACTCTGTACCACTGTACTCTACGACACTGCAGTCCACTGTGTACCAATCTACTGTAAGCCAATGCACTCTATGCCACTCTACTATGCACCACTCCTATCTACTCCACTTCACTGTGCGCTACTGCAATCTATGCCACTGTACCTTATGCCACTGCACTCTACAACACTCCATTCTGCACCACTCAATGCCACTACACTCTACACCACTTCAAGCCACTGAACTCTTCTCTGCATCACTCCACACTACTCCACTTCACTCTGTGCCACTGCACTCTACAACACTGAATTCTACACCATTCTATGCCACTGCACTTTATGCAACTGGACTCTAAGACAATCTACTTTGCACCACTCTACTTTATGCCACTCTACTCTAGACCACGGCACTGTGTTCTGCACTATTTTACTCTACGCCAGTGCACTCTATGCCACTCTACTGAATGGCACTGCACTCTACCACTCATCTCTACACCCCTGAAATCTACATCATTGCAGTCTACTCTGTACAACTCTACTATACGCCACTGCACTCTATGGCAATGTCTTTTATGTCACTCTACTTTAAGCCACTGCCCTCTACACCACTCTAAACTAGTCTGCGCCACTTTATTCTATGCCACAGCACTCTACTCAACTCTGCACAACTCTCCTTTATGCCACTGCCCTTTATGCCTCTCTACTCTTCACCAATCTACTCTATGCCACTGCCCTCAATGCCACTGCACTCTATGCCACTCTACTCTGCACCATGCTACGCCACTGCCCTCTACTCTCCATGACTCTACTCTTTGCCACTGCACTCTACTCTGCACCACTGCATTCTACACTATTCCACTGAGCTCTACTCTGCACCACTCTACTCTATGCCATGGCACCCTATACCACTCTACTTTGTGCCACTGCACTGTACACCAATGCACTTTATGCCACTCTTCTCTATGCCACTTTTCTCTACACCACTATAAACTAGTCTGCACCACTCTATTCTATGCCACGGCACTCTACTCAACTCTGCACAACTCTCATTTATGCCACTGCACGTTATGCCTCTCTACTCTTCACCATGCTACGCCACTGCCCTCTACTCTGCATGACTCTACTCTTTCCACTGCACTCTACTCTGCATGACTCTACTCTTTCCACTGCACTCTACTCTGCACCACTGCACTCTACACTATGGCACTGTGCTCTACTCTGCACCACTCTACTCTATGCCATGGTACTCTATGCCACTCTACTTTGTGCCACTGCACTCTACACCACTCTACTCAATGCCAATGCTGTACGCCACTGCTCTCTACGCTACAACACTCTACTCTGCACCACTTTACTCTGTCACTACACTCTATGCCACTCTACTCGACTTCACTCTACGTCACTACACTATGCGCTGCTCTAATCTGCACCACTGTACTATACGCCACTGCACTCTAATATACACCCCTCTACTCTATGCTACTGCACTCTACCCCACTGCACTCTATGCCACTCTAATCTAGTCTGCACCACTCTACTCCGTGCCACTGCACTCTACTCAACTCTGCAAAACTCTGCTTTAGCCACTGTACTTGATGCCACTCTACTCTTCACCAATCTACTCTATGCCTCTGCACTCAGAGCACTTGCTATTGATGTAAAGCATCTTGAACCATGATTGGCAGTGAACAATGGGGGAGGATTGCAATTGCACTATGCACTTTATATAGAGGACCAAATTAGGGTCACAATAATGCACAGTTGTTATGTGATCAATATGAAGTCCCAACCCCGTGAGTTACAGCAATGCTATTTGGGGCTATTCCAAGAAATTAATTCAATGCAATTTGATATTAAAGCATTGGCAATGCTCAAGTAGTATCCGATTCTGCTTCAGAGGATGTAGACACGCAGGGCGAGAGAGAGCATTAAGCATTTTTTTTAGTAGTGGAATTTATTTATTTATTTATTTGCATTTATTCGGGCTCAGGGCTTCAGGATAACACAGTGTGATTTAAAATGAATAGATTTGTGAGATAACAAGGTGTTGTTATTTGAGTGCCAACTGCTTGATGAAAAACGTTATTGTTCTGTATTGTTCTGTGCAATGTGAGCAGAAAATTTGCACTGTCACTTTAAATGTTTGGGGAAGTATTTAACACAGAAAATGACGATTGGGGATTGTTGTGAAGAATACCGTAGGCACGGTCAAAACACGTTACCTCAAGCTGCAATAAACCATTAACTAAGAACCAGGGCGTGTTGGGACCTGTTTTCTGACTGGGAGCGGGTTGTTGAGTCATATATGTATAAAGCCGCCCATTGGAGGGAAAAATATTTAAAGTGGGAGGAGACTGTCGCGCCTCTGAAGAGATGCGGAAAGCATTGAAACGCGTCAGGCGTACACGACAGAACGCTGTAATTTCACATTGGCAAGTGGCACCTGGATTTACCGATTAAAGAGCATTTACTGCTGTGGGGTGCGAGAGTGCGTCTTTGCCAGGTGGGCACTTTTGGAGCTTTTATGTTAACGCGGCGGCCCAGCCGCGAAAGACGCACCCCTCCATAACAGAGGGCCAGGAGCATTGTATCCAACATTGCTTCACTATGGACACATCCCAACAGGATATTAAACAGGACCCACTTGCCGAGGCTCATCTGTGGGCTTTGAACTTTGGTAACAGCTTAATGACTGGCCGAGCACACTACAGAACCCAGAATGCATGTGTGCTCATTAAAGCCGCCCATTGGAGGGAAAAATATTTAAAGTGGGAGGAGACTGTCGCGCCTCTGAAGAGATGCGGAAAGCATTGAAACGCGTCAGGCGTACACGACAGAACGCTGTAATTTCACATTGGCAAGTGGCACCTGGATTTACCGATTAAAGAACATTTACTGCTGTGGGGTGCGAGAGTGCGTCTTTGCCAGGTGGGCACTTTTGGAGCTTTTATGTTAACGCGGCGGCCCAGCTGCGAAAGACGCACCCCCCCATAACAGAGGGCCAGGAGCATTGTATCCGACATTGCTTCACTATGGACACATCCCAACAGGATATTAAACAGGACCACTTGCCGAGGCTCATCTGTGGGCTTTGAACTTTGGTAACAGCTTAATGACTGGCCGAGCACACTACAGAACCCAGAATGCGTGTGTGCTCATTAAAGCCGCCCATTGGAGGGAAAAATATTTAAAGTGGGAGGAGACTGTCGCGCCTCTGAAGAGATGCGGAAAGCATTGAAACGCGTCAGGCGTACACGACAGAACGCTGTAATTTCACATTGGCAAGTGGCACCTGGATTTACCGATTAAAGAGCATTTACTGCTGTGGGGTGCGAGAGTGCGTCTTTGCCAGGTGGGCACTTTTGGAGCATATATATATATATATATATATATATATATGTATATATATATATATATATATATATATATATATATATATATCCTTGCTTCCTTGTGTTGCCAGGTCGCGCACTCTAACACGGGTGCTCGTGTGCGGGTGACAACACCCCGCTTCAATCCAGGCAGGTGATTGGAAATAAAAGAGGCGCAAGAAACATTGCTCTAATTCGCCATGATTTGCCACTGATGAAGGGAAGGATAGGACTCCCGAAACGCGTTTGGCATTTGAACTATTGATGCATGACATTTGAAGGCTGCCTGTTTGCAAGTTGTTCAATAAATAACCGTGAACGACGTACCTTCTGGTGGTTTCTCCTTGGGGCTAAACCTGCTCGTGATTGTGATATAATCGGCTGTTGCCCAGCCGCGGAGTTAAAGCCCACTGCCTGAAAGCAGGTCCGTGCTGGCGCCATTCCGGTGCTGCAACTAACGGAAGAAGGAGCTGGCGCTTGTGCAGGACGGGTGCCAGCTGATGTTCACATTGGACTTCTGTAAAGCGGAGCAGGCATACCGGCAAGTGAATGCACAAACCCACATGGGTAAAACCTTGTTTTAACTGCATGAGTGATGCGAGCAGACCCACATGGGATTACCTTAGCGCACTACGTTCACCAGAAGGCTTTGGGAAAGGCCACGCCCACTAAGGCAGGTGATTGGAAATAAAAGAGGCGCAAGAAACATTGCTCTAATTCGCCATGATTTGCCACTGATGAAGGGAAGGATAGGACTCCCGAAACGCGTTTGGCATTTGAACTATTGATGCATGACATTTGAAGGCTGCCTGTTTGCAAGTTGTTCAATAAATAACCGTGAACGACGTACCTTCTGGTGGTTTCTCCTTGGGGCTAAACCTGCTCGTGATTGTGATATAATCGGCTGTTGCCCAGCCGCGGAGTTAAAGCACACTGCCTGAAAGCAGGTCCGTGCTGGCGCCATTCCGGTGCTGCAACTAACGGAAGAAGGAGCTGGCGCTTGTGCAGGACGGGTGCCAGCTGATGTTCACATTGGACTTCTGTAAAGCGGAGCAGGCATACCGGCAAGTGAATGCACAAACCCACATGGGTAAAACCTTGTTTTAACTGCATGAGTGATGCGAGCAGACCCACATGGGATTACCTTAGCGCACTACGTTCACCAGAAGGCTTTGGGAAAGGCCACACCCACTAAGGCAGGTGATTGGAAATAAAAGAGGCGCAAGAAACATTGCTCTAATTCGCCATGATTTGCCACTGATGAAGGGAAGGATAGGACTCCCGAAACGCGCTTGGCATTTGAACTATTGATGCATGACATTTGAAGGCTGCCTGTTTGCAAGTTGTTCAATAAATAACCGTGAACGACGTACCTTCTGGTGGTTTCTCCTTGGGGCTAAACCTGCTCGTGATTGTGATATAATCGGCTGTTGCCCAGCCGCGGAGTTAAAGCCCACTGCCTGAAAGCAGGTCCGTGCTGGCGCCATTCCGGTGCTGCAACTAACGGAAGAAGGAGCTGGCGCTTGTGCAGGACGGGTGCCAGCTGATGTTCACATTGGACTTCTGTAAAGCGGAGCAGGCATACCGGCAAGTGAATGTACAAACCCACATGGGTAAAACCTTGTTTTAACTGCATGAGTGATGCGAGCAGACCCACATGGGATTACCTTAGCGCACTACGTTCACCAGAAGGCTTTGGGAAAGGCCACGCCCACTAAGGCAGGTGATTGGAAATAAAAGAGGCGCAAGAAACATTGCTCTAATTCGCCATGATTTGCCACTGATGAAGGGAAGGATAGGACTCCCGAAACGCGTTTGGCATTTGAACTATTGATGCATGACATTTGAAGGCTGCCTGTTTGCAAGTTGTTCAATAAATAACCGTGAACGACGTACCTTCTGGTGGTTTCTCCTTGGGGCTAAACCTGCTCGTGATTGTGATATATATATATATATATATATATATATATATATATATATATATATATATATATATATCCTTGCTTCCTTGTGTTGCCAGGTCGCGCACTCTAACACGGGTGCTCGTGTGCGGGTGACAACACCCCGCTTCAATCCAGGCTTTCCCTTTCTCACCTTCCAAAGAAAGCACAGCACTCGCAGGAGGAGGGTACAAATCCTTTATTGCTCCCTCAGAGAACCAGACGCGTTTCGGCTACCGCCTTAGTCTATGGTACAATGGCGCGCCATTTTTTGTTTTTTTAAATACCCTTTACGTGCGTGTCATGGAGATAAACAAGGGACAATTACATAGTCGCCATCTTATGATGGTTTGTATAACATTACAATTCCGCCCTGAATGGGCATTACACCCCTATGCATATAATTCATACGTAGCGGCTTCGTTTCATATCAAAATTGCAATCAATACTATATATTATAACATTTCATTGTTCTGCAATTAATATTCGATCATATCGCCCTGGATGGGCTTGTTGACATTTGTTATACAATTTCTCCAGCATATTGCCCTGCATGGGCTTCCCTCAACCAGTTACCTCCTTTTCACAATAGTACAATTTTATCACCCACTGTGTGAACCCCCATCAATTCAACTCATCTTTTTTAACTTAAAACTTGAAACAGGTACAGTTATCATCCTCAAAATATTCTAACGGAGCAGGGAGCCCCCTACCCCAAATGCACTGTCATCTCTTCATGGCTGTTCAGACCCCCAGGCACCTTTGTTCCAATGTCTATTATATATCTGGATTCCAGCCTTCTCAATTTCTTCAGCCTATCCCCTCCTCTTGGGCTCGCTTCTATATGGTCCACCCCAAAATAGGATATGAGGTCGCTGTTATTTTTGTGATATTGTTTAAAATGCCTGGCTACTGGGTATACAGGATCACAATTCGTTATAGCCCTTAGGTGTTCTAGGATGCGTAATTTCATAGGGTTCACAGTGCTGCCGATATAACGTAGTCCGCATGGGCATACGAGGCAGTATACTGCGAAGGGAGTAGAGCATGTAAGGAACACTTTTATTTTACGCTTCTGTCCTCTGACATCGTAAAAGAGTACTTTTTTGCTTTGTTTGCATGCCTTACACCTTCCACATGGATAGAATCCCGGCTTATGTTCTCCAAATGGTCGGTCTACTGGGCGTGCCCGGTAACTCTGTGTCAGTGTGTTCCGTAGTGCCATAGCCCTTCTGTAAGTCACCATAGGTTGCTTGGGCATATCTACTCCAATGACTGGATCAGTGGTTAAAAGTGTCCAGTTCTTTCTTAAGATTTGTCTTAGTCCCCCCGCACCCTCTGAAAAGGTGGTGATGAATCTAAACCTCCCCTCCTTCTCGATTTCCTTTGTTTTTACTTTTAGCATATCTTTTCGGGGCATGGCATTCACTTTTCACTGGGCATCTGCCAAACATCAGGCCATTATATCGACGTGCCTTAAACCTGTCTACACTCGCTTGTGCATTTCTGTTGTAATCTTCCTCTAGAGTACAATTCCTTTTAATACGGAGTAATTCTCCGTAGGGAATACTGTAGATCAGTTTAGGCGGGTGGCTACTGCTGGAATGTAATATGGAATTTCCTGCCGTGGGTTTCCTGAATAGCTGTGTATATATTTTACCCTGTTCCTTTCTTATTTCAAGGTCAAGGAAGTTTATTTGGTTCTCACTTATTTCTGCTGTGAAGTGTAAGTTATATTCATTCTGGTTCAGTTTGTCTATGTACTCTTCTGCCTTGCCTTTGGATCCCCGCCATACAAGTAGCAAATCATCTATGTACCGGTACCAGACCAGTACATGTTGGGACCATTCTGTATATCTTGCATGCCATGCCACATTTCTTCCCACCACCCCACAAATATATTGGCGAAGCTGGGAGAATAACTCGTGCCCATGGCTACTCCGACTAATTGTCGATAGTATTGGTCTTCATACAAAAAAATGTTATTTCTAAGACTGACATTTAGGAATTCCAAAAGCATTGCATTATGATCTGTGAAGCTTGCTTCTCTTGTGGACAACATTTCATTTATTGCAAGCATCCCCTCCACATGGCCTATGCTTGTATATAGACTAGTAATGTCCATCACTATGAGCAAATCCCCTTCTCTTAGGGTAAGTTGTTCCAACTTGCCCAGTAAATCTTTCGTGTCTTTGATATAGCTACGCAAGTTTTTCACATGATCAATTAAAAAATAATCAATGTACATAGATAAGTGTTCCAACAGGCTGCCCTGTGCACTTACGATTGGTCATCCAGGAGGTTTCAAACTGTTCTTGTGTACCTTGGGTAGGTGGTAAAAACATGGTGTGATGGGATTCAGATTTCTTAAGTACAGATATTCTTCTGTTTCGATGATCCCCTTAGTATGCCATCTTTTCAACATTTCATGGCATTCCGTAATGCTATTGAGATATTCTTTCCTCCCCACCTTTTGGTAACACTGTTTATCCTGTAGTTGTCTCATGGCTTCCGTGTTATAATCCTCATAGGTTTGTAGAACAATGTTCCCTCCTTTATCGGACGGTTTCACAACCAGTTTTTTGTCCATTCGTAAGTTATTTATGGCCTGCCACTGACCGGGTGTTAAATTCTTACGCTTGTTTGTATGTCCTCTTTGTTCCAGTTTCCTTAGTTCCTTTGAAACTGCTTCCGCAAATAGGTCTATGTTGTCACTGGGCGTCTGTGGTACGAATGTAGATGCAGGTTTAAAGTTGTTTTCTCCCCCTCTTTGTACTATATCTGATTGGGAAAGGTTTTCGGGTTGACTCGCTCCTTCATTCCTCAATTGCTGTAAAACATCCAGAGTCGGTAAATCCTTTACTCTGATTTGTGGTATTGTTTGTTTTACTGATTTCTCGGTTATTTTTTTAGGGCGCTGTTTGTAAAATTTGTGTATTTTCAATTTTCTTGAGAATTTATACAAATCGATCTTTGTTTGTGTATATTCCAATTGCTTGGAAGGGCAAAAGGAGAGCCCCAGTTGCAAAACGTATTTCTCATCATCCGTCAAAATACGTGGACTCAGATTCACAATTGTCAAATTGTTCTCTTGGCTTTCATCCCTTATTATCGCTTTCTGTTGAATCTGCCACTGCGTGTTGTCGGTGGGGAGTAATTGCTTCCTCCTCCTCCACTCTCCCCCCCTCCGCGTGGTGCGTTTCTTCGTTGGTCCGGGGGTTTTCCCCTTCCTCCTTGTTGTCGCGATTGTCGTATTATTTGAAACTCGTCGCGAAAAGGGAGTTTCCGTGTTTTTGCGTTATCCCTTGTTTCCTGGTCTCTCCTTGCCTCTTCATTCTCAGAAACCTCTGATTCCGTAGTATCACCCGACTCTCCCCTTTCATTTGCTGTGGTCCCCTTGGCAAACCTAGATGTCAAGGCTTTGACCTGTGCATCGTATCGTTTTGCAAATGTCAATACCCGCCCTGACTCATAGTCTCTTTCATCGCGTTCGAATTTTTCTTGCTTACGTTTCCTGATTTTATCTTCATATGATTTCAATCTCTTCATCATATTACTTCTCAGTTCATCCAGTTTCTTTTTATCTTCTCCCATGCTTTCTATCTCCTTTTCCAGCTCCTTGATTTCATTTCGTGCTTTTTCATGGTCACTCCATGCGAATTTGATTAGTAATTTCAGGAGCCCCTGACAAAAATCCGCTGTATATTCTGACCATTGTTCCAAAAGCTCTGGGTCTGGATTCTCGTAAACCGGGACCGTGTAAATACGTAGTCCTCTCGGCACCCTCTTCACTTCCACGTAATTTTGCAGGGAAGTGGCTTCCCACCACTTTCTCACTTCACGTTCGAAGAGTCTCTCCAATTTCAATAACTGTCCTGTTAATGTGGATCCTTTGATTTCTTCTGCCTGTTTCTTTTTGTTCGCTCCGTTTGTTTGTGGGCGTTTTTTAAAAGCATTCTCAGCCGCCTCCTGGCGGTCCGTATCGCTGTACATGGCGCCACTGTTGTTATTGTGGTGATATTTTCTTGGAGTATGGCGTATTCTCCTCGCCTTTCCTCCTTCTCTTTACTCCCTCGTGAGCTACGTATGAATTATATGCATAGGGGTGTAATGCCCATTCAGGGCGGAATTGTAATGTTATACAAACCATCATAAGATGGCGACTATGTAATTGTCCCTTGTTTATCTCCATGACACGCACGTAAAGGGTATTTAAAAAAACAAAAAATGGCGCGCCATTGTACCATAGACTAAGGCGGTAGCCGAAACGCGTCTGGTTCTCTGAGGGAGCAATAAAGGATTTGTACCCTCCTCCTGCGAGTGCTGTGCTTTCTTTGGAAGGTGAGAAAGGGAAAGCCTGGATATATATATATATATATATATATATTACCTACTGGCGGTCGCCAGTAGGTATATATAGTTAGGATTTTTTTCCTATGGGATTTTTGAAAATTCTATGTCGAATAACTTTGGCGTTTGAGGACGGAATTGGCTGAAATTGTCAGGAAAATGGAACATTTTGTTTCTGAGCAGCCCCAGAAAATTTGGGGGGGTTTCGTCAAGGGGGGCCGAGAAAAAAGGGGGGGTCCCAAAACGCGTTTTTCCCATGCAATTTTCCATAGGGCGGTTGGACTCACTTTTAGCTCGAACGGCTGAATGGATTTCCACGAAACTTGGCAAAATTGTAGATATTGTTTGCCCGATGTGCCTTTGCTAGGTCTCAATATATGTGCTCCAGTGGATTTTGATAAATTAACGTTAAAAAAAATATATATATCTGTAACAACGCTCCGGTTAGCGCCCCGGTTCGCGTACCTGACGCGTAACGGAACTTCGCGAAGCGAAGCTGATTGGCTCTCCGGTGTCTGTCAACATTCTAAACAGTCCGGAGCGGCCACCATCTTGTCTCTCGGTAGGATCGAGAGACAAGAGGTGAAGAAAAACGAAGGGGGAAATTAATGAAAGGGGGCAAGGTAGACCCCTCCTGACCCCCTAGGATTGATGAGGGGGCTATTAAAGGGTCCCGCGGGGCAAAAAAAAAAAAAAAAAAAAAAAAATCATTTTTTTCGCGGTAGAGGCGCTACCCGGTACGCGAACCGGGTAGCTAACCGGTAGCGTAACGGGTGTCCGCCATCTTGTGTTTACGATGTTGTTTTCTAACGCGGCAGTTGCGCAAACGGAACGTTTACCGGTTCGCGGACCGGGTCGCGGCACCAAATTGAGCTAACGGGAAGCTACCCGGTGCGCGGACCGGTAGCGAAACAAAAAAAAAAATATATATATATATATACATAAAAAAATTGTATTAAAAACATACAAAATATATTTTTTGATTTAAAGAAGAATACATTTTAAAGCTTTTGATATTTGCTATTAAAAAACCATTGAAATTCCCTGAAAAAACCATAGGTTATAGACCATATATAGTTAGGAATTAGCATTTACAAAACCTTGAAAATTCACTGAAAAAACCATAGGTTATACACCATATATAGTTAGGAATTAGCATTTACAAAACCTTATTTTACTCACACAAAACCATTGAAATTCGCATATATAGTTAGTTGCACTAACTATATATCGCGCACCCGCAATCCACTGCTGATCATGTCACATATTACATCATTCATGACATGGTCAGTGACATCACTGATGACATCACTGATGACATCTCAAATGACATCACTGATGACATCACTGATGACATCTCAAATGACATCACTGATGACATCACTGATGACAACATCCAGTGACTGTATGTTTCTGTAAAGTTAAAATATGTCTTACATATTGAAGAATGAGTGGATTTATAAGTGTCTGGATGAAGGATTTAGTAGGTGCATGACTGACTGTATGTGTGAGTGATTAAATGTGTCTCACTGAGTGCATGGGTAAGTGACTAAACTGTCTTAATTTGTGCATCATTATATCTGTTGTTCGTAAACTGCTGCATGTGTTGATCAGTAGCTATATGAGTAACTATATGGGTTATTGATTGGTTGCCCAAGTATTTGTATGGGAGACTGAGTGTGTGTGTGGGTGGCTGGGAGGTGTATGACTCCGTGCGAGATGTGTGAGCAGTTGATTCACTAGATGTATGGGTTCAAAAGTGCATGTGGAAACAGCTGTATGGGCGGTTGACTGTGTGCATGAGTGTATTGGTGAGTGAATGGATATCTCAGTGCTACATGTCAAAGTAAGTACATATGTAAAACATGGTACATTTGAGAGTTGACATATATAAATAACTGTGCATAAGAGCCAGTAAATGTGTGAGTGGCTGTATGGATCATTGTGAACTTGTATCCGGGATTGTATAAGAGAGTAAATATGTGTTAGTATATGTTTGAATAAGTAAGGTGTGTATAACTGTATAGTTGAGAAAATGGAGGTGTGATTGATTCTTTGCATGACTGACTAGGTGTGTGTGTAACTCCATGGATGAGTGACAGTCTGTGAGTGTCTGTTTACACTGAGTGTATCTAAGGTTATATTAGAGTCTGAAGAGGTTCATCGTATTATCACATGAATGATGTCATCAGTGATGTGATCAGTAATGTCAAATGAGATGTCATCAGTGATGTCATCAGTGATGTCATTTGAGATGTCATCATTGATGTCATCAGTGATGTCATTTGAGATGTCATCAGTGATGTCATCAGTGATGTCACTGACCATGTCATGAATGATGTAATGTGTGACATGATCAGCAGTGAATTGCGGGTGCGCGATATATAGTTAGTGCAACTAACTATATATGCGAATTTCAATGGTTTTGTGTGAGTAAAATAAGGTTTTGTAAATGCTAATTCCTAACTATATATGGTGTATAACCTATGTTTTTTTCAGTGAATTTTCAAGGTTTTGTAAATGCTAATTCCTAACTATATATGGTCTATAACCTATGGTTTTTTCAGTGAATATATATATATATATATATATATATATATATATATATCACTGCTCAATTTCCTTTTCAAGTAAAGGAACGGACCGCACTCAGTGGATAAGGTTATATTATTTATTCTTTCAAAATTGCAGCAACAGGACGCGTTTCGGCTTCGCGCCTTCCTCTAGCTGTTGCTTCACAGCACACAAATTCATTTTTTAAATAAAGTTTTAACATTGATGACATCATTTACTGTAATAAACAGCAATGATGGACTCAATTTTATGCTTTAAATGCAGCCATCTTGGAATGGCTTTTAGACATATGATAAGATTAGGCCCTGGATGGGCGATCATCAAACATAATCGGTCATTTCACTAAAACACTCAATAAATTCATGTTTTTCAAAAATTATTATCGTTTTGTAAAAAGAAAAGACATTAAGCCCTGGATGGGCATATTTGCAAGAATATTACCACAATCAAAAAGAAATACTCAATAATCACTTCTTGGAGAAATCATTCATGATATATGATCTACTAAATAGTTCATTAATGTGAATATTTTTACAAAACAATGTATGAGGGATACTATGTGTGTATATATGTGGTTGTTTTATGAGTTCAGCTTTGCAAGTATTCAGACTAATCAAAGGAAATATGAGGACTGGGACTTACTGGCCTAAGTGTATAGCAAATTCTTCTTCTGTGTTTAGCCCAGAGGGAGTTCTTGTATTAAGGTCGATGATGTATCTCGACTCGAGACGGCGTAGCTGAATTTCCCTATCACCGCCTCTTTCCTTAATGGGAACATGGTCAAGGCAGAAAAAATGCAGAAGATTCCGATCACTTTTGTGTTCCTTCGCTAAATGCCTTGCCACTGGGTAATTTGGGTCGTTATGCTGTATTGCCCTGGCGTGTTCCAAAATTCTCCTTTTTACTGGGTAAATTGTACTGCCTATGTATTGCAATTTACATGGACATACAAGGCAGTAAACACAGAATGGGGTGCTATATGTTAAGAATTTATTGATTTTTCTGGTTAAAGGTTTCCCTGGAACAGAGTAATGTGTTTGTTTGGTACTTGCCTTGCAGGCTTTGCAATTTTGGCAATGAAAAAATCCAGTCAGAATTCCTAATCTTGGTGTGCGTGGAACTGAGTCGAAATGACTATGCACCAAAAGATCCCTCAGTGAACGATTCTTTCTATATGTAATTTTTGGATAGCATGCTAGCTCTTTTCCTATTATCCCATCTGATTTATTTATATATATAGCAGTGTAGCACGGCGGCGCCAATTTAACTGTTGTATCGATTTAAGCCACAGTGTTTAATTTTGTGATCAGAAATGAATACCTGGGAAACACTTTTTGCACGAATAAACACTTGTGGATGGAATTGATGTGCCGCTTTCCTTGTCAGTGACGGGATTCTCTTCGATATAGGGTGGCTTCTGTTGTTGTACTGCCTGTAGAGCACCCATGGCATTATTAATTCATACTAAATTATGGTCAGACTGAAAGTACCTCGAATAAGGAAATGGCAATTTCACTTTCCAGACCAATAATGAACATCCCCTGCACGTGCACCTTTTAATCACATCATTAACTAAGACTAGAATGCAAGAGACACCCAAAAGGTTAATTCGAATGGGACACATTTTGATTGAGCCATATTTAATGCATTCCTGCCTTATAATCTAAAATTAAAAAGTAATCTTCGATAAAATATAAGGGTATGAAGTGACCTTTCACACAACTTTGGCAGTTGTCCTAATTGTATGCTGTTTGCATGGCAGAGGATTTCTGGAAGGATTATGAAGGGATGCTATTCAAAGCAGAATGCTGGCTGCAAATATATTATAAAGCAAGCATTGGTTTAACCAACAGATCTTGTTTTTATGATCGATTGGTTTGCCAAGGTTTTCTGCTGACGTTGTGAGGCCATGGCAAAATGTTTTATTAGCTAAATGCATTTTGCATCTTCAAAAAAAAGGAACAAGAAAAGACGTGACGATGCAATGCTCACATGAGGGCGTACGTCATGATGCTTTCTTCTGGCTGTGTCATTTACGTAATGGTGTATGTAGCAAATGGGAATTGCAAAAAAAAAAAAAAGTATTTTTAAGACCACAAAGGCTGGTGGAGCAATGTAGAAGCGGGTGTGTGGAAGCAATGAGGACATTGGGTGGTGGGAGCAATGGATGAGCTGTAGGCCTTGGGGTGGATTAAATAAAGGAAATGAAGCGAGGGTGGGGATCCAGAAGCGAGCAACACGGAGCGTGAGGATGGCTTTGTGGATTTGGGTATCAAACAGCAAAAGCAGCAAATGAGGGAGAGAGAAAGTAGGGGATGAGCTACACAGAGCGTGGGGGCATAAGGATGGAAATAGCACACCATGGCGGGAGCTGCAAAACACATGCCCTTTCATTGAGGACTTAAAAAAGTAGTTTGTTAAAATGTGAGCAGAGGAAGGATACAAGTCAACAAATCAAAAGAAGGGTAAAGAGGCTGTGCTGCAGGGGAGTGACAAACACAAGACGAGAAAGTTAAGCCATCAAATAAGAAGCAAGGAAATCAGAGTGATAATAAAGTTAACCAATGGTAAGCAGTGGGTGGGCTCTAAGCCCCTTCAAAGTTTTCAGTACGATGGACCATACCATAAGGTAGGTGAGACGTAAACATTTATAAATTAGTCACCTGTTGGCTGTCTGCTTCTGGCTTCTTTTAGGTAGTACAGTGCCTTGTCATAGTCGCCAAGATGATAGAACGCTACTCCAGATCGGTAAAGTGCCTTGAAGTTCTCTCCTTCTTTTTTTAGTACTTTAAGGCAGTATTCTTTCACACGCTCATAATTCACAAGTTCAGCTTGAAGCAGACACGCTATAAAAGAGACGGAATAGGAAAAAATATGTGAGCACTTCTGTTTACAATCAGGATTAAATAACTAATTGTAAATCGTATAAGGCTTGCTTCTGAAATTTACAGTGAAGAAAAAAGTAAACTGCTCCTAAATCCGTGCATTAAGTTGTATATGACTTTTTAGTATAAGAATAATTGACTTATTATAAGCAGTACCTTTCCAACAAATCACCAAAAATTGGAAAGATTTCATCAAAATATCATATCAGGCTTGGTGGTATGCTGTTTGCTATAATCTTAGATTAGACACAACATTTGTTTATCCATAGATTTTGGCTACGAAAAGAAGATAATGATGGGGTCCTGTTACGTCCTTTTTCGATGAATGTGCTAGACGTTCTCTGCCTCTATCCCCCGTTGCAACAAGAAGTTCCTAAACCTCCATGATTTCCTTTTGATTGTTCCATATGCTTTTCTTCTTGTACATTTTACACTTGTATTTTCTAGTTCCTAAGTATTTTATTGATATATATTTTACCACTTGCCGGTCATGTTTATAGTCATTGCCTAAATTTGGTTTTATCTTTTATTCTTTTATTCTTTTTTATTTTTTCTTATTATTACTACTATTATTACTTTTCTTATATGTATTGCTGTATGATCTTATGTAACATTTTTATTGACTTACTTTGTATATTTTTGTCTAAACTGCTTCAATAAAAAAATTCTGAACTTAAAAAAGTTGTATATGATAGATTAATTGAGGTATTTTATAAGTGTTTTATTATCTGACTCTCTTCATAAAAATAGTGTAGGTCAAAGGGATTTGAAAATATGTATTTTCCCTTACGCTTTCTACTATATCTAAAGAAATGAACAATTTTTATCTCAGATAGAGATTAAGTGGCTTGTACAAGTTCTAGTGCTGATCGTACAAGACGTCTTGAATGTCAAACGAGATAGTCTATGAATGTACAGTGCATCTGCACTGGAAGCTGTAGATCATGTCTGCTTAAATGGTTTTCTCTCTGATGAACTAGACCAAATTTTATAGATCCATCTTGTTAATCAGAGAGTTGTGTAATGATTTTGGAAAGATAGACATTTAATTGAAAGCTACGCTTTTTGGGTTGCAATGGATAATTAAATATTTTTACTATTTGCACAATTAAATCAAAGAATTGTGAAAGTTGAATGCTGAACATTTGTAAAAAACAAAAAAATGGGTGTTGTTTATTTATTGAAACACTGATTAAATTGATCTCTTATACATATTTAGAAAGTTGTGAACTTAAGTTAACTTGCAGTTACTGACTTCTCATTTAACAACATGAAAAAGGCAAGACAGTTTGCTATTTGTGCCACACGAACACCAGTATGCATAGCCGCCCTTGCAAGCAACAATCGTGTCCTAATTAACATCATGGTGGTCGTGCACGACAGAACTGAGAGGTTAAGGTAAAAAATGCCTGGTTATGTGCATTATAACGAACATCAATAAATCCTAGAATCAAACAGTTGTCTCATACAAACAACAAGCAGGACTTCCTGATGGCTCAATCAGTACTGAAGAAAGGCTGGACTCACTTGTCTCCTAGGAAAGCAACTTGCTCTCACATTGGATTTTGCTTGTGACGAGGACCTATTCACTGAGAAGGGGTGTGATATTCTAAGCACCCACCTCATTTATTAGAAAGGCTGTTCGCTTTTATGCAGACCATACACCCCATCCTTTTGAGCCTGGACACCAGATTTGAGGAGCTTACTCGACCGTTTTTGCACCCAATTTTGGTTCATCTTGTTGTATGCTGTCTTTGAAATTGCATCTCCCTATATCATCTAACAACATTTTTTAAGCTTGCATCTAGCTTTTTTGCGTCAACGTCCATTTCTTCCAGCCAGGGCCCTTATTACGTTTTTGCCTGCATAGCGCCTGCGCTGAGCAAAAAAGCTTTTGTTTTTAATATAAACTTAAAAAGGCCTCTTTCCTGGCTTCTCATTGGTTCCTGTGCATGCCACTTACCTTTCTTCCATTTCTATTGGTTGTAGCATATTTTCCTGCATTTACCAATGCATGTTTCTCATCTGCTTCTCCTATCAGTTTCCTGCCACCGAAATACTGTTAACAACCGCTTTGATGGATGGAACTATATTTTCATAAAGATTTGCCTTTTACTATTGCAGCATATTTATATAGCAATTTGTCACCCATAGAGATTAAGCGATTTGAATAGAATCACAGGATGTTGAGCGGCGAGACTCGAACCGTGATCCCCAGTTCTCAAGCCAGCAACTCTGGCCACTGTGCCACATCCTCTCCACTCTTGTGTTATCTGTCGGACCTCTTTCCTTCCCCGGACGATGGTTGATAAAAACAGCTCTTTATTAATTACATAGGCGAAACCCATGCATTGCCAATGCTTATTTAAGCTTGCATCCTGCTTTTCTGTGCCAACATCCATTGCTTCCCGCCAGGCCCTTTTCTTTTTATTTCTAGCCTACTATCTTGTTTTTATTTTACTCCACACTGATTTTTCTGCACCTACTCCCATTCTCTTAAGCCTACACTTGTGATCACATCTTTAGTTATTATAGAAAGCAATTTTAAACAGTGTATTCTCGCTGTGATTTTGCCTACTTTAATCTGCAAGAGCAGTATTTCTGAACTAATTTGTTCCTGTCCCTGTCCTACTGCACATGTTCACAAATGCTCTCTTGAGCGGCTGGCTCAAAAAGAAAGAAAAAAAACCACAGCACGCTGGTCACAGAAACCAGGACAACAATTTTGCAAAATTCACAAGGCCTGCCAAGACTAAAGTCATGTTACCTATTGTCTAGACAACTAATTTATTTTTCTTCAGTATGCACAACATGCAAGGGTAGTAATTATTGCTTTCTGGTACTCTATAATTGCTCCATAATTGCTAACTAGCCTGAACATCACATCCCCAAAGATACTGTTGGTTAATTCAAGTTCATTAAGTTAAACTGATAAACATAAAGTGTTTGCTGGAAGAATTATTACATGGGAAGGGTGCAAGTATAAACTATGTGTATGCGTTTTCTCAAGTTAGGGTAAACACATAAAAAAAAATACAGCCAAACAAGGGTGTAAATAACGAATGTTATACTCACTTCCGTTTCCTAATCCCATGTTTTATGCAATGAAGCCTACCTCGAGGTCACAGCCACCCTATCTTGCAAAATTAAATTCTTGGCAACCCCCAGAGGAGAGCACAGAACATCTGCTATTCACCAGGCGCCTCTGGATATTTTTGTGCCTCCTTTGAAAGTGGACACTCAACGCAGGGCTCTCTGCTGATTCAGGTTCCGTAATCACAGGCTAGACCTTATATTATCTTTTAAAGTTACCTCATGCTTCTGCTACAAGATACGTGAGTTTCTGGGCTTTATTAAAGTCCTCCCCCATGTCCTAAAGAAGGGTGCATGCTTATTTTTACATGCCTTTGCCATCTAATTCTCGGCTATTGTGACTGCATGAAGAACTGACGCAGACTGTTAGTAGATAAGGTGAAACCCTTCCCTAATCGATGTTCCAAAGATTCAGGTGAAATGAGAAACCGCAAACATATGCACTCTGGGCAAGATGCACAACCATTCCGTATTGCGGGTCGCAAATTGCGATTTTCTGCCACTCCCAATTTGTGACATAAAATAGAATGTACTATTGTGTCTCAGACACATTTAGTGATTTCCAATGGGGTCGCAAATTACCTGCCTCATCAATATTCATGAGACGGGTCACAATTTGTGACCCATTAGGAATACGCTGCAATCACAGGGATGGTGGCCTGCTGGGAACAGCACTCCACCATGTCTGTGTGTTGCTTTCTAAATAAAGCAACGTTCTTTTTTCAAATGCAGCCCGTTTTCTTTAGAGGAAAACGAGATGCATTTAAAAGAAACAAATGAAACGTTTTCCTTTCATTTTTTAAGGGCAGATAGTGCCTGCTCTTAAAAAATATTTTCCCTGCCAAACACATACGGGAAGGGGTCCCCTGAGGACCCCTTCCCGTTTGTGACTGGCTTCCCACCAATTTGAAATTGGTGGTAACTGCAATTGTTTTTCAACTGCATTTGCGGTTGCAAAACAATCATACATCCTCGTGCGACTTGCTGTTGGCATGGCCCTTCCTAATAATGACTTGCAAACTCTATTCTTGCAAGTTGGTAATAGGTGACTGACTCGCAAAAAATATTGTCTCGCAAAATAGGGTTTGTACAAGCTACAACCCTTTTTAGCGGTCGCATTCCATTTTCGACCCAAAAAAACAGTCGTACATCTGGCTCTCTGTCGGCCAGCAGGGATGCTCATTTTGAGCACTAAAACAAGAAAAAAGAGTCATATGGTTTAACAAGACCACACGAAGGAGCGTAAGAAAAAGAACCAGCCTCACTCAGGTCAGTTAAGAAAGCCCTCACTCACCACCTGGTGATGACATGCTTCATCATTGGGCCCCACTAAAGAGGCCGAGTGCCTCTTCAGTGTGCTTCGACGCCAGATCTACTGCGGAGCAGGACTTGTAAGTTCAGGCGTGCAGTGAGAATTAAATTATATGGTGGTGAAAGGGTTAAAATGTCTTTAGTGTATCCAAAAAATGATTTATTGTTTGATCACTTAGGACATATATTTAAAATTATGTGTAGGGAAGTAGTCCACAATTAATTGTGTGGTTATTTCCAAAAGTCGTTCAGAGGGTATCGCAGGTATACAGAGGGTGCCTAGCGTCAAGGGCGGTGGGCCAATTACGCTACCACCCCCCTCCCGTGACCCATGGTGTACCACTGTGACACCATTAAAGTGCAGAAACCTAATATAGAAAGCCTCCTAAACCAGGAGTTATTAGGAAGACCAACCTCTCTTCCTTTTTTTGCACTTTTTTTCACTTTCCTTTTCACTTTCACATCCCTAGGTAAGGGTGGGCCTTAGCGTGTCCATACCGCCAGGGTTTAGTACAGTTCTAGAGTCCAGACGAATGCCTGGTAACTTTACACCGTTTCAAAGGCAGAAACATGTTGACTGACGATTAACGACTTTTGGAAATAACCACACAATTAATTGTGGACTACTTCCCTACACATAATTTTAAATATATGTCCTAAGTGATCAAACAATAAATCATTTTTTGGATACACTAAAGACATTTTTAACCTCTACCGCGCTAGCGGGTTTTCCCGCTGTGCGCTGAAATTTGAAAATCGCGCATTACGTGACAAAGCCAGCTCGTCATGTGCGTAGCGCAGGTAACGCTCATGACGAGCTGGCTTTGTCATCTGCGCTGAAGGGGTTAACCCTTTCCTCACCTTATAATTTAATTCTCACTGCACGCCTGAACTCACAAGTCCTGCTCCGCAGTAGATCTGGCGTCGAAGCACACTAAAGAGGCACTCTGCCTCTTTAGTGGGGCCCAATGATGAAGCATTTCATCACCAGGTGGTGAGTGAGGGCTTTCTTAACTGACCTGAGTGAGGCCGGTTCTTTTTCTTACGCTCCTTCGTGTGGTCTTGTTAAACCATATGACACTCTTTTCTTGTTTAAGAGACATAACCGGGGAATAAGAGTGTCACATACCTCTCCCTATCTCTCTTTTTGTTGGTATACATTTTGAGCACCCTGCACACATTGACTTATTTTAGATGTCTATCCAGATGCTGCCTATGAGGCAACTCTTTCTTATGCAGTGGATTATGCGAAGATGCTCAACCAGAACTGCCTATGCAGCAGCTCCTCATACACTTATGCAGTGGATTTGCAAAGATGCTCAACCAGACAGTGCCTATGTGACAGCTCTTCATACACTTATTCAGTGGATTATGAGAATATTCTCAACCAGACACTGTCTATGCTGCAGCTCTTCATGCACTTATGCAGTGGATTATGAGAAGATGCTTGGAAGGATGTTGCCTCTGCTGCACTCTATCTACACTTATGCAGGGGACTATGCGAAGAACCTGACGCTGCCTATGCGACAACTCTTTCAACACACAGAGGATGATGTGCTACTTTTACGCCACCTCTTTGCACGCACATCACGAGGACAATGACAAACATTTTGACCTAATACTGCTTGAGCGGCATCTCTTCCTATGCACAGGCGGAGACCTTCATTTTCTTTGCTCCAGCGCTGTCTTTCATGCGTACAGCAGTTGGCATTTTGCAATTAAAACTGTAAAGCAAAAATCCAGTGAGGAGGATGGAGGATTTAATGTTCTTACATCTTTTTAATTAACTCGTTTTCTCCCTAATTAACTTTTTTTCCTTGAAAAATCCCTGTGGATTACTTTTACAACCTAGTCATTAGAGTGTTCTTTCAAGTCAGGCGCGGGGCTTAAACATGATCTAGAAAGGTGCATCGGCTGCATTTACAATGTACTTGGATTTCATGGGAATAAAACTAGCACATAATACAACAAAATTGCCGACACAATGAACAATTAATAAGCTGCCTGTTGCTAAGCTGGAATTGACATCCCCAGGCCACCATACTATGATATTGCAGGACTTTGACAGTGACAGTGGGTTGGCTTCACTACTCCCCCCTGCTATTTATTTATTTATAAAGTTTTATATAGCGTGAACATAACCCGTGAAAGTATCAGAGCACTTTCCAAGGGGGAGGAGTGAAAAACAGGTAAAGACACATGAATAAACACGCAGTGGCGTCACTAGGGGGGTGCGGGGGGTGCGGACCGCACCGGGTGTCACCCCATCTGGGGTGACACCAATCTGGTTAGTTATGCGCTGGATTGCCTGGCTCGCTCTCGCAGTGCAGCCTGAGGACTCAGCTCAGCCTCGCCCTCAACTGCTGCCTACCAGTGGTGCTGCTTTTTTTATTTATACTATAGTGCGTGGTGCGTGCAAGCCGCAACTAGCGCACGTCACCATGGTGCCGCACCTGCTGCTTACAAATTAAAATACTGCGTGCGTCTGCTACTACTGCAGTCAGTGACTCAGTGCACTGAGTGTGTGCACTGCCGTCGCCACGCACGCACGCACCGATGCATGCGATGATGCTTGTGCGATGCGGATGCGCGGCGGCCGGATACATTGTAAATACAATTGTAGAAGAATAACAAATTGAGGGACAGGACTTTCCTAGGAGATCAGTAGGATAGTAGTAATATTCAACAAATGAGAATATATCAGGTAAGATCATTCAACATTATTCCCTAGTATTGTGTTGTTGAGCCCAGCGTGGCTTACACAACAAAACTATATGCTACTGTGGCCCAGATGTAGGTAAATCTAATTTACCGACTCATAAATACCGAATTTTACCGATTCGGTATTTATGAATCGGTAAATTAGAAGGAGGCAGATGTAGGTAATTCTAAAATCACAATTACCGAATCTGTAACATTCGGTATTTACCGATTCGGTAAATACCGAATCGGTATTTCCCATTGATTCCTATGGGCTGTGAAGCCCATAGGAATCAATGGGAAATACCGATTTGGTATTTACCGAATCGGTAAATACCGAATCCTGGCAGGGGGAACGGGGTGTCATTTTGACACCCTGTAGCACCCCAATTGCAGGCTTGTGTGCCATGTGGCACACATACATGCCCTAAGGGCATTTCTGTGTGTCACATGGCATAGGTGTACTGGCACAGATGTGCATGTACACAGGAAATCGGTATTTGACCACCCAATAGGATTGGGTGGTAAATACCGACTCCTAAAGGGCCTGTGGCACTCTTTGAAGTGCCACCTACATCTCATTTACAGAATTGGTAAATTTACCGATTCGGTATTTTACAGATTCTGTATATTTACCGAATCGGTAAATATACCGATTCTGTAAATGAGATGCCCCCTACATGCCAAATCCTAAATACCGGTCGGTAACGGCTGAAATCGGCCGTTACCGACCGGTAAATGGGGACCTACATCTGGGCCCTAGTGTTAATTCCTGTACCTGATCAGATTGGTTTCTATGATGTAATCATTATTAATCATGAATATTAAATATAATACAAAATATAACCCAGAGAGAGAGAGTGGTCCACCCAGGCAAGGCTGCATAGATGCAACAATAAATCATACAATACCTACCGAAAACATGGAAAGTGGAGCAGAACCAGCTACTGCGCATGTTCTCTTTTAGAGTCTGGCTTGAGAGTGCATCTGTCTGCTAAACCTGTTGTTACTAATTTATTACAATATACATAAAGTGGCCTTTAGCTCGACCCAGAGGAGTATTTCTATCTCATCTCCTACAACTGGCTATTTGAAGTATCTTTCTGCCTATTACTGAGCACTAGCTGAGCATTGCGCAAGGGGTTGTTTTATCATCTCAAAAGTACACTGAATTATCCTATGCTAAATGCTTTCTCATTAATGCATTCTGAACAGAAAGTAATCATTTTTGCTATTTTTTCAATTGCAGCAATTTTTTAACGATTTAATCAGGACTCAAAATGAAAGCAGACCAATTCGTTTTGTCAATGCTAGTTTTTTTTTGTTTGGTGCTTGCAAGCAGCCATTTTGTTGCCAGCCAAAACCCTGGCATTGGCCTAAGGAAATACATGACCTTTGCGCTACTTAAGGAGAAGCAAGTGGAATTTCTTCTACAAAAAATCTGAATACAATCGTCTTTTGTGCTTGACCAGAGTAAGTATGTATATTTCGTTTTCGCGCAAGAACAGATTCTGATTTATGTATGTTCATTTCGTTATCTAGAAAGGGCGATCTGACTGCATTTCTACTGTACAGACAAGAAAACATCAATAAACAAGAAACTCTAATAAACTGTAGTGAAAAGAGAGACTTTTTTGATACTGGAGAGCAGCAAGGAAGACCATTAGAGGAGGAAGGGAGAGGGGAACATGCAATGACAGTTCTGACCACCAGACGGCGATCTAGTGGGAGTCTTACAACAGTTACAATTTAAATGGATGAGTTTTCAATGCCTCTGTTAAAGCCATTGGATCAGTGTCATCTTAAGGAATTTGTGTTGCCACAACAAAGATATATTTTGGAACAACTTTGAATTTATTACCCCTTTTCGGCTCATTTAAGCCGTCATGCTAAACAATACTGAATTATATGTAAAACCTTCAAAGGGGAGGTTTCACGCAAAAGCAGCTAAAATGTCAGACTGCCTGGCATCTGCAAGCCAATTGGTGTGAAAAGAAAACGCAAACAAGCTTTGATAAAGCCATTTCTATTTGAGTTGGGAGCTAGAATTTGTATACTTGCAACAACATTTTCTGTGAAATTTAGTGTCCAACCAGCTTGAGACTCCCATTGTAGGTAAACATGTTAATGGTGACTTGTTTGATTATTAATGGACTAGTGCATAGCATTAAAATAAGATATTCGCTCATTGCCTTCAGATTCTAGCTTTAGTTGCCAAATATTTGTAATCACAAATATATCAAGCTTCACTATTGGTATTCTTGCTGAATGGGGAACATTAAATCACTGCTCTGGGGATTTTCAGCAGTCGACTGGTTAAAAACTAATACGGTTCTCCTAATTTGTCTTCCCCTGCCTCGCCCCTCTTCTTCTCTTTACATGAGTGCACTTTTCTGGCTAAAATACCTGTGGCCTTGATACAAGATAAGGGCAGAAACATAAAGAGAACAGTATAATGAGAGATGTGTAATAGAGGGGGTAGAGATAGAGTTGATGTAGAAACATATGTTAGGTAGGGAGAAAAGTAAAGAAATCATAGAAACGTGAGGTAGCCAAAAGGAAAGATAAAGAGAGGTAGAAAAACTAAGATATGGGTTGAGAAATCGGTAAGATTTTAGAGTGCAGTAGCAATCGATAGAGATTAGGAGAAGGAAATGTGGAGACAGTGCACAAACAAGTGAGTTACAGAGACAAGTAATGTAGAAAAGGGTGAATTAGAGGTAAATGCAGTGTGAGTTAGAGAGGCTTAAGGAAAAACAAAGAGGTGAGGCAGAGAGAGGTGGGAAAGAAAGGATGAAGGTATATAGGGACGTGGAGAGACGTTAAGAAATAGCGTGCCCATTTTGCCCATGCCTTAAAATGTCTCTGCATGAGGGAGGTGAAAACAGGGGTGCATGTGTCAATAGTGCAGAAAGTGCAGTAGCACTGAGGCTCAGGAGACTTTAAGGGCCCTCGGCACCCCATGTATGATGTTTCTTTGCTACCAAATCCAGTGGATGGTGCCAAATGTCCTTGGTTTCATTAGGGAACATGGTACACTACCTATGCCACTGGGTGGTAAGCCTGATTCCTTCTGTGCAGCCATCTTGGCATTGGACAAGCCTGTTTAACCCCCACCCCTGGTCTTGTGTTGCTAAGTAAGCATGGGCGCAAAATTTGTTCCGCTCGCGGAATTTGCGATTTTTTGGTAATTTTGCGATCTGCGAATCGCGCAAAATTGTCCAAAAATCCGCAATTCGCGAGTTGGTGGATTTTATTTCTTGTTCGCGCTTCAAAAAGACAATCTTGCGCGCGCGGCATTGACTTACCATGATTCTGCGTTTGCTGATGAGTTTTCCTCCCTGTTCACGTGCGCTGCGAGATTTTGGTAGCTGGCCGAGCGACGCCGCGATCTGCGACCCGAAACAGGAAATTGCGAACGTGAACACGTCATTGCAACCCGAAACAGGAAAAAGGCATCGCGAGCAGGCTGGTTAAGGGGAAACAACATGTTCGCGACCGTTGCGACCGCATGCGCAAGTTCTCGTTCCCGAACTGGTAAAAAATTCTCGCGAACTCGCAAAAAAAATTAATTTCGCAAGCTTGCAGAATTTGGCAAATTGCGATCACGAATTTGCACGATTTCACGTATCGCAAATTCGCAAATTCTGCCCATGCTTAGTGCTAACATTGCGTCCATCCTTCACAGGATCAACAGCTACTGTATGTCAGCAGCAGGGCTATCGTTTGTGGAAGATCTTCTTACTAGCCCTGTCCTGAGGGATTTCCAATGGCTTCTAGAGCATATCAATAGGGCCCTAGGGTACAGTATATGATCGGTGCAGATGCACAAGTGAAGGGATCACGCCTTACTCTTTTATGACTTGGTTATTGGTGTTGACATCTTGTGGGTGGTATGGAAACAGGAAACAACTGTGTTTATACTGAAAAAGTGCCACTGTCAAATCCATGCTGTGCTGGTGTCTGAGCCAGACCAATGGAAGAGGGAATGTCTTCTTGGCCACAATACTGCTTGTCTTCTGCTAAGGTTCTTGTATTTGTTGGACTTGAAATGTCATTCCTTACTAAGAATGAAGGTGGACGGTCTGAGGAATAGTTCTGGGGGGGTAGTAGATTCCACCTGATTTACACACAGCACCACAAGGGCATCTGGTGTATAAAATACAGATCTAAACTTGTATGGCGGGTTAAGCGCAATGAGGGTGATATGAGGCAGACCTGATCAGGGTTACCCATTAGCCTAACTCTTTTGTGCTTCACACTACGATACAACAGGTTGGAGCCTGGCCAGGATTTTAGCTATGGCCAAGATAGGACTTGCACCGACTGCCGATTATCGCCTTCGGCAGCCATCAGGAGCCTGAGATAGTCTTGGAGACTAGACTCTCTTCATAATTGACCACTTTCAGTCCAGTAGCATTAGATGAAATCTGCACCTTTACAAGGATGGACAGATTCTGCACATTTCACCAACTCTGTTCCAGCTCTAACTGCACTTGTTTTGCTTAAATGAGGTTGGCGAGGTCTTCTACTTACCTTAACCAGGGTGCTGCTCCTGCCGCCAACTGCATACATGGCCTTTATCTATTGTTGGTATAGTTGTGTAGGACAAACAAAATGAGCAATCTGCCCTTCTGACTTGGATTACCATGAAGCAAAACAAACACACACCCCATCAGTACATATTAGACAAAGTTGAAGAGGCTAAACATATTAGTACAGAACTGTTCGGGTGGGATAGGTGCTTCGATGTCACTGAGCACGATAGATCTTTCAAAGTTCAAAGCAACACATAAAATGCAGAACACTGTAAAAAAAAATGGAGCACACATTTAACAGAAATCAGATGCACCATGTAGTTGGGTCTCACCACCCTACAACGCCACCCATAATGATAAACAATCACATCACCCAACGGACTACAGACTACCTTACTCCGCACAATGCACAAGCATCCATCGCATCTCAGAGGCACCAGGCTGTTGAAGCTCACAGAGATCACATTGGCACTCTCCTCTTCATAAAACAAAATACTACTTCATGACAACACATAACACACTAAAACAACATCCACCTAACGCCTCAGCATGTCTAATTGAAGGTCTACTGTGGACCGTAGCAAGACCACATATTCTCATTATAATACATGGGATTCTGCTATCCCTGTCTAAATGGCAGTCTCTGATTTCCTTATAATCAGCGACTTGTGGCACATCAAGTAGCCAACTGTAAAGGAAAGAGGTCAGAACTCGACTATTATAAGTTATTACAGTCGAGTCCTGAGGTGGCAATTCCTGCTGCCGGAGCCAGCAGCTAAGGTGAAAGACAGGTCACAGAACATAACTGAAGCAGCTGATTAAAGCAAAAAACAACCAGAATATTGCTTTTCTTACTTCTGCTCCATTTTAATAGTTTACAATGACAAGCAGTGAGAATATGTTTATTTTTTGCACTCCTTATATAGAGGAATGCTGGAATCTTACTGCATGGTTCTACACATTCTGAGCTACTGCAACTTAAAAAAATGACTTGCATTAAATTGTTTGAATATCCATTTGCAATAAATTTCTAAAACGTTGTTGATGTGTTTACTTTTGCACTAGATGCTTTATTCTTATTCTTGCACGTGAAAGAGCTACACCCCAAGGTTTTAAGTGGTTTGTGGGAACGGTGATGGTGTGACCATGTATTACATGGGATAAAGTAGGTCCTTCTGCCTTGTTCCTCTATATGGTTTTGGAACGCCTCTGTGACTTGCAATATCCTCATAATGTAATGCAGACAGTACTCTATCTCTAATATCATAGATATACTTCACGCCCAGCAACGCACATATCAACCTTTCCAGATGGTACGCATCCAGTTTGGCAAAGACTGCTGGTAGCACACACTAAACAATTAAAGCTACAACACACCTACAATTAAATGCAAAAAAACACAATATTATCCACACCCATGCTACTGATGATCTAACCCAAGCAGAAACAAGACTCAGGTCTATGATGTAATACTAAAGACTAGAGCATAAAAGTTCCGT
The DNA here is from genome assembly GCF_964261635.1 of Lissotriton helveticus. NCBI lineage: Eukaryota > Metazoa > Chordata > Amphibia > Caudata > Salamandridae > Lissotriton > Lissotriton helveticus. The sequence continues at coordinate 127,336,313 of NC_136070.1, read as the reverse complement.
ATATTCAATAGTGCTACACATACTAACAGCAACATGGTGCCATATAAACCGCTGTAACTTTGTCTGTCAAGGAACGCTGGCCTTACAAGAGATTCATGTGTGCAAAAGCGATGGACCTGAATGGTGCTTAAAGCAGTCGCCAGTGGATGAGATAAATTCTAGCATTATAGCCATCACCTTGGTGTTTTCTGCACCAACTGGCATTGTTTTCTCATGGTTAATCCTTTCATTCACATATTCTACACCTTGACTCTTTACACTGGTATCACATCGAGCAACATAAACATAGTAAAGTCATGACTTTTTTAACCAAACAAAAAATGCTCAAGACTGTTATCTTCCAAAAAAACTGACCTGGGAAGTAACCAATCGCAGAGGTTTAAAGAGAGTATTTACTGTCTCCACCAGGGAGGTCTGTTTACAAACTGGTCGCCTGCCAGAAAATGTACTAGCCAGTGAAACCAAAGCAAGAACTTCGATTTGTGGACAGAGGATTGAGAGTGGAAAGGATTATGGAGCCTGTGAAGTGCTTTATGCGTTATTTGTCTGCTCATTTGAGTTTGATGAAGTCATTCACATACGCTGAATCCTCTACTGCATGTTCGCACAATATTATGGGGGGAAATGTGGTGGAGTACAATGGCTTCCAAAGTGGACGGTGGAACCAATCTCCATTTGGCTCACAGTCTCATGCATTTCAGCTTGATCCGTAACCTGACATATCTGTAGTCCCTGATCCTGTGCTGAGAGGGACCACAGCTCACTACCTCTCTTGGCTGTTTCTGGTCCCAGAGCTGAAGAAACCCAGTGAGGCAGTCTCTTTGGGCTGTGGCAGAGAGTGTTTTTCTTTTAGCAATCCACTATTAACTGTCTCTAAGAGGTGTGTGCTTCGTGGAACGTTATAAAATTGTGTGCAAAAATTCAATTACATGATGGTTAACAAGAGTGCCTCATGCCTCCTGTAGTGAAAAGAACTGAAGTTACATCTCTTCGGGGATCACATCATCCATCACCGAAATGGATCCTCCCGGCTCCCACTGTACCCACGGGCCAACCGCAGAAGAAGAGAGTACTTCATCACCAGTGTCATCCCACTTGATCTACATGATCCAGAAACGTCTCTGAATACCCATAGATATCAACAATACATCGCTTCCAGACACATCTGCATTATACAAATGATATATACATCTGTGCCATGTCTGCCACCAAGCATTGGAACTGTAGCTTCGACAAATGTTCAAAGGTTCTGCCCACATCATTGACTTTTTTTTTTTACAGAGTTTTATATAGCGCAAACTTGCCCCGAAGGTATCGGGTATGAGAGTGTAGGGTAGGAGTGCTACCCTAAAAGCTGCTTTGCTCATGGTGATACTTCAGCAGAATCCCTGCCTCATGAATATTGCACTGCTGGGTACATGCTGCCTCCCAGATCACTGAACCCACTGTGACAATGGGGCATATTAGCAAGAAGCTCGTTAAAATTATTGCCATTTTAGTGGCAGGAAATTGCCGCTAAAACGGCGATAATGGATTTGCTAATATGCTTTTTTTTTTTATTGAACAAGACAGCAGGAAGACATTGGTACATTAATTCTTCAACATTAGACAAGATTTCATACAATATGCCAGAGACAATCTAAGAGTATACATTACTGTGGCATGGTAAGCCGAGCTTAAAGTGCTAATGCTAGTGCACAATAGTGCAAAGAAAAGAAAAAAGAAAAAAAAAAAACAGGAGGGCAGTTAATCCAATACATCAAAATTCCTATTATGTTTTAGCTTACCGCAAAGCAGATCAACACAACAAAATATATCTTTATCCTTCTTTAAAGTGCTAATGCAAAGACGTGAAAGGTTGATATCTTTACCCTTCTTTAAAGTGCAGATGCAAAGACATAAAAGGTTAACCAGTATAACGACCAATGATAGGAAATTGATAAACAGCAACAAGATTGCTATATAATACCTCAAATACAAGTTCAGTGAAGTGCATTATGCGACTAATTTAGAACTGAGAAATACTTTAACCATACTAAAGTGCTAGTGCGAAATCGTGCAAAATTGGCTATATACAAAAAAGGCTAAGATAGAACAATCAGATTTCTATTATAATTCCTATGGCCCTAGTAGATTAAAATACATCAGCATCAAATATAATAAATATACTATTCTAAAGTGCCAGTGCAACCAACATACGTCGATAAAGCGAAATGGTTCGTCAAATACTGATTTAGAAATATACAAGACCTGCCACTTGAATCATGAACAATTATTATTACAATTGTTAAAGTGCTGCTGCCTTAAAGTGCAGTGAGGAGTAGTGCAAAATAGCAGAATAAAGTGCAAGAAATGTACAATAGCAGCTGGAATAAAACAACAATAAAATATCAATTTCCTTTAATAAATTCCAACTTCTCTAAATATTTCCAAGTCCTTTCAAATCTTGTAATCACACCCACCCTGCCTGCATAAGCTCTCTCAAAAGTATATGTTCTTTTCATTTTATTGACCCATTTTAATTGACATGGGATTTCCTCAGATTTCCAATTTTGTAAAATCATAGATCGTGCAACAACAGTGGAGATAAAAATAAATGCTTCTTCTGAGTTATTAAACCTATTCCTATCTTTGCAAATACCAAAAAGAGCCACTTCTGCTTCAGGTGGTAGTATTTTCCCGGTTGACAATTCCATGTCAGCAAAAATCTCCTTCCAAAAAGATTCTAGCTTTGGACAGGAGAAAAAAATATGATGCCAAACACCCTGACCACTGATTTTACATCTAAAGCATTTATTTTCATGTTCAGGGAATATTCTCTGCAAGACCTCCGGGGTATAATACACCATCCAGCGGGAGAGAAAGGACATTCGTTTATAATTAGCTGCCCGGAGTGCTTTATTTCCTAGCTGACATATCACTTTCCAGTCTTTTTCTGAGAAGACGCACTGTGTCTTGTGGCTTATTTTCTTTAGATGATTAGCAATAACCTGAGAAGGTCCTGAAGGAAATAGCCTTTTATACCAAAATCCTATACCCTTATGTTTTTCCCCGTATAAGGCTGATAGCAAGGCATTAGATGAAGTATCAGAACCCCCTATCTCTTTTCTTATGAGATAAACTAATTGTAAATAATCAAAAAACATAAGCCGCCTGGGATATGCTCTATCTACCACCGTTTGCCAGCTAATTATCTCATGTTGAGGAAATAAGTGTCTTATTTCCACAAATCCAGCTGATTCCCATTGTTGCAGGTGACTCCGGGATATCTTAAGTCCCATTCTACCACATTCTAGTAATTTCAAAAACCTAGAGCCATCTGAACCGCATTTTTTATATAAAAGCCGTAATCTTGATGAGTATTCAAGCAATGTCTTATATCTTGTTTTTTTTGGCAGCTTTGCAGTTTTTAAAAAGAAAGAAATTTGGGAGCCTGCTTCCTCTAGCATTTTATCTAGAAAGAAATTGTCTCTAGACTGTCTGGTTCTTAATAATCCTGCCACTATATCGAAAAGAGCTGCTTCATAATATGTTTTAAAATGAGGGAGAGCCAGCCCTCCTTGGATGACAGAAAGTTGTACGACCGGGAGCTTGACTCTTGGGGCCTTTTTATTCCAGATAAATCTTCTCATCATAGATTCGAGTTCATTAAAATATACCATATTAACTTTAATTGGGATATTACTAAATAAAAATAAAATCAAAGGGAGTATGTTCATCTTTATCAATGCGACTCTACCGATCAAGGTCAGGGGCAATAAATCCCATTGATCCAGCATGCTCTTAATTTTGTTCTTCATCTTGATATAATTCAGCCGAAACAGTTCTTGATATTGTTTAGTCACGTAGATCCCTAGATATCTCATTGGATCCCGTTTTTCGGCTTGTAACTGAAGATGTGGTGGAAGAAAATCTAAATTAGAATTTAAAATAAGAACTTCGGTTTTTTTCTCATTGATCTTGTACCCCCCAATCTTTTCGTAATCTTTAAGCTCTTTCATGAGATGTAAAATATTTTCTTTTTCGGGGGCTAAGTACAAAACAATATCGTCGGCGAACAATTTTAACTTTGACATTCCGACAATAGGGGGTATTATTATATCATTGTTCCTTATTTTTATGACCAACGGCTCAATAAAAAAAGTAAAAAGCAGGGTGGATAAAGGGCAGCCTTGCCTAGTCCCTCGATTTATTTTAATCTTCCCTGCTTGTCTGGAATTAACTATGACCTGAGCTGATGCCCCTTCATAGATGTTCTGTAGCATACTAATAATCGGGGCTGGAAATCCAAAATAATCCAAGGAGAAAAATAACGCTGTCCAATTAACTAAATCAAATGCTTTTTCTGCATCAATCATTAAGATGCATGCAGAAGTTGAATTAGTGTTAAAAAAATCTAAAGCGTGAATCAAATATTCTGTGTTTGCCGCCATAAATCTACCAGCTATAAAACCAGTCTGGTCTTGATGTATTACTTCCTGTGCTGCGTATACAAATCTTTGGGCCCAGATTATCATAAAAACCTTGTAATCCGAATTCAATAGACTGATTGGTCTATATGAATTTACCTCTTCTGGATTCTTATCTTTCTTTACAAAGCTGATGATTGTAGATTCTTTAAACTCGGAGGGAACCTTTCCACCACTTCTGATATAGTTAAATAAATTTTTCAAGGGATCCTCCAATTCCTTTAAAAATACCTTGTAAAATTCAATCGGGAATCCGTCGATACCTGATGCTTTTGCTCCTGATGTTGCTTTTATACTATTTTGGATTTCCAGTGTGCTAATTTCGCAGCTTAATTGTTTTCTCCTAGAAACAGAAATTTTAGGAATTTCCAAATTATCGAAGTATTCCTTAATCAATATTTCCTCCACCTGTATATTTGTGGAGTAAATTTTCTCGTAGTGATCAAGGAACACTTTCGCAATTCCCTCATTCCGAGTCTCTGTGCCACCCAGAGGATCTATAATTTTCAAAATGATGGAAGATTCTTGTCTTTTTCTAATTGAATTAGCCAAAAGTTTCCCCATCAATTGACTATCCTCATAAAGCCTTTGCTGGTAGGCCTTCGAGCTATTTATCTCTTCGAGAGTGAAGAAATCCCTGAGCGATACTTTCGCTTGTTCCCACTTATTCGGTAGACGATTAAGTTTTAGCGCATACTCTTTCTCAGCTGCACACTGGAGGGCAGCAATTTGTTCCTTTCGAACATTTGCCTTATTACAGGAAAATGCTATGATTTGCCCCCGAGCTGCTGCTTTAAATGCTCCCCATATAGAAAAAGGCTCTGCTGAATCTTTATTTACTAAAAAAAATTCTTTCATCCAAACTTTGAATCCCTCCACCCATTCAGTATTCTGTAAACGGGTACGATCCATCTGCCACCTGGGACGTTCTCCTTTTGTACCTTCCAACATCAATTCAACTTCAATCCTCCCATGATCTGAAAAGGGGTTACAGCCTATCAAAGCGCTTACAATTTGAAGTGACTTGGAAGTTAAAAAAAAGTCTATTCTGGAGGCGGTGTGAAATCTGTTTGAATAACAAGTAAAGGACTCTGTATTAGGATATAGGGAGCGCCAAGAGTCCCGCAGTTGGAATTCGGTCGTAAGAGCTTCTAACACCCCTTTCGTCTTTGGTTTTAATTGTTTCTTATTCTTATTAGTGGTATCCCATCTTAAATCTTGAATATAGTTAAAATCACCACCTATTATGATTTGTCCTGGAGTGCCTCTCAAAATTTCACTAATTTCTATCAAGGCCGAGATGTCATCAAATATTGGGCCATAATAATTTACAAAATTTAATACCTTCCCAAATAGTTTTACTAGCAACCAGAGCCATCTGCCTTTAGAATCTCTTCGTATCTGCATGACTTCCCAAGGAAGACTCTTAGCTAAATAAATAGCCACCCCCCTCTGGACAACCCCAGCTGAGGAAAAAAACCCATACGAGAAGTATCTTGGCATAAACAACTTTGGAGAGTTAGTCTTCAGATGTGTCTCCTGTAGAAAGACCACCTGGGGTTTTAGGGTAATTACCCATTTCAAAAGCGAGCCATACTTCTGTTTATTGAGCAACCCATTTGCATTAATAGAGAGGATATTACATGAATCAAATCTCATCTCTATGCCTAAAAACATGTATATCTAACCTGTACCAATCAAAAGAAAAAATCCAAATAACAATCCTGCTGTACTTGTAACTTTTTGCTGCTTTTGCCCCCCCCCCCCACCCTAACCACCCCCAGGGATGCGGGAGCCCCCTCCCTGTCCACGCAGCCCACATCCCCCCCTCTACTTCTTCTTCGGGTGTCTTCTTGTTACACCCTGATGTGGCTCAGTGACCCGGAACACCCACCTCTGCAATTCTTTTTAACTCTTGAAGAAAGGGAAATAAAAATAATTCATATCTATCACAACTACTACAGGTTATAAATCCAAACTCTTTCTATTTTCTTCTTTCCCTCCCCACCTTCAAAGCTAAGCCTTAGCAGATATCTCATTAAGAAGAGTTTGCGCCTCATCCAAATCAGTAAACAGAAAGAATTTCCCTTTGACAAGAACCTTCAATTTTGATTGCTGTGCAATCGAAGCCTGGGCACCATTAGCTTTGAATAGCTGCAACAGTTTAACAAATTCTTTTCTTCTTCTGGCAGCTACCGCTGTCATATCTGTAAATATTCTGCATTTCGCCGTCTCGGAGACATTGAACTGACGTTGTTGATATGCTCTAGAGAGGATTCGTTCTTTTATCCTAAAGAAGGAGGGAGATGATGCAGTCAAGCTCAGCAAAGTGGAAGCAGCTGCACGACAGAAGGCTAAAACTCGCCTTGCCCTAGCCAGGAAAGCTGAGCGTAAAGCTGCTAAAGACAGGAACAAAGATGGTAATAGGGTGGAAAACTCCGCAATGGAAGATTCTACACCTGAGTCAACGGATGATGAATCACTCCCCCCCTCTGTTTCTCTGCAGCAGGAAGATCAGCGTAAGGCAGTAGTGGAGGGGGGCAATGTGGAGGTCATTAACATCGCAGACTCTCTGTCCCATTCCGAAGTAGATGCTCAACATCAAACCCCTAAAACTCCATCGATTCCTGTCTCGGCTGAGCTCCAGGTAGTGGAGGAGAAGAGAAAAAATGGTGTCGGGGGGGAGTGGTACTGGGGGGAAGGAAGTGAAAGACTTTCCACTTTTTGCGAAAAAAATAACTCCAAAAACACTTCCCCCTCTTTCGGTACAATCTCCTCTAGTCTCCACTCTGGCATCATCCTTGAGAATATCAAGTACGGATCCCGGCACGTTTGAAACACTATCACAAACTTCACCTCCCGTTGTAGATGCGATAATAAATGAGGGGGATTCCTTGCAAGATATAATTTCCGGACCTGAAGGAGCAGCGGGGTACGATGCTAGCCCATCTGGTTCTGAAAACAGAACTGAAGCGAGATATCAGCTAGATATTCGCGAAATGCTCAACTTAATTCTCGACGAGATCCGCGAAATTAAAAACAACCAGCAAGTGGAGCTAGCTGCTCTTCATGCCAGAATGGATAAGCTCGAGGAGTTAACAGTATCGCTCCCTATTAGAGTAGTGGAGGCAGAGTCCAGGATCTCAGCTCTGGAAGATCAAATGGGTCTGGTTTCAGGAGCAACTAAAGAGGCCACTAAGAAGCGGATCTCTATGGAAAATAAACTCGAGGAGTTAGAAAATCACTCACGTAGATCGAATCTGAGAATCGTGGGGGTACCGGAAGGGACAGAAGGCTCTGACACAGTGCAATGGGCTAACTCCTTTATCCAAAAAGTAGTCCTTCCAGAATTTGAAGGGGACATGACGATCACAAGGGCCCATAGAGTACCAGCACAGCGTTTTGCAAACTCTCCATTCCCAAGAACCATCTTATTAAATTTTGCTGACTTTAGGATAAAAGAACGAATCCTCTCTAGGGCTTGCTAATATGCGTTATAGAATTCCAATAGAAGCCCAGGTTAGGTGTGCAGGGCATCTAACCTGGGCTTCTATTGGAATTCTATAACGCATATTTGCAAGCCCATTATCACCGTTTTAGCGGCAGTTTCCTGCCGCTAAAACGGCGATAATTTTAACGAGGTTCTTGCTAATATGCCCCCGTGTTCTTTTGGTGAAAACGCACATACGCAGCACTCATCTGCTCCTTTGACTATAGTGGCACTACGTAGATGCCTGGAGGCAGATGCAAAACTCAAATATCTATAGCCAAGTGCGATGTATATGTTGAAATGCCAATAAAGAAAATTTAAAATAAAAATTAGCTACAACCAAGCACTTATGAATCATGTGATGACAGGGTACAGTGGCAGCAAACACACACATTTTCAAGAGATCACATTAACCACATCACCTTACATACATCCAACACAGTATGGTTATCGCCCAGCTCTCAACACTTGTCAGCCTTCCCGCTACACACACCCAACAGAACAGACTGGACATAATTCCCAGCACACACGGATTACACAGTCCAGTAGCCCAAGTTATATTTCATCGCGGTGTCCAACAGCTCTAGCTACCGCCAACCAACAATACCCAGTAAATAGCAAATTTCCAGTTACACTTGTAATTCACCTCCCTCCTGGCACCCTCATGTGCACGGCATGGCACCAAAGCCATACAGCTGGCATGAAGCTGCCAACTCAACTGCACCTCTCATGCACCACACCAACACCTGCCAGCTTTAGAACAGTTCAGATAACATTACCTCAAACATATCACACCCTCACCCTCACAACACCGCATCATAGCGGCTGAACTGACTGGCTGTCAATGTGGTCTTGAAAACAATCCACATAGTGTGGGTGGACAGACAGCCGATCACCCAGGAGAACAAAACACGTAAAAATCCTTCCCCACACCAATCAATGCAGATGGTATCCTGCAAAGAGGTGCGGCAGGATTAAAGGCATTTTACTTTCAAATTTGCCAACACGAACCGTTTCAAAACTAGACACTTTACATAGTTCAACTAACAGCAAACAACCAAACAACAATACACACCCGATGATGGAAAGCACAGAACCGTAGGAAAAGGAAACCCGCCCAGATTAGGAAAGTGTAACCATGACAAGTGCTGAGAACTTAACATTTGAAAAATCCCATGACAATAACTGAGCGACCAGGGCGACCTGCTAGGAAGAAGGGTAGTTCTCGCATAAACAGATCGTAAAAAATGCCTTAAAAACAACAATTACAAGAGCATAATATGGGCACAAATAAAGGGTTACAGAACATCAAAGGCCTCCACAGATGGGGCACTATAAAAACAATGTCAAATTGCAGGGGTTCAACTTTCAAGTCGGAAGGAACTTGATGGAGCTTGCCACAGGTAAGGGCAGGTAAGGGCCAGCTACTCCCCCCCCCCCTTCTCCCCCCTCACCCCGGCCTCGGCACCTGGCCAGTGGCCACGAGGCAATATGGCTTTCAAAGTGAAAAGCAACAGCAGTCTCGTAGCCTGATCTTCCTCGTCTGTCCTTTTGTTGTTTTCAATATATATTTTTATCAAATGCCTGCAGCTTTTAAAAGCCCCAGCTCTTCTGTCTAAGCAGGGAGAGGAAGGGAAAGAGCAAGATGAAGATGAAGCAAAGAAGAGGCAGGGAGAGCAAGAAAAGTAAGACATGGAAATAAATTAACTAATTCGAATGCACGCATCAGTCTCTGAATTAACATCTCATTAACTCATCCATCTAGTCAGGGCCGGCTTTAGGGCAGAGGAACCTGTGCGGCCGCAGTGGGCGCTGACCTGGAGGGGGTGCAGAACTCAGGGGGGTGCTGTGTTTAGCAATAACTTACGATTTAAAAGCAGGTATTGCAGAGTTCCATGTGCATTCAGATTTCAGGCAGCAGTAAAAATGTGAAGATAAAGCTTGTGATAAATGTTCCTGCTAGAGATTATAGAGTGTTGTCTAGTGGCAGTTTTGACTCGCCATAAAGTAGCGCAGAGGGTAACCTGCCTACTGCACAGAACAGATCTGTATTTAAAGTTGATAGCTGAGTGGGTTAGTAAAGCCAGCCTTAAACAGGGTTTTAAAACAAATTAAATGTATGCAAGAGAGGGGCTATGGAGGGATGAGGAGCTCTTTTGCTGGATGGTACTGAGGGAATCTGAGGAGGAGGGGGGTGCTAAAAAAGATTGTTGCAAGGGGCACTACCTGCGCTAAAGCCGGCCCTGCATCCAGTCACTTGGGCTTTCAAGTTTCACAAGTAAAGGGTCCCATATTCCCTGAGCAGCGTCTGTCAACCGGGATTCCCTTACTACAATTTTTGTAGGTGTCTGGTTGGAATCAGCAAGGCAACTCGTCCAATCGTGTCTTTAGAAAGTTCCCTTTAATATTGTTTGCGTTTATAGAGGCTATTAAATAGATATCATGAATCCACACTACTTTTTGGTGAATGATGTCATCATCGGTAGGCGGTCATTGTGATGGTCTGCAGGAATGCTTTTCACAGAGAGCTTTCCAGCCCACCCTGATCAGAGGGCACCACAGCCTCTCCAACGAGTGGTTGAAACTAAGTTGAGCAGATATGTAGCTGAGGGGGCTCAGGGATCCTTTGTGCAGAGCATCATAAAACAGGTGCTTGGTACTACAGGACCAAAGCCCTACATTTCAACGGCTACGGCTTCCTGCTCCTTGGGAGCCATAGTTACGGTAAACATCACTTACAACAAAACTTTTACAACGCACTACCATTACAACGCGGTCATTACAACGCTAATTATTACAACGCATTGCGCTGGGGGGCGCTCTAGGATAGGGAATAGGTTAATTTACTATCCAATAACCTTCCCTAGTGTCCACGGGGACTGGAGTTGGAATAGTAAATTAAACTATTCACTATCCAGCACCCAAAAGCGCTATGCGTTGTAATGGTATGCGATGTAAAAACCACGTTGTAAAGGCAGGCGTTGTAATAGCCTGCGTTGTAACGTCATACATCCACGAATCTCCATAAAAAATCCAAAGGTGAACCAATGCTGGTCCCTGGAAGAGGCTCTGCTCACTACATACCACTTTCTCACAGTAGAGGGAGGATAGAGCTTCTCAGATGGAGGTAACTTCAGAACTCATCCTGTTGGAGAGCAGCCTGCACGCTTTCTCTACCTAACGGTATAACAGCTAGGGCGGGTGACCTCGAATCCGGGGCAGCGGGTTCGAGTCTCGGCAATGACACTGAACATCCTGTGATTCTGGGCAATTCACGTAATCTCCCCATGCCCAACAAAAATTAATGTGTCCTCATGTAACGCAACTGATGCTCAGTAAAGCGCCCTGATACCCCATACCTTCGGGTCAAATGTGTGCTATATAAAACTCTGTAAAAAAACCAACAAAAAAAAAAACAATGCAAATAATTGGGCATGCTAACAACTAGGACCGGGAGGGCTGTAGAACCAGTACTGGCTACTGGCTTTAGTGATCTCCGACTGGAGCCGTCACGCTCTTCCTTCAGTAGCAGGTGATAGACTTTTTGATAAGAATTACAAACAAGGGTAGGAGGTTCAAAGCTTTATAGAAGTCATTTTAGGCAGGTTACAAAATCTCTCATTAGGGAAATTTTGCAGCAAAGCATACAAGTCATAAGTACAAAGAAGTCAGTACAGTTTTATATGAAGTCTGGAATAGATTCGCCTTCTAAGAGAGGGAAAGGGGGAGATGCATCTCTGAAAATCTAGGTCCTTTTATAGGACTTTAGACAAAGACAGTCATACATTATATATGACCCCAGGGTTCTCATGATATGCACCAATAGAGAGCAAGCAATAAGAAACAATGTGCTACAGAATACATTTGTGGATTCTCTCGATGGAGCATTACTTTGAATGTGCAGACATTATCAAGGTTAGTTTGGAAGTCCAATGGATACATTGGAAGTGCATCGCCTGGGACAGGTGAGCCGTCCTTGGGGTGTAGCAAGGAGAGTTCTGGGAACAAGTTTCGATTCATGAGTGTGAGTCTTGCAATTCTTTATTTAACAAATAACGACTATAACAACAACATCTGAGTGACATTAAAGCAAGATGGAGGCCACTGTACACTTGACGTAGGTTATTGGAGGCGCAATTCGAAATGTATTTAATGTGAAAAGAAAGCAGCTCTCTCAGGACAGAGGTCTGATGCATTCCTGCAATGGACATGAACAGTCCATCTTGGAGGAGGTACCTAGGGACCTAGTGGTCATGGTGTCAACTGTGGAGCCAGAACTACTGGGTACTAATAGCTTCCTGTCCCTTTATATTCTGGCAAATGCATGCCATTTCCACGCTAAGATTGGAAGTGCCTAGAACATGACTAACTCCCTGTATTAAGCACTATGCAAGATACTATATTCTAGACATTATGCACCCCTGTGATCTCCCAGGGCATTGGGGTGACGGTCATTTAGAGAACTGTGTGAGCAGTTTAGGAAGTTTGTCTTGCTGAGGGAAGAGAACAGTATTTCCCTAAACAGAGCCACAGGATAGCACCGGAAAGCACCGTAGAGCAGATCCTGGACAGTAGTGGTTCTTCCAGACACATGGACAATGAGATCTCACAGCAAGATCCCACAGCCCAGGTGGGCGGGCGTGATCTGGGACAGGTACTGGGAGAATCCCAGGGTCATCAGAGGGGGTGCATACAGTGGACAGGAGGAGGAACGCAGTCATGTAGATCAAATATTCTAAACTACAGTCATTGACCTACACTAGTGCCCGCTGACATGGAGCGACTGAGTCTGTCCTTAGATTTAATCCCATTTTGCAGCCACCCCATCAACGAGCCTCATAAGTACCTTCTCCTGGACTGCACAACACCTTCCAAAGACCTGGCTTGCTCACGGTTTTAGCATTTCTTGCAATGCTCGGGCGTCTACAGCGAAGGTCACGGTGTTCCTGAGTGCGATAACACAACAATGGTATCAGTTTGTTCTGCCAGATTTACATATCACAGGAAACAGTTGCGAATTCGTAACAGCTCGAAGAGAATATATTATTTCTTTGTAAATTAAACCTGCCTTGTTTCACCCTCTGAAAAAGGCTGTGTCGCGCGCTTACTCCAGGGTTTGCAGAAAAGGGTTTACTGGCGCTCCTGATTTCTGAAAACACTAGAAGCTTCTGGCACAGAGCTTTGTATAAGCCCTCCTTGGATTAGGGCTTAGACTTGGTGCGTTCACTCTCGAAGGCCAACAGTTACCAGTCAGGGGGCTCTAGGGTGTGAAGTTGGCACCCTTCTGGATGCCCGGGATTAGGTTTGATGGCGTCCCCCTCACAAATTCCCAATGGGGATTTGGGGGGGCGGCCGACCAACGGGAGGCCTGCCCCCACCGGGGAATTTAGGGGCCAGTAGAGGGTGGGGGGGCGCGAGATAACAGCGGAGATGCTGTTGGGCTGTTTGGGCTGGGGTTGGCTCCTTGGGCTCTTTTTTGGCTTGTTGGGCTTGGGGGGGTTTAAGAGCGGCCATTTTGTGTCACTGTCCACCATTTCGGTGGCAGTGACACAGCGTCCGGGCTAGGGACGGTTGGGGTTAAAAAAATGTTCCCGCCCTCTTTTTGTTTGGGGTCCCATGGTGTGTGGGGAATTGGTTTTCCTTCAGAGGAGTTTTTCTTGGGAGCTGGTGCATCGGGGGATTGCTGTTGGTAGTGGGGTTCAATTTTCGTGTCGCTGGAACAGGTGCTGGTGTGCTGCGCTAGTGGTAGCGTTGTTTTCCTTGTTGAAAGGGGAGGGTACTGCAGGAGGCCTGAGCTGTTTGGCAGGTGATGGGGGACACTGAGGTCAAGTTATAAGTAATTAGGAAGGGGCTTGTTACAAGTGGGGATGTTGTGTTTATGTTGCAATTTTGGGAAACAATTTTAGGGGTGGGGTGGGGGGCTGTTAGGCATTCGAATATTTAGTGAGGTTTAGTTTTGTTCGGCACAGGCCAAGGTTGGAGTAAAATGTTAGGGCGCACCTGCTTCCAATAAAGTCGCATTTGTCACATCATTTTGTGTCTGTGGTCATTGCTTCCCCCCCCCTACTGGTGGGCCCCAAAGTGTCACAACTAGTCCACAGTTGGCACTCCTGCATCTATTCTAAAGATGGCAAGCGTAAAATGAGTCTGAAGTCAGATCAACATTTTCACACTGATGTAGAATCTGCAGAACTCCCAATCTGATACCATCGTCCGAGTCACAAGCCAGCTCCCTACATTCGTACAAGCACCCCAATGTGACGCGACTAACGGATATCAGCCAGCGTCCACTTTAGCCTCACATTTTCTGTCCTCTCCTTCGAAATCTGCTTTCTTAAACTGTTCTCCATGTAGACCTTTTCCTCCAGTGAGTTCACACTTTTTTATCCTGAGCCACAAAGGGAACACCAAATGTTACACCGGACAATACCCCACCAGGGTCATCTTGTCTGATCATTTACTGTTTAATTGTATCATCTGGCCTGGTCTCCACCTTTACCCACTGACTTCCAGATGCTCAGTTGGCCCACTACACCCACCACCACTGCTGCTGACAGGTGACTGGCTTATTCACTATTTTCTTATGAATCTACACTTTCCTTTGCTTTGCCCCAACCCCATCTGCAGTAGTGTTAATTATACAGTTTCTAGTCTTCTGTGTCCATCTCTTCCCTCCTACCACCATAGACTCAACACAGTTCCTGGTTCCGCCTCCACTCTTGCCCCATCACTCCACTTGCAATGTCTCGTGCCTTTTGTAATCTTGAAACGGAGTCTCCTCACCCCTCCCACTGGATGAAGTTTATGAAAAACTGCGTATTCAGAATTTCACCCATCTTTTTACTTCTCATAACTCCTCCTTTTAACAAACCTTCTCTCTCAAGGTTGGCATCTGATCACTTTGCTCTTTCTTATATCTTTGCCATTAACCACCTATTTTAAATATCTTTCCTTCTGCATTACTTTATCATGAACTTCATCAGGGGTACGGGTAAAATGTTCGGCCCCTCTGCACTAGAATCATCTGGAACCAATCACCAGCCACTCCACAGCCTGTTATAAGAGGCAGCAACCAGCCCTGACTATGGATGAAGGCCATAGTTTGGGTGTTTTCCTGACCAGCACAGCCTCTGATTGTGGAATTTCAGCTCAAACACCAAGCACCTCCATGGGACTCACGTGCTGTTGAAACCACTGGAAAAAGCATCTCCTTGCCACAAAAAGTTGTACAAGGTGGGGAGAGCATGAGAGGCCTTTCAGTGCATACAGTAAGCCCAGTGGTTGATTTTTTTTAAACTCTTTTTATTAACATAGCTCCCCAGTGGTTGATTTGTGAAAAATATACATACCAGGATTCTCATCAGGAGCCTGCTTGCACCAGCCCATTGCTCCTCTTAGTTCCCACTCACTGAGGAAGTTCTTCCATCTATCTTTAATACGATCAAGAGTGGCTCTCCGCTGGATCCCGCCCCTTTTAATATTCTGAAATCTGCAATACCTATCATCCTCTCTCCCATTGTTAACATAGTCAGTGCCTCTTTAGCATCAGGTGTAGTCCCCCAGGACTGGAAAGATTGCTATGGTAAAAGCATTACTAAAAAAAAAACACCTAGCTCCCATGGAGCTGGCTAATTACCGTCCCATCTCCTTACTTCCTGGAATCAGTAAGGTTGTGGAAAAACATGTGAACCCCCTACTTTCTGCACATTTCGAAACCTTCAAATGGCTCCATTTCTCCCAGATGTACTTTCATCGCAGTCAGGGTAATGAGACTGCACTAATCGCGGTGGTGGAAGAGTCTTGAAAGAGTCTTGATGCCGGAGGGTCCATAGCCATCATCCTCCTGGACCTAAGTGCACCCTTCGATACGGTGAACCATCACACCCTGGTACACCGGCTCAAAAAACTATGAGTGACTGGCACGGCCCTGTCTTGGCTGGAATCATTCCTTGAAGGAAGATACATCCAGGTGTTTGAAGGCAATACCCATTCACAACCACTGCCACTCCAGTGTGGGGGTTATCAGGGCTCATACCTGAGCCCCACACTCTTTAATGTATATATGTCCCCACTGGCTGAGATAGTGGCACCCTTCGGAATCCAACTGGTCAGCTGTGCGGACGATACCCAGCTCATCGTAGCACTGAACCAGGCAGAGGAGACCCCTACGAACCTGAGCTCCTGTCTTAAAGAAGTCGCTAGCTGGATGAGTTTATCCTATCTCAAACTCAATAGCGACAAGACGGAGCTCATGTTGTTGGGCAACTAAGCAATTTTCAACCCTCTTACTCTGTGGCCGTCCTGTAAGGGGCCCGCACCAATTCCAAAAAATGAAATAAAGAGCTTGGGCTTTTGGCTCGACTACAAGCTCACTTTTAGACCCCAAGCCAGGAAAAACGCTGCCACCTGCTTTGGTCTGCTCCTGTCAACACGCAATATATTGCCTCTTCTACCTGGTAGTTCTAAAAAGCTCCTAATCCAGGCACGTATTCTATCGAGGTTGGACTATGGAAATGCCCTTTATTTAGGTGCACCCACCTCAGTCATTCATAAATTCATGTGGTCCAGAACTCGGCAGCAAGGCTCCTTACAGGTACAAACAACCGTTGCTCAGCTAAGCAGGCCCTAAAAACACACCACAGGCTCCCGATACAAGAGCGAATACACTTTAAAGCTCTCTGCATGGCACATAAAAACTTCCAGGGCAAAGGTCCTCCCATTATCAAATAATCTCGTCAAACCCTACAAAGCTACCAGGAATCTCCGGTCTAATGAACTGCATCTGGCCGATGTCCCCAGAATTAGGAAGGCCCGCACAGGAAGATGCCTTTTCTCCTACAACGCTTCTAGGCTTTGGAACTTCCTGCCGCTCCCCATCCATCAGGAAGTCAACCATTTATCATTTCGCAGACTTCTGAAGACATGGCTTTTCCCATACGTCCATCTGCTCCTCACTGCCTGTCCGCAGCACTGGGATGCCTCCGGGTAGCTATGCGCTATATAGGAACATGAAAAGAAAGTTCCGCCTAAAAACAGAACCAACTA
This sequence comes from Lissotriton helveticus, assembly GCF_964261635.1. Taxonomy (NCBI): domain Eukaryota; kingdom Metazoa; phylum Chordata; class Amphibia; order Caudata; family Salamandridae; genus Lissotriton; species Lissotriton helveticus. The sequence continues at coordinate 127,319,309 of NC_136070.1, read as the reverse complement.
CTAACCATGTAAGTGGGCAGAGGATGTGACGTAATGGCCAAAGCTTTAGACTCTGGAGCTGGAGAACCTGGTTCAAATCTGAAACGTTGTTTCAACATTCTGTGATTCTGGGCAAAACACTTAATCTCCCTGTGCCTACCATAAATGAATATGTCCTTAACTGGTGCTCAGGAAAAGCGCTGGTGTTATGATTAAGTGCTGGTGCTGAGCACCGGAAACCACCGGCTCAAATTAGACACTAAATTAGCCCCACGCAGAGACCTTTCTGTTGTAAGCATAGCGTCCACTTACATATCACAACCTCACACAGTTCACACTACTTGCCCTGGTGCTAGAACCCCACAGTGGTACATGTGCTTGATAATTACACTTTAATGACATTTATATCAGAATGAAATATCCCCAACTATGCTTTTAGGGTTAGTCTTTTTAATTTTCGGAGGCGGAGATAGCAAAGCACATCAAGGCGATCAGAACTGATGGCGCCCCTGGCCCAAACGGGATTCCCGATCATGTATTTAAGACTGCCCCAGCCTTCTTTGCAACCAAACTTACTTCCCTATTTAACCACTCATTCGCAACCTCAATCTTGCCAATCTCCTGGAAAGGCTCAATTCTATTTCCAATTCATAAAAAAGGCGAGCATTCAAACCTGGTTAACTACAGACTCATAGCCCTTCTTGACATAGAAGCTAAGGTATATGCCCGCCTTCTCCTAAAGGATCTGGAGACCTGGGTGGATAAGAACAGCATTCTTCCGCCCACACAGACTGTCTATAGGGCTAACAGCTCCACGCTGGATAACATCATAGCGCTCACGTACCTCGCGAAGAAGGCTAACTCGAGGAACAAATTACCTTTGTTCTGTTGCTTTATAGATTATTCAACGGCCTTTGACCGAGTGAACAGAAGCCGGCTATGGGCGAAACTAGTGACCTGGGGGATCCCCAAAGTCCTGCTAAAAGCCATACAAGCACTTTATGAGGGGACCTGGGTCCAGGTGAAACTAAGCTCTTCAACTACAACCACAGGAATTGCCACCAACTCTGGTTTAAAGCAGGGGTGCGTCTTGGCCCCTCTACTTTTTAATCTGTACACAGCGGACATGGGGCAAGCCCTGAAAGATGCGCACCTAGCACCCTCTAGATTAGGGAAGCTGGTCCTGGGAACGCTGCAGTATGCAGATGACACAGTAATCATGGACCACACCAGGATAGGGCTTCAAAGAGCCTTAAATAGTCTTGCCACCTACAACAAGGACAATGAGCTATGTATCAACGTGAGTAAGACCAAGATAGTAATCTTTGGCAAATACCATCTTAAAACAAAAACTTCTTGGTCACTGGGGGAGCACCGAATCACCACGACTCCATCTTACAACTATCTGGGCACATGGGTATCAGAGAGGGCCACCGCAGTTAAACATCTGAAGGAGCTCAAACCAAAAATAAACAAAATAATAGCGTCTCTCAGACGCTTAAGCTATGGCCTGGCCAGTCCTTCTGCGGACCTGATGTTGACAGTACTCAGGGCTAAACTGATTCCCGCCATCACGTACGGACACATAGCCTACCCAGGGGCCTTTGAGAAAGTGGTCCAAGCAGCCCAGGTGAAACCATACAAGATGGTGCTTCGGGCCCCCAGACAGGCACGGAACAACAGGCTTAGACTAGAATTAGGCCTGAAACGACCAGATCTGGTACTACTGGGGGACTTGCTAAAATACTACATAAGAGTACTGAAATCGCCCGAAAATACCTTAAAGCATTCCCTAAAAATCGTCTTTGGCGACGCAGGCTTCCCATGGCATTCCAAGGTGGAATTAGCCATTAAAGTTCTGAATATTGAGGGAAGGAGCCTGCATCTCCAGGAAATTCCACTTACCGCCTAGGCCCAAGCCGTTAAGCGCCAAGTTCAGTCCATTTCTTTTGAACTAGATCTTTCTTCGCTCAGGCACAACCCACTAACTCTGGCCCTGGACAAGTCCTATATCTCTGGTAAACCCCAACCATATCTGCATGATTCATTAACATCCCAGGCAAGACAGAAAATTCTGTTTATGCGCCTCCTGGCTCTCAGGATCGCGGACTTTAATCCAACTTGGGCACGTACGGACGGTGCCATTGCTTGCCGTCTTTGCAACTATCGCAGTGAATCCTGGCTACACCTGCTATGTTGCTGTACAAAGTTGGCCAGCGACCGACAACGACTGATCCGCCCGGCTTTACGGAATCTGGGCCACAGAACATGCAGAGAGACCTCGGACTGTTGGTTTTCAGAAACTACGACCTGCTTATTAGCTAGGGTCGGCAAGTTTATCCACCAAGTTAAAACTGCACTCGATTCCCAACTACATGCTACATTCCCAATGTGCCCTGAAAGTGGGCTTAGTGCTCCCCCCGCCGCCCCAAAGTTGTCAGCCTATAGTTAACCCAGGGAACCATCGATAAGTAATCGGAACCATCGGACTTAGGCACTTAACCTGGGTCGGCTAAGGGTCTGATGCAGAATCCAACAGTTGTCATCTGGCTCCGCAGCGTGAGCGTGGATGTCGAACTTCTACATGTCTCTCAGACTTTAGTAGGCGTGGTCCCATGGTGAAATCATAATTCTCATTTTTTTAAAAGAACCCTGATTGGACAACAGTAGTGAATATGTCAGTCTAGTAACTATATAGTTGCACTAATGGTTTTACTTGGTTTTGGCCGAGAAGGGGGAGGGGGGCATTTTACTGCATTTTATTGTAATTCATTGTATTCTACACTGTAAAGATTTTAAGTAATCACACAGTTAATCAATAAACAAACCTATTTATTTTGTATATATTGCCACTCCACCAAGAAAACTCTGCTCTGTAAAAACAACAAACGATTGGGAAGAAATACAGTTATAACAGAGAACAGGTCAAACATTGGAAGGTTCCTCGGGTTAAAGGCCATTTTCAGCTGTCACCAAACTCCTGAGTAGCCATTCAACGTTGACATTTATACACCGCACAAAACAATCAGGCCTATCACCTTCTCTAAAAGTGGCCTAGCCATGCACATCAGGCCTTCCACCCAAACCAAAGGTGGCACAGCTCTGCCCATCAGGCCTTTCGCCCACACTAACGGCTGCTTAGCCCTACAAATAAGACCTTTCCTACACACTAAGAGTGCCTTAACCTTGCACATCAGGCCTTTCACTCAAACCAAACGTGGCTTAACACAGCACATCAGCCCTGTTAGTTACTCTAAAGGTAGCATAGCCCTGCCTATCATTGCTTGCCCTTACACTAAGGGTGCCATTACCATAACCTTGAACATCAGACCTTTCACCCACTCTAAAGATGGCAGCATGGCACATCATCCCTGTAAGTTACTCATAGCCCTCCCTATCATTGATTTTCCCTACACTAAGGGTGCCTTAACCTTGCACATCAGACCTTTCACCCACTCTAAAGGTGACATCACAGCACATCACCCTGTAAGTTACTTTAAGGGTCTGATAGCCCTGCACTTCAGGCCTTTCACCTGCTCTAAAAGGTGGCCTATCTATCCCACATACCAGACCTTTCACCCACATTAAAGGCTGCTTAGCCCTGTACATGAGGCCTTTCACCCACACTGAGGGTGGCTTAGCCTTGAAAAATTAACATGTAACATGCACATGTACTGAGTATGTATTTTTCACATTTGACTTGACAATGGTAATGTAGGCAACATTTTAAAATGGTTAACGTCTAGTTACCTTTCGTCTCCCCACTGTGTAGAGTCAGCAGCTGTAGGTGATGTATGGTTTGTTTTCTCTTCCCATGTGAAATTGTTTTATTTACATAATCTGTGTGAAGTGTACCAACGAGCACTGACGGGAACCGCTGCCACCGAATGTATTTCATGATGTGGCAGATAACTGCGAGTCCGAAGGACGTTTAGAGGGCGCTCACTATGGACTGGCTTGAGAAAAATAATGAACTGGTCTTACCTGCGTGTGCCTTAACCTGATTGGCTGCTCAGATGTGAGTCATGTGTAGGGGTAGTGAAATGTTAGAAATGTGTGATTTAAACTAAGGCAATGTAGACGCAGGTTCACTTGCCTTTCGATTCAGATTCCCTCTTCCCTTTGCTTAGCAACAGATGCCCTTGGAGCAGATGCCTTTCCCTTTGCTTGGATGGGCTACCGCTCCCTCCCCCTGAATGTGCAGTGTAGGGAGCTCCCTCACCCTGACTGCAGTGTAGGAAGCTCCCTCTCCCTGACTGCAGTGTAGGGAGCTCCCTCACCCTGACTGCAGTGTAGGAAGCTCCCTCACCCTGACTGCAGTGTAGGAAGCTCCCTCACCCTGACTGCAGTGTAGGGAGCTCCCTCAACCTGACTGCAGTGTAGGAAGCTCCCTCACCCTGACTGCAGTGTAGGAAGCTCCCTCACCCTGACTGCAGTGTAGGAAGCTCCCTCACCCTGACTGCAGTGTAGGGAGCTCCCTCACCCTGACTGCAGTGTAGGGAGCTCCCTCACCCTTACTGCAGTGTAGGGAGCTCCTTCACCCTGACTGTGCAGTGTTGGAAGCTCCCTCACCCTGACTGCAGTATAGGGAGCTCCCTCACCCTGACTGTGCAGTGTTGGGAGGTCCCTCACCCTGACTGTGCAGTGTTGGGAGGTCCCTCACCCTGCTTGTGCAGTATAGGGAGCTCCCTCACCCTGACTGTGCAGTGTTGGGAGGTTCTTCACCCTGACTGTGCAGTGTAGGGAGGTCCCTCGCCCTGACTGTGCAGTATAGGGAGCTCCCTCACCCTGACTGTGCAGTGTAGTTAGCTCCCTCACCCTGACTGCAGTATAGGGAGCTCCCTCACCCTGACTGTGCAGTGTTGGGAGGTCCCTCACCCTGACTGTGCAGTGTTGGGAGGTCCCTCACCCTGACTGTGCAGTGTAGGGAGGTCCCTCGCCCTGACTGTGCAGTATAGGGAGCTCCCTCACCCTGACTGTGCAGTGTAGGGAGCTCCCTCACCCTGACTGTGCAGTGTAGTTAGCTCCCTCACCCTGACTGCAGTATAGGGAGCTCCCTCACCCTGACTGTGCAGTATAGGGAGCTCCCTCACCCTGACTGTGCAGTGTTGGGAGGTCCCTCACCCTGACTGCAGTGTAGGAAGCTCCCTCACCCTGACTGCAGTGTAGGAACCTCCCTCACCCTGACTGAAGTGTAGGGAGCTCCCTCACCCTGACTGCAGTGTAGGGAGCTCCCTCACCCTGACTGCAGTGTAGTTTGAACATGAATTTACACCAGAATTTGCAAGGAGCAAAAGCGCCCTATCAATATCGGACCTTTTATCTACTTTGTGTGCTGCTACATGAAGGGTGGCTTAACCTTGCACATCACACCTTCCACCTACTCTTTATTACTCCTATTTGTATTTCAACGTTTTCCCCATCCTCGTCTCCATTATGCTGGTCTTGTTCTAATGAAACTGGCACATTGAGACATCAACTTTATGATTGTTCAAATGTATTAATATTTTGGAAATCTGTTTGGACTTTTTGCATGAAAAATTTTAAATGAGATTTTCCATTATCATTACAAAACATATTTTTAGGCTCTTCATCACCTGCTGTTGAAGAATTCTCTTCTATTTCCATGTTATTTGACTTGTTTATTGCATTAGCATTTAAAGTTATCTTATCATCTTGGAAAGATAATTCCAGATTATCTTCATTAACTTGGTGGAATTTTTTTGTGATGAACACAGAATTGCTACTGTTTCCTCTATTTCTCTCGCTCAAAAAATTAAAGCTGATCTTCTCTGGCTACCTTTTGCATCATATCTCTCTTCACACGCTACTTTACACCAATTATTTTTTTCTTTTTCTCTATTCATCTGTTCTATAAATTTTTTGAACTTTCTTCTTTTCTATCTTTCTTTACACTTTTCTTTCTCTTATATCTTTCTTTCTGTTCTTTTTCTTTTCTTTTTCTTTCTCCTTTCTTTTTCTTCTCATGCTGTTTACATATTGCAATTACATATTGATTGCTTTTTTTTAATATTGTAATATGTTCATATATTCTATGAATGTGCTATGCCTTTCTTTGTCTTCTCCTGAAATTTTAATAAAAATTCTTAAACAAAATTAAAAAAAAGAAAAAAAAACCTTCCACCCTCACTAAAGGTGGCCTAAACTTGCATATATATGGCCTTTCACCTGTAGTACAATGGCGTAAACCTCCATATTGAGTCTTTCACCTAGTATAAAGGTTACACAATCCTGCATATCAGGTCCTTGAACTGTGGAATACTCCGGCACATTAAACTTCTCAAATTCCACATCGGAACTTGAGCAGGATAAATATTGCATGTCGTGAAACATGCATTATATGTCTGATGCATGTCGCCGACTACACGACTCACACCATCTTTGAAGATCTACAAGGCACTTGGATGCTGCATGACAAGCACTCTCTTAAATTGCCTGAGGTGGGCGAGCCACCAAAATAAAAGGATTAGCCAAGCCAGAGCGGAGCCAAGGGCCTGGCTTGCCTCGAAGACCCCGTGCAAGATCCGAGCCCTCACAAAGTTTCCCTCGTAAATCAAGCAACAAACATCACGTAAAATATGATAAAGTCTCTTCACAATTCACAAACGTGTTCTTTAACATGCAGTAGCTTTGACAGTAATATGTCACATTATATCAATTCACTGAGAGGTTCTTATTAAAAGCAATTGTTTTTAAACATGAACTTTGATCCATTCGTGCCCCTAACCTGGTGGGGAGTCAATTGTCATGTGCACCCTGCATGTGAACATATGCTTATAGACGGAACTATGTTATAGTCTTTTAAATCAAACACAATGTGTTTTTGTACAGCTCTATTCTGAACTCTGGTATCTGAAGGTGCTTTCATATGGGGTAAGGAGGCAAAAGGAGGGTCGATGAAATTAAATATTGCCTAAGATTGACAATTTGGTTAATGGTGGAAGCCAGGATAAATTCAAGGTTTTCTGGTTTCACTTTCTACAAATCAGCCCCTAAACTGGTATCTTGTTTGTCTCTCCTTTTTACCCCAAATGTCAATCCTCTGTTTTTAACTTTTTGTGCATAGGGTGAAGGATGACGGCAAGCAGAAGCCACATTAAAGCTCCGCTTGTTTTGGCCTTGAGCTTCCTCGAGTACCTGACCCAGAGTCGTCCGGTATCTGGCTCGAGCTTTTAGTGGCTCGCCCACTTCTACAAATTGCACAGAAATATTGGCAACATTGAATTGTAAATACAATTAAAGGGAACTTTTCTGATTATCCTGCACTTAAGTCCATAACTCAGTGCTTAATTTGAGCCAGTGGTTTCTGGTGCTTGACACCAGCACTTGTCAACACCGGCACTTATGACAGTCTACAACATGGTGCTGCTGTTTGTCTAAATTAGAGATGATCAAAACAACTGTTATTTATTAATTCAATATACTCTAAAAATGACTAGTAGCTGCTGCCTAAGTCAGCCAGGAATAGTCGGAATTGTCACACTTGCATGACTGTGATGGTCAGTAGGTGCGTTTGAAGTGTCACTGGTGGCCCTAACTAGGGCAATGGGTGGTGCAATCTGCAGGAGCCTCCTGACGAGGGCCCTGGCACTTCTGTTTTTTTTTTTTTACAAAATATGCACTGGGCCATATATATATCTTCAAGTCATGTGCACATCAAGAAAGAATATGTGGACAGTAACCCATGCCACAGCACCCCGGCACTGCAGGATGTGTGGGAATTTCTACATTTATTACACGTGCATGGAGAGGGACATGCAGGAAGATAAATGCCAAAATAATGTTTCCGTTTGAAATCAGGATCCTGTGTGAGTTTAGGAAAGAAGAGAGTGCCAGAGCCAAAGACCTGGAGCCGCAAGGAGGTTCCGGGAAAACCGCAATGGCGCCCCGTTAGTCCTTCGGGTGGTTGGGGGGCCTGACCAACCGGGGGTGTGCCATACCATGCTCCGCCCTGAAAGGGGCGGGAGTATAAGACATGATCACGTGATCCGGAAGGGGATCTACAAAGGTGCTGCACTGTCCGGGCGTCGACCCACCATGCTGGCTGGTTCATTAGGCGGGCAGGGCAGCAAAGGGGCTGCCTGCCCTGGATCGCCCGTAAGATAACCCACAAAACGGCATACTTTTGTTGTATGAAAATAAATCTGCAGCAGTTCTTTTCCCATAAACAATGTGTCCAGCGTAATCATTATATGGGCAATGTAAAATGTGGAGGGGGGAGCGGATGACGGTGTGGGCACTAGAAAACAGAGCCCCCTTCGACTGGCTCATTTTACCTGAAAAACGCACAAGTGACTAAAAGCTGTTCATTTTATATTTTGACTCAGCTTCCGCTTCATACACAAAATAAACACTCTGACAAATACCCAAATAACAGCTCCAATTCCCTGGCTTCCTTCTTCTCGCAGAACGGGTAAAAATCACAGGATGCATCTCAGGGAAGAGTGCCAAGATCACAGAGCTGGAGGCAAGCGCTGCCGAACTCATTAGGGAAGTAACAGCCAGCCGCGTGCCAGACACTCAGCGCAGCTTCTGCGCACTAACAATGGCTGCACAGAGAGGGCGGTGCAAGGCAGAGCCCATGGAAGGCGGGCATGGAGGGCACCATGCTAGCAGAAGAGGGTCAGCCCAAGTTTCATCCGCTCGCCCCGATGGCCGAGAGCGTTGGCATCGGTGGAATGAGAGAACTGGCATCTGGAGTGCAGCCGCGGCGTGACCTCGTCTCCCCGAGACTGCAGAGCAGATGAAAGAACAGTATGAATACACGAAAGCGAAACGGGCAACTTCGACCCATCCAACAACTACTTCCCACCAGGGCTCGTGTCGGGGTACCACGTGGGTGGACGGCGACCCCCACTTATTTTACCGGGAGCTCGATAACTGGAGCAAATGGAGCCACACATTCACTCTTTGGCCTCTCTGGGGTATGATCAGCGCCCATTCAGAACGCTGCTCACGCGCTGGCTTCTCTGATGCAATCGCATCTAAAGGGTGAGCGAGGGGAGGCAATGAGTCTGATGGTGCAAGCCACCTTTCGTGACGTCACTTCCCGTCGTGACGTCAGCGTCCCCCCCCTTCTTTTTTTAGGACTTGTGCCCTGCTTCCCACCAATAAGCCTTTTTCGTTTGGCATGTGACTGACTGCGCCCCAGCCATACTGGCCTTTTTTTTAATGCCCGTGGCACTTGAAAGTCATTAGCTCAGCCCTACTAGCCTGCCAGATGTGTGCTTGACGTGTTGCTAACTCCTCTCCAGCCCCTCTGAACTGAAGAGGGGTGCCACACATTTGACCAACTCCTTCCCCAGCTCTATTGGACTATGTAGCAGTGTGACTGCCGCTGTCCAAGCCCATTAGCTTTTCAGAGGCACTAACCTGGCTGGCATCCCCCCACCCCTAAGACCCAGAAGCTGGTCATCCACGCATTACTTTTTGCCTCCTGAACTGGTGCTACTCGCCTAAGCAGGAGTATGTCTGCAATGCTCCCTGAGAGACCAGTCTTTCTTTCGCCACTACTCGCCACATCTACTCTACTCTTCTAAAAAAATTGCAAACAGTGCAAAATGCTGCTGCAAGACTCGTTTTGGACATACCTAAATATCAGTCAGTTAGATTAGGGATTCAGGACCTTCATTGGCTGCCAGTTGCCCAGAGGGTACAATTTAAAACCTTGTGCGTAGCTCATAAAGCCCTCCATAAAGAAGGCCCAACATTTTTATGGGATCTTTTTAAATGGTATATTCCAAACAGATCCTTGAGATCTGCAAACACCCATCTGATGCCTATGGCCAGAATAAGAAAGGTGAACTGGGGAGGTAGGAGCTTCAGCTACAATACTTCAAAGGAGTGGAACTCTCCTCTCCCCGACACCTGAGGAAAATTCCAATGCTCCTTGAGTTTAGAAAGCAACAGAAGACATGGCTCTTCTAGTACTGATGGAGCAGATTTCATCTGCAGTCAGGCATTGTTTTATTTTTTGTGCTACAGGCAGACTGCATTTAAATTGCCACGCACATTTTGTTGCAAGTTAAAAACATGGCACATGAAAAACAAGAAAGTGAGGCCTATTCAGTCTGAAAATGCTTTTGCTCAATGTACACGTGTTTTTGCAATGTGGAGAAAAGTGGCCTTTTTACCTTTGAAGATTAATAGAATGTGTTTCTCTCTTCCCAGCTCATCCTGGTAATCTAGATCCACTATTTCTGTCTTAAAAGACTTTGACTTGTTGCATATTTTGATAAATATTTTCAGTTAAATAACACCTCTTTTTATAATGTGTGTGAATTAACAAATGCACCAAACACTACACAGGGGACTAAATGCTTTCTGCATGAAAAGCTATCTAAAACACTAATGCATGTTGCTGTGTGTGCTATATTAACTGTGTGTGCTTTTAAAATTTACACTAAATGCATGAAAATGCTATGTTGCACATTTATTTTGCATCTTGTCATAAATAATAGAAAAGCTGCTTGAAACTAATAGCTTGGCAAGGTAAACATTAATAAGGGGTATTAGTATGGAGTTGGGAAACATAATGGGCTGATTTACATGAAATTAATATTATCTTTGTGTTTGTTTTATTTTTGGGGCCTACAATTAAATGGCTGCCTGTGCATCCAGCAAGGCTATGGCTTGCATTAAAGAGAAGAGAGCATGCGCAGACTGTACCAGCTTTCCTAAAGGAGTCAAGGACACTTTGAACTTTGTACATTCTTGTGATTGTGCCAATGTACCAGTGTTAGTTAAAGTGTCCATCTGACTGCGCTGTGGAAGGAAGAGAATTAGAATGAAACATTTTTCCTAGTAAATGTTGCAAATGTTTATAAATGTAGTTATTCATGTATGCTTCTTTTGTTAAAACTGGTAAAGTCAGGATTTTAGAATGAGTTAGGGGAGTGACAACTCATGCCATCATGACTGACCAATCACGTACAGGTTTTCCTGAAAGATGCTACATCTTTGTGTAGTCTGCCAATAATTAGGGTATAAAATAATGTCCTCTCTGGATGGGGGCTGGCTTTTCTCAGCTCAGCTGGCTTCTATGGGTTAGGTACGAGAAACGTCCCGGGAGATTGCTGAAGGGGAGGTGCGTCCGAGGAGATTCAGGGGGAGGTTTCTTGCTTCCACGTCATATCTTGGCACATCAGGCCACATTCCTTTAAGGTCTGGTGAAGGGCGGGTTGTCTCCCTCCTGTTTGCTCTTTAGACACAGAGATGCACATGAGCAGCAACAGATAGAAAGGCTCTTTAGATTTAGATGCTAAACTTTAAGTTTATGCTTTGACTAATTAATTAGGTCTGAAAAGATTTATTTGTCTTATGCATTTATTTCTCTTTATGGGAGATTTTTGCCAACTATTTAATTATTGATTAGCCTTGCAAGACTATTTTTCTTAGAAACTCTAAGAATTTTGCGCCACATTTTCATAACTACATGTAATGCTTATATGCAGACTGTAATGTGTTCTGTATTATTGATATTTTTCCTGTTTTCCAAATTCTGTAACCTAATTGATATTTTACTAATGAATAAAGGGTCAGAGAAAAACTTAACTTTTGACTAGAAAATAAAACCCTTTAAAACACTCAACAACTCTCTTTATTGGCTTGAATAATAATTGCATTTTTTACTGTTCATGATTATTTAAATCTCCTGTAGGTAATACATGGTGTGAAGGGCCCAACACCTTTTGAGCGGTAAATTAGAGGTAGCATGAGGGTTTTGCATTGAGAAACTACCAGAAGAAATTACCTCTCCATCAGTTTTTGGTAAGCAGAGGATGGTCATTATTGATTAGTTTGGCGATTCATGATTATTGATTTCACCATCAACTATTCAACTAATGGATCATTGACCTTAAGAAGGGAAATAAAATAATTGCCCAAGTTATATAAATGCCCAAGTCCTGACTCCAATGCTCAGAACCTGAAGACTGGCAAAGCAGTACTGGCAGGTGATGCAAGAAGTGGTGTGAGTATCAATAGGGTTGTGAAATGTTGTTAATATGCTAGCATGTATTTTTGAAGTGTTGAAAATATTAAGTTTTTTTTACTGTTGGTGACATTTTGCTCATTTTGAATTGATGGTGTTATTGATTATATTGGTAATTTCATAGGACATAATTTTTTTGGTTATTTATTACATGTTTTAACTCTTCATGTTAAGTTAGTGTCTTGCTCTATGTTGTCTGGAACACGCAGGTATGCACACCTGTGGAATCCCGGGAAGGAATAGCGGGTGGTAAATGGAAGCCACACTGCACTGAGGTTACTAGTCTGTTGGAATAACACTGAGAAGCTAGGTAGGGCTGGCAGTGTTAAATTAGGGACTATTTTCTGTGTGAGTGATTAATAGCAAAGAGTTCGCTGGTGAAACTTTGGTCTGATATCACCTAGAAAGGGTCACACCAAAGGAGTAGCAGGTTCTTCTGAGCTTGATTGACAGCAAAAGGGTTCGCTGGTGAAACTTTGGCCTAAGATATATCCTGAAGGATAAGTCCAAAGGAGTAGCAGGTTCTTCTGAGCTTGAGTGAAAGGTAAGCGGAAGGGATTTACCTGTAGTGTTTGAAGAGTAAACTGAAGGTCTTACTTTGTGAAGGGTAAGCGGAATGTGTTACTCGCAGTGAATATAAATCTTTCCTTTATTTAGCACAATAGACAGAGTAGCGAATGTATTTATGTTGTTACTAACAGAGTTATTGATTAAGAGAAATATTGCAGTAAGATTTTGTGGAGGGTCAGTGGTAGGAGTAAAACTGACTGAAATTGAGACTGACAGCTTTGGAGAAAAGAAATTGCATTGAACTATTGCAAAAATGAAAATGTTTGAAGGTTTAAAGAAGCTGTTAGGAGGTAAAATGAAAAATTCGTTTTTTATTGGTGATGCTCCTGAAGGAACACCTGTGCATTTTATGTCTACCAATTTGGGACAAAATACATGTATGTGGGTTCACCAATGGTGCAAAATTACTGAAAAAGAAGGTGCCTTGAGGTTTCCAAAAGATGGTACTTTTGAATTGCAAATTATTGACAAATTAAGGGAAGTCTTATGTGAAATAAAGACACCATCTAAAGCTGCACAATTTGAGGCCTTAAGCCTGTGGGAAAAGACAGCAAGAGAGAAAGCAAGTGAGGATAAAAAAGGTAAAGCACAAAATTCAGGAGAAGAGAATTAGTGATGGTAAAGAGCTTCAAATAAATAATGATTCAGAGGATGAAATAATGGATGCATTGATAACTGAGTGTCTACCACTTTATGTGGTTCCCATGAAAAATACTGAAAATAGTGTACCAGTAAATACTACAGGGGCTACTGCTTCTGTTGAACAGAGAGAAATACAGATTGAAAGAACTGTGCAGAAATTTTATATTGACCCATTACCTGTTGATTCAGTACTGACAGTGATACCTCCAGGTGTTACTGCTTGAAATGTGCCTGATTCAGTCAAAGAATTGCAAACTGCAGATGCACAGATAAAGCCTAGAAAAATTATGACTGTCCCAAATAATATGGTCCCTACTGAAAAGTTTCAAAGAGCTGCAGAATCAGTGATTTTGCCAGGGTTTATTTCAGAAACTCAGAATACACAGATTATTGAACAGAAATTACCCCAAGCACTGAAAGGTGAGGGAAAAATGGTATTTACAACATCTGCAGCCCAGGATAAAGTAAATATATTTGAAAATGGGATTTTTCAAACCTGCTCTGAGGAAGCAGCAGTAATTAAAAAGATAGAGAACATGGGAGAACATATTAACACAGGCCCTGAAAAAGAGAAACAGCTTAGTGTTTTAAATTCAGCATTTAAACATGGGGAAAATAACTGTCCTTGCTGTTTAAATATTGAAAATGTAAACCAGTGTCAGGAAAAAGAATTAATTTCCCTGAGAAAGGAAACAACTGTATGTGCATTAACTACACATAATGGACTGACAGATTTGGCTCAAAAATATGAAACTGATGTTTCAGGAAGTTTTCCATTTCAGAAAAGTTTTAGGGTACACATGGATGATGAAGCAAATGAGAACATGTGTTCTTCAGGAATGCATTTGCACATTGCAGAAATAAAATATGGTTTTAAATGCAATCAGCTTGAGAAATTAGGAGACAAGTGGGCAAGAAAACATGAGAAGAAAAAGAAACCACCAGACCTAGCAAGGACAATGGATAAGGAAAAGAAGCCACCAGATCTAGTTGAGAAAAATAATAAGCAGAATGAGGGAGAAGCTTTTGCTTACTCATTGAGAGAAAAGGTGGGAGAAATGTATGTGCATATGCCACAGAATAAAAGTGAACTTGCAGCATTTCTGAACACATTCCCACAATTGAGAGACAAAATTATGCTGTGGTACCCACAAGTTGATGGATTTGATGAACTATTGAAAGAGTTGTGCATTAATTTGGAAATGTTCTTTTACATTGACTTGCAGACTAAATTGTGGTTTGAATCTAAAATTGTGGAAAGGCCAGGTGAAGAGACAATGAAAAGGGTTTGCATGAATGCACCATCATTTTCTGTTGTAATGGATAAAAACATAGCAGTGATTACTTTCCTGAAGGACAGAGTGCCAGCAGAGGATGTTGATTGGGTACAGATTAAAAGAGCACAGGATGGAAGTAAAGGTGTTTTGGTTTGTGCAAATTCAGGTGTGGATGTTGTACTGCTGGAAAATGTGTCCTTTTGCCATCTTTATAACAGATTTGAGCATTGGAAGAAGAAAAATAAATTTAAACATAATGCACAAAGACATGGAGAATTGCAGATGCAAAATATGCCAGTTAAGCAAATGCAAATGCCAGTTCAGAAACAGGTACCAATGGCAGGAATTTTTCAAGCACAAATGGCCCCACAAAATATGGAAACTGCTAAAGTTAATTTAAATAAGGTGTCCAGAGCAAATGTGAATTATTTCCAGAGACAAAAACAGAACCCAGTCCAACAGGTTGCTGTGTTTGAAAATGAGAGTTTTAACCCTCACAATTCTGAATTTACCAAATCCATTGTGGAGGCAGTGGAAAGTCCAGACTTAATTGCAGGAGTTTTAAACAAAGAAATTACAAACCCAGTTTTAGAAAAATGTGCACCAAAAATAGGCCCATTTGAGGAAAATTGCAAAACTGTTGTCTGTGACTCAGGCCTAGCAGGAAAACAATTATTTTTCAAATTAAGCAGCACAGATTACTGTACACCAGATAATGTTATTTTTCAGATTCCTGATGATGATGTACATTTTAAAATGACCCAAGAGACAGCTGTAGCATTATTTTCAGAAAAGACAGTTGAAAAATTACCTTCTGCTTTGGAAAAAATAATAAACACAGAAATAAGAGAGTTCACAGAAAAGGATGGCAGATTAATAAAATGTGCAGAACATGTCTTATTAAAATTTGAACCAGATGACATGTATTCAGGAACAGAATCAGTTGCAGGAATTTTACCAATAAAAGGATTTTTGATGGAATTGATTAGAAGTTTGTGTAACTTTCTGATCACATGTTCACAGAAAATAAATGAAAAGAACAGAATAGTGCAGGAGATTAAAAGCATAATTTTTCCATGTTGTCCTGTGGTACCGAATCCAGCCAATATATTTTTTCACATTCCATGTGCTGAAGAATGGCTTACACTTATTAATTTTTGCAAAGCTCATGTCACAGTGCCATTGCATGAGAATAGTCAGGAGTACTGTCAAAAAGAAGCTGAATGTCTGGGACACAAAATTGGAAAGGGAGGTAGAAAGGTGTCACCAGAGAGAGTGGAAATGATTTCCAAGAAAAATCCACATCAAATTCAGAAAGAAGTCAGGACATTTTTGGGAATGGTTACCTGCTGTAGAGAGTGGTTACTACACCTTTCCCTAGTGGCTAAGCCTTTACTGAGGCTGACACACTCAGGTGTGTCTGATCCGCTTCCATTGGACAACAACTGCACAAAAGCATTCCTAGAGTTGAAAGAGAAAAAATGTCGTGCCCCAGCACTAGGAATGAAAGTTTATTTGAAAGAAAATACACTAATTTGCAGTGAGAGGGAGGGCTGCGCTCTCTCATTGCCTATTGAAAAAGATGACTGTGTTCAAAGGTCTGTGATGTATTGCCCAATGACCTTTGACCCTACCTTCACAGAAATGTTAGCAAATGAATTGGATTGTGATGAAACTGAATATGAGTGTCTAAATATCATGAAAATATGCATAAAGCCAAATTCAGACTTTAAGGATGAATGTCTGAATCAGCCCAACAATGTCCATTTTGTAGATGGCCCATGTTTGAAAGATGACACATTAAAAGCAGCACATACTGTGCTCCTTATGCATTATGTTGTCAAAGCTTCATGGCTTTCAGTAGTTACCCCAGCCCAAAATTCGAAATTAATTGCCCTTACCCTAACATGCAGTATATCTGCTCAATTGAGAGTCACTGTTGTCATGGGAGAGAGAAATGCTAATTCAGTTGCACAAATTTGTGTTCTGTTAGCATGTACATTCTATGGAATCTTCACAGTTGAATTAAAAGAGGCTCAAGAAAATGTTTTTGAAGCAGAACAACAGGGTTGTATCACAACTGTTTTTGAGAAAAGTGACAACTGCTTAGTGGCAAAAGTGTTATTGCAAAGACTGATGCCCAGGTATAGATTGCCAGTTTCTCTGAAATCAGATCATAATGGGCTCTCAAAGATAATGAGTGCAGAACAACAGATTGGACAAGGAATGGATTGTAGCTATCTGCCTGAAGTGTCAAGCATAATAAAGCAACACAATGGCAGCACTGAGTTACCTTTTGTAAAAGACTGTTTTTCAGCATCACCAAAGTGGCTTGAAATGACATATGCAAATGCACTTGTGGAAAACACTGATGAGAACACTAGCCATTGCTGTGTAGGTCTGGTTGATGTACAGTGTGCAGTTTCTCACCAGATTGCAGCTGCTACACAAGATCTGCATAATGGATGGTGCAACAGCTTTGGTCTGAGAGATGCTGTGGTGAAACATCTGAATCTGATCAAAGTGAAAATAAGAGTGAAAGGCCTTGGTTGAAAAAGTGCAAAGGATTGATGGTGCTCTGTCAGAGTTTCACACCACCGAAGTAGTCCAATTTGCATGGAAAGTATGAGCCATACTGATGACAAGCTGGTGACAAAGAGCAAAGAAATGCTGAAACTGTCCTGTTGAATTCCTTTTATTATTTTAGTTACTTACTTTAAAGAAGACTAACAGCTCCAAGAAGCTACTTACAGAATTCTGTACTAAAACATTTGAGCTTGGCTATATATGATCTGATTACAGACCAGACTTGTGTTTGCCTTAGAAATAGAAGTAACATTGTTGTATGCTCAGCTTTTGCAATAAGAAATGTCACTAGTGAAATTAAATATGTGTGATGAATTATGAATCATGTTATTATGATTTGAATCATCAGAAGGGTGGATTGATGGAGCAGATTTCATCTGCAGTCAGGCATTGTTTTATTTTTTGTGCTACAGACAGACTGCATTTAAATTGCCACGCACATTTTGTTGCAAGTTAAAAACATGGCACATGAAAAACAAGAAAGTGAGGCCTATTCAGTCTGAAAATGCTTTTGCTCAATTTATACGTGTTTTTGCAACGTGGAGAAAAGTGGCCTTTTTACCTTTGAAGATTAATAGAATGTGTTTCTCTCTTCCCAGCTCATCCTGGTAATCTAGATCCACTATTTCTGTCTTAAAAGACTTTGACTTGTTGCATATTTTGATAAATATTTTCAGTTAAATAACACCTCTTTTTATAATGTGTGTGAATTAACAAATGCACCAAACACTACACAGGGGACTAAATGCTTTCTGCATGAAAAGCTATCTAAAACACTAATGCATGTTGCTGTGTGTGCTATATTAACTGTGTGTGCTTTTAAAATTTACACTAAATGCATGAAAATGCTATGTTGCACATTTATTTTGCATCTTGTCATAAATAATAGAAAAGCTGCTTGAAACTAATAGCTTGGCTAGGTAAACATTTATAAGGGGTATTAGTATGGAGTTGGGAAACATACTGGGCTGATTTACATGAAATTAATATTATCTTTGTGTTTGTTTTATTTTTGGGGCCTACAATTAAATGGCTGCCTGTGAATCCAGCAAGGCTAAGGCTTGCATTAAAGAGAAGAGAGCATGCGCAGACTGTACCAGCTTTCCTAAAGGAGTCAAGGACACTTTGAACTTTGTACATTCTTGTGATTGTGCCAATGTACCAGTGTTAGTTAAAGTGTCCATCTGACTGCGCTGTGGAAGGAAGAGAATTAGAATGAAACATTTTTCCTAGTAAATGTTGCAAATGTTTATAAATGTAGTTATTCATGTATGCTTCTTTTGTTAAAACTGGTAAAGTCAGGATTTTAGAATGAGTCAGGGGAGTGACAACTCATGCCATCATGACTGACCAATCACGTACAGGTTTTCCTGAAAGATGCTATATCTTTGTGTAGTCTGCCAATAATTAGGGTATAAAATAATGTCCTCTCTGGATGGGGGCTGGCTTTTCTCAGCTCAGCTGGCTTCTATGGGTTAGGTACGAGAAACGTCCCGGGAGATTGCTGAAGGGGAGGTGCGTCCGAGGAGATTCAGGGGGAGGTTTCTTGCTTCCACGTCATATCTTGGCACATCAGGCCACATTCCTTTAAGGTCTGGTGAAGGGCGGGCTGTCTCCCTCCTGTTTGCTCTTTAGACACAGAGATGCACATGAGCAGCAACAGATAGAAAGGCTCTTTAGATTTAGATGCTAAACTTTAAGTTTATGCTTTGACTAATTAATTAGGTCTGAAAAGATTTATTTGTCTTATGCATTTATTTCTCTTTATGGGAGATTTTTGCCAACTATTTAATTATTGATTAGCCTTGCAAGACTATTTTTCTTAGAAACTCTTTAAGAATTTTGCGCCACATTTTCATAACTACATGTAATGCTTATATGCAGACTGTAATGTGTTCTGTATTATTGATATTTTTCCTGTTTTCCAAATTCTCTAACCTAATTGATATTTTACTAATGAATAAAGGGTCAGAGAAAAACTTAACTTTTGACTAGAAAATAAAACCCTTTAAAACACTCAACAACTCTCTTTATTGGCTTGAATAATAATTGCATTTTTTACTGTTCATGATTATTTAAATCTCCTGTAGGTAATACATGGTGTGAAGGGCCCAACACCTTTTGAGCGGTAAATTAGAGGTAGCATGAGGATTTTGCATTGAGAAACTACCAGAAGAAATTACCTCTCCATCAGTTTTTGGTCATTATTGATTAGTTTGGTGATTAATGATTATTGATTTCACCAACAACTATTCAACTAATGGATCATTGACCTTAAGAAGGGAAATAAAATAATTGCCCAAGTTATATAAATGCCCAAGTCCTGACTCCAATTCTCAGAACCTGAAGGCTGGCAAAGCAGTACTGGCAGGTGATGCAAGAAGTGGTGTGAGTATCAATAGGGTTGTGAAATGTTGTTAACCCCTTCCACGCTCATGACGAGCTGGGCTCGTCATGGTGTAGCCTCCTCGCACGCTCATGACGAGCCCAGCTCGTCATGAATAATGGAAAATGGGCAATCCCAGCACCGGGGGGGAAAACGCATAGCAGCCAAGTGGTTAATATGCTAGCATGTATTTTTGAAGTGTTGAAAATATTAAGTTTTTTTACTGTTGGTGACATTTTGCTCATTTTGAATTGATGGTGTTATTGATTATATTGGTAATTTCATAGGACATAATTTTTTGGGTTATTGATTATATGTTTTAACTCTTCATGTTAAGAATGTGAGAGTAACAAAGAGGGATTAGCGCTATAGGTACTGCGCTATAGGTACTACGGTATAGGTGGAATTGGCGAAACTAGGAAACAGGTCATTTTAGGTAAAGGCAGATGTGGATGTTGTGGGTACCAGGTGTAAGCAGGGGTGTCTGATGGGGCACGGATTTAAGCAGTGGTACAGCAGTATGAATAGGAGTATGGGGGCTAGTATAGATAAGAGCAGCAGTATAAAGGTGTAGGCAAGGGAATCAGAGTACAGACATTGGCTGCGGTCAGGCTTTTAAGTGGGGCGGGTCCTGCCAGGAATCATTCTAGTAGTAAGGAAAACTCACTTTGGAACAGGTCCCTGTCGGGCTCCATATTCCGGTCCTTAAATTTGCAGGCAAAGATACTGATCATATTTTCAGAAATGGCTTAAGGTCCTCCACATCAGCTGTGCAGTCCCTGTTTACATTTCACATCACCTTGCATCCCCTAAGAGTATTTGCTTTTCGCAGACGATGTGTTACTGTACTTTTGTTCATGCATCATAGGACTCTTGTATAATAAATACTAGAAACAGAGATAATTGAAGACTCACCCTACACATTGGCCTTAAACTGGACTGTTGCTGCTCAGAATCCTCCTCTACTGGGAGAGAAGTAGGATTGATGTGGCCTTCTTTTCACTGGCTAGCCCTGGTTAGTGGGGACCTGAGCCACCTCACTTTTGGAGTGCTTGGTGGCCCATGTCGCTGCAGACACTCTGTGTTTTCAAAGGTTACCCTCTTCAAAGTTAAGGACTGAGACGAGGAAAAGTAGCATTCAAAATAAAAAGACTGTATGGTCTTCCCCGGGAAGTGTTGGATGAATGAATGCAGTGCAACATATGCAACCATTGGTGAAGGGACAGTGTGCCATATTACACAGAATGAGCTGCCCCCGGGTAGCTGTGTACTCGCTCTGCCCTTGGGACAGCGCATTCAAGTGAAATACAGAGACATTATTTTAAAGCTGCTCCATGTTTCACAGTGCGGGTGACAACCTTCCTATACTTTCAAGAGGGAAGAGAGGTGCCCTTGCAGCTAGATGTATGGGCATCCGCTCCAAAAGGCTGCCTTTTTGAAATGCATGCAAAATGCACCACCTTTTTGTGGCGCACCTCCAGTGAGCCTCCTTGAAGGCTTAATACGTCCATAATATGGCGCTAGCGCCCAAGGCAAGGTGATTCCTTCGTTTGCTTGGGGCTTGGTGCCACACCATGCAAATGAGAAAATGCCATCTTATGATAGCACTGGTGCAACTCGTGCACTATCAGTATTACAAAAGGGGATGCACAAGCATCTGTGCCCCCCCTCCCCGTCTGTAATGCCATTGTGCCATGAGGATGCACAAAGCAGGCGCACACACCTCTTGCACCCCCGGGACACATTGTTTAATGGAGATTTAATGTTAACTACCTTAGCAGTTTTTACACAGGTTTTGACAAGGAGATGTACATCCTTATTGCCAATAAGTGGTTGATTAGAAGGTAAAAGATGGAAATTAATCTTAGGAACTTTAGCAATTCTTGTTTATTTTTTTGTAAATGATTTTCCCTTGCCCCAGTCTGATGTTGTAGCCAATCAGAAATTAAAGAAACTGACTCAGGGGCCAGATAACAGTGCGAATGGCTGGCTATATATATGACTAATGTACTTATAAATATAACTTGGCATTACATAATGAAAAGTGAACAATAGAAATGATTATTTGGCTATACTATTGCATGGTAGGCTGTTATTAAGAAGGCGGTGATTAGCTGTCATTGATGATATGTAGGAATGAATCAATTATATTGCCTTGTATATTTGCACACTTTTTTTAAATGTGTTTTATTATTTTTAATAAGTATACTGATGATTAGCGGGACGTCATAACCATAGGTCTCCATAATCTCATATACATTCTTAATAGCATGTTGTTCTCTTATTTACCACTGAGTTTGCTCAAGTCTCTACTTATTCGGGTAGTAACTCCACCGTCAGTTGACTTATGCATTTCAGTGTCTATTCCCCTCCCCGTACAACAGTTACCTCGTTATATCAATTAAAATCCCTCTGTATCATGTTTTTATATAGGTAATACTTTGTTGCTAAGGTAATGTTCACTACTTTTAACTTAATATTAGCGAAATGTTGTATCAGAATGGTACAGTAATCTAGGATCTCTTAATTGATTGCAATGATTTTAATTAATCAAACAATAAATGTATAACTGGGGGTGGGGAGAGGGAGTTTAACCGAAAAAAGGTTTTGTTGCCAAGAAGGCATTAGTCAAGAATGTATCTTATAGAAGCGGAGGGAATAAACTGAAAAATAACCTGTTAAGTGCTGGTCATACAATGGAGATGGCACTGTATGTACACGTTTTCTCCTTTTTTGGTCTCTCTTTATGTAATGTTTCGAAATATGCCTAAAAAGATGTACGCTCTGCACCTATTTCAAATGCTAATACAGTGAAAGAGAAAAACCCAATAAATGTATACATATGTAATATATAATACGGTCCCTGGAGGCTTCATTTTTTCTCCCCCCAAATAATCATAAAATAAACACAGGAGCTTTTGATCAGCCTTCTTCATCCACTGTTTAGATGTTAGTCGCATTTTGATTTGACCCACCGCAGTACAGAGCCTGGGTCAGCCCCCTTCAGCCACTGGCTCTCTTCACTGCAAGTGGCTGAATGTTGCTTACACACATCTGCCAGCAAAGGGGTCAGCCACAGTGCCAGGCTTGGCGGACCAGTCTCTGCTTTTATTCTGGCTTTCATTTTAGTTTTTTTGGCTTGACACTGTTTTTTTTGCAAGTTTAGCTCCACACTCATTGGAGAAAAAAAAGGTAACAGGCACGTTGTAGGCCAGACCTACTGTCTTTGTGATTGCTTGTGTTCATCAGATGGCAGGGAGGCCCAAATCATACAGAAGATTAGATAGGTTCAACAGTGGTAAACAGGCATAAAGGATTTCAACTCGTGGACATTAACACCCATTAGAGGGGTCCCCGGGACACCCTCAGTCCAACCAATTAGAAACCATACACGGAGAACTGAGAATCCCAGAATGAAGCAAACCCCATTGTGTGGGTAATGGGGTCTACCACCTCTGTCAGGGGCAAAATACAGGGCAGTAGTACGTAAACTAATAGTCCCAATCACCTCAGACTGTCATACCTTAGGGTAAGCGCCTAAAAATGAACTCCACATTCTCCTAACCTTTCACATGCAAATTTACATAGGCCATAGATTGTGCGCACATATCTAAGTAAACAATTACATACATGGGGGCATATTCACAAGAAAATGTTGGACCGCAGAGCTTCACCAAATTTGGCAGCTCTGACATTTTAAAAATGCAGGGATGCGTCGCATTCACAAGAATACAGCGCACCCCTGTGTTTCCCCTAGCGCTGGCACAAAGAAGCTGCCTCCGACAGCAAGTTGCAAGGGTGCCTGCTCTGTAGGGACGATTGTTTATGTGCACAAAGGGACACCTTCCTGCACATAAACAATCAATAATGGCGATTTGCACCTTCTGTGTGTGCTGCAGAATGCAGTACACATGGAAAGAGCAAAAAACGAGGAGAAATGAATACCTTCTCCTCGTTGCGCTATTCGAACGCCTGGTATTCCATGGCATTCGTTTTTGACCCTGCCTCAGCCTTGTAAATCTGGGGCAGCGTAAAAAAACAATGGGTGTTGCGGTGGAACACCCACTGCAACACCCATTGCACGCCCCTTTGCCGCAGAGGACTGTGGCGGAAACAGGCATATTTACAAGGTGGCGTTAAGCCATGCAAAGTGGCTTAACGCCACCTTGTAAATGCAGAAAATGGCGCTGCGCCACCAGAGCATAAAAAAAAGGACGCTCCCGGTGGCGCTGAGAGCTTTTAAATATGCTCCATAGTTTACACACATCCACCCACTCCGTAGGAAATGAATCAGCAGCTCTCAAACTACTGTGACCAGGTGACAACGTAAATCACGTGTTTTAATTTGGGAAACAGCCATTACAACGCAACTTTCACAACGCACTACCATTACAACGAAACTTTTACAACGCAGGATCCATTACAACGCATGCCATTGCAACGCAGATGCTATTCCAACGCATGCCATTACAACGTAAGTATGGGTAAGTATTTAATTTAATTTTAACCCCTACACTATCCAACACTTACCCTACTATTACACCCCCTGGAGTTAGAATAGTAATTTTAACCCCTACACTATCCAACACTTACCCTACTATTACACCCCCCTGGAGTTAGAATAGTAATTTTAACCCCTACACTATCCAACATTTACACTACTATTGCATTCCCATTAATTAAAATTAAAAAAAAATACTTACCCATACTTACGTTGTAATGGCATGCGTTGTAATAGTATCTGCGTTGTAATGGCATGCGTTGAAATGGCATGTGTTGTAATGGATCCTGCGTTGTAAAAGTTTTGTTGTAATGGTATGCGTTGTGAATGTATGCGTTGTAACGTCATACATTCTATAATTTACACCCCCTGCTTTGTTGACTCAACCTCACTGTATCTTCTGTCCAGATCCCTCTGCTCTACAGTACAGGAAATAATAGGACAGTAAGCACCGGTTCAGAAACATTGCATAAATGACGTAAGCGCAGTCTTGCGCCCTCTATTCTGATTGACGTCCGCATGAAACGAGATGACATTAAACAGGCTAATGAAAACCCTGCAGCCGGGGCACCATCAGCAGAATTAAATAACAATCTGCCTGAAAGCTTGGCGAGTGCGCTCAACAGCACGATCCAATCAAAGGATGCGAAGAAGGAACTCCGAAATACCTGATACCGTACAGCAGAGCGTATAACCATGCGTGACTTGGAGGGGCCAAAGTGTGACACCTGCCCAGGGTTTATTTAGGCGCTTTGCATCACGATCCATTATCTGCTATATTAAGCGACTAGCAGCTCGTCCCGACGTTGTCCGGGTATGAATTGCTGCCGGCCAGTAGTATATTGTTTTGTAGGATTTCGTTTTGATAGCATTTCTTATCTGTGACAGGCCTGTGAAACGCTCCGATTCACAGTGCACTGCTGATGCACTTAAGAGTACGCGTTCAGTAGTGTGTGCACTCGAGTTTCCGTACTTTATTTTTCCTTGCAATATCATATAGCGCGAACTCGACAACATGGCATGAGCACAATTTACATTACAGAAGAACACATTCATTTGTGGTAGGCACGGGGAGACAACGCGATTTGCCTGGAATCACAGGATGTTGAGCTGATGCCAGATTCGAACGTAGCTCCCCAGCTCTAAAGTTCGCAATTCTAGAACTTGTGGCGGGAGGTGTGTCTAAAGTGTATGTCGGTGCTGGCCATCAATGAGAGAGACCTGTGCATATTTTGTAAATCGGTGGTGAAAAAATATGAGTATGTTGCTGGAGATGTGGGCCGCCGTGCCACCAATGTACTTACTGGGGGAGGGTAAACACCCATTATTCCGCAATTTTCTTTCCGCATACCATCACTCCGCATACTTTCATTACGAAAGTACCATGACTCCGCAATGCCATTATAACGCATGGCATTACATTTTATATGCTTTACCACGCATACATTTACAACGAAATTCGTTGTAAATGCATGAATGGTAAAAGCATTTTTTTTTAATGTTTGGATAAGGTAAGTATGGGTATAGGAGTATATGTGTTGGGGTACTGAGGTATATGTTTTGGGGTGTTTGGGTATTTTAAGGGTTCAGATATAGTTTTGGGTTATGGGTACAGGGGTAGTTTTAGGGTTTAGGGATAGGTATGGGTTTTGGGGTACAGGGGTATTTTTAGGGTTCAGGGCTAGTTTTGGGTTTTGGGGTATAGGGGTATTTTTAGGGTTCAGGGGTAGGTTTGGGGTTTGTCGTACAGGGGTATTTTAAGGGTTCAGGGCTAGGTTTGGGTTTTGGGGTACAGGGGTAATTTTAGTGTTCAGGGGTAGGTTTGGGTTTTGGGGTACAGGGGTATTTTAGGGTTCAGGGGTAGGTTTGGGTTTTGGGGTACAGGGTTATTTTATGGTTCAGGGGTAGGTTTGCCTTTTGGGGTACAGGGGTATTTTTAGGGTTCAGGGGTAGGTTTGGGTTTTGGGGTACAGGGGTATTTTAAAGGTTCAGGGCTAGGTTTGGGTTTTGGGGTACAGGGGTATTTTAGGGTTCATGGGTAGGTTTGGGTTTTGGGCTACAGGGGTATTTTTAGGGTTCAGGGCTAGGTTTGGGTTTTAGGGTACAGGGGCATTTTTAGTGTTCAGGGGTAGGTTTGGGGTTTGAGGTATAGGGGTATTTATAAGGTTCAGGGCTAGGTTTGGGTTTTGGGGTACAGGGGTATTTTTAGGGTTTAGGGATAGGTTTGGGTTTTGGGGTGCAGGGTATATTTATAGGGTTAAGGTGGGTTAGTGTTTAAGGGTGTTGGGGTATTTTAAGGAGTAAGGGTGAGTTATGATTAAGGGGTGCAGGGGAATTTAAAGGGAGCAGGGTGGACACCCGGAGCTGGAATGTACAGAACCTGGGAAGAAAAAACAATGAAATATTGGGCACAACACTCGCTTTTTTTTTTACGTAATCCCGCGCCCCGCACACACCCCCAGCACACGCCCACAGCATACGATATGAGACATGGCATGAAGGGCGGAACGTACCACACGCCCCCAGCGTTTGCCATGCCCCCAGTACATGCCCACAGCACAACGTAGACACGCCCCCATGGGACTACTTTGCTGGCACGGTTCTTTTACCTTTTAAATGTATATGGTGGGCATCTGCATAGCCTATGTCCTTCTGCTGCAACTGCCCTTTCCAACGCTGTATTGGGTGTTGTGATTGATGCTGTGGTTCCTGAGATTACCCGCCTCAAAGGTTTGGGCTCTCTCTTTATTATATTAGTTAGATTAAAAGCAAATCGCGAGGATCACTGAATGCATCATTTAGGTATCTACATAGGGTGACAAGAATGTTAAAGCCAAAAAACGGGACATTTCACAAAAATAGAAGAAGGACTACAATTTTACTTCAAAGGAGCGCACAGAGTGACAGCGCTCCTCAGCAGAGAATTACAGAACAGTCAGTAAGAACATACCTAAAATGCAATTTTTAAACCCAGTAAGTTGCCTGTTAATTAAATTGCTTTCTTGAAAGAACTGCTAATTATCCCTGCTTTGTAAAACATAAAAACACACCTTCCTCCGTTCTCAATCGATCCTCTCTCTCTGCCAGGACAGCTGGGGAAAAACCAGGACCGTCCTGGCAAATCCGGGACGCCTGGCCACTCTATATCTACAACTAGCGGATCAAGGATGCTCTGGGCCCTGGTGCAAGTAAAGAAATGCCCTTTGACTGCTGTTTGAGGACTAGAATACAACAATTCGCAGGGTTCGATGGGCCTCTCAGAACTGTGGGCCCTGGTGTCACTGTACCTGCTGCACCGATGGTAGCTGTGCCCCCGAATATTGACATTTAACATAGTCATTGATACAAAAGAGAACTCAAAGCTATGACTTCTCCAACGAGTAACTCTTCAGCTACCTCGAAGTAGCTCTCCTGGGTACAACCCAGTTTACTAAATTAGAAGCTTGTTCTTGGTTGAATGAATATATGTTTACAACATTTTAAAAATGTGTATTTGAGAAAAAAATTTGCGAATTTTCAGAACTCATTACTGCTGGCATCTGTGCCAAACGAACCGAAGTGATTATTGCTGGCAATCTTGCATATGGTGGCCACTCATGCAATCCTATCTGATGTGGCCACTATTACAACACCAATAATATTAGTAACTCGCTTCCACTATCATTGGACATAAGTAGCTCTTATTACAAAAAAGGTCAGGGACCCCCCCAACCCTCCACACCCCGACAGAAAAACGCAAAGCCTTCTCAAGCAACTACCGCATTTCAAATACTACTCACCAATAATTAATGATTTTGCCCAGCATGGAAGCGCTGAAATGCCATTTAATCATCAGTCTTTCAACCTCCCAGAGCAATATTGTCTGTGTAAAGCATTTGCAATGTTGCAGTCAGCAGAAAACAACTCTAAACATCTATACTTTAATAAAAGATGGGTCTCCTTAGTCTGCACCCCCCCTAAGGTATGTTTTAAACCCTGCTTCATGGACCTCAGTTTGATGTTTATTATCTAATCGCGCCATAGGGCATCTTGAAACATCACTTCACGACAAGAAACAGCAACGCAGAGTGGTGCTGTACATTTTGTATTTCCGTGCAGTAAGAGGGAGGGGGGGGGGGGTGTTTAATATAATAGATATCCGCTCTTGAAAACAGTTGTAAACTAATTGGGACACTTTAGCTGGCGATATTAAAACCACGTGGGAAAAACCGTCACATCTTTAATGCCCCAATACAGTAATCAAAACGTCTTAGGTAACTAGTTAAGCTTTGCAAACATTGGGAAATGCCTTGCATTACAGGTGCAGCCTTTAATACATTTTGGTTCATTTGAATTAGAAATGATTTTTACCGAACTCTTCAGGGTAGGCACAGTGGCGGCTCCGCCGCTAAGGTGGGGGAGTGTGGTCCCACTACTTTTTAGCAATGAAATAAAGGAAAAATAAAATAATAACTCAGCTTTATTATCAATTATTTTGTCCTGCTGCGGCAGATTTGCAGGGCGGGGTGGGGCTGCTCTGACGGCAGGAGCAGGGGCATTGATGAGCACACTCTGTAAGTGTGCATGAATGATTGGCAGGTCGCCTTGTCAGGCCAATCATCCATGCTCACTTTGCATGTTCTCCACCCAGCCTGTATAACAGCCTGGGTGGAGAACATGCCCAGGCTTCCACTGCCTGTCTGAGCGTCGAACCACAGCGCGCAGACCAATCACAACGCTTCATTGCAGCGTTGTGATTGGCTATGGGGAGCCTGGGTGTGCTTTCTCTTCTGGTCATAGTGAAGGAGTACGGAGGAGAGATGTGGAGAGGATGCGGCAAGAAGGTAAGTTTAAAAAAAAATGTACACCTGCTTGCTCCCCACGTCCCCTCCTACCCCGGCCCCCCACTCCTAATCTGTGCCGGCCGCCACTGAGTAGGCAGCACATGGTGCAGTTATGTGGAAAATAAAGCAACAGCAGTATCAAATAATTCTGATAAGTGATCCCGTGAGAACTGATATGCATAGTAGTTCACCACTGTTTGCACCTTTTTACACCTTCCCCCTGCCCCTTGTATGTAGTCATATATGTGCCTTTATGTATAGGATTCGCATGCAATGCCCTATCACAGCTATGTTTCTACTCTATGTGTGCAATGTATGCATCGTGTTACCTTAGGCAGACAAGGGGTTAGGAGAAACCTGAGATTCAGCTGATATGCACTACTGCACTTTTTCCTGCTGTGAAACTATGTGTCCTATAGATAGGACATTTTCCTACATATATCCAGAAAAGGCTGACAGGATTGTGCAGTTCTGTCTCTTCCTGATCCACTAGGGGTAACTTAAATGCTCAGATAGATGCGGGGTGAACTGCTGTACTGCTAAACATCTGCAGAACTGAAATGGACATGACACTTACATGCCATTTTCTTGAACCACCAAGGCCTTTGGACACTTTCCTCATCTCATTGCAAACTTTATCCACGGGAACATCCCATTGACATGATTAAGGTTTATACAATCAAGGTGTATAATTAATATATAATATACAGGCATGCAGTATAGCCTTTACAAGCTGTAATTCAGATTTACACACCAAAAATATTAGTAAATCGTCTCTGAAGAGGTTACGCTGACTAATGTTGACTTCCAAAGAGGGAACCCAGATGCTCTGATCAGTATTTTTGTATATAAAAAAACTTCAAGGTCCCAAAAGTGTGACATTTTAAGGGACTGTGGAAAAGAAACGTGAATATTTTCTGATGTGAGGGTACATTTGGGGATCTGTGACCATTGAGGCTGGCTGCCCAGGAATACGAACACCTTCATGAATGGAAGCCGTGCAGTTCATGAGTGAGATAGGGAGTCTAGAATAAGGTTTGAGAGGTCACAATTTCTAGTCGTAGGTCAATATTTATATGTATATTTATTTTATTGATGATGCACTACTAATGTCAGAAACAGACCTTACTTCTTGATGCCTTCAAAGACAGTACGGATGTGTGATAATACACAGTAAAATAGTAAAACATTTTACAAGATAATTGATGACGGTATAACCAAAGATCAGAGCTAAGTCAAACATAGAAGCATTCAACTGGTGGGTGATAGTGACAAATGCTTCCCTAGGTGGTTGTTGAGACTGCTGATGCTACAGAATGAGCTTTGAAGCTGGTTTCAAGGAGCTACTTCCGATGCTTTCAAATGTTTCCCTACACTTAGTGCAGGATAAAAAATTTGCTAGCAATCGCGCCAAAAATCTCCAATTCTATTAAGGACACGGAGGCGAGGATTATGCTTTCTCTTTCTTTACTGAAAGTTAACAGCAACCAATGAAAAAACATTTAAACATTACAGCAAACTACATTTCCCACAATGCCATGGTGCAATACCGCCAATCATAGAGTCTGTGCCTCTATAAGAAGAGTCACCAACATGACCACTTCCTCTTTTTTTGCTTTGAACCAGCATTATCTATTATGTATTCATGAAACTAATCCATATTATAGCCTTGTAGCCCACCGTAGCGGGCTATACCGGCTATTAAAGGCCCGCTCCAGCGTTAAAGGTCCGAGCCGAAGGCAAGGGACTTTAACAAGGGAGCAAGACTTTAATAGCCGTATAGCCCAGCTACGAAGGGCTATAAGGCTATTAGAACATTCTGCCTCTAGAGGGCAGAATGTTGTAACAAGTAAAACAAAGGCCTCTCAGAGTTCGAGGGGGTTTAATTCCCCTCGGGCTCCGAGAGGCCTTTGTGAAAACAACATTGGAATGTTACTTTGTGGCATTGTCTTCAATGGAATGCTCCACATTCCAATGTTCTAATACTGTTTAATACTGTGTTTAGCTTTGTGATAGTATTAATTTATCTTGTGCTTTTTCCTTGACACAGGGCCGGACGCGATCCGCATATACGGTTGCTTGTTGTGGAGCTCTCAGGATAATTGTTTTACCTCGGATTGCGGCGTGCGCGGTTAACGCGGCCCTCGCGTACCGGCTCGCCTACACTTAGTGCAGGATTTAATGAACTTTAATAAACGAAGTGATTAGAGAGGTAGTAAGGAGTCAATGCTGCAAAGCACCATCAGTTCGACTAATGAGATCATGAAGTAATGCCAACAAACACTTCTAAAGACAAACTTCACCCTTTGTTAAGGATGCAAACGGTATTAGGGAACTATTGAAATGTACACATAGAGATAATAACACTGGAAAGTGGTACCGGAACTATGCCCACTTGGGCTAAAGAAAAAAAATTAAAGGACTCATTTGCCGTTAATCATGCAGAGATGTATCCAGAAGCCAATTAAGGCTTAAAGCAAACCACCAGCCTGCAGGAGATAAGCAGATAAAAGGACATTTATAGTTCAATCGCTTTGTATTCAACATGGACACTATTTTGACCTTGAGAAACACTGCCATGACAAGTCAGTTCCCATGCAATTTAAAGTGGATTTTCAAATTCAATTGCAATTAGTTCAGTGACTGATAGAAATCAGAAGAAATGCTGTTGAATGCAGTCTGTCTTCACTTTCTACTACCACATGGTTCACATGTATATTGTTTCTAATATGGTGCCCATCTGTGAGCATCTAGAGTTAGAGTCGAAATATGTTGGGTCCGTTTTTCCCACTTTTCCCTAAATAATATTTTCACCAGCATCCGAGCGTGTGTGAGACACTGGACAGGAGCGGTGTCTGTGGGATGTATGTAGGTATCCTGAATCCGCTCACACGCGCCTCCTCGATTGAGATAGAGGACTTTGGAATGCATGCTTGGTTGAACAGTGTGTGTTTGTACATATAAACGCACAAATATACACATGCACACACTCATATACACATGTTCACCCAAAAATGATTGTGATGCATACTTTACATGTTATGCTTCTGTACTTGAAGACAAAATAGTATTTTCACCCGTTTACATCAGGAATCTTTCTACACTAAATTTTGCATTTCACCTCTAGCAAGGTACTAAAACCGGATTACACCAGCAATGCTTGCAGAAAAGACTTATTTTTAAGGCATATAGTTGTGATGGGAGGGTGTTGAACCATAACATCACCCACAACTAAAATATCATATTCGAAGACTGAAATTCGGGGATTTGGAACTTGTCTCAGGTTGTTGTTGTTTTTTTCGTGCAAGCCAATGTTATGAGGTACCGTACTGATTGACATTATACTTAATGATTGACTTGCGAAATACACCATGCTACTGTTATAGTCTTAAGATTGTAAAGCAGAAAGATGGACATTTCAGCTATGTAAAATTAAATATTTAATTTTAAAAATATATATTTTTTTAAACTTAAAATATTACTAGACAGAAATATTATGTCTTAAATATTTTTACTAAAATGTGGCCCCATTGGACTTGGGAATAGAAACTCGACACCTGTTTTCTTCGGCAGGTTTTGAATTGATGGTCTTCAGATCACTGCATGTATGAACAGCGAGCTCTCAGCTCACTGAGCCATCCAGCTGCCTTAGAAATTGATGTAATTCTCCATGAAGGTCCTTATTGGGCCTTGAGTGCAGCTACTCTGCGGTCTCTTTTTTAGGTTCCGTCTGGCGTCGGAGCTCCTATCTCCGCCCAGGAGAAATCTTATGTCCCACAGTGTAGGGCTTAGTTCCGCCCTCTGTTCCATTGGCTAGCTCCATAAATGGAGGCTAGCCATTGGGAGACAGAGGCTGTCAATCACGCTTTCTGGTGAAAACGCGATTCGGGGGCGTTTCTGGGACTTTTTTTAAGTCCCGCCCCTTTGTCCCGGGCCGCGCTGTCATTGGCTGCCGGCCCGGGACACCCCCGTGATGTCATTCCCCGGGCCGTGCTGTGATTGGCTGGCCGGCCCGGGACCTGACTTGTTTCTCCATTGTAACCCGGCCGCACTGACACTAAAATATCACAGGTACAGCGTCTTCGCTATTTCCTACGGGTTTCTGCTCCGTGTCTGTGCGCCTGTGGTCTGTTCACTACAACTGTTTGTTCACTACAGCTGAGTTTTCAATAGACTTGTGCAAAAACGTTACAATAAAAGGTGCGCTCCTTTTATCTTGGTGGCTTGTTTTCAATTCTCAAACATTTAAAATAACATTTTAAGGTCATCTTCAGAGGCCTGCGCTTGATTCGTTTCTCAGGCGTGGGCCGGGCTGGGGTAGAATCGAAATGTTGACCTGGGTTCTTTCTCACTGAGGCCGGGGCGTTATCTGCATCTGGCCGCTATATTTTTTATTTTCGTTTGTTCTTTTCTTTCACTGCACCCAATGCAGCTCCTGCAGGGAAAGCGAGGAGCAGACGTTTTAGCCTGGATGGGGTGGGGGTGGGGGGGGAGGGAGGGAGGGAGGGGAGGTGAGGAAGAGGTGAAGAGGTTCAAAGCGTTCAGATATTTGTTGATGGTATTATTTGGGTAAAAAACCTGGTAGCGGCTTCACAGTTACAATATTCTAGTGCCTGGATATACCTATTCTTTTCAGTTATGGTTTTATTTTAGATTTGTTTTTATTTATGCTCAAACCTTTTACTATCTGTACACAAGATATTTTAATTGTTATTAAAAAACGAATCTTGTAATCTCCGTACCTTGGTGACAGAAAATCTAGTCTAATTTTGTCGAATCAAATCTAATTGTATTTTTGTATACAGCTAAACACATGTGTGTAGATGCATTAACGGGCCTGCGCGTTTGTACATGTGAGTTTACTCGTGTGTGTTCAGAGACAGACATAGGTGCAGGACGACTGTAATTATGCGGTTCTGCAGACGGCGTTCCCGCCTAGTTATTGATTTGCCATAGTGTATCACCTGATCATCTTTCTGTTGCTTTTTACGGTTTTTGTGTATTAAACTTGTACTAATGAAGTGAAACATCTGTCTGGGTAGTTGCGACATGTGTATAACTGGTAAACTAATAATCGCCATACTATAACAAAATGTGGCATAACACGCCGCATAATTTTCCTTTCCTTACTGTCTCATAATTTTGCCCTCTCCGCTGTATACCTCCAGCGGCCCTTCATATATGTATGTTGAGTATGTGTGTTTGCGCATGTCTATGTGTATGCGTTTGTTTATTTGTGGGTGTCTGAATACATAGATCATGTATGCATGCATGTTAATGCGTGTGTCTGTGAGTATGCGCGTTTGTTTGTTTATATGTGTGTTTTTATCTGCGTGTGTGTGTCAGTGAATCTATCTGTAACTATGTGCGTGTTTATCAAAGTGTTGCTAGGGGGAAAACACCATCCTAACACGCAGGTAAATATCTTAAAATACGCTATCATTTATGTAAATTGATAGCTTTATCAAATAAACATTTGCGCCCCGTGAGCCAGCCTTCCTCCTAAACAGCTGCTGTGAAGGGAACAAAACCCCTTGTTTTTATAAGATGTCTACGGGGATGTAGTTGAACGCGGAAAACATGCAAATAAAATCCCTTTTATCCGGATCATAAAACGCGACTTTTTCTTCGTTTGACGCCCTTCTCCCCCAGTCAGATGCGGGGAATGAAACGCACTTTTGCAGCCCGGGGCGGCGCGAGCTGGCTCTAATTACAGGGTGGGGGGCTGTGGGAAGTCACCCCGGGATGGCTTGATCAAATTAACGCCGATGACTGATTTATTAGCGCTGCTGCGCCGCGCGGGGTCGGTTCCCACCGGGGAAGGGTTGGGTGGGGGCAGGTAGAGCAGCCCGCAGGGCAGCGGCAAGTGGATTCATTCATACACTCAGGGCCCTTCACAGCGCCGAGTGCGCAGAAAGCGCCGAGTGCACAGAAAGCGCCTCACACACCTGAGAGCACGATCGACTGGCTGGATAATAATAACTCATGGGTAAGTTTAGTTTCTGATGGGTGCTGTATCAATAGTCTACATTATTGTTATGAATCTGATTATTATGATTATTTTTATTGTATTTTTTGCAAACAGTTAATGCCTGTCGCAGAACAGAACGCAGAGCACCCGGCTCTCTTAAAGCACACAGACTCCGCATGAGTCACGGAGTTAGACCAGATGACTTTCATACTTGTGCACAGGTGACTTTCACAGTTGTGCCAAGGTGACTTTTATACTTGTGCACAGGTGACTTTCATACTTGTGCACAGGTGATTTCACACTTGTGCACGGGTAACTTTCATACGTGTGCACTTTGTGTGAGTTGCTGAGTTCAACCAATCAACATCACTTTATTCGCATTTTTGGGAATCCATAAACGTACAGACATTAAAAATAACACAGCGCAAAATTGACAACAAAGTAGAAATGTTGGCAAATTGATTGAATGTTAAAAAACCGAGGCACCAAACCTATAAACACATTAAAATCCCAAGGTGTACGTTAGACAGGGTATTAAAATCCCTCTACCAAAATATTATCAAACATTAAAGTACATGAGAAAGTTATTAAAACAGCACGGAGGCGCAGAGTTAAACCAGGTGACTTTCATACTTGTGCACAGGTGACTTTCCTACTTGTGCACATTGTGCGAGTCGCAGAATTAAACCACGAAGACTTTCATACTTGTGCCCATTGTGCAAGTTGCAGCTTTAAACCATGGTGACTCTTTTATACTTGTAAACATTGTGAGACTCGCAGAATTAAACCCAGATGACTTTTTTTTTATACTTGTGCACATTGTGCGAGTCGCAGAATTAAACCCTGATGACTTTTTTTTTTAACTTGTGCACATTGTGCGAGTCGAAGAATTAAACCATGGTGACTTTTTATACTTGTGCACATTGTGCGGGTCGAAGAATTAAACCATGGTGACTTTTTTTATACTTGTGCACATTGTGCGAGTCTCAGCGTTAAACCATGGTGACTCTTTTATACATGTGCACTTGCCACATTGTGCGAGTCGCAGAATTAAACCACGTTAACTTGTTATGCTTATACACATTGTGCGAGTCGCAGCATTAAAGCAGTTGACTTTCATACTTGTGCACACTCAGCGCAGGTCCAGACACATGGGGTGTGCACAGAAAGAGATGCGAGGGAGCCCTGCACAGCGCTGTCCTGGGTGAAGCGCTTTTTACCTGCCCTTCAAGCAGTTTGGACTCGTTGGTTACAAATAAAATATACAAGAGAATTGTTTCACCCGGAAGTCATGTGTGGTGGAGTAATTAATGGCATTTGTGAACATTCGTCCGACAAAAGTGGCAGGCGGTTTTAATAATTTCCAAGAGGTTTCTTGGCGCTATGTAAAAAAACACAAACAACAACTTTTGAAAAGGCGAAACCGTTGCATTGTAAATGCTTGTTATTAATGGTCGGTGACCTATGGCAGAGTGGGGGCCTGAGGGTTCCCTCCTTCCTGTGTGAGGTATCAGTGAAGGGATGGAATGGAGCCCTGACACTGGCAGTAACAGTGGCAAGAGGTAAGAGGAGGAGGCCCTGGCATCACTATTCACTTGTAATATGATATTACATGCGAGTTGTGCCTCTTTTTCCTTTTTGTAGTTTGATGTCCGAACACCATAGGTAAGAAAATAAATGTTTCTCCTGTTTATTAAAAAAACAATAAAAGGACACCAAGGAATTCTACCACGTGGCTGAAATACCAACCACTGGGCAGAAACACGAATCCATGCAAATCTTTTTTTTTTTGCCTCTGACATGCTGTCAGTGTGATTTTGTTTCTGCATGGTGGTGTTTGGCGTAGGTCTACCCATGCTATTTCTTCTGTTGAGCAGTTTGCAGAGGGAGTTATATGACATTTTAGAGAGGCTTGCTCACTAGCATAAAAGTATCTGCCTTAAACCTGCTGCCTCCTTAATTTATGCATCTCATTAATCAGGCCTGGAGTCTTAAAAGCTTAGCTAAAGAGCACAGACCTTTTTCGATTTCTGAGCTCAAGACAAAAAGGCTTTGTCTTAGCAGCTCACACACAATAACAGTGTAATTGTATGCCACTAATATCCTACTGCTAAACTCCAACATTAAACAAAAATTGTTACCACCATTAACCAAAGCAATCACACTTGTTTTATATAAACCAGCCACCAGCTCAGTCATTAATTGTTACAATCTTTGACATGCATGTTGCACAAACAATTCGTTGCACAAACAATTCTGCAGCAAGTGCATGCGGCCACCACGTTATTTTAAAGGCTACAGTCGCCATGTATGATGGAAGACCGAAAATATATATATGAATCTCAGAAGCAAGGACGTCATTATTCACTCACTATTTTGTGTCATAAAAGATGGAATGTCTGAACTTCCCTGGTAGATCAGGTAAGGAATAAAAATGCTTTTAAATGTTTGTGTGTGTGTGTGTGTGTGGTGTGTGTGTGCGTGTGTGTGTGTGTGGTGCGTGTGTGTGCGTGCGTGTGTGTGCGTGTGTGTGTGTGTGTGTGTGTGGGTGTGGGTGTGTGTGTGCAAGCGCGAGCGCGCGAGCGCGGTTGAGATGGCGTTTATGTGAAAGAGAGTGTATGTGTCTGTATGTGTAAATGTGTGAGAGTGAAAGCGAAGGTCAAAGGGCGTGTGATGTCACGTTCACTACCCCAGGCATGTTGATGAATTGACGTCCATGCTCATAAGCACCGAAGGACCCAGGAGGGATGTTATGCTCATGAAACTCTAATAACATAACAAAGTATCAGGGCACGAGTCGGGGTACCACGCGGGTGGACGGCATCCCCCCACTTATTTCCGAGGGTTTTTCAGGGTGGACGCCGTCCACCCTGCTAAATCAAAACCGCGTCCACCATTAAAAAAACGGGAGCGCGGCGCGCACAAAGTAAATAAAGCATTTCCATAATTTGAACCGGGCACAGCTTGCCCCCACCTCCCTTCTTGACTCCGAGGCTGTATGAAAGCTCCGACCCCCAGCAGCAGCAGCACTGTAGAGGCACAGCGGGATGGCAGCCCTCACACCTCCAGCCCTTGATGAGCTGTTAAGAGGTGCGTGAAGGTGACAGAGGGAGGTGCTGCAGGTTCAGGAGCAGGGCATCCATTCGCATGCAAACAGCCCTGAATGCGTCTTGTATCTGCTATTTAGAGGGGGGCTCACACATTCCATTTCTACACAGGGCCCCAAACATCCTAGACTCGGCCAGATTACACCCCTGATTACACCGAGGCAGCACCTGCTTCTCTTCACCGAGCTTAATTACTGTCCCTAATTTGTAAGCAAACCTCGGTTCTTCAAACATGCATAATGTAATACAATAAAGAAATGGCACAATCGCACCCACACTGATGAACAAAGTATGGAGGACAATCAGTTCAATCAGTTCTCTTAGAGTATCTTCTGTAAGTACTGTATATCACAGTGGGGGGTGGCATTTTGGACATAGAGCCTGTCTTCTCGTTGTCTTGTGCAGGAGGGAGCGAGAAGCCCAAGATGATACTAGAATACTGCATGCCCACCCTGGTGGATCACCTTCCCTCTCCTGTGATGACTCCTGCTCCTGTCCCCCCATGTTGTGGCTCCAGTCCACCCCCGCCTGTGATGGCTCCTGTCCCCCATGTGGTGGCTCCAGTCCACCCCCGCCTGTGATGGCTCCTGTCCCGCATGTTGTGGCTCCAGTCCGTCCCCGCCTGTGATGGCTCTTGTCCCCCCCTGTGGTGGATCCTGTCTCCGCCCTGGGTGGCTTCTGTCCCAGTCCTGGAACGGCCCCTGCAGCGAGGGTGAAGTTCTTGATGGGCCTCTTCTCAAAAGGGCTCAGCTCAAAATTAATATGGAAAGGTGGGCGAGTGAGTAAGTGAAGGGATGTGTGAATGGCTGGATGAATTAGTGAAAGGGTGAATGGATGAATGAAAGATTGAATAAATGGATAATGAGAGAGGATAGATGGATTGATGAGTGAGGGGAAGGATGGAGAGAAAATGTAAATAGCTGGATGTATGGGTGGAAGGGTAGCTGGATGATGGATGAGGGGAAAGATGGATGAGGGGAAGGATGAGGGATGGAGGGGAAGGATGGATGAGAGGAAGGATAAATGGATGAGGGGAAGGATAAATGGATGAGGGGAAGGATGGATGGATGGAGGGGAAGGATGGATGGATGAAGGGCAGGATAGATGGATGGGATGGGTGGATGGGTGAGGGGAAGGATGGATGAAAGGAAGGATGGATGAAGGGAAGGATGAAGGATGGATGGATGAGGGGCAGGATAAATGGATGGGATGGATGGGTGAGGGGAAGGATGGATGGATGATGAGGGGAAGGATGGATGGATGATGAGGGGAAGGATGGATGGATGATGAGGGGAAGGATGGATGGATGGATGGATGATGAGGGGAAAGGATGGATGGGTGATGAGGGAAAAGGATGGATGGATGATGAGGGGAAGGATGGATGGATGATGAGGGGGAAGGACAGATGGATGGATGGATAGATGATGAGGGAAAAGGATGGATGGATGATGAGGGGAAGGATGGATGATGAGGGAAAAGGATGGATGGATGATGAGGGAAAAGGATGGACGGATGATGAGGGGAAGGATGGATGGATGATGAGGGGATGGATGGATGGATGATGAGGGGAAGGACGGATGGATGGATGGATGGATGATGGGTGTGTGAAAGGATGGATGGATGGAGAGTGGGTGAAGGGATGGATGGATGGGTGGGTGAAAGGATGGATGGATGGAGAGTGGGTGAAGGGATGGATGGATGGATACGTGGGTGGGTGAAAGGATGGATGGATGGATGATGAGTGGGTGGGTGAAAGGATGGATGGATGGATGCTGAGTGGGTGGGTGAAAGGATGGATGGATGAGTGGGTGGGTGGATGGTGGATGGGTGAAAGGATGGATCAGTGGATTGGATGGTGGGTGGGTGAAAGGATGGATGCGTGGGTGTGTGGATGGTGGGTGGATGATGGGGGGTAGGTGGATGTGTGAAATGATGGATGGATGGATTGATAAGTGCAAGGGTGAATGAATGGACATATGAGTGAAAGGGTGGGTGTAAGTATGGATGAGTGAGTGAAAGGGAGAGTAGATGGACAAAAGGATGAATAGATGTGTGAAGGAGTGAAATGATAGATGGATGAGTGATAGGGGCAATGGATGGATTCATGAGTGGATGAGTAGATGGATGGATGGGTGGGTGGATGGATGGATGGAAGGAAGGAAGGCTAAGTGAAAGGGTCGATGGAGAGAGAAAGGGAGGATGGATGGATGACTAAAAGAGTGGATGGGTGGAAGGATTAGTAAGTGAAAGGATGGCTGGATTGGTGAAAGGGTAAATGGCTGAATGGATGAGTGAATGGATGGATGGGATGAAGAGTGGATGGATAAGTGTACAGATGGATAGGGTGAAAGGGTGGATGGATAATGGAGGATGAGTGAAAGGATGGATGAGGGGATGGATGAAGGGATGGATGAGTGAAATGATAGATGGAAGGATACATGATGGATAGGTTTGCAAATGGTTGAATACTTTTGGAAATGGCTGGGCTTACTTATATACTATTGCACAACCTCTGATGTGTCTGTAAAACGTACCTATTGTCCTAAAGTTTTGTCCTGAATTTTGACCTCCTGTCCTGAATTTGTGTCCTGAATTTTGACCCTTTGTCCTGAATTTTTACACTCACCGTCCTGAATGTGCACCAATGCCAGTTGGTCACCCTAATTCTTTGTGCGGTAGAACCAAGGCTCTTTAACACAGCAGCATGAGAGTGACGAGAGAGAAACCTGGCAGAGTGCTGCCAAAGAGCTCTCCCACTCAGAATATTTCATTATTCAAGTGATCGTGAACAATTAAGGGTAAACTGAGATGTGAAAAACTAAACACAATGCGATGCGGCTGCACGAGACTTGAGGAGTTAATTAAGTATTAGTACTAGCAAGTGTGCTGTAAGTTAAATGAAAACATTTTACATGCACTGTGCGCCTCGTGCGTGTAGAATCAGAGTCCCACTAGACCCGGCCCTGCCAATTAAGTGCCGGCGCTAAGCACTGGCACAAATTACGCCCTGCATTGAACAATTGACACCAGGCTACAAAATGTAAGTAGTATGATGGTGTACCCTTGTGTGTTCTTCCGTGTGTCGCTGTTTCCACATGGAATGTTTAATGATGACAGCAACGCCCCCTTCTAGTTTGTGTTGTTGGTCTGAATTGTATAATTTTGTGGAATGGGGAGGTGTAGGATGGTGCTGGATTGTTCATTTAAACATGACTCCATGATGACGTCTGACTTGGCATTACGTATGTCAGTATATTTTTAATTTAGGCTCAATCCTGTCAGTGTTTCGATAATTGCACTACTGGATAGGGGGGCACAAAGTTTTGCAAAGGTTCTGCCCGCTTTCTTCAAGGGGTCCCCACAAAATGACATCATGAGCTAGGCCCACCCCGATTTTATAGTAAGTAGTCTCTGTAAAGGGGGAAACAACCATTACAATGCATGAGTCATAATCGGCCCTTTTTTTAGGAACTATCACAAAAATAAACAGTATTAATACAAAGTAAAGCAATGTTTATATTTTGTTGCACTGAAGTAAATTAAGGCAAATAAGTCAAACTAAAATATACCAAAACTAAATACATTTCCTAAAATAAATAGAAATAAATAAATCTGCTAAAATAAATACAATGGCCAGTTAATATATCTAAAATTTAGGCATTGACCCAAGCTAATGCCCCGGCAGCTCCATTGTCTTCAGCCAAGATTCCCAATGTTAGACTAATGTTCTGATTTGTTACCTTTGCTGCAAATTGTAAAGCGTTCTGATATCCTTCGGGATCAAGTTCGCGCTATATAAAACTTTATTAATAAAATAAATAAATCTAGCCACAGCTAGAGAGAGGCAGCTGGGACAAAACTATTTAATACAGAGTCGCTAGTTTACAATAGGTGGGGAGATAACATATAACACTCATCAATAGAATAACGTGAATATGGAGCCCTACTGTGTGTAATAGTCATTGTCGAGTGTGGGAAGCAGCCTCTCTGGGAACCTGTAATGTATACTAAATCTTGCAGTCAAACTTTCCTGTAGCGTTTTGAAAATGTGTTCATGTCACCTTCGCCAAACTTCATCCACATTTGGGCTGCTAATTCCTCCATGCAGGGACCTTAAGTCACAGGCTTAAGTACCAAGCAGCTTCAATTGTTAAATCTTGCATTATATGCAAATGATAGATCTGCCTTACATGTGATGTCACTTCCTGCTGTGATGCCACTTCCTGTTGTGATGTCACTTCCTGTTGTGATGTCACTTCCTGTCGTGATGTCACTTCCTGTGACCACGCCTACCTTGGAGAGTCCCCCCACTTCTTTTTTTAGGACTTGTGCCCTGCAAAGTATGTTACAACAAAAAAAATATAACACAACGCATGGGTAAGCCTAAAGTCCAACAAACCTTAAGTGCAAACAAGCACAAAGCGCAGCTAGGGATCAGGGATCAAAGAGCTGCATTAAAACTCATCAGGGCTCTGGCTAGAAACAGCCAGTTGGAGCAAAGCACTGAAA
Source organism: Lissotriton helveticus (assembly GCF_964261635.1). Taxonomy (NCBI): domain Eukaryota; kingdom Metazoa; phylum Chordata; class Amphibia; order Caudata; family Salamandridae; genus Lissotriton; species Lissotriton helveticus. The sequence continues at coordinate 127,276,945 of NC_136070.1, read as the reverse complement.
GTGTGTGGGGAATTTCAACGCTCCAGGCAAAATAGCATTTTGCCCTGCAATACTCCTCTTACACAGAACAAGACACGGTTCGTCTTTAGATGTACTTTGGCGGCGCTACCCTCACCTCCCTTTATAGAAGCTTTCCTCTTGGCCACGTGAGACGGTTCCCTGAGACAAACACTCGCCGTTAATGCGATTGTGCAGTACAACACACTATACAAAAGTGTAATATTGTTAACTCTGCAGGATTCTTTAAGGAAACACTTATCATATCTGCCTTTGTCGGAGTTAGCTGTACATTTTCGTTTCGTGTGCGCTGGTAGCACACACGCCTAGGACAGCCGATAGTAATAGGAGTGCTGTCTGTATGACAAATTAAAATAAAGTGTAGGTTTGCCATAAGTGCGTATTCTTAGAGACGAGGCTCAGCCCTCTAACTAGCAGCTGTAATGACACACAGGCATTCTCTCCTCCGTCTAAGGTGCGGTCTCCCCAGAGTGTGCACTTTTCTGGTCAGGCCCAGACTAGCCCACTTGGCCACTGACAAACTGTCCCTTATAATTAAATTCCAGCTGGTGCCCGCGGCCATGAGATTAGATTTAATGAAGGAGGGCGGCGTGCCAGCAGCACAGGGGGTTGAGTGCCGCTGGCGGAGGGCAGGCGGCTGGAGCTGCAGAGGCTGCTGGCCCAACCCGAGTGGCGCTCAATCACTGGCCCCTTAAATAGGGTCACCAGATTTTCAAAACAAAAAACTGGGACAGCCATTGACATAAAAATAGGACTAAATGTTGGTACTGGTCAGTGCAGTGTCAACAATTAGCCCTATTTCTCTGCACCAGATGCAACACACACTTACTCGGCCAAGCTGGGGTGTGTTGCAGAGGGGAGCTTGTGGGTCTGGCCTCGAGTGATGTGCTCTGCAGGGATTGGTTCCCCCCTGTTAAATCCAGCTGTGCTGCCTGCATTGAGTCAGGCAGCACAGCAGAAGACTCTTTCAAACACTTTCCCTGGTGTTCTGAGAGGGCCAGTGTGAAGGTGAGCCTTCGCAGCACAGTGGTATATGTGCGTTTTCACCCAACCTTCTCTCAATACCGGGGCATTTATTTGTTTTTGTAAAAAATGTCGGGACGCCCCCACAGTCATCGAAAAACCGGGACTGGCCAGGTAAATCTGGGACACCCTATCCTTAACTCGTTTACCGCGGCGCAAATTCCGCCACGGTGCAGGTGTTCCATTAGGTGGGCGGGACTGCTTCGGCCAACGGTCGTGCGCAGCACCAGGGAGGTAGTGCCGACGCGAGCACGGAACGGGTTAAAAGACGTGGCTCCTTCTGCGCTCAGTCCAGTTCCTTACCAGACCCCTAAGCTCCAAAGCATGGTACGGGCAGCCTGGAGTCAGTACAGGGTCCATGGACTGCCAGTCAAATCCAAGAGGAGACTCCGGCGGGAGGTAAGATGGCAGGGGTAAGATGGAAGAACAGCGCTTCTCACCCTGCCAAGCTCCTGCCCAGGGCACGAGTCGAGAGAACACGCAGGTACACGGCGTCCCCCCACTCTTTTCACAGGGTGGACAGCGTCCCCGCTTCCAAGAAGTTGGGCCCCACATAAATATGCTGAACCTGTCCCGGTGTAATTTGAAGACACCGGGACACGTTCAGGAGCACCTGCACGTTGCCTGCTTTCCATTCCCAGCAGCAACGTGCAAGCAGCGAGGGAGCCTTTTTTCACCCCTAGCTGGGCCGAAGTTAAGGGACCATCCGGCCTCCTTTTGTTTGTATATGCTGACTGGGGGCCGCCTAGAACCTTACATTTAAATGTAAATACCACAGAGGGAAACAAAGGCACACAGCTTGCCTTCTCTTCACAGGTACTTAAGAGAGGCAGCTTTTGCCTGTGACCTGTCCCTGTATGACTGTCAGATGGGTTAGTCTGTCCCAGTATTTACACAAATAATTTAAATAGCACTATTTTATTTCTTTTATAGCGCTACGTTGTGACGTCATGAGGTTATTTGCATATTGTCTTGCTTGGTCAGTCCCCCCCACTTCTTGTTATAGGACTTGTGCCCTGCTCCTACCCCTGGGCCAAGCGCCACGGGGCCATGGTGTATGGGCCCTGCTGGGGGAACAAAGGGAGTGTAGCGCCAAGCCGTGTACTGTACTCTAGTAATTGTATAGCGCTTCATAACCCTGTTGAGAGCCTCAGGCACTCTTCTGGGTCGTCGGGGAAGAGGCTGCCACCTGTTTGTTGGGCACATTTCAGAGAGGGACTTTTTCTAGTGTGGTCTATATTGGAAGCGCTGGGGGTCGTGAGTGACGTTTGGGGAGGGCGCTCCACAGGCTTTGCAGTGAGCTTGAAGCAGGATGTGGCCTAGCACGAAGCAGGAGGGTGTGAGGCTGTCAGAGGCCCTAGATGTATGCCTGAGCAGAAGCGAGGCATTTGTGAACAGCGACGTCTTTATAGCACGTCGAAACTTGAGGTGTCTGTGGTGGGTCCATAGTCTTAATGAGATAACGCTCCAAAGTATCCCGTCCGCACCCTGAGCAGCATGTTACTAGCCACACTCTGGAATACTGAGTAGTATGTTACTAGCCGCACCCTGAGCAGCATCATGTTACTAGCCACACCCTGGCGTACTGAGCAGCACCCTGAGCAGCATCATGTTACTAGCCACACCATAGCATACTGAGCATCACGTTACTAGCTGCACCCTGAGCAGCATCGTTTTATTAGCCGCACCCTGAGCAGCATCATGCCACTAGCCACACCCTGGTGTACTGAGCAACATGTTACTAGCAGCACCCTGAGTAGCATCATGTTACTAGCCACACCCTCAGCAGCATCATGTTCCTAGCCACACCCTGTGCAGCATCATATTACTAGCCACACCATGGCATACTGAGCAGCACTTTACTAGCTGCACCTTGAGCAGAAAGTTACTAGCCACACCCTGAGCAGCATCATGTTACTAGCCACACCCTGGCACATTGAGCAGCACGTTACTCGCCGCACCCCAAGCAGCATCTTGTTACTAGCCGTACTCTGGCATTATGAGCAGCATGTTACTAGCCTCACTCTGAGCAGCATCATGTTACTAGATGCATCCTGAGCAGCATCATGCTATTAGCTGCACTGTGGTATACTGAGCAGCATCCTGTTAGCCGCACCCTGGCATACTGAGCAGCATGCTAATAGCCGCAACCTGAGCAACATCATGTTACAAGCCGCACTCTGGCATCCTGAGCAGCATCATGTTAATAGCCACACCCTGGCATACTGAGCAGTATTGTGTTACTAGCCACACCCTAAGGGGCATCATGTTACTAGCCACACCCTGGCATACTGAGCAGCATGTCACAAGCAGCACCCTGAACAGCACCATCTTACTAACCGCACCCTGAGAAGCATCATGTTGCTTTAAGCACCCTGGCATACTGAGCATCGTGCTACTAGCTGCACACTGAGCAGCATCATGTTACTAGCCGCCTCACCCCGAACAGCATCATGTTACTAGCCATACCCTATCAGCATCATGTTACTAGCCGCACCCTAGCAGCATCATGTTACTAGCCACAGCACCTTGAGCAGCATCATGTTACTAGTCGCACCCTAGCAGCAACATGTTACTAGCCGGCGCACCCTGAGCAGCATCATGTTACCAGCCACACCCTGGCATACTGAGCATCATGCTACTATCCGCACCCTGAGCAACATCATGTTACTAGTCACACTCTGGCATTCTGAGCAGCATGTTACTAGTTGCACCCTGAGCAACACCATCTGACTAGTTGCACCCTAAGTAGCAGCATGTTAATTGCTGCACCCTGGCATACCGAACATCATGCTACTATCCTCACCCTGAGCAACATCATGTTACTAGTCGCACTCTGGCATTCTGAGCAGCATGTTACTAGCCGCACCCTAAGCAGCATCATGTTACTAGCCACCGCACCGTGAGCAGCATGCTGCTACTAGGCGCCGTACCCTAAGCAGCATAATGTTACTAGCCGTACCCTAGCAGCATCATGTTACTAGCTAACCCTAGCAGCATCACGTTACTAGCCGCACCCTAGCAGCATTATGTTACTAGCCGCACCCTAGCAGCATCATCTTATTTGCTGTACTGTAGCCTACTGAGCAGCACATACTGGACTACTAATTGATTCTATTTTTTTTTCAAATAGAGGGTTCTTTCAGAGGAGGAGGAGCCGCCATGACCCCATCATGCCCCCAAGCCCGAGGTCGCAGCCTACTGTATGGTGGGGGAGGGGTAAACATTGTGTCGAGGGCTGTTGGAAAGTGGGTTTTTTGGTAGGGGCAAATGTAGGTCTGCCACTGGCAATAAGGCCACTAACACATGATAGGACTCAGCATAGGTCTTAGAAAATTATTTCTATGCCCAACCGTTGGTAACGTGGCTGCGTGCAGGCAGGTTTAACTTCAAAGACAGATATGTAAAGCATTTAAAAACACAATTTCAGTAAATAATTAAGACACAACATATAATAAAAATCCAACACCAATTTATAAAAATATGAAATATTTGTATCTTTAAAATGACACCAGAACGACAAAAATCCAATGTAGGGAACCGGAGATATCAATTGTTTAAGATTTATCACTTGATAGCACTTAGAAACATATAGTACCCTATGGGGACATCTGGTCGCGATAGACTGTCTCAAAGTAAAAGTTTCAGGCCGACCGCGATGGAGCCCTGAGCCGCTACCACTCGCGGTAGGTCCCGGACACATTTTTTACCTGCAGACTTAGAAACTTTTCTGGAGCTTTTTCTCGCGGGGTCCCTCAATGCTCTTCACCAGGCCAGATTCGGTGAGGGTTCGCCAGCCTCGGATTTCTTCTACTCCCGGTCAAACTCTGGAAGTCGGACCTACGGAGCTTTTAGCGGGACGAACCTGGATGGCTTGGCCGGCTCGCGGTTGAAGGCAGTGGGCTTGGCTGGCCAGGTTGAGTTGGTCCCCCATGGAGCTTTTTTTCAAAGTTGCTCCAAAGTTCTCCAAACTTCTGGAACTACTTCCTGAAGTTCCCCAAAGGGTCCCAAAAGTGTCTCAAACTCACTCCAAGGGTCTGGAAGCTTCAAGATGGTCCTTGAAAGTTGAGGACTGCAGTTCCCACAATTCACTTGGACAAAAACCTTACAAATCCACATTCTCCAGGTTGAGGATCCTTGGTGGTTATGTTCCAGGTGAGCTCTGTTAACCTGTAGCTTGCAGGGAGTCCACTCTTTAGTTCCTTTACAGCAATGTAATCCACAGGGCTATAGTTTCAGCTGGTGCAGTCTTCAGAGGGCAGGCCCTTAGAATTTTGCAACCCAACTTCTACGCATGGCAACGTCTTGCTTTCTTAAGTTTCAAGCAGCAGATCTGAGAGACTCTGCCCCTCTCATATACTTATTACAAGTTCTCTGGGTCAAGCAGGAGGTCACTCCTGACCATTGGGAGCAGAACAACTCCCCAAGGATATGACCACATCCTGAAGAGTGTGGCATTATTTTGTCACAGAGTGCACCAAATCCTCCAAATTCATAATGGCTGATTTTCCAGCAGGGAGGTAAGAGCTGGCTAAACACACCCCTAGGATGGCTACTTTCCATTGCCTCTCCCCCCTGAATCTGTGCATTCCTTCCATAAGCCTAGCTCTTGCTTTGGGTCAAAAGAGTGAAGTTGTAAATGACCCTGAGGCCTTCCTCGTCTCTTTGAAGACCATGGTTTACGACTCCTCCCCCTGCTCTGGCATTCCTGTGTGGTAGCACACTGCCCTCCCAGCAGAGCTGGTTAACCCCAGGGGCTCTTTACCACCTCTTCAAGGCAGCCTGGCTAATCCACTTAACTCTGACCAATCAGGACAGACCACGGGAAGGCTGAATCTGGACTTACAAACAAGAAAGTCTTATAACTTCGTGTCTGTACATTTTAGGAGAAATTTAACAATATGATAGTGTTGGATTCATCACAACCATTCTGGGAAGTCTTTGAGTGGAAGTCCTATCATTCTCCTATCAGGAGTTATTAGTTAATAACTTCTTGCCATGTTAACCTATGTGGCATGGGATTTGCAATAAGAAAAATGACTTGGGACATTTTTAAAGCAGCAGGACTTATAAAAAACGTATTTTATAGGTACCTTTCTTATATCTACAGGACCCCCACCCCATGTAACAACTAGGAGAGACTTTGGGGGTTCTGAATCTGTAGAAATATTGAAGCTCCTCCTTCCACAGTGCTCCTAGCATCAAAGTCGAATTGGGGCAGCACTTTATCACAATGTGGGGAGTGAAATGTGAAATTTCACTTAACCCAGGGAATAAACTTCATTTTATAAGGGTCTACCTTATAAATACCTGACCCCCCACCCCTGGGACACCTAGGGGAGACCCTGGGGGTTCCTAATATGCCAAACCATTATAGGTTATACATTTTTAAGTGCCCCAAACACCAAAGCTGCATTTGGGCACAATTTACTTTTTAACCTTTTCAATGCGTTCAACGTCACGGTGGGCATGTGCGTGGGACGGCCGGGGGCCGTCCCATCTGCACGCGCGTAAGATTTGGCTGCACCCTGGCGGAATGTCCGCCGCGGTAAAGCGGTTAAAAGCAGTCCTGCCACCCAGTGCTGCTTTTAAACTGACCTCATGCTTCAACAGTCGACACATGCAAGTGCAGAAAAAGCTGCTGGCCTCTAAACTGCCCTGCCCTATTTATACTAGGTTCTAAAGACACAAAAGGGCTAGCAGGGATGTCAAAAAGAAATACACCAACAGTTTGAGAGAATTCTCAATACTGTTTACATACTTCCAAACATTAGTTGCAAAATTATGCAAATGTATTCAGTTTGTCACATAATCATGTGAACACAAGAAAAAGGAGGTGCACAGTGTCCCAAGTGTACATGTGAAACCAAAAAATAACTATACAAACAACATACATTAAATACAGGCACAATGGTGTCTCATAGAATAACAAATAAGAAGGAAAATGACCAAAATATTAATAATCAATTATTTTAGTGTCTATACATAATCCTAGGCACTAATTGTTGGTTCAATTCCTTATGGCGTCGATGGCGTTTCGACCCTCAGGAATACGGGACATCCCTGCTAGCCCTTTTGTGTCTTTAGAATCTGCTATTAAGCTATACATTGAATAATATATTATATAGTACCATACCACAGGACCCGTTGTTCCATGATATAATTTAATGCCCTGGTTCCTATGTGAGTAGGGTTCTCCTTGTTCTTTTTGTTAGACTATTTATACTAGGGACTGTTAGGTAGTTTCAATCCCCCTACCCTAATATGTACTAGGGCCCTAGGGGGTAGGTCATGCCAATCGCAGGGGTACCCCATACCATAGTGTACCCTAGTGTATGTAGGTGTTTTCACTGTAATCTAAATGTGTCTCTTTCAGCATAGCACTGGCCCGGGGCCTGGTTAGGCAGAGCCCAGGGTCAGTCAGAGTCAGGTCCCACCAGTACCAGTCAGCCAAAAGTTGGGGGGTACCCACAGCACAGGATGACTTGGCAACAGGGGTTGATTACCATTTCCGTTCCTGCTTTGCTGAGGGGAACCAACTTACAGCCCCTCTCTGTGTGTATCATAATGTACTGAATGTATCTAAACATTTAAAAACGGAATAAATGCACGTTAAATGATTCCTTTGACATCAATCACACATTGCTCCTCCATGCATCCACTGGCCGCTCTGCCTGACAAATGATAGAGTCATATTTAAATGGCCTGCCAAGAGGCCCTTGACGAGGACTCTCTTGAACTGCACACTTTTAATTCGTGCCTGAACAGTAATCCTGGCTGGAGCACCAGAGCACGCACAACACACGGGGCACTGAGGGTTAATGTTCACCCAGCAGAATACTCTCTTTACTGGGTCAGAGTAATGTCTGGGGTCTGTATAATTCTTCATTATTTACTATTAGTTTTTTATGGCATATTGTTGTGTTTTTTTTTCTTATTAATTTACATGCTTGCCAATTTTAATTGCTGTATTGTATGTTCTCTCTTTTTAATTTTGTAATTCTCTCCTACATATTGTTATCTTACTTCTATCAATAAACTTACCTTGAACTTAAAAGAGTAATGTCTGGGGTCGACGCACGATAGGGCGGGTTTATTTTTGAGCGCAGCACTTTAGGAAAAATAGTGACGTGCGTTGGACCTGTCCTGTTAGCATTTTCCGAAGATGCCCGCTGTGGTGATTGACTGGCGCCCCCGCCTCCCTCTGAACCCACACCCCCTTCTAAAGTACTTATTTTTTATGGAGTCCGAATCTTGCGTTGCGTGACAGGCACCCCACTGTCTTCACATAGGATTTTACAAAGCATTTTTGTGCCTCTCCATGCCGCCCGACGGATTACGTCCGTCTCTGATTGGCCCCCTTTGTTCCTACCGTCTGCAAGTCGACGATAGTGCCTTTTCCCCGCAGGCCTAGACTGCTCTAGGCTCGATGTGACTTTCGATTCTTGTTTGCATCCAGTCTTCTGAATCACATTTTGGTACTGGCCAGTCAGAGCTGACCGAGAACATTTATCCAGGGACTGACTGAAGGAAGTAGGGGAAAACCAGCTCCCACGTCCAACTCCCGCCTCTCCAACAATAAGCACTGTCGGATGTTGCTTTGTTTGATGTCATCTGCTGAGGTTTTCAGATGCATTGTGACATCATACACCGGAGGGCCCTTTAATTTGTGATCGAAACTCTTATTTTAGGGGGTGGGACTGTTCCGGAACGCCTAACTAAAGAGTGGGTTAAGGTTCTAGTGTATATATCTGTGGGTGTTTTCTGGCTGGCTTCTCCTTGGCCTTGTGGGAACCGCATACCATTAATTTGGCAAAGACGCAACACACTTTGACCATCAAGGGTTTAAAATAACCACCGCTGTAAGCTTAGCTTATCTCTAATTAATCAATTCATATGAGCTCAGAAAATTTATTCAAATGACTGTTAAAAAAAAGAAATTAAAAAACAGTGCCTTTATATATGTTTGCCCCTTATTATTATTTTTTTTTTTTTATGTCTTCTTACAATTCTTCACCCAGCAGCACATCCCATATGTGCCTGGCTCACCCTCCAAGCAGGCACCTGCAGAGGCGGAGATGAAGACGGTCACATGTACATCCGCTCAGGTGAGAGAGCAGAGGTTTGCGCCATCTTTAATGCCCCGCGGCTCAGGTGCGGGCAAACACTGCAGGGGTATGTAGAGCGACTGCTTGGACTCTTAGCTAACTGCAAACAGGAGGACGGAGACAAACATGCCTTGAACACTACATTTAAATCTTCAGTGGCAAATCCTTCCCATGGTTCATTCGTACAAAACACAGCTGAAAGTCTGCATATCATAGGCAGGCCTGCAAAGGAAACTAAACCCCGTGAAAGATCAACAATTACCTAAAAACTGAAGTGTTTTTGACAAAAACTCTAATATCTGCAGAGACAGAATTCCGCAGCTATGATAGAGGATGCGTCTTCTGTGCTTCTAAAAACAATCTGGGATGCACCTTGACGCCAGCCCCCCAATGGACATCTGTCTTCTAGATAAATACAAATACCTTAAGTGCTAAATCAAACCTGCCCTTGGCTAAAAGGAGTACACCCTACCGAAAAGATGCCAATGCCAATATGCAAGCTATTGATTCTCATGCCCTGGCTAATCAAACAAACTTATTTAATCAGCCTAAAAACTGCTAAACAAATTCAATATCTGTGAAACTTTCATTATAATAAATTGTAAGAAAGAAAAGTAAAATAAAAATAGAAGACTGAACCAGGACCTTGTAATCATTTTATAAATTCATTTGAGGTAGTGCTTCCATTATAGTTCCAGGATGAAGGAGTCGTGGCTCCCAGGAAGTGAACATATCAAGAGGGATTTTCACTAATTTCACAACCATTTCTAATGGGGTAAAAAAAAGATTTGAAATGTTCCATATAAATCCATCCAGCTGTGCCAAAGTTTCAGACTGAAGAAGTGGCAGTAGTGCAGAGCCTGCTTTGTCAACAGTGGAATGTTACTGTGTGGATACATTAATCTGTAGATACTTTGTATTCCTAAAAAACAGGATTACAACCATGCATCTCCGAATATTTGAGGAGGCAAACCGCCAGCTCTAATAAATGCAAAAATAAAATCCAAACCTCCTCAAAATTCCCTCACCACAGATGCCAGCTATGCTTCTCTGATCAGACACTTTCTTAAATCAGAACATGCCCACATGAGAGGACATCCACAGACAAGGTCTACACTTGTCTTTCAAGGACCACCCAACACACATCCCCTTTGGAACCCCAGGCAGGCGGGCAACTAGAGCCAAATTTCGGGGGGTAAAAAGATTTTGGGGGGGCTAATTCTTCCAGCCGTAACCAGAGTGGCTGTAAGAAGGGGTGAAAACATAATAAAAGCATCATTTACAAGTAAATGCCCTTTAACAGACGTGTCAAGTACTTGGGTGTTGCGCGCCTGACCCCAGGACACCTTGCACACCATCATCCAAAAATGCATTTTGATGGCGAAGAATCCCTTGAAACAGAAGGAAAGTTAATTTGTGACTAATTCTACTAGATACTACCGTTGTCAATACAACTGAAACTGGTTTTCTTTCACCAAAAATGCCCGACTATGAGCAATGATGCAGATGGAAAAAGGGCAGGCTAGTACTTGTCCCCTCATACACATCATGCCCGAGGTCAGCTATGAACAGGGGAATGCAGTTGTCTTTGTAAGGAGCCACCATTAAAACTTACATAGCCCTGCTGTGGATCTAGTAGCCGAAAACCACAGCAGACTCCATTTTAAGAAGGGGCAGAATCTCACATCAAGCAAAACTGTACATCATCCCGCGCAGATGTCCCATCAAAGCTGGCTGTACTGGACAGTGAGAACCTGTAGAAGTGTTATCCTAGTTAAAAGGGCTTGATTGGGGAAACCCACCAGCTATGCTGGTGCACTAATCATGGTTTCCGGATGTCAGTCTAGCTGAATATCATGTTTTCAATATTGTCATAAAAAAAAATATTGGGGCTGATTTAGATTTCAGTGGACTGGTCACTCCATCACAGCGGTGACGGATATCCAATCAGCCAAAATATTAATCCCAGAATATCCTATGGAATTTATATTTAGGCGGGCGAGATATCCTTCATCGCTGTGACCGAGTAACCCGTCCACTGAAATCTAAATTATGCCCATTGTTGCCAGGATATCGACTACCACAATTTTGTAAAGATAAGCATATATAGATAGGTTTAGAATTGCTGCTCTAAATTCTACATTTATGTACCACTTGACACACCTGTTGGCACGTAGATGTGGAGTTGCGAATGGTCCATCTTTACTTACCTTCTATTCTGGTATTCTGATATTCTAGTTGTCAACATTTTGGCAATATTTATGAAGGATAATATTGTTGTAGTCCATATTCTGACAAAAACATTCCAGATACTCACCAAATGCTTTCCCCCCCTTTGTGCACAAACAAACTAAAGACAACTCTTAATCAAGTTTAAAATGTTTTACTGGAGAAACAATTAGATCAATTTTCACCACTTATGACTCGCTCCATGCAGGTTTGTGAGAGCTTTATCAGTTCTGAGTAATTTATGTTTGAAAATGTTTCATGGAGAACAGTGTGTTAAAAAAACTGGTCAACGCAGGCACCAAAAAAGCTTTTTACAATAGAAAGTCATTGACCAATCTAAAACAGACTTCAAAAGGGTTACCACATGTCTGTTCTTTGAGACTTTTTCACATTTTGTGAACTTTGGTCAGAAAACGCACAAGTTACCAGCAAGGCATCAATTTCGAATTGCCTATGGAAAGTGGAAAGTAACTACACTATGGTGGTACCGTAAGATGCATTTCATTTTTATAGCCTTGAACAAAGAACTGGAAATTCCCCATCTACATGTGGGCAGACCCCATTGGCTAACATGAAGTACATTTTTGTGTTTTTTTGTAACTAATCTGGTGAGCGCTGCATCTTCTTGGTCAGGTAATTGCATACATTGGCTGATCAAACAAGAGCGTTGAAGAACGCTGTGTTCTTTATTAAATAAACCTAGGTTGAAAGACCAGATCCAGTTTTTCACTTGTGTCACCTGCATGTGGAGGTGTTATGTCAGTTAGGAGGGATTTACTATCTCTACCTTTGTTAACCCTGATGAATGCCCAAGACCATGTATTAAGCTCATATTAAGGGACGAAACATGTCTCTCAGCAAACTATCTTATATTTGAGGGTCATAGTGCCCAGAAATATCGCTCTCAGTTCTCTTAGCCATATCCAGGGTACCGAAGAAAAAAGGGAATTCCTAAAGGGTTACCCTAAGATATTTTTATCTGGATCACTGTAATTATCCAGAAATTATGTTATCAAGAACTCCCTCATACTCATGAGGTTGAGTCCACCCTGGTAGTATCATCTTATCAGGGTGGGGTGTGGAAACCTATGATGAAGCATGCCACATTACATGGGTGAGGCTTCCTCATCCAGAAAAACTGGATCTGGTCTTTTCATCTAGGGTTATTTAATACAGAACACAGTGTTCTTTTGCACTCTCTCTTGATACGCCGTGCTCATTGCGATTAGATGTGTTAACGTTTTGGAGGACGTACCGTGTCTTTTCTCCTCTTCATCTCCCCTTGTGATCGCATAAGATGGCCGCCCATGACTCCCATGCAGGAGACTTTAGTTTAATGCTGGTAAATGGCCCCATCCAAATTACTGATTACCCAGAACACACAATGACGTGGATGAAAAGGCTTAATTTCATGTTCCTCTTTATATTTTGGGCTAAGGCCCAAAAAGCTTGAAAAACATTGCGGTGTCTCATGACACTGTGTGGAAGCTTATAAATAACACTCTACCCCAGGCACCATGCCAAAATAAATAGCCTTGCCTCAGAGACTGATCAATGCACACCCATTAAGGCAAGGCTCTGAGTACAGGGAGACGCCACTAAGATGCTCTTTGCATCTCTTTGCTTTTAATGCCCCATCATAAATCTCTCTATCTAAATTTACAGGTCTTTTTATATAAAATATTTATAAATAGGTTTCCTAGATATGCAATAATACTGGTTGGAATACATGAATTTCTACGGCAGATATGGAAAACTTGGTGAATTTAGTTTGCGCGTCTGCATAGCTACTTCACATCATAAGCTTTGTCTGGGCCCTCTTAGTACACCTCATAAAAGTTTCTGTTTGGATGCTAATCCTGTTTTCAGCTCAATCTGGATTACAGTCTGGGTTCTAATTGCTCCCCTCATGGGTGCTTACCCGAAAGATTTAAAGCAGGTGGAATTGGGAACCTCCAAAAGGCTGAAAACACATTCAATCAGTTTAGAAAAGAACAAACCTTCACCAGACCACGATGCAGATTCACCGGACCACGATGCAGATTCACCAGACCACGATGCAGATTCACCAGACCACATTGCAGATTCATCAGACCACAATGCAGATTCACAAGACCACGATGCAGATTCACCAGACCACGATGCAGATTCACCGGACCACGATTCAGATTCACCATCCACGATGCAGATTCATCAGACCACAATGCAGATTCACGAGACCACGATGCAGATTCACCAGACCACGATGCAGATTCACCGGACCACGATTCAGATTCACCATCCACGATGCAGATTCACCGGACCACGATGCAGATTCACCAGACCACGATGCAGATTCACCGGACCACGATGCAGATTCACCAGACCACGATGCAGATTCATCAGACCACAATGCAGATTCACCAGACCACGATGCAGATTCATCAGACCACAATGCAGATTCACCAGACCACGATACAGATTCACCAGACCACGATGCAGATTCACCAGACCACTATGCAAATTCACCAGACAACGATGCAGATTCACCAGACCATGATGCAGATTTTTTAGACAAAACTTTATCTCAGATCCCATCATCTAACGTCTCTTCCAGACAAAAGTGGGATTTCAACATGGGATGTCACAGATGAGGTCCTGACTTCACACCCCTCATTCTACAAAGGCTCCTAAATAGCATATCTCCAAAATATTGGGCTATTCCAAGAACGCAAGCCTCGCAAAAACCCTAGGTTAGTAAATTTCAAAGGATGAAACACATTTTGGCCGAGTTCCAAGCTTAAGTACTACACAGCTATTACATTGACTATATTGGGGATACAGTATAAAAAACACTAAGAAGAACAAGCATTGGCAAAGCCAATAGGTCTCATCTTTGATACCTAGCTGCACTTCTTCCACGGAGTGCATTGTTGCTAAAGTTTTTTTTTAAATTGTAGGTGTGTACACACATGTGCATGCCTACAAAAGGAGGGACCTAGGGGAGCTTAGGGGATCAGCGAAGCAACAAAGTGGGGGTGGAGTGAAGACAAGGCAACACAGGAGAGTATGAGGAGGATGCTAAAGCAACATGAGAGGGGATGCAAAAGCAACAGTGGGAGGGCTGTTGGGGGCTAGAGAGCAATGGGAGGGGGAGTGTGTGAGAACAGTGGTGCAACACGGGGAAAGTGCGGGGTGAATGGCAAAGCAACACAGGGGACTGTGAGAGGGGATGCCAAAGCAACACAAGAGGGGATGCAAAAGCAAGAGTGGGAGGGCTGGAGTGGGCGGGAAAGCAATGGGAGGGGAGAGTGTGTGAGAACAGTGGTGCAACACAGGGAAAGTGCGGGGTAAATGGCGAAGCAACACAGGGGACTGTGAGAGGGGATGCAAAAGCAACAGTGGGAGGGCTGGAGGGGGCGGGAAAACAATGGGAGGGGGAATATGTGAGAACAGTGATGGAACACAGGGAACATGCGGGGTGAATGGCGAAGCAACACAGGGGACTGTGAGAGGGGATGCCAAAGCAACACAAGAGGGGATGTGAATGCAGCATTGGGAGGCTGGAGGGGACGAAAGCAACAGGAGGGTGAGGGAGGGGACCAGCGATGCAACACAGGGAGGGTGATCGGGGAAGCCAAAGCAACTGAAGAGGGGATGCAAAAGCAACAGGTGGAGGTTTGGAGGGAATGCAAAAGAACAGGAGATGGGCAGGAGAAAAAACATCACAGTGGTTGTGATAAGCTACATAAAGGGTGGATGTGGCAAACGCAAAAGGGGCTAGCACACGGGCGAGCTCAAGAGAGATGGGGTGGGGGAAGCAGACAGGCAATAGAAAGCAACACGGGGTGCCGGGAGAGAAATACGTGAGGGAGATTGCTCAAAAACACACACATTCTAATAGAGTGGGTCACACAAAATAAAAAGTAGAGCTTGAATAGCAAACAAGCAGTGATGACAGCCAGTCTGATAGACTGTAAAGAGGCAATGCTCCATGGAAAGGACAAACACAAGATTGACAACCTGGAACACAAATAAGAAGCATGCAAATAAGGATGACAAGGAAGGCCAACCAAAGGTAAGCAATTAGTGAGCTCCAAGCTCGTCTATGTTCTTGGTAAATCACATTATCCCTCGCAACAAGCAGTGCATTCACTGCCCAGTAGGACTGTACTAATAAAAAACTTGCTATAAAACTATTTTCTCTCTCTTTGCTTTACATACTAGTATGCTGAATTATCAACTTCTTTAAATGTAATTGCCGGATATGCAAACAATTATTAAGAATTACCTCATACACTATTGGTATATACTTATACCAATGTCATGAAAGTAATTAATAATGAAACACCAAATCAATATATTAAGTGGTATATATTAAAAGGGGAACGTCCTTTACAACGGAACTTTTACAACGAAGTACCGTTACGACGCAGGTTTAACAACGAAAGTCATTACAACGACTTTCGCTGGAGAGCGCTCTAGGATAGGTAATAGTTTAATTTCCTATACAACACCCTCCCTACTATCCACGGGGACTGGAGTTGGAATAGTAAATTAAACTATTCACTATCCAGCGCCCCCCAACGCAAGTCGTTGTAACGACTTGCGTTGAACAACCTGCGTCGTAACGGTACGCGTTGTAAAAGCACACGTTGTACCGTCATACATCCATATTAAAAACATGCAATTAGCTCATTATTCCCCATTCTTAGGACCAATACTCTGAATAGTATGGCATTGGTGCACCTGCTAGTTACTGGCAGGGCAATGTGTGGTGAAAGCTTCAGTAGCCTTTTGACGAGAGCCCTGGAATTAATCATTTTACAAATTAAGCACAGCTACAGACAATCTGGCACACTGGCAGAATACTTTGCAACAGTAACAGTAACACTGTTGGTAAAATCAGCACATTGTGATTCTTTCAATAAAGCTTTAGGACACAGATTGCAAATTCAAGTCTTTGTTGCCATAAAAGCATGTGATCCGGATTAATAATGTTCAAGAGTAAATCGCCGGTCCAGCATAGCGCCCCTCCAGGGCTGAATGTGGGACTGCAGTCTTCTAGGTAAGTCTGCCACAGTTACACCTACGAATGTTGCAAGGTTTGCAGAACTCTGCAGCAGCAAGGACACGCACAAATCAAGGCATTCTCCCCAAGTAATCTCTCCTTTGAAGGAGACGCCTTAGAGGCCTTTTGAAGTTGGAATCCTGTGTGTACCACGCAAAGCAATTTATTTGCAGACACCCTGGCATCTAGCTGATAAAGGCATCTGAGGCGCAGAGATGATTCAAAGCGATAAATCCAACCTGCTCCGCATGCCTAATGCCTACAAAGAATATAAACATCTATACCGTTTGCTATCATTCCACCCACAACGTTTTGCTTGTTGTTTTCTCAAATTAGGTTTGCATCTTCCCTAGTTTTTGTTGTGGGTGGTGTGCACATCTTCCTCCTTTCGTACAAAGATCTCATGAATATGCATTGTATGTATGGAAATAGAACTGTTTGGTGAGAGGGCTAGAGAGAGGAGGGAGTGTGAGAGAAGCAGGGGTAGTAGCAAAGAAACAAAGGTGGGATGGAGAGAATGGAGTGAGGCTGAGGAGAGTCCCAGACAACAAGCATTTGCAATGCAATTGGTCTCGCCTTTGGGACCGTATAAGTATTTAGCGATGCAGCACATTATTGCACATTACTGCAACAAGGCTGGTTTTGTTTGTGCTTGCCAACTGCTAATAAGGACTATTAATGACTTGCAGCAGCTTGCAGCAGTTTTCCAGTGACCAGCAGAAGAAAAGCCTTAGCCGGGGGTCCTCTGTGCTGTCTTAGGGCAAAAATGTTCTTCATTTTCTTTCAGTTTTCGAGTGGAAAGTTAAGGGCCATGCACATTGTAAAACTTGATGCTGTTTTTTAAATAAATAAAGAAAGAAATAAAAACAAATAAGAAGAGAGCGGAATATATATTTTTTATGTGCGAGGAAGGTTCTGTGTGATTGTGGTGCGGGCGAGCACCAATTGTTGTCAGCGAGAGGCAAAATGCCTACAGCACCCGACATTCCCAGGTGGTCTCCCATCTCCCATCCAAATACTAACCAGCTTAGCTTCCGATATAGGGCGCATTCAAGCAATAACTTTTCAGTAATCCCAACATCTTTATTAATCAAACAACTAATATCATTGACATTGAGTGACTTTTGCCTCCTTATTTGTACAAATCAAATCCAACAACCTTTAAATAACATATTTTACATTCAATTACTTTATTTCGAAACTATGTATAATGATGTTTTGCAGTGCGTTACTGACTGTATCAATATTACGTTTTTCATATTTAGTTTCTTTATGGGTATTTTTTATAGAGAAAGTGGCTATTTCCTTAGCAAGCTTCAGTGTATTAGAAACACGCTACTAATCTGTCTAGTCTGCAAGACACAGATTTGGATCATATTAGGATCTCCACAACCATTCTTCTTTCCAAGGTCGATAAATTCATTACCATGGAGGGTTGGTGGTAACAAAAAAAATCTTAGGAGCGAACAGTCATGAAAACTGCAGCAAACACAGAAACAACTACAACTGTGCGGTCACGCAGTCTGACTCTGCAGTGCTCTGGTCAACTTTCAACTGATTACCTTTAGCACACTTTAGTTCGGTGAGGTTTTAGAGTTTCTCGTTGGTCAAACGGTTGTAATTTGTGATATTTATGTTTCCCTCGTCATCTTCATTATTTACTTTTGCTTGCAAAAAATGTCACTCATAATCGTTGAACTGTCACTCATAATTTCACTGAAATTATGAATATGTTACACATACCAATCTGAAACCTTGGCAGCTATGAACATGTCAAAAATGAAGTGTGAGTGGATTGGGATATAGCACTATATAGGACAACAGAGTGTCAAGAACATAGTGAAAAAGTGGAAGAAAAAGTGGGAAAAGACAGGGAAAAGTGGCAAGAGAGTAAAACAAGTAAAGAATACAAAGGTTGAAAAGAATGTGAATGAGATAATGGCAAAGGATGAGAAATAAAGAGAGATAAGAAATAAATGAAAATTTGCTACATCACTGTCAGCGGGCAGCACTTGGTGTCAGATGTAGGTGGAGGCATCAATTTGCAGTGCACCCAAGCAAGGCCGGACTGGTTGTTCTAACCTTCGGACAAATCCCCGGTAGGCTAGAGGCGAGGGTTTGCTTTCAGAGCATGACAACCCCTACTTCCCTTTCTAAACACGGCCTCCTGCACGGTGGCGCTGGTTTTACCAGGAATTACTTTGGTTTCCATTTTGGTCCAGCCATATGCTCCTCCTTCATCATTAGCTATCCGAGTGAGTGGGTGTTTTGTGTGCTTTTGTGGGGTACATGGTGCACCTCTATTTCAGACAGTACTCGTATAGTGCAAATGTGGTTCTAGTGACTGACCGGCCACACCTATTTATACCTTTCATTAACATTCTTACATTTTTTTTGCTGAATGAGCACTGGGGATCAATGGGAAATCCTACTAAACCTATAATGCTAGCATTCTGTCTGGTGATATTTGAATTATTTCCCCCAGCAATACCTTGTGAAAAAAATAAACAAAAACTTTATTCAAAGAAAAGCGTGAAGTTTTCCTTTCATCTTGTGGATGTCGCCTTAAGAACATTACAAAGCTTCCGCGAAGTGCCGCCTATTACTGAATTGGGCGCTTTCAAGTAATCCATTTTGTAACCATGTACTGGCTGTGCAGTTCTTTTCATGTGACGGGAGCAGTTACGGGCCATGCCAGGGTTGATTTTGCAAGCGCCGCACCGTATTTTTCCACAATGAAGAAACCTGCAGAACTCAGCACATTCAAATTAGGTTTTCGACTACACCGGCGCCCTTGGTCTTCTAGCTTCAAAGATGTGGCTCTGACAATGAAAAGTTTCCTGTGGAGCTCTGGCATTCAACAAACCAGGGAAACATCCTTTACAACGCAACTTTTACAATGCAGTGCCTTTACGACGCAACTTTTACAACGCAAACCATTACAACGCATTGTGCTGGGGGGCGCTCTAGGATAGGGAATAGGTTTAATTTACTGTCCAACACCTTCCCTACTATCCACGGGGACTGGAGTTGGAATAGTAAATTAAACTATTCACTATCCACGCCCCAAACCACTATGCGTTGTAATGGTAAGCGTTGTAAAAACCGCGTTGTAAAAGCATGCGATGTAAAAGCATGCGTTGTAATGTCATACATCCAACAAACCATGGCTGAAAGTGTACCTAAGAAAGGTGGCCTGGGACTGCGGACCCTGTAGCTATTCGCACTACCCTGTTTGGATAGTTGTTACTATTGGCCACCTCTATTTGCGCACCCTGCTAACGAAGCTGGAAGCTGCGTCCAATCAAAATGTGTACCTCATAAACAAGCATTTCCAATGCAATTAGACTCGCATTTACGCGAGACCTATTGCATTGCATCAGGGACAGCGGGAGGGGCGGAGCACGGACACAGGGTGTGCAGGGAGGGGGGGTGTGAGACGGCACAGACAAAGTAGTGCTCACAGTCTAAATAACAGGTAGGTACTGTGTAACCCTCGAAGTAAAGGGGCAAGTAGCCATGAGAGTATACAAATGACTACATGGCCACAATAAGGAGGGACTAACAAGCCTCATAATCAATCAGACAGCAGCATTTACGAAAGACAGTGACACGAGCCAATTAAAAACATGGGCGGAGAGTAGGTGAAGCTTCCACGGAGCTTCCACTCCATACTAGATAACTGCATGCCTCGCAAAGCGAGCAGCACATGAGCGCTGCCGCTATAGGCTCAACCTAAAAATGAGAGGAGACTAATAGAGATGGCTAAATATGGGAAAAGAAGAGAAAGGGGTAGAAAGAGTGCAAAAAGGCGCACTGCACCGTACTGAGAGGAGAGAATAGTGAGAAAGACTGAGAAACTTGGTGAAGAAGAAAGAGAGGGGAGAAGGAGATAGATAAAAAAAAATAAACAACACGAGCAATCGAGAGGGAGAGAGACAACGATGGGGAAAGTGTGTGACACAGTCAGATATCCTGACATTCTCATTAACAGGGAGAGTGGGAATAGAGATTGGAAGAGAGGCAGAGAGTTGGGCCACTGGGAAATATAAAACGAGATAGGGAGAGTGGACAACAGCGAGATGGATTGAAAGAGGAAGAGAGAAATAGCAACAGAAAGAGCATGCAAAGACACGGGAAAGAGGGAGAGAGAGAGAATGTGTGACACCAGATACCCTAAAAAATACCTTGCAAATCTACTGCAGGAATTGTGAATCTGTAAAGATTTAACGTTTGTGAATCCATAACTCATTACAGAAGAGTGAGCGAGGAAAGGGTCACCGGAGGTTAATTGCAAGCTTGCCGGACGAGTATCTCCCTGAATTCCCCTATATATCTTTGTAAGATTTGTACTGATATGTGACTAGAAGTGGAGCTGATCATTGTGGAATATCAGAACCGGATATATATAGAGGAGTGGTGGTCTGCAAGATATTTGCATATATCCAACAGAGCATCACTCCTCTTCAGTAGTTCACACAGGCTCCAGCTGAGGGAGAAAATGTAATTTATTGAAAAGTGGCAGAAACGGACCGACACGTGTTGGCTCTAACACAAGTGCCTTGCGCAGGGACGGGCCCACTACTTCAACTGATGAGATCATGAAATAATGAGCACAAAAACTACTAAACACAAACTTCACCTTTATTTTAGGGTGCAAACTGTAATCGGAGACTATTAGAAATATATACATAGAGAAAATAGCACTGGAAAGTGTTACAGGAAATATGCACACTAGGGCTGAAGAACAGGAAATTTACGAGAGTCATTTGCCTTCAATCATATAGAGATGCCAATTAAGGCTGAAAACCATTAACACTATGAAAGTGACAACTATGTATGTAGCATTTATTGGTTTGACTGTGTATTGTTATTTCATTCAATTGGGCTGTCTGGTTTAGATGCTTTTACTTAGTGGGATAAATATTGTGATAAATATTGTGAGGGTGTATAAATTATAGTTTGCATGTCTGTTATGTGAAATATGGATTGTGATCCTAACTTAAACTTGCAAATTCAGTACTTTTTTAGTTTTAATTCACACCCATCTCTCCAATTTAACTTTTGTTTTCAGTGATTTTTCTAAGCTTCTATTTAAATATATGTTTAAGTGCTATAGGCAAAGCTAATTATAACTTAACTTTAACCTCTGTTTTTTTCAGTTCCTGTCCAGGATACAGTGCTGAGGGCTCCTGTCCACCCTACTGCAAGCTCCTGTCCAGGATACAGTGCTGAGGGCTCCTGTCCACCCTACTGCAAGCCTCTGTCCAGGATACAGTGCTGAGGGCTCCTGTCCTATCTACTGCAAGCTCCTGTCCAGGATACAGTGCTGAGGGCTCCTGTCCACCCCGATGCAAGTTCTTGTCCAGGATACAGTGCTGAGGGCCCCTGTCCACCCTACTGCAAGTTCCTAACCAGGATACAGTGCTGAGGGCTCTTGTCCCCATACTACAAACTCCTGTCCAGGATTTAGTGATGAGGGCTCCTGTCCACACTACTGCAACCTCCTGTCCAAGATACAGTGCTGAGGGCTCCTGTCCACCCTACTGCAAGCTCCTGTCCAGGATACAGTGCTGAGGGCTCTTGTCCCCATACTACAAACTCCTGTCCAGGATTTAGTGATGAGGGCTCCTGTCCACACTACTGCAACCTCCTGTCCAAGATACAGTGCTGAGGGCTCCTGTCCACCCTACTGCAAGCTCCTGTCCAGGATACAGTGCTGAGGGCTCTTGTCCCCATACTACAAACTCCTGTCCAGGATTTAGTGATGAGGGCTCCTGTCCACACTACTGCAACCTCCTGTCCAAGATACAGTGCTGAGGGCTCCTGTCCACCCTACTGCAAGCTCCTGTCCAAGATATAGTACTGAGGAATCCTGTCCACCCTACTGCAAGCTCCTGTCCAGGAAACAGTACTGAGGGCTCCTGTTCACTGTGAAATATGCTCTCTAAACTGCACTGTGTTGGGATTATTCCAGGGTGCAGCGATGAGAGCTCTTACCCAACCTGCTCGGCTAAGCTCCTCTCGTAACTGCATTGCTCAGGCCTCCTACTCAGTCTGCAGTGCCAAGAGCTGCTGCTCACCGTGCACTGCTTAAGGTTCGTATCCCATCTGCAGTGAAGAGTACTCCTACCCAACCTGCACTGCTAAGGATTACTATCCAATCTGCAGTGCGGCGAGCTCCTGCCCTGCTTAGGGCTCCTATTGAGTTTGCAGTGCCAATAGCTCCTGTCCATTCTGCACTGCTTAAGGCTTCGATTCAATCAACAGGGCCGAGAGCTCCTACTCAACCTGCACTGGTTAGGATTACTATCCAGTCTGCAGTGCAGAAAGCTCCTGTCCAACATAACTGCTTAGGGTTACTATCAAGTAGACCTGGGTAGAATTCACGGAGTTCAAGTGACCAAAAAACTCTGCTGCGCTATGTTGAGCTCTGCAAGCGGTGGGGTGCGTTAAGCTGCACCATTCATGCTGATTTTTAGTGCCAGGTGTTTGTCCCACACTGGAAAGTCAGCGCAAATAGACCCATGCACAGTGCAAAAGGGAGCTGCTTCTTTCTGCCACTCGAGTAGATGTTCTACTCGAGCGGAAGCTTCCTCAATGCAAACAGAAGGTTTCCCAAACGCCAGAAGTAGTGACCATCCACGAACGCCCGCATTGAGAAATCTCGCTAGTAGATGGTCTAGATCTGTATTTTCCTCCCTCGCGCTATGCAGCTTAATTTTGGCAAGAGTGAGCGAGGGAAAAACTCTGAGCTCCGCGGAGTGCGGTAAACTCCACAAACTCTGCGAACGGGCGGCCTAGGTCTACAATCAAGTTTGCAGTGTCGAGAACTCTGCCCAACCTGTTCTACTTAAGGCTCTTGCCCAGCCTGCACTGCTTAGGGCTCCTACTCAGTCTGTAGTACTGAGAACTCCTGCCTAATTTGCACTGCTGAGGGCTCCTATCCAGTCAGTCTGTAATGCTGCGAGCCCTTGTCCTACCTGCACTGCTCAAAACTCAGGAGTGGAGCAAAGTCCTATCCAACCTGCTCCAATTAGGGATACTATCAAATCTGCAGTGCCGCTAGCATCTCACCGATTCGCAATACTTAGGGCTCCCATCCAGTGTTCAATGCCAAGATATCCTGTCCAGGATACAGTTCTGAGCGCTCTTGCCCACCCTACTGCAAGCTCCTGTCCAGGATACAGTGCTGAAGGCTCCTGTCCCCATACTGCAAGCTACTGTCCAGGATACAGTGCTGAGGGCTCCTGTCCACATACTGCAAGCTCCTGTCCAGGATACAGTGCTGAGGGCTCCTGTCCCCATACTACAAGCTCCTGTCCAGGATACAGTGCTGAGGGCTCCTGTCCACCCTACTGCAAGCTCCTGCCCAGCCAACTGCAAGCTCCTGTCCAGGATACAGTGCTGAGGGCTCCTGTCCACATACTGCAAGCTCCTGTGCAGGATACAGTGCTGAGGGCTCCTGTCCACATACTGCAAGCTCCTGTCCAGGATACAGTGCTGAGGGCTCCTGTCCACCCTACTGCAAGCTCCTGTCCAGGATACAGTGCTGAGGGCTCCTGTCCCCATACTACAAGCTCCTGTCCAGGATACAGTGCTGAGGGCTCCTATTAATCCTGCTGCAGGTTCCTGTCCAGGATACAGTGCTGAGGGCTCCTGTCCACCCTACTGCAAGCACCTGTCCAGGTTACTTCCAGCTCCTTTCCAGGATACAGTGCTGAGGGCTCCTATTAACCCTGATGCAAGCTCCTGTCCAGGATACAGTGCTGAAGGCTCATGTCCAGGTTACAGTGCTGGAAGCTCCCGTGGGGCCACTGGGCTCCTCTCTCGCCTCCTGAGGCATCTCGCCTAGACTACTCAGGACAACCCTGACCCTGACCACTGAAGACTGCGATTAAGGCCCTAAGGACTCCTGCCAGAGGCCGCAGAGGGTCATGTCCCCTTGACTAGCACATAAACCTCACCATCTTGTTTTATCACATTAGCGCTGACAAAGCTACCCATCTAGGCACCCCTTGTCAGCCTCTCAACATCGTGTTCTACTGGATTTCTTTTGTACGCACAAATTTAGAAAAACACTGCAAAAAAGTGCATTTCAGCAAATTAATTAACTAAGTGGCTAAAAATAGAAAGTGTGAATGCATATGTAAACATAAAGAGAAGTCAGGTGCATCCATGGAATCCTCACAGCTTCACTCAAAGAGTGTCTAAAAATATCAAAGTATAAAATGGAGAAACACTGGAAACAGTGCTGCTTGGCAGCCTGGAAGTACCAGGCTTGAGTGCCCTCAGCCTGTCTGAAGCTCCCCCACCCCTATATGAAATAAAACAACTTTAATTCGAAAGACGAGTCACTTCTCCCACACAACTCGCAGGAAAATGTGCATTTTACCCAACCAGGCAGGCACTTGACCGACACTATATACTACAAGGGGACTCCAAATGCGCATTACCCCCTTTGTCTGAGATATAAAGACATTTTGGCAATACCGCTTTTCGAGTATTTATCTTGGCAATGTGTGTGTAAGTGACACTCTGCAGAGGAGTTTAAGCCATGATGATACCGGAACAAATATAATGGGATGTCACTTCCTGTGAAATAATCGGATTCAATGGACACAAAATGTCACTGCGCCTCTCCACCGCCCCCTGGTATTTTGGATAAATGATCTTCTCTAGAGGAACAGAGCTGCAGCCTGGAAAAAAATCAATGGCAAAGCCAATAGGCTTGTGCATAATATACCAAAGCATCTAAACATGAACAAACGCTGCTTGCATGTGTTGCATGCACAAATGTGGTTTATCGCATTAAAGCCTGCCCTATTGGCTTGGCCATTTCTAGCGAAAAAAAGACAAGAAATAAATCCTTTCCAACTATAAACCACTTATAGGAGACAAATAATTGAATGTGACAAAGACTGTGATGGTTGAATGTAGTTTTCTGATGTAAAATAGTCCTTCATGTAGTCCACTGGTAAACATCATGAAAGGTGGAATGATACACCAAACACCCAGTTTAACAGGGACCTTCAAACTGGAGGTGGGCCACCCAGGGGGTCCTCAAGTGATCCCAGAGGAGGGTGGAACGCCAGGCTTTGGACAAAAGAAGCATTATGCTAATAACAGCACTTTGATTTCAGCAGAAAAATGAGTGGCAGTAAGCCGCTCTGTGATGGGTAATCACTAATATCTTTCGCCATTTTAGAAGTTGTCAAAAGGGAAGGAACTCCAAATAATCTTCAAAATCCGCACCCCATATCTAATAATGCAACTGTGGATATGTGTACACATTAGCAAGGCCTGCCTGACAAGAATAGTACGTTTGGCAAGCATGTACTTTATTGGATTTTCATACAGGCCAACTTGAACAAAAATCTCACTGTGTGAGGAGGGGACGGGGCCTTGTGCCGAGAAGTACCTATGAGACACTTTTGACCTCACCCTGCCCTCAAGCACCCTCCTACAAAAACAAAAACGAGCATGCTGAGGATGGTGCCGATGTCCTTGGGTGTTTTCACACACCTTAACCGATGTCTGTAGTTCAAAGCCTAGGAAAACGAGCTACAAATCCACTATTTACAGTGGTTTTCAGCTTCTATTCCCTGCCACCGTGTGATATTGGCTCCTCACCGGTTGACCATGTGATGGAAGCCAATATTGTGTGTCAAAGGGTGGCACTGTGTGAGTTGGCAGGTCTGCATTTGTAAAACAGTAACAGAAATTAACTGCATTAACTAAATAAGACTAGACATATTAAAAAATTACCAGTTTAATCAAATATTCATAAAAAGGTTTTGAGGGGGGACCGTGGTGATTTATTTTTCCACTGGGGGGGGGGTGCGGCATTAAAAAGTTTGAAGACCACTGCAATATTACATTATGCTTCTGTAAATCAAAAAGAAAACGCTAACAAAGCAATCAGAGCAGCCTGTTTTATTTCAGATAACATTTATTATTTGGAATTATTGAATTTTAAATGCACAAGCTTTATGAAAGTGAAAAATAAAGTACAGCCGTATTTAGAACACCTGGTAGAACACAGGGTGCAAACATTCCATATTAGTTTCAGAAGTTCAGTCTAAAAACTAAGAAGTTTAATAGGGCGAAGGTATGACTTGAGAAGAGTGTGTGTGTATTTTGTTACAGTGGGAATCAAGATGTGTTACATCTGTTGTTTATTTGTCCTTTGTTTTGGCAGCTTGAAGTTTGTTGAGGCCCATGTTCTGTAGTTAGAATGTATACTCTGTTAATCTGTAAAGACACCTTGACTTTAATAAATGCTCCACTGGCAGTTGCTGACTGCTGGTTTTTTTCTTTTTAGAACTGTGATAACTGATCTCTGTATTGATTGATTTGCGTGTTTTGTGATGTTTCTAGTTCTCTAGTCGAGGCCAGTTTCAAAAAGAATAAAGACCTCAAGAATAAAGTAACAAGCAGGAATGGCTCCTCCGCTGGAGCGGAGGCACGCCACCCCATTTAAAATTCCCCGCCAAAGAAGAAAAAAATAATAGTTCATTACCATTTTATTTTTCATCCTGTCTCGAGCGGAGCGCCAGGACAGGGGTGGGGCCGCTTCTGACTGACAGCGGCAGGGAGGAGGGTGGACTCCCTAATGCACTGTGCATGTCTTTTTGGCCGGCTGTCTAGCGATGGCCAGTCACACGTGCGCACTTTAAACCTCTCAATCCAGCTGTTTTAAGACTGTTGGGTTGAGGGTAAATGCAGGCTTCCAGTGTGCTGTGGAGCGCAGAGTGAGGCCACTGCCTCCAATCAGGGTGCCACTCACATGCTGCATGTGAACAGTGCCAGGATTGGGCAAGGGATTTCCAGCATCTGGTTTCAGTTCCTGCAAAGGAGAGGTCCGGAGCGAGGACATTGCGTTAGGTACGTTTTATTATTTTTTTAATAATATTTTGCATGCCCCCATCTCCTCCCCGTAGATACCAGCCGCCACTGGAAGCAAGTTCTCATGATGCCAACATGATACTGAGGGGGCGATTTTAACCTGTCTATTGATGAGAGACACACAAGTTAAGACCTTAATGATGTGAAGAGAAGGGTAATCCAGGTGATAAAGTTTACATACTTTTGCACTCATATTAAAGCGGTTTATGAACAGAGCACATCTTGAGTGAGGGAGCACGCCAAATCCAGGAGAAGAATTCAGCAAATAACTAACACGAGCGTCTCCAAGACATTTAAATTGTGAGGTTTAAGACCCAAAACCAAGTCTGATGCACTATTGAATCATCTTGACTTGCTAGACACCATAAAGTAGTTTACTAACCAATTTTTTGCTGAAAACAATGGTTGAACTTCATCATCCCAAATGCTCGGGGAATAATTGAAGGCTACATTGAGGGAATTGCGATTAACGTGACGGTAAAGAAAATACAATAGAGTAATTGTTATTCTGAGGAGGCTGGAAAAAAAATCAGTGTTCTAAAAACATATCCAATTTGGAAGTATCCTAAAAATAATAGCAGTATATAGTGGAGGAAAGGATGTCAAACACAGCATTCTTCTTCATTAACCAGCCACTTCTCTTGGAAATTTTATTTTCCTGGAAGAGTAGGCATAACTAGATCTTGACCTCTGCCTTTCCAGGATGGTAAACCCTCCAGTGTTTTAGCACCCTGGAGTTCCCAACCCAAGAGGGTGTCAGCCACTTTTCCTGTGATGTCCTTTCCTGCTTACAGTATATATAAGGAGGCAGGATTCCATTTGGAATCTTTCTGGGCTCTTTCTCAACCCCAATACGGGAGGGTTTTGGTATCTCACTTTTTGACCTCTGAATTTACTATCAACTATAATCAAGAATTCCCAATGCTGCCAAGGAGTTTTTCCTGCCCTTGGTGTTTTTTCTTTTTAATTGGAACTGTCTAAAGGAGGTAGTAGACACCTTTCACGAGTATGTTTAGTGCAGGGCAGTACATAACATAGCATGTGTATTTGTAAAGTGCACAGTCACCCCGAAGGGCAGTACCGTGGCAACTGCAAAGAATCCTCCTTTCCTCAGGTAATGAAGCAAGAAACTTGAGAGAACTTCATTGCCATCAGTCTTTGGCAGAAACAAAAGATAAAAGCATCTCCACGACAATGCGAGAACTGGCTAAAGAATGGAATAGCATTATTCAAAAACCTAACTGAACCCGATATTCTTTTAACATATTAAGATTTACAAATTAGATTGGATGCCTACAAGCTCTGTAACTTACAGAAACTGAGGCTGTCATCACCAAAATAGGTCAACTGCCATCACCCTCTTCTAAATCTACTGAAAAACTAGCATTTAAGGTCATATGGTTTTAAAGAACTACAAACCTCTCTACCCCAAGACACTCTCACTAAATTTAAAAATCCAAAGGAAATGGAATGATTTAGCTGGCTTAAAGTCTACTCTCCCGATCAATCAAAAGGACTGATGACAAATCTGGCTATCCACATGTCAGTCCAAAATAATACCAGCGACCAGCCCGATCACAAACTAGCTTCTTTACCCAACATAGAGCATATTGGACTACTACCAGAGTTAATAAAGTAGGAAGCCTCACAACAGACTCGTTCTGGAATTGTCACACACCTGGGAGAGATTTCATACACATGATATCCAAGTGGCAACATATACAAACCCTCTTTTTAGATCTCACCTGACACACAAAAGAAATTGTCAGTTTTAACATCAACTTAATCCCTGTGGTGGCCTGTGTTGGCATAAATGCTCTTCAAAAATCACCCTCACATCATCAAAGTGAGCAACGTCCGTTAGATCTGCTCCTGACCTAAGGGATCAATGGAAATCAATCTATAATATATTCGTACACACCTGGTGGGAGTGGCTCTGCTTGTTACCAGAGATGACAACGTTGTTATCCAATTAACGACCCTTACAACCAGCACTTACTCACCATGGAAGAAACTAGGGGCCATATGTAGGTAATTTGTGTTTGCGATTCTCAAATTGCGATTTTTAGGGAATCGCAATTAGAGAATCGCATAACGCAATGTAGGTAGGATTAGCAAAAAAATTTGCAAATCCCACTTATTCCTTATTCGCGAATCGCAAATTGAGATTCGCAAATAAGGAATACCTTCTCATTCATTCCTATGGGCTAGAAGGCCCATAGGAATGAATGGGAGGACATTCTCAATTTGCGATTCTCAAATTGAGAATGCAATTTCAGGGTTGCAAGGGTGTCAATAGGACAAACTTTTTCACCCCTAAATTAACATGTGTCCACATGTGGCCAACAGACATGCCCTAAGGGCATGTATGTGACCCACATGGCACTTTGAAAAATGCCAAAAAGTGCATTTTTCAAAGAAATCACAAATTACCACCAACCTGAAGTTGGTGGTATTTTGAGATTCCTTAAGCCAAAATCTGCACAACTTGGGTGCTTCCTACATTGCATTTAAGGAATCGAATTTGCAATTCCTTAAATGCAATTGCAAAATAAGGAATCGCAAATTTTGCGATTCCTTATTTTGCATGTGGGTTTTTGTGTGCTACATAGCACACTGCCCTAATTGCGATCGCAAATGCTGAAATTCAGCGAATTTCAGCATTTGCGAGCGCAATTAGGCTTCCTACACATGGCCCCTGATCTTTAACTGCAAAAGAACCACCTGATTAAAAAGAAATCCTCAAATACAACCTGATGGATACCATTTTATAAATTATAATCAATGCCACAGTGTTGGTCCTCTGGTTCTCTGTATACCATACTCCAATGAGGGACTCTTTTCCAATATTATGATGTTCACTCGTGCAGAAAGCGGAATGTCTTTGTAGCTAGCAGACCTAAGATTTCCCTTTTAATGACATCATATTTTTTAGTCGACGAGTAGTGTATTGGCATTAATTGTGTACTTTTTAGTTAACAGCAGTAACGTTACTTTGTGATTTTTTTTTTTGATTTTTTGTTTTATTTTACCGCTAGTGGTCTCGCTTGTGGTCTCTCGACCACAGCCCCCCCAGGGCACTAGTTCTGCTGCTGAGATATGTTTCCTGCCCCCATACAGGTCACTAACATCCTCTGTGGCTTCCCAACCTGCCATCTTTGTAGAGCCAGAAGGACAAGACTGCTACCACCCAGATCACAAGGCTGTCCAATGAGGCATGGACCTTCCCAAAAATGAGACCTCAGCAGATAGCCCAGGCAAATGCAGACATCTTCGGCTCGAGCTGCCCGCAACACAGAAGTGAGCACTTTCACTACAGCAATAATAAAATCAGTTTCTTTTATTATGTAGCAGGACCCATGCTATGAGCCTCTCTCACACCCATTCCGCTCTCCAACTACAGAAACATGTGATTTCCAACATCTTGCAGTATTCATTAGCATCAAGAAAAACAAGCATTTGCAATGCAATAGGTCTTGCATTTACAAACGTTTGAGCTATTGACATTCTAAATGACAATGCCTTTTAATGTATGTGTTGTTTTTAAAACAGATAAATAAAAAACATTGTCATTTCAATGCCAATAGCTTAAACTCTCGCAAATGCGAGACCTATTGCATTGCAAATGCCCGTGGTATAAAAAATGTTAAAAAGCTTTTGGCGGGGGCGTATCAGGCAGGACAAAGCTTGGAGACTGTAATTAAAGCCTACTGAGTAACAACACATGCAACAGGGGGTGTCGCCATGGAAGGTTACAAAATGAGACATGGCGTTACTAAGGAGTGACTACTAAGCCTATTGACCAATGAACAGCCATAATTTACAGTGGACAATGACACAAGCCAATAAAAAATATGGGCAGAGAGTAGGCAGAGCTTCAAGTCCCTACCTGAATACAGCATGCCTCGCAGAGCAGCGCATGCGCTGCCCAGGCTCGACCTAAAAAGACAGAAAATATGTACACATTGACTAATTAAAACTGTGAAAGTCGGAACTGTCTTGCTAAAGATGGGCTACCTGAAGTATTATGACTTATATGGAGGG
This sequence comes from Lissotriton helveticus, assembly GCF_964261635.1. Taxonomy (NCBI): domain Eukaryota; kingdom Metazoa; phylum Chordata; class Amphibia; order Caudata; family Salamandridae; genus Lissotriton; species Lissotriton helveticus. The sequence continues at coordinate 127,245,565 of NC_136070.1, read as the reverse complement.
CTCTTATCTCACCACCCCCGTGCTCCTCCAAAACAAGCAACCCAGCTCAGAATACCAACAATTATTTTTCTCTTCTAGGTCTGTGAGATGTCAGGAAGTGCGTTCAGGAGACAGCGAAAGGAGGATGCTGAAGAGGAAAGAGATGAGGTGTAAGATAGGCAAATGGTGGAGATGTGAAGGGTAAAATGCGGAGGGTAAAAGGGTTTACATATCTGACTGAGCATAACAGGAGTCATTCAGATACTCTGAAGACACCACTCCTTCCACAAGACTCGGTAATGTTTAATTTAAGACTCAGCAAATTTCAGAAAGGAAGCATTTTTAATATTAATTATTTACAACAAAATCACTGTTGTTACTCATTTATCTTAAACAGCTAAGAACCACTGACAAAGACCGGCTGGTTTTAGGTGTATGTCAGCAGCTGTTGTGCTATATAGCTGGATGCAACCACAGAGTGCGCAGAGAGAAACGAAAATACTGGTTGGGTGGCACACTCCGGGAATCACAGAAATGTAGTTTACATGTTTAAGCCACACCCTGAATTACACAGGCCACAACACTTTTATGCCGCTCTACCCCCCGCAAAAGTTTTATTATCATTTTATTTTTCTTCACAGTGGACGCCTAGTCAGGTGCGGGCCATCATGACGACAGCAGCAGGAAGGAGGAGGCGGAGGAGTGGTGGGCACTGCTGTCAGTGCGCATGCTGGTTTGGCAAGCCGTCTTAGGATGGCCAAACCGACATGCGCACTGACATCACTCCCACCCTGCTGCATTGCTGGGTGGAGAACAGCAGGCACAGGCTACCAGCTCTCTATGGAGCGCAAAACCAACCCGCTCCGCCCAATCCTGACGCTGCTCTCATGGGTGTTACCACCATAAGGGCAACATCGGGATTGTCAATAGGGCAGCCTGGGAGCCTCAGGCTGTGACCTGAGGAGCAGAAGAGCAGCAAGCAGAAGAGCGGCGAGCAGCAGATACATTTATTTTTGTTTTGTTACTGCCCACCCTACCCGCACTGCCTTACCACTTTTCCCCGACACCAGCCGCTACTCAATGCCAGCAAGTTTTAGACGTGCTATTAAGAATACCATGCATACACGGCTGTTCCACAGCCTTACTAACCCAACCCATGTGGGGTGCCACTGGATTTGCGCCCCTAGGTCTTACTCTGTGTCAATAATACAACAGCTTTCCATTCCTTGTCCTTTCAGCCACACCCAGGGGCGGCTTTAGGCATGTGCAAGCTGTGCACCTGCACAGGGCCACCAAACCCCAGGGGCCCCCACGCCAATATATATCCTTCATTTAATAATCCTCTGAGGATGGATACATATTTGCGTGGCGGCCCCTGGCAGGGATTTGGCGGCCTCTGGCTCTGTTCCACTTCCAAACACCCTGACCCCGGTCCCCCCTCTTCACTGGCCTCCGCGCCTGTGTTCCTCCTGGTTCCTGAGCTCAGGGGGGGGGGTGGGCAGGGGGGGGAGGGGGCTCTGCCCCGCCCAGACCCCCTCTTCCGGTGCCGCCTACCTACGCTCCCTGCCCAGGGCCGCTATGAGCTTAGAGCCGCCCCATGGCACACCTCACTGCTATCACGTGCCTTAGTGTGATTGGTTCAGTTGAAGTAAGTCAAAACCATTACTTCCATAAAGTGTAGGATTATCAAATGAAAGCACAGGACCTCAAAACCAATTCCCTTTGAAAACAAAGAGGCAGGATTCTGAAATACATTTCTCATAAGAAGAAGAAGAGAGAGCCTAACACGCCACTTCTGCTGGTGGGACTTCCCCGTGAACTTTGGCCCTTCCCGCCCCGAGTCCAAAGTGTGCGTTGGGTTTTCTCTCCTGTCCCCGGGGCCTTTCTGCTGACAAGCTGTTCGCGGTTCCAAGAAGCGGCTCTAAGTGCTGCCTGTCAGCCCGCCCGGGCAGCAGTTTGCATTAGCAGCCTAACAGCGTTCAGCGAGACATTAAATAGAGACGTAATGTAATTGCACGAAAGAAAAGTCGACTGCAGCAAAACGAGCCGATGCACAGAAAACCACAGCAGCTGCAAGAAACATATTTCAAAAATCCCATTCAGTCTCTGTACAATCGCAATTAAAGGCTGTCGTTTTCAAGATAATTATTGTATAGAATAGAACCCCTTGTTTTCCAGTTCAATGCAAGGCGTCCTAAAACTCTTTATAGAGGCGACTTCAAATCAGCCCAAACCCAAAGGCAGTGAGACGTGCGCTGCATCTTCACAAGGCAAATATTTTCTGAAATATTATACTACATTTCAAGTTTATTCCCTGCTCTGATTGACTGTTGGGTTTAGTTACCTCCAAGTGCATTCAGACATCTCAAGGGTCACTGGTGGTATTTCCAGTTGACCACTTACAAATGGTTTACACTGGATCTGGTTGGAAGATATGAGCTTTTGGATACAGAACTATTCATGTGCAGTTGGAAAAACAAAGTGAGCTCCTACCGGTTGAATCAAAATACCAACTGAAACCTAAAGGTGCCGGAAAATAAGCATAACTAGTTCGAGGCTGTAACTGGAAGCAAACACAATGGTCTGTGTAGCAGTTCAGTAGATGTGGAGAAACTGAGAATCCAGCATTCCAGTCCTAACCAGGCTGTGCCTTTCTAACAAACATGTCTTAAAATAACAGTCAAAGAGACTATATCGCTGCCCATGGGCTGCCCCCATGCCATGAGAAAAAGGAATGAATAGATGTGGTCATATGAGAGGCAAACGCGTTTCGCTCCCACTCGCGCTTCATAAGGGCTCACAATATATGCCACTATCAGCGTTGTGTTTACGAGTAACCTCAAAAATTTACCTACAACAATGCATGTGTCCTCATGTTTATCTAACACAGCAACCGTCAACATGCAGTAGTCGCAATACGCATGTCCATCCATATCATTGAAAACAATGTCCACAAATTTTTTATTTGGAACCCGGGCAACTACATGTGTTCAACTAAAACCGCAGACACCGAAGTCCGGTGCCGTGTACGACAACTCATTTTCATGTCTCTTACTGTAAACGGTGGCAGTATTGTGGACATTGTTTTCAATGTTAAGGATCGGCATACGTATTGCGAACGCTGCATTTTGATGGTTGCTGTTTTAGATTCATAAAACATACCGGGTAAAGAGGGTCTCAGGGAAAAACTTTAGAGACTCAACCAGGTTAAGTCCCCTGCTAGCCAACATGAAATACTGAAGAAACCTGGGAGTCTATAAGGAACAAAGTTGTGTCCTAATGAGTGAAAAAACCAATGCCCTGCGCTTAGGTGCAAAGGAGAAATCCTTACAATTGATTAATAAGAAATGCATATATCAACGCACATAGCCACCAGCAGCTCTAGGTGCATCCCAACGTCCAAAGATGGATTCCCATCAAAGTCTTGTAACTGATCAATTCTATCATATGGTCATCCAACGGTAGGGATGGTGGGACTCTAGATCATTGAGACCAAATCCAAACCCTCCATATAAAGACAGGAATATACCTCCTGAGTTACTTGTAGACCATGCGTTTGATCATGAGGTGGGAAACTGTGCAGTGCAAAAAACGAAATTAGTGTGCTTAAAATGAATAGAAAAAGATAGCAGAAAATTTTTAATAGCTATCAGTCTCTTCCACATTAAAACCAAGAACAGCGCAAATATAGCAGTTCACACAAATAGCTGCTACGGGGCCGACATGTTTCAGCCTAACGGGAACAAACTCCTAAGGCTTTCTTCAGGGCCTCTGTTCTAAATAAACTTTGCGACTGCTGATGTGTAGCACAATTAACTCCATCACCAAAGAAAAATAATGAAAAATCATAAAGGATATACGTAACTATTCCTCCATGTCACTTGGTGTGAATTTCACCTATAAAAGCAAAAGGCGACATCAGTGCATTGAGTTCAGCAATAAATTGGAAAGTATGCAATGTTGTTTAACTCACCTATAATGACAGGGGATAAGACCTCACCTCTCCTGGACCAGGCTCAGGGTAAAGGAGGCCACGCGCTATAAGGCAAGGAAGGCAAGGAAATAAGATGGTTCTAGATCTAGCAGTATGCAAAAAGTTTTCATAGTTCACCACTAATCTAGCCACCTAGACCTTTGCTAAAACTACTTAAAAACTCCTATGGGCTCACTAACATCAAACTCAACAAACCTCAAAGACAGGCAGTCATTAAAATCTAAGTTGTGCTCCTACAGGCATTCATTTCATGTCTAATGGTGGAGACTAGCAAAGAAATCCCTACCTCTCCGTCGTTGCCTCAGGCTGATCCCAAGGCTGGGGGAGGCAACGAGGAGGGGAGGGGCCGATATTTATGTTTAAACACGGGGTCAAACCATTTACATGGTAATCGTGTGGCCCTGGTATGCAACGCCATTTTCGTAGTTTCAAATGAGAATTAAAAAAAAGGCAATCCTTCATAAGTGCATATATCTAGCCATAGGACTTACTTGGGCAATGTATGTGTCCACCGGGGGAACTCTCCCTTTCGGTCTGCTGCAGTACTCTGTGATAGCGAGATCTCGCGAGATCTCGCGGCGAGAAACGGGACTTCGGCGGGGCTTCTCAAAGAACTACAAAGTGACGTCATGCGTGACTGCGCTGTAGTTCTATCTCTTTTTTTAAAAACTTTTTTCGAAACGTCCATCTATTCATAAAGCTGTGAGTCAGATGAGCAGTATTGTATAGAAAGAAAGAAGTATATCTGCGAGGGGGGACATTGTTCCTCTAGTATAGAAATAGTTAACACAAGAGCTGGTGCTAATACCAAGTTTAGCACAGAGACCTGTGCCTTACTATTACTGGTTGGAAAATATCTTAGTGTCTTTGCGGTATAGACTAGTGATGGATGTGCTAGTTCTAGACACGCGGTGAAGTGAATATGAAGTTCGGATATCTGCCAGCTATGCAAACAATCCTTGGGATGTTGTCACTAGAAAGCTTAGAATTAGTGAGCAGCTGTTGGGGCGTATATATATATACAAGAAGGACTGAATATATGTGTATATATAGCCTATGGTTATGTGCGAAGAGAAAATACCTGAACCCGTAGAGGGTCTCGTAGGAGTATGTTTAGGAAAATACAGCTGTGGCAATAAACCATGCCTCCAAAGTTCAGTCGCCCGCATTAGTCTTGACAGTGTGTGGAGGTTTCCATGAGATGTGTCACCGCAACCAAAACAGTGTAAGTTTATTTTTACTGACCGAAGGTTCGGGATATGGAGCATCAACCAACCTATTCTCTATCATAAGGTGTAGCTGGTCTTATCGGGGACTAGAGATCTATAGGGAGGTTGACCGTACTCTCATAACGTAGTCCACGGAATATCATCATTCAGACCACTACTATCCGTAGATAGTTTGTAAATCCATTTCTGCTCTTTAGTAAATAGAAATCTTGTAACATCTCCAATATGTGACGGTACAAAGGGTTTCTCTAGTACCGTCCAGGTGAAGTCAGTTTCACTGTGATTGTGATCTAGAAAATGTTTAGTTAGTTTTGACACACTCTTTTTACACCGAAAGGAGCTCTTGTGCTCTAGCATCCTGGTGCGGACTTTTCTAGTAGTCATCCCTATATATATCTTAGCGCACGGGCATGTTAATAGGTAAATAACTACTGAGCTGTTACAGTTAGAGAAGTTCTTTTGAATCCATGGCTGGTTCGTACCAATGTCTATCTGCGTCGATTTAGATGTCTGTGGACACATGGAACAGTTGCCACATGGGTGGTGGCCTGTCACTGCCGCCAGGTCCCATAGAGTACCTACGGCCCGCCTAGTCGCTTCTTGGGGACGGGTATGTATCAGCCGATCACGTAGGTTGCTCGACCGTTTGAAGGCAAACAGAGGTGGTTCTATTTTCTCATTAGTGAAATTGAGCACGCGCCAATGACGTCTCACAATCCGTTGTAACTGGTTAGATTTAGTGTTGAACGTGCTGACAAAAGTGAGGCGTTCAAGGGGAGCCTTTGGAGGAGCCACCTCCAGTAGGGCATCACGATGATTATTGGCCGCCCTTTTCAATGAACGTTTAATCAGATGTCGTGGATAATGTCTGGCTCTAAGTTGGTGAGAGAGACCCATGGCATGTATATTGAAGGTTTCCAAAGTGGAACAATTCCTCCGGACCCGAAGGAATTGCCCATAGGGCAAATTGTCCCTCAAAGACCTGGGGTGTTGGCTATCATACAAAAGAAGAGAGTTCCTTGCCATGGGTTTACGAAATAGTTCAGTTTGTAAACCTGAAGGGGTTACATAGATCGATAGGTCAAGAAACGAGATTCTTTCTCTACTGCTCTCCACTGTGAATTTCAAGAACTCATTTTGAGAGTTCAGCCACTGATGGAAGGCCAGGATCGAACCCGTATCTCCTCGCCATATCACCAGAATATCATCTATGTACCGCTTCCACCAACGGATGTTGGAGAAAAAAGGGTTGGTGGAAGTAAGGACATGCTCTTGTTCAAACGAATGCACGTAAAGGTTAGCCAGACTTGGGGCATAAATACAGCCCATGCTGGTCCCTGATGTCTGCAAATAGATGGTGTTTTCAAACTTAAAGAAATTCTCTTTCATGGCAATTCTGGCTAATGCCATGATGAAAGGGACTGGTGTGATTGATTCCAGGTTGGTACTCTCTAGGATAGAAGTAATAGTCTCTAGAGTCTCATCCTGGGGGATGGAAGTATAGAGAGATTCGACGTCGAATGAAACTAGATGCTCTGTTGTTTCATTGAAATCGATCTCAGGAATCACACGTAACACATCCTTAGTGTCCTTAAGGTATGTGGGCATTGTCTGGACCAAAGGCCTAAGAAAGAAGTCCACAAATTCCGACAAAGGCTCTAAAAGAGACCCTTGCCCTGATATTATAGGTCTGCCAGGCGGTGGTCGTTGGACTTTATGGACCTTAGGTAAGGTGTAAAAATAGGGCATGGTAGGATTCTGTGTATGTAAGAACAAGGCCTCTTAATTAGTAACCCATCCTTCACTCAAGGCTTCCTCAACCAAGTCTCTAATTTCAGATGTTAATCTCTCTGTCGGATCCTCCATGAGGGGAATATATGAGTTAGTGTTACTCAACTGTGGTAAACACTCACTCCTATATACCTCAGTGTCCTGAATAACAATCGAACCCCCTTTGTCAGCGGGCATGATAGTAATCAGGGGATCCCTTGCTAGAGCTTGTAATGCTACCTCTTCAAGTTTTGAAAGGTTCTTGAAAGTGTCATTTCTCGTGTGCCAGAGTCTCTCTACCTCATCCTTGACTGCCTTTTCAAAGGTCACCACTTGTGATGGTACAGAATGTGCCGGGGGAAAAAAAGAGGATTTCGTCCTCAGTCCTGTATTTTTGTCAGTCATGGAATTCTCATCGCTCACTTTGTCTTTAAAGAAAAAGTGTAGGCGTAGTTTACGAAAGAATTGAGCAAGTTCCACCTGGAGTTTAAAAGGGTCTCCATAGTCAGTGATCACGAAACCTAGGCCTTTGTTGAGAACCACCTCTTCTAGAGTAGTTAGTGTTTTGTTACTAAGGTTCACTACCAAGCTAGGTTCCTTTTGTACCACTCCTAACGAGGGTTCCCTCTCGTCTGGCTGCGCGTCCCTGTATGAGGTCCTGTTGGAGGTCCTGTTGGTTCCTCCCAATGAACCTGGGACTGTGCATTTCTTCGTTTGCCTCTGTTCCGTCTCTGGCCAAACCCTAAAAAAGGTTGGTTGTTGTAATTGGGGTAACCAGGGAAAGGGGCCATTGGTGGTTGGAACGGGTATTGAAAATTGCCAGGGTGTCCCCACGGGGCTGGTGGCCACCAAGGTTGTAGCTGGGGGTTCTGTTGTCCTCTGTAATTCTGATAGCGATTGGGACGCCCTTGTCCTCTATTCATCAGTAGTGGAGGACCGCCTTGATCAGAATCACTGCCTGAGTCAGTGCTGGAACCTGAATAATTAGACCCAAAGGCTAACCCATTCCTCTTAAACGCTGGTGGAGTGTATGTCTCACTAGTGTAAGGGTACACCCTCTCAAGTTGGAACTTGGCCAAATCCTTCTTAAATTTGTCAATTTTCAACTGTAGAGTAGGGTCGTAAAACTCTTTGTTGTTTTTATCTGACTCATCATGTTGTTTTTTGTATAATGCAGGGGTGATGGTAGCTCTAATTTGCCCCTCTAAGAGTTGAATTTCAACTAGAATAGAATCTGCTGTCTTTTTCGCAGTACTGATTATAAGAATTAACCAGTCCCTGGTGCATCGCCATGCAATCAGGGACCAGTCCATTAGGAAAGTCTTATCAGTCAGGAACAGACGTGGGGCATTTGTAACAATTAAGCCGGGTGGTGCACAGCTCGCCCGTAGGTACTCAGCCATAGCTATTCCATGTATCGCAGTGCGGGAATAGGATTTCTTAAGTGTGAGTACCTTGGTCCATTCATCTGCTGTGCTGGTAGAGGGACCGGGTAAAGATTCCAAAACGCTCTGCATATTCTCGAGTATATTCTGGAGGGTTGCCTCATCATAAGAGAGGCCCTGGCGTTCTGCCATGTTGGATGTTTTAACAACTGCCTTAGAACGCATGGTCTACAAGTAACTCAGGAGGTATATTCCTGTCTTTATATGGAGGGTTTGGATTTTGTCTCAATGATCTAGAGACCCACCATCCCTACCGTTGGATGACCATATGATAGAATTGATCAGTTACAAGACTTTGATGGGAATCCATCTTTGGACGTTGGGATGCACCTAGAGCTGCTGGTGGCTATGTGCGTTGATATATGCATTTCTTATTAATCAATTGTAAGGATTTCTCCTTTGCACCTAAGCGCAGGGCATTGGTTTTTTCACTCATTAGGACACAACTTTGTTCCTTATAGACTCCCAGGTTTCTGCTGTTTTAGATTAACATGAGGACACATCCATTGTTGTATTTAAGATTTTCAGGTTACTCTTTGATGCAACAATGATAGTGGAATATATTATGAACCCTGATGAAGCTCGAGTGTGAGCGAAACACATTGGCTGCTTGTATGGCTGCCTGTATTTGAAGAAGTGATGAATAAAGAACATATTCAAATTAACATGATTTGAACAATCTCCAAAATGTTGTTTGTTGGACTAAATGTTTTGATTACTGTTCTCTGTTTCGCTATACAATTTCTGGAGTTAGGTTGTTTGGTAGCCAACCTACAGAGGTCGGGAACAAGCTTACTTGTGGAGTAGTATGGCTCACTGGTTAGAGGCGGCAGACCCGGGAGCAGAAGTCAGCCCGGTACCAGGGTTCAATTCCCGACGTGGCAGGGTCGTGTACCTGGGTCAGCGGACTCGATAATTCTCGCTTCGGTGCCTACTCTAATCAGGGGTCTCACTCGGCAACTCTGGGCATTAGTTTACCTAATCTCCACAATGTTTGGAACATTCAATCAATCAATCAGGGGGTTTATAAAGTGCACTACACACCCGTGAGGGTCTCAGTGTGCTATTGGTCCTTAGCTGCCTATGTTGTGTATAAGATGAATAGCTGTGGTACCTGTTGGTGTCAATGTCATAGTTTGTAAGTCAGTAACTTTCATATAACATAAGGGGACAATAATTTCCAGTACTGTGTCATTTTAAGTAGAGCACTGTGAACGTCACACTCTAGCCACTTCTCTTTTGGCATGTTTAATAAATAAGCATTGGCTTGGCTTTGCCAATGCTGGTCTATTCTGCATCAAGTAATTTTACTATGACAAATAAAGTACAAGTGATGCTTCCCCACGATGAAAGCCTAAGTGTTGATTTCTTGTAAAGCTTCAGTGAGTGCAAATAGCTGCCTCACTACAAGCAGTGCCAGCTGTCTGTCACAGAGAGCATTATATGCAATATTCCAAATCCCAAAACTTGGCTCAAGATTCGTAGGCTTCCGTGTCAGTCTTAGTTGCCTTGCTTTTATTGGTGTGTTTCCATCCTTTCTATGTTTAACCCACCCCCAGGAGCTTCTTGGTTTTAGTCTTGGTAGATTCATCAATCCCCCTGCTGCAAACAGAGCACCTGCCGCTGTGTAGACATAAAAGGACTATTTTGTGTTTTTTAACTCCATCAAGATAGCAATAAATGTGGGCTCATAACATTGAAATTGCAAGTCGGTCTCGAGTTTACACTGGGCATGGAAAGAAGAAATAATTTAAGCTAAGACAGTCAAGAGGTTCTCATGAGTGCTTGTTTCTGCTGACTGGCCCTGAGCTGCTGGCAGCCGGTTCAAGGGCTGTCTCATCGCCATCCTGGGGAAGGACACCGCATAGAAGAGCGCCGGGCCAGTAGCACTGACATGTCTGCACCCTTCTTCCACAGTGACATGTCTGCGCCCTTCTTCCACAGCAGCAATGCCCAAACCTGCTACAGCAGCCCCTGACAGCCACTTGCCAGAGTCTCTCCATCTACTCCATGCACATGGACATCATTTGCATATGAGAGGCCTGCTCAGTGCTCTGGCAAAACAAGCATTGGCAATGCCAATCAGTGTTGCCTGTGTGTGTGTTTACATTGCCAATGCTAGTTTTGGCTGGGTTTGAAAACTTTAGTCTTTGGATTGCCATTCAGCATTATCATGGGCAACAACCGCATAAGTAAATAGGCTAGGACAGGCCTCTGCAACTGAAAAGATATGAAATTGGTAGGCTCATTGAGCCTTTCAGCCTAACTTAGTGGTCGGAGTCCGACAGCTAAGGCAAGACTGAGAAAACAAACCATCTGAGGTGAGAGGATGGCAACCAGAAAGCAAACTGAGAAGGTGACAAACGAGTGCAGGAAAAAAACGAATATAGTTGGTTTATGGGAAATGGGAAACGGGTAACAAAAGTAAGCTCTGAAGGTCAGTAAGGGTAGCATGTGAAAACACGCAGTCACCACAAACAGGCAGGAAACAAAAAAGAATAAGAATGTTGACCTGATGTAAATATTTCCCTTCAAAATATATGACTGCACCTAAATCCACTTTCAAGAACTTGTCCAAAATAAGGAGGTATAACAATACACTGACACAGTCCTCTAGTGCAGGTAAGGTAATCATACCTACCTGGGAAAGAGAGACGACAAACCTCCTGAGAAAAAAATGTCAGACCTAAATTTTATTTTTGGTCATTTTCTACACATTAGCGCGCCAAAATATAATCTTTAAATACAGACTATGTTGTCTGTACATCATTGGGCTAGAGCCAGTGGCTATACAGGCATTTCAGACACAATACAGTTGATTTACTAAGGCAAACACTATCTCACTTATAATACATGTATGTTTCTTAAGTAAAATTTCACCACCTGTTATTCAAAATCTTATCAACCAGTTTGTTTGCATCAAACAGTTATCATTTATATTTTCCGTATTCTCCCTTACATACATTTTCTTTTTCATACTTTTGGCACTTTTTCTCCTACATTTAATTCCGTTTTTAATCTATAGTATTCTCTAATCGGTCTTCAGTGCTTTAGCTTGCTTTTAACATGTCAGGATTTGTGGTCTCTGCTGTTTAGTTTCTTTCATAAAATCTGTTGCTAAGCAGTTTTCACAGTAAGGTGTTATACATATTAATAGATTTTGAAATTTACAGCAGTTTCCTTCCTCATGTCCCTAAGAATGACAACTGGGTAGACTTGGCACTATCTCGAATTAAATTCAGGAACAGGTTCAGAAACGAATCCAGATGCTAAACATTCAGAGGCAAGATTCCCAAAGGGGGTTTCCATCACACTTCGTGTTTTTCCACAGAGAGAATAATTTTACTAGTAGAAAAAATGTAATTGCATACAGGCACGGTAAACTGTACTGCGCATGCAATTCCGGATTGTAAAACTTGGCAAATACGAAAATGTTGTATGACTTGTTCAGGAGTGTGCTCAAAACATACAATTGTCAGAGCTTTCAGGATAAACCACTTGGAAGGTTTGTGAGTTTCAAACGACTTAAATGCGCACAGGAGAGTGAGTAACTCTACAGAAGTAAATTTTTTGTTTACGGGTTCTCAACATTTTATGATTTTCAAATGTGTTAATAACTACATATGGATATAGTAGTCTGTAAAGGACTAGTTTAGTATCAATGGGTGAAATCTCAGTTGGGGTTGACCAGCAAATCGCGGCAAGCTCAATCTATAGGAAAATGTGGATAACTGCTTTGGTGACCGCCATCACAAGAGAATTTATTTTCATTAGACATGGTTTGAGCTGCTCGTCAATTCTAATGACTAACAAAATCACATAGAAGGTGCAATTTTAAGATGCCCTTTGCCACTGTTTTTGAAAATGTCTTAACCATTCTGACATATTCATCAAGGCCTTAATAAAGAAAGGCACTGAATATTCTTGACACCCCATCTGCCATTCCAAATGGACAGTACTATACCCTATATCGAGAATGATGATGAAACGCCACTTGTACAACGCATATACATCATACGTAGGCACGAGAGCCTTCATTTGAGACTGGCATTATTCGTTGGGGCACAGATGAAAAGTCACAGGAAGGGGGTGTGGTGGGAAGGAGGAATAACAGAAAGGGGAAAGAGGGCCTGAGAGGGGCAAAGAGAAGGCACAAACAAAAATGGGAGGCCTCTGAGGTAGTAAGAGGTGGATGTTAGTCGAGAAGTGGGGCGGAGGGGAGGGTAAATGTTTTTATAAGCGCACAGCTTCTCAAACCATGTAGGGTTCTCCCACCCAGAATGAAACATGGTCTAGAGCATGGGAACTCACAAACATTTGCCCAGGGGCCACAAAGTACAGTCTGTGGTGTGACCGAGCAGGGCCGGCCTAAGGCATGTGCAAGCTGTGCACCTGCACAGGGCCGCCAAACCCCAGGGGCCGCCACGCCAATATATATCCTTAGATACATATTTGCGTGGCGGCCCCTGGCAGGGATTTGGCGGCCTCGGGCCCCCTACCTACACTCCCTGCTCAGGGCCTCCGTGAGCCTAGAGCCGGCCCTGGACCGAGGGCCGCACTGATGCCAGCAGTGTGGCGGTAGGGGGGTCTGGGTGGGTCATAGATTATGTAAGGAGGTAAACAAGCATTTATTTGAACGTTAATAAATGCTTGCCCGTGTATTTACCTTTTTTTCTGAATATTAGTGCTGAGCAACTAAACAACAGCTTGTGCTACTCTTCACCAGGGGGGTCACATGTAAAGGTCAAGAGGGCCGCAAGCGGCCCCCGGGCCATAGGTTGAGTATCATTGATCTACAGGAATTACTGCTTCTTGACTAATCTTGATACACTTAATCGGGACACAGAGGATAGGCTGAAAAATGCCACTACTCCTACCGCATCAAAAATAAACCATGTTGAGCATTGTATGTGCTTCTGCAAGCAAAGAGTTAAAACTGTAAATGTCAAGGAAAAAATTAAAAATACTTCCAGTGACTTACTGCGTAAGCAAACTGCATCCGAAATTATGCTCTCAAAAATAGCTCATGTTTTCTGCCGTCTTCATTGTTGTCCTTGAAAGTTCTCTGTTCAGAGGCAAAAACTCATCATAAAAATCCCCTGTGGTGATGCGTGAATAAATCCAGGCGATGAGTCACTCGGTTCTCGTTAAGTGCGTTTGTTGGTTCACAGCCTGACGCAAATTATGGCCACTTAGTCATGTGGTTTTTCAATGGCTGACCTTCCAAGTTTTTCCTTTCTTTTTACGCATTTTATATTGCATTTTTACATCTGTATATTAAATATTGTATGCGCTCTTTTGAAATTGTTTAGGCACCTTGTCCAGTTCTTTGATAAGACTTTTTGAGCACTGAATACCCTCGTGCAAAGGCACTGGGCATTTCAGGTTGTGGACTAGATACAGCTTTAGCTGTCACCCCAGCCTTATATAACCAAACAATGAATTCAAAAACAATGGCTACCTAGAGTCAGCCCATTTCATCTACTGGCCTGTTCATCTGTCATTCACATTTCCATCAGCCTATCACAGCACAAAGTACAGGGCAATAGGTTAGTCCTCCTCTGCCACTGTTTCTCTTGCACTGTGAGTGACAGCATTTTCCCTGATTACATGTGCACGTCTGCCTAAAAAGAACTACACTTCAAGACCAGGGGTGGTGGTGGTCCAATGCTTCACGTCGTCAATATTTTCTTCTCTCCATGATTCTTTATGCTTTTATCGTTTTTCCAGTCATTCTTTTGTGTTTAAAATATGTCTTCAGGTTCCTGCAACCCAAAGCCACTAGCATTTTTTTGCACTAATAAAAATTACATTTTCCTTTGATGTGCATTCCTTCTTAGTGCACCTGCCTGTCAGAAAACATCAGTACCGTTTTATTTAAAAAAAATTTTCATGAAATTGTTACTTATTCATCTTTACATTTTTACTGCAAAAGAAAATAATAATTGTAAAAACTGATTGACATTAGTTATACAAGCACTGCCAAATTAAATCGGTCTGGGTTTAATGTGGTAACACACAGAGGAAAATTGTTAGCACATTAAACCCAGCAGATCTAAGAAACAACAAGAGGACTATGTTCAAGGCTCCATTCACTTCATTACATTCCTGTTTGTATTTCAATGTGAAATTAAACCCTTCCATGCTGATGATGGCCCCCGGCCGTCATGCATCACGGTGGGCGTGTGCTGATGACGGCTGGGGGCTGTCATGAACCCGCCCACTCAATAAAACGGCCGCACAGGCGCAGAATCGCGTCCGCGCCCAAGTGGTTAAGGCTCATGCAAGGGAGCCTTCATTACAGTCTTTCTTCACTTCGTAACATAGGAAGAAGCAAAGGACTAAAATGAAAGCTCCCTTGTTTATTGGGCCTCATTAAAAAAAAAAAAGAAAACAGTACTGTAATGAAGGCACGAGAGCCTTCATTTGAGACTGGCATTATACGTTGGGGCACAGATGACAAGTCATAGGAAGGGGGTGTGGTGGGAAGGAGGAATAACAGAAAGGGGAAAGAGTGAATAAGAGGTAGGTGACAGCAGACCCAAGAGGGGCAATACATAGAGAAAGAAAGAGTTGCAAGCAGGTGGGAGCAACACCTGGGAAAAAGACAGGTGGTGCTGGCGTTCTTTTTTGACATATCGGGGAGGATGACTCCAAGATGGCGCTGAAGTCTTGTGTGATCAGGGTGGGTGGGAGTGTTAAGGGATCAGGCGCAAGAAGATGCATTTAAACAATCGCTAGCATTATGTTGAGCTGAAGAATACTTCACTGGGCAAAGCCAAGACGCGACGATAGTCTAAAGCCAATGGCTGAAAAAGGGTGGACGTAAAAAAAAGTCAGTGACTGCAGGAGGCGGGCCCAAAGCTCATTGTACATATTAGAAACAATAGGTTGAGTTGTCAGCTGTGGAGTCACAACCAAAACCTAAAAAGAGTACCACATTCATTGGTGTAACAAAAGCCCTTGTTTTGGGGGGAGGGGGGCTTAGCAGAAGGGGGTCCCTGGGCTGAGAGCTCAAGACTGGGGGCTCCCTCCATGTACTTTGAAGGGGGGCTCAAGTTTTGTTACGCGACTAAACGCATTAAATTACTCGGGTGATGTAAAACAAAAAAAGAACCGTCCTCCTGAAATTAAATACAATGATTTCAGAATGTTGACTATTCAATTAATCTTGTTATTTTCGCCTACAAATATGGTAACAGCCATGTACTTCACCTGCTCTCCTAGGACGTTTCTTATGCTTTGAAGATTATTGCATTGCCAGATTGAAGCCACCATCTTCCCAGACGGGGTTTACCTTACAAAAGACCTCCCTCACTACTTCGCCAACATTCCATTTGGGTTGCCACCTACCTTGTTCCGAGGACTGGACTCCCTGTTGGGGACCTTGACATGGGATGCCAAGGTCCCCAAGAGTGGCGATGGCCCAATTACAGCTGGGCACATACAGAGGCGGCATGGTTCCCGGACTTCAAAACCTACTACCTAGCTGCTCAACCGCAATAACTGGCAGAACCAATGAGACAGGCTATGCACAAAGGCACAACGGGAAGGAGCAATCCAAGCCCTACTGAACACTCTCAAATCCACAGAGAAATCTCAGTTGCTGGTCAAAACAGTAATGAGTTCTTGAGGAGCTGTTCCGTCGACATGAATCCAGCATCACCATATGCGCCAGCGATCCCTTTGAAAGGTCTCCCAGCTACAAAGGGATATTTAACATGACAAGATGGGCAGTGCTGGGATGTGGTGTGGTTAGATACAGTAGGACATCTATTTCAAAACTGCTCCTTAGTAGATTTCCAGATACTTGTTGAGGAATGGGACATTCCGGGCGGTCAGTTTTTACTATATGGCGGGATAGCAGATTTTCTAAGGCGACAGTAGGATGTAAATATGGCTTACCCTCCAGTGCATGACCATAGGCAGTGGCTGCAGAATGGTTATCCTTTTTTACAAGTCCATTGGTGAGCACATAAGGATCACACTTCAGCCTCTCCGAGGCAAAATGAAAAGTATCATTGGCCGTGCATTTAACGACAAGGAATGGCAATAAGTGCTTGAATACCCTAAATGGTGTCTAGAAATGCGAGATTAAGGAATGTCAAGTTTAATATGCTACATAGGACATACCTCACCACACACATGATAGGGTCTATTTTCCCAGAGACCTCAGCAACTGGTCCTAGATGTAGAAACAAACAAACTCGTCGATTTCCCACATATGATGTGGATCTGCTCTGCCTTGCGATCTTATTGGACCACAGTGGTAAATGAAATAGGCCGGACTAAGGGAAGGATAGATATAGGGAGCATAAGAGCTGTATGCTTGGGATGTATACATGACCTGAAAAGAATAAAGAAACTATGACATTTGCAGGCCTGGCACTGTTGCTGGCCAAGAGGGCCATCACAATCAGACAGAAGATACCTAGGCCTCCTGGGTTGAACCCTGGAGCAGAGAGGTATTTCGCTGGGTGGAGGTTTAGGGCAGAAGAGTTAGAAGAGAAGACAGGAGAACACTATGCAAAACCCCATTGCAGGACAATGAAATGAGATGACGTACTCCTTCAAAGAGAGCAGAGATGACGACAAGAGATCCCCTTGAATGGTGGCACCACATTACACTGACGAAATGATAAAAAGATGTCAGAAGAACGGGCAGGCATTGCCCGTGCACGCCCAAAAGATACTTGCGAAAGGTAGGGGAGGCAAGCATAAGACATACCCAAATTAAAAGGGAAGCATTACACATATGCCGCTCCATAACCAATACATGCCTATCTATGTTCATGTGACTTAAAATACCTCTCTCCAGGGGCAAACTAAAATCGGAGGATTTGAAAAGTTGAAGTGTTTTATGTAAGTTTACAAGCCTTTGCATACAATATGAAGCAATATAGGCTTCAAAGAAGGAGGCTGCTAATCACTAATAACTAAGTTTATAGCATAAATGTTCATTATATCAACACTAGCAATCTTATACCTGTCAATGTAATGCTGATCAACAACCTTAAGATGTAACCTGAGAAATATCAAAAATTCCAATAAAACATATATTTTTTAAAGGCATCCCTGATTCACATACATCAGAGGATAGGTGGATATTTTAATTTGTCGCGTTCAACCTGGAGACCAGTGAGAGGGGCTTATGTCCTCATAGCCTCCAAACTTCAGGATGCTAAGTATTCATCAACAAGTATTTCCTAAGGATCAGGAAATTAAAACTTAGAGTGGTCAGGCTATATGTAGTTTAGGTAACATTAAATGAAATGTATATACAATTATCATAATGGAACCTTTTTATATGGCCTATGGTTATCCTGACAATCATCCATGATTGCGGCCCCTCTGGACCCAAACTTGTCACCCAAGATGTAGCTCTTTTTTTAAATTTTTACATCTTTAAACATGTCCCCAAATACTATCCTTATAGAATTATCTGGTCATTGTCTGCTCTTGGTTTTAGAATAACATGGAGGAAAGAAACCAATCGCTGGAGTAACAAAAGCTGGGGTCTCTTATATTTCTTCTTTGTAGGTTGGAGTACACACCTGATGAACCAAATATCTTAGAACCAAATCACTTTGAATAGTATATATGTGCAGACTGTAGTATGCTATTTATTACCAAGTATGGGGACGAGCCATGACTCACATTAGTTAAAAGTTTGAGTGGCTCATGATGCCCCTCCCCTCCCTCAATTACACTAATAAATACCATATTATACTATCCATATGCGCATATATGCTTTATACCACAGCATTTTTTTAATGTGCACTTATTTTAACAAAAGTTATTTGACCAAACACAGGATTTAAGGGGGCAATTTGTAGAATAAAATTAAATCATAGTGCTGAGGCATTCTCACTAACGGGAGAGTTAAGTCCCTGTGTACATTAATTGTTATTTTATGCAGTTTGTGAGGCAGTAATCAGTGTTTTTCTAATCTCTATTTTTCTTACTGAAGTAATAAACTTGAATATGGGCTTTGCACTGTAGTAATAAAATGTGAATGTGCATGTTAGTACAGTTTCTCTAAATAACGTGTTATTGGGCCACATTTATTTTTACTGCCATGGCATAAATACCAAATATATATATATGTAGAGAGGCTGCAATTCCTGTATAAAAGACGGACTCTAATTTCCTTATTTCAAGCGATTTTTGCCAATCTTGTCACCTATAATATAGCTGGTCAACTATAAAAAGTTGACAGTCATAATGCCTCCTGTCAGATGCAGCAGCAGCCAGGAAGAAAGGCAGGCCATGGAACATAATTACAGCTGCAGTGTAAACAAAGCAACAAAAACTGGATTTTCATTCTTATGAAAGGGTTTTCTTAAACAAACACCGATAACTAAAGGAAATATTCAAGTTTATTTTTTGCACAATAAATTTAATTACAGGAAAAATAGAATGTATCTGTCTTTTCTACACAGTCCGAGCCTCAGGACCTTTTCAATCTGACTTATATTAAACAGATTCTAATACCTTTTTGCAATAAAATAAATAACTGCTTGTTGATGTGCTTTATTTCACACTAGATACCCCTTTAACATTTCATGTCTGCAACCATACTTTATCTTTCATATGAAACTGCAAGACATCAAGGACGTAAGTGATTTGTGGGAAGTGGGATGGTGTGACTATGTATTATAAGGAACAAAATACCCCCTTGCAGTAAATTATAAAGATATTGCAAGTCAACTTAGAGTTCCATGATCTTATAAAGATCTCGCCCATCAGCCTTGTTTCTGAATATGGTTATGGAACTCCTAGGTGACTGCAATATCCATATAATGTATACCAGAAGGTACTTTATCCTATATATATATTTACATAGTTAAAGTTGGCTTATACGTAAGGTACTAAGATTTTAACTTACATTACAAAAAACCTTAAGAATTCACTGAAAAAAACAATACTGTTTTAATATCAAAAGTTGCCAGTTATACGTAACCGAGTATAACTTGCACCACCATAGATTTCAGACATCATTTGTGATGTAATATGTGAGGTATATATACTTGGGCAATGTATGTCGTGGGGTTGGCTCAACCCCCCACAGGATGCAAACCTCCTCACAGGCCTCTACCACATGTTACTATCTTTTTATGATACACAGGGCCGTGCTGGCTCCCGCAAGAGTCCCACAGGGCCATGACAACTTTAAAAAAAAATCATTTTGCTACAAGGGGGTCAGGGCATTCTTACCCTACCCCCGATATCTTTAGTCGCTTTTTTTCAGGACTCTGGGACCAAGTTCCTGAGTCCTGTAATGATGGCTGCAACATTTTTCTTCATGTTGAAACTGCCAATCACATCACTCAGTCCCACAGGACCGATCAATCAAAACACAAGTTTTGAAGTATTTTCCTGCTGAAGTATTGCAGCAACAGATATCTATACATTTTGAACTTAATTTCTCTAAAACAGGTGTACACTAAATCACAAACAGCATGCTTTTTCTATACATATCTAGCTTTCTGCCAAATTTAGTGTAATTCTGTTCAGCTGTTTTTTCTGGATTGTTGTCATATTTTTCCTATAGATATTTTATTATGGGGAAAAAAGTGTTTTGGGACACAGTCCTTTTTCCTGGCCACCGTTTGATGAATCACCGTGAAACTTTCCAGGAAGGAGTGGAGCTGGGTGAACTTCGTGTGTGGGAGGGAGGGAGGGGGGGGGAGTTTTGTGAAGATTCATCAAAAATTTGTTAGCAGAACAAAAAACGCTCTTCCTATGGAAACCCTGACTTACTTCTAACTAAAGTGGTGACCGGGTTTCTTTGTCTTTGTTTGCCCTCAATACAAAAAATGAATTATGTCCACAGTCTTTATGCGCTTTAAGAGATAGTCCCTCCTGTTTTGTAAGCTACAGAAGAAAATACACATTTGATATCCATTTCTTATGCTAATGACACTGGTGCGCAACTACGAAGCGGTGCGCTAAGTGGCTAAAATGCTTGTACTTACACAATTCCTGTATTCACTAAAAGCGTGTCTGTTCGTAGGGTCCAAGGCACAGTTCAATGTTGCATCAACCCTGGTCTCCTTCATTTTCATAAATATCTATCTGGCTGGCAGTCCAACCAATAACAAGTACATAAGGCATCGATCAACCAGGTATAGCAGCAAAAACAAGAGGTAAAGGCAATAACTCTGAGTAAAATTCTAACACCCGCAGTTCCAAGTGTTTCCTGGCCCTGAATGATCAGGTTTGTAAACCATGGACCTAATAATTCCAGGCAGGGAAGCAGAGGAGCGTAGTCCAGGCAGCAGGGTAGGGGTGGCAGGCATCAGCACAGCCCGGTCCCCTCACAACCCCTGCAGCATTAACTGGGTAGGAGACAACTCTCACCTGTACAGGCTCAAACTAGCCCCAACCCTCCACGCCTCCATCCTACCCTGCTGAAGCCCCCTGGCCCTTTCTCTGATGCTTTCTCCTGCACAAAGCAAGCCCAGAAACCTGTGGATTTCTCCACATGGAAAAGGACTAGGTATAATCGTGTTTGTGTGGTTATTCCCCATTCCGGGGAGCAGGCGCGCAACACCCATTGGGCTGAAAGGGCCTCACCCCCCCCCCTCCCTCCCGTCGTGTAGGTCAGCCTGGGCTGAGACAGCGTCCCGGGCACACACACAGCCGCACCCGAGTACTTCACAGGTCTTTAAAAGATCATTTACTTGCTAACGATGCTTTGTTCTTGTTTTTCACCCCTTCTTAGAGCCCCTGCATCTCCACTCTGACTATCGCTGGAAGAATTAGCAGCACCCCCCCCCCCCCCCCGAAATGTGGCTCTAGTTGTGCCTCTGCCGGGGAGTAAACAATGGACGTCATTTGGGGGTTGTCAGGGTTCGCAGCTATGACCTCTAGCTTGTTCCCTGATCTTCCTGGTAATTCCTTTGTTACCCCTGGTCTTAGAGGGGTGACACTTTTGCCACCTCTGAGGCCAGGGGTCGCAAAGGAAGTGCCAGGAGCTGCAGATAGCAAGCTAGAGGTCACAGCCGCGACCCTTGACTAGCCCCAAATGACATCCATGGAGTAAACTTGTACTCGGAGGATTTTGCAGAGCGACAGAAGCTAGAAATACGAGAAAGATAGTAATCTTGGAAATAGATATATGGACAATGCACATCTTTTGCTGCCACATGGTATGTCCAGGGCGAAGCACATCTTTTATGGCTATAAGTTTCTTCTACGTCTGCCAAATGGATCTTTAAACATTTCCTCATGAATGAAGGGCCAGATGGCTAATCAGCCTGAACACCCGTTATTAATTGCTTCAAAGCATCTGGCTGGACCCTGCTGTCTCTTCTGATGAGTAAAACCTTCACATGTACTTGGGAATGCTCTGAGTGGCATTTCCTAATCACAGTAGTCAGTTTCACCATCTGATGCTCTGATTTCTCTGTGTTGTGGGAAGAGTGTGTATAGTGCGCATGCTCTGTCTGAAACCTATGGACGGTGAAATCCCAGAGGCCTCGTGGCTTCTATGTACAGGCTGGCAAGTGGAGGGACTTTGTGCCTGTGCATAGTAGTAGACTGGCAAAATGACAAATTGACAGCAAGGGGGGACCCAGGGAGAGCCAGGCGCGAGCCGGTCTCTCCCTGGGTAGGTTCGCGCGAGAATCAGGAAAGCAGGTGTGGACTGATTAGGGAACAGATATAAGGGGGTCAGGCTGGCAGTGGGGTAACTGCGTAGCGGGAGGCTAGTAGGGAGGTTTGTTTTGCGGCGCTCGTGGTTTACCTTGTGTCCTGGGTCATGGAGGAAGCGGCGGAGGTCCGGAGGGCTGTGCGGATCCTTTGTGAGGCGGGGCGTGAAGACCTGCTACGGCCGGGTGTCCCGGCGGAGGCGTGGGTCGGCATGGCCCGCCCCCCTCGCAGGGCGTCTGAGGGCGTCTCCAGGGCGGTCGAGGCCTGTTTATCGCAGGGCCTGGAGGAGGAGGAAGACGGAGAGGCGGCTATGCCGGCAGACGGGCCTGGGCTGGTTTTGCCCGCCGTCGATGTGGAACCCCCGCCGGATGCCCCGGGTGCCCCTCCGCAGGTATGTGCTTTGCCATTTTTTATTGCTGGCACGCGTGGGGCGCCCGGGGGGAGGAGGGGTCGTTCGGTGGGCCGGCAGGTCCCGAGTCCCAGCGGGCTGGTCCGGGGGAAGCCGGGGAAGCTTCAGGCGGGCCCGAAACCCAAGCGTGGGCGGAGTCTGGATGTGCCTGGGCGTGTGCAACCCCCCCCCCTGCAGCGGTGCCCCCTGCCCCCTCCTCCGCGGTTCCTCAATTGCCGGACGGGGCCTCGCCTTACCTGTGGTTAAACGGGCAATGTTTCCTGCTCTCCCCCGCTGTGCCGGGGCCTGGTACGGCTCCTCACCCCTCTTTTGGCCCCCCACCCCAGGGTGGGGCTGAGGTCCGGCCCTTGTCGGACGCTTTGCCGGTCTGCCCCCCCCCTGAAGTTCCGCCCCCTGCTGCTGTTATTCTTCCTGCGGGTGCTGCACCCAGCGGGCTGCCACCCCCGCCTGCCCAGTCTACGGACGCTGGTGTGCCTGGCCTGGGGACTGCCACCTTCTCTCCTTTGGTTCCGGGTGGGAGGGGTTTGTTGCATAGGGGGGCGCCCACAGGCACTGGTCCTTCCCTGTTCCCGGTCCCCAGGTGTCGGCCGGGTGGCCGTTTTGGGGGCCCTGAGCCTGGGGTGGTGGGTGGCCATGGTTTGGCGTCGGCGACTCGTTCCTCGGGGGGTGATGGCGTTTTCGTTTTCGGGGAGCCTGTTCTGGGGTCCTCTTCCTCGTCTGGCTCGAGCGGCCGCAGTTTTCATGCGGCGCCTTCGGCTGGGCGGCTGTCGGCTGTTTCTACGGGCCCGGGAACTGTCCACACGGCTGTTTCCAGTGGTGGGCTTAACGGGGGGCTGTCTGGAGCGGATAGCTCTTCTACAGCTTTCAATGTGCACAGTTTTCAGCCTATTGATTGGCAGTTTTATGATGGGGGTATCGGTGATGGGGCTATGCCCAGGGGCAGTGACCAAGTTTTCTTTTCTGATGAAGCTTTCTGTGGTAATTTTCGTGAGGAGGATTTGGAGGAAGGGGAATTGAGAGACACAAATGTTGGGCTTTTGGCAGCACGGGCCCGGGGGGGTGGGTTGGGGCAACCCCCTGTCTCTCGTGTTTTGCAGGAGTCTCGAGCGGACCATGCAGGTGTACGAGGGGCAGTGAGGTCTGGACCTTCGCAGAAGGAGCGTGGGGCTGTCACACTGCAGTCGGAGCAGTTGCCCAGAGGTAAGGATGGGTGGTGGTCTGTGTGGCAACCTAGGGAGAGTCTCCCTGTGAAGAGTACAAGATCTATTGGTACGGGAGATGGGGTTGTGGTTGAGCGAGTCGCTCTGGCACCAAGG
Organism: Lissotriton helveticus; assembly: GCF_964261635.1. NCBI lineage: Eukaryota > Metazoa > Chordata > Amphibia > Caudata > Salamandridae > Lissotriton > Lissotriton helveticus. Next base: position 127,221,767 of record NC_136070.1, on the reverse strand, counting down.
CTTGAGCGGCCTGTACTTTCGAATGTTTCTACGGGGGATGGGGTTGTGGTTGAGCGAGTCGCTCTGGCACCGAGGCTTGAGCGGCCGGTATGTTCGAATGTTTCTACGGGGCAAGTTGCCAAAGAGGTTTCTACTGCTGGGAATGGTGGAATGGTTGCCCCACAGGTGGCGGAGGATAGTATCCTACCGAAAAAGTTGCCTTATTCTGGGGTGGGGATGCCTTTGGGGTCTCATTTGTCCGAAAAAACAAAGAATCTGATATGGTCTGGGGCATTTGTGGATGTTTTTCGACTTCTCCATAGAGATGTTCAGGCAAAAGAGGGGTCGAAGGAGGAGGAACTAGAACTGGCTCGGAGGCCTCGTGTTCCGAAGTCTATAGAGAATTGGACTTCAGCCTTTCTGATTTATGCCAGTGTTTATTGTCAACGTCATCCTGAGAAGGCAATTGCTATGTTTAAATATGCAGATATCGTCCGCAAGGCTCACAGTTATTTTGGTGGCTTTGCATGGTTGTCCTATGATGACGAATTTAGGGCCCGCATGAGCGCTTTCCCCGAGCGTTCGTGGGGCGAGGTTGATTCCGAATTATGGTTACAGTGGATGGCATCGGCAAATCCGCCTGCTACGACCCACACGGCTAGCGGTCAGCCGGTGCATTATCGGCCCTTTTCAGCTCGCCCCGCTCAGTCTGGGGCGGGGGTTTGGGGCAGAGGTCAAGCAGCCGCCACTGGCACTTGCTGGCACTTTAACCGGGGTTCCTGTAACAGGCCAGCTTGTAGGTACAAGCATGAGTGTTCCCAGTGTGGGGGAAAGCACCCCCTCACCCACTGTTTTCCTGGACAACGTTTGGGCGATCAGGGACGAGGTTCCGGGGGTAGGGGACAGCAACAACAGTCTGTTTACAAGGGCTCCTACTCCTATTAGGCAGACGGTTCTCGATCTCTGGCTGGTAGATTATCCAGATTTTGACGCCGCTAAGATTTTGTCTTGGGGTTTCAAAATTGGTTTTCGGATTGGGTATCAGGGACCCAGGGTGGGCAGGTGGTCGGACAATTTGAAGTCTGCGAGGGAGAGTCCCCATGTGGTGCGGAAAAAACTGGATGCCGAGCTGGCGGCTGGTAGGATTGCTGGTCCTTTTGTATCTTGTCCTCTGCCTGACTTGATTGTTTCACCCCTGGGCGTGGTGCCCCAGAAGGCGGCAGGAGAGTTTCGTCTTATACATCACCTGTCCTGGCCCGAGGGTACCTCCATTAATGACTTCATCGATCCGGCCGACTCGAGTGTTACTTATGCCTCGGTGGACGATGCCTTACGGCTCGTGCGCATGGCAGGTGTTGGGGCATTGCTGGCGAAGAGCGACATTCAGTCGGCTTTCCGGCTTTTGCCCATCCATCCTTGGGATTTCAGTCTGTTGGGAATGCAGTTTGATGGTTGTTTCTATGTGGATCGTGTGTTGCCCATGGGCTGTTCAGTGTCCTGCTCCCTGTTTGAAACTTTCAGTACCTTCCTGCAGTGGAGATTCACTTTTGTTACTGGCCACGTCCTGGTCTGTCATTACCTTGATGATTTTCTTTTCATTGGGGAAGGTCGCTCCGGGCAGTGTCAGTCGGCTTTGAACAGCTTTCAGGCCCTGGCGGAGGAATTGGGTGTTCCTTTAGCGCCGGACAAGACTGAGGGCCCATGTACGTCCCTGACTTTCTTGGGGATTGAAATTGACACGCTGTCTATGATGGCGCGATTGCCTGCAGCTAAAGTGACGGAAATGTCTGACTTCATCCAACTGGTTTTGAGGGAGCGGAAAGTAGTTTTGAAAACTGTCCAGAAGCTGTTGGGGTACCTCAATTTTGCTTGTCGGGTTGTTCGGGCGGGCAGGACGTTCTGCAGACGTCTGGGTCTGTCCATGTCCGGTGCGAGCCTCCCCCATCATCGGGTACGCATTACCACCGCTGTCCGTGCTGATCTGACAGTCTGGCTTAGTTTTCTGCAGGAGTTCAATGGCGTGTCCTTGTTTTTTGCGGATGAGGACATGGTGTGGCAAGTACAGTTGTTCACTGATGCTTCTGGGGCTCATGGCTTCGGAATTTTTTGGGACGGTCGGTGGTGCGCGGCCGGCTGGCCGGCGCTCTGGCAGGACCAAGGTCGTAGCATAGCATTTCTGGAGCTCTTCCCACTGCTGGTTGCTTTGTATCTGTGGGGGGATGAGTTTCGGAATCGATCAGTTTTGTTTCATGTGGACAATTTGGCAGTTGTACATCTTGTCAATCACCAGAAGGCTCGTGATTTGCGGGTGTTGCGACTCCTGCGCGCATTCATGCTGCGGTGTCTGCAATTAAATATTGTCTTTAAAGCACGGCATGTTCCTGGTACTTCTAACTGCATCGCTGACTCTTTGTCTCGATTTCAGTGGGCCGAGTTCCGCAAGTTAGCTCCTGGGGCGGACCTGGAACCAACAGCGATCCCACAGTACGTATGGGACCTGGGGGATTGAGGGTTCACCAATTAGTCGAACATTCAGTGGCTGCCTCCACGAGGCGGGGGTATGTGAAGGCTTGGAGTGAGTTTCTGCAGTTCGGTAAGGATTTGGTGGGCCCGGCTGGGGCTGGTTGGTCTGATGAACGTGGCATCTTACAGTTTGTGTTGCATTTGGCAGACAAAGGTCTATCGCCCACTACCATTTCGGGCAAGTTGGCTGGGATTTCTTTTTATGGGCTACTTTGGTGGGGGAGGGATCCGGTTGGGGGGGTGTTGGTTCGTAAAATGTTGAAAGGTTTGGCTAGGCTTCGGGCTGGTGGTCCGCAGCTACGGCAGCCAGTGACTTTTGAGTTGCTTCAGTTGTTGTTACCAGAGTTGGAGTTGTGTTGTCATGATGCTTTTGAGTGTGCCAAATTTCGTTTGTGTTTCATTTGGTTGTTCTTTGGGGCATTTCGGGCTTTGGAATTGTTGGGGTTACGGGGTAGGGTAGGCATGACTAGCAGTGAGGTAGTGTTGGAGAGTGACAGGGTGCGGCTGTGGCTGCGGGCATCCAAAACCGACCAGTTGGGGAGGGGTAAGTGGGTGTTCCTTGGCAGGAGTGGTGTTTCTGCATGTTGCCCGGTTGGGGAATGGGAAGTGTTTGTATCATCTCCACATTTTCTCCAGGGGTCTATATTTTGTCATGTGGATGGTAGTCCCATTGTGGCTTCCCAATTGCTGGCTGTCTTGCGCAAAGTTTTGTTGCGCTTGGGGAAGGATCCGGTTCAGTTTGGTACCCATTCCTTCAGAATTGGTGCGGCGACGGAGGCCGCTCGTTTGGGGTGGGACTGGTCCCAGATCCGACGCATTGGTCGTTGGCGTTCCAAGTGCTGTGAGAAATATGTGAGGAAATAGTGCATTTTTGGATTGTCTAACATTTCTTTCTCTCTTAGGTCCTTGGCCGTCGGCCCCCGGAGCAAACGGAGGGTGTGGATACTGGGGCACTCTTTTATTAAACGTGCAGCTTTCGCCGCTGCCACTCAGCTCTGTGGGAGATCGCTTGGTCTCAACAGCGCGGAACACGAAGTCTCCTGGCATGGAACAGGGGGCATGCGGTGGGGTGGGCTTTTTCCCGCCTTAGCTGCCTTGGTTTCCCAGTGTTTGGGGGGCCCTCCGGATCTCCTGGTGCTCCATCTGGGCGAGAATGACTTGGTTTCTCTCTCTGGGTTAACTTTGTTGACACTCATGAAGCAAGATCTGGAAATTATCAAACCACATGGGTGAGCACCATGCTGATATGGACTGAGTTTGTGCCTCGTCTGCAATGGCGTGGAGCAAGGAACCATTCCGCCCTTGAAAAGGCCAGGAGAAAAGTGAACAGGACAATGCGACCTTTTTGTCATAATTTGGGTATCTACTGTTTGAATCATTATCATTTACAGGTCTCTGAACATCATTTATTTTGTGAGGACGGTGTGCATCTCTCGGCTTTGGGTATTTCTTTTTACCTTTTAGAACTCAGGGATTTGATTAGTAAGGTTCTTCAGGTACAGTTATGGTGTGCTCCTTCCTGTCCTTTTGGTGGGGCAGGAAAACACTAAAGGTTTTCCTGGGTGGCGGGTTTTTGGTAGTGGGGGTGGGCAGCCTGGAGCGGGTTGGCCATCCTGAAGGGTAGCGTGGGTAGGTTAGGGGTAGTAGGTAGGAGTTTCGTTCTGGGTTTTGGGATTCAGGTTTTGTAAGATCATTGTAGAGTTGGATTTTGTAAATAAATAAATAATGAAATGTGTTTCGTGAAAATTATGATGCACCTGTCCTAAAATAAAGTGGCCTTTTTTGCTCCTAAAAGAGAGATGTGGACAATGATTTCTTGCGCGAGGGGGGACCCAGGGAGAGCCAGGCGCGAGCCGGTCTCTCCCTGGGTAGGTTCGCGCGAGAATCAGGAAAGCAGGTGTGGACTGATTAGGGAACAGATATAAGGGGGTCAGGCTGGCAGTGGGGTAACTGCGTAGCGGGAGGCTAGTAGGGAGGTTTGTTTTGCCCCACCCACCCTCCCTCTTTTTTCTTTTCCATTTGGGTGGGGGGTGTTTTTTCTTCTGTGGTACCCTAGGTGCTGCTCCTTTTTCTTGGCCTGCCACGGTTAGGATGGGTGCCTTTGTTCTACTTATAGGCGGGTTTTTGGTAGTGGGGGTGGGCAGCCTGGAGCGAGTTGGCCATCCTGAAGGGTAGCGTGGGTAGGTTAGGGGTAGTAGGTAGGAGTTTCGTTCTGGGTTTTGGGATTCAGGTTTTGTAAGATCATTGTAGAGTTGGATTTTGTAAATAAATAAATAATGAAATGTGTTTCGTGAAAATTATGATGCACCTGTCCTAAAATAAAGTGGCCTTTTTTGCTCCTAAAAGAGAGATGTGGACAATGATTTCTTGCGCGAGGGAAAGCGGTTTCCATTATCACATATTCTCCTGAATTCTGTAAAATGGTGGTAGCGATCAACCAATGATGAATGGGGTTACCACAATCGTTCATTACAAACGCCTCGGCTGTGTTGTCTTGTCAGGATCCGTGGCAAAGACTCTCTTTCCCGCCCACACAAGACTGCTGAATGCAATACGGTTGTAATATCCTATCAGTTCCTATATGCGCTCCCTCTGTTGTCACTTGAGAGGCTATTCTCACAAACTTGGTTATGTTTTTGTTCCTTTTTCAAGGTCTTGGGAAGGGGTTATATGGGGACTTATATTTTGAATCCTATGGTAGGAAGATGAGTTGTAATATGGTTCTATTATAGTGGTATATTCCCACTCCCCTTTTCCCTTTGGAGCATTAGAACATTCCGACAGTTGGGCTGTGAGCCTGCCTTAGAATGTTGGTGTGGCTCAGCTGAGGCGAGACAGCTGATGTGTGGTGGAGCAATGGAGACCTTCAATATAGACTTTTTTCAGGAACCCCGGTTTTGTCTAATTTGTACAATTACTCACAAGTGCTGATGTCATTCCAGGGTAAGAAAGGCTGGCCAAGCTCTCGGAACCTTGGTGCCACCTGGCAAAAGGCTTCAGAATGCAAAAGCACCACAAAACAGAATCCAAAACTACATTTATTATGAGTCCACAGAACTCTGAAGATATCTGGAAATGTTGGTGGTCATCTTGAAGATATCAAATTTAAGTTTTGTTTAGCCCACTGCTTCTTTCCTTGGCCCCAGGAGGAGCTCTGTTAAAAACATTTGTGAAACCCATGGAGATTGTTTTTCATTGCAAACGTGATTATGTGTTGAAGGTGGATACAAGAAGTATTCCATGAAATGAAGTCAGATTTTGAAAACAAGTTTGGAGTTACTTTAAAGTACAAATACAGAACTTATCTTGAAGAAGTATAAACGCCACAGATCTGTTTTTTTTTTTTTTTGCAGAGTTTTTATATAGCGCGAACTAGAACCGAACCGAATCAGTTATCAGAGCGCTTTACATAGCACCAGTTACGCTACATGAGGACACACTTTCATTTTAGGCACGGGGAGATTAAGTGATTTGATGCTTGGATTCCAAAGCTATGCGACGAAGGTAAAAAATCCTCAACACATTTATCGACTGTTAATACTGAATGATGCATATGTTTTTATCTAGAGCATTGGTATGTGCTAGGAAAATGATTCATTAGTGTGAGTACAAACTATATAATCCTAACTAAAGTGTTTTTATGGTAAAGTTTAAGAATCTTCTTGAATGTATATCAGAACCAGAGAGCATGTAGTCAAGGAACAGGAGGTATCTGCACTTATCAGAGAAGATAGTGAGGTTTTATGGCAACACAATGTATGCCAATCTCATAGACACTGTTTATGTTTCAGCTGAAAGAGTGTAGAGTTCCACCAACAGGCAAAAGATCCTGAGGTTTAGACTAGGTCTGGGCAGTGAACTCCGCTCCACTCGCAGAGTTTCCAGAGTTTTCCGCACTCCGCGTTACACGGAGCTCATGGAGTTCCGAAAAAATCCACTTCGCGTAGCTGAGTTTTTTTCTTGTTCGCGTTCATCAACGTCAAGTTGGCGAGCGAGAGCGAAGAAACTCCACCTCCCGGTGAGATTTTCAACGCTGGTGGTCAGATTTCTCATTGCGAGTGGTCACGTATGCTCCGGGACGGCTCGTGTTGAGCGACCGTCTGTTCGCGTTGAGAAAGCTGCCACTCGAGTAAAAATTTACTGTAGCGGCAGAAAGTAAGCAGCGCCCGCTTGCGCTGTGCATGATGCCATTCGGGATGATTGCACAGTGCGGACAAGCACCTGGCACTGAAAATCACCCCAAACGGCATTTATCTAACACATTCCGCTGCACACGCGGAGTACCGCTTAGCACAGCAGAGTTTTTTTGCACTTCGCGGAGTTCTGGTACTCTACCCAGGCTTACCTAAGCATATCACTCAGTTGCGTAGCTAGGAGGGGATGTAGGGGGGGGGTGTTCCTCCCCGGGTGGCAATAGTTTTGGGGTCGACGGCCTCCCTTCTCCCCAGCTCTTACCTGCAGTATCGCCAGCACCTTGCTGTGAGGTTCAACTCTGCCACCTTCCCAGAAAGCTGGAAACACGCCGAACTCAGCGCCCTTCTAAAGAAACCCACAGGAGACCCTTCTGAACTTAAAAACTACCGACCCATATCCCTCCTCCCTTTCCCGGCCAAAGTCATCGAGAAAGCCGTCAACAGCCAACTCGCTGCCTTCCTCGAATCCAACAACTCCCTTGATCCATCCCAATCCGGGTTTCGAGCCAAACACAGCACCGAAACCGCCCTCATTGCAGCGACCGACGACATCCGAACACTCCTGGACAACGGAGAAACGGTGGCCCTCATCCTACTCGACCTTTCCGCCGCTTTCGACACAGTCTGTCACAGTACCCTTATACATCGCCTCAGCAACATCGGCATACAAGGAAAAGCCTTGGACTGGATCATCTCATTCCTCGCTGGAAGAACTCAAAGAGTCCGACTTCCACCATTCCACTCAAAGGCCACCGAAGTCATCTGCGGCGTACCACAAGGATCATCACTCAGCCCAACCCTCTTCAACGTCTGCATGAGTCCTCTCGCTTCCATCGCGCGTCAACACAACCTTAACATCATCTCTTACGCCGACGACACCCAGTTAATCTTTTCCCTCACCAAAGACCCCAACACCGCCAAAACCAACCTTCACGAAGGCATGAAAGAAGTAGCCGAATGGATGAAACATAGCTGCCTTAAACTCAACTCAGACAAAACGGAGGTGCTCATCCTAGGATCTTCTCCCTCAGCCTGGGACGACTCTTGGTGGCCTTCCGCTCTGGGCGCAGCACCCACACCCACAGACCATGCACGTAACCTTGGCTTCATCCTAGACTCCTCTCTCTCGATGTCCAGACAAGTCAACGCCGTCTCGTCCTCCTGCTTCAACGTACTTCGCATTCTCAAAAAGATCTTCCGCTGGATCCCCCTCGAGACAAGAAAGACTGTCACCCACGCCTTGGTCACGAGTCGACTGGACTATGGTAACACACTATACGCCGGAATCTCAGCAAAACTACAGAAAAAACTCCAGCGCATCCAAAACGCGTCAGCAAGACTCATATTAGACATCCCTCGCCAAGATCACATCTCCGGACATCTAAAAGACCTTCACTGGCTACCCGTCAACAAAAGAATTACTTTCCGCCTTCTCACCCACGCACACAAAGCCCTCTACAACCTAGGACCCGAATGCCTCAACACCCGACTGTCCTTCTACAAACCCACCCGCCAACTAAGATCATCCAATCAAGCCCTCGCCTCAATCCCGCGCATCCGGAAATCCACCATGGGTGGCAGATCCTTCTCCTTCCTGGCTGCCAAGACCTGGAACTCTCTCCCCACCCACCTCCGCCTTACTCAGAACCACATCTCCTTCAGAAAAGAACTCAAAACCTGGCTATTCGACAAATATTGAACCCTTCCCCCAGCGCCTTGAGACCCTCTGGGTGAGTAGTGCGCTATACAAATGCTCGAACTTGAACTTGAACTTGAACGTGAGGTGGCTGCCGCAGGGACCGCCAGGGGTGGCACCTAGTCTAGCGACGCCACTGTTATCACTTGCTACAGCAAGCGCATAGCCAGAAGTATACACACAAAGTAGATACGGAAGGGGTAAATCCTGATTATAAAAGATTCACTGTGCCCCAAGTAGACAGCAGCGCCCACAGTCACGCGTCAGAGTGGTGCTATTCAGTGTCACTGTTTCTCCCTTATTCCATTCCCCTTTCTCGCCCTCATATTGTGAATGGTTGGCTGCTGTGGATCTGGAGAAGTACAGACGAGTTTAGCACACTCGTGTGACCTGGAGTGCAGGCTAATGTATTCTGACAAGCCCACTAGCAGAAAAATTCATCACTTCATTAGAAAAGAAAAAAAAACAGATCCAGGATCCCAAAGTTTTTATTAGGTGCCAGACCCTCCTCCCCCAGTGCTGCTTAATATCAGTTTCTGCAGCATCTTTCTTCTTCCACCTCCTGTCTCTTTATCTCACTCTTGCACGATATTTTGCAATGCTACTTTCTCCCTTTGTGCATTTTTTTCTATTTTTCACTTTTTATTTTACCTCCCTCTCTCTTGCTCTGAGTCAAAGTCGCATAATGAAAAGTAAGTCCGGTGGCCCCAAAAAGGAATGACTGTGCCCACCGCCTGGCACAAATGTAGCAGTGAAAATCTCCTCTTAGCACGGCCTCCGTGCAGTAAGGCATTATGTGCCCACGGGGTGTCGATTGCAAATTATCATTGCTCTGCGTCTCTGTCGGTTTCAGAAACCAATTAGTACAGACATGGCAGAAATTAAATCACGTTGCGCCTAAAAACATGTTTTCCCTTTTAAGCACTGTAACTATTTTTAGCAACTGGCGGAGCATAACAAATCGGTTAAAAAAAGTGCTTTTAAATCAGTTCCCGGTGCGATTTACCTTCTAGATGATTTCCCGAAAACTCTGCCTATCCAATAATTATAGAGTAAAGTAAACTACAAATTCTCAGAAAAAATCTCTACCATACGGTATGAAACCGTGCGAGTGATAGCAAGGTCCCTGTCGCACTACGTGATAGCGTGTGTGCTTCTCCACGTTTTAGTCTCTCTTTACCAGCTAGCGCGGGGGTAGGGTTATGTATGCGCCTCTTTCATCTGCAACTTGGCAGATAAAAGCGCATAATTATCACTAAAAGGAAGACAGAAAGGCTGTTGGGAAAGGAGGATGGACTTGTGGATGCATGAGAAAGTGAAAGGGCGGATGAGTGGGTGAAAGGGTGGATGGATGAGTGATTGAAAGGATGGGTGGATGAAAGGATGGTTGGATGATTGAATGAAAGGTTGGGTGGATGAAAAGATACAAAGATGGGTGGATGAAAGAATGGAAGGATGAGTGGGTGAAGGGCGGATGGATAATTGAAAAGAAGGATTTGGTGAGTAGGTGACTGAGTGAGTGAGTGGGTGGATGAATGGATGAGCGAGCACAAGGATGAATGCTGGATTAATAGGAGAGTGGATGTATGGAAGGGGCAAGGGGGAGTGTAAGGCCAATGGCGACTTGTGAGGGCGAGCTCAGAATACAGTGTAGTGTCAGTGTGGGATGGGCCATGGGCAGGGTGTGGTAGGGATGGGACACGGTCCGATTGAGATGCATTGTGTGGGTTTAGGGGCAGAGTATGGGGTAGATGCATTGTGAAATGTGGAAAGCTCAGTGTAGGGGCAGTGCGTGTGCGGCAAGGTGCACGGGGCCTGAGTGTGTGTGCTCACCAGGATCTTTGGGGGGTGGGACTTCTCTGCTGCTTTCTCTCATCCCAACAGAAGCGCCTAAGAGAAGCAGGGTACCTGCGCAAAGGTCACATTTCTTCACGTTTAAACAAACATGAACTGCTTCTGTGTTCACTCGTGTATGTTTGGGGTTGGAGGGAGGTGGGGGAGGGGAAGGGTATTGACAAGCGTTTGTGCTGGTTTTTGTTTCACAGTCTAGTATCAGCGCCTAGGAAGCCCCATATTTTGAGGGAACAGCCCTGCTTGCGCAGGCCACAGGGCACTGCTCCTTCAGCATGCCAAAGCAATGCTGGCACATTTCTGCCCTCCCCTCCTCTGTACAGGGAGGGGCACGCGGGGCACTGATGTTACACGGGAGTCATGGGCAGCAGGAACGACAGATGTGGCGAGGTGTCGACGAGAGTGATGCTCTGGGCTCCAGAGATGTGTGGGATGCTCACCCCTCACCACTGGTCCCCGGGGGCCACAGGGTGCCACATCCCCACCATGCACAGTGACGTGTGCCGTGCCAGTCACTCAACACAGGGGTGCCCTCAGCTGGGCCGCGAGTAGGATTACTTACGGGTAACATTTGTGAAACAAAGCCAATAATGTTTCTAAATGAAGCCGATCGAGCCCAGCCATCCAGGACATTTAAGTTCCATCATTGCTACCCTGGCCAGGGGGCTGTATACACATATATACATGCCAATGTACTGCCAGACAAGCAGGAATACAAGAAAGCAGTCAAAATACATCTGCAGCCATTAGGAGGTAAGACATTCCAAGCTACCACCAGGGGATTGTATGAGCTCGCACACAGAGAACCCTGGAGAACACATGTGCGCCAATAATAGGACCAAAACAAAGCAGCTGGCCTCTCAAGCACACCCACAACAAAAAGTGAGAACCAGAAACACCTGACCACTTTCATCAAATATTTTAAGCTACTGCCAGAGCAATCGTAGCCAAAGGTGAAGAAACCTGCGAGTCCTCAACAGACACACAAAAAACATACTATTAATTCAATTTCTAGAGAAGTCCCACAGTTTAATTCAAACACAAGAAGGCAAAACTTCTTACTCATAGCGTGACCCTGCAAGGAGAGTGAGAGAACCCAGAGGGCGCCCTGCAGCTGTACGAGGAAGCGGTGCGGCCAGGAGTGGATGGGTGGGAGGGGGGCTAGCATCTAATAGCAATCTCCTAGCAGTGAGACAGTGGCTCGAGCGGCTGCCGAGGCCGCATGGATGGAGAGGTGACCCTGGAGTCTGCTTGGAAGAGAATGATCCTGTGAGCAAATCAGTCCAGAGAGCTGACGAACACCAACAGAGACCACATCTTTTCAAAGGTTTCTTCCCTGGTCCCTCTGCTTGGGAAGGCCCCCCTGGGCAGGGGGAGAAACCAGGTGTAGGATAGCCCATGTGAGGGACAGGTGGGTACAAGGTCCGCCCTGATGCACTGGAGGATGTTATAATAAAAGAAACTGATCCCTTAATACCCTGACTGAACTGGAGTGGCCTGGAACCAGGTGGAGTCCTGGGCCTGGGTTGTAAGGCTGCACGATGGAGTCTCGAAGAGAAGAATAAGGGGACAAGGATGCAAGGGTCATCAAGTAGGACCAGCATCCGAGCTATGGGGATCATGTCATCACCCCAGACCCTATCCCGGGTGAGTGTTGGCTCCGACAGCTGTGATATGGCTAGAAGAATGGCCTATACTTCCTGGCATACCATCCCATAAGTATTTTTCTACCTACATTGGGCTACATTATTTTTGTTTATTTGACCCACTGGCACTAGCGATGCCCAGCCGTGATGCTGCACACCTCAGCCCCGCAGAGGTAAAGCAGGAATCCATTAGGGTAGTTGCTGAAACCAGGGCTGGGAGAGCCTCCACAACTTTGGACCAGAGAGGCAGGGTCAGGCTACATTATTGACTCACATGAGTACCTGGTGATAGGCTACGAGGACCCCTGAATGCACGATGCCAGAGTAACCGTCTACGCGTATGACTCCCACCTCTCCGCGGGGTCAGGGCGGGACTAATCGAGAGAATGGCCAACCAGCATCCCTAATAATATTTACCCCAGTTCACAAGATACTAATGGTGTTTATCACTAGAAGGGTTTATGAGGACATTCCGCATCACCTGCAGTCTCACTCCACTGGACCCAGACGTAGGCCTTACTCAGAGGACCCCGCCCTATCATTTCGGGCGCGAGGTAGCAATTGCTCTGTGGAAAAGGATTGATCTCAGAGGAATGGTTTACCGCCTTAACTGCGGCTGTTATTTTGGCGCAGTGCGGGCGTTCTAAAAGGTGGGTGGGGCCGCGTCGGACGTAGGCCAACGGCAGCACGCAATGGGCGTTCTAAAAGGTGGGTGGGGCCGCGTCGGACGTAGGCCAACGGCAGCACGCAACGGGTTAAGGAATAAAAGTGCACCTCACAGCAGGGGAAGAAATAAAGAGGCGAGGTAAGAGGTAAATATAAACATGAGGGGGGGAGGCAGAAGAGACCAAGAGTAGGATGAAGCACACCGCTTACTAGCCTGACGTCAAAATGCTAGCCAGCCGTAAGAAGCGGTAGGAAAACTAACAAGTTACCAGTCTCAGGACACCCTTCTGTCTCAAGCTAATCCGTAGAGGGGTCAGCCCAGAAAAATTCACGACGGTTCAAAGTGATTCTTTGCACCAGTGTCCCTTGCACGTGCCAGCGCTTGCAAAGTCTGGCAAGCTTCTTCTCCTGTTTGAAAAGGAGAGATGGCTATGGGTCACGTATAGGCCACACCCGACTTCAGCGGATGTTTCTCAATGCTTTTCACAACACAACACACACATCCAGTTGCCCAGGTCTGATGCACATCAGTGTGGTGGTACCCGGCGTACCCGCATTCTTCAAATGGTACATTTACATTAATACTTAACAAATACTTAACAAGCATTTACAATGCAATGGTTTCGCCTTTGGAAAAGTTAGAGCTATTGGCATTGTAAATGACAAAATTTGTATTTATGTGTTGGTTTTGAAAACATAAATAAATGGCATTGTCATTTACATTGCCATTAGCTTAATCTCGGCAGTCACTCTGCACTCCCTAGCTCTCCCTAGTCACTCTGCACTCCCTAGTCACTCTGCACTCCCTAGTCACTCTGCACTCCCTAGTCACTCTGCACACTCCCTACTCTGCACACTCCCTACTCTGCACACTCCCTACTCTGCACACTCCCTACTCTGCACACTCCCTACTCTGCACACTCCCTACTCTGCACACTCCCTACTCTGCACACTCCCTACTCTGCACACTCCCTACTCCGCACACTCCCTACTCTGCACACTCCCTACTCTGCACACTCCCTACTCTGCACACTTCCTACTCTCCAGCCTTCCTACTCTCCAGCTATCTGTAAGTAGCTCTCCTGTGTGTTGCCCAGCCTACTCAATTTGAAGCTTTTGGTTGGGTGAATATGTGGAAACCAAAATAAAAACGTGTATTTGAGACAAAAATGTGTGTATTTTCAGAACTCATAAGCTGACAGCTGGAGTAAATGGTTGGCGTTCCAAAATATATTTAAAGCAGATGTTGGAGTGATAAATCGTGGGGCGATTGGGAGACATATTACTGACAGTTTTACGTTGATGATCAGGCATTGCAGCTATGCCGGTTATGTATTAGCTATGTAAAAGCGTTCCAAATTGACAATTTTTTTTTTTTTTACAGTACTGCTGGCAACCCTCTTGATGCATGGAATGGATCACTGTTGGTAAGCCTGCATAACGTGGCCCCTAAAGTAATCATATATGATGGGGTCACTGTGACAAAGTTGTTAATAGCTCACGATGATTTTCATTTAATAAAAGTAGGTCTTGCTACAGAATAGGTTGGAGGCCCCTGGAGCAAGAGTTTTCTCTTTTTTGGAGCAAGATGTTCTCGCTCTGTAGAGGCTGAGAGGTGCAATGTATACATCTTGGCATGCAATAACAGCAGCAGAGTGTAGGTAGGCCCCGCCGGGGCGAAGATTCAAAGAAGGTGACGCCCTTTAAGTGACGGCGAGTTGATTGGCGAGTATAAGGTTAGGGTGAGGCCTGCACATAAGGACGGAATGAGTTCAGATGAACGGGCCATATAGGCAGCGGCGGAATTGGTTGACCAGGGTCTAAAACATGACAGCGGCGCAGGGGTCAACATTACTAGTACCGTGAGTTGAGGTTCAAGTCCCTGTAATAGACGGAGGTTAATAAGAAGACAAGGCCACCTCCAGTTCAGACTGTAAGCGACCTGCCCCACCCTTCCGAGGGGCATCACTGGTTCAACCAGAGACCGACAGCCAAAATGGAACCTTGCTTTAAAAAAAAAATCAAAAAATGGTATACGAATACGTACTTTTTAAACTAAGATACCTGCAGTCACTTTGGTAAGCTTTTTACCGAAAATAAAACCGTTGGGCGACACTTCCCCTTTACTGTGTCAAGTGCCCTGTCACTCCACCGAGGGAAGTCTGCTCACCAGGAAAGCCTCAACAAGTCGCTAGAATTCCGGATTTGCATAAAATGTAGAGACGCTGCCCAGGAATAACTAGCTGCACTCAACTTTGAAAGGGCCTGTATGCAGACGATCATATTCCTAAAATAAACACGAGCAGACAGTTGACTGCACGCATTGAACTAGGAAATCCTGGCCGTCTCATGGGGGGGGGGGTTACATTTATCGCATTTGATCAACTAGTAAAACGGGTTACACAGGAGTGGGCGTGCTCCAACTGGTGAAATGGCTCAGGGGGTTCGTCTAACTGCTGCATATCCATCAAGGGGCTAGCAGTAGAGATAATTACGAGGCCTTCACTTTACGGGTTCCAAACATAGTAAAACAGCACTTACCACTAACTAAGATGAATGTGTGTACTGCGGAGATGTGCCTCCACCACTAACCCGGGCACACCCAGGCCGCACCACGTGTCTCGAAACCGACCTCCTGCAACCCTTAAAGGGCTGGCAAGGCTCGGCGTCCGTTCTCCCCTACGTCAGGGCAAAGTGGAAGCCACCAGTGGAAAGGTCGAGGCCAGTACCCTCACCCCCCACTCGCCCGGCCCACCTCCCAATGTCTGCGGCGGTACAGCGGCCTACGAGGAGAGTGGACCTCCCAATGTCTGCGGCGGTACAGCGGCCTACGAGGAGAGTGGACCTCCCAATGTCTGCGGCGGTACAGCGGCCTACGAGGAGAGTGGACCTCCCAATGTCTGCGGCGGTACAGCGGCCTACGAGGAGAGTGGTCCAAGATCTGGGTCATCTCTGGGCCCCAGCGGACCCCACAGACAACCCCTAGCTCTGTAACGAAATAGAGAATACAAGAGTCACCACGGTGAATACTGCGTGCGTTCTCTTACCGGGTTAAGGATCGGGTGTAGGCTCCCGCGCACCCCGCTCTCTGGGGGTGAGGCCCGCTCTGTTGTTATGCTTCCGGAATGTGCTGAGTTGTGAGCGGCGGGTTAATTTCCTGGAATTACTCACTCCCTCAGAGAGATTCCTTCCATTCGAGGACACAGGGGGCGGGGGAGGGTGCGGGAGGGGGCGGGAGAGGACACAAACGGCGGGAGGGGGCGGGAGATCCATTCGAGGACACAGGGGGCGGGGGAGGGTGCGGGAGGGGGCGGGAGAGGACACAAACGGCGGGAGGGGGCGGGAGATCCATTCGAGGACACAGGGGGCGGGGGAGGGGGCGGGAGGGGGCGGGAGAGGACACAAACGGCGGGAGGGGGGCGGGAGAGGACACGGACGGCGGGAGGGGGCGGGAGAGGACACGGACGGCATTCACTTTCAGTGAAAGGGGAGGGAACGGAAAAAACGTAACTCCGCCCTGGGAAAAAATCTCCGGAACGCCCCCGAATCTGGTCCAGCCTTGATGGACAGATCCGGCACTCAATGGCTAGCCTCCATTTATGGAGCTAACCAATGAGAGCCGTGGGACGTTCCAGGAGTCCTTATTGACGACATAGGATTTCACCTGCGCTGAAGAGCTGCGCAGAGCGCAGCCTTCGGCAGGCGAAACCCAAAAAGCAGCCACTGAGCAGCAGCGTTCCTCTGTTCACCACACACTAAACAAACCAACTCTAACGTACTAAAAATTTACAAATAGAACCTCAAACTGGCGCAAAGATACCAGGAGAAAAGGCTGCAGTTAGTAACATTCTAATTATAAACAACAGATAACATTCTGAACATTGATGCGTTCTTGATGAACCAAAACCATGAAAAACATACCAACTGACCAGCAGAAAGAATTACGTTTCAGTACAAAGTCTTTTTAAGTCGAGCCTGCCAGAGTCTTGTTGAGAAACACATATTGTGAGCTTACCAAGGACATACGGGGGGCTTGGAGCCTGCCTTCTGCTTACCATTGATTGGCCTTCCTGCCACTCTCAGTTGCTTGCTTTTTATTTGTCAACCTTGTGTTGTCCCACCAGTGGAGCACAGCCTCTTTACCATCTCTTTTCATTAGCGAGTTTCTAAGCTTCCCAAGCACTATTTTCCTTTTTGGTTAAGCACTCCACAAGAGTGCATGTATTTTTCAGCTGTCTTGATACTCACATCCTCCCCAGCTGCTTTCTCGCCTCTATGTTGCTCTTTCACCTGTTGCTTGTCCTCCCCACTCCCGCTCTCCATGTGCTTCCATCGCCATGCCCTCGTTGCAGGGCCAGACTGGGAACTACAACCGGCCCTGGCAAAGTGCCCATTTATTTCCCCTCAGCGTGACCTGCCTCGTTACCATGCTGATGAGAGGAATCGTCTTTCTCCTCAAGTGCACTTACTTCTGCGTGTCCGACAGCGTTCACTGGCGAATAGCCTTGCCCACAGCAGCCTGTAGCCCACCTTCAGTCACCTCCCGCTTCCAGTCTAACTCCAGTCCACCTTTGGCCCGCCACCAGCCCTTCAAACATACCTCTAGTCTGCCTCTCCTTTCTAATACGTTTTACTCCTCAGTTCGAGACTTACTCCTCAGTTCGAGACTGCAGGGATACTCCCCGTCCTCCGCCTGGCCCGACACCCCCCTGCCCCGACATTGTCCCCGGAGCCTTACCTCAGCCGCCGCTCCTCAGTTCACCGGTCCTCGCCGCTCTGCTCCTCACCGCCTGTTCGCCGCCGCCGCTCCTCCCCCGTGCCATGTCCGCCTCTCCGCTGCTCGCACCGCCGCAGGCCTGTCCGCTGCTCCTCACGTCACCGCTCCTCCCCCGCGCCATGTCCGCCGCTCCTCGTACGCCGCTCCTCCCCATGCTCCTGACGTGAGCACGCACATCGCGGCCGACGCTACTTTGGAGGGGCTACTTTTTTTTAAAATATAAATATTGTAAATAACGTTTATTTTTTAAATTTATATAGCCTATAACCATCTACACACCCTGACGATTTCAACGGTGTATCGGGTGTGTAGATTGGCGCTGTGGTTCCCGAGTTTACCCGCCTCAAAGCCTGAAAGTTCTTACTTTATTATAGTAGTACTAGCAGCCCGCCCCCGCGTTGCCTGGGGCAGAAAGGGGCTGGGGGCAGCATTTTAAGCCTCTGTGCACCCCCCGACATTGCCCAGTCCGCATCCCTCCCGCCTCCCGCCTTCCGCCCCGACATTGGCTATACCGCCTCCCGCCTTGAGCCCCCCGCCCCGACATTGGGCATAGCGCATAGCGCATAGCGCCTACCGCCTACCGCCTCCCGCCTCGCGCCTTGAGCCTCTAGCCCGCCTCCTGCCCCGGCTTTGTAACCCCCCCCAGGTCCCGACTTACCTCATCCGCTGCTCCTCCCCGCGCTGCCACTGCTCCTCCGCTTCTCACCGCTCAGCAGCTTCTCCTGGCGCTCATGTTTTCCCGTATTGCTGTTGCTGGTGAACTCCGCTCCTCCCCTCACGCAGACGCTCCTCCCGGCGCTCATGTCCTGACGCTACTCCCCTCACGCATACGTCGCGGCCGGCGCTACTTGCAAGGGACTACTTTATTTTTATTTGTAAATATTTTAAACAACGTTTTATTTTTATTTTTATGTAGCCTATGTCCTTCTGCTTGCCCTGAGGTTTTCTAAGATGTCTTGGGTGTTCAGATTGGTGGTGTAGTTTTCGAGTTTACCTGGCTCAAAGGTGCAAGTTCTCTCTTTATAATAGTAGTATAGATAGATTCCAACGTATTGCATGCATGTTTTTTTTGTAGCATCTCTCTTGGATTTTAACCATGATTACAAGGCACGAGCTGCACAGATTGAATGTATGGCGGTTATATAAAGGGATGACATTTCCTACATTAGCTGCATACATGCACGTGTAATTGTACTACAATCCTAATACTTTCAGATCGTCTATTCAGAAGTCTTTCAGAAGTATATTTTTGTTTTCGACATTGCGATTTTTAGTGCCAAAACCTGATAGGCAACCAAAGGAGAGTGAACATTTATTGGTTAAATACTTGCAGAAATATACTAGTTCACGTTTTTCTAAGAGAGAACAAACATAATACGGGTAAATACTGATAAAAGTAACAAGAAATTAAAATGGAGATGGGGTGGAAATGCTATAAAAACAAATGCCATAAAAGCTGGAGCCCTACGTGTGAGGCACGTGAAAATTTAGCACAGTCTAAGACACATCCAAAACAAAAGAAGTTGCTTCCTACTTTACTTATTGCTATTGTCCATGCCCTATTAACGCATTCGTATAATATGCTGGAGTAACAGAATGAACTAGGTCCCAGAGTACGAGTGACCTCTTAATTCCAACAAGGCCGGTAGCAGCACTTACCGGCCCCATAGAAATTGTAGGCTTTGCACTTTACTCAGAGGTTTGAGATTTCAGCCACTGAAGACAGTCGAAATCTGCATGTGAAAGTCTGGGGCAAAATGAAGTTACATCCCTGTGATTGTAGCCCATTCCCAATGGGTCGCAAATTGCTTTATGAGGCAGGTCAATTGCGACCCCATTGGGACTCGCTAAATGTGTCTGAGACACATTAGTACATTTCCTTTTTGTGAGTCGCAAAACAGAATGGTCGTACATCTGGGCCAAAGAGTGATCGAGAGCCAGCGATGCAAATAAGGGTTTGCACCCAAAGTGAAGCATATTTTGACGCACGGTTCCTAATTCAGAAACATAAACACAAGACTCTTCCAGTGCTTCAGGCAGTACAGACCACCTTTTGAAACCTTCTAGAAGTGATGGAATTTACATGGGTACATGTGAGGAAAAAAATGGCCATAATAGCTAGCTGGGTGACAAGGACACCCCCCAGAGGTGGGCCAGTGAAGGCTGATTTGCGCCCTTCTGGTTATGTACCCAAAATGAGCATCCATGGCTGCTTGAAGCCAGTCCCATGTGCAACTGTTTAATTTTAGCAGTCTACATATGGTGCAGCAGGGTTGCACATGATGTGTAACACGACCCACATCGCACATTGCAAGAAAATCTGTGGTGATGTTGGTCATCGAAATTCAGAAACTGGGATGCTTCTATCGTGGTAGGACACCACATGCGCATTAGAAGCATTATGAAAAGAATCCTTACATTTATAGGAGTGGGCTTATAGATGTTGCCGATTAAAGATAATGGGGTGACCCAGTATCCCTCAGAACCTGGGAAATATAGTAGTATGCAACAACAGTTGGTTCAGTGGGGGAGGTTATACTTATGTCAACATGAGAATTAATCACTCGCAAACATTCTATTTAGCATGGCAAATCAATCCCGTTTAGGCAGGACAAAATAGTGTAGGACACCAACCCGATAGAGTTGTAAGGTATATTACGATTCATATACTGTAAAGTGAAGTACAAAATAGCAAGTCACAGGGTCACACAGGACTGCTAAGAAACATAAACAATAGGAGAGGAAAACATGAAAAAACAGGGGTACATTAAATCGTACACTTAGACATAGTTGACATATATACAGGTACAATGATAACACAGAAGATTCCTTTCAAGGGTATCCCAAAGAAGCGGATAAATGTACAAGAAAAGGTCCTTTTCACATTAGCAATGGAAATCGCTGGTCAGGTTAAGGGAGTACCAGCAATTATCGTCGACGTTTCTACCCATTATGTGTGTAAATCATAAACATCACCCCGGGTCTTCATCAGGACTGGGCAAAGGAAAACAGCCTGTGAAAAATGGTGATAAATCTCAACCGTAGATAATTATTAGAACAACTAATGATTTGGTTGATTCAGATGTCCTTCCAGGACCCCATCAGTTCCAGGTTAAACTTAAGTGAGGACAAATAACCAGAGATATCTTATACTTGAGCTCATGAATTAGCTCTGATTAGGCATGTGTGCCTCCGAGATCCGTTTGGGATTCTCTGTCTCCAAGATTCTATGACGATTCTCTAGGTCTGAGATCTGGTTAGGATTCTCAAACTGCGAGCAAGTGAATCGTCTCTCTTGTGGCACCGGCCCCTCATTTGCGCCGGTTTCGTGAAGAATCCTATAAAAATAAAGAAAGCAATTGCACCCATGTCTTAGTGAAAATACACTTGGAAGCAGATAACATCTGTTCTCACATTAAAAGCAAATAACATCTGTTGTCAAAATAAACATCAATTCCAAAGGAGAAAAAGGCGTCTTTGAACTGTGAGTGGTATAGGAAAGCATAGCTACACATGGCAAGAGGGTCAACAAGGACAAAAGGGTAGAAGAAAAAAAGTGGTACCTCATTCACAGCGCAATCAGTAGAAGAACAGCAATTATGCAGAAGGTATCAGTACTTAGTCCATGCTCCAGCCGAAAGAAGAGTAAGTGAAGCCAGTGTGTGCTGGCAAATTAGAAGCAGCAAACAAGATTGACAATGAAGTCCACTAATGTTAAGCAATGTATTCAATATGTCTCTCAGGCGAGACAGCATGCAACACAGCACTGTTGCAGATGAGAACTAAACATTAGGAAGACATATATTAAGGCTCAATTTAATTTTCTAAACTTCTGGAAGCCATTGAAGACTTGTGTTGTATTCTCTGCACTTGTGTTTCTCTGTATCCCTTTAAGTCCAGCATTCCATTTTCCCTGATGTCATATTCTCCTATGTTCTGTCCTGTCAGTTAGCTCCTGCTTTCTGATGGGAACACCAGCTATTCTCTATGGTGCTTAATAAACAAGTATTAAGCCTTACATCTGTCTACTAACTTCATTTACAACAACTTGACTTTCAAATCCACAGCAGTTTTTGCTTTTTGTTTTCCTTAGAATTACCTTAGGAGTAAATTCCACAGTTTCTCTTCGGGGTCAGTCTTCTTTTACATGCTGTATTTTAACAGGTCCAAGAAACTCAGAGAACAAGTGCTTTATAAATTAACATACCTCAAGGAGCGCACTTCTCTCTACATATAGGCAGGGGCACAGCAGTTATGTGGTAGTGGAGGTCGTCATCGTGCAGCAGCATTGACTAAATGAAGTAGCAAGTAAAGGCAAGTTGTACCGTGTAATGCAGCACAGACCATGGTGAGAGCATTATGAAAAGCCAAATCCTTTCGTCCGAGTCTTGGCACACGAACAATTCAGCTTATACAGTATGCAGTCGATCTAGTCATTCTTGACCACACAAAAGTCATAGTATATTGTTCCTTGGTCAAAGTACATTATAACTCACTCAATAAGTTATAAGTATACCTTTATAAAATCAAGGTTATGCTATTTGGAAAATTAAAGGACAAGTCAGCCCAGCATTGGTACCCAGGTCACTTCAAGATAGAGTACACTCCAATGTATGATTGGCTGACAGGTACCGGCTCATCAACCATCCATAGGAACAACATGAAGCAAAAAGTCCACAAGCCAATATTTGCTTTCGTGCAAGCTTGACTCGCAGCTGTATAGTCCAACTGCTGAAGCAATAGTAAGAGTAACTAAAACCAAGCTAATTCCAACGGTGGCTTATGGTCATCTTGCTTTCCTCTCTAAACTAGCTCAGTTACTCGATAAACTACAATATACTCCATACAGGGATATCAGTCGCTAACCACACTACCCTTCACAAGCACAGAATCTATTACAGTGTGCCCTTCTTCAACAGGATTTGGAGTGTGAAACATCTTTATATCAAATAGCCCAAGACTATCACTCTAGCTCAATCTCCTATCCGCTCTAAAAGCTTTGTTAAAAAAAAACAAGTGCAACTTTTATCAAGGGATGCAGCCTGGACCAACATATAAACTAAGGGACTCTTTGAATGTATCTGTAGATCGTATGAAATTAAGTAAAAGCAGCCTAATTTAACTACAGCTTTGAGCAGGTCTTGCAGAAACTCTATTCTGCGTGCAAGCTTTATGGTCCTGCCCTTCGGGGAGGGGATGTGACGGACGGTCCGCCGAAGGCGGCATGAGTTTTTGAGGCGGTGTCCTACCCCCTCCCCACCCCGCTTTACCTAGGGCTGTCGCGGGGCAGCAAACGCAGAAATCACCAGCACCATCCTCCCAGCCCTTACCAGCAGCCACCGCAGCCGGGTGGCAAAAGCAGTTACCGCCATGGGCGGCAAAAGGTCTAGCTACACTACTAATTAGTAGGGCTGGGCGGTAAATTCTGTTGCACTTGCGGAATTTGCGGTATTTGGCTAATTTCGCATTCCGAGGAGAACGCGGAATTGCCAAATATTCAGCGATCCGCGGCTTCATGGAATTTTTTGCTTGTTCGTGCTTTCAAAACGTGTGTTCGCGAGATGTTTCCCCCCGAGCACGCAAACAGCGTTCACGAACAGGAAAAAAGCATCGCGAATGGGCGGAACAAGCAATTCCGTGTGTTCGCGGAACTCTGCGTGCTCGTGGAGATTTTTTACCGTTTAGAGGAGCTTTGCGAAGCGCAACTACACAAATTCCACCCACCCCTATTAATTAGTAAAGGCAACTTTGAGGGCACAGCCTACAGTCAGCAAGGGCTGTAGGATTTTGTAACTTCGGATTACACATTTACTTTGCTGCTGCCCTGAATTTCTATCTGTACAACGCACCCTACTTCGAACAGTGTTTTTGAAAAGCGGTATTACAACTTGAAGAAGCTCATTAGCACTTTGTTTTACCACCCGTAACACAACAGAACTTGCCTGATTTGACAAATTTATAATTATAGTGAGTAATAAAATGAATGTTTTGCAGACTTAGAAAAAACTCATGAGGGTGGTAACAATAACAGCAATTTATAAAATTTTAATTGATTAATTTTTATCTTCTTTTTTAGTTACAATCTTCCTTTTATTATGTCACATGTACCTATTGGAACACTTTTAAATAGTTGAATCATTAAAGTTTTACTTATTTAATGTCTGGCAGTATCTTGTAATCCTAAACAAGCACTGGCAAAGCATATAGTATTGCCTATGCAAGACCTATTGGTGGTGTCAATGTTTTTTAAAGATGTTGCACAGTAGCACAAGCTGCTGTGCAACATGACTCAAAGGAAATAAAAAACAAGCATAATGGTGTGGCCAGCGCTGACCACGGCATAGCGTTTTTTTGTTTACTTTAAGTCATATTGCACAGCAGCCGGCATTGGTGTGCTACATCTTTTAAAAACATTAACATAGCCAAGCACGAGCTATTTGGCTTTGTTAATGTTCTTTTAAGGGATATGGCGTTACAGCCAGAACCGCTTTCTGTGGATCTGGAGAACCAGGTTTGAGTCTTGGCTTCGGCACAACATCCTGAGATTCTGGGCAAATTTCTTAAACTCTCAGTGCTTATAAAATATATATGAATCTGTCTTTGTGTATAGTAAATGATCCTCATGTAAAGTGCTTCAATACCTTTGGGTCAGGTTTGCACTATATAAATCTTACAAAAATAAAATACAAATGAAACAAGAGGGAGGAGGGTGGGAACAATGGCAGTGGGGTGAGTGGGTTAAAAAGAAATGACGGAGGTGACGAAAAGTAAAGAAGTAGAAGTACCTTAAGGGATCTTGGCTGAAACAATAGCAGGCGGGCTGAGTGGGTTAAAAACACCAACAAGGGGTGGTGGGCAACAAAATGTAAATAAAAACTAGTACTTAAGGGAGGCCTGTGGTCAGTGGAAGGACATTGGCCACATTAAGGAGTACTTGGCTCATGCTCGACGAAGAGAAGGAGACTGAAGCCAGAGACAAGGAGGAGGCACCAACCAATAAGAAGCAAGGAAACAAGAGCGGTGTGGGACACAATCAATGGTAAGTAATGGGTGGGCTCTAAGACCCTTTTACATTTATTTTTTTTAAGAACAGTAGCTTTAGCTGACAGCGCAGTTTAGACAAAACGTTAAAAATATACATACATATATAGGGGCTTTGAGCAGTGGCAGCTCCTCCGCCGCACTCCACTGCTTTCTCGCAGTGCAAGAAGCAAAAACATAAAATGATAATAACTTCAGTTAATACCGTTTTATGTTTCCTTCGCGGGCAGGTGGGTGGTCAGGGCAGTTCTGCTAATGGAGCAGGGCAGGGGAGGAGTGGTTTGCCCACTCCTAAGTGCGCAATGACTGTTTGGTCAGCCCTCTCAGGCCACCCAAACCAGTCATACACATGTTCCCCTTCTCCATGCAGGCTGCTTTACAGCCTGCATGGAGAACATATCTACCCCTCCAGCCCCTGGATGAGCACAGTGTCATGGCGCTCAGACCAATCACAACACTGCATTGCAGCGTTATGATTGACTTAGGGGTGGGAGCCTAGCGGCCTGCTTCCTGTTCCTGGAGTCAGACACAGGAGAGCAGGAGCAGAGACGCGGGACCTGGCATAGAGGTAAGTTTTTTAAATTTTTATTATGCTTGAATCCAGTGGCAAAGTGAGCAAGGGACTCACGTCTGAGCATACCCTGCCATACTTATGGCGGCCAAAGCGGTACAAAAGGGGGTGGTGATGGACGGAGCATCTGAACCAATCAAACACTCACACCCAGTCAAAAGATCTGGGTTTGATCCATCACCGTTCTTTAGCCCACTCTGCCACCCCAGTTCAGACATGGCTATATGCAAATCAGTCTGACCCTGTGCCTCATGGGAACAGTCCAGCCCGAACTGCCAAGCCATGCCTTCCCTGAACCGGAAACAAGCTTCCAAGGACCGGTTTCTGGCATTACAGCCGTCTTCAGCCCGGCTTGCTTGAATCCAGTGGCAAAGTGAGCAAGGGACTCACGTCTGAGCATACCCTGCCACACTTATCGTGTCCATCACCACCCCCTTTTGTACATTCACATGTTGGATCAACCCACAGAAGAGCGGAAGTGGGTCACCCCGTTTCAGTCACTGGCTTTGTTGCGGGTGTTATTCAAATTTATAATAAATCCATAGGGCAGCCATTGGTTGCTTGGAGTGTTAGGCATTGGGAGCGATGGCACTTTGCCTCTTACTATCGGTGTCCCACTTGGAGCAGAAACCAAAAGGCCTAAGAATCCGCCCCTGAAATAAAGCTGTGGCTGCAAATGACAACCATTATGCAGCAGTGCTCCTAATTTTTAAGACAATGGTTGCAGATGAGAGCTGGGGGCAGTTGTTCTAGTTGCTCTTGCAGAGCTGCAACACTCTCTTGGAGACCATGAAATCATCCTGCTGCCAACATGTGGACTTCAACAGCATCTACAAGCTAAAAAATCAAAAAGAGGAAATAGCGCCTGGATACCCTCATGGGTGATTAGCCGTGCTCTAAAAATCCATATTGGTTGATTGAGCTACGATGGAAGACAGGGACAGTTGGGTGGACAATGACAAACACCTACAAAAGCATGCACTAGATCCGGCTTTCATGAGGGCTGCCGGGCAGCTCATGCTGTAAAACGGATAACTGGATTGAGGGGGTACAGCCAATTGACATTCAGAAAAGACTTCAGCAGCAATAGCCTCTTCTGAACCAATGAGTAAACGTATCAGCCATCTTGAAATTGACTGTTTAACAGTGCGGTCCAATGCAGGAACTCAGTGGTACCTCTTGGCTTGAACGGTCTCACATAATGCAGATTTTTTTTTTTTAAACACATCTGTAGATTATGAATATATTGAACTAAGCACCTCCTACACAGGATGGTTTTCATACTCATAGATTAACCCCTTGCATGCTGCCGCGATTCTGCGCCTGTGCGGCAAAACCACGAGTGGGCGGGTTTATGACGGCCCCCAGCCGTCATCAGCACACGAGCGCCGTAGTGCATGACGGATGGGGGCCGTCATCAGTATGCAAGGAGTTAATATCTGATCCAGCCCCCCTCCTCATCTCCCCCCTCTCTCTCTCCACCTCTTTCCCTCTGCCCTTGCATCTCAACTTCCGGTGAATGACCCATGTTCATCTTATCCGGTACACCAAACATAACATAACATCTTATTGTATATCAAACTTGAATGACTCACCTTCTGCTCATCCTGTGTACCAAAAGCTCTAACAGTCATGAATATTTTTCTCTTATATGAAACTTATAAGAAATATTTTAAACTAAAACAGGAGATTACAGATGGGCATGTGGTTTGGTAAATCCTTTGTATCAACATTTGGCTTTTTCAGCACAGGGGTCCTGTCACTTTTATTAATGGACAGTGTTTTGCAGCGTGAACATGGTCTGCAGATGCTAAAGCTCCTAATAGTGAAGGTGACATAAATTACAGAGTGAAGTGAGGCAATCACAGGAAGAAGAATAAAAACAGGTCCACACTGCAAAGTTTAAATATCAGAAGGGAATCAGAAGAGAAGAGAAGTACAAACATCTGAGCACACTTAGTGTAACTCTCACAATGACAATCACTGTAGGGGATCCAGGTGGGATAGCTCATCGATGAAGCTTCCGCGAGAAGTTAGGAATTTAATCGTTGTAACTAGAAGAGGCCAAGGAAACAAGTGGGGAGCAAGGCAAAATCTGGCAAATAGGTGCATTTAAAGAAGGAAAGATGGTGTATTTGGAAGACAAGGTGTTTCCTTCTTGGAGATAGCTAATGAAGAGGTGGTGCGAAGGCTTAGTGCGAGAGAGTGAGTTACAGCTCCTGCTGCATTGTCAGTGAATACTTGTTAGTTTTAAGGCTAAGAGCCAAGGTTTGGGGATTTATTTTGTCTGTGTGAGGGGCTGGACACAGGAGTTGATACTAAACAGACCTGGGGTTCTGGGCCAATAGTAACCCGGGTTACATAAAGATGCTCTAAATAAGTAAGCAAGCATGAAAACCTTATTGGTGCAAGTCCCTGGGTCAGAACCAGTTGCTCACAGTGGCATCAAGCTTGTAACTGCTGGACCCGTCTTGATGGGTACGTGTTGTTCGGTAGCACCAAGGACTGTGGTTCAGGAAGCTGGAGTACCCCCCAGCGCCTTGAGACCCTCACGGGTATGTAGTGCGCTTAACAAATGACTGATTGATTGATTGATGGTCACAGTGGTGAACAGAGGAGTGGAGCGAGGACCCTTATGACTCCGAGGGGCCATTCCGAAGAGTTGCAATGTAACGAGGCATGACTCGCGAGCTGCTAGTACATGTCTGCAAGAATAAGCGACATTAGGGGCCAGCAGCCATGATGGATTGGTTTTCATATCACACAGAAAATTGACCGAACCCCATGATAACTTGGTGAAAATGCAACGTTTTCTCAGAAGATAAACCACTCCCTAGTAGCAACCACAGTCTTCCACAGCCAAAATTGCACCACCACCCCAAGAAGCACTAGAAACCAGAGCAGAAAACCCGGGTGACAGCCAAGCAATAGCATTGAGATAGCAAATACCAGCAAACCACTGATCAGTGTTGTGCAACTCCGAAGGGCAAGTGTCCTACACCACAAGGACACAATGAACAAGGCCACCAGCTCCCTCTGATGAAATGCAAGAACCCGTGTGAGTCGCTCCTTCCAAAATTGCCATGAAGACCTACACGGCTAGTGTCCCAGGTAAAGTACACTCTGGGAGGGACCGGGTAAGCCATTTTCAGCTGGTAAACAGATCTCTGAAACACCTTCACTAAAAGAAGTGAAAACCTGACCAACAACGACAACCGGGCAAGGCCAGAGCGAAGCATAAACGTCTGTGGGTTCCATTTGTGTTTGCATGCATGTTATGTGCATATGGTGGGGCATTTTCTGTGTTCATGGTGGGGAATGGTAACTGTACCCTCATGGTGATTTTATGTTACATGCTTGGTGCTCATGGGAGAAAAGGGGAAGGTGTTTGTATGCTCATGGAAGACTTAGTGAGGAGGTCAGTCTGCTCACAGTATGTGCATGTTGAGGGTGTGTGTTTGTGGTAGGCATGGCGAGGGTGTTTGTGGGGGCATGATGTTTTTTTCCGGGTACATGGTGGAAGACATGGTGAGGGGGCTCTGGCAGCTCACGGTTCCTTATGTTGAAATTGTCTGTGCTTATAGTGGGGTCATTTTCTCTGTTCATGGTGCGGAATGGTAACTGTGTGCTAATGATGAGTTTATGTGGTTCGTGTGCTCGTGGGAGACATGGCATGGTAAGAGTGCTTGTGTGCTCATGTTGGAAGACACATAAAGGAGGTTTGCATGCTCATGGTGGGTGCTTCTTCAGGCTGTGTGCTTGTGGGAAGGCATGGTGAGGATGCTTGTGTTTTCACAGTGGAGAACATAGTGAGGAGGTTTGTGGGATCATGGTATGTGCAAGTTGAGGATGTGCTGTAGTGGTATGCATGGTAAGGGTGTTTGTGGAGACCGTGATGAGGATGTTTGTGCTCTCACGGTGGAAGACAGGGAGAGGGGGTCTGGGAGCGCACGGAGAGTTTGTGGTGTATTTAGTGTGCACATGGGGGACACTTTTCCTACGCAAACAGCCCTGGCATCAACTGTCTAGTGGTGCCACTGTGTTCCAGATCCTTCAAACTGCAATTGGGTGGGCGTGCGCGAAGAAAAGAAGTCCAAAGATCACGGCGCAAATTTTATGAAGTTTCTTTATTTTATGTTCAATGTCTAGAAAACACTTTACTTTCCAACCAAAGCGTTTCGTTCTCCATCAGAGAACTTCATCAGGGCTTGGTAAGTCACTGTTCTGTACGTAGCCTAGACGTATCAATAGGTTCTTGTTGTTTCACAGGTGCATGGCGTCGGTCCTTAATACTTTGATAAGTGCTGGGATAATACAGTTGAACTCCGAAAGTAAGAATACGTCTGTCACAGTCAATGTCACTTTATCCGTTTGCGTACAGCGTGCGGAAATGAATATTTCTCCTCATCGGCGTGATGGCTTCAAAGGTGTGCTAGGCTAAGTGATAATATCGTGGACATCACCCCAGTCCTGCTTATCGCAAGGTGGGGCCGACAAAGGAAACAGAGAGGAGGTCCTTATGCGGGACCGCTGACTTGTACGGGGAGAGTTCCCATAGGCTATGACATGCCTAAATTCACGATACGCCGGGTCCAAACGTTGAATCGCCGTGATCTTTGGACTTCTTTTCTTCGCGCACGCCCACCCAATTGCACGCAGCCTATTACCACTTCACAAGAGAAACCACTGGAGGCAGGTTTTTAACTTTGTTCAACTCCCCATTTAAAATATGTACTTACACTTATTTATCGGCCTGTATGAGTAATTAGACTAATATTGGTTTAATGGAACTACTCATTTTTTTTTATTTAACTCTTCTATAGCACTACTCATACCAGTGTAGGGTGTTACAGCGCTTTATATCATACGCGAGGGACAACAAATCTTACAAGTGTGCAAATCAATCTACAGGAAATGTTACATAAAAGAATGAGCCTTATAAGGTATAGGATTCACCTCATCCATACTTGTAGACATTATATGTTAAGAGTAAATGGCTGGGAGAAACACAAAGTTAGGATATAAAACATAAGCAGTGATTATCCAACAGTAGTGAAACCAGGGTAGAGAGGTAGTAGGGACCTCCGTCTGTCGTCTACTAGTACCTTCTTATTGATAGAAGAGAATGTAGTAGTTCTATTGTCAAGAAACTCTTGATAAAGTAAGCTGCAGCATCCCCTGGTTCCTTCGTGGCTCGATGAGATAACGTGCAAAACGACGTCCCCCTCCGTAAAGTGCCGTGTATTCATGTACAAGTAGACATTTAGTTAGACTCTGCTTGTCAAACTCACCCCTCGTGACTTCCCTCTACCACACCTTAACCCCCAATGTTTGGGTTCCTGAAGTAATTTTATCTAATTACCTCACTCGTATAAATATGCTTATGATGTGGTGATAAAATATGTGCCCACAAAAGAGGTGGGTGAGTAAGCTCAAGGGGGTGCTTTGTCTGTAAGCTCTGACGTCATGGGTGTGTAATATAGGTGTTTGCTTACAGTGGTTTGGGACTGTGCCGGTGCATTCCCGGTGTGGCACAGGGAGGGCGTGTGTGTGCGCGTGTGAGCGTGCACGCGGTAGCACTAGTACAGGATGCAGCCAGCACAACAACAAAGGCAGCCAAGGTAATCAGCGTGATCCCGGTAAACAGGATTTAAGGTGGACCGAGGCGGCTGCTGAGGCACGGCGCATCCGGGTCTTCGGGATAGAGAGGGAGTGACAGAGAGAAGGCAGACGGCTCCTCCGCGCCACATTGGGTGGGGGGGGGTCGCAAGACCAGACAAACTGGCCACCCACCTCTTTGTCACAGCCCGCTCCGTTTATGCGCCGGCTCATCATTGCAAGACGCGTCTCCAGTACCAAAGCTTTTAACCCCTTAGGGCTCAGTTGTATTGCTCTATGAAAGGGACACGCGATTATATTTACATTAAAATACAGTGAGGTTCCATTTGTTGACCCTTTGCTTGCGATACAAGCTACCTCGCGTCGTTCATTTACGGTGCCGTAAATGTCAGGTAAGGCAGATGAGCGGGTTTGGCACCTGCTGTGGGGATCAGGTGCGACCTGGTGCGTTCGGCTTGACAGACTCGAATCTGATGGGGTCGGTAAATCTAGCGCCTTACACCCGGACTGCCCTAGCGCCTGTCATTTAAGAAGACAACTCTGTGCAGTTCACATAAATCAACGTGTCTGGCGGGTTTTCGTTTGAGTCTCTCCTAAATGTAGCAGCGCCTTCAAGCAAAACACCAAGCGCTATCTGAAAGCCAGCCATCCGCATGCTACATTTGGACAAACCATCAAAGTGCAATAGAGCTCGAGTACCGAAGCGCTTTAATTAAGGTAGATTGCTGAAAGTTGCAGCACTTTAATTGAGCCAGACTGTCCAGACAAACCGCCGAGGGCAGTGGCAGACAGGATACCGCTTTGAATCACAGTCATAGCGCTGCGTAGCACCGAGTAAGAAAGAAGGCGCTCTGACGCCAATCTCAGCCCAGTCAGAGGTACAATATAGAGAAGTAACTCATGCAATAATATATAGGCTTGCCAATCAACAGGTCTGAGCGTGAACTGTTTTTAAACTTAAAGCGTGCTCACTACAGTGCACAGGTTATCGCAGGACTGTGTTCCTACATCTCACACCGAAGGAGCAGGACACACATAATATACTTTTTCAGAATGGCAGAATGCATTACTTTGTGCTGTAGTGTCAATAAAATCATGTACTCGAATCCCACCATTTTCCAGAAACAAATCTTCAATACCACTTTATTCCCACATGTACCTACCTCCAACCTCATTTCATTTGCAATATCAAAGTATCTGTGCTGCTTGCATTTTCTGCAGTGACCTCAATTTAAACTCAGGTTTGTCTTTCTACAGTGAAATAGCGAAATACTCCCTAGCCCTCTATTACATATGGTGCTTAAACACAAGCTGGATGCCACATGCATGCCAGGCGGACATGCATTCAGCACTTGGGGGCAGCAGTATCGAATTGCCAGAAGCCGCGGCTGGTGGGTCTAAAGAACTCAAAAGTACAACCGGAAACAAAGAAAGAACGTAAACAAAAACAGAGCCAGAATGCCCAGCGGGAAAATGGGGCACATATTTAGGAGAATGGGGCACATATTTAATACAGCTGCCCCTGACAGGCAAGAGAAGTTAGGACGGAGTCATTCTGAAAACAGGGTGTGCTTAATTTGTAAACATTTTTAGTGCCGGGGCCCTCGACAGGAGGACACTAGAGCTTGCACCATCCGTTGCCCCTGACAGCACCAATACACTACTAATCATCACACTCTTAAAAGTGTGACAATTCCTACTATTACTGGGCTCCAAAGCTATAAGAATGACTTTGGAGACACATACTAATAATTGAAAATGTAAATTAAAATAATAAACAGAAGTTGTTGTGCTCGTACCTAAATTGGCAGACACCACTACCAGACAGAAGTTGGCAGACACCACTACCAGACAGTTATAAGTCGCGGTGCTGCCAAATAAGTGCCGGTGCTGAGCACCAGCACTCACCAGCACAAATTAAGCACTATTGAGTTGCATGAGGGAGGGAGGGCTGGGGAAGAGTCAGTTAATCCCATTAAGAAGCATTTAAAGCGCAGCAACTGTGCCCGAGGTGCTTTCTGGCGCTAATAGCATCATCAGCCGCATGCGAGAGCCCCGGCTCTGCCCCAGCTGGACCGGCCTTTCCAATGCACGAGCTTAGCAAAATTGCCCCCCACCCACCCCACATGAGCCAGTCCGCGTCTTTCATCCAGCACAAAGAGTAGCGAGGGCTGCTGACCTGCCAGGCTGTTGTAACAGTCCACCTCGATGCGCTCCACCGTGTGCCTCTGCTCGGGGGTCAGGGCCCCCGAGGCGTCCCCTCCGGGCTGGGGCGGCAGCAGCCCCAGCCCCTTCAGCTCCAGCAGGGTCCGATGGTACTTGCCAATGGCCTCTCGGAACTTCTTCTCCTTGTAGCATTCGGCCCCCTGGCCCTTGAACTCCAGGGCCCTCTGGATGAGCTCGGCGGGGCTCCTGCCACCCTCCCCGCCACCAGTGGCCGGCACCCTGGCGGTGCCCCCTCTGCTGGGACAGGCTCTGCCCAGGTGGTGCCCATCGCCGGCAGCGCCCAGTGCAGCCTCCTTCCTCCGCTCCATGCTGCTCTGCCAGTCAGATGCCAAGGGAGGCGGCCGCGCTGCCCATGTCCTCGCCTGGCCCCGGTCCCCGGTGGGCACTGCGCTCCCGCGCGCCCTCCCTTCTCTTCACACACTCTGAATGGGCACCGCTTCCTCCTCCGGGGCTCTGCCCGGACGCGCCCTCCCCGCAGCCCGGCTCCAGCCTCTGTTGTGGTCGGGAATCCGGGCGGAGCGTCCCTTGCCAGCCCCGCCGGGCTCCGGCTGAGAGGTGCGGGGTTAAGAAAGCGGAATACAAGACAGCACCGTCTCCAGAGGAATAAAACAATACACACAGACACCACAAACCCACCTCCTGCAATTTAATGTCAAGTACTAGTAGGGCTCTTAAAGGGACTGCGCACAGATTTCCCTTCCCTCCATCCTCCTCTGTTTTTTAACCCTTTCTGACCCCTCGCTGCTTTCCAGGGAACTGCAAGTTAAATGGGAAACGCGCACTGCAAATAGTTCTCTCGATGCAGTGCCTGCCGTTTGAAGGTTTCATTATTCATATAGCGCGTTCTCGACCCGACTGTATTGGAGCGCTTTAACCGAGCACCTGCTGCACATGGTCACGCGCATTTTCCTGTCGTTCGCTTCTATTTTTCTGAGATCCTCAGTTCATAAACCACACTTGCTTAATCTATTTTTTTTCTTGGAAGGCTCTTTTAACGCACTGTACACTTCACAGAGGTTTTGTAGATTGTGGTTATCCGGCGAGATAGTTCAGTGGTTCATGTGCCGGCTGCAGACAAGTTTTGGCAGGGCAACGTGTTATCACAGCTTCCGGACCGGTAGGGCCAACTAAGCGTTTCAGGTTTCTGGGATCGATAAGAGTCCATCTATTTTGATACTTCCAGGAGCGTAACGTAGGCCCTTGCTGCTCAGGCTGCCCTCCCCCGACCTTTCATGGGGGCCCCATCCAGTTTAGCCACTGGTTACCAGCAGCACCTATACTCAGCGCCCCGAGACCGTCCGTGCCATATACATTGTCCATACCGTATTTATCATTGTGCAATGACCATCTGTTCTCTAACTTCAGTTATATGATGCCAAATAGAAAATGGCATTATATGTTTAAAAGTGTTACCATGTCATAGTAAGACAACAATAAGATAACAAAAGGAAGACTTTTTTTAACATAACACAAAATGTTAAGTATTGTTTAAAAAAAAAGTCAAGGATTCAGTATTAGGATTGCCAAAGCCAAGTTCAGGTTCATGCTGTTGATTTCGGTTTGCATGTTTGTTAATTCCTCTGGACACTGTTCGACAGCCTGGCCTCTTGTCATCTCTCCTACAAAACAGTCTGTCAAATATATGTAAATGTAAATGTAAATGTAGTTGAGCTTATATAGAGCACAGCTACCCACAGTGGGTTTCCCGGCACTTGCTTAGGGAACCCTTCCTGGTATTCCCCTGTGAGATAGCAGGGTATCCACAAGGTGAAAGTCAGGCATCCCGCCGCGAGGGGCCGTTGTGGAGATTAAGCAAGCTATTGCCCAGAGTTGCAGAGTGTGAACCCGTGAGTCGAGGAGGCACCGGTGGAGATTAAGCAAGCTATTGCCCAGAGTTGCAGAGTGAGTCGAGGAGGCACCGGGGCGAGAATTATCGAGTCCGTGGAATTTTTAGCCCAAGACCCCGCCAAGGCGGGGAATTGAACCCTGGTCCAGGACCGATCTCAGCTTCCGGGTCTGCTGCCTATAACCCCTGAGCCACACTTCTCCATATGTCTTATCGCCCTATCTAATTGGCAAAATTGCACTGCCCTGTGAGTCATTTGACTGTATCTAGTCTTTCATACAGTTTCTTATAAAGAAACCTGTTCTCGGTATTCAAGGGCAGTCAGTGGTTCATGGACGGTGTCCGTGAAGGGTCATGCCAGAGGAATTCAATACTACTGCACTCTGATTGGGCAACCGGGTTACTGCCATGGTCCTGACACAAAGGAGTGACATCATACAGAGACCCACTTTCCACCGCAGATAAAATACTGTCAGATTTGGGGTTTGAGTGGGAAAGGTCCTTGGGGAAGGGAATAGCGGGACGGAGTTGGATGAGATGGCGACTAATGTGGCCAGTGTCGAGGAACAGTAGGTGTAAGCTGTATAGTTCAATAACGTGCATCAGACACGTCTGACCAGGGCCCACCTGTGCCTTATATTTAAAACCCAACACAAAAAGATGATGGACGGAATGCTGAACATTGGCAAACATTCACCCCAAGTCACAGATCTGGGTTTAATCCATCGTTGTTTTGCTCATCACGCCACCCCAGTTTGGACCCAGCCATATACAAATCAGTCTTGACCCTGGTCCCCATGGGAACAGTCCAGCCCACACTGCCAAGCCAGGTCCTCCCTGGACCGGAAAACAAGCATCCTGGGACCGGTTTTGGGTATATCACACCTCACCAGCCAGGCTTGGTTGACACCGGTGGCATAACGAGCACAGTACTCACTTCCGGGAATACCCTTTCCACTTAGGCTGAAAATGCAACACAAAAAGATGATGGACGGAATGCAAAACATTGTCAGCATTCCATCCATCATTTGTTGCCGCAGCACTTTTTGACCTAAGTAGGATGGTAATGCCCAGCTGTGGGTCCCTCGCCCACAGTGCCACTTGATTCAAGCTAGCCCTGCGGATGAGGGGTGATATACCCCAAAACCGGTCCCAGGATGCTTATTTCAGGTCCAGGGAGGAGTCAAGATCCAGCTTGGCAGTTCGGGCTGGACTGTTCCCGTGACAAGCAGGGTCAACACTGATTTGCATATGGCTGGGTCCAAACTGGGGTGACGTAGTAAGCACAAGAACGATGGTTTTAACCCATATCTCTTGACTGGGGGAGAATGTTTGACTTATTCAGCATTCCGTCCATCATTTGTTGCTGCAGCACGTTATATTTAAAACGCAACATGGTTGCTGTCCCACCCAGAAGCCATGGCACAACAGCAGACTGCATACACAGGGTGTGGGAATGGCTGATGCCTGTCCCTTCCTGGAACGCAGGAATTAGAAATGTAAGATTTTTAAGTCTGCTTTTATGTAGATTTTAAATTTCAAACAATGAGCAAATTGTAGGATGTTTACATTCTAGTATAGTGCATATCAACATATGTAATAAGGAGCACCTTCTGCAATGTTGTTTATCAGACGGTCATATGGAGGCCATACATCTGCACCCCATCATCTCGGACTTCTCTCCCTGGGGTTCACCATTCAAATGACCCTTATAGTTCTGTAGGAGCCTAAACCTCTCGGCCAAATCTATTGATTGCTCGAAGCTTGAAGCACAGGGTGCTCAAATGTCCAGAATCAAGCCCATAGAAGTCTTTCCATTGCTCCCATACTGTCTCAAATGTATTAGGACAGCCTCTTCTTGTATACCTCACTCTCTCATTAGCCAGTTCTCTTTTGTAGGCACTAAAGACAACCCATAGCTGTGAAATATCCCTTTTTGCCACCACCATTCTCAGGGAGCAGAAGATCAACTATTTCTGGGAATGGCGGTGCTCAATTTGTGCTGGTGTTTTCCGGTGCTCGGGACGGTACTTATTCATAAACACCGGCTGTTGTTAAGCCATTCTACCACATGGTGGCGCTGCCTGTCTATGTTTGAGCAGTGCTCTCCTCTAAAGTGTTTAACTACTTCAAAAAATAATAATAAACCCAGCGGGTCACGGCCATCTTTCAGCTCGAGATGGCCTTGTATAACCCAAAACGTCACACTCGCATTTTGAGATTTGCAGGGGCAGCAGCAGGTAGTGCTACTAACGATGGGCTCCTGGAAGCCCCTCAGAGCCTGGCACCAACATTTCAACAAGTTAAGCACCGGGGAAACGTCTGTGTCTCCTAAGGTACCCAACTGTAAAAATTGTGGTATGAGGGATGGTACTTTACAGGGTAAGGCTCAGATACTCGAGTACCAAGCACCAATATTTCTGAATCCCAGGGCACCCTCACAATGTCTGATAGAATGAGGCGTCTAAGGGCCATATGCATGAAGGTACCGATTTGCGATTCTGATATAGCGATTTTTAAGAAATCGCTATTTCAGAATCGCAAATTGGTATGTATGTACAAATTTGCTTTTTTAGCGACTTCTTAGTATTCCTTAATTGCGATTAGCAAATTGCCGATCGCAATTAAGGAATACTTTCCCATTCATTTCTATGGGCCAGGAGGCCCATAGGAATGAATGAGAAGGTATTCTCAATTTTGCGATTCACAATTTGAAAATCGCAATTGAGAATAATTTCAAGGGTGCAGGGGTGTCCAAAGGACACCCTGTTGCACCCCTGAAATATGCATGGGTGCACATGTGGCGCACATACATGCCCTAAGGGCATGTATGTGCGTCACATGGCACTTTGAAAAATGCTGAAATGTGCATTTTTCAAGGAAATCGCAATTTACCACCAACTAGAAGTTGGTGGTAATTTACGATTCCTTAAGGGCGTTTTGCAATTTTTTTTGGCTTCATACATTGCATTTAAGGAATCGCAAAATTTGCGATTCCTTAAATGCAATTGCAAAATAAGGAATCACAAATTTTGCGATTCCTTATTTTGCACCAGATTTTACTTCATACATATCATTTGGCTAATTCGCATTCGCAAAGGACGAAATTCTGCGAATTTCGGCCATTGCAAATGCGAATTTGCTTCATACATATGGCCCCAAATTACTACCTTTAAGCACGCAGGCATTTGGATTTTCCCAGTTCATATAACTAAGCCCCGACTGTGCATTTAGGTTCTTGTGTAGGATTTTTCATTGAATTAAGCGGGATCGCGCTCTGGTGAGCACGTCCTGGGGGTGCTTCAAGCGCGCTCCCGTGGCACATCTTCAGGGCTCCCACATCCTCCCCCCATCATTGTAGTAATATTTTCAGATAGTTAAGGTTATTATTCATAAATATTTCATAAATCGAGGGGACTGCACCCCTCCCCAACGCGTCCTGTAGAACATGATATTTATTTATTTATTTTTCACATTTCTAAAGCGCACTGTTACCCGGAGGTGTCCTGGCGCTGAATACACAAGCCGAGTTCCCCACTCAGTGGCTTCTGCGCGCAGGACCTGCTGACATCGGTTGTATTTCTAAGGAGGGGGGGGGGGGCGAGAGCTTACACGCCTACCATAGCTGGTCAAAAGGCTTAATGGCCCCTCCCGTGTAAACCACCTGGTCTGGAGGTACCGCGGACGGACTGCAGTTTCCGCGCCTTCCTCAAAAGGAGCCCTCGAGGCAGCTCGTAAACCTCGTAAACCTCTTCCCAACATTCTTTACTGACCTGTCTTTACTGGCCTCTTTTCCAAGGCCAAGTGAACAATGTTTCCAGCAAAGCACTGTCATGTTGCGTCTCTCCATTCTGATCGCAGGTATCTATTAGGGCGTTAACCAGTCATTAATGCCCTGCAGATTGGAATGGAGGCCCAATAATAGCCCCTGATATGTGGAAGAACTATTTGCCCTCCACCCCTTGCTGTGTACGGATCTGGGGAGTTTTCAGACCAACCTTCGGGGCAGCGCTAACCCAGAGTAGCAGTCTGGTTTCATTCTGCATTCTCCGGTATGGAGAATACTGTATTTTGCATCATATGCAATAGTTTTTGGAGTGTTATCATTTTGAAAATAGCTGCTCTTTTCTGGAGGTTTGGCTGCCACTTGCGCCATCTGGCGATATCTCCCTGAAATTCTGCCAACAACTTTTCTATTTCCCCCCTCCCCCCCACCCCCCCCCCCCCCCCCCCGAAGATGCCAAGCTTCGCTGTTATGAGGATGTGTAGGTATTTAAAGCCATCATACTCCACTTCCTCCTATAGTAACAATATAGCCCAGTTCACTTTGTATCCAGAATATCCTCCAAGCTCTTCGAACCGTGCCTGAAAGTGTCAGTGCTTCATCTGTGAAAGACCTGAAGTGCAGGGCCCTGGTCAGGAGGTCACCAAAGCTTGCACCACCCATTGCCACTGCCAGTGCGGCCAATGATAGCACAGACACACCCACTAACCCTCAGACTTCTACAAGTGTGACGATTCAGACTGTTCAAGGCCCCCAAAACTATAGGAATGGCTTGAGCGACAGGTATTAGGCGGATGGGTTATTCCCTCACAATGGTGATGGATATATAAAATATAAATCCCATAGGATATAATGGGATTTATTATTTCGTCAGGAGGGATATCCCTCAGCGTTGCAACGAGTAAGCCGTCTGCTGAGATCTAGATCAGGCCTTTACTTGTTTTGAATGTATATTGAATTCATTAACAACTGTCGTTCTGCTCATCTCTAACTTACACAAACAGCACCACCATGTGGCACCTGTCATAAGTGCCAGTGATAATAGCGAGCACCGGCTCAAATTAAGCACTGCTAAGCATTGCCCCAGGGTTAGCACATACAGTAGGACACAGTCCACAAAGAAGGATATCGTACGTAGGCTGGTGTTGGAATAGTAAATCTTACTATTCCTAAGTCCAGCACCCTACAGCGCAAGTCGTGGTAACGACTTGCGTTGTAAAACCAGGGTTGTAATGGTAGTGCGGTGTAAACACCGCGTTGCATTGACATACAACCCCATGTTGATTGTGGCAAACTTTATGTGTTGCAATCGGCCCGTATGGGAGTATTGTGGATTTTTAGGGTTAGAGCCTTTTGATGCACAAATTACCACACAGCATGACACTGGTAACAGGAACAGACTAGATGTTCAGAGTTAGTCGCTCCTGTGATATTTCTGCAAGACACCTTTAGGAGTGGTTTTGAATTGTCATGCTACTTGAAATCTTGTAAATATTTGTAGTTTTCTGCATAGTATTTAGTTATGTGTTCATTCCAGTACTTTTTTCGAAGATGAACTGGTTGGATATTTATTTTTATTTTTGTGCATTGGAATGTGTTGATTTTCTAGCCGAAATCGCCTGCTTGAGTCCGCCTTTCCTTTACCTGCTTTGACTCCAGTGCTAACAGGGCCACTTGCTCTCAAGTTTGTGAGTCTGGGCTACAGAGGACCCAGGTCACAAGGTCCCAAGTCACAAAAGCTAAAAGAACATTGGGACTCTGACAGATGGAGCAAAACGTGTTTTTTCACAGTGAACTCTCGAACAAATACAATAGGAAGAGGATTAACATTTTGAATTTTCTGACAAATTCAATAAGACAGGATTTAATACATTTGTCCCCTTCCATGGTCTGGGACCAGAAATTGCTTGACCTCATCAGAAGGAGATTTAAGGTTCATGTTAAGATTGGAGTCTTCCTAAAAAAATTTATGGGTCGCTCTATGCAACGAATTTGAATTTGAAAGGGTATTTGTAGAGCGCTACTGTCACTCCGAAAGGAGCATCCTGGCGCTGTGCGGAGGAGAGTTAGGTGAGCAAGAGCGCCCCTATATGAGCGATGAACGAAGATCATCTGAAGATCCGAAGATCCAGGTCTTAAAGGCCTTTCTGAACTGGGATTCTGTTTTGATCAGCCTTAAGTGCATGGGCATGAGGTTCCAGGCTTTGGTTCCTAATGCAGCTATGGTTTTTCCTCCTTTGATATTATACCGAAAGCAGGGGGGCTTGAGAAAGTTCGTAGATGAGGACCTAAGTGTCCTGGCAGTGGTGTAGGGAGTGAATCTGGTCGAGAGGTATATAGGATCCAGATTCCTGGATGCTCTGAAAGTGATTGAGAGTACCTTGAATAGGATTCTCTCATGCAAGGGTAGCCAATGAAGAGTTTTTAGGGCAGGTGAGGCGGATGACCTACGTGGTAGTTTTAGGACTAAACGTGCAGCTGCGTGCTGCACCATTTGTAATTTCTTGAGTGTTTGTTTATTTGCTCCTGCGAGTAGGCTATTGCAGTAGTCTAGGCGTGATAGGACCACATGGTCATGTTGATTTATTTTCATGTTAAAGTCAAAACTTTTGTGTGGTTTGCCTTTCCTTATTTCTGCTTGTTAGCCTGCTCAAAGCCTAGGTTCATGTGTGTTTATTAGCATTTTCATATATTTTGTAATATATAATGATGTTTGCCATTTCATTTGTTTGTATTCACAGGACAAAACTGTTTTTGTTAAGGTTGATAGTGTAATTATAGATCATATGTGAAATATTCTGGGGCAAACAGTATGCGAAAAGCAAGTTCGCGCCTGCATCATGCTATCAGACTCTTTGCAGAATATCAAACTGTGGTCTTGCCTATGGGCAAGCAGCAGACTGGAAAAACTAACATGTTGAGCAGGTATGCAGGTGCACCAGTGAGAAAGATGCCATGTTTTATCAAGATATGGTGCTAATGTACACATTAGGGAGGATTAGGAAGTAAGGGAGTTCAGTGAATGGATTCCATGGTTTCAAATGACGTGCATTTGCGATTGTTTACCTCCTTTAAATTTAAATTTAAATTTCATCCCTTTTAGAGTGTGACTAAAGGGGTCTCTCCTACTCCCTTTCCATAGGGCATTTAGGACCCTTCCTAGGGGTAAGATTGTGAGCTTGCCTCACAAGAAATTGTAAATGTACTGTGTGTCTCACGTTTACAGTGACACATGTTTCACATCCACATGTGAAAATCATTATATGTGCATGGTATGTCAGATGCTAACCCCTCCTTCTCTTGCTTCAAAAAGGACCTGAAAACTCTTCTACTCAACCAATACTTTACCGACCAAGTCAACCAACCTAAGCATCAATAACTTAATGGACTCCCCCCTCATTCTGACCTTCAAAGATGGTGATTATCTGACTGTGTAAACCACCTGGGTCTTTCTTCCCTCACTGGATTTCACTCATTGGTTTTATCTTTATGCACCCTCATGTCCTGCGATGTTATGCAATTTTTCTTTTCCTTTGTGTATGTAAAGTGCTCTGATACCCACTTTATAAATAAATAAATAAATAAATAAAATGTATGTTATTTTATTCTTGTGTGACCGGATATCGTGCCAACATCATTCTGATGGCAATCCCATATTTGTTTTACAGGTTTAAAGAGTACCGTTCAGTTAGAGGATGACACCTGTCACCCTATATAGTGGTAATATCTGACCAACTTTGGTAAGATAGGGGCCCTAGATCTTTTCGTCCTGATAAATGCCACGGACCCTCAGGGCCACTTTGGCAGAAACATGTTGACAATGACCACAGTGGTGATGGGGTACTAGCTCCCCCATTCCCCACACCTATTTTTAATACCAAGTAAATGCCCAGCAAATAAATGTATTTAGGCTTTTACATGTTTTTTAAGATCGCTTTTTCCACTTAGATTTTAGAAGTGCCTCCCTGTCTCCAGATGTAGGCCCGCTCTCTACTAAACACGGTCTCTAGAGAGCGAGGACTGCCGATGATGAAGCATGAC
The DNA here is from genome assembly GCF_964261635.1 of Lissotriton helveticus. Classification (NCBI taxonomy): domain Eukaryota; kingdom Metazoa; phylum Chordata; class Amphibia; order Caudata; family Salamandridae; genus Lissotriton; species Lissotriton helveticus. The sequence continues at coordinate 127,179,308 of NC_136070.1, read as the reverse complement.
ACCCGGTGGTGTCTGAGGACAGTCCTTCACATTTTTTTAACTGCCCGGCACCCCCACCTAGTACCTTGTAACTTCCGGTCACAAATCCGAATTGACTTTCTTTCATTCAGGATAGCTTCTTTGTGTGTACATTTTGGTTGGAGGCCAGCTCACCCTGAATACCCCGCAGCTTCTAGTTCCCTCCCCTGGGAAACCCCAGGGTGTTGTGTGTTGACATAGAGATGAAGAAATCACATTCCCAGGGGCAGACATCATATACAGCCAGCCTATGCCCAATGACAACCTCATAGCCAGGCATAGCCCCATATGTCTAAGCACAAATACAGCTGGAAGCTTCCCCCACTCACACATAAGCAATAGCATGGGCTGTATGCTTCCTTCATGATCCCAGAACAGACACAGCAAAGGCAGCAGCACTGCAAGCTGTCCTCATTACACAAAGCACATACAGAAGGAGCAGCTATAAAGCAAGCAATCGTGCTGGAGCCTGCGCTACTTCTAGGCTATATAGCAGGACTGTCTTGCCTTCTGCCTACCTTAGAAAAGACTTCGCTCCACAGGCTTCCTTTGTCAGTGGACTAGAAATAACTGCAGCAAGTGCTTCAAACCTCACACAGCAGATCTCTCTCTTTTTGTCTCTCTCACTACAACGTTCATACACAGGAGTGATGCATAAATATGCAAACAATATCACACTTTTGCTTAAACATTACTTGGTGCTGCTCCTAGTATGAGGAATAATATGTTCACCAGCCAGCAGTGTTGATCAGATATACCAGAGCTTGGCTTATTGGTTGTCCTTTTTTTCTAAAAATGCTTTATTGTTCAGTACATAGAATACAAAAAGAAGCAAATTAATTTCTTTGAAAATCATAACGTTAAGTCATTGTTGTAGGAATATTGCACACAAAAAAAGAAGAGACAAAAAATATGAAATACAAGTATATAAGGCCCCCTTTGGTTTCATACCGACATCTCCATATGTTGTATTAGAACATTGGAATGTTGGGAGCTCCATTGAAAACAATGGAGTGCTCTGGGCTTATAATGCCTGGTATAAGCCTGGAGCTCCAACATTCCAATGTTTCTTTGTTCACAGCTCTGGCTGTGAACAAAGGTTTCAGGGAGCCTGAGGGGATTCCAATCCCCTCACGCTTCCAAAAGGCATTGTTTTTTTGTTAGAACATTCAGTCCTCTAGTGACAGATTGTTCTAATAGCCTTATAGCCCTTCGTAGATGTGCTATACCGCTATTAAAGTCCCTCTCCCTTGTTAAAGGCCCTCGCCTTTGGCTCCGGGCCTTTAACGCTGGAGAGGCCCTTTAATAGCCGGTATAGCCCTCTACGGCGGGCTATAAGGCTATAACATAGGCTGCCAAATGTTCAACACCAATTGTTTCTTCCGCATCGATTTCATGTGATACAAACTATATTCCAAATAAAAAACATTGTAGAACTTCACACGCCATATTTCAAATGTTGGTGCCTCTGGTTGAAGCCACAAGGAAGCAACACAAAGTCTAGCAAAAGCAGTAGCCATAAATAAAAGATAATGAAACGGATAGTATCGCTGCATGGAATTATTGGTTGTCTTAATGTGCCAGCGTACCAGTTTCCACAAGGATTCAGCTAAGCACACCTTTCCACCCCTGTATTACAATGCCCGAGGTATATACACATCTCAATGCCAGAATCACAATGCCCCAGATAGGCATATGCAAGGAGGTTTGGGGTCTTTCCAGAATGTAACAGGGCAAAATAGAAGTCACTGTGGGGCGTGCCCTGAACTGGACATCAAGCACAGGTCCTGGGTAAAGGGAGCATACTGTCCATGAGTGATGGTAGGGCAATAAGAATCAATTCCACCTTCATCAAGCTCTGATGGGAAGGAAAAGGTCTGACTAATGGCAGTGGGACTGACCTGGTATCCATAATTAGACCACAGGATGGGATGGGAGTGTCGCATACAAGCGGAATGGCACGGCCCCAGCCTGAATTGGCTCCCAAGCCCTAGCTGTCTGACAATCCTGCTGTACTACTGATATTCCACAGCACCAGACCCACACACCACACTGACTGCCTATGCACCTTCACCATGCTCGGTAGCACCGCTGCTAACGCTCTGGCAGTGCATCACAAGCAAGGCCTGAAGCACCCATGGTTATGCCAAAATTAGGACTTGTACAGTTAGCTGGGTACATTCATCCTTCCTAGAAGTACCCTCAAGATTCCAGGCAGAGTCACAGGTTTCTCTGCACCTGAATCCTACCACAGACGACCTCTGCTATTTTAAGTGCTGTAGCTCACAGCTCTACTAGTGTAGTTCAGACCTTGTGTGTAGAACGCCTGCCTCTCCTGTTTCCTACACACAGCGTTGTCATAGCATCTCTGTTGAATCATCTGATATTCCAGTACTGGAATGGACACACAGCAGTGCTATTGCATGTTTAATCCAGACCCTGATGCACCAGCGCCAGGCTCAATAATGCTCTGTCTGTGCATCTCAATCCTGGTTTGCAATATCCGTGTTATTCCATAAAATTCCACCATCTCACAATCTACACCAACAGTTACACACAGGAGGTGTATTAATCCACTCAGTTTCGGATTAAGAATGAAATTGTGATGCACACATTTCGCACCCATTTTAGCAATACATTTATTCACCCAATATTAAGCCTTACTAACAGCACTTTGTAAATGAAAAGGCAGGATTGTCTTTAAAGAGGACGTAGCCCAGGTTTTTCGTTGAGTACTGCTAATTTACTACAGGTGCTGTAGCATCCAGCTACAATAAACACAACAATTAGTATAATGTTCACAGGAGCTTTATTCTCTACATCTCACTCCTACCTTGTCCCTGCTCTAACTGCCCCTTTCCTGTGTTCACTCCTCCTCTTCCTTTCGCCCCCTAGCTCCTCCCACTCCCAGCTACTAGTGTGCTAACTTCATAACATCTCCCCCCTTTGTAACAAAACAAACAGAGCATACTGACTTCTTAGTCCATCTCCTCAATCAGTCTCTTGGGTGGACGTATGTCACGATGAGGTCGTGGCGACCTGGCCCTCAGACCATCAGTATTCAATGTCTCAAGGATCGGAGCAATGTTCTCACGACCATTTGACTGTGGTTCTTCAACTAGGGGATTATGTGTGTCACTAACCATGGTTCTTGAGGTATCAGTTGGCAATTTCTTGAAGTGCGAGATGTTTCTCGTAACTCGCCGCTGCTCGGACTCCGCGGTTACCATAGTCCCTTGCCTTCTGGTGACCACCAATGGTTCATCCTTGAATGTACAGTCAGTCTTTTTCTGCATATCTTGCTTGACGAAGACACTGTCCCCTTCATTTAATGATAATGACCGTGCTCTCCTCCGGTTGTCGGCATAGGCCTTCATTTTTCTTTTGTTGCGGTCATCAGTGGCTCTCATTTCCCGTGAGTCCATCTCAGATAATGATACTTCCAGGGCTCCATCCCACGTGGGAATGCGATTCCTCATGGGACGTCCCAGCATGAGAGTCACCGGGCATTTGCCAGTCGTAGCATGAGGAGTTGTACGATAAGCTCGAAGAACTTCATTGAGTGCTGTTTGTAGGTCTTTCCCTTCCACGGTAGCATGTTGGAAGGTCTTCTTGAGGGTGGCCATGAACCTCTCAATTGTCCCATTCGCCTGTGGCCAGAGAGGCGTGATCCTGCGGTGATGAAAGTCAAGGTGTTTCGCAAAAGCAGCAAAGTCATTTCCGTTGAAAGGAGGTCCGTTGTCTGATTTAACGATCTTAGGAACTCCCCACGCTGCAAAGACTTCATCGAGGACCTTGAGGGTACTGGCAGTGTTCGTAGATGACACAAAACAGGCAATGGGATACCTGGAATACTCATCAATGATGGCCAGCACATATTTGCCCGATGACAGGGGTCCATAAAAGTCTATGGCGATTTCTTGCCACACACCACTGGGCAGGCTGGTCATATGTAAAGGAGCTGGAGGGTCACCCTTGCTGGTGAGTTGGCAGAGATGGCAATCTTTTAAGGTGACTTCCACTAGTTGATCAAGGAACGGAAACCACACTCGTTCCCTTAGTGCTCGTTTGGTCGATACTATTCCTCGATGTCCTTCATGTGCAAGAGCAACCACTCCCTGTCTCAGTTGTGTAGGGATTACAATCCTCTGATCACGCAACAATATGCCATCAGTCGTGACAGATAGTTCACCACTCACATGCCGGAAGGCTTGTAGTTCACGTTGAGTCAAAGAATCAGCTTCATCGTCTTGAGGATCATGCCTCCATCTATTGTTGCGGATTTTGTGAAGGACTCTCTGCAAGATGACATCCTGGGCCGTCATCTCCCGAATAGTCTCCAGAGGGATAGCTGGGGGAAGAGCTTGATCCGTTACAAAATGAATGTACTCTTCCGCAATGGAAGCTCGGGAAGCTGATGATGGGAGAGGATGCCGGGACATGTAGTCCGCAGGATTTTCAGATTTCCCAGGTTTGTGAAGTATAGTGAAGGTATATTCTTGTAATCGTAGGCCCCACCTTTCGATCCTCGGTGGCATCTTGGATCTTGGATTTCCATAGATGGTGATGAGAGCTTGATGATCTGTGATCAGGGTGAAATGCTTTCCGTAAATAAAGACATGAAAATGTTCACAGGCCCATACCACGGCCAAGCTTTCCTTTTCAGGTTGGGAGTAGGCTCGTTCCGGCTCAGTCAGACTGCGGCTCGCGTAGGCAATGATGCGGCGTTGATCTGTGTCATTTTCATATTGTGCCAGGATCGCTCCCAGACCTACCGGACTTGCATCTACAGTTATTTCGGTTTTCCGCTTTGGGTTGAAATATGATAAGTGATTCGCTGATTCCACCGCCTTCTTGATTTCTTTGAATGCCTGCTCACATTGGGGAGTCCATTCAAACGGCTGACCCTGCTTGGTTAGTATGCGGAGGGGGTGGCTGATTGTAGCGTAATCTTTAATGTAGCGAGCACAATAACTGGCCATTCCCAGGAACGACCTGAGGTCGCCCACATCCCGGGGACTCTTGGTGTTGTTCAATGTCATGATTTTGTCGGGATCAGGTTTCATGCCAGCACCAGAAAAGATGTGACCGAAAAACTTCAGCGTGTCCTGGTGAAACTCGCATTTCTCTTTGTTCAGAGTCAAATTGGCTGCCAATAGGGCATGGCAGACACGATTGAGCGCAATGTCGTGCTCTCTGACATCAGAACCATAGACAAGGATGTCATCGCTATAGTTGAGCGTGTTTGGAATATTTTGAATGACCTGTCGGATCATTTCCTGAAATATCTCGGCCGCCGAGGACACACCGAAACTCAGTCTTTTATATCTGAACAACCCCAGGTGAGTTGCAAAAGTAGTGATATATCTGGACCCTGCTTCCAATTCCAGTTGATGGTAACCTTTATTTAAATCCAATTTGGAAAACACAGTGGCTCCGTTGAGTGCTGCGATCATGTCGCTCAAGTGTGGCCCCGGGTGCCGCTCTCGTTCTATCGCAGTGTTGGGCAAGCGCATGTCCACACAGAGTCTGACTTTGTTGGCCGTGCCCTTTTTGGGAACGATGACGACCGGTGAAACCCATGGGGTCGGGCCATCAGTGCGTTCAATGATGTCCGCAGTCAACAAATCTTGGAGCTCTTCCTCAACAGCGGCCTGTAGGTGAAATGGTACTCGCCTAGGGTGTTGGGCGACAGGCCTGACTTGTTCGTTGATGTGCAATCGCACTTGACAGTCTTTCAATTTGCCCAGGCCTTGAAACAACTTGGGAAACAGGCGAGTCACATCTCGGATGTCGCTAACTCTGAAGAGAATTTCCACCAGGTGGAGTCGTTCAGCAGTTGGTAGGCTCAAAAGACAGTCTGCTTCAGGGCCCTTGATAACATGGATGACTGCTGAAATGGTTGTGTTGTCGTGTGTAAGTGTCGTCGAGAATTTCCCTAGGCAGGGAAGTGGCTTCTTAGCCATCCACGTGAAGACTCTTACAGGTGCGAATATCAGGGGAGGTCGTGGACTCATCCTTTCATATTCAGTCACTGGAATGTAATTCAAGGAGGCACCAGAGTCTAATACAAACTTTGATTCGTGATTTCCAACTTTAATGTCCAGCCGAGGGTATCTCTTAAGCTGGTCCGGGTCTGCTGCCAAATTCAGATATTCAATGGTGTAAACAGAGTCTCGGGACGAAGGTCTGGATTCTCTGGAAGGTGACCTCCTTTCCCACCGAGACCGACGTGACTCTCTGCTAGAATGTGACGATTCAGGGGACCGCTCCGTCTGATCTTGGACAGCTCGCGCATGGTGTCTTCGAGTGTCGGGCCGCGACACTCTTGTAGCTCTGCTTCGTGTGTCAGATCGTGTGGTACCTGAGTGGCCACTTCGCTTCTCTTTGTTGTAGTCCCCGCACATCGCCTCAAAGTGGTTAGTGCGACCACACTTTCGACATCTCTGGCCCATGGCCGGGCAGCTGTCCACATGAGGATAATCATATCCGCATCGGTAGCACTTTCTCACTCTTTCATGTCGTCTCTCCTTCCTCCATGGTTCTCGACGTTGATAGCCTGATTGCTCTTGACGGGAGGATGTGTGTGATCTCCATTGTTTATCTCTGGAGCTTCTCCGACTGTCACTTCTGGCGTGTACGCGTCGCGCCTGTTCATGACTCCCTTTGTGTTCCGTTTCCATGACGGCGGCGTACTTCTCCGCCTGATCATAAGCTCGTGTCATCTCCTCTATTTCATCCAATCCATGCGGTTTCCTCAGTAGTCGTCTCCTTAGTTGATCCGAATGACATCCGTCTATTATCTGGGATTTGATGGCAGCGTCAGTAGAGAAAGAATCGAATTCACAGTACTTGGCTAGTCTCCGCAGACGCACCATGAAGGCACTCATGGGCTCATCCTTCCCTTGCCTGGCAGAGTGAAATGTGTGTCGTTCATAGTCCACATTTCTCTTGTGAAGAAACTTCTTGTTCAGGACTTCACACGCTTTAACATAAGTATCGACGTCAGCAGCGGGCAGGTCTTTGAGTATCTTGACTATCTCTCGCCCCGCCAGGTTGCGCAGAGCAATCAGTTTCTTTTTCTCATCAGTGATGTCTGAACCTTCAATATAATCTTCAAACTCTTCCAGCCACTCTTGCCATTTGGGGCCCATGCTCCCTTCCGTTGTTACCTTGATAGGAGCGGGTGCTCGCAACAGTGATCCACTGGGTGGAGGTTGAGCATCTTCTTCGGACATTCTGCAACGATCTCACTTGTCTTTGCCAGTGCTTATTTGCTATGCCACCGCTTGTTTCTTTCAGTCGCCAATGCTTGTTTATTTTGCCAATGCTTGTTTTCTTGTAGTCGCCAATGCTTGTTTGCTTTACCAATGCTTGTTTCTTTCAGTCGCCAATGCTTGTTTATTTTGCCAATGCTTGTTTTCTTGTAGTCGCCAATGCTTGTTTGCTTTACCAATGCTTGTTTCATTCAGTCGCCAATGCTTGTTTATTTTGCCAACGCTTGTTTCTCGTAGTCGCCAATGCTTGTTTACTTTGCCAATGCTTATTTTCTCCAGCGCCTGACTTCAAAATGGCCGCCGTTGCCTTGTACAGGGTTGTCCTTACTGTCTTCACTCCAGCGCCTGACTTCAAGATGGCCGCCGTCCTTGCAGGCACACACGAGGCTGGCTCTCCAGGCTCATTCACTCGGGGGCACTCAGCACTCACCGGCGGTCGGCTTTTGGGGCAGTCCACGCCAGGATTCACTTCTCCACCAACACCATGGACATCAGGTGAGATCGGGGTGGGCTCCCGACTTGCCTCCGCAGTTCCCGCGTTCTTCCGCCGATGGCCTCCTAAACCTCACGCATCGGGCGTGAGGTTTTCCGACGTCCAATCTCGCTTGGACACAGATCTCAGCGCTCGCAGCAGCGCTTACTGGCGGCACGTCGTGGGCGTCGTCCACACCTCTGGGGCACTCCACAGGGTCGGAGTGGGCTCCCGATTCCTGCTTTCTTTTAGGCTCGCACTCGGGACACACACTTCCAGTGTGCAGTGCGTTTGCAGCGCGACAGCTGCTAGGGACAAGGCGTTCGAGGCTCTGCACAGTGGGGTTTGCTCAATCCCACCCCTCGTCGCCAGTTGTAGCATCCAGCTACAATAAACACAACAATTAGTATAATGTTCACAGGAGCTTTATTCTCTACATCTCACTCCTACCTTGTCCCTGCTCTAACTGCCCCTTTCCTGTGTTCACTCCTCCTCTTCCTTTCGCCCCCTAGCTCCTCCCACTCCCAGCTACTAGTGTGCTAACTTCATAACAGGTGCATGGGGAGGTGCCTGGAAAAATCAGTAAGAATGACTCCTAACCTGCGTTTATAAAAAGCAACAGCCAAATCCTTAATCTAAAAATAAGTGTTTATGACATAGGTCTGTGCTTGAGACAACAGGGAGTTGTGATAAAACATTAAGCAATCTTCCTTATTTTATTCGATAATATTGTATTGTCATTTATATAGTTCTTTCCGTGCTCCTTGCGAGGCTGAAAGAGCTTTCTGGACTTGTGAGAAAATAACTGCTCCGTATGCACTATTTATATAGTGTTGTATGACCTCAAGAGGGTGTTTGGACGAAATATCGGCAACACACATATCGTGGGACAGAATATTCTGTCTAAAATATCGAGGACAAGAATATCGTGAGGTCTATGGGTAAGTAAACTTTTCTATATATAACCCCACAGATATGTTCTTTGACTATATATATATATATATATATATATATATATATATATATATATATATATTCCCAAAGTTGCCTCTGAGCTCAAAAACGCTACTCCACACGAGGACAGCTCGACAGAACTTTATTTCAAAAACCGGTTCACCTTCCCACAAGTTCAACAGTCCCTGACGCGTTTCGATGCGCATGCATCTTATTCATAGGGCGGGGCAAGCAGCAAAACCACGGAATCAAATTCCAGCTTACTCCCATATATAGCATCCACCTTTCAGTAAGCAGCATGCTGGGTGCTGTAGTCTTTAATATCTCCCCTCCAGTGGGGTCCGTGTCCGTGCCAATGTTAAAACACCCCCAATATTTTCCACAGTGTAAAGCCCTCCAGTGGGCCTCAGAAAATGCTCCGGTTTCACAATGAAGGTTCCTCATGTGCTGAAAGGCGGCTGCCGTTCATCAACAGCCACACAGACCTGTTTTCAGTAGCCAGGCGGTGCAATTTTCCACGGCCGAGGCCGCCGCGTCGAAACATTCCCAAAGTTGCCTCTGAGCTCAAAAACGCTACTCCACACGAGGACAGCTCGACAGAACTTTATTTCAAAAACCGGTTCACCTTCCCACAAGTTCAACAGTCCCTGACGCGTTTCGATGCGCATGCATCTTATTCATAGGGCGGGGCAAGCAGCAAAACCACGGAATCAAATTCCAGCTTACTCCCATATATAGCATCCACCTTTCAGTAAGCAGCATGCTGGGTGCTGTAGTCTTTAATATCTCCCCTCCAGTGGGGTCCGTGTCCGTGCCAATGTTAAAACACCCCCAATATTTTCCACAGTGTAAAGCCCTCCAGTGGGCCTCAGAAAATGCTCCGGTTTCACAATGAAGGTTCCTCATGTGCTGAAAGGCGGCTGCCGTTCATCAACAGCCACACAGACCTGTTTTCAGTAGCCAGGCGGTGCAATTTTCCACGGCCGAGGCCGCCGCGTCGAAACATTCCCAAAGTTGCCTCTGAGCTCAAAAACGCTACTCCACACGAGGACAGCTCGACAGAACTTTATTTCAAAAACCGGTTCACCTTCCCACAAGTTCAACAGTCCCTGACGCGTTTCGATGCGCATGCATCTTATTCATAGGGCGGGGCAAGCAGCAAAACCACGGAATCAAATTCCAGCTTACTCCCATATATAGCATCCACCTTTCAGTAAGCAGCATGCTGGGTGCTGTAGTCTTTAATATCTCCCCTCCAGTGGGGTCCGTGTCCGTGCCAATGTTAAAACACCCCCAATATTTTCCACAGTGTAAAGCCCTCCAGTGGGCCTCAGAAAATGCTCCGGTTTCACAATGAAGGTTCCTCATGTGCTGAAAGGCGGCTGCCGTTCATCAACAGCCACACAGACCTGTTTTCAGTAGCCAGGCGGTGCAATTTTCCACGGCCGAGGCCGCCGCGTCGAAACATTCCCAAAGTTGCCTCTGAGCTCAAAAACGCTACTCCACACGAGGACAGCTCGACAGAACTTTATTTCAAAAACCGGTTCACCTTCCCACAAGTTCAACAGTCCCTGACGCGGCCCTCAAGCCCGAAAGGCGGCTACTGAAAACAGGTCTGTGTGGCTGTTGATGAACGGCAGCCGCCTTTCAGCACATGAGGAACCTTCATTGTGAAACCGGAGCATTTTCTGAGGCCCACTGGAGGGCTTTACACTGTGGAAAATATTGGGGGTGTTTTAACATTGGCACGGACACGGACCCCACTGGAGGGGAGATATTAAAGACTACAGCACCCAGCATGCTGCTTACTGAAAGGTGGATGCTATATATGGGAGTAAGCTGGAATTTGATTCCGTGTTTTTGCTGCTTGCCCCGCCCTATGAATAAGATGCATGCGCATCGAAACGCGTCAGGGACTGTTGAACTTGTGGGAAGGTGAACCGGTTTTTGAAATAAAGTTCTGTTGAGCTGTCCTCGTGTGGAGTAGCGTTTTTGAGCTCAGAGGCAACTTTGGGAATGTTTCGACGCGGCGGCCTCGGCCGTGGAAAATTGCACCGCCTGGCTACTGAAAACAGGTCTGTGTGGCTGTTGATGAACGGCAGCCGCCTTTCAGCACATGAGGAACCTTCATTGTGAAACCGGAGCATTTTCTGAGGCCCACTGGAGGGCTTTACACTGTGGAAAATATTGGGGGTGTTTTAACATTGGCACGGACACGGACCCCACTGGAGGGGAGATATTAAAGACTACAGCACCCAGCATGCTGCTTACTGAAAGGTGGATGCTATATATGGGAGTAAGCTGGAATTTGATTCCGTGTTTTTGCTGCTTGCCCCGCCCTATGAATAAGATGCATGCGCATCGAAACGCGTCAGGGACTGTTGAACTTGTGGGAAGGTGAACCGGTTTTTGAAATAAAGTTCTGTTGAGCTGTCCTCGTGTGGAGTAGCGTTTTTGAGCTCAGAGGCAACTTTGGGAATGTTTCGACGCGGCGGCCTCGGCCGTGGAAAATTGCACCGCCTGGCTACTGAAAACAGGTCTGTGTGGCTGTTGATGAACGGCAGCCGCCTTTCAGCACATGAGGAACCTTCATTGTGAAACCGGAGCATTTTCTGAGGCCCACTGGAGGGCTTTACACTGTGGAAAATATTGGGGGTGTTTTAACATTGGCACGGACACGGACCCCACTGGAGGGGAGATATTAAAGACTACAGCACCCAGCATGCTGCTTACTGAAAGGTGGATGCTATATATGGGAGTAAGCTGGAATTTGATTCCGTGTTTTTGCTGCTTGCCCCGCCCTATGAATAAGATGCATGCGCATCGAAACGCGTCAGGGACTGTTGAACTTGTGGGAAGGTGAACCGGTTTTTGAAATAAAGTTCTGTTGAGCTGTCCTCGTGTGGAGTAGCGTTTTTGAGCTCAGAGGCAACTTTGGGAATGTTTCGACGCGGCGGCCTCGGCCGTGGAAAATTGCACCGCCTGGCTACTGAAAACAGGTCTGTGTGGCTGTTGATGAACGGCAGCCGCCTTTCAGCACATGAGGAACCTTCATTGTGAAACCGGAGCATTTTCTGAGGCCCACTGGAGGGCTTTACACTGTGGAAAATATTGGGGGTGTTTTAACATTGGCACGGACACGGACCCCACTGGAGGGGAGATATTAAAGACTACAGCACCCAGCATGCTGCTTACTGAAAGGTGGATGCTATATATGGGAGTAAGCTGGAATTTGATTCCGTGTTTTTGCTGCTTGCCCCGCCCTATGAATAAGATGCATGCGCATCGAAACGCGTCAGGGACTGTTGAACTTGTGGGAAGGTGAACCGGTTTTTGAAATAAAGTTCTGTTGAGCTGTCCTCGTGTGGAGTAGCGTTTTTGAGCTCAGAGGCAACTTTGGGAATATATATATATATATATATATATATATATATATATATATATATATATATATATATATATATATATATATATATATTCACTGAAAAAACCATAGGTTATAGACCATATAAAGTTAGGAATTAGCATTTACAAAACCTTGAAAATTCACTGAAAAAACCATAGGTTATAGACCATATATAGTTAGGAATTAGCATTTAAAAAACCTTATTTTACTCACACAAAACCATTGAAATTCCATATATAGTTAGTTGCACTAACTATATATCGCGCACCCGCAATCCACTGCTGATCATGTCACATATTACATCATTCATGACATGGTCAGTGACATCACTGATGACATCACTGATGACATCTCAAATGACATCACTGATGACATCACTGATGACATCTCAAATGACATCACTGATGACATCACTGATGACATCTCAAATGACATCACTGATGACATCACTGATGACATCTCATTTGACATTACTGATCACATCACTGATGACATCATTCATGTGATAATACGATGAACCTCTTCAGACTCTAATATAACCTTAGATACACTCAGTGTAAACAGACACTCACAGACTGTCACTCATCCATGGAGTTACTCACACACCTAGTCAGTCATGCAAAGAATCAATCACACCTCCATTTCCTCAACTATACAGTTATACACACCTTACTTATTCAAACATATACTAACACATATTTACTCTATTATACAATCCCTGATACAAGTTCACAGTGATCCATACAGCCACTCACACATTCACTGGCTCTTATGCACAGTTATTTATATATGTCAACTCTCACATGTACTGTGTTTTACATATGTACTTACTTTGACATGCAGCACTGAGATATCCATTCACTCACCAATACACTCATGCACACAGTCAACCGCCCATACAGCTGTTTCCACATGCACTTTTGAACCCATACATCTAGTGAATCAACTGCTCACACATCTATGCACAGAGTCATACACTTCCCAGTCACCCACACACACACTCAGACTCCCATACAAATACTTGGGCAACCAATCAATAACCCATATAGTTACTCATATAGCTACTGATCAACACATGCAGCAGTTTACAGAACAACAGACATAATGATGCACAAATTAAGACAGTTTAGTCACTAACCCATGCACTCAGTGAGACACATTTAATCACTCACTCATACAGTCAGGCATGCACCTACTAAATCCTTCATCCAGACACTTATACATCCACTCATTCTTCAATATGTAAGACATATTTTAACTTTACAGAAACATAGTCACTGGATGTTGTCATCAGTGATGTCATCAGTGATGTCATTTGAGATGTCATCAGTGATGTCATCAGTGATGTCACTGACCATGTCATGAATGATGTAATATGTGACATGATCAGCAGTGGATTGCGGGTGCGCGATATATAGTTAGTGCAACTAACTATATATGGAATTTCAATGGTTTTGTGTGAGTAAAATAAGGTTTTTTAAATGCTAATTCCTAACTATATATGGTCTATAACCTATGGTTTTTTCAGTGAATTTTCAAGGTTTTGTAAATGCTTATTCCTAACTATATATGGTCTATAACCTATGGTTTTTTCAGTGAATTTCAATGGTTTTTTAATAGCAAATATCATAAGCTGTCGAATGTCAAGTACGTGGTAAGTGAAAACATTTTCGTGTTTATGCACACTGATCTGCTTTGAATGGTGCCCCCCCCCCCCCCCTCATTTCTATTAGGAGTACTCTCTCTTTGCAGATAGTGAAAGGTAGTTAACGCAGGCCTTTGCCCCCGTTGTAATCCGTCGTGCCTGCTTCTCTCTCCATTTGATTGATTGTTATCCAAGTATTTACTGTTTTAGAATTAGTTCTCTTTGGTTCATTCTCTATTTACAAACAAACACAGAGTCGCAATACTCTGTTTAGTCTTTGCAGATAACGAAAAATCGTGTAAAAAAAAAGAAAAGGAATCGAGTAAAATCAGTAGGCCACTAATGGGATCTCTTTTTGACCTCGCTAAAATAGAAACATTAGGAACAACCCCTCATGACAAATACAAAACTAGTGAGATGAACTGAACTCCACACAATGATGGCTGCAAAACAGCTCGGCTCCGCCACCCACCCCGCCCAAAATAACGATAAAGAGCGGCTGCTATGATTGGTTGCGGAATGGCCACAACGGAGCTACGAAATGGTGCTGCTCTCATGCTAACCCCAGCTTCAGTCTGAAACATCCAGAAACACTGTAGACTACCAATTCGATCAGTTCCGGTAGCGCCCCAATGTAACCCGGTAGAGAAGAACTAGCCCTCCCCTCTTTGACTGATGGTTCTTGTTGCCTGTCCCTTCTGTTGTCATTTAACAGAACTATTTAGCCTGCTGAAAGGGGTTGTGTTTCGACCGCTGGTTGGTGGAGACATTTTGACTATATTCTGGACCTGCGTTGTCGCGTAATGCGTCATATGACGCGCCGCGTTAGCGCATCCGGAAGTCATCCGGGGCGCGCAGCGCGTAACGTAAGCATAACAAGTCATGTGACTTGTTAATAAAACTTTTCATTGGTTCATTTTACTTTTCTTATTGTAATGATGAAAGGCTTGGTCATATCACCTAAAAATTACGCTTTTAATTACTTCCGAACATTATTTTTTCTTAAATATATGTTATAATGTTCCAGGCTAATGTACTTTCCCGGAAATTTTACAACTGTCCTGCAAGTAAAATATATTCTTTTTTCGAGAAAAAGAGCGTTTCTTCGTCCCATGACGGAGCCGTTGAGCAAAAGAGGGTCGACCTGCTGTCTTAGTCGCCGATACGCCTGAATATGAGATTCTTATCGATCACTTTATGTTGCAGGAATAGAAAACACAACAGCCCTTGACCATTTATCTTTACTGCGTTCCTTCGTATTATACCTTTTACCCTTCATGTAATTGGTCTGCTTTATTTCACTTGCCTTTTAATGATTCTAAAACAGTGACTATTATTAAAAACTTTACCAATGTATATACTACTACCATGTTTTCTTTTAAAAACCTTTATTGTGAAAATTTCATTATACAAATACGAGCCTATAACCACGTGGGCCTGCCACGGAGCAAACTGTAATCGTATATGATGAATAGACATTTACACTGTAGAGGAACGTAACGGGCGGGCCATTAGGTTGCAAGAACTAAGGTGTCTAACAGTTACGGAATCGGTGGACGTACATTTTATAATTAAAATACGACAGGGCCAGTTACAATAAAATTATCTAGATATACATTTGCGGGCAAGTACCATGGGTGACGTTAATTCGAATTCTCAACAGTACAGTAATCAATAACACATCAGAACTTAATATCAATAGGGATGTCGAAATATTCAATCAATTCTCGTCCCCGCCCGCCATGTGCTTCAAAACTGCATACGTATCTCGTGATTTCAAGGTTCTGCAACCAGTACACAACAAGGAGTTACGAGTCCCATTTATTCCGGCGCCATTTTGGGCGAGGACGGGCAGGTCCAGGATATAGTCAAAATGTCTCTACCAACCATCGACTATGATGATGTTCATATGCTGTATTTATTAGAGTAACACTCATCTGTCCACATGAAATTAATTTACCACAATCTAAACATGTCATTTTAATCTTTCCAAAGTTCTTCTAAATATTTGGGACCGTTTCCCTTGCCTCTGAAGCTCTCAGTGCCACTTCTTTGATGAATGTACTAGCAGGTCAGGGGTTCTCCTCCAAATCTCTCTTTTATGCAGCACTATAATTAATTGGTGCCACCTCTCCATATGACGATGCATGGTATAGTTACCACAACTATATTTTTTTTCGGTTCCTCTGGAGAGTTCATCGTGGCAGATGAAGCGTGTAACGTACCGGGCATTTACCTTTTTTTGCATGTACAGGAAAGGAAAAAAAAATCGAGCGTCCGAGTTCTAAGGTGTCCCAGGGCCATTTTAGTGGACCAGGCCCAAATCCAAAGACCAGGCCGCCATTTTGAGAGTCCTCTTGCAGCCGCCTCTCGCTGTAGCATCAAGAGCAGCCGAAACTCAGCTGAATGGCAACTGAAACGGTAAAGGGGCGCCCCACTACATTTCAGCATTGTAGGATGACCACACCAGTACAGCAACTTGCTAGACATCACCTCGGTGCCATCCGGATCTCGGCGCCCCACTGCAGATGAAGTGCCTCTCAACTATGAAACCACCACGGTGACATCCGGATCTTGGCGCGTTGTGCTGCCTTCGGCCTATTCGCACATCGGTCCGCTACTGACGCCATCTCACAGGCTAATGGGGCGACCCACGCCGAGTTTCAGCATTGTAGGATGACCACACCAGTACAGCAACTTGCTGGACATCACCTCGGTGCCATCCGAATCTTGGCATCTCAACGCCTAGTGGTATCTTCCATACAGAAAATATTGTTACGCTGCCTTTGGCCCCATTCGCACATCAGTCCGCAACTTAGACATCACCTCGGTGCCATCCGGATCTTGGCATCTCAGCGCCTTGTGGTGTCAGTCAGAAAATATTGTTGCGCTGCCTTTGGCCCCATTCGCACATCAGTCCGCTACTGACACCATCTCACAGGCCAATAGGGCGCCCCACGCCGACTTTTACCATTGTACGATGGCCACACCAGTGGCACAACTTGCTAGACATCACCTCGGTGCCATCCGAATCTTGGCATCTCAACGCCTAGTGGTATCTTCCATACAGAAAATCTTGTTACGCTACCTTTGGCCCCATTCGCACATCGGTCCGCAACTTAGACATCACCTCGGTGCCATCCGGATCTTGGCATCTCAGCGCCTTGTGGTGTATTCTCTTCAGAAAATATTGTTGCGCTGCCTTTGGCCCCATTCGCACATCGGTCCGCAACTTAGACATCACCTCGGTGCCATCCGGATCTTGGCATCTCAGCGCCTTGTGGTGTCTTCTACTCCGAAAATATTGTAGAAAATATTGTTGCGCTGCCTTTGGCCCCATTCACACATCAGTCCGCTACTGACACCATCTCACAGGCCAACGGGGCGCCCCACGCCGACTTTCAGCATTGTAGGATGGCCACACCAGTGCGGCAACTTACTAGACACCACCTCGGTGCCATCCGGATCTTGGCGCGTTGTGCTGCCTTCGGCCTATTCGCACATCGGTCCGCTACTGACGCAAACTCACAGGCCAACGGGGCGCCCCACGCCGACTTTCAGCATTGTAGGATGGCCACACCAGTGCGGCAACTTACTAGACACCACCTCGGTGCCATCCGGATCTTGGCGCGTTGTGCTGCCTTCGGCCTATTCGCACATCGGTCCGCTACTGACGCAAACTCACAGGCCAACGGGGCGCCCCACGCCGACTTTCAGCATTGTAGGATGGCCACACCAGTGCACCTTACTAGACACCACCTCGGTGCCATCCGGATCTTGGCGCGTAGTGAAGCTGCAGCAGCTGCAAATAAGCTTCAGACAGTGTTACAACGCTGCTCAGAACTCTCAACTATGACACCACCTCGGTGCCATCCGGATCTTGGCGCGTTGTATTGCCTTCGGCCTATTCGCACATCGGTCCGCTACTGACGCCGCCTCACGTGCCAACGTATTTTCTCCGCATTTTATACCCTATGCCGCATAACAGGTCATGTGACTTGTTTATAAAACTTTTCATTGGTTCATTTTACTTTTGGTTTCCTAATGATGGAAGGCTTGATCATGTGACCTAAAAACAACACTTTTCATTGGATGAAAACTTTTTTTTTCCCAAACGATGAAAGGCCCACCTTGTTTCTGGATGTTTCAGACTGAAGCTGGCGTCAGCATGAGAGCACCACCATCTCGTAGCTCAGTCGTGGTTATTCCGCGAGCAATCATGGCAGCCGCTCCCCACCAGAAGCCTGCAGGAGTCGGAGCCCCCAAAACTTTTGATGAATTCTCAAGGCGGAGGGGACGCTTTCGAGAATGGGGTCCAAGACCTAGCAGACAAGCGTCCGATTTCCAAGGTGTCCCAGGGCCATTTCAGTGGACCAGGCCCAAAAAGGAAACAGCCTGCCGCCATTTTGAGATTCCTGTGACAGCCGCCTATCGCTGCACCGCAAGACTGGGCGCAACTCAGCTGAATTGCGGCTTTTGACACAGTGGACCAAAAACGGACGGAATGGCAACTGAAACGGTAAAGGGGGGCCCCACTACAACAGATGACACTCCACCTGGAGAGGCCCGTTCACGCCGCCTCCCCCGGGGCGCCCCACGCCGTTATTCGGAGCAGCATTGTAGGATACCAAAACCAGTGCGGCAACTTACTGGACATCACCTTGGTGCCATCGTTCTGCTGCCTTGGAACTATTCGCGCAACAGTTTGCTACTCATGACCCACCCCCCGCGACGCCCCATGCCGTTATTTGCTGGGTGGCAACTTACTAGACATCACTTTCGTGTCATCTAGATTTCAGCGCGTTCTGCTGCCTTGGAACTATTCGCACAACAGTTTGCTACTGATGACCCACCCCCCGCGACGCCCCACGCCGGAAATCTGGACGTTGTGCTGCGTTGGGACTATTCGCACAGCCGACCGCTACTTCGTTGTTTTTCCCTAAAAATGTTTATATGTTATTACTATTTTTGTTTTCTTGTATATATTTATAAATTATTAAAGTTTTATAATCTTACTACTTTGTCGGAGTGCTATATATTTTTAATGTGACACATAATTGTAAAAACTTTGATGTACAAAGAGTCATC
The DNA here is from genome assembly GCF_964261635.1 of Lissotriton helveticus. NCBI lineage: Eukaryota > Metazoa > Chordata > Amphibia > Caudata > Salamandridae > Lissotriton > Lissotriton helveticus. Next base: position 127,160,448 of record NC_136070.1, on the reverse strand, counting down.
CCTGGAATCTTCCGCTTCAGGCTCGGTCCCCTCCCCAATCACAATACAGGATGGTTTTCAGATAATAGCAACGCTTCTGCTGTGACGGATCTCATCGAGTGTGGGCCTTGATCTACTATAACTCCTTTGAAGAGGGGTGATTCTTTACAGCTGTGGCCATAAACTACATCTGCAGGGCTAGCTGATACCCTAGGACCAGCCTGGACAATCGGACACAGAGGAAAAGGAGTGTCAGAGGGTGCGGTAGTGAATAGGGCGAAAGGGAGGTGTCGGGCGGGCACAGGGTGTGATTCTCAGGGAAGAGCAGCGCAGATGGGGGGAGGTTTATTACCCATGCATAAGACAGAGAGCGGGGGTGACCACTGCCTGGGGGAGATGCTTGCGAGGGTGGGGAGCCATGCTAAGGATCGACAGCGTGCACAGAGTGGGTCTGGTCAAGGCATCTAAAATGGCTGCCGTGCACGACAAAAGTGTGGCATTTGAAAAAAGACAAGATGGCGCAGACAATGTTTTTCAACACTTCCTGATTTCCTTCGAATCGAACGTTAACAGACGTTGGGGCATATTACCAAAGTTAAGCGATATTTATCCCTAACGATGCTTAGCAACGATTTTTTTACCGTCAGAAATTATCGCAGATAAACCTTGCTATTATCAAGGTTTATCGGAAATACGATAAAAAACGACCGCAATGCATTAATATCGCTGAAAACTCAGCGATATTCATGCATTACCGAGCTAATGCTCTTAGCCATGTTATCCACCTCCCATTGGATAACATGGCTAAGAACTGCTCAGGGCAGGTGGTAGCTTTTGGAGATATTCGCGCTTATCTCGAATATTTCCAAAAGTTGATAATAGGAGATAGCGATGTTAGCGACTGTTTCCAGTCGCTAACATCTTGGCATGCCCACTTTGCATGTCATTAGTGATAAATATCACTCACATGCAAAGTGGGGCCCAAGATGGTCGCTATCTTCTACTAGCCGTCGCTAACTGGTGTTAGCAACAGCTAGGTAATACACATATAATTTTATCTCCGCGAAGCGGAGCGCTGTTACAGATATATATCTTGTTTTTGAACGTTAATTTCTCAAAATGCACTGAAGCACATATATTGAGACCTAGCAAAGGCACATCGGGCTACCAGTCCCTACAATTTTGCCAAGTTTCGTGCAAATCCATTCAGCTGTTCGATCCTACCGAGAGACAAGATGGCGGCCGCTACGGACTGTTTGGAATGTTTACAGACACCGGAGAGCCAATCAGCTTCGCTTCGCAAAGCTCCGTAACGCGAAAAGTACGCGAAGCGGTGCGCTGTTACAGATATATATCTTTTTTTGAACGTTAATTTCTCAAAATCCACTGGAGCACATATATTGAGATCTAGCAAAGGCACATCGGGCTACCAGTCCCTACAATTTTGCCAAGTTTCGTGCAAATCCATTCAGCTGTTCGATTATTATTATTTTTATTTTTTTTTGCCCCGCGGGGCCCTTTTAAAACCTCCACATCAAACCTAAACGGTCAGGGAGGATCTACTATGCCCCCTTATGGTCATTTGCCCCTTCGGTTTGGCCTCCGCTTGTCTCTCGATCCTACCGAGAGACAAGATGGCGGCCGCTACGGACTGTTTGGAATGTTTACAGACGCCGGAGAACCAATCAGCTTCGCTTCACAAAGCTCCGTTGCGCGAAAAGTACGCGTCCTGGGACGCTGCCCGGTCCGCTGTTACAGATATATATCTTTTTTTAAACGTTAATTTCTCAAAATCCACTGGAGCACATATATTGAGACCTACAAAAGGCACATCGGGCTACCAGTCCCTACAATTTTGCCAAGTTTCGTGCAAATCCATTCAGCCGTTCGGGCTAAAAGTGAGGCCAACCGCCCTATGGAAAACTCAATGTTAAAAACACGTTTTGGGACCCCCCTTTTTTCTCGGCCCCCCCTTGACGAACCCCCCCCAAATTTTCAAGGGCTGCTCAGAAACAAAATGTGCCATTTTCCTGAAAATTTCAGCCAATTCCGTCCACAAACGCCAAAGTTATTAGACATAGAATTTTCAAAAATCCCATAGAGAAAAAATCCTAACTATATATACCTACTGGCGACCGCCAGTAGGTAATATATATATATATATATATAAAAAATGATGGATTTAGGCCCAGATCCTTGTACTGGGGTGAATGTATGACATTGTTCTACATTCTGTCCATCAACTGTGTTTTTTGCAATTTCACCCTGAGTGTGCTGGGGATGCTCAGACGTGAGTCCCAGGCTCTCCACACCACTGGAGTCAAGCTATCCAGGCTGATGAAGGCTGATAGCCAGAAACCGGTCCTTGGATGCTTGATTCCGGTCTGGGAAAGACATGGCTTGGTAGTTCGGACTGGACTGTTCCCATGAGGCACAGGGTCAGAGCTGATTTGCATATAGCCAGTGTCTAACCCAGGGTGGTGTGGAGTGCAAAAAAATGATGGATTTAGGCCCAGATCCTTGTACTGGGGTGAATGTATGACATTGTTCTACATTCTGTCCATCAACTGTGTTTTTTGCAATTTCACCCTGAGTGTGCTGGGGATGCTCAGACGTGAGTCCCAGGCTCTCCACACCACTGGAGTCAAGCTATCCAGGCTGATGAAGGCTGATAGCCAGAAACCGGTCCTTGGATGCTTGATTCCGGTCTGGGAAAGACATGGCTTGGTAGTTCGGACTGGACTGTTCCCATGAGGCACAGGGTCAGAGCTGATTTGCATATAGCCAGTGTCTAACCCAGGGTGGTGTGGAGTGCAAAAAAATGATGGATTTAGGCCCAGATCCTTGTACTGGGGTGAATGTATGACATTGTTCTACATTCTGTCCATCAACTGTGGTTTTTGCAATTTCACCCTGAGTGTGCTGGGGATGCTCAGACGTGAGTCCCAGGCTCTCCACACCACTGGAGTCAAGCTATCCAGGCTGATGAAGGCTGATAGCCAGAAACCGGTCCTTGGATGCTTGATTCCGGTCTGGGAAAGACATGGCTTGGTAGTTCGGACTGGACTGTTCCCATGAGGCACAGGGTCAGAGCTGATTTGCATATAGCCAGTGTCTAACCCAGGGTGGTGTGGAGTGCAAAAAAATGATGGATTTAGGCCCAGATCCTTGTACTGGGGTGAATGTATGACATTGTTCTACATTCTGTCCATCAACTGTGTTTTTTGCAATTTCACCCTGAGTGTGCTGGGGATGCTCAGACGTGAGTCCCAGGCTCTCCACACCACTGGAGTCAAGCTATCCAGGCTGATGAAGGCTGATAGCCAGACACCGGTCCTTGGATGCTTGATTCCGGTCTGGGAAAGACATGGCTTGGTAGTTCGGACTGGACTGTTCCCATGAGGCACAGGGTCAGAGCTGATTTGCATATAGCCAGTGTCTAACCCAGGGTGGTGTGGAGTGCAAAAAAATGATGGATTTAGGCCCAGATCCTTGTACTGGGGTGAATGTATGACATTGTTCTACATTCTGTCCATCAACTGTGTTTTTTTCTCAATATTTTGGACACAATATTCTGTCCGTATGACATTTGTGCTTCCGATATTCCGTCACTGATCCCTCAAGAGGTCACTGGAGGCCTCCAACATTCTGTTTCATGTTTTTGCAGTTACAAGTAAATAGGGAAGCTGGATGCTGAGCATGTGGTTTGTAACTGAGGAAGAAGTGTTGTGAAAAGGTGGCCTGTATTTTTCTCAGGGAAAGGTGGAAACCCTGGGCTAAACATTAATAATCGAACAGGGTCTCCTAAGGAGCCCCAAAAATACACTTACCTAAATGCAGCAAGCACTGCCACTGTTCACATGCTGATTCCATGCCAGCCCTGTTGCACTTTTGAAACTAGTGCACTCAAGGAAATTGTATTCAGCAGGAATGTGTAACTTGCTGGCTTTCCTCCATGTGCATGGCCTGGTGACATAAGCAGGAAGGAAAATTGCCATCTTCTCCTGTCCCTCCCCATGACCATCAGTGGCCAATAGGAGGCAGGAGGGGCTAAGTGAAAAGAAAGGGTTTAACAAGCCCCACCCTTTCCCAATACATATATCCTGTTCAGCAGCTTCTAACTTCATACCAAACAGCGGAAGAAGAGCTGTTTATTTAAAGAATTGAAGCACTCTTCCCACTCCAGTCAAATAAGCCAAAAACCTAGGTGTTTTATTCGACAATACCTTGAGCTTTGATACTCAGGTCAGCCGCACTACTGGGCACCTGTCTTCTTATCATCAGATCCCTGAGAAAGATTTTTCTCTATATTCCAGTGCAACTGCGCCAATTATCACATTATTCACCTCGCAATTGGACTACTGAAACTGATACTCTTTGTATCTCAATATTAATGCGTCCTGTCTTAACAAACTTCAAGTTGCCCAGAATCCTGCTGCCCGACTTATTCTTAACATCCCAAGGCACCTTTTGGTCAGAGACGGGATTCGTTCACCCCACTGGCTTGTAATCAGAAAGAGGGTTATTTTTAAGGATCTTTGCATGGTTTTTCTAGTCCTGCGTCAGAAACGTTCCAAGCAACTTAACTCTCTTTTCCACTGGTACAACCCTAGTAAGTTTCTTAAATCCTTTTCCTAGATTACGAAAGGCCAGATGGGTGTTCATTCCAACTTGGTAGCTGCTGTCAAACTGGGGACTACCCCCTGCTCATATCTTGGAAGTTGACTCGCTTGCCATATTAAAAAACCTCTGAAAATACGGCTTTTTTCTTCCCATTTCCATTAGTCACTTGGGGCAATGTTTGATTGCTTTAAGGTGCTAGCACTTTGACACCTCATTCAGGGTATAGTGCACTTTCTAAATTCTTTTAATTTCATTTCACTTCTGTTGAAGAGCTGTTAGACCTGGCATCTTTTGGCGTGGTTTCCCTGTCTTTTTTGCTTTCTGACCTCCTGGTTTTGAGGGTGTGCTGGACTTTGTTTTTGCAGGTTTCGTGTCTCTGAGCACTTTCTCACTTCTGTTCAGTACTAAAGTGCAACTGCTTCTACTGTAAATTGTGTTATGTTCAGCAGTGCAAAATCTGAGCTTGTGGTTTTCGGTGCTCAGCACCGGAACTTAATTGCCAACACCGGTGCTTGTGACAACAGTTAATTATGAATTCTATAAACATTAACAATGGCTATTACCTGCTGCCCAAGCCATTCTTATAGCTTTGGGTGCCTGGAATTGTCTGAATTGGCACACTTATAGGAGTGTGACGGTTAGTAACTGTGTTTTTACTATCATTGTGAGCATAGCAGGGGTAATTTGTGGCAAAACGTGCAGTTGCCTCCTGACGAGATCCCTGGCACTTCTTGTTTTACAAATTAAGCACTGCTGTTCAGTATTAAAGTGCAATTGTTCCTGCTGTAAATTGTGTCAACGATTGGTTTTCCATGATTGGGATATTTGATTTACTGGTAAGTCCCTAGTACACTGTGTGTATCCAGGGCCTGTAAGTCAAATGCTACTAGTAGGCTTGCAGCACTGGTTGTTCCACCCACACAAGTAGCCTTTCAAAGGTGTCTCAGACCTCCACTGCAGTGCTAGCACGCAGTTTTCACTGCCATGTAGACCTGGCAAGTGCACCCACTTGCCAGACCCAAACCTTCCCTTGTCTTACATGTAAGACACCCCTCAGGAAGGCCCAAGGTATCCCCACGGGTAGGGTGCAGTGTATGTGCAAGGTAGGACATGCACTGGTATGTATGACATGTCCTGATAGTGAAATACTGCCAATTTCGTTTTCACTATTGAAAGGCTATCTATCCCATAGGCTAACATGGGAGTTACTTTGTAACATTTGATAAGCATACCTTTTCATTGGAACAAGACAGAGAAATTGAGTTTAGGCTTCCAGAACTCAAAATTTAAAAATACATATTTTAATGAAGATGATTTTTATGTTGTGTGTTTGAAAATGCCACTTTACAAACTTGGGCATTTTCTTGCTTGACCATCCTGTGTGCCTCTGCCATTTGTGTATTTACCTTCTAGGTTTGGAGTGATAGTAGCTAGGGATGTGCATTTACACTAGACAGACACAAGAGTGGGGGGGGGGCTGAGGGGTGTCCTGCCTTTCCTGGGTGACACATAGCCAGGATGAATAGACCTGGGTGCATTTAGAGTAGTGAGATGAGTTGTCACTTGCACCTAAATGGACTGTGGCTGCCTTCCACAAAGCTGTCTCCACCTCCTGGAGTGGAACTGGCCTGAGCCAGGCAGAACTGGTTTATGTATGCTAGTGGAACTTTGTACCAACTTCAAAGGTAAATGTGGCATAAATATAGGGGAGACCCCAGAATTTTTTTTACTCCTTTGGATCAATAAACCTGCCAAGAAGAAGTGTTGCTGTGAGGACAGACTACCACTTTGCTGTGTGCTTTGCTGTGTTGACCTGCAAGCTGCTGCTTCTGTCTTGGGAAGTGAAAGGACTGGACTGGACTTTCTGCATCTTATTTTTCTGAGTTTCTCCAAGAGTTTAAGGTACCGCTTGCCCCCTGTTCAAGAAGTCTCAGGAACAGCAGAGACTTCAAGTTCATCTGCTACCAGCACCAGGAACTGTGTGTTTTGCGCTGCAACAAAAGAAAAAGCAACCGCCTCCGTGACCTGAAGACACCGTGACCGAACAGAACTGTTGGATTTGTTTTTTCATTACGGCATGATAGCCCCGGTAAGAGCTATCGACTTCCTCAAACTGTTTTTAAAGTCTATTTTTGTTTATTGAGATTTCTGAGTAACTGTATGTTGGATCCTTATCGTTTTGATCTTGTTTTACACAGATAAAGATTGCCGATTTTCATGAAACTGGTGTGGCATCCTTTTGTGGTGTTTTCACTGTATTACTGTATGTTATGTGCAAATGCTTTATACACTGCCTCTGAGATAAGCCTGACTCCTCGTGCCAAGCTACCAATGGGGTGAGCAGGGGTTATTTTGGGACTGTAACTCCGTTATCCTGACTAGGAAGAAGGGTCCCTACTTGGATTGAGTAATAACCTGCCAATTAGAGACCCCCATTTCTAACAAGCTGCGTCTGCTTTTCATTTTTTTTGGTACCTCAGGGCCAGGGGGTTGCAAGGTCTGTGCTACTGGTCGCATACAGAAAGCCAGGGTTCGCAGTAGTGATCCCATTTGACGCCCATATTTGTAGGGTGGACAAGAGAGTGACTGTTTTAGCCTGACATTCAGATAATGGCCTGGCCTTTCAATCAATCAGGGGTTTGTAAAGTTCGGCTACTCACCCGTAAGTGCCTTTGCCACATAGACGTTTGTTGATGCTAAGTTTGCACACCGAAACAAGCCTTGACCGCTAGGGCATTGGATCCAAAATTGTTGTGGGACCATAAGCAAGCACTCAGTAATTTGCCTAGTGGTGTACTAGATGGTGGCATGTTATAGGAAATGCAGTTCTTCCTCAAAATTCCTTACCAACTCCTGTAAAACAAAAATTTCAAGTGCATTTTTCTTCACATAGAATTAAAAGTGAGCATCATGCTGTAAGCATCACTGCATATGGGTTGCCTGATGGGGTTCTTAGAGAAAGAATGTTGTATTACATTTTGAGTCCTTCAGAATTTATACAAATAACATGTTTTCTGAATTTCATTGGATGAGATTGTCACACTGAGTCCTTACGCAACATTCAAGCTGCTTCCTGCAGTCTCAGTATGGCTTAAATCCTGTTGTTTGTGGTGGGAATATCATCGCCTAGCACACTGAGAACGTATCTTGAATTAGTTAAAAGACTGACAAAGGTGGGAGTGGACCTCCAAATCCTCACTGAGGGCATCCAAAAAAGGAAGTGACACCAGCATGCAGAGGTGGTGATTGTAAGCGGCTCCGCTATGTTACTTCCTGGGCAATATGGGCAATATGGTGTCACTGTGGAACCACACAGCACGACATACCAGTTCAAGGGAACAATGCTAGAGGAATTTTCAGATCCAGTGTGATGCATGGGGATATTCTAAGAAAAATCTGCATTTAAAGGTAACCATAAGAAAAGGAGAATACAAGAAAGAAAGGAAAGAAAGATAAAAGAAACAAAAGAGAGACAGTAAGAAGAATAGGGAGGAAGTTACGAAGGAATCGAGTGAGAAAGAGAAGACAGAGGGAGAAGGGACGCAGGGGAAGAAAAGATGGAAGGTAAACAAGCACTGGCGTTGCCAATAGGTCTCGCAGTAGGAAAGTTGTAGCTATTACAATTGCAAATAACAATGCCTTTTATTTTTGTTTTCATTTTAAAAACATAAAGGGCTTTGTCATTTACAAAACCAATAGCTCCAACTTTCCTACTGCGAGACCTATTGGCAACGCCAGTGCTTGTTTTATTTATGTGTTGGTTTTGAAAATAGCAAAATTATTAGCTTTGTCAGTTACAATGTCAATAGTTTTAACTTTCGCAAATGTGACACCTATAGCATTTGTAATGCAATGTGTGTTGTATTTACGTGACTTAGATGTAATGATATTACAAATAACAATGGCTTTTAATGTTGTAAATAATGTGGTGGTGGATGCGGTGGTGGTGCATGTGGTGGTGGTGGATGTGGTGGTGGGTGTCATCGTGGATGTGGAGGTGATGGTGGATGTGGTGGTGGATGTGGTGGTGGATGTGGTGGATGTGGTGGTGGATGTGGTGGTGGTGGATGCGGTGGTGGTGGATGCGGTGGTGGTGGATGCGGTGGTGGTGGATGCGGTGGTGGTGGATGCGGTGGTGGTGGATGCGGTGGTGGTGGATGTAGTGGTGGTGGTGGATGTGGCGGTGGATGTGGCGGTGGATGTGGCGGTGGATGTGGCGGTGGAGGTGATGGTGGATGTGGTGGTGGTGGATGTGGTGGTGGTGGTGGATGCGGTGGAAGTGGTGGTGGATGTGGTGGATGTGGTGGTGGTGGATGCGGTGGATGTGGTGGTGGATGTGGTGGTGGTGGGTGTGGTGGTGGATGTGGTGGTGGATGCGGTGGTGGTGCATGTGGTGGATGTGGTGGTGGTGGATGTGGTGGTGGATGTGGCGGTGGATGTGGTGGTGGATGTGGCGGTGGATGTGGCGGTGGATGTCATGGTGGATGTGGAGGTGATGGTGGATGTGGTGGTGGATGTGGTTGTGGTTGTGGATGCGGTGGATGTGGTGGTGGTGGATGCGGTGGTGGTGGATGCGGTGGTGGTGGATGCGGTGGTGGTGGAAGTGGTGGTGGTGGATGTGGTGGATGTGGTGGTGGTGGATGTGGAGGTGATGGTGGATGTGGTGGTGGATGTGGTGGTGGTGGAAGTGGTGGTGGTGGATGTGGTGGATGTGGTGGTGGTGGATGTGGAGGTGATGGTGGATGTGGTGGTGGATGTGGTGGTGGATGTGGTGGTGGATGTGGTGGTGGATGCGGTGGTGGATGCGGTGGTGGTGGTGGATGGGGTGGTGGTGGTGGATGGGGTGGTGGTGGTGGATGGGGTAGTGGATGTAGTGGTGGTGGGTGTGGTGGATGCGGTGGTGTATGCGGTGGTGTATGCGGTGGTGGATGCGGTGGTGGTGGATGTGGTGGGGGTGGATGTGGTGGTGGTGGATGTGGTGGTGGTGGGTGTGGTGGATGTGGTGGTGGATGCGGTGGTGGTGCATGTGGTGGATGTGGTGGTGGATGTGGCGGTGGATGTCATGGTGGATGTGGAGGTGGATGTCATGGTGGATGCGGTGGTGGATGTGGTGGTGGATGCGGTGGATGTGGTGGTGGTGGATGCGGTGGTGGTGGATGCGGTGGTGGTAGATGTGGTGGTGGATGTGGTGGTGGATGTGACGGTGGATGTCATGGTGGATGTGGAGGTGATGGTGGATGTGGTGGTGATGGTGGATGCGGTGGATGTGGTGGTGGTGGATGCGGTGGATGTGGTGATGGTGGTGGTGGTGGATGTGGTGGTGGATGCGGTGGTGGTGCATGTGGGGGATGTGGTGGTGGTGGATGTGGTGGTGGATGTGGCGGTGGATGTCATGGTGGATGTGGAGGTGATGGTGGATGTGGTGGTGGATGTGGTGGTGGATGCGGTGGTGGTGGATGCAGTGGATGTGGTGGTGGTGGATGCGGTGGTGGAAGTGGTGGTGGATGTGTTGGATGTGGTGGTGGATGTGGTGGTGGATGTGGTGGATGTGGTGGTGGTGGATGTGGTGGTGGATGCGGTGGTGGATGCGGTGGTGGTAAGCTTTTTTAACGAGCTACGACCAGCGGACATTGTTCTAAAATTAGAATTGTTATCTTCCCGTGGGTCCATTTCTCATGCTGAGATATGGAACGCGTAGTTGACCAAAAACTCTGATTGAACCACTGAGGGCTCTGGAAAAAGGAAATGCGAGCTCTGTGCATTGCCATTTGTTGAGTTCAGCTGCAGTCAAGGTCCATTCGCAGCAGGGCGCAGGCAAGAGGGCGTTGCCTGGAAACCGGCGCGCGGCAGCGCTCTTCATCAGAGGACGGGTGCCCCCAATGTTCGGCATTGACGCTCGAGTCTGTAGTGGGTGTGAAGGAAGCGTGTTTGGATGTAATCCAAGTGGAGCAGAAACCACCAGGTAAGAATTTACAGTGTTTAAGGCAGTTCCTTGCACGTGTTTGCCTTGAGAAGTTTCGACTAACGGATGCTGCAGCCTGCAACCAATCCTTTCTCTTTGGGGTGTTCCTATTTCATACAGAGTAATATTCGTGTTTAAAAAAGATAGCGTTTCCGTTTAAATTATGTGTGCTCCTGCATTTATTTATACTCTACAGGGTCAACCCACATAGTAAGACACTGTTTATTGTCCTGTAAGACTCTGAAGCCCAGTCCGTAACATTTGCAGGACAATAGTGCATTTAGAAATAGCTCGAGGACAAAATATGTTCAGAAAAACGTGTTCGTGTAAAAGATACATAAACAATGCAGAAGCTGTTTTATTGTGCGAAATTGGTTTAGTGGCAGAGATAAGCGCTGTATTCAACCACAGTCACTCCCCTGTGCCAGATAACATGATATCATAGTTGTTTGTAGAGGCAGCTGAAATCAGAACATTTATGATAATGGTTACACTAGAAAATACATATTTTTTTTATTGCTGAGGGACAGTGAGGCTCACTGCGAGAAAGAAAGAAAGAAAGAAATGCGAACAATAACTAAGCGACGGAGAACACAAGAACGGTTTAGTGGCAGAGATAAGCGCTGTATTCAACCACAGTCACTCCCCTGTGCCAGATAACATGATATCATAGTTGTTTGTAGAGGCAGCTGAAATCAGAACATTTATGATAATGGTTACACTAGAAAATACATATTTTTTTTATTGCTGAGGGACAGTGAGGCTCACTGCGAGAAAGAAAGAAAGAAAGAAATGCGAACAATAACTAAGCGACGGAGAACACAAGAACAGAAACCAAACCAGCAGAAACACGAGAGACGGCCTGCGGCCGTCAAAGTGAAGTGGACACGGCGGGCAGGGGAGGGGGCGGAGCGGGGAGAGCGGCATGTGGGTGTTAAGAAGCCGGGCCTTTGAAGTGAAGCTAAGCTTCACTTCAAAAGGTGTCGGAGGAATGCGGATTAGGGAACAGACGGCGATTGCGGCTGTGCACGCGCTTTTAAGCTCAATACACATGCGCATTGAGCTTAAAAGTCACGGGCACTGCAAGGAATCGCCACGATTCCTTGCTTCGTAGTTAAAGTTTGTTTAAGCCGCAATAGGCTCGCAAGCTCGATGCGCATGCGCATCGACAGGCGAGACCTAAAAAGGAATCAATGACGGGGAGATAGAAGTGTAGTCAAGGAAGAGAACATGGAAATGGACAAAGGAATAAAAAATTGTAAACACAGGAGACGGGAAATAGAAATCAGAACAACCTAGAGAAGAAATGTGCTGTAGCAACAAAGAAGAGAAATAACAGAAAAAGAAGTAAAGTGGAGAAGAAAATGGAAGAAGGAACAAAGCAGAGAAGGATGAATGGAAGGAATGACCAAAGAAAAAAAGAAGAGAGAAAGGAAAGAAGTAACAAAGGACAGATGGACACAAGAAAGGAGAGAAAGAAGGATAGAACGAAATAAAGAGAGAAGTATGATAGCAAAGACAAAAAATAAAGAACAATACAAAAGAGAGAGGAAAAGATTGATGGATAGAAAGAAAGAGTGAAAGAAAGAAAATTAAGAGAAAGAGAATGAAGAAAAAAGTAAGAGAAAAAGAGAAAGCACGGACCAGAAGGAAAAGTAGAGCAAAAAAGAGCCAGAAAGAATAACAGAAAAGAACAAAAGAGACCAAGAACAAAACAAACAGTGAAAAAAAGAAAGAAAGTCAAGAGCAACTCTTCTCCAAATATTTGACTTCCATTGACTTTAAGGAAATAAGCCTCTGACTGAGACATCATCATGAATGCTATATTTTTTGCAGCGTGAATATTTTTAAACTGTGTTCTGTGATGTCAGGTTGTATTGTTTATTTAAGGCTTATTATCAGCAACGTGTTTTATTGAGGGCAGGCTGAATATTGCTCTTGCAGTCACCTCTCCCGGCCTCACAGTTGTGTATATCCCTAAATTCGAGTGAAAGGCAGTGAGCTACTGGTAGCTTGTGATCGACTTGTTGGAGAGTTCTGATGTAGTGTCTGCGGTGAAAGGAAGTTTATATTTTGCTACCCCAAAAACTTGTTGTGTTCCTGCTTTCCATACTATCTGGTAGCAGCCATCAGGCACTCAACTATACCCCTTCCTTTATAATCTAGACAAAGGAAAGAGCAATATCTGTAACAGCACAATTATTTGCCATAATGCTAACAAACTATGGTGTGGACTTGCCCATTATAGAAATGTGCAAAGTTGCTAGAGTTTTGAAGGTAGTAGCCAATTCTACTGCAAGTTCTCTTGAAACTATATTTATCCACTGGGTTTCTCAGAGAACTGCTGTCAACTTCATCTTGGTTGCTAAAGGTGCATGGGCGGCTCTTCCAATTATTTATTTATTTATTTATTTATTTATTTTAACATATTTATAGAGCGCGCAGCTACTCAGCTGAGTGTCCCGGCGCTAGCGGACAGAACGATTAAGAAGAGGCGTGGGTGCGGGGGAAGAGTCCGAGCTACTGTTGGAATTATGGCGGAGGAGCGTTGCCCCACTGAATAATAAAATTATAAAAATTTTGAAATCATTTTATTTTTGTTACTGCCAGTCGAGGTTAGGACGGTGTCATCCTCACGACCGTCACATCACAGTAGGGAAGAGTGTTGGGCACTTGTAAGTGTGCATGTTAATTTGGCCGTCCGTCTTAGGCCGGCCAAACGGACATGCGCACTTATGTTTCTCCAACTCAACTGTGTTGCACAGCCGGTTTGGAGAAAGCCATAGGCTCCCAGGGCCCGAGCGAGCGAGCGTTAAGTCAGCCCGCTCAGGCCTATCACAGCACTGCCCTCATGCTGGTAAATAGTATTACCAGAATGAGAGCAGCACCGTGATTGCCCCCTGGGAGCCTGTGCAGCGTGACCAGCATTGGGAGCGGAGCACCGAGGCGGTGGCAATAGAGTCGCGTAAGTGTTTTTATTTATTATTTTCCCCGCACCCCCTCCCCCTCACATTGCCCTACCACCCCAAAATTAAAGCAGCTGCCACTGGTGTCACTTGTTCCACAGTGAGGCCGCGTGTGTTGCATCCACTCATCAATTCTCTAGAAATCCACAAGCAGATAATCAATATATAAATTAGTTTTAAACACTTGCATACTATTGATGATGGATTTGGTGGGACATCTAGTCTGGATTACTGAGTGAATATAAAGACTGGGGTATGAAGATATGGTTGTCTTTCTCCTCATATATGTATTTGTCCAGGTTTGCATTTCCTCAATAAAGAGTTTTACTAGTGGCAAGAGAACCTCCCCTACTCACTTATTAACCCTCCTTAAAAATGAATTTGATGAACACAGGTTGCAGACAAGAAGATGTAAAGGGCAGGAAGAGCCACTACTTTCAAAGTCCTGGACCTCATCAGATGGATTCCTTGAGCTATCGCTGAAGAGCTCATTCCAACCCCAAAGTGACCAGAAGAACTGCTTTGGGACGCCCCTTACTTATCCAGTTCTGGCAGACAATAACTATTCCTTATTTGAGTGCACTGGATTGAATGTTTGAGAGAAAGGGATTGGAGGACTCTGCAGAGGAGGCATGTTTTATCTAGCACATTTCAGTCCTTGAGACAATGTTGGTTGAGAGAACTAACATTTGATAGGGATTAAAGAAGAGATAAGGGAAGAATTAAGGCCCAATCCATGCCTGTGTCTATCACAGAGTATGAGGACTGAGTTTCAAAAAGAAAGAGAAGAGGCTATCATGAGGGGCAGGGTTTTGCACTTTTCTAAAATGTCTGTAGTTCGTGAGCCAAAACCATCTACTGCTTTACAGTTTTCCCACGAAAAACGGATGCAGATAAGTGGTACAACAAGGTCCTTAACATAAGAACACACCAGTCGTTGTCCCAGTCTGCTACGTTTACAGTGTTGTGAATTTATTTCTATAAAATATGTCCCTGAGTGCTTTCATTCATTAACGATAATGGCGCTGTACATAAGTGCAAATAGAGAGCACACCCAAATAACAAAGACGACCACAGATGGTGGATGGTACACATTATATGTGCCCTTCATAAAATGTTGTGTGATGAATGCTTTTGGTTTAATAGCATCTCCAACGTTTCTAGATATTTTTGGTCTCCCTAGATTCCAGAAACAATCACTCTATAAATTGGGAAGCTTGTTTCATGTTGCTCTGTTGCCATTTCCTTCATTCTAGTTGTTTTTTCATTTGAAAAGTAATATTCTCCAATGGAAGAACAAGTAGCGAACCGTAAACAAGCACCGGCAAAATTGCTAATTTATCCACCTGTTGCCTGAAAAACAACAAGAGTTTGCTGAGGCCATTATTAAACCAACAGCATTTTTCCTACCACTTTATTGAGACGTGGACTGTGCTATAACTCTGGAATCATGACGTGCAGTACCCAGTGCCTTAATGTGTTCTGTTGGAACCAGTGACAGGGAAACCATAAGGCAATACCTTGACTAAACCTTCAAAATTATTTGATTGCACCTTCAACATCGCCCATGGGTGCTCCCATGTTCTTTGTACCCAAGAAGACTCCAGAGCTACGCCCAATGCCTGACTCTTGCTTGGAGTCAGCATCAGCACTTGTTTGTTGACACCAAAATTCTTCAGTTCATCTAACTGGCGGGGGCGTAGCCATCAACCAAACACTGCTCCGCACATACTGCCGCTTCATCCCTGCCCAATCAGTCATGCATTGCTGCATCCAGTGACATGCTAGACAATATGAGACTCAAGATAAGTATACATGTTATTGTTTGATTTGATGGCTTGAATCGAAACTGATGAGTCTCGTCGGAGCCACATCCCTGGTTCATTAGTTAAAAATCACCAATTTTAGAGCACACCAGCCATGGACCATGCACAGTATGGCATTTACACGACACCATCACATGCACAAGTATTTATCTGCCTGTTATTCTAGCTTGGCTGAGGCACTGGCCCTCCAATAAACTGGTTGCACACCATTACCGATAAAGACTCTTAGTACCCTGCCCTGCCTGTGCCTCAGGTCGACCTTACTGGGTCCAAAATGCATTGCTGGTGCTGACAGATTCTGAATTGAAGCACAGTTCCACTTTCTTTAACATTTAAGATGCACTGCACAAAAATGGCTGTGGCCTCTGGGTAGTTGAGCAGTTGCATTGCTATATGAACTTGTTGGATTTGTCGAGCACTGTTGTCAATCGCATATGATTTTGAGATTTGCAGCTGCAACTGGGTGTGCGCCAGGCAATGAAGTCCAAGATACTCATGTTGTAATGAAAAAGTCTTTATTTCAAGTCAGTATTTCCTATACGACAGTAGAACTTTAAGCTCAGCCAACGTGTTTTGTTTTCTCTTGGAGAACTTCGTCAGGGTTTAAGTAATGCGAGGCGAAATGTCAAAGTAATCATGAAAAAGGTAGTCCATGTCAAACTAGTCCATCTGTGACATCCAGACGGACTCGTTTGACATACGACGAGGATCTTCTCTTCCGGGCTTGACTTAGCCCTGGAAATTCCCGTTTGCGTTCAGCGCAATACACTGGAGCATCTCACTTGGACTACCTTTTTTATGATTACTTTGACATTTTGCCTCGCTTTATTTAAGCCTTGATGAAGTTCTCCAAGAGAGAACGAAACACGTTGGCTGAGCTGAATGTTCTATTACCGTATAGGAAATACTGATTTGAAATAAATAATTTTTTTTATTACAACAAGAGTATCTTGAACTTCATTGCCTGGTGCCAACCCACTTGCAGCTGCATTTTCAGGATCTGGGACATAGAGACATCACGTAACGGCTGGTGACAGGGTTTCTTTGCGCAGAACTTTTTTGAATTAAGGAAACTTGCGTGAGGTGCAGAAACAATAGTGCGCCGTTGACGCTTTGTTTTTCTGTATTATGATTTTTAGATTTGTATACATTTTGTCCAAGCTTTCCTTTTGAAGCTGATTCTCAGAATATTCTTGGAAGGGGTAGACTGGAAAAATGAGGTGAATAAAGATGCTATGCACATTTCATAAATAATAGGTGATGTGACATTGCTTACGTTTAACTTCTTTTAATACATATAGCTGTTTGGACATTTTTTGGTGGAAAAGTGTGCTGAAAACTCCACTGCTTGCCATCATTCATTTTTTCAAGGAAGCCTTGGGGGGAGGGGGCAGGGCAGGGTTTGAGCTTCAATAACCTCTGTATATAACCTTTGTAAACATGTGATATATGTCTTGAATCATTAGAGAAAGAACTGTTGATTGGATTGGGGGTTACATTAATCTGCAGATAGGAAAGATTTGTCATAGCTTTTATAATACCTACAGACTACTGACAAATATGCAAGATACAGATGCGATATCACACGGGTCATAAAAAAGGGAAATCTTAAGAATGGCTTCCTGAGGGGCAATAGTGGGGACATTTTGCTTGAAGTCTTAGAAAAGGCTTTCAACCAGGGCTCCAATTTCAGAACAACTTGATTGAAAAAGAAACTGTATCTAGGACACCGATGCTTTAGACTGCGCAGTGGGGGTGATATTGTTGCACAGCAAGAGGATGCACTAGGAAGATGACTGTAGCCATCTTGTCTTCGATTTTATTCGAACAATAACACCTTCTGAGCAGGAATTTGAACAGAGATGCATTGTGATTGAACTAAAGATGCTGGCTGTAAAAGAAGCTTGTTAAGAAAGGCAACATCTGCTTTTAGGATCCTAAGAGCAATTTGAAGCCCTCAAATCTTCAAGTCCCTTTCTCTGTTCAGTCGAGAAACAGCACTAAGAGAGGTGGCTTACTGCTTTTCCCAGTGTGATTTCATCATGTAACACACATTTCTGGAACACAAAATATTCCGGATGATGCATCATCCGGCTATTGACCCCAAAAACAAAGTGCAGAACCACAAAATATAATGCATTCTGTCCGCATAGTTGGTCTTGCTATATGTTTGTTTTTAGAAAATGTCACAAAACAGCATAAGGACTTAACACAAATTGATCTAGAAACTCTCTAAGGACTTCATTAGTAAGAAAAGAGGATTTGTACTCCTTAGAATAAGCCTTATTTGTTTCAACCAGTGGATTACAGTAGGAGGTACATGCTATGTGTCATAATTTGGCAGCAGCTGCTCACTGAGGAGTTGTAATAATCCCTTGATTTAGTTCTAAGCTCCTTTTTGGGGACAACAGTAAGGCAGTCTATGGAAGACTATGTTAGATCTGCTGGATATTGGTTCAGTGCAAACACAGGCATCGGAAATTACTCAGGGCTCAAACTAGGGTGTTGTGGTCAGCCTCTATTGTTTGCCGACTTTCATTGTTTAATTCCTATAGTTCCTGTAAATGCTGAATTTAGGGAGCAGCTACAAGAACAAAGGCTTGTCAGTGTATGCTCAAATGGAGAGATGGGGTCCAACAGGTTGAGCAGTGGTGTGGGTATCTGATGTGAGCGATTTCATGGCTGCCATGGTGTGCAGCATGGTACTGGTGGAAGCCGAAAAGGTATGATGAACTGTGCTTCTGGCATCAAGAGCGTTGCATGGAGTGTGGCTGCCATGCTCATTTAGCCATGTGTGAGTAAAAAAATGTAAATCCAGTACTTGTATAGCGCACAAATCACCCCGAAGGGGTATCTCAGAGCTGGGGGCCGTTGGGAAGATTAAGCAAGCTCTTGCCCAGCGTTGCATGGTGCTGGGCAGACCCCTGCCACTGGAGCCAGGGATCGAACCGTGATCCCTAGCGTCCAGCATCAGTCGCCCTGGCCGTGGCGCCACACCTCTCCCTGAGTGAACCATTGAATGGATGCAGGACCAGGGACCTCCACTTAATTGGCTGTCTTTCCGGTACAAATATCCTATTTCTGGGCTTAACTATCAGCTGCAGCACTTGAAACCTGGCAGCTCTTCACCCAGGCACCAGCAACTTTGTGCTATAGCTCGAATTCCCTTTCATTCGTCGCCAAGGTCACACCCCTCCTCCAGCTTTGTTCCAGCTCTCTTGTTCTGTCCCTAAGTTTCGTTTCCTGGTTTCTTATAACTCAGTTCCTTATTTGTTCTTCAACTCCAGCCTTTGAACCACCAGCTAGTTTCAGCCTCTACTTGCCAACAAGGTGGTGATTGTAATGTACATTGTTTTTTTGTGCAGCTGTGGTTATTGATGTTACATGTTGCGCTGACTAATCTTTTTGCAGATCCTGGTTCTTGGGAGGGACTCCTCTACAGTAGCGGCTCCTCGAGGGAGCGCTGCGGGGCGGTAAGGCGGGGCGGGTGAGGGGCAGGGTATGGGGTAGTAAACTCCAGAATTGGGCAGATCGGAGTTGAGTAAAAAAAAAAAAAAAGAATTACATTGAGCACGCTGCAACGTCAAATCGGCGATGCAGCGCACAATGTAATTTGCTTTATTTCTTTACTCAACTCCATTAGGCCAAATTCCGGAGTTTACTACCCCCCACCCCGCCCCTTGCCCACCCCGCCGCACCGCCCGCAGCACTCCATCGAGGAGCCGCTACTGCTACTCTGTGCTCCCCAGTGTCTCTCAATCTCTTCTCTTTCACTTTTCTCATGATTCCCTGGGACCCTTCATGTTTAGGGAATTAGTTCTTCTTGGTTTCCTAACAGTTTTGGTTGTTTTAGGAAGTTTTATGTTATCCTGTCTTCCTACTACTAAGCAGCTACCCGACATAAGTACAGATAACAGGTTGTAGGACTTGACCCTCACTGCAGAGTCACCCCTTAAAAATTTTGGGCCAGCTGAACAACGTGATTTTGCATGCGCAAAAGGGTTTGTGAACTAATTTACGCATGCAAATTCACTGTTTGGAAGGGGTTCCCAGGCAACCCCTTCCACTTTGTCACTGTCTCTAAAAATATTTTTTAAGGACAGGGAGTAGTCCCAGGGACCACTGCTTGCCCTTAAAAAATGAAACAAAAACGGTTCATTTTGTTTTTTCAAATGCACCCGTTTCCTTTAAGGAAAACGGGCTGCATGAAAAAAAAGCTGTTTTATTAAAAAGCACTCTCAGACAAGGTAGTCTGCTGAGCCCAGCAGGACACCATCCCTGGGAGGGCTGGCATTCCCAATGGGCTAGCCAATTGCGAAAGACTCATTAATGTCATGAGCCTTACAATTTGCGACCCCATTGGGAATCGCAAAACAGTGTAATAACACTGTTGTACATTTCATTTAGTGCCTCACAATTTGCGACTCACAATGAGTCGCAAATTGCGAGGCGCTAAATGTAAGGGTTGTACACCTGGCCCCTTGCCTTTAATCCTCCTGTTTTTGCTGACTTTCATTTCTCTGGCCTTAGGACTCTGCACGCTAACCAGTACTAAAGTGCATGTGCTCTCTCCTGTAAACATTGTAAAACTGGCTTACATCCAAGTGGCACATTTAATATACTTATAAGTCCCTAGTAATGTGCTACTACATGTACCCAGGGCCTATAAATTAAATGCTAATAGTGGGCCTACAGCACTGATTGTGTCACCCGCTTAGGTAACCATGGAACACGTCTCCGCTCTGCCATTACAGCCTGCATGCAGTTTTTAACTGCAGATTCGACTTGGCAAAATAAACCTCTCTAACTATTTCGCTCTTGCTGAGATTCTGATTTCAACACTTTATCACACTCTTCTTATCTTTTCTTATATATTCATCAAAATTCTATAAGACACTGTGTGTATCAAATTCTGCCACCGGTTACATTAAAAAAGTCATCACACAGGTCTCGCAGGTCGAGCCTGTTCTCCATACTATAGCATGCAAATAATTTAAAACTTAAAAATGTATTGAATGAATTACTATGTGGATGCTCTATAAGGATTGTAACAAACTCTGAATATAATATGTTCTTATTTCAGAAACTAAAGAACCCCCTGCTTTTAATATTGAGTGTCTATAATTGTTTGTTGTTTAGTTTTTTCTTGTGGCCCTGAGGAAGGTGAACCAAATGTTATTAATCACCGAAACGTACGTAGGCCGTACGCATCTGAGACCCCCACACATAGAGTCATAATATAAAAAAGAAAAAGAAGAAAAAGAAACATAGAGAATGGAGAATGTACAAACAAAAAAAGTGAACGATTTTGAATATTTGACTTTGTAAAATCTTTAGGGGTTTCTCAGCAGTTTTGTTGTATGTTTATTAATTTATGTCTCTAATGTTAGTTTAGTTTGATTATGGGTTGGGAAATGAGTGAAGTAGTATGTATGACGGAATGAATGGTATGAACTTATGGTGACTTTACGGGGTTCTTTGCATAAAGAGTTTCCTTTTAAAACATATGTCACACAGATTGATTCATATAAAGTGTTGATAAAATCTTTCTATATGAAGAAATTAATGTATACTAAATATGACAAAA
Source organism: Lissotriton helveticus (assembly GCF_964261635.1). Classification (NCBI taxonomy): domain Eukaryota; kingdom Metazoa; phylum Chordata; class Amphibia; order Caudata; family Salamandridae; genus Lissotriton; species Lissotriton helveticus. Next base: position 127,139,505 of record NC_136070.1, on the reverse strand, counting down.
AAAAGAAAAAATGGAAAAGTAAAAAAATAACATGCTTAAATAAAATAAAAGTCTTTTCCTACACATTGCATCCTCTGTGAAATATGTTATGATCTAATCACTAGATGAAATCATACGGGTCAGACTAGAGGTTATTTTGTATTTTTGCTCGACCTTCTACTTATAGAATCACTCAGAAGTCATCCGGTGTTGTTACAATCTCCGAGGAGAGACACACGCACACTTTTCAATTTCCTAAACTCCTTCTCATCAATAGGACATGATCTCTAGCATTAGGATTAGGTATGACACGCAATTCATTTTAATGTTTCCAACTAAGATTATCAGACCCATGTTCAACCACAAACACATTTCCAATAATGGATGTAATCAATCAATCAATCAATCAGAGAATTTGTAGAGCACGCTACTTACCCGTGAGGGTCTCAAGGCGCTGGGGGGGGAATGCTGCTACTGCTCGAAGAGCCAGGTCTTGAGAAGCCTTCTAAAGGTGAGCAGGTCTTGGGTCTGCTGTAGATGGGTGGGGAGGGTGTTCCAGGTCTTGGCGGCGAGGAAGGAGAAGGATCTGCCGCCGGAGGTTGTTAGTTGGATCCATGGGACGGTGGCAAGGACGAGGCTGGCGGAGCAGAGCTGGCGGGCGGGGGTGTAGAAGTTGAGTCTGTCATTCAGGTAGGCTGGTCCGGTGTTGTGGAGTGCTTTGTGTGCGTGGGTGAGGAGTTTGAAGGTGATCCTCTTGTTGATGGGGAGCCAGTGCAGGTCTCTTAGGTGGGAGGTGATGTGGCTGCGTCGGGGGATGTTGAGGATCAGTCAGGCTGAGGCATTCTGGATGTGTTGTAATCGTCACAGATGTTTGGCCGGGGTTCCTGCGTAGAGTGCGTTGCAGTAGTCCAGCCTGCTGCTGACGAGGGCTTGGGTCACGGTTCTTCTTGTTTCGGTCGGGATCGATTTGTAGATCCTGCAGACCATGCGGAGGGTGTTGTAGCAGGAGAATGAGATGGCGTTGACCTGCTTCGACATGGAGAGGGAGGAGTCGAGGATGAATCCCAGGTTGCGTGCGTGGTCCGTGGGCGCAGGGGCTGCCCCCAGTGAGGTCGGTCACCAGGAGTCGTCCCATGCAGAGGGGGTGGGACCTAGGATGAGGACCTCCGTTTTGTCCGAGTTCAGTTTCGTACGGCTGCTCCTCAGCCATTCGGCAACTGCCTTCATTCCCTCGTGGAGGTGGGTTTTGGTGGTGTGTGGGTCCTTGGTGAGGGAGAGGATGAGCTGGGTGTCGTCGGCGTAGGAGATAATGTTCAGTTTGTGCTGGCGGGCCACTTGTGCGAGGAGGGCCATGTAGACATTGAACAGGGTCGGGCTGAGGGATGAGCCCTTGGGTACGCCGCAGATGATGTCGGTGGATTCGGATCGGAAGGGCGGGAGGCGGACTCTCTGTGTTCTGCAGGAGAGGAAGGACGTGGTCCAGTCCAGGGCCTTCTTCTGGATTCCAGCTTCTTGGAGGCGTGTTCTTAGTGTATGTTGGCAGACCGTGTCGAAAGCGGCTGACAGGTCCAGGAGGATGAGGGCTGAGGTTTCGCCGTTTTCTAGCTGGCACCTGATGTCGTCTGAGGCGGCGACATGGGCTGTCTCGGTGCTGTGGTTGAGTCTGAATCCGGACTGGGATGGGTCTAGGATGTTGTTGTCCTCGAGGTGGCGGGTCAGCTGCATGTGGGCGATTTTCTCGGTGACCTTCGCCGGGAAGGGGAACAGGGAGATGGGCCGGAAGTTCTTGAGGTCTTTGGGGTCTGCCTTGGGCTTCTTGAGGAGGGCGTTGATTTCGGTATGCTTCCAGCTTTCCGGGAATGTCGCTTAGTCGAAGGAGATGTTGATGATCTTTCGAGGCTGGGGTGCGATGGTTGCATCGGCTTTGTTGAAAACGTGGTGTGGGCAGGGGTCTGATGGAGATCCTGAGTGGATGGAGTTCATGACCTTGCAAGTCTCTTCGTCGTTGACATGGGACCAGGAAGTCAGTTGATTGGTGCAGGTGGCGTTCGGGGCGTGGTCTGTTGCGGTCGGGGCGGGTGAGGAGTTGAAGCTATTGTGAATGTCGGCGATCTTGCGATGGCCAGTGAGTCACACAGTTCTTGCGAGAGCTGGATGTCGTTGGTGTTGGCGCAGGTGTTGGAGAGTTCCTTCACTATGTTGAAAAGTTCTTTGCTGTTGTGTGCGTTGTTTTCCAGTTGGGTTTTGAAGCATGATCTCTTGGCTGTTCTGATGAGGTGGTGATGTCTGCGGATGGCGTCCCTGTGGGCTGCGTGGCTGTCTGGTGTGCGGTCGGGAGCCATTTCTTCTCCAGCTTCCGGCATGTTCGTTTGGAGATCAGGAGATCTTCAGTGAACCAGGCGGCTTTCTTGCTAGGGTGGTTGGTGGAGGGTTTCTTGATCGGGGCGAGGGTGTTGGCGCAGTCGTTGATCCACTGTCTGATGTTGCGGGCGGCGGTGTCTGTGTCGGAGGGGTCGGTGGGCGGGTTCTGGGCGAGGGTGGAGGTCAGCTGGTCTTCGGAGACTTTGCTCCAGCAGCGGCGGGGCAGCTGTTGGGTGCGGTGGTGTGTGGTTGGTTTCTTGAAGGTGAAGTGGATGCATCTGTGGTCGGTCCAGTGGAGTTTGGTGGTGTGGTTGAAGGCGACGTGGGTACTTGCGGAGAAGACGGGGTCGAGCGCGTGGCCGGCGGCGTGGGTGGGTTCAGTGACGAGTTGTCGGAGGCCAGGTTGGGGAGGTTGTCGATCAGGGCGCTGGAGTTGGCATTGTTGTTGTTCTCGAGGTGGAAGTTCAGGTCCCCGAGGAGGATGTAGTCCGTGGAGGTGAGTGCGTGGGTGCTGGCGAGGTCAGCAACGGAGTCACTGAAGAGGGTCCGGGATCCGGGGGTCTGTAGATGAGTGTTCCTCTGAGGGTGGTGTTGGGGTCGGTGTGGATCCGGAAGTGCAGGTGTTCGGCGGAGTTGAGTGAGTCGTCTGCGAGGGTGTGGACCTGGATGGTGGACTTGTGGATGATGGCTATTCCTCCTCCCATCCTGTTGGTGCGGTCTCTGTGGGAGATCTTGTAGCCATCCAGGATGGCTGTGGCGATGTCGGGAGCCGAGGAGTCGTTCCACCAAGTCTCGGTCAGGAAGGCAACATCTGGGGCAGAGGTGTCGAGCAGGTCCCAGAGCTCGAAGAATGTTTGTGTGCAGAGCGGGTGTTGAGGAGTATGCAGCGGAGGTGGTTGGGTCCGGTCATTGGAGGTTTGGTGGTTCTGTCGCATGTGAAGTTGCAGGTTTAGCAGGCGAAGGGTCTGTGGGTGCGTTTCTGGGCAGCCTGGAAGCAGCGGTGGTCTCGGCCGGTGTTGAGTGCGAGAAGGGTGCTGGCGTCATATCGCCGTCTGGCGGTGTGGAGTACGCCGTGTCCAGGGGTTCTGGCACTGGACACGGTCCAGGCGCGGACGGGCGTAGACGGGCTTGCCGTTGGCTCGCCTTCGGTACGCCAGCAGCGCGCCTGCTGCGGCGTCCTCTGCGCGTACCGGAAGCGGCCAGCATTTAAGTCGGGGAGGGTAGGAGGAGTAGCTGGGAGGCGGGAGCGGGCAGGGGGTCAGAGAACGGTCAACAACAAAAGCAAGCAATACAAATAGCAGTAGGCAGGAGCGGGGGAGCGCTAAAAAAAAAGAAAATAAGTCACAAAAAACACAGACTGGTCAGGGATCCTGAACACCGGAAGATCGAGCTCACACAGGCGGCAGCAGCGGTGAGAGACCGCAGCAGATGGCGCTGTTCGGCGGTAGGGGAGTGACTCGGCCCTCGAGAGGGTCAGGGGTCAGAGAACGGTCAACAACAAGAGCAAGCAATACAAACAGCAGTAGGCAGGAGCGGGGTAGCGCTAAAAAAAAAAGAAAATAAGTCACAAAAACACAGACTGGTCAGGGATCCTGAACACCGGAAGATCGAGCTCACACAGGTGGCAGCAGCGGTGAGAGACCGCAGCAGATGGCGCTGTTCGGCGGTAGGGGAGTGACTCGGCCCTCGAGAGGGTCAGGGGTCACCCCTACTATCGGGCAGCGGCCGGCATTTAAGTGGGGGAGGGAGGGAGGAGCAGCTGGGAGGCGGGAGCGGGGCGGCGAAGGGGCGTGGCCGCGGGTAAGCGGCAGGAACAACGGGTCACAAAAGGCAAAGAAGGGGGGTGGGGGGGAGCGGGGGGTGTCAGAGAACGGTCAACAACAAGAGCAAACAACACAAATAGCAGTAGGCAGGAGAGGGGGAGCGTAAAAAAAAAAATAAGTCACAAAAAACACAGACTCGTCAGGGATCCTGAACACCGGAGTGTCGAACTCACACAGGCAGCGGCAGCGGGGAGAGACCGCAGCAGGTGGCGCTGTTCGGCGGTAGGGGAGTGATTCGGCCCTTGAGAGGGTCAGGGATCACCTTTTCAGATTTAACTTTTCAGTGGGTGTACAGGATCCTTGTTGTGCACCCCTGTGTTGATATCTGGACCTTCCAGGATGCACACAGCTTTATTGAGAAAACCATCATAGACTTTCTTGTCAATAAGGTTAGATAGTGAACATGAATCTGCGTATACTTTCACTACATGGTCATCTAAAAAACTGTCACAGGCGAGTACAATTGTTCAGTACCATCTGTAACCTGAAAAACACATTTAACTTCCTCAACTAGTTCTTCAACTACACACTTGCTTATTGCTTTGCTCTTTGCATCACACATGTAAATTTCTCATATTTCCACAGTTGCTACATATCGAGGATTTAGCATGACAATAATCACAGTTTAACAAACGTCCACAATTTCCTCATCAGGAGCATTGCACAATAGGACTGTCTACCCAGCACGAGAGTGTCTCTAGATATAGTGGGTACATCTGTTTTCTTGCAGTCTTTCCTTTCACAAACTGATTGATCATTGTTTGCTTTCATTTCCTTTATACAACTGGCCTGTTTGTATGTATGCCTTTAGCAATATGATTGTGGTTCTTTGCAAGTAATGTTACTTTTTTTTTTTAATTCAAGGCAATTTTAGTAGTATCTGATCACAGATATGTGAATCACAGAGATGTCCAAATGTGCAGGTGTTAGAGAGACCCCTGAGAAGAATCACATCACTAGCAATGTTCTCATTTCTCCTTAGATGCAGGGGCCTCTAGCTTTGGGATGTGATTGTGGAAAACATCACTTTGCTCACCTCTCCCATCCTCATTAATAAGACCATGCACATTGTCATCAACCTTCCTTCCCTTAATACCTAAATTGTGAAGCAACATGTATTGATTCTGTAAAGGTGACATTTTTTCAGCTCCAATAGCAGTTACATAAGGTTCAAATAGTTTTGTGCACTGTTTCCAAGGTAATACGGGTTCACTGCATTCCTTTGAAAACTGAGGTGGCTCCAACAAACTGACAGTAGCCAGAACGTGCAAAAGGTGAAGCACAACAGGTATTCCAACAGGTAGTTCTTTAAAATTGTTTCATTCACTAAATCAAGAAGAAGGGTTATGACTAATAATCATCAAAAATAGATTTAGCTAATATGTATTAATACGGATTATGAGTTGTGGGATATTGGGATGGAAAAGTCCCCTGGATGGTAATGAACGTACACCCCTGCCCTGAGTGCCCAGCTGCACTGATGTCTGGATACCTAGCGCTGATTTTTGTTGTCATAGTCAAAAACGGATCATGTGTGTGCACCATGACATAGACCTGTCTCTCGGATTGTGGTCTTGTTGGACCGGGTGTGGCACCCAAAGCACTACACTCATAGTGGTGGAAGGTTACTTCCTTCACCAGGAGCTAAGCAGAATGAGCACGGTGCTGGTAGCATATTGTGTAGTGATCAGTAGTAGTGAACATATACTCTTTAACCTGTGTCACTGGAGTGAGGGCTACAGGCTCACTAATTTTTAAAGTTCTGCTGCTGTGTGCTTAACTCTCCATTGGCCTATGCTGGGTTGTGTGAAGTGCTGCACAGAAGTGGTGTATCTGCACTGGGTGTATGTGTGCCTGAGAAGGGTATTATACAGGAATAATGCAGTACTGAGCAGTGCATGCATGGTGATTGCATGTGCTGGATGTATGTCTGCCTATGAGTGGTGCAATACATGAAGGATATAGTGCTGTGCAAGGCGTGAATTGTGAATGCATGTGCTGGATGTATGTGTGGCTAGAAGCGGTACAGTACATGGAGGATACAGTACTGTGCATTGTGTGCATGCTGTATACATGCAGTGGGTGTATGTGTGGCTGTGGATGGTACAATACATAGTTCCATTTTGGGACACTCAGGTCTGCATGGGGAAACATGGAGAGGAGGAAGAGAAAGCCCCCCAGACAAATTAGTGTGTTGCTGCATTTGTGTAGCTGGATGGGACTAACACGGGAGAGGGGAGAGGGCCAGGCTTCCCCTGTACACTTCAAAGGGTTTGATTCAGTGGGAAGTCATGGATGGAGCCTGGTCATAGCTCAGGAAGGAAATGTAGCTGATAACAGAATCATAAAGAGTAGAACTCAGAACGTGGGCAAACTTTTGATGTACATAGCATTGTGACTGAAATCCAGGTGTGAACTCTAGTCACTCCCATGGCCTGTGCTGTGGGACTATCAGCTTTGGAGTTGCCCCTGCTGTGTGACATACTGCTTTTCAAGAGCGAGACAGAGCAGAGGAGTGGACACTTTAAAAGAAGGAAACCCCAGACACACAAAACGTAAAAGACTCAGACCCTGAGCCTGCACAAATTGTCATCTCCTATGCAGCCAGACGGGCTGCACGAGGAGGGGAAGCTCTGCAAGACTTCTGCCTATTCAAGTAAAAACAAGAGGGCCTCTGAGACTGAGAATTTAGAGGCTTATCAGTGGATAAGCAAAACATAAAAAGTAAACTAAGCCTGTCTACTATAATAAACAAGATGGGAATGCCTCAACAACCAAATATAAAGAACGCTAAAAAAGTCGCAGAAGAGCCTAGTACAAGGAAAAACAAATAATGAAATATAGAAACACAGACATAATTTAATTAGCGGAAAACATTTTGGTTACATATACATAATGAAATCTCAGGTTTTAAAAAACTTAAGTAATTTCAATACTTATCACCAGTAAGTGTCAAAGGAAATGCATACATAATTAAATGCAGCATAACTACTCACTCTGGAAGAGCCCACTCACACCCAACATGCTGTCACATTTTCAACCAAACACATGCATTGCATTCATCCCACAAATGAATCCCATACTATCACATACATATACCACAAATTAATATCAGAGCACCTTTAGAAATCACAAGGACTGGTATCAAATACTGCATTCTAGGTGAAACTCGCACACATAAGAGATCTCAAGGTACTAATTAACACTCAATGAGAAATACAAAGACGGTTATGCACTTCCTGGGATGTGCTGGAAAAAAGCAATACCTTTACAGATATAAACAATAATAATGTGGTAGTTCCATCCAATGTAGCCATTCAAAGTCCATAATCCTCGTGATCAATCCTAAGCGTCGACGCGCGTTTTGGTGAAGAACTACAGAAATGGTCACAGCTTCTTCAGGGCACAGAAAAGATAAAATCCAAACAGGGTAGCGAGCAGGGAGAAAAGGGGTGGGGAAAATCCAAAGGGAGCAAGATGGTCAAGGGCAAACCCAAATATAGATAGTCCACAAGGGGGTTTCCAAATGGGCAGAGGCCCATGGCCTCGTGAAAGTCCTGCCAAAGGAAAATAGCGTCCCAAGCATCCAGGGCTGTACTCCAAAGAATGGAAGTGAAATAAAGGCAACTGGAATCACAGTACACAAAGCAACACTTCTGATAGGAGTGATCCAAACAAAACACAATCTTGAAATAATGAAAAATGGTTCAACCGATCCAATGATAAAGCCAAATCAGTCCGGGACAAACCTCCAGGAGGTCAGACGAGAGGCAGATAGAGACCCGGTGATGGTCTCTATGATACCAGGCCATGTGATTTCTAAAGGTACACTGATTTTAATTTGTGGTGTTTTTATGTTATAGTATGGAATTAATTTGTGGAATGAATGCAATGTGCATGTTTGGTTGAAAGTATGATGGCATGTTTGGTGCGAGTAGTAGCTCTTCCAGAGTGAGTAGTTACACTGCATTTAATTCTTTAACCATTTCATTTAATGTTTACTGGTGATTTTTATTGAGATTACTGGAGTTGTTTAAAACCTGAGATATCATTATGTATATGTAACAAAAATGTTTTCCACTTATTAAATTATGTCTGTGTTTCTGTATGTCATTATTTGTTTTTCATTGTACTAGACTCTTCAATAACTTTTTTAGCACCCTTGAGATTTGGTTGTTGAGGCATTCTCGTCTTGTTTATTATAGTAGGCAGGCTTTGTTTCCTTTTTTAATCTTCTGCCTATGACCAGGAATGAAGGCCAAGGCCTTCTTGATTTCCAGCTGGGTGAGGGGATATTACCCAGGGAATCCAAGACCACCTGCTTTGGAGCCTGGAGCACCAGTGCCTGCCTGCTTGCCAAGACCGCTTGCTCTGTGAGGAAGAGCAGAGCCTTGGAGGGAGAAAGGTCCAGTGGGGAGCCCTGCCAAGTGGACTTCCTTTGCGAGGTGTGAGGAAACGGTTGCTGCACCAATCAGGTTGCTGCCTGTGTGCAGAACATAGTCGGTGACCCCAGTATGCCAGGGGGAAGGCCGCCATGAAGTGAGCCATGTGTCACGCTGTGCCGATCGGGCTGGATCCCTGCATAGTGCCAAGTCGGTGGCCCTGCATGCCAGAGGAGGCCAGAAGGAAAAATACTGCCATACAGTAAGGGCCATAATCTTATGTGGTAGTGGGTCATGAACCTGTATATTAGGAGAACTCGCGGCAAAAGATTTCACTGTGTTGATCGGGTACTAGGCGGTACGGTGACCTCATACACCAGAGGGGGTCACCAGTAGTATCAAGAACTGTGACCTGATCGGCAACCCCGCTGGAAAAGTGAGGACGCCGTGGAAGCACCTGAGCACCATCACCCAGGCGAGGCACCCGCAACAGAAACATCACAACTGCCCCGTACTGGCAGATGAAATGGACACTTACCCCATAGGAGGATCTGCAGATATTCGCTGGTTGCTTCTAGCATGCAACGGTGCGTGAGGGACTCTGCACACGCCGAGTGCAGCCACTAGGGCCACTGCCAGAACACATACTTGAACTCAGCTATAGCCACTTTGAGCAGCCGCGTACGGTGCACTTTCAGGATTTTCAGACGCTTCATGCCTGCTCGTGCTGGTAATATTGATGTCTGGCCCATCAGCCCAGGGGGAACTTGCTGCTAGTAGCCCTGCGTCACTGAAGCAGTGTTAACTGTAACTTAGAGTCAAGACTCCTGAGACTCGGACAGCTAGTGGGGAATATCCTGAATGTCACCAGTGGTGAATACGGAGCCACCACTATCGCTAACAAGAGGAGGGAGTGGGACGAGGAATTGCGAAAGAAACACCAGAGCCCCAACCTCATAGGGAATTGTGTGATTGTTTGTAAATGTCGCAGTTTCCATTTTTGTTGGTAGTGGTAGAAAATAAAATACTTCCTTTTTCAGAAAAGAGAATATTTGCCTGGAAATTGTTTTATTGCTGCTGCTCGCATTTTGAGTTGCAAGCCTATGTTCACTCCCCTGTAGCCACACCTCCCCTCCCCCAGAGTGACCGTTTGACTGATCATACCATACAACCCTGAGAGACTTGACTCTTGCAGAAGGGGTACTTCACCTTGTTGCTCAGAATTCATAGTAAGTTGGGCCACAGGACGTCAGGAGTAAAAGACCTCAACCCTACAGTTGGTCCCAGTAGCCCATGCTTGCACGGAGTCTCCCTGAAAGGGAAAGACATGGAACAATAGCTGCATCAACATTTTAGGCAATATCTGCAAAATTCACAGCTCCTGTCGACCTCGAGGTACTGTGATTCCTCTAAGTAATGCGTAGAGGCCCAAGTGAAACATATGGAAGATATAGCACATTATGCCAATGTCCAATGCTGGGAGTGCACAGACTGGTTAAGGGGACCTCTTTGTTCTATATCATCTAGTTTCCTTCCCCTGACTTTCTCAATCAAATCCGGGTGTGCAAAGCCTACAGCATAGCTACTCATAGCATATAGAAAAATCTAGAGGTGAAAGGAACTGTGATTACTGAGCTGGGAACAGAGAGAGCAGCTAATGCACAACAGGAGGCAATGTCACGAGGAGAGAAAATGATGTGTCCATGCTATACCAGGTTGACTTATTAAAGGTGCAAGGGTTACAGAAGGTTAAGGAGGACCTCCTGATCTGGTTAACTATTAGCCCCATACTTGCTTGATATGTTTAAGGAAGCCACTGTGAGCGGGTCACTATCGCCTCCCATACGAGAGGCAACTATTGTTGCACTGCTAGCACCAGGTAAATTAGCTTCAAAGTGGACTTCCTACAGACCAGATACTGGTCCCAAAATTGAACTAAAGATTAATTTCATATGCCCGGATTTGTTCTGCCGGATCAGGCATGCTTTGTTCCAGGGAGACTAATGTCCCATAATCGCCACACCTTATTTGGTGCCTTACATGAAATATGTCCAAATCACAAAGCAGCAGCGGTACTCTTAGATGCTGAAAAATCATTTGACTCCCTAGAGTGGAGTTTTCTATTCACAGTATAGGAAAAATTGGGCCATGGGGAGGGGATTATGGGATGAATTTTGCTGCTGTATACCGCTCCCAGGACCGGAGTGAAGATGAACTCTTCGTTCTTAAAATTTTACGAACTCAAAGGGGGCCAGATCGGGATGCTCCATAACCCCATTGTCGTTTGCAGTAGTGCTGGAACTGCTGGCACAGCCGCGGCTGGTAGTGGGAGTACCGGCCGGGCGGTGACGTGGGGAGGGGGAGGGGCAGGGTGGAGGGTAGTAATGTATGGATTACGGACCTTAACAGGTAAGTAAACATATAAATAAATAAAACGAATTTTGTTGCGCGCACTGCATCACCAAATGCGATGTAGTGCGCGCTACAAAATTCGTTTTATTTATTTATATGTTTACTTACCTGTGAAGGTCCGTAATCCATACATTACTACCCCCCACCCTGCCCCTCCCCCTCCACACGTCCCCGCCCGGCCGGTACTCCCACTACCGGCTGCGGCTGTGCTGGCGTATGTCCTTAGGGGGAACTACGACCACAGTTGGGTTCTTTTTGGAGGGCTTAGGATCCCTTTTGAAGTGATGGACATCCAATAGTTGCTAAAACATAAACAATCACAATCCAATGCTAGTGGATACACTTATAAAGAAGAATATAGTGCCTTCCATGTGGAAAAATATAATTTCAGCTGGAGTAGAGCAGGGCACAAGTAGGAGGTACACGCAGGTAAAAGGCGCCCACCCACTTTTTTCACAGGATGGACGCTGTCCACTTTGCCAAGAAGCTGGGCTCCACTAAAATATGCGGAATCATTCTGGTGTAATTTTCAGACACCGGGACACATTCAGCGACCGCTGCACGTTGTCTGCTTTCGCGTGGAGCAGCAACCTGCAACCAGCGAGAGGGCTCTGCAATTTTAAAATCCTGCAGTGCACAAAACAAAGGCCGAATTTAAGAGGCCATTAGGCCTTCTTTTGTTTCAGTATCTTGGCTGGGAGCTACCTGAAGCCTAACACCTAGATGCAAATGGAATAGAGGGGAAACAAAGGCACACAGCTTGTTGTCACTTCATAGGTACTTAGAAGGGGCGTGGTTTTGACTTTGACCAGCCTCTGTATATAAGAGATATGCATTCACTGTAAGAATGTCACTTGCGTTGGTCTGCCCCATTATTTACATAAATAGCAATTTAAATAACACTATTTTGTTTTATTTCTTTTATAGCGCTACTCATCCCAATGTAGGGTTTCAGAGTGCTTTACATCACACGTACACATTATACATTCACAATAAATCATATATGTGTAAATCAATGAACAGGATGTGTTACATAAGACTGTGAGGGTTACAAGGTGTAGGATCCACGTGTCCTTCATAGCTCATTTTGCTATATTATAGTGATTCCAATTTATGAACTGCAAGTAACAAAAGGATCTCTGTGTTAAAAGCAGTGACCCACTTACCTAGCTACATAAAACAAAAAGCTTTCATCTGCATGTTACATAATGTGCTTTGCAGGAGACACATTAACCTTTTATGCTACTTTGATTCAAAACTGGTATTACACAACACACAGATCTCTCCAGCAAATGCATTAACATCCAGAGTTACCTTTATTATTCCCTGAGATTTACTGGGTGCACACAAAAATCTCTGCAGTAGATGCCTTAACCCCAGAAAATATTTTAAAATACAGACTTTGCAATCAGTTAAGCAGAACAGATTTACTGCCAAATGTCTCCTTGTTGATAATTTCTTTGTGGCACATTTGTTTTAAATAAATGTTTACGTTGAGGCCCTGCTTTTGTGTAAGATTACATCCCTTTTGTTGACACAAACCACACACAAAATCTAATTTGTTAAATCCTGTAATGTGCTCAAAGGTACTCATGATAGACCTGTTGTGAGGTATTAGGATCTGATGTCACTTCTTGTGATGTCACTGCGCCCGCTGACATCGCTCAGGAATATGGGCTGTCAATTGTCAGGTATGCCAACAACACACAACTGGTCATCTCCATTACACATGATAAAGGAGCACATTACCAGCAGCTGGCCCCCTGTCTAGAAAAAGTAGCCACATGGATGGCGAATTGCTGTCTCAAACTAAATGGGCAAATGACAGAGATTATGATACTGGGTAATAGACCCGACCCCCCGCAGATCCTCGAATGGCCGGAGTGTCTTGGCAATATACCTACCCCTAGGTCCCCCATAAAAAGCCTGGAAATTTGGATTGACAATTCCCTCTCTATGGATACACAAGCAACACAACTTGCTGCTACCTGTTTTAACATACTGAGAACACTGCAGAAAATCCTAGACCTCCTACCCCTCCACTGTAGAAGAATTGTGGTCCAGTCCATTATACTTGTTTGCCTTGACTAAGTGAATTCCCTATACCTAGGCTCCCCTTAATACGTAACCAAAAGACTCCAGATCGTTCAAAACATAGCAACTCGGACACTACTCAAGGTCCCAAAACACACCTTGGCTAAAAATGCCTTGGGCTGCCTCCACTGGCTCCCTGTTGAGCAACAGGTAAACTTTAAGGCACTATGTCTAGTTCAGAGGACTTCATACTTCCTTTCTGATTCCTGCTCTGGCCTTGCTGACACCATACATCCCTAACAGGGCTCTGAGATCTTCCTCTACCAGACCCCAGAAGGTGCTTCGAATACAAAGAACTCGTTAGGGTGGACTAAATTATGGAACTCATTGCCCTTAGAATTGAGGATGGTAAACAAGGAGACACATTTCAACAGCTTAAAATGTGGCTCTTTCCCTATTAACAATCACCTCATCTTATGGTTCCATGCTTAGCACAGGTGTAATAATGTGGGTCGGCTATTACTAGGAAGTCTTCGGGTAGCCATGCACTCTAGAAATCCGCATAAAATAGAATAATTTAAAGGCGAAGCCGGAAGCGCACTAATCAGTGGCCAAATTGGTGCCACTGTAGGGAGAATCTTGTGCCAATCTGGGGGCCATAACACGATCCTTCTGGCTTGAATACCCAACCTCACTTGTGAAGCAGTTTGAGCCCAGGTAATAGAGGAGACTCAGCTAAGATACCTCATTGCATTAGAAATCTAGAATAGCAATTTCCAAATTGCAATTGTCTGTGAGTGAAAATTAGAAAATCACAATTCCTAATGCATGAAACTTGGGGCTAGATGTACAAAGCATTTTTGCTGTCGCCAATTGGGCCATTTTTGACCGCAAAAATGCTTTTTGAAATGTACAAACGCCAAATTGCAATTTGGTAACTTGTTACCGAATCACAGGTTGGGTTTGCGACCCAAAACAGAATCGCCATTTGGAAGGTGCATGTTCAGGGCGTCCCTTCGAAATAGGGAACCTCAAAGGTATGTACTAATGTTTTGCGACCAAAATGCGGTAGCAAAACATTCACACTTTACCACCAAATCAAAGTTGGTGGTAACCTATTCGCAAATGAGAAGGGGTCTTTTGGGAAATCCTTCTCCTTTGAGAATGTTTGAAAAAGTATTTACTAAGATCAGGCATTGGTCCCAGAGACCCCTGCCTACTCCTAAAAAATAAAATGTAATGTTTCATTGTTATTTTTAAATGCATTCATTTTTACTTTAAGTAAAACAAGCTGTATTGGAAGAAATAAAAGATTGCTTTATTTAAAAGCAATCAAAGACATGGTGCTCTGCTGACCCCAGCAGGCCACCATCCCTGTGATGGTAGTAAATTCTAGTGGGTCATAAATTGAGACCTACATCAATAATTTTCATGAGGTAGGTCTATTTGCGACCCACTACGAATTGCTAATTTGGAAATAAGGGGCAAATATCCCTTTAGTACACTAGTAATAGCGATTACCACTTAGATGCTTGTGGAGAAATTGAAGGTAAGAGGAGTAGGATGGGACCTCACTGATAGCTGAAGGGCAATCAATTTTTTGGGAAGGGAATTCCCCTACTTATTTCCAACGCATTTTTTATCTCTCGTATCAATATGTTCTTTATCACTTCACAACTGGAAAAGGGGATAGCGAGACACACGTCTTATTGGATGAAAGCCTGGCCATGAACAAAGCTTCAGGAAGCGATGGGCTTCCTATAGAGTTTCGTGAGGGATTACAAGGGCAATTGTGAGACCATCTTCTGGACTTGTACTTGGTGGCATTTGACAGGGGTGAAAAGTCATCCTACTAATAGGGAGGCCATTGTTACTGTTACTGTGCTGCTTAGGATGGACTGTGATCCTTTTGAGGTGGGATCGTACTGCCCCTGTCAATATTGAATTAAGACTGCAAGAATCTAGGGTAGGTGTCAACGAACAGAATTTCCCCAGTTCTAACACACCTTTCCCACCATGACCAGAGTGGGTTTATCCTGGGTAGGAACACTGTTCCTAATGTATGTACGATTTCTACACTATTTGGCAGTATTCCCTCATACTGGAGGTGCCTACAGCAGCCTCTATTGATATGGAGAAGGCCTTTGATTTCCTGGATCGGTACTTTAAATGGGCAGCATTGAGACATATAGGATTGCAGTACAATGGGTAAAAGTGGTGTCCGATGCCTGAGCTATCCAGCGAGCGGCTAGACAGTGATTCCCTTTGTCCCCACTGATGCTTATGCTAGCAAGGCAGCCTCTAGTGAGTCATAAGAGGTGGTGCCAAGAATGAGAAGGCACATGGAACCATGAGCACATCCATACCATCTAACTATACATAGACAACATATTGCTATATATGAGGGATGTGAGGGAGGGAGTACCACTGTTATTAAAGGACCTGGAGAGATTCAGCGAGTCATTAGGACTCATGATCAATTAGGGCCAAGTCGTGCCTATTCCTGCTAACTGGTGTAGGCGCCCAGGACATTGACTTGGATCCTACACAAGGTCTGCCACTAGAAAGGCAGATGTTTAAGTACCTAGGAGTAAAGATCTACAGGGATCCAGGTGAAGTAGCATTGGTGTGCAGTAACTGTGGCATCATCGTCAGTAGCCTTCCGTGGCAAGTTGCCGACTCTCTTTGATTCAGTGTGTGGTCGTTTCCAAGATGGTTCTGCTGCCTAAACTGCTGTCTTTTTCTCAAACATCCCACTGCAGCTTAAAAGACCCTTCATCCAGGAGGTGACTGTGCTATTGATAGAGTTGATATGGGAAGCAGGGCAGAGATTTACACTGATCTATGGATGATGGAGGGCTTGGACCCCCCCCCCTCTCAACCCCCCGCCCCCCTGACTTTGGTTCGTATTATCTGGCAGCACAGCTGCAATGCTGGTCATAGTGGTGTGGGCCAGGTGGTTCGCCAGAATGGGTTTACGTCCAAGGGGAGACAGCGCTGAGAGATGCCAGGGCGGATATGTTTAACACCCAGACCCACTAACAATCCAATTTAACTCTCCTGAAGGCAACAACACACAATTGGAACTGATAAACGAGACAGAGAGCCATACTCTCCAGTTTTACCCTTTTTGGTTTTTTTTATGCCCATCTATAGGCATTGTACAGATTTAAACAGATAGCTGAGGAGGCGTTTAGACATGGTATGAAGCTGAGGTGACCTCAATAGTCAAACTGCATGATTCAGGAATGCTTATGGCATCTGAGGAGTTGAATGCTGTGACTGGGATCCTCTTGATGCAGTTTCTTGTTCATGCAGCAATGATGATGGGAAATAAGTGCACATGGAGTAGTAGGGATCTGGAACTGGAAACTGGATAGCATGATGCTGATCCTCAACACCTGGGGTAGGTCACTTCCTTATCGCAGCTTACAGGACTATCAAAGTCATGCAGACAGTGAGTCCACAAGCTCCAAGATATAATGCAATGGGAACGTGGGGGAAGTTTTAATGATTGCTGAATTGGCAGAAGTTCTTCATTTCATTCAATGGTCTCCATAAATGCCTGGCTAAAGCTCCTGCAATTTAACTATGATCACAGTATTTCTCTGACTGCAGCACAATTACAGGTCATATTCCTGGATACCACTCTTTATTGCCTCAGATGTAAGAAGAGGAAGGATACTTTTGCCAATATGGTGTTCTCATATGCCCTAATTGGGTGATGGTGGACCAGTATCACACAATTAATTACTGAGTGGACTGAAAAACATGATATAGATAACCCCACTGCATGCCTAATGGGGTTTATGCAGAGACCGACAAAGGACAAATCCAACAGTGAATTATTTAACTTGGCGCTAATCAATGGTTGAACTTGATGAACCGGAGAGCCCTCCCACCGCCATACCAAAGCTGATGGAGGTAGGATTTGTTTACATTTTCACAAGCAGTTGAGCCAAAAACCGATGATAAACTCCCTGAGTGACTACATGCATCCTGATGAGGTTCTTTAATTTTGACTCCATCTTACATTTGTCATCAATTTGTGTTGCCTTTACACAGACTGCTCTATTCATGAAGTGTTTCTGCCCTTTGGACTGCAACGTGTAGAAAACCCCCCTCTGTCCTTGCTTTAAAAGCAATCTCAGACACTAGCTGGCCTAACTGCATACAGACATGTTCTGCCATTACTGATTGACCTATAAGTGCTGTAATTGATTGACTTATGGGTTGGGCAGAAACACGACGTAAGGGGGACATTCTGGTTACATGATGTTTTTCTATTGGCTAATATTTTGCAGATCTTGTATGTCCATATTAGGTATTTTGTATGCTTGCAGAAGCTAGGACTGCCCCTTTCTTTTATGCTGAGTTTGTAAATCCTAAGCATATAAAAGACCTCTGTGTTCTGTATTCTTTAGACTACCTCATTCAGTTGCTACGGCTTCTGTGTGACGTGGCCTCACTTATTAGGTTTAATAAAGATTTATTTTCATATTTCAGCTTCTGTGCCAAGTTCTTTTGTATTAGTGAGACCCCTGAGAATGAAGATTTCAGTTCTTCAGATGGCGCGGCCAACGCGGGCTTCATCAGAGAAGTGACTTTCTGTGGGAGTGATCTTGTCAGGAGACAGAAAGCTACTGAGGAGGACAAGACAGGATTCTACTAAGAAGGTACTCTGTGCACAGGGATTCTGGGGATTCTTCGTCTCTGCAGCCCAGTGTATTTCTGCTCTTCCTGATTTTGATCCTCCACACGATGTCACTCCTGACTGAGAACCTTTTTGGCATGAGTATTAAAAAAAAACCAAAGCGACCGTTAGGTCATTTAGAACTTGACAGTTAGAATTTGGATAACCTTTTTGATTGGTAAGAGGTAGTTTAGTAACCCTTACTGTAGCTTTGGAAGAGTAAGGTAGTTTAGTAACGCTTACTGAAGCTTTGGAACTTTGGAATTTGTGTTGGCCAACTATTGGATTTGTATAGGTTTGTATATGCAAATTGCAATTTGTGTAGACAGGTAATGAGGAGAAATTTCTCTATTTGGTTTAGTTGAACGGTGCACGTACGAAAAGTACATTAAGCACTATTTTGATTATAATATTGTATATTTTGCAATATTTTGGGCATGCCTGTTTGAAAGCTCACATAAGAAGAATGTGTTGCTTTATTTGGAAGGTACCATGTTGTGATGTGAAGTAAATTAGCCGGCTTCCCTAGAGGGAATATCTAAATAGGTTTAGATTTACAAACATATTTCTTCCTTGGTGATTTTGTATCCCCAGGGAATTAAAATATGGACATAATACATACAAGGATCCTTTGTTCTGTGCAATTTTTTGAATGTAGATATGCAGAGCGATTTTTGGTGTTCTGCTAGTCAAAGCTAGTGAATTGAGTGTATTTTTGCTTCTTGGACATACATCAGTCTGTTGGGCTGTTTTCGCAGTCTTTTGGAACACAATTGAGAAGCGTTTCTTGTAAATATGACTTACAACTAGTATTTACAAATGGTTTGGTTTAAGTACGGTCTGTGGGCTGTCCTTTATTTGGTACACAGACATAATATCAACTCCAAAATATCGTTTGGACATAATATCGACTCCAAAATATCGTTTGGAGAAAATATCGACTGGACAGAATATCGACAGCCAAAATATCGTTTTTAAGGTAAGTGAAGTAATATCGTTTTTAAGGTAAGTGAAGTAATATCGTTTTTATTTTTAGGGTTCAGGGTCGGTTTTGGGTTTTTGGGTAAAGGGGTATTTTTAGGGTTCAGGGTCAGTTTTGGGTTTTTGGGTAAAGGGGTATTTTTAGGGTTCAGGGTCAGTTTTGGGTTTTTGGGTAAAGGGGTATTTTTAGGGTTCAGGGTCAGTTTTCAGTTTTTGGGTAAAGGGGTATTTTTAGGGTTCAGGGTCAGTTTTCAGTTTTTGGGTAAAGGGGTAGTTTTAGGGTTCAGGGTCAGTTTTCAGTTTTTGGGTAAAGGGGTATTTTTAGGGTTCAGGGTCAGTTTTCAGTTTTTGGGTAAAGGGGTATTTTTAGGGTTCAGGGTCAGTTTTCAGTTTTTGGGTAAAGGGGTATTTTTAGGGTTCAGGGTCAGTTTTCAGTTTTTGGGTATTATTTTATTATATTTTATTACTATTATATATGTTTAATAAATATGAAATAAAAACATATTTATTTAACTTTCATTAATTATTTAATTATTATAAGTTCATTTAAGTAATTTAAAGTATATTTTAGTAATTAATTATTAATATTAATTTAATTTAACACTGTTTTTAGTAAATACGATATTTTTTACAACTATATTTTTGTAAACGATATTTTGTACTCGATATTTTTGTACTTACCTGTTTGTACATACAAACTCGATATTTTTGCTGTAGATATTTTTTCCTCGATATTTTGGGTAGTCGATATTTTGGTAGTCGATATTCTTTCAGTGATCCCCTTTATTTCTGTCCTGAGTATTGATATGTGGGTTAAATGTGTGTTTAAATGTCTATGTGGTTTTCCCATTAGTGCAATTTCTGTAAGTGAATAGCGATGGCGCTATTCACGAAATGCATGGCTAAAAGCACGCCGTATTGTGTGTCCTGAGTGCTCGACCCCTTTCTGTTTATGTCTGAAATGAGCTCAAATGTGTGTTTGTGTTTTTCTTGATGTTTTCAGTCTATTAAGCAAGATGTCTAAATGTTTAAAAACTAAAATGTAAATTCACATTCACTAGGAATAAAAAGCCCCCAAAAACGAAATTGGGTGTTTTGCAAAAAAATAAAATAAACTTACAGCATTTTCCTTAGATACATTGTGTTAGATATTAACAGGCAAACAGATCAGCTGAAGTAAATTCCTGCTGAACTCAAAATAATATAGAACACGCATTGATATGTTTTAGTTTGAAAAAGACTGCCAGCTGCTCATGTTACAAACACTTAGAGACAAGCTAAATAAACAGGAATATTTATTCAGCCAGGACTTTGCGCTCAGTTGCACAGATGAAACTTTGCATTTCAGAATGTTGTTTTAAAAAGGTTCCAAAACTAAGGTTCATTATTTTGTATTATAGGAAGACATTTTAATTAAGGGTTTTCCTCTCTTTAAGCATTTCTCTAAGCATATTCTTGGCTCAGTTCCTAAGTAATAATTAACCCATGTAGTGAAGAAACATTTAAAAAGAAATAAACCGTAACAGATGCTGAAACAAGATAGGGCAAGTGCAAGGAAACTAAAAAGTTAACGATGTCTTGAACATTGATTGGCAATCTCAGATAAAGATCAATCAGGTAAATTGGTTTTGCAGGTCAGTTTTGGGTGAAGAAGTTAGTTTCTTACAGTTTAATCTGGTTAATGTGTACATGACCTGGGGAGGCCAGGCCACTTTGTTCGTCGGCCTACGTGATACAGAGAAAATAAAAAAAATAAAAAATGAAGTCAGATTCGAGGAATTACAGAGCCTTAATATGTGGAATTATCAAAAATGATTGGGTTATAAAAATAAGTGCTACAAAATTCGTTTTTTACTATTCATGAAGCTTAATACTTATACTGTGACCTCCTAGCATTATAATTTAATTTAGGGTATGGTATACTGCATAATGAGGACATTAGCATATAGAATTTCACTTGACGCAGGCGTGAAAAACTCATTTTTCTCAGGATTTGCAGGAGATATGTCTAATGTCCAATCTCCGCAATTTGTAAAGAACATTCTGAGGATGATTAATATGTAACATTATTATAGGATATTTATTTTTAAGTGCCCCAAATATCAAAGTCGAATTTGGGTAAAATTTGGGCATTTTTGCCATTTACAATAGCTTTAAAGTGCTTTAGGCTTCAGTAAATGCATACATTTAGGTATAATACAAATTTGCAGGTTGTTCCCATTTGAGTTTCCTTTTAAATAGGTCAGTGAGCCAATGTGCCTGGTGCAGAGGTTTGAGTTTAATATCAGGGTGGAAGGTTTTAACTTTTGCTGGACCTAACTGAGACCTTCATCCATTTAAGATTGATGAAATGAGTACCATTGCAAACAAGCATTTGTTCTAAAAACTGGTATGTGTGTTATTATGTTCTGCGAATTATTCACAGTAACTGTTGTAATAATCTAAGTATAGAAATAAATTGTAGCCCCTAACAGGAGTAATATATATATCATGTGTTTTTAAATAGGGTTGGTTATTGCAGGTTAGAAAGAGTTGGGAAGGTTTTTTGTCTTTTTTTCAGCCTTAGAGTGAGGAAGAGATAGAGGGCTGAGGAGCCCGCAAGGCAGATGTTGACCTTAGGGTCAGTGAGGTAGGATAGGAGTAAGTGTAAAGAGATGGAGAAATTATTGCTTGGAAAAGCAGGGCCTCAAAGGGTGTTGGCGCACGGGACACGCAGAGTGTCTGTGAAAATGTTTTTGGAAAGTTAAAAAGGTTTAGCATGTTTTCAAAAGATGGTTGTTACAGTTGATATTTTGTGTGTTATGTGCAGAAATGTTTGTGCGTTTTACAGATTTTTGCATTTTATCCTTTTATGAATTGTTCCTGCTGGTCCTGTGTGTCAGAAGCGACACAGTTAGTTGTGTTTTGACAGCCAAATGCCCACTAACTGGTGATCTGCTGTCAAAAGGAGGGTGAGGATTTTAAGCCTGACAAATTAAGCAGGCCTGAATATTCTGTTTTGGGCTGCAGGTTCACAGTGCATAAAAGTGCATGCAATAGTGTTGTGTGTTACCACTTATTTACATATGCTATTGTTTTGTCTATGCTTTTTGTGCTTGATATACAGCGCGTATATCTGATGGCTTGGCATATGTGTGTTTTTGTTGTTTTTTTTTGCGCTGATACTAAATTTCACAGATATGATTTTTCATGCTGTGAACAAAACAAGACAACACTTCACCAGTGTATGTCAAATTTGGCTTTAATGGTATTTGAAGGGAAAAAAAAGAGATATACAGAATCAAAGTGTGTCATCTGCAATTAGTCACGATATTGTCCTCTTCCCTTAAAGGAACAGGCAGCCCTAAATGTATGTATCCTGATTGGACGTAAGGATACATTATAGATTTGTGACTCTTGTACATGGTGACCTAATTTCTATATTACATTAGTCAGTTTTGTTCTGCTTCCTAAGTAGTGTATGGCTTTGTACCATAAAGGAAACAAGGCTTCATTTTTACCTAGTCCCATTTCCCTTTTCCAAATTCCTTTCACCAGTTGGTGTATTGCTCAGGTTCACACTTCCAGACTGCAGTAATGTACCAGAGACCCCATATTATGTATAATTCCCTTTTGTATGACCAGACTGGTTTTCAAAAATTTTCTTTAGGCCTACTCTGATGTTTTCCAGTCTGACTGTTAGGGTAGTGATGGACTGGTTAACTGACTCAATACTATAGTAAGACAAGTTTTCCACCTCAATAGGAGACATCTTACGTTTTTTTGAATATGACAAATTCAATGCCTATTCTAATTTGGTTTTTAGTTCCTTTTTTCTGCTGCTTTAATTTTTGATGGACCAGATGTATTTTAAATAATGGAAATACCAGGACTCTCTAGTTCATGTCTTTTGTTTCCACATTTTGATCATTAGCTTTTGTATTGCATAGTCCACCTGATGCACAATTTACTAAAGGGAGGTATCTACATGTCCCTGATAATATGTATTATGTGATCTCTCTTTTGAGGTGCTCTATATAAGGAATTTAGGAACACCTATATGTAATCATTTACAGAAAAAAAATGTGTTTGCCCCATTAGACAATGCCACTATGTGTGAGGACATCCATTCAGATAGAATTCCCATGTCGCTATCTACCCTTAGATGGTAGAGGATATGCTCTCACATGGAAACCCAATTAAAGAGGCTAGAGGCACTGTTTTGCCTACTGCCTTTGTCTTTGTATTGCCTTTGAGAATGACAGTGTGTTCTAGACCAGAAATGTCCCATGACGTATGGCCACTCCTTTAAAGATTGCAGGCCACTTGCTTGCAGTCCCCTTGTTATACAATGAACTGTTTTTGTACTTAAATTGAAGGAAACAACTGTGTCACATTTCCTACATCACTAGGTTCTGCGGGATTAAGTCATGATAACCTGCGGAACTCACCCACAATCCCATCAGTGACAGTTAACAGATGAAAAGTCCCAGCACCCAGAAAAGTAGCAAGATTGGACAGCAATCGCCATGCCATCAGTGGTATCTCCAACGTATTGTACTTGCTTCATCAGAAGGCATTGAACATCAGAAAAGAAGGAGGATCTGGTTTTGCCACAGAACCAGAATTTCAGTGCAAAGAGCGAAAGAGAAGGATTCTTGTTGTTTGAGGCTTCAGTTTTCCACCCACCTGTCATGTACTGGTTAACCTCTGACAGTGTGCAGTCCCTTGAGCCCCTTGGCCTGAGTTTTGGCCACACAACCCCTTTTCCTTTGCTCCAACGGAAGTGCAGTGCACCGGAGGATTTGAGATTGGCAAAAGGCACAACATTATGGTGCCCATGAAAGAGCAGCCCGAGCATCCTCTGACACTGAATAGAGAGTGTTGGAGCCTGAAAGTGTTGCTGAGAGTGACAGTCTGTTGCTCTTCCCCGATTAATAGTACTTGGGTCTGCATGAGATGATCTTTGCCCTTGATCAATGAAGAGCACACTATCTGTAGTGCCTGCAGCACAGGAAATATTGGTGCACTGCATTGAGACATTGAGACTTTCAAGTGAGCTGTGAGTGTTTGCCAGGAAGGCACTCCAACGGATACTGAGTAACATCATTTTCATGAAAGGCCTGAATGAAGAGGCCCATGCGGAAGAAAACAACAGAAACAGGATTTGATGGACAATAGAAGCCTGCCAGAAGAGGCTTTGACGGACTCTGGGTATTTCCCGTGCGATTGCATAGAATTGGTGTTTGGAGACTGATTCTTATTGTTTTATTGGCATTGTCAATAGTCACTGAAATACATAATGTTGGCAAAATAATTTTAGGATTTGCCTGTGTAATGGCAAAAGGGGGTCTGAGGTTCTTTAATTTTGACTCCATCTTACATTTGTCATCAATTTGTGTTGCCTTTACACAGACTGCTCTATTCATGAAGTGTTTCTGCCCTTCGGACTGCAACGTGTAGAAAAACCCCCTCTGTCCTTGCTTTGAAAGCAATCTCAGACACTAGCTGGCCTAACTGCATACAGACATGTTCTGCCATTACTGATTGACCTATAAGTGCTGTAATTGATTGACTTATGGGTTGGGCAGAAACACGACGTAAGGGGGACATTCTGGTTACATGATGTTTTTCTATTGGCTAATATTTTGCAGATCTTGTATGTCCATATTAGGTATTTTGTATGCTTGCAGAAGCTAGGACTGCCCCTTTCTTTTATGCTGAGTTTGTAAATCCTACGCATATAAAAGACCTCTGTGTTCTGTATTCTTTAGACTACCTCATTCAGTTGCTACGGCTTCTGTGTGACATGGCCTCACTTTAAGTTTATTAAAGATGTCTTTTCATATTTCAGCTTCTGTGCCAAGTTCTTTTGTATTAGTGAGACCCCTGAGAATGAAGATTTCAGTTCTTCACTGACTGCATTAAAAAGAGCAATGACATTTCCTGGGGTGCCACTGACCCGCGCTCCACTGCCTGTTACTTGCAGTTCACGGGGAATGGGACTGGGACGGCCAACACAAGAGGGAACAGGGTGCATGCCTTACCCGTTTCACAGAAAATGGATGGATTTGTTGTTGGTGGTTGGCTATTTAAATGAGTTGCAAGCTTTAAGTTATGATGGTCTTCCTGAAATTCTAATTTGAAGAAAAGGTGAGGCATCCCAGATGCTTAAGTACAAGGCATCATGCAGAAATGCTAGATTTGTGTTGTATTTACTCTCCAGCATGTGAAACTTGACTCCATTGGCACACAGTCAATTACAGCCCTTATAGACAAACATGTAACAATAATCATAATGTCCAATTCAGAGTTGGTTCCCCGCTCACCAATACCAAAAGTACGACTAAAATATATTCATTTTTGTCTACAGCAACACCATTTTGCTCCTGCTGAATGGCGTGTTCACTTCTAAAGTAGCTCACAAAGACTACAACATTACCACCAAACTCAGGGCCTCCCATTAGCTGCCCACTGCTGAGCTGCTGCGACCTATCCAGTTTGACTGCAGCATGCATGACTGAGACCTCAAGAACTTATTGCACGATTTTGATGATTCGTTTCATGGCATTGGGTATGTTAAACATACAACCATTCAGTTGCACATTGACTGCTCCATATGGCCTGTTGTGCTGGGCTACTGGTGAGTGGCATTCCATCTAAGGCCCAAAGTTGCAGATAGAACCGAACGGGTGGACTATCCCACACCCTGGGTCTGATTATTGTTCCTTCAAAACCAAAATAACTCAACGAGGTGTTCCAACGCATTGTGCCTACCCAATATTGCAATCAAACGAAAATGCTACTTTACCTATGGATTGTCGACATTGAGGCACTAGAAATCAGTGCCTTTTGGTTTTCCATAGTCAACTTAGACTTCAGATGGCATAAATCTTTCTCAACCCAGAGCCTAGGTATATAAGAACTAAGCCCAGGTGGTAAACTCCGCTCCGCTTGTGGAGCTTGCGTAATTTGGCACTCCGCTCTATGTGGATAAATGAGAAATTGTTGAATTCTGCGATTTGGGTGAAAAGCAGAGGTTTTTTTCCGTTCGCGTACTTGAGCTTTCTTTTGGCTTTCAGCTGCGAGCGCCAAGAATCTTGGGCCACTTGCGAGTGTGTGCAAGACTTCTCAAACTGCTAGCGAGCTTTTGTGAGACTTCGCGCTCACTCGCAAGGCTTTCGGCTGTGACGGCGCTAATCTAGCATCCATAGTTCCAATCGCAAATGGAGCGGTCAAGCAGTTTTCTGCTTGAGAATGCAGCTGAGAGGCATTTTGAGTGGATTTTCTTCTCTAACTGACCGTTGGAGCTGTTTTTTTGTGTACAAGAAGCTATTTTTTAAAACTTTTTTTTCAAACCAGAAGGAAGTGCCCCAGAGACTTCAACTTCCTATTCCTGTCCAGCAGGTTCCTCCCAGTGTTTTGTCGCTCTCCTGGTCACTTTTCATTGGGATTTGGAGCTGGAAGGATCACTTTCCTTGTCTGCTGCATATGTACAGTTGGATTTAAGGACTTTGTTTTTGAGATGTCACAAGTAAGTTGAAAAACTGGTGTATAAGGGTGTTGGTAGTTTGATTGGGAACATGCACCTGGATTTATTTGTGCTTTCATACGATTTCTAAAATGTATTATGGTGTGTGGTCTGCAGTTGTAGTAGGGGCATAGTTATTTTTTTGCATTTCATTTTTCTTCCTTTGTGAAGGAAAAATGTTGTACAGTTTACTACATTTTCTCCCCATTTTTTAAAATAAATTAGCAATATTGATTTAATTCACTTCGTGGCCTAGTCTGCCAATGGGCTTTCCAGCCAGTAGGCCCTGTACTTCTTATGGGTGCATGAAACAACTGTTTCTGTGGTGTGTGTTGAACAGAAACATCATTTAGGCCATGGATGACATTGGATCAAATACAAAATTAGTTTTTTTAGTAGTATTTCTCATTTTTTCCTGTAAACAGTGTATAGGTGGGGTAATGATTTTGAAGGATGTGTGTTGGTGTTACCTTTCAAGCCCTGTCAATTTTCATTTTTGGCATTGCTGAATTAATGCTGTGTTCTCTGTGTTACCATGCCTCTTTTGTCTGACCAGTGGTTGTGTATGTGTGTTAGCCTTAGGCCACCATCTGCCTTTGTTGTACTCCATGCCATGGGGTCAGAGTCCACCCTATGCCTGCATGTGTTCTTTGTTTGCCAGGCCTCCTGCTAGTTGTTGTGACCATGTGGATGGTGGACATTTTGTGTAACCAGACAGTGTGCTATTGTCATGGGCCTGCATGGCTTCTCTGTTTGTGGCCATGCCTCCTTGCTGGTTGTTGTTGTTCTGACCATGTTGCTGAGAGCCATTTTAGATAGCCAGACCATGTGCTTTCACCATACGCCTGCATGCATTCTCTGTTTGTGGCCATGCCTCCTTGCTTAGTGTTAGTTTTTGTTGATGACCATGTTGCACTGACTGGCAGACATTTTGTGTGTCCAGCCAGTGTGGCCGTTTGCCATAGGCTTGCATGGATGGTTGACAATGATAGCAATTTAATAGATTAATATGCTTGTGGATATTTTTCCTTATCTTTAGTTTTTATATTTCAATTTTTTTAATTTTTGATTTTTAATTTTACATTCAAAAAACATTTTAAAAATTATATATATTTTATTCGTTTTAATTTTTTTGAATTCACATATCTTTTTTAAACTGTTTACATTTTGTTTCTTTAAAAATTGTCATTTTAATTTTTTATTAAACTTTTTTAATTAGTTTTTTTAATTTTGATCTAGAATTTGTTTCCTTTCCCTAACGTCTAGCATCAATCTCATGACTGAAATAGGTGCATTCATTGTCTAAGGATTATTCCATTGTCACCTGCACCTCCCTGAGAGTCACATCCCAAAGTGACATAAAGCAAAAAGTTACATCTGTATGTTGTTGTTGCTCTTTCTGATCCTTCCTGAGTGTACTGTACACATTGAAAGTTTGTTGGTGTGGTTGTGCAAATGGATAGGTAGAGTGTATTCTTGCTAAGTCACCACAATAAATGATATTGTTTGTTTGTACTACTACTTGAACTGCAACAATGCCACGTCTCACTGATGTTCTTCTTGCTTGTTTACTTTTAGGTTCACAAGAGGAGAGACATCACCACAGTATTGCCAGACAGAAGGCCTGTGCACGATGTGACATGTGACTGACTATGCAACATGGTCATCTATTTAGCTTGTTGTGAAGCTAAGTGTCACTTCCAACTGACGGCTTCAAGATGGCCCCAAAGCAAGGTGCTCCCAAGAAAGTGACTAGTGGGGAGGAGAAGAAGCAGATTTCTACCACTGGCGTGCCCACCGCAACCATTTTCAGGACAGTTGTGCCTGCTGCACCGGCCTCCGGCAAGCAGCTGAGAGCAGAAATCCTGCATCAGCAGTACCACCCCAGCAACCTAAGCCCAGGACCATGTCTGTCAGTGAAGCAGTCAGTGCAATCATGTCGGTGAAGACGAGTAGTGAGTTGAATTGGATTTGTCCCTTTCGCAAAGTAGTACAGAATCCTTTCAGGAAACACAGCAAAGTGGACAGCAGCCGCAGCCAGCAATAGTACATTTGTCTGATGTTGGAGCAGAACAGGAGGTGTAGCTTCCTTCCGAGCAAGAAGTTGATCCTTCTCTTTTAGAATCATTGGCTCCCAGATCTTCAGCAAGGAAAAGGAAGGGTACTACTGCACCATCTTCTCCAATCACCACTTATGATGATGATAGGGACATGGAGTGGACAGAGACCAGGAGGCAACAGGAGAGGCAAAGGAAAAGAAAAGTTCCAGAAATACTTAGATTTATGGAAGGAGGCAAAGAGGAGGCTAAAGATGACGAGGTAGTCATGGCAGAAGGTGAACCAGAGGAATCTGACATTGCTATTCAACCAGCTCCGAGGGATGTGGCACAGGTAGCACCGCCACCAGCTTCCATACTTGCAACGCCCCAGCTGAGACCTGCACTAACCCCTGCCTCAGGAGAAGCAGAGAGGTAATCGAAAACATGCCCACCTACCTCCAGTTCTTCTTCAGGCATTGGCAGTGGCCCAGGAAGAAATTACTCCTCACCAGTTTGGGACTTGTTTACAGTTAGCAAAGAGGGGGAGCACATTTCAGTATGCACTATTTGCCACACAAATGTTTGTGGAGGTAAGCCTGGTACACAATATGCTACTGCAGGCAAGACAACCCATATGAAAAAATACCACACAATCAAGTGGAAGGAACACCTTAAAAAAATTGCTGAACATAGCCGTGGTGGGGGGGAGAGCCCGGGGAACATCAGTTATAAGTCTAATCATGGTGGAAGGTGATGATGAGAAAGAAGAGGGTGACGTCTTCACGCTAAGCGGCCCTGTCCCCAGCAGTGTGCCAGCAGATTTACCCACCTCAGTGACTTCACAATGGCACAAGAAGACTCAGAGTGAGATGGAGACACCACAGCATACAGTGGCTGCCCCACCACCACGACTCAAATTGAGGCTACCACTAGCATCTACTTCTCAAAAAATGCCTGTGTCAGTGCCCCAAGAAAAAAAGAAAATCCAGGCTAGTTTTAGGCAGGAGGGACCCCATAAGCGAAACCAACCAACCGCACGTTTGTGCAATGGGAAGCTGGCAAAAATGTTAGCGCTGGACCACTTTCCTTTTTCTTTTGTGGAAGTAGTGGGATTCTTAGAATTTGTGGCAGCCATCTGCCAAAATGGAAGGTACCAAGTAGGACCTATTTTGCCAGAGTGGCTGTTCCAGCTCTGCATCACTATGTGCTACAGTTGGTTGTGACAAGCTTTGCAGAAAAGTGTTGTTCGCACCATCCACCTGACGACAGACATGTGGACCAGTTGTCAGGCGACTGATTACATGTGCATCACAGCACACTGTATCTCTTTTGCAGGGGTAATTCAAAAAGATATCTTCAGGTCTTGGCCCTGAAGAAATTTTTAAGAGCGTTCAACGGCATGCACCAGTGACCATGTTTACGATGGAGAAATCACATACAGCTGTAAACATCTTGGAGGAATTTAACAGCAAGGTTTATGAATGGCTGCGACCCAGAGGTCTTAGAATGGGATTTGTTCCCACAACAATGACAGTCACATAGTCAAGACCATGGCAGAAGGAGGCTATTTCAGGGTCCTGTGTGTGGCACATTGCATGAACCTGGTGGTGCAAGATTTCCTCAAAAAGGAAGACCTAGTCAGCAACATACTGACCACCTGCAGAAGAATCTGCACTCATTTCAGCCATTCCTTCAATGCCTGAAAGTAGCTCCGGATTATTCATAGAACACCAGTTAAAGCCCTGATACCGGAGGTGCCAACACGCTGGAACTCCACCTTTTACATTTTGCAACGTCTGTTTGAGCAGTACAATCAGATCAATGACTATGTCATTCAAAGGGGAGGGGATGCAATTGGGACAGCTATGACCATGGATGCGGACAAATGGGGCCTAGTCAAATGCCTGACAAAGATGTTACTCTCTTTTGAGGTTTTCACACAGTCAGTTAGCAAGTAGGACAGTACGGTGAGTCAAGCTATCCAATTGTTGCATCTCCTACAAGGCAAGGTAAAGAAGGTGTCTGAAAGGTTCGCCCCTGCAGGTGTGAAATGAGAACAAAGAAGCGCATGCTTTGGTTGAGACCTTAGTCCTTCGTTTGGCTTCTAATATAAGGCTGCAACATGACATCATTGACTCCAAAGAGTACATCTGTGCCACACTACTTGATCCAGAGTACAAAATATTTCACACTTTCATTCGTTTTTCTGAAGGGGGTGTTTTAAAATACAAGAGGTGGATTGTAGAGCAAGCCGGAGACTTGGAAGAAGAACAGCTGGAACTTCGAGTCCCACCCCGCAGTTATGGGGTGCTGCCTCCAACTTCCAGAGAGGGCAGTCTTATCTCAAAGCAGCCACGAACACCATCAACCAGAACACTGGCAACAAAAACCACAAAAAGATCAGACCCAAGCTCTGCATTATATTGATTTCAATTGACAGATCTCAAATCGAGTGCAGGAGTAATGGCAAAATAGGTTAAGCAAGCGGCAGCACCAATGACCAGCCAAAGGATATTCCAGGAGTATGTGGATGATCCAAAAGAAGTCTATGTGAATCAAAATCCATTGATGTATTGGTAAGGGAAGATGCACCAATGGTCAGAGCTCAGCAGGCTGGCAGTAAAGTATCTGGCTTGTCTTGTCACCAATGTGTCTGTTGAATGTGTGTTCAGTGCAGCTGGTGTAGTTGTCACAGTGAGAAGGGCCAGTCTCTCACCTTAAAACATGGAGAGATTGACTATGATCAAAATGGACCAACATTTTATACCACACAATTCCACCGTTCCTGCAACAGCAGCACAGGAGGAGGATTGATTGGTCTGAAATTGAGCCAAATGTGTTAGCTGACCAACTTCTGGGTGAACCACCTGCGTTTGCGGACTAACTGTACTTTCCGGACTTAGGGGTCGATTAGGATCGCGGACGGACTTGCGTCCGTCCGCGACCCCAGAGCAGGAGGGAACCTCCGCATGGCATGCGGAGTTCCCTCCTGTGCAATTAGGATGTGACCGCAAGGGTTGCGGTCACATCCTCTATTTTTAACATTGCGGCGGGTGGAGCTTCAAGCTGCACCCGCCGCAATGTTAAAAATGCACGCATTGCATTTGCATGCAGTAAGAGGCAGGCACCGCGCGGTGCCTGCCGCTTTCTGCATGCAAATGCAGGGGGGTACCATAGGTACCCCCCATGTGCACCCCCCACCCCCCCTTCACCTAGGGGGCCCGCAACGGGCCCCCGCAGTGAAGTTCCGTATGTTTTTCCACGGCGGAAAACCCGCCGCGGAAAAGCATACTTTACAGGCCATCCTAATATGGTGGACGGTGTCTGACAGACACCATCACCATATTAGAGCTTTTCCGCCGCGGTTGTAAGCCAGCCGCGGCGGAAAAGCTGCGGACGGAAACCAGGACCCACCAGCCATCCTAATGTGGCGGTGGGTCTTTGGTCAGTCCGCTGAGGTTTTTCCGCATCCTCTGGGCCGGCGGTGCCTTCCGCCGGCCCCGAGGATGCGGAAAAACCGCGATCCTAATGACCCCCTTAGTATGCCAGTGCCCCCATAGAACATTAAAAAAAATTCTCATTGAACTTAGTTCTTTCTTTGCAAAAAAAGAAACAAAAAATAAATTAGCTAGAGGAACATTATTTTTTTGTGTCAGATTTATGCTGCCCCACCTTTTTAATAGGTCACATATATATTGCCGGATTGAGGTTGTACCAGTGTGCATTGAAGAAGCTCCCACAATTCCTTCATGACATAGGGGACAATGCCTGCCACTGCACATGCCTATTGCCTAATGCATATCCTTTTTTGCATCACTTAGCACTAGAAGGGCTGCCCCATAAAACCATACATTATCTACAAGACTGGCTGCCAATATCAAATTTCAATATGTTCCCTGCATCAAAGATGATTGAATGCCTAATACCTAATCTACCTGTGCTGGGAATGAAAGAGGTAATTTCAACTATTGCAATGATGAGTGACTGATTGCATGAGTGATGATTTAAGTTGATTGATAATTCATGTGATGACAGACAGTGAGGGTGGGTGTTGAATTGTAATGTGGGAACTTGGATGAGACGACTGATTTGCAATGTTTGGGGCCTGAGGGTTGGTTGATCATTTTTCCCCTGGAGTTGATTGGCCTTCACAAACTTACTGAGAAAAGATGAATTAACTTGTATGGTCCTCTCCTATGATCCTTCTGTTTTTTTCATCATCTAGGATGGCTGCCCTAGACAATTGTTTTATTTATGAGACGGCCACATTGCATCTGTTGCTTGCATTAAAGGGGAGAAAGTGTACCCACCACTGTGCTTGGAGTAGGACAGGTAACCATTGCACCAATAAATGATCAAATTATCGAGTGACTTGAGTGTCCTCAGCAATGTTGGAATTCAAGGAAAAGCACTGGACTGGATCACCTCGTTCCTCGCCGGAAGAACTCAAAGAGTCCGCCTACCCCCCTTCAGATCAGAAGCCACTGAAGTCATCTGCGGCGTACCTCAAGGTTCCTCACTCAGCCCCACCCTCTTCAACGTTTACATGAGCCCCCTCGCTTCCATCGCACGACAACACAACCTCAACATCATCTCCTACGCAGACGATACCCAACTGATCCTCTTCCTCACCAAAGACCCAAACACCGCCAAAACCAACCTACACGAAGGAATGAAGGAAGTAGCCGAATGGATGAAGAACAGCCGCCTTAAACTGAACTCGGACAAAACTGAAGTCCTCATCCTAGGATCGTCACCCTCTGCTTGGGATGACTCATGGTGGCCACCGGCCCTGGGAAACGCACCCACCCCCACAGACCACGCACGTAACCTGGGCTTCATCCTGGACTCCTCCCTCTCGATGACCAGACAAGTCAACGCCGTCTCTTCATCATGTTTCAACATCCTACGTATGCTTAAAAAAATCTTCAGTTGGATCCCCACCGAAACAAGAAAGACGGTCACTCACGCTCTGGTCACAAGCCGTCTGGACTATGGTAACACCCTGTACGCCGGAACAACAGCAAAGCTACAGAAAAAACTCCAACGCATCCAAAACGCGTCAGCTAGAGTCATTCTAGACGTCCCCCGCCAATCTCACATTTCCGGTCACCTGAAAGAACTCCACTGGCTCCCCGTCAACAAGAGAATTACGTTCCGTCTCCTCACCCACGCACACAAGGCACTCTACGACCTTGGACCCGAATGCCTTAACACGCGCCTGTCCTTTTACACCCCCACCCGCCAACTTCGATCGACCAATCAAGCCCTCGCCATAATCCCACGTATCCATAGATCCACCATGGGTGGAAGATCCTTTTCCTACTTAGCAGCCAAAACCTGGAACTCTCTCCCTGCCTACCTCCGCCTTACCCAGAACCACCTCTCATTCAGAAAACAATTAAAAACCTGGATATTCGATGAGTGAGCACCCTCCTTCCCCGAAGCGCCTTGAGACCCTCTGGGTGAGTAGTGCGCTATATAAATGCAGAACTTGAACTAGTGATGATTCATGTGGAGGCTGAAAGTGAGGGAGGAAGTGTTGAAGTGTAATATGGGAAATTTCTTGAGATGATTATTGATTTGCATTATTTGGGGCTTGAGGGATGGACGCTGATTTGTTTCCATGTAGGTTATCAGCCCTTTCACACTTAGCCATATTTAATTGTAGGTTGTTCTCCTTTTTTCTGGTTCTTTGAGGACCAGAACAGTCACGTTAGTTAACAAACCAAAACCTATGCAAAATACTGCAATTCTGTTTCTCTACAGTAGTGCACTCCACGTCTATCTTGCTCGGTCATTGTGATTCATGAAGATGATGACTGGTCTTGGGTGGCATTACTCGGAGTCAGGAGGAGGATCATAGAAGAACTCAGGGTGGGAGCTGTAGGACTACCTCATCAACAGCTAGAAGCAAGAAGTTATCAAGTATTTATCGACTTCAGTTCAAAGGTAAACCAAGAGTCTGAGGCCTAGTATCCAGCTGTGTGTATTAGAGAGAGGTGTGTTTGTGAAATGCTGCTGTGTGTGTGTATGTGTGTGTGTGTTGGACCTGTGGCAAAAGAGATACTCTGAGTCCATTGTTTGCTTTTTTGCTCTGCCTCAGAGTCTGCTTGATACACTCCTCATGAAGCTCACCTTCCTTCTGTCCTTCTCCTTGACTCTAAAATACAGTTTCTCTTTAACAATCTGCACTTACAAA
Source organism: Lissotriton helveticus (assembly GCF_964261635.1). Taxonomy (NCBI): domain Eukaryota; kingdom Metazoa; phylum Chordata; class Amphibia; order Caudata; family Salamandridae; genus Lissotriton; species Lissotriton helveticus. The sequence continues at coordinate 127,105,089 of NC_136070.1, read as the reverse complement.
AGGTGAAAGCTAGGTGAGCTCTACAACACTCCTGCTTACCTACCGGACCAGTGCAGACAGGCCCCAAAGAGTGGACATACCCTGGGGAAAATGCAGATACACCACCCAATTTTACAATACAATATAATTTTTCTTTTAACAATCATATTAACTAAGAGAGGTGGGTGTGGGTGGGTGGGTTCACTCCCCAACATAGAGGACTGAATATTTAGATATCTGATAAATTCTGTCTCAGAGGCAGAAGGACTGTTTGCAATGCATTTACTTTACTCTGTCATACTAATTTCTTTGTTTCCTTCTAGTAACAGATTGATGGCAAATGATGTGCTGCTGCTTATTACCCAGATGAATGTTGGCCTTGTGTTGTAGCATTTGTCTTTGTCAAACCTTTCTCCAAATCCCCTTAACCATCCATTCATCAAACCACTAACCCTCTTCCATCAAGCTGTGTGATTTATTGAGGTGTGGCTTAAATTACATTATCAATGGATCACACACTTGGTGATGTGGTGAAAGCAATACCAACTTACTGTAGAATCTTCTAAGCAGTAGCCCACACCAGCCCATTACCAACCCGCGCATTAGAAATGATCCATATTTTAGATATAGAATAAAGAACATCAGTCGTCAGCATCATCATTCAGGTCTTGCGTTGCCTAACCGTAAATGCCTAACCTAAGCTTGTTCACTCCAGACTTTAGGTCCATTTGTTATAACTTGAGGATTTCATGTATAATACTGCTAGCTCCACATTTCTGACTAGAATTTGTATTTTTTCTATTTTAGCACAATCAGGCATTCTCATTGTGTTATTACGTAGCACTTAGGTGGTGTCAAATCTTTGTAAATCTTTGATAAATATATAATCCACTTACTCAGTCTTTCTACTTCCATTTAGTTGCCTACGATGGATCATCAATCAATCATTCAAATCAATCCTACAGTTAGAACTCACCTGGGTGGAACTGAAAGTAGTACCTCGCTTGTGAAGTTGTGATGCCTCCCCTGTTATTGTTGCATGTATATTCACACAAGACCAATAATATGGATGAAATTTTACTTAGTTAGAAATGAATTAACTGCTAACTTTTATCTCAATAGTTGTAAACAATATAGGTCATCATGGCATCATTCCCCTTAAAGGTCAAGATAGTTAGAGTTAAGTATAAGCCTTAATATCAAGTTTGACAGCTCACAGAATTTTTCTATGATTTAGTGACTTCCACAAGTATAATTCAACTAGTTTCAGCGCATATTATGGCTAGATAAGTCAAGCTCATGCATCAGGATTTATAATCGGTTTACTTGAGCAAGTAAAAATATATATACTCAGGGCACATGAAAAGGATACATATTCTGAGAAACTGACAGTCATCAATGTTGTGTTGTCAAGAATAGAAAGATACAAATATTAAAAGGCAGAGAAATCAACACAAAAATATGTATGCCCAATCCTCTTATGTGTGGTTGTTAAACCAACTTTTTCGAAACTCAATGGCAGCAATGGAGAATCCAAAGATACTACTATTTATACAAGCATTATCATCATCAAAGAATATATAAATCGTAATGCGTCCCTGACTGATCCAGAGTACATGTACATACCCATAATTAAGGTGACCAAATCCTTTGAAAATAAAAATGATCAAATAAGTGACATATTCCAGTACTAACAGAACTAAATTTCAACTGCAGAGAACATCATTATAGCCTTGTCTTAAATGCATTGGTCGCTTTGAGAGGCCTTACCCAAATGCCCTTTGAAACATACTGTCTACAACAATGGACTTTGTTCCTGTCAACGAGAGACCTGGATTAATCCCGTGGTGAAATTCTTTGTTCTCAGTTGGGGACCTGTTCCAACTCTGCAGAGAGCTTATGTAATTTAGCCACCACTGGTGATCAGCTCTTTTTTCAACAAAATTCAGTTCCTTTTGAAACACTCTACACCTGCCAGGGTTGAACTGTGACAGACAAAAAGCAGGCCTAGGTAATGTGTGAAAGTGGCCCACATTCTCAGATTGTGATTCAAGAGTTTGGGCCACTCTTTTTTGGTAGTAACTCAAGGATACATTTTTGGATAGATTTGAGGCGTGTCTGTGACTATGTCAGTGTCTTTCTTATTTGCTTGTGTACAAGTATTTGTCCATGGCACTAATGCCCAACAAACTGTTCTCCTTATCTACATTTCATTAGTGATGCACTAAGCATTAAGGCAGTGCTTCCCAAACGTTTTAGAACCATGGCACACTTTTAGAAACAACAACATTTTGCGATCCACCTAGCTTCAATGGACACGGAGCGGGCAATTTCTTCTTATTTTTTTAATGGACCTAATGCATTGTGAGGTAACACACAGTCATTTACAGAGTGCACATTTTCCAATAACATGGTCACTAAAACTATATTACGCACAACTGACAATGTGTGAAAATCGTGTTTGAGTGAATACTTAACAACCGTGCATCACCAAGTAAAGTGTCTTGATTTGTTTTGATCCTATTAAAATCTCTATTTCCATTGCACTTCAGAATTCCCCAAAAATGTGCTACATTTTTTATTTCCTATCCCCTGAATGTGTATAGTCCATTATACAGTTTGTTGTGTCTTACAAAAAATTAGATCATACAGCCTTTCTTTCCTTTCTCATTCTCTGTACTCCATCAAGATTGTCGTCACATAATTCACTTTCCTTTCTTTTCTCTAACTGTAAAGGGAGAGGAGTTTGTAAACACCAATCCCCATGTTCATCAAATAAGCAGCAATTTGTCAGAAGACATAGCCTGACATTTGACCCCTCTCTCTTTGTAGCTCAGCAAATGTGACCAGACAAATACAGAACTTAAAGACATCTTTATTTATTGCTTGGACTTTCACAACCCAACATAAATCAGCTCCCTGGCAACCCAGTTTGGGAAACACAGCATCAGGAATGAGTCCACTGTGGCCACAAAGCAAGCCTGCAGTTGCCATTTTATGCCAGTCCTTCTGGCGTAGCCCTACTGCAGATGGGCCAGTCCTAACCTGACCATTTGTAGTAAGGTAAGGCATAGAGTGTAGGGTTGTTCCGCTCGTCCCAAGATGTAGTAAGGAGATCGCAGAAACAGTAGGTAAGTTTAACAGTTTTGTTATAGGTCTTCAAACACCCACAGCCAGGAGCGTCCGGCGTCTGCAGGGAACAACCATCATCTGACTAACATTGCGGTGAGCCACGCGGGCACCTTTCCACTCTCTGAGTCTGGAGCTCATGCTGAATCATAACAAGGGATCCTCATGCTGGAGCTGCACAAGGATACTTCATACTACCCCCTTGCCATCTGTTTCTTGAATAACAAAGTTTAGTCACATGAGGATGACCGAATTCTCTGGTTTCCTATTACATACATCACTTTAGGTTTTGTTTTGCAGCTGCTGTGCAAGCATAAAGACAGATTTTCTGTTCAACGGGGAGGCTAACTTAAGTCAGAGTCCTACACCAATGTTATGAGAAGCAGATGTATCTGTGGACTTTAATGGCCAGAATAAGCTACTGGTTATGGATATGGACATGAACAATGCAGTGTTGGAAAAGAACAGGGACTAGGCTCGTTCTTAGCCTTTCCTGATTGGAACCCCTCCTGCCCTGCTTTTTATTTGTCATCTGCTAACATGAATTTTCTCCTGCACTTGGTAAAGTTCTCTTGTAGACTCAAATCTCTGTTCATGCTTCTCGTTCATAAATATCAATGACACCACGTGCTAAGCATCCTACAAGCCATAGGTCTCTGCATATACATTATTCATTAATAAAGCCCTGTATTAAAGAGCTTGCCCCTCCACCTCCCTCCCTGATGTTTCTGCCATTAGTGTAGTAAGAGGCAGGTCAATTGTGATCTTACCCTATATTCATGACCACTTGAATTGTGCAGTTTTGTGACCACAGTGTTTTCTGCATAATTGTGCACGCGCGACAAATCTATTGCCTGACGTCTAATTTGCAACTTTTGATTTAAAATCGTTTTTATTGAATTTTCAGTAAGGATAATCAACACAAGGACAGTGGTGTAAATAAATATACAATCTAATTTGCAGCTTTTAACAAAAACAAATAGGTTGCAGCTCAATTGGATCAAAAGTTACTTAGAGGTTGACTGCTCACCTTTTAGTTTCCTTTTGCTATATTTGGATGTCAAACTGGTACGAATGATGTGCCCAGACAGTGTTATCATGGGTAAAAATGTCTAAATAATGAAGTAATACTATGACCAAATATGCTGCTATGCCACATAATTGGCATTTTCTTGCCGCATACTATACAACCCTGCTGCATAACTTGTTCCTCTCCTGCCACATAATTGTAGTGGCCAAGCCTATACATGGCCTACATTCTTATTATAGATGGAGCCAAATTTAAGTCTATTACACACAAGGTTTTTGTTCACGCCCTGAATTTGTGTATTTTAAAGGTGTTCTAATATGTGATCACGATGAAAAAAGGATCTTTGTGAAACAAAATTTTCCCTAGAATCACACAATTTGGTCAAGCAGCGAAGCCAGGAATGATCACAGGTTTTCTGGTGTCAAATTATGCAATTCGGCCACTTGATGGTTTTTCTCTCCTTTTTAGGTCTCGCCCTGGAATTAGCATCCAAAGGATGCTTCCAGGGTTGGAGACGTATAGTCAGCTGTCTCGAGGGAAGGACGGACGAGAAGGTGCACGAGCGCAGTCCAGGCTGGATTGGTGTGCGCGAACGCGCACGTTCCGTCCTGCGCCGCCCTCCCATACTCCCAGCCTACCGCGCATGCATGCATGCACACAGACAGACACAGACACACACACACACACACGCGCGCGCACTCGCACTTACACTTACACAGACACGCAGGCACCCAGACAGGCAACCCCCTCCTCCTCCTCCCCCACAGTCACACACGCATACACACAGACTCCAAGACACACGCACACATACACAGGCCGCCGCCGCGCGCTCGCCCACACATGCCCCCCTCCCGCCCTCGCAGGCCAGCCACAAAGCGAAGCCCCACTCACCGGCAGCAGGACTCTTCCTCCATTCTTCGGCACCGGGGCGCAGGGTAGGCTCCTGCCTGCTCCGGTGCTGCAACCAATCGCGGCTCTTCCGGCTCTTCCGTGGGAGGCGGGGTAGGCTCCCGCCCTCCTACTTCCTGTTTCCTGTTGTCGCGCCGGCCTGCCTGACTTCCTGGTTGCAGGCCGGCAGAGTAACGAGGATGTTATAAAGGTTGGTGATGGTCATCTTGAAGGAGCGCTTTCTAGTATGCAGGCACTAGAAGCTTCTGGCACATACACCACATTTCTACGAAATGTGACCGCAAGTTTGCACAGGTGATACTAAAAATAGTGCAACTATTTATACATGTTCGTGGAACAGTTTCAGCCAAGGCTCTTCATTTACTGTCTCTTAAAATATTTAGTAAAACTGTGTAAATGTAATTTTATATATAGTGGTTTCTTCCCTTATTGACTTATTGCATTGTAGTGGCACTGCTATTTCTTCGTATGCGGCCGTCAGTAGGGCTGTTTTTAAGTGAAATCTGTCTATTCGCTCTCAGCAGATGCATGTCTAATGTGCAGTGAAATCACCCTATGCTTGTGCAGGGGGGCTACTCCACACATCATAGCCAATGAGGGAGGGTATTCCATAATTTCCATTGTTTGCAGATTTCGGTGTAAACACTTAAGCTGTTCGTAGCCAGACCTAAAAAACGCAGCACTGGTGTTAGATGTTTTTACATACATTGGAAGGATGAACGTGTGGGAGTTTGACGTACAAAGGATGGGAGAGGCAGGAGCGCCAGTGCCCTTCAATAAAAGTACACACTGAGCATCCTTCCAAGGAGAGCTTCTTCGAGCTTGGTCTGTCACTGAAATTGGACATTTAATACAACATCACCAACAGCTGGTAGAGCGCAGCAAGGCATTTTCAGCAGCTAGTGGTATACTTTAATAACATGAACAGAACAAAATTCACTCTGCAGGTTAAATATGCATTTTACAACTTATGAATGGGGAAATAAGACAGCCACACACCCAAGTGAGTAGTTTTTTTTCTTTTAATAAAAGTTGAAATTAAATAAAGTACAGGATAAGCCACTATAAATAGAAATAGGCCTTGCAGAGGAAAGTGCAAGTTATTTGTATTGCGGAATGTGGAGTTAACATACAATAATGCCCACTCTCGGGATACAATCCTTTAGAACAGTGGAAGGTTGCAGAGTGCAGCTGCCAGCAGAAAACACGCAGGGCAGCGACCGGCCTGCGGTCAGAGGACTGTCAGGAGCTGCACTTACAGTACAAATTGATCTCAATGCTGCTCCATTTTGCTGCTGCATAAGTCATAGGTGGGCTGCATCATTATATGTCAATATGCAACATATTTTATATGTCCCTTTTTATAAAAACAAAACGTAACTACTGCAAAAAAAATAGCCAATGCCATTTACAATACTAAAAGCTCAAACTTTGCCTAATGCGAGACCTATTGCATTGCAAATGCTTGTTAATATCAAAGGTGTATACTTTGTAGTTCTTGGTGCGTGAGGTTAACAGCGTGGGTGGCATGGAAGCGTGGCTCCTTTTGGACCTGTTAGTCCAGGAGGGTCTTGAGCTGAACTACCTGACTCGAGGTTTCAATGGCTCGCCCACCTCTACTGTTCATTTAGAGAGGGGTAACCCGACATGGGTCGTGATGACGCGAAGGAATATACCTTTACATTTTTATTGCAAGCTTTACTCAATAGGTGGCAGCAGAGGTTAAGTTTCTGTTTTTTTTTCATTCCTAGAACTTGTTTGTATTTAGTGGTAATACGATGTATTGAATTGCAGTAAAAAGCGTTTCACAGCCTGAGCCCTGGCGAAGTTTCCAAACTCTAGCTTCAAAACCCATTAACCGTAGACATTAACCTAATCACCTCTGTTTGCCACTAGATCACAAGAATAGTCACAGGCAATGCAAGGCAACGTGTACGTTTTAAGGGGCCCTGGCAGGTTTGGGTTCGGATTTATACACTCTGAGCAAATCTCTTTACCTCAAAGAGGGTGGGAAAGATTGAGGATAAAGAGTAACTACCACCACTAAAAGCAACAACTCAACTCTTCTATAACCAAAAAAAACCAAATGATTTCTCCTGAGTACAAACTCTCAGTCATCATAGTAGTACTGTGATGTAAAATGTTATAAACGGATCACAGATAAGTCTAATCAATCATATTGAGGTCCAAAAGCAATTCATTAACACATTTGATTTAAAATCATTGGCATTTTGCTATTTTGTACTACATATATGGATTTTTTCTGTAATACTAGTAAAGTAATTTTCATTGGCCATCTGTGATCAGTTTATTACATTGTACATGGCAGTACTGCTGTGATGGCTGAGAGATAATTAATTGGTACTCCGGTGGAGTCAAAGTCGAAATCAGCTTTATTCGGTGCAAAAGAAAAAACATCATAAAAGCATACTGTTGGAAATGGGATCCCCGGCTGGCCAGGGCTTTCGCCAAAGTCAGTCAGAGACCACCACTCCCAAGTCAGGGCAAGGGAGTTACACGCCAAGATAACCCCTACTCACCCTCTAGGTAACGTGGCGCGAGCAGCAAGGCTAAACTTGGAGGCGATGTAAGTTAAGTATTTGCGCACGCACCCCAGCAACAACAACCAAAGGCCCACCACAAAGGAAACTCCACACAAGGTTATATAAAAATAGCCTTTGTATTACACCAAAACACATTAGATAAAACACACACTTTACAATGTGCCAGAGGCACGGGCAGAATTTACAGGGGATATGTACAAGACAGGGCCACCTGGACCACTGTCAGGAATCAGAAGTAGCACTTTCAGAAAGTAAAATTACTTTAGCACAAAATAGCACACAATATAACAATAGAGCGCACAACCAGTAATTACTGGTAACCAGGATCTCACTAGCACCACCTGTACTAGGGAGAAAACAACCACCTATGTATTACAATACCTGTAGGGGTGTAAGAGGAAAACACATGATGCAATGCATAACATTCATTCAGAGGTGTAAAGGCACATGACGCATAAACAATACATTCAGAGGTGCATAGAAAGTACAATTGCGCCAAACTCACGTAAGTCACCACCTGTGACTGTCCCTAGGCCCTCTGGCCTTGTTGGGGCTAGGACGCCCTGTGTCCAGTGTCAGGGTCCTAAACGTAGCAGTTGCCCACAAAGTGCTGGGCAACTGGTGCAACAATGTTTGAGCCTGCCAGGGCTCAAGAACAACAGTGGGGGCTCAAGAGCCTCTCTGGGCCCTTCACAACCACTTTGGCGCCTGGAGCCTCTCTCCGGGCCCTAAGAAATAAATGTGGCCCTCCAGAGCCTCACTGGGCTCTAAACACGAAATGCTGCCTTGGTGGAGCCCCTCACGGGGGACTCAACTTTGCAAATGCCCCCTGAGCCTCTCTGGGCTCCAAGTAAATCACAGTGCCCTCCTTGAGCCTCTCTGGGCTCAAAACACAATTGTGGGGTTGTTGGAGTCCCTCACGGGGGACTCAGAAACACATCATGCCCCCCTGGACGCGTCGCAGCGCTTCTGTGCGCTTCAGCAGGGAGAAATCGACCGCCCCTACCAAATCTCACGCATCTCGCGTGAGTCGCGTATCCCTCGAGGCACACTCACCGGGTCTCCTGCGGCGAGCGGCTGCTTCCCGAGAGCTCCCGCTCCTCGGGGCTCTCTGCAGACTTCTCCCCTGGGCTCTCCCTCGCTTTGGGAGCCTGGGGGGGACAAGGAAAGACGCCGGCTTCTCCCCTTACCGGAGCACGGGGTGGCCTCCCGTCTGCTTCCGGTTTCCTCTCTCCTGCCCCCGGCCTGCCTGACTTCCAGGTCGCGGCTGCGGGGCGGGACTTCCGGTCGCTTCCCCCGGGGCCGCGCTGTGATTGGCCGACGGGCCCTGCACTTCCGGGTCGTCGCGGGCAGCGCGGCGGCCCGTTCCAGGCACTCGTAGGCGGGGGATGAGTTTACCGAGGAGTGGGCTCCCTCGAGGTAAACTTAAAATATAGCGGCAAGGTCCCTGGCAGGGTGGGCACCTGCCAGGGGGCAAATTAACCCAAATAAGCGAGGTGGGCACTCGCTAGGCAGGCAAAGCGCTCCTCAGCGCTAAAAGGCAATTTACAGCGCTCCCTGCGCTAGGACCTAAAATAAAGCGCTCTCAAGCGCTAAAGACAAATAAAGCGCTTCCAAGCTCCAGGGAAAGTCCAAAAGCGCTCCCAGGTTCTGGGAGCACAAGCACAGCGCTCCCAGATGCCCTCAGCAGGGCAGAGTTCCAGCAAAGTCCTTCAGGGCAGGCAGGGGGCAAGGCTGGGCCCAGAGCCAGCACACTGGGTCTCCAGGCAGGGAGACAGTCCAAGTGGCGGTCCTCTGGCCCAGCGACAGCAGCAACAGCCCCCTCAGGATCCTGGAAGAGAACAACTTCTGTGGGGACACAGCCCCATTTTTATACAGTGTATTCCTTTGTTCAAGGGTGCAGAGTGGGGGCGGAACCAGTCGCAGCTGGTTCTTGAGTACTCTGTTTACCTCAACCACCCTCTCTATTCACTGGCAGGGCTTGGGTCATTAGACACACCACAGGGGGGCGGAGCCAGCATTGTGTGGGGAAAACCCAGCCCATCCAGGACACAGGTACACTCCTCCCACACATTACTCATGCAGATCTCCCACTCACCACCGGGCAGACCCATCCAGACTTCCTGGAGCCTGGCATGCCAGCCAGCTCCAGCCAATCACACGCCAGCACCCTCACAGCACACGTACAGCCATGTCTAGAAATGGCGCTTCTCTACTAGACACATACATGCTGCATACACCATCTCGCAGCATTCACTCTCAAGAGTTCACACATACCAGACTCAAGCCTGTACACCCCACGCATCAGGAACTACCAGGGACACATACATTCCCCATGCATTCCTATGGGCGGGCAGGCCTAGCTCAGCACATGCACTCAGAGTGCGCACGCACTTTCCACTGGGACACAGTGAAAGTGCGCAGAATCCAAAAATCACCATCTCCAGGTCACCATTTCAAGTAAAAAGTCTAGGGGTGAACCTGCCCTAAGGGCCAAAGTCCAACACATACTAATACATAAATAATAAAACATTCCTCCATTTTTTTTGCAGAGTTTTAAATAGCGGAAACTTGACCCGCAACCAAATCAGGTATCGGAGCGCTTTACATAGCACTAGTTACGTTACATGAGGACACACATTCATTTTTGTTAGGCACACGGAGATTAAGTGATTTGCCCAGAATCACAGGATGTTCAGCATCGTTACTGAGACTCAAACCTAGTTCCCCAGGTTCGAGGTCAAACACCCTAGCCATTAGGCCAACTCCTCTTCCTTCATCATAATTAGATTATAAGGAATAACAATTTATGAATCTTCAGGCCAAGCGATATTGGGGTTAAGCAGAATGCTAGTACATGTAAATGCTAATACACATAAAATGCATGATATATAAAGTACCGTTAAAAATAAACCTAGAGGATCGGAGTCGGATCGAATTTTACACATTGAGCTGTACACAGACTTAGGGGCCCATTAGGATGGCGGGCGGATCGCCCCTGCCGGGACGGCGGTGGGCGATCCGCCCACCATCTACACATGAATGACCCCCCGCCATATTATGATGGCTGGGGGGTCCGCTGCGGACGGGAAGATGGTCTGCCTCTTTTCCGCCCATCAACGAGTCGACTGGGCGGAAAAGGGGTTTAACATGATGACGGTGTCTACAAGACACCGCCAAACATATAAGCATGCAGGCGGAGATGTGCCTTTCCATGGCAGCGTTGCCTCCATGGAAAGTCATTCAGGTTTTGCGTTTGGGGGCCCGTAGTGGGCCCCAGGAAGTTGGGGGTGAGGGGTGCACATGGGGGGTACCTATGGTACCACCCTGCATTGGCATGGACAAAGTGGCAGGCACCCTGCGGTGCCTGTCACCTTGTGCATACCAATGCACAACGTGAATTCCCAGGATTATGGTGGGCGGTGCTGTGGCCTATGCCCACTACAATGCAGGGAATAGGGGATGCCACTGCCACAGTGGCTGTGGCATCCTAATTGCAGGTGCGGGTTATACCTCGGTGCCTACTCTAACCAGGGAACACACTCAGCAACTCTGGGCATTAAACTTGCCTCATCTCTACAACGGCCCCCCACAGACGCCGGGGATGCCTGGTTTCACCTTGGAGATACCCAGAAAGGGACCATCTCACAGGGAAAACCAGGACGGGTTCCCCAGCATTCTTCAGCGCCAGGATACTCCTTGGAGTCGCAGTGCGCTTTACAAGTACACCCACATTTTCATTTTACTGGGCTGAATCTTGGCACTGATCCTGCATTGCTACAGGTGGCAGAGGCATTTTGCTATTTCGAGGGCTATCTCTTGGGATAAGTAAAACCTGTCTGTGCCTACGGCATGGGGTATAAGTGAACATTTGTAACACGACGGTCATATGTTGATACCAGGTGTTATGTAGGAGTGCACTTTGAAGTGTGCGAGGAATGCTAGTGTTTGGTTCAGAATAGGTGTAAGTGAGGTGAGAGAGATCCCTGTGCATGCGTTGCAAGAATGTCTAAGTAGATTTATTGAGACTAGGCACATTTCTGGCTCTAGCTCTGGCTTCTAAACCAGGTTAAACAGAGTGTGTACAAGAATACATAGCTATGTAAATTAAAATACATTCGTAGGCTGTGGGATGGTCTTCAGTGGAGATGTCTGCTGTCTGGATGCCCTGGGGTGTCATTTCTTGGTGCTGTTCAAAAAGAGTTGTTGTAAAGTCAAATTGTAGCCTGTGGGTCATTGAGTGGTTGGTCTTGTTGAATTCCTTTTTTCAAGCTTTGATTGAAGGAGCAGGGGGCAATGTTGGTGCATGTGCGGCTCGATCACAGAGATGTAGGATAAGAGTTGTGGATTGTAGATTAGCTTGGAAAAACCCCATTGTTAAGCAATTTTTCTGAAACTTCCTGCGTTTACTTTTTACCGATACACTATATGGCTCCACTGTGAGCGATATTTTCTAGTGGGGTACTGGAAAGAGGCACATGCATTTTTAGGAAATGATGAGTTTAAGCTGGTTTAGTGCTATTAATATTTTGCCCCCCTCCCCCTCGCTATGGTGGGGACAGTAATTTTCCTCTGTTGGCTGCTCCATTTAAAGGTGTGTTGTTCAACCGGCGCAGGGCTGTCCTTTTGACCTGCATAGGCCACGTGCAACTGCAAGAGAAGGTGGATGTTTAATTTTTAGGTTAATGTTTCCATTGCCACAAGCGCGTCCCGGGGTCTCTGCATGTGACATGTAATGAGGTTTTCTCTAATGGGGTTGGTGTGTTGGGTTACACACACTTTCGGGAAGGTTTGGAGTTTTTGGGCTAGTTTTGGGCTGGTTTGTGCAGGTTCCATTGGGCATTTACCTGTGGTTTGGGTGATGCTGCTCATATTGGAGGTTGTCTGGGGTGTTTGTGGCCCCGTCTGGTCCTGCATGGGAATGGCTGGAAGGGAAACACCCATCGCATCGGGGTCAAAACATCGCGGTGCTATCGCACCGCGACTTTCACATCGCATCGTCGTTCACATCGCATGCTTTTAAAACGCATGCTACGACGGCGCAATGTCATTAACATCGCATGCAATTTCAACGCATGCGATGTTAATGGCATATTACAACGCTGTGTTAATGGCTGTCAAGAGGCTTGCCAATAAAAAAACGTCATTAATGCCAAACTTCGGCAAAGCTTCGCTTTTCCTTGTAAAAATGACCGGGCTGATTGTAATAAAAGAGGCTTGCCAATAAAAAAAACGTCACAGTCTGTCACATGAAACTTCGGCAAAGCTCCGCTGATTCTAATAAAAGAGGCTTGTGAAAATGATCGTAACACCATTCAAAACGTGCTTTTCCTTTTAAAAATGACAGGGCTGATGTACAGGGCTTCGGCAAAACTTCGCTGATTGTAATAAAAGAGGCTTGTGAAAATGAGCGTAACACCATTCAAAACGGGGTTTTCCTTGTAAAAATGCAGCTAAATGACCGTAACAACATTCAAAAATCGAAATGCAGACTGTCACATGCCATTAAAAAAAAAAAAAAAAGTCAGTCTGTCACATGTCACATGTCACTAAAAAATGCAGGGGCTATGTAGTTATTATTTTATATAGATGGATGAATGCATGAATGATGCATGTATGAGTGCTGGGTGGCTGGGTGGGTGGGTGTTTGTGTGGGGGGGCTGGGGGATGGATGGATGCATGTATGGGTGCTGGGGGATGGATGAATGGATGGCGGATGGATGAATGGATGGCTGTCTGGATGGATGGATGGGTGTATGGGTGATATGTGTGTGCTGAGTGGGTGGGTGGATGGATGGATGAATGGATGGCGGATGTATGAATGGATGGCTGTCTGGATGGATGGATGGATGGGTGTATGGGTGATATGTGTGTGGTGGGTGGATGGATGGATGAATGGATGGCTTTCTGGATGGATGGATGGATGGATGGATGGATGGATGGGTGTATGGGTGGATGGATGCATGTATGAGTGCTGGGTGGGTGGGTGGGTGGGTGGGTGGATGGATGAATGGATGGCGGATGGATGAATGATTGGCTGTCTGGATGGATGGATGGGTGTATGGGTGATATGTGTGTGGTGAGTGGGTGGGTGGATGGATGGATGAATGGATGCTCGGACAGGATGAATGGATGGATGGATGAATCGATGGGTGGGTGGATGATGGCAGACCGTATGGTGGATGGATGCATGGATGGGTGGGGGGGTTAATGGATGGATGAATGGATGGATGGATGGATGAATGGATGGATGGATGATGGCGGACCGTATGGTGGATGGATGCATGGATGGGTGCTGGGTGGGTGGATGGATGGATGAATGGATGATGGGTACCGCCTCATCTAAATGCATCCTAAGAGATTAAAAAAAGCACGCCACGAACAGCAGACAAGTGGCACGTTACAAATCCTATAGAACTAGCCTATATTACAAAGTACTGGAAAAGCCAATTGGCCTTGCCTGGTTGCCGTTTAAGCTCTGCCAACACTTTTGCGGCTGCGGCCTAAAGTGCAGGTACGAGCGGAGGGGCCTTGTGGGGGTATTTCGAAGGACGAGAGCCGTGATCAGTCACCTGCTGACCTTGCACCCAGCTCTGCACACAACCCAGGGCCCAGCCCAGACCCAGCCAATGTGAACACCCAGAAACAGCAAGACTAATGCCGCAGGGCCGGGATCCAGCTTCATATGGTGGATGCCAAAGTAGAGGTATCTACTGTGCAATGTATCCTTCGCTACTATGGGGCTTTGGTGTACAGGGCAGTGGAATAACCCCCTCGACCTATAGCTGATTATAGACCGGTTTAGCACACCCATCTACCACCACCAGCTATACAGTCGTATGCACAAAATATTGCTTCGGAAAATGGCACTATAGTAAATACCAAAAACAATATTATATATGCGTCCCCCTTTTAAAATGCTTAGGAAAACGCCCAATTACTTTCGGATGGAATACCTGCTATTGTAAGAAAAAGCTGGAGGGTATAATTCATGGTGAAATTGTATATGTTTGCTGGCTACAAGATAAGTGAAGTGACTTGACTAGCTTCGTGTAAGGCCTCGTCACCATTCTTGGCAATCGAACCCGTGACTTGCAGAGTACACACGCACAGACTGTTCAGCAATGGTGCCGTCTGCTAAGCACAGAAGTGCAGGGGCCACGTGTGGAAGAAATGACTCACCCGTGGCCTTCGCTGGATCACTGTGACCCACACAGCTGCCGGCGGTCTGAAAGGCTCGGTGTTAGCCAGAAAGTTCTTCGCTGGACACCGTATAGGGGAAGTTGTTGTAACTTTAAGTCAATAATGCCTTTACACTGTCATACATCAATGTCTCTTTATTTCTGAAAAATATTGTATTTTACTTGCAATGCATGGATTGAGAAATGTACACTCACAGGAACGGGCTAACATATATTTTAGAATTATACAAAACGGAAACGCAACACAATGCGCCTTTCCTAAAAACAGAACAGAAACGGGCTGAGACACAACTTGCGGAAAAGTGTGAGTGGGTGCTGGATGGATGCATGGCTGGGTGTATGGGTGGATGGATGCATGGATAGGTGCTGGGTGGATGGCTGGATGGATGCATGGATGCGGAAAAGCCACGCAGCGCTACATTACATTTTTATGTATTCACAGCCTAGATATGTTATAATGGCGCAGATGTCAGATTTAAAAAAACAGTCGCTATCACTACTGGGTTGGATGGATGGATGAATGGATGGCAGATGTCAGGGTGGATGGATGCATGAATGAAGGATGGGTGGAAGGATGTGTCTGGTGAGTGGGTGGGTGGATGGATGGTGAATGGATGGATGGATGGATGGATGCATGGATGGGTGGATGAATGGATGGTGGATGGATGAATGGATGCATGGATGGGTGGATGGATGCATGGACAGGTGAATGGATGGCAGTATGGATGGATGCATGGATAGGCGCTGGGTGGATGGCTGGATGGATGCATGGATGCGGAAAAGCCACGCAGCGCTACATTACATTTTTATGTATTCACAGCCTAGATATGTTATAATGGCGCAGATGTCAGATTTCAAAAAACAGTCGCTATCACTACTGGGTTGGATGGATGGATGAATGGATGGCAGATGTCAGGGTGGATGGATGCATGAATGAAGGATGGGTGGAAGGATGTGTCTGGTGAGTGGGTGGGTGGATGGATGGTGAATGGATGGATGGATGGATGCATGGATGGGTGGATGGGTGGATGGATGCATGGATAGGTGAATGGATGGCAGTATGGATGGATGCATGGATAGGCGCTGGGTGGATGGCTGGATGGATGCATGGATGCGGAAAAGCCACGCAGCGCTACATTACATTTTTATGTATTCACAGCCTAGATATGTTATAATGGCGCAGATGTCAGATTTAAAAAAACAGTCGCTATCACTACTGGGTTGGATGGATGGATGAATGGATGGCGGATGTCAGGGTGGATGGATGCATGAATGAAGGATGGGTGGAAGGATGTGTCTGGTGAGTGGGTGGGTGGATGGATGGTGAATGGATGGATGGATGGATGCATGGATGGGTGGATGAATGGATGGTGGATGGATGAATGGATGCATGGATGGGTGGATGGGTGGATGGATGCATGGATAGGTGAATGGATGGCAGTATGGATGGATGCATGGATAGGCGCTGGGTGGATGGCTGGATGGATGCATGGATGCGGAACAGTAAGCCTGTAAGTGTCCATTTAGGAATGATGATTCGGACACAATGCTGTGATGGGCCAATGCACTCCAGCGTCACTCTTCTTTGCGGCCCCCTGTTTCGTTCCTGCAGCCTGTGGAAAAGTAAATTTTGCCATGTTCTGTGTCACTACGCCTCATCCATCATATGTTATGTGTGCATGACCAATATGCATATGTTATTCCCCATGTCTGATTAATGACGCAATTACAGTTGTGTCCACCTCTAGTATGCCAGTTTCCAGTCCTCGTGAATACTACGAATATCAGGCCTATGTAAAGCTACGTTGCCACGTTTCTCAGTGTGCACGTTATTCCATTATAAAGTCCCCGTTTCTAGGCCTCAAAAGGGCCTGGACATCAGATTCAGCTCCTGTCTCCTGAAGCCTCGCTGAGGAGCGATACAGCCCCCACCTGTATCCTCGACCTTTCACTTACTTCCTGCCTCGCAGTGCCCGGTGCAGCTTGGCTCTGCCTCTGAGTCTGCCAAAAGTATGTTATAGTTCCAGTTATCAGTTCAGTCCTCCTTCTCTGCATTCCTAAGCTACTGAACTGCATCAATAGTTTCCGTCATTGTCTAGCTTTCTCGTCTCCACGTTAGAGAAATACTGTATTCAATGGTCATTTAATATTCTTCATCACGCACTACATGTAGAATAATGCATGGTCTAGTCTTAGAATCAAGTTAGCCTTTCCCCTCTTGATTTCTAGTTTATATCAACATGTTCCCTAAACATCAGATACTAGATAGGGTTTAGGTACATGTCGCTCCGACCCTCCAGACTTTAGTCTCTGCTCCTAGCACAGAGTTCATAGCCCCCAGCTTCTCCTAGTAACACGTCATTGCCAGTTTACGCGCACCTCCAGGTTAGAGGTCCCGGCTCCTTAGGTAGCCCCCTCCAATGTTTCCGCCCCATTCATGACATATTCTGTTACGTCTGCACCACATGTCTATGTATACGCCCAGTTACACCTACTTTTACTCTTATCTTTCGCGACTGCTACGCGTCACGCCTTCTGCTCCACCCACTGCTACGCCTACTGCAATGTAATGCTATGTGTTTGCGTTATGTATATAAGTTCATGTATTGTTATTAAAAGTTAGCGCGCTCATCCCAGACCCAGCCCCGGCAGCTGCCGGGCCCTGTCATCCTGTTCCTATGCAGGTCGTCCTGTCCTTGTCCTTATGCTGTAATAAACCTGCAAACTCCTACTACCTCGAATCTTGACTCTTATTTATTGAGCTATCTGTTATGATATATGCCTAGTCAAAAATAGGGTATTATTTATTTATTTACCACATAATGGCGCCCGAATAGGGACTTGCCCTTTCCCCACGCGTCGGTGAAGCCACGCCGACCCCCTGACCCTCTGCAGCCGTGACGGAACCATACCGTGCACCGGCAGATATTTCTGCTTCAAGTATCCCTCAGGCCCACGGAGGAGACGGAGGAGGCGGTCCAGCATCCAAACGAGACGGTGGAGGAACGCGGCGAGTCCCGACCAGAGCCCAAGCCAAGAGTCCAAGGTCCGAGGTATCCGGAGGCCCACCCGTAACTGAAGTCCGAAGTTCGTCGTCCGTCCAGTCCAGTCCGAGGCCTCCCGTTCTTGCTGCCCGGTGAGTACCATTACTGGGGTAGTATCTAGACAGGGTCAGTCTAAATTGACTCCTGGTCCGTGGGTTGGTGGTACCCAGGCCCACTAACGAAGTGTTCACCTAGGTGGATACGGGTCTTGATGCGTCCTTTATGGGACCGGTATGTTCCGTACTGTTTCAGCAGTGCATCCAGTAACTCTAGTCTGTTCCGTTCTCGAGAAATTCTGTTCTGTTTCTGTTCTTAGTATTCCAGGTAATATTTCTGTCCGAACTGTAATGTTATGATGTTGTTCAATGTATTTCCAATGTCGTGGTATGCCTGAATTGTTTTCCCAATTGTTATTGTTTTTCGTGTATTGTATTGTGTTCCGATTCAAGTTTACAATGTCTCTCTTTTCGAGATTACGTCAGTTAAAAACTAGAAAGGGTTTGTTAGAAGAAGCAGTTCCTGTTCCGCCTAGGGACAGTCCAGGTCATTTTATGTATCAGAAACATGGCATAAGCGCCATATTGTATCTAGATTTATGGGTAGATTATACCAAACAGTTAGAAGAAAAGTATAGATGGCCCGTATCGGGTACATGGGATCCCGAATGCATCATGCGAGTAGAAGAAGTATTATGGAAAAAGAAAGCCAGACAGTCACAGAAAGATGCCATCGAGTTATGGCGCAAAGAAGCTCATAAAAGAACCGAAAAAGAAATCAGAAAGTCAGAGTTAAGTAGAGAATCCCAAGAACGAGCCCAAGAAAGAGAATTAATCGAGATAGGTGAACGAGTCAAAGCCGAACAGTCAGATAGACAGAGGCATGCCCTTATTAAGGGTATGTATCCTCTTCTTGCCGAAGGCTTGCCAAAAGCGACCCCAGAGGCATCCAGTAATTTCCCGCCACCATTAGTTCCGACCAAGCTACGTCACAAACCAACCGCAGCTGATATTTTTATTTCGTCCTATCTGGACGACACAGTCCCCGAGTATGCAAATCCTGTTCGCGCTCCGCCAGTCCCTGTAAATCAGGTAATTCCTGCTCCCCCAGATACCGGGGTGCCCTTAACAGCTCCCCCGGGTCAGCCCGCCATACAAGTCCAGCCCACGTTACAATTACCGACCCTGCCAGGACGGAAAGCATCAGTTGATGATTCCAGTTTAGGGGCCGCAGGGGGAGGTCTTCCTCAAACCCCGCCGCCACACAAGCGTTTATCAGCACTCGAATTACATGCTCAAGCATCACAGCGTACTCCTAAAAGTAATAAGTCTGTTACAGAAATCAGGCAAACCCTTGGCGAATGTGCCTATGACCCAGTTCCAGGCGAGTTTAATATGGTTTTATATTCCGTACGCGTAAGGAGGGTGACCGAGTATCTAGTCACCCTACCCAATATGAAAGAAGATCTAGACAGAATATATCGTTTCATCCGTACAGGGAATGATCCAGAAAGTATTAGTGATGCCATGTCTCAAAGGAAAGCCGAGATTCGGCGTATGATATTAAAGTTCTTAATTAACTGTCTAATAAGAGAACAAGATAACCCGTCTAAAGATCCAGCCGAAATGAAAACTTTGACAAAGTGGAGTGATAATATAGCCGAAGGAAAGCACAATACTATTGGTGCCATGGAAAGTATGTACAAGAAAATCCGTAGAGAAATAATAAAGATACACGAACAGCGTAAAGCAGCACAAGTAAGTGAGAAAGAAAGTACCTCTGATCCTGAAGAGGAAGACGACGAGAATACCGCCAGAATAGCGTATGTAGGAAAATCTAGATTTCCAGATCGCCATTTACGTCTAGAACCCAAGCCAACTTTCCATCATCCAGCACCAGAACAAGGTTCCCTAGAACAAGTATTTCAAGCTACCGATCACATTCTGAAATCACGAATCGGTTATAGTGAATTAAGTACTATGCACGAACAAGAACTAGTCCGATCAGCAGTCCGATGGATTACTGATTCTACCACTTTTCCAGACGAAATAGTGGCACAAATGTTTCTGAAATTGCCCCCAGCCGAGCAACGACTGGTGGGTATGTATATGATCCAGCACCTCATTACTTTGTATGAGGGTCAGCACTCTGATCCAGGTCCGTTACATGATGTCCTGAACGAGTTACTCCAGTATAGATGGAGAGGTCTAGGTACCGATTTAATTAGTGTCATTCTAGAACAGCGTCACAAATATAGAACATTTTTGAACCCGCATTTTGTTCATGTCTCACCCCCAGAAAGTAAATCATTCTACATAGACAGACAGAATCCGTTATGAGAAGTCCACCCAGTTAAAGGAACGGGTGGCGAAATGCAACGAGTGTTTGTATACACTCCAATCACAAAGATGGAACTCCTTGAAATGAAGAAATTAATTCCCTGTCATGACAAAGATCCAGCAGGGTTCCATAGAGAATTAAAAGACATGCTCCGTATGGGAGAATACACTTACCCAGATATCATTAAAATGTTAAAGGTCCTGTTACCCGCAGGGGTGTATGAAAAGCTAAAGGAAAAAGAATGGGAGGTGGGAGAGAAAAAGATCGATTGGACAGTTCTAGAAGCTGAAGACAAGGCACGAGTACCAGGTACCGGTCTTGGAGATAAATGCAAAGAATTACCAGAATTATTGATTCAAGTTTTACCCAGATTATTGACAACTAGAAAAGAAGACTGGGATGCAATCTCAGCCTGTAAACAGAAACAAGACGAAGATATTAGTGATTTTTATTCTAGATTTGAAAAATGTTTCAGTATCAACAGTGGTCTCAAGACAAGTAGTGAGTCATACCCTCACCTTTTTGTTACTAAATTAGTCGAGAATTCAAGTCCACAAATTAAAAATCGAGTTTTGAAAGTCGAAAGCACCTGGCAAGCTAATACTCCGTCCCAGATGCTCCAGATGCTCCAGTACCACCAGAATAGAATCAGGGAAGAGCAAGAACACGAAAGAAAACGTATGAAAGACACGAAAATGAAAGTGCTAGTTGCACAATCTGTTCCTCAAGACAGTCAGAAGAGGGGTCCGAATCAAGCCAGTCATCCTGCAGCTCCCGTTAAAGGGAATTGCAATTATTGTAAACAGCCAGGTCATTTTATAAATGAGTGTGCAGTTCTGAAACATAACATAGCTACTGGTAAGACAAAAGAAAGACCACGTCCGCCTAGACAAGAGCAAGTTTCACAGACTCCTCAGTCACAGAATGCACCACAGACAGTTACAGCTCCGCAGCCTATTGCTGCAACACAGCATGTTACATCGCAGATGTACCAGTATGCACAGTCTGAGTATCCAGAGTATCAGCCATATTCATGAAACAGCCTAGAGAGGGAGGTAGGCTTGCCTCTCATCGAGATACCTGTAGATCAAGAAGGTCCCTATGTTCACAGTCAAGTACTAGGGAAAGACAGAAAGTTTTTGATTGATACAGGGGCAAGTAGGACCACAATTAGTCATGCCGAAGTTCCAGGGGCTCCGCTCTCAGGCTCAAGAAATGTTTCCCTTGGATTTTCAGGAAAGCCAATAGTTAACGAGATTTCAAAGCCAGTTACTCTAGAAGTAGGTCCATTGTCCCGTACTACTGATCTGTTACTTACTAAGTCATGTCCAGAAAATCTGTTAGGCATTAAGACACTGAAAGAGTTAGGTGCAGTTATATGCTGCTCCCCAGAGGGAATACGTCTGTTCCTACGTGACTTTAAGGGTCACTATGTATTACGAGATTTTGATTCCAGACTGTCTAAAGTTCCGCAGCATTTATGGGCGCAAGGTCCAACTGATGTAGGTTACATGCAAATCACACCCTATCGTGTGACTCTCAAGCCAGGTGTAGTGTTACCACGAATCAGACAGTACAGATTGCCACCCGAGGCTGTAGCAGCCTTATCCAAAATTATTGACGAGCTCATCGCTCAAGGAGTAGTTGTAGAAACTGACTCCAATGTATGTAATTCTCCGATCATTCCAGTCATGAAACGTACTGATCCAAATGCACCCCCAGTATATCGATTAGTGATTGATTTACGAGAGCTTAATAAATGTATTATTCCGCAGTACCCAGTTGTCCCAGACATCTCTTCCCTATTGACAGCCATTGATTCCGAAGCCACGTTCTTCACTGTCATAGACCTCAAGAACGCATTTTTTAGTGTTCCAATTCATCCAGACAGCCAGTTTCTTTTCGGATTTTGTTTAAATGGAAGGAGCTATATGTTCACACGCGCTCCTCAAGGTTTCACAGAAAGTCCTAGTATTTACAGTCAAGCACTCAAGAGACAACTAGATAACATTCACATGCCAACTGACACTGCCCTGCTCCAGTATGTTGATGATCTACTGATCACAGCCCGTTCTGAACGTGATTGCGAGCGAGCGTCACTGACGGTTCTGTATTTTCTAGCCGAGATGGGGCACAAGGTGTCCCCTTCGAAGCTTCAATTCTGTGTCCAGCAAGTGGTATACTTAGGACACTTGCTGTCCAAGAGGGGTAGGCAGTTGACACCAGACCGTATCCAGTTAATAGCGAGTCTTCCCCAGCCCAGAACCCAGAAGGAGGTACGTGCCTTTATCGGCCTTACTTCTTATTGTAGACAATGGATTCCCCAGTATGCATTCCTAGCCAAGCCACTGATACAGTTAACGACACAGGAGGCAGCCGTATCGACTGTTCTCCCTTGGACATCTGAACATACACTTAGTTTCAACGAGTTAAAGAAAGCTTTATGTCAAGCTCCAGTTCTAGCTACACCGAACTACAGTAAGCCTTTTACACTTTTCGTTACTGAACGTGAAGGTACAGCATTATCTGTTCTTACACAAGATCAAGCAGGACAATACAAGCCCTGTGCTTATTTTTCGAGCACACTAGATCCAGTCGCCCAGGCGTTGCCTGCGTGCCTCAAGTCAGTTGCAGCCACAGCCCTAGCTATCAGACAAAGTGATTCCATAGTTTTAGGACACTCCTTGACAGTACAAGTCCCACATTCAGTAGAAGTTCTTTTAAACCGAACACAAACACAGCACTTGACAATTGCACGTTTAACAGGTTATGAATTGACACTGTTCCAGCCACACATAGAAATCAGACGCTGCAACGTCCTGAATCCTGCTACACTGTTACCATCAGTTAGTTCAAATCCTGCCACACACGACTGTGTGGAAGTAGTCAACATTACGACAAAGCCAAGACAAGACCTGACAGACATTCCGTTACCAGATCCTGACCTGACACTTTATGTGGATGGTTCATGTATGAGAACTAGTACAGGAGAACTAGTCGCCGCGTATGCAGTGACTACTGACACCGAAGTTATTGAAACACACCGTATTGATACCCTGTCCGCTCAAGCAGCAGAGCTAGTTGCTCTGACACAAGCCTGCATACACGCCAAGAACCTGAAAGTTAATGTTTATACAGATTCACGTTACGCATTTGGAGTTGTACACGACTTCGGAGTGCTCTGGCAGGAGAGAGGTTTTATGACTTCTCACGGAACCAAGATTCAGCATGGTCTCCTCATTCAAGCTCTGTTAGATGCCATACATTTACCGACATCTATTGCTATCATGAAGTGCAAAGCACATACGAAAGTTACTGACATTATTTCCCAAGGTAACGATCTAGCAGATCGCACAGCCAAGCTTACAGCACAGACTCCAGACATTCCAGTTAACATAACACACACTCCAGATCCGATTACATGTATGACAGTTAAGGACCCTACACAAGATGTCATAGATATCCAGTTACATGCTACTCCCGATGAAATCAAGAAATGGTCTGAACAAGGAGGGGTCCAGACAGATCAAGGATGGTTAACGAAGGGTAGAGCCACATGGTTTCTCCCTGACTCTATGGTTCAAGTCATCATTAATACCGCACATAGTCCAGCACATTTAGGAGAAAAAGCTATGTTAGACAGTATCCAGAACATTTGGTTCAACAAGCATTTACGAGCTGCAGCCAAGCAGAAAGTCCGTACCTGTATGATATGTTGTCAGTTTAATCCAGGTAAAAGTGTCCCGGTGGAACAAGGTGGTTTCCAGCCCCCTGACCACCCTTTTGAAGTCCTCCAGATGGATTATATTCAGATGGAGCGATGTCGAGGTTTCAAGTATGTCCTTGTAGTTGTATGCGCTTTGTCCAGGTGGACAGAAGCATATCCAGTCCCAGATTACACAGCCGCGACCACTGCCAAGCAGTTGGTTCGTGAATTCTTCCCTCGATATGGACTCCCTAGAGTCGTATATTCTGATAACGGTCAGCCATTCTCATCTGAATTAATGAAGCACGTTTCCCTGTTGTTGGGGTACCAGTGGAAGTTTCATTGTGTACGCCATCCTGAAGCAGCCGGTCTAGTCGAGAGACATAATCAGACTCTGAAAATCCGTATTGCAAAAGTCTGTAAAGATAAGGGTGTGGACTGGCTAGTAGCTCTGCCAGTCGCTTTGTTTTATATGCGCATGGTCGCACATTCCAGATCAGGTCTGTCCCCGTATGAGGTCGTATTCGGCCGCCCCCCTAACATGTGGGGTACTCCTAGACCCCGAAGTATTACTGATGTTTCATGTAATATGCTGACAGATTACCTAGCTTCCTTGATGTCTGCCCTCAACTCATGTCGTTCACAGGTTGCTGCCGCATTTCCAGACAATACCGAGGTGGCACCGCATGAAATCGTTCCAGGTTCCATGGTAATGGTCCGGAATTTTGACAGATCAAGTCCGCTGGAGCCACGTTGGAAAGAGCCTCGTCAGGTCCTCCTCACCACCCGTACAGCCGTGAAGTTGGAAGGCCGAAAAGGATGGATACACCTTTCTCACGTTAAACTTTTTAATGGACTGAAACCCGTCTTTAAGAACATTTCCCAGGATTTTAAGGACTGTCCCGCAAAAGACATTGATACAACCCCTCCCTTGGTAGAGAAAACTCCGCAGCAGGAGTATAAGTTAAAGCTCCGGTCTAGTAAAATAAGTCAGTCAGTTTGATTGTATAAGTCCTCCCCTAGGTGAAACGGTTAGACTGTTTCTGACATGTATAAAATAGACCCCCATAGTGAGAGAGTTAGTCAAAACTCAATTCAATGTATCGTTTTTCTAAGTTTCATATTATTCATCAGCATAATGATTTCCTGCACTAGTTACGCATTTTTCCTATATTTCCCAGTTCTTCATGTAAATAAGTCTGCTAATGCTACAGCAGAGCACACGTTTAGCGATCTGCCTCCTCACGAATATTCATATCGCCTCGCTATGCGTAATAATTCATTTATCCGCATGTTACATTACTCACACCAGACCAGCAATGCCACTAATTGTTGGGTGTGTGGTCGACTCCCCCCTTTCCAGACATCAAAGGGAGTTCTGCCACTCTTTCCTTATCCTTTTTCACATAATGGTTCGTGTGGAGCATGGTCCACGTTAACGTCATCCTCAACAGATATGTCTTTTCTTAACAGTACATGTTTCCCAGACAAGCAAGGTCTTCCCCACAGAACAGGTTTAGATCTAGAAAATGAAGTGTATAATTTAGGTAACTATTCTTCGAATTTTATGGTCCTGAATGTTCAGTCTGATACTACTCCAGACTTACCCGCTATTTCAGTACTACCAGTCAAAGGCGAATTATGTGTCCGAAATAAGGGTTCCGTACACGTAGGACATAGTGAATGTACTACTGTCGTCAAGTATAGTGACAGTGGGAAATCTATTTTCAAAGCTTCACGTCATTCTTATTTTGTTTGTGGTCAAACCGCATATGTTCGTCTGCCCCTCGATTGGGAGGGAACCTGTTACATTGCCTTCCTACTGCCACCTGTTTTTCTAGCCCCACCTGATTATCATAGAAATACACATCTAGTACATACTAGATACAAGAGAAACCTCCCGATTGTCGACTATACTGAAACTGCTGCAGAACAATTTATTGATATAGATAAAGGTGTGTTCCCTTATTTAGGCACAGTTGTAAATAGTAAGCTAATTCGTAGGTTAACAAGAACCCTTGAAGCTGTAGTAGATGAGACTGCCTCTGCTCTAGGTAACTTAACCGAAGAGCAATCCTTTATGAGAATTGTCGTTTTACAGAATCGTCTCGTCCTTGACGTCATACTGGCCGATAGGGGCGGGGCCTGTAGAGTCATCGGATCTAGTTGCTGCATTTTCATTCCAAATAACACACCGTCTGTTTATTCAGCTATAACCAGACTCCATAAGATTGCCCATCTGTTACACCAAGATCCAGGCACCTGGACATGGTCCGGTTGGTTCTGGAATATAATTTCCGCCTGGGGATGGAAAGTCCTGTCCTTCCTAGGTATTGCAGTAGCGATCATATTCAGCTGCTGCCTCTGTATACAATGTGGCCCTGCGATTTGCGGCATTTGTGCTACCTCTTGTATTCCTAGTCCCAAGCCCCGTTCTAAATCTCGTTCCAAGATAATTCGAGACGAGCAAATGATACTGTATGAAATGATAGATGGTATCATGAATATTGATGTTTCCTGATGGAAACGTAGTGACAAGGAGGGAATGTGGAAAAGTAAATTTTGCCATGTTCTGTGTCACTACGCCTCATCCATCATATGTTATGTGTGCATGACCAATATGCATATGTTATTCCCCATGTCTGATTAATGACGCAATTACAGTTGTGTCCACCTCTAGTATGCCAGTTTCCAGTCCTCGTGAATACTACGAATATCAGGCCTATGTAAAGCTACGTTGCCACGTTTCTCAGTGTGCACGTTATTCCATTATAAAGTCCCCGTTTCTAGGCCTCAAAAGGGCCTGGACATCAGATTCAGCTCCTGTCTCCTGAAGCCTCGCTGAGGAGCGATACAGCCCCCACCTGTATCCTCGACCTTTCACTTACTTCCTGCCTCGCAGTGCCCGGTGCAGCTTGGCTCTGCCTCTGAGTCTGCCAAAAGTATGTTATAGTTCCAGTTATCAGTTCAGTCCTCCTTCTCTGCATTCCTAAGCTACTGAACTGCATCAATAGTTTCCGTCATTGTCTAGCTTTCTCGTCTCCACGTTAGAGAAATACTGTATTCAATGGTCATTTAATATTCTTCATCACGCACTACATGTAGAATAATGCATGGTCTAGTCTTAGAATCAAGTTAGCCTTTCCCCTCTTGATTTCTAGTTTATATCAACATGTTCCCTAAACATCAGATACTAGATAGGGTTTAGGTACATGTCGCTCCGACCCTCCAGACTTTAGTCTCTGCTCCTAGCACAGAGTTCATAGCCCCCAGCTTCTCCTAGTAACACGTCATTGCCAGTTTACGCGCACCACCAGGTTAGAGGTCCCGGCTCCTTAGGTAGCCCCCTCCAATGTTTCCGCCCCATTCATGACATATTCTGTTACGTCTGCACCACATGTCTATGTATACGCCCAGTTACACCTACTTTTACTCTTATCTTTCGCGACTGCTACGCGTCACGCCTTCTGCTCCACCCACTGCTACGCCTACTGCAATGTAATGCTATGTGTTTGCGTTATGTATATAAGTTCATGTATTGTTATTAAAAGTTAGCGCGCTCATCCCAGACCCAGCCCCGGCAGCTGCCGGGCCCTGTCATCCTGTTCCTATGCAGGTCGTCCTGTCCTTGTCCTTATGCTGTAATAAACCTGCAAACTCCTACTACCTCGAATCTTGACTCTTATTTATTGAGCTATCTGTTATGATATATGCCTAGTCAAAAATAGGGTATTATTTATTTATTTACCACAAGCCAATAGCTCACTTCCTCTCCAGGCTGAGAAGCACCGGTAAAGTACAGTGTAAGTACGCTTCTTTAATTAATGTTCCTTCCTTCGTACTTTTTTTGCTTTCCAGGGCACCCGTTGCACGATGCTAACAATGCTTGTTCTGTTTGGTGGTGGGAATGTTCGTTTCATGCATTTTAAGAGCACAAACGTGTTTGTAAAGTTAAGGGGGAGCATCAATATTCAACTTAGTCTTTTGCGCAATTGCATGCGTTTTGGAAGATTCTTTTTTAAATATCAGCATGCATGGCTATGTGCCTCGCTTTGTGAGGGTTTCTGGACACTGCCTATTTTCCCCTTAAAAATAAGAGTTTTAATACACTCGGAAGAGGCGAGTGTGTGCTGCCTGTCGTGTTTGGCGCAGGTGGTATAAGGCTCTTTCATGACAGTCCTCACTAGCCCCCTAAAAAAGGAGGATGGAAAAAGATCTTGTTGGGGGCATAATTAAGCTGTCTCCACCTCCCCCTCTTCTGTTTCCTCGCTCTTCAATATTGCATGTTTTTTTCATAGCTGTAAGGAGGAAGTACTGGATCATATATTTTCCTACTTGCGCGTAGAGTGTTCATTTCTAAAGTATGTGTGTTTTTCAACCTCTTGTATGCATATTTTTTTTTTGTTTTATGGAAGAGGAGTGTGGTGGAGATGTGCAAGAAGCGCTCAGTAGCTTTTCCCTGGGTCGTGTGCACTATCACTGAAAGTCTACCTTACTTGACACCCTCTTTATGGGGGACGGTGGAAAGTCGGTCTGGGGTCTGTTATCTGTCTTTTTCCGCGTTCTTCTGATTAATGTATTTTCCTCTAAAACCGGAAGATAACAGAATCCGCTTTTGCCCACGCGTGTCAAAATTCTCATTGTGAAATTTCACAGTTTCTATCTACATTGGTGCCTGCTTTCATGTCACTTAAGCGCTTGTTCTTTTATACACTATATTTTGTTTTAGGGCAGTGTAACGGGATGCAGTCATTACGATCATTAGATCCTTTCATAGCTGCATGCAACCCACGCTTTTGGCTGCAAAGATTTTAACGTGTGGGTCAAACATCGCGTTGTCACGTCGCGCGATGTAAAGTCGCCGATGTGAAACGCTAACCAATTACATGCCCGCATTTGCGTCGCAACAACGTGCGATGACAAAATTGCCGCTGTGACTGCCGTTGCGATGTGATTGCCGCGATGACAACTCCCGCGCTATCTTTGTTTCCGATGGATCGTCATACAACCGGCTGGAATCATGTTTGTTTGCTGTGTTTTTACAGAGAGTCTGGTGTACAGTTGGGACTCATGTGCTCGGCCTGATATGAGCAACGCTATTGGACTTGATGGATTTTTTCCTATGGATTGGGGTCATGTGATTGCTGAGAAGCTGTTCTGTGGCCCCTTGTGATTCTGATGTGGCCATGACCGGGGTTGTGCCTATTGCTTCATTGGACGATGTTTCATGAGGCCCTGCATATCCTATTCAACAAGCTGGTTGCAGTGATGAGCCTCTCCATGCACCTTGTGCGGGGGGCTGCAATGGTCATCTATAGAAACCCTTTCCCTCCTGTCGCTTTCCTCTCCCTCTGATCTAGGATGCGTTTGGGTCTGCCGCCCTCAGTGGGAATTAGGGGCCTTTTACCAGGTGTTAGACCTGTCTGCTTCTGAGAGTCCCCTCACACTATGATTTATTTTGTTCCCCCGTGCCTCCTAAAATTTGTCGCTTTTTCTTTGTCTACCAGGACCTTTTTGTGTGTTGTCCCATGGGGCTAGATGCTCTTTGATGCCCAGTTGCTCACCAAGTTCCTGGCACCTATGTACAAGGCGCCTGACGGAACCGGTGGCATAACCAACTGGGGTTGTCAACCCTAAAATGGTGGACACCATTGTCCCCTATGAGAGTGACTCCCATTGGAGCCCCTCTGACCTCTGACCCTTTGAAGGTTTTGGCGCACTTTGTGTAACCTGCAAACCTGACAGGAATCCCCTCAGGAGTTACAAGTACACAAAATGGCTGCCTTAGGAAGCCCAGTACGGTGGCTCCTAATGACCAAAAAGATACCTTGAAAGGGCCATGTCATTGATATAGCCAGGGAAGGTTCTAGAACCTTCTGGCTAGTGCTGGCATCCTAGGGCACGGGCTATAAAAGGCCCAGTCCCTGGCTGCCATAAAAAAGAATGATCAAAGAACACCAGAAGAAGAGGACTTGACCCCAGATTGACACCTGCCCTGTTAACCCCCTGAGGCAGCTGATAGCGCAGGCAGAAGAGCAGCAGAGGTTGCTGGCGTGGACCCTGACTGGCGTTCCAGTCAGAAGCGTGAGCAGTGACCTCTAGCCTTCAGCGCCTGGTCAGCCCAATTGCCCCTCAGAGACTTTGGCCATAGTTAGAGCCTCCCCGCCCCCCAGTGGTGAGATCGCAACTGCAACTCTTAAAAGTGCCACCTTCAACTTAAGTGCCTCCTGGCGGGCGTTCGGACGTCTCCGAACCCACCGCCGTCGACGCGCTGTTTGTGGATAGAAGGTGAGGTGCTGCGCTGGGGCGGGGAAAGGCTGGCCTTCATTTGGGCGAGATTACTGTCTCTGCCCTGCCCAAGTGACTTGGGAGCTGGTGTGTGGGCGGGACCCCCCCCCCCGTGAGTGATCTCGGAGGGAGGATCGCGGAGCCCCTGGAACCCCCCTTCGCCCTTGGGAGAAGTGCCATACTGACTGGAGCGCTTACCGGCGCCGCCGAAGTGAGGTGGGCCGTCTCTACCCCTGAAGTTGCCGCGTTGTTGTGGAACTGTGATGCGGTCTCATTTTGAACTGTGCGCGCAGGTGTTTTGGCCCCTCCGGCAGCCCGTTCGACGGTCCCAAGACTCGTGAACTGGAGCCGCCTTCGAAAACCCCGCCTGCGCTGACAGAAGCGCACAGACTCCTCCGGCAGCAGTAGCATTGAACCGGCTGGCCGCGGAGTGTAATTGCCGTAGTCATTTTATGCCTTTATCTTTCAGATATACGCGCAATGAGTTGTGAGTGCAACTAAGGGATTATCACGCGTATCTTGTGCCAGAGAGCCCGAACCCGTGAACACTTCAAAAACTGTAAGAGCACGCATTCCGCATTGAATGACAAACGTAATGTGTTTACCCTGAAAGTGATTAATTGGTGGCAGCGATACCAGAATGACCCTGTGATATTTATGTGAAACGATCAGTATCTAACCTGCTAGGAAACTGTCCAGTCATTGCTGATATTTATTCCAGTCATTGCTGATATTTATTCCAGTCATTGCTGATATTTATTCTAATGTATTGAATCCTGATATTTATCCAGTATATTTATTTATTAGAGTCCAACTATTTATTCCTGAGAAACCAGTACACAGCTAATCAAACCCATGTAAGAAATGTGAATGTGATTACCTAAGTGAACTTCCTTCAAACCCAGAGAACTTTTACATAAACAAAACGTATTTTTCTATAACAGTGGTGTGGTGTCCTTCTTTTTGTGTGGTGTGCAGGGAGTTATTATTTGGTCATAGCCGGCTTAACACAACAGCCTTCTACCGCCTTGTCACTCAAGCCAAGCTACCCCCCTTTGTGCTGGGCTTGCCTATCGCAGGTCCAACATAAAATTGGTGCTCAGCGGGTGGGATTGCGAGCCGTGCTTGTTTTGAACCACATAATAATTCAGTGTGCACCACAGGTACACACCCGGAGTTTTCTCCTAGCGGCCCTCAAATTCAACGTTTTGCTTTTTCCAAATTCTTTCCTGGAGGTGGGTGGAAGTGACCCTCAAAGTTCTTATCCTGGTCACCTACTTTGGGGTGGTGGTCCACACTTTTCACTGACAAGATGGAATTCGAAATGTCAGAGCTGGAGACCTATACTGTGGCCCAGCTCAAGGATTTCTGTCAGGAGAGGGGAGTGTTTGTCAGGCGAGGGGCCAAAAGAGAGGAGCTCCGTACTAGTCTGCGAGCATGGGTGGAAGCACACACGGAGGGAACGGTGGAAGAGGAGGAATCGGACAGAGGTACTGTCATTGCTAGGACTGCGGAATGTCCCCCAGGGGTGGGTGAGATGTCAATCAGCCCCAAGGCAACCTCGCGGGAGGGCAGCAGTGTGTCATCGAGAGGGTTGTCAGAAACCGAGTTAGCTGACAGGAGAGAGGAAAGACTGTTAAGGTGGGAAATAGCAAAAATGGAGTTGGAAGAACGGAGGGAGGGGAGGAGGTTGGAACATGAGTCCAAGCTGGAGATGGAAAGGAAAAGGATGGAACACGAGTTCAAGCTACGAGAACTCGAGTTCCAGGCCTCTAACATCACTCCGAAGGGTGTCGAGTCAAAGGAATTTGCCAGGGAGCCCTGGCCCCATTTACCCAAGGACGTAGTCGCCAGTTATACCGCTGGAGACGACATAGCCAAGTGGCTGGCAGCCTATGAGGTCTCCTTAAGAGCCATGGGATCCATGAGAAGCATTGGGGTGGTGGATTATACCGGTACATGCCTCCGACAGGTAGGGATGCCCTATTGGCCCTAGACCGGGAGGAACAGGTTAATTACCCCGCCATGAAAGTGGCGCTCATGAGGAAGTTTGGGTTGACCCCCGAGAAATACCGGCAAAGGTTTAGGGGCAGCCACAAGCTGAGCTCACAAAATTGGGTTGACTTCCTGGATTTTGCCAAGAAAGCCCTGGAAGGGTGGGTCCAAGGTAGTGAGGTGGAGGACTATCAAGGGTTGTATGACTTAATCCTCAAGGAGCATCTACTCGAGAAATGTCTTCCCGAGCTGAGGCAACACCTGGTAGACAGCAAACTTACTTGCCCCCGTAAGCTTGCTGAGGAGGCGGACATTTGGGCGAGTACCCGAGTGCCCACGAAGGGGACTGGAGCAGATTCTCAGAAGTCCGGACAGGGCGCTCCCCAGAGGAAAGAGGGGGGAGATAATAAGAAAGAGTTCTCCAAAGGTCCCCAAAATAACTTTAAGGGGAAAAACACCTTTTCCAACTCTAAGGCTAACCCGCAGAAGAACCCTAACCCTGGCCAGAGTCAGCAGCCAAGGGTTGTCCATTGCTTTGAGTGCGGTGGTATTGGACATTACAAAGGAGACCCGAAATGCCCAAAGAGACCACCCCCTCCTACTGGAGGAAAGGCCCTGGGAGTCGCTAGTGTAGCGCTCGGGGAGGAGATGTCCTTAAGTAAGGGAAGGGAATGGGCGGGAGTCACCTTAGTGTCCCTGGGTGATCGGGAGATGGTTCCAAAGATCCAGGTGCCCGCGAATACTACCAAGTATGGGCAGTGGATCACCATCAATGGCCATAGAGGGGAAGCTCTGAGAGATACAGGAGCCAGTATGACTATGGTAAGGAGTCATCTGGTGTCCTCGGAGCAGGTGATGCCAGGCGTACTTCATCCAGCCGCAATGGCTGACGGCAGAATGGGTCACTATCCTGTGGCCGAGGTTCCCTTTGAGTGGGGAGGGGTTGCAGGTCCACTTCGAGTCGCCGTAAGCCCCGCCGTGCCAGTCAATTGTTTGCTGGGCAATGATATGGAGCACAATGCTTGGAAGGAGGTGGAATACCGGACTCATACTGAGATGCTGGGTACACCTGATTGGGCCTGTGTGAGTACCAGGTCGGCGATTGCTCGAGAGGAGAAGTCGCAGGGGTCGGAGTCTGGAACAATGGCCCGCCCCGTAGCTGCTGATGAGGGAGCATGTCGAGGACAGGAGGAGCCTGCCTCGACGTCCGTGCCCCGTGAGGCGGATAGGCCACCTGCGGAGGTGGACCTGGAGTCCACGGAGGAGGACATGGTTCCGTTGGAGAACTTACCTATCCCCGCTGATTGGCGAGTGGAGGGAGGTCCGTCCAGGGAGGAACTGAGCAAGGGACAAAGGGAATGTCCCTCCCTCGAGGGTCTGAGGCAACAGGCTGAAGCCCAAGCAGCGGGTAACGAGTCTGGGAACTATCATGTTTACTGGGAGGATGGCCTTCTCAACAGTGAACCCAGGGCGCCAGTGCACGGATTGTCACGGGCCCTGGTAGTCCCACAGTGTTACCGAGCCTTCCTGTTAGAGTTGGCTCATGAGATTCCCTTGGCAGGACACTTGGGTCAGGACAAGACCTTTGCCAGGCTTGTCCCCCACTTTTATTGGCCTCGAATGAGGGTGGCCTCCGACGCATACTGTCGGTCGTGTGTGTCATGCCAAGCCAGTGGGAAAACAGGGATGAAGCTGAAAGCTCCCCTGGAACCACTTCCCGTCGTTGGCACCCCCTTTGAAAGGGTGGGCATCGACATTGCTGGGCCCCTAGATCCACCGACAACCTCCGGTCACAGGTTTATCCTGGTACTGGTGGATCATGCCACAAGATATCCAGAGGCAATTCCTCTGAGAACCATCACTGCACCGGTGGTGGCAAAGGCCCTGATGGGGATCTTTACCCGAGTGGGTTTCCCCAAGGAAGTTGTGTCTGATAGGGGGACCAACTTCATGTCAGCATACATGCGGGCAATGTGGAAGGAGTGTGGAGTGACCTACCGGTTCACCACTTCTTATCACCCACAGGCCAATGGCCTTGTGGAAAGATTCAACAAGACGTTGAAGGGTATGATCAGAAGTCTACCCGAAAGCCTGCGGAGGAAATGGGACGTCCTCCTACCCTGTTTACTTTTTTCTTACAGGGAAGTGCCGCAGAAGGGCGTGGGCTTCAGCCCCTTCGAGCTTTTGTACGGGCACCCTGTACGTGGACCTCTCAGCCTGGTGAGGGACTCCTGGGAAAAGTCTCCCCGGAAAGTTCCCCAGGATGTGGTGAGCTACATGCTGGCCTTCCGGAGCCAAATGGCTAAGTTGTGGAAGCAAGCTTCTGACAACTTGGAAGCCAGCCAGGCAGTGATGAAAGCGTGGTACGACCACAACGCTCACCCAGTGGAGCTGGAGCCTGGACAGAAGGTGTGGGTGATGGAGCCGGGAGAGCTGAGCGCTCTTCAGGACCGTTGGACAGGCCCCTATGAGGTATTGGAAAAGATGGGCAAGTCTACCTACCTGGTGGACGTCAAGACCCCACGGCATCCCCATAGGGTGCTGCATGCCAATCGCCTCAAGCCCCACTATGAGAGGCCCGAAGTCATGTTAATCATGGTGACTGATGGATCGGAGGAAGAGGACACTGAGCCTCTCCCCAACCTGTTTGCGTCTCAAGAGACGGATGGGTCAGTGGGGGGAGTGAAACTCTCACCATCCCTAACTCTGGAGCAGCAGGAGGAATGTCGCCAGGTCTTGGGGTCATTCTCTCCTCTGTTCTCCCTTGTCCCGGGTAAGACCCATCTGTGTGTTCATGACATGGACACCGGTGACAGCCCACCTGTGAAGTCTAAGTCTTACCGGCTGTCGGACAAGGTGAAGGCCAGCATCCGAAGCGAAGTAGCTAAGATGCTGGAGCTCGGAGTCATTGAACCTTCGAATAGCCCTTGGTCTAGCCCGGTGGTTTTAGTTCCCAAAGCTGCACCACCTGGCACCACGCCAGAATTGCGATTCTGCGTGGACTATCGAGGACTCAATTCGGTCACGAAGACCGATGCTCATCCGATCCCTCGGGCGGATGAACTAATTGACCGGTTGGGAGCTGCCCAATATCTGAGTACCATTGACCTCACAGCAGGGTACTGGCAGATTCCCATGACTGATGGAGCAAAGGAAAGGTCAGCCTTCTCCACACCTGATGGACACTACCAGTTCTGTGTGATACCCTTTGGGCTCAAGAACGCTCCTGCAACATTCCAGCGACTGGTGAACACGATCCTCACTGGGAAGGAATCCTACTCTGCTGCTTACCTGGACGACATTGCCGTCTCCAGTAGCAGGTGGGAGGATCACTTGCAGCACCTGCAAGACGTTCTCCAGGCCCTGGAAAAAGCTGGTCTGACGATCAAGGCCAGCAAGTGTCAGATTGGGCAGGGGTCGGTGGTGTACTTAGGTCACTTGGTGGGCCGGGGAACGGTGCAACCCCTTCAGGCAAAGATTGAGGCAATCGTGGCCTGGGAACCCCCCAAGACCCAGACTGAGGTCCGAGCCTTCCTGGGCCTCACAGGTTACTACAGACGGTTCGTGAAGGGGTATGGCACTATCGTGGCTCCCCTTACTTAACTCATGGCCAAGAAGCAACCCAGGAGAGTCATCTGGACCGAGGCTTGCAAACGAGCCTTCGACACCCTGAAACAAGCATTGTGCAATGCTCCAATTTTGAAGGCTCCAGATTTCTCAAAGGAATTCATTGTCCAGACAGACGCATCCGACATTGGCATTGGGGCGGTGCTATCGCAACTCAATGAAGAGGGTCTGGATCAACCCGTGGTCTTCCTGTCACGGAGACTACTTCCCCGGGAACAGAGATGGAGTACCATTGAGCGGGAAGCCTTTGCGGTGGTCTGGGCACTGAAGAAGCTGCGACCATACCTGTTTGGTTCGCACTTCCTGGTTCAGACAGACCACCGACCCCTTCGTTGGCTCATGCAGATGAAGGGGGTAAACCCAAAACTGTTGAGGTTGTCTATCTCCCTACAGGGAATGGACTTTCGGGTGGAACATCGGCCCGGAGCTGACCACGCCAATGCAGACGGTCTCTCCAGGTATTTCCGCCTTAGTGTTGAGAACTCCCAAGGGGTTGGGTAGCTCTCCCCACTTTCAGCTGGGGGGGACGCGTGTTAGACCTGTCTACTTCTGAGAGTCCCCTCACACTATGATTTATTTTGTTCCCCCGTGCCTCCTAAAATTTGTCGCTTTTTCTTTGTCTACCAGGACCTTTTTGTGTGTTGTCCCATGGGGCTAGATGCTCTTTGATGCCCAGTTGCTCACCAAGTTCCTGGCACCTATGTACAAGGCGCCTGACGGAACCGGTGGCATAACCAACTGGGGTTGTCAACCCTAAAATGGTGGACACCATTGTCCCCTATGAGAGTGACTCCCATTGGAGCCCCTCTGACCTCTGACCCTTTGAAGGTTTTGGCGCACTTTGTGTAACCTGCAAACCTGACAGGAATCCCCTCAGGAGTTACAAGTACACAAAATGGCTGCCTTAGGAAGCCCAGTACGGTGGCTCCTAATGACCAAAAAGATACCTTGAAAGGGCCATGTCATTGATATAGCCTGGGAAGGTTCTAGAACCTTCTGGCTCGTGCTGCCATCCTAGGGCACGGGCTATAAAAGGCCCAGTCCCTGGCGGCCATAAAAAAGAATGATCAAAGAACACCAGAAGAAGAGGACTTGACCCCAGATTGACACCTGCCCTGTTAACCCCCTGAGGCAGCTGATAGCGCAGGCAGAAGAGCAGCAGAGGTTGCTGGCGTGGACCCTGACTGGCGTTCCAGTCAGAAGCGTGAGCAGTGACCTCTAGCCTTCAGCGCCTGGTCAGCGAGTGCCCAATTGCCCCTCAGAGACTTTGGCCATAGTTAGAGCCTCCCCACCCCCAGTGGTGAGATCGCAACTGCAACTCTTGAAAGTGCCACCTTCAACTTAAGTGCCTCCTGGCGGGCGTTCGGACGTCTCCGAACCCACCGCCGTCGACGCGCTGTTTGTGGATAGAAGGTGAGGTGCTGCGCTGGGGCGGGGAAAGGCTGGCCTTCATTTGGGCGAGATTACTGTCTCTGCCCTGCCCGAGTGACTTGGGAGCTGGTGTGTGGGCGGGACCCCCCCCCCCCGTGAGTGAGCTCGGAGGGAGGATCGCGGAGCCCCTGGAACCCCCCTTCGCCCTTGGGAGAAGTGCCATACTGACTGGAGCGCTTACCGGCGCCGCCGAAGTGAGGTGGGCCGTCTCTACCCCTGAAGTTGCCGCGTTGTTGTGGAACTGTGATGCGGTCTCATTTTGAACTGTGCGCGCAGGTGTTTTGGCCCCTCCGGCAGCCCGTTCGACGGTCCCAAGACTCGTGAACTGGTGCCGCCTTCGGAAACCCCGCCTGCGCTGACAGAAGCGCACAGACTCCTCCGGCAGCAGTAGCATTGAACCGGCTGGCCGCGGAGTGTAATTGCCGTAGTCATTTTATGCCTTTATCTTCCAGATATACGCGCAATGAGTTGTGAGTGCAACTAAGGGATTATCACGCGTATCTTGTGCCAGAGAGCCCGAACCCGTGAACACTTCAAAAACTGTAAGAGCACGCATTCCGCATTGAATGACAAACGTAATGTGTTTACCCTGAAAGTGATTAATTAGTGGCAGCGATACCAGAATGACCCTGTGATATTTATGTGAAACGATCAGTATCTAACCTGCTAGGAAACTGTCCAGTCATTGCTGATATTTATTCCAGTCATTGCTGATATTTATTCCAGTCATTGCTGATATTTATTCCAGTCATTGCTGATATTTATTCTAATGTATTGAATCCTGATATTTATCCAGTATATTTATTTATTAGAGTCCAACTATTTATTCCTGAGAAACCAGTACACAGCTAATCAAACCCATGTAAGAAATGTGAATGTGATTACCTAAGTGAACTTCCTTCAAACCCAGAGAACTTTTACATAAACGAAACGTATTTTTCTATAACAGTGGTGTGGTGTCCTTCTTTTTGTGTGGTGTGCAGGGAGTTATTATTTGGTCATAGCTGGCTTAACACAACAGCCTTCTACCGCCTTGTCACTCAAGCCAAGCTACCCCCCTTTGTGCTGGGCTTGCCTATCGCAGGTCCAACACCCGGTGACACGCTACTCCTGCTGCTTTGGAGGGGCATGATCAGATGAGCAGGATTTGGATGTGTTTGGAAGCATTAGAGGAGAGGAGGAGGCAGAATGTCCTGCTTAGGATGGAAGTCAGGCGCATGGCTGGGACTTGTAGTGCTGTGAGTAATGAACTGAGATGGCTGATTGCCCAGAGGAACTTCTTTAATAGCTCAGAGCCTAATTTGCGCATGGACTACAGAGTTCTATGGGTCGCCTAAACACCCCAAGTGCATGGAAAACCTGGCTTCCAGCACTGGAGCGTCGTCTTGTTTTGGAAGCAAAAAGAGGTTCTCCATTTTCTGGAGGCCTGAAAACTTTTGAAGAATGGGGTCCTTTTGATCTAGGGCGCACCCTAGGGACTTGTGGGAAAGGGACTTGGGTGCCTGCTTTTATGCAGCAGTTTAGGCCGCCCTGCTCTCTCTTCAGACTGACTCCCCCGGGGTCGAGGTCAGCCCTGGGGGATCAACCGCGGAGGGAGGCCTATGCCCCTTCAGGCACCTGGATGGCAAATCCTAGTGTGAATTCCCAGTCGACATAGTATGGCCGCCCGGAAGTTTTCCTGAACGCAAATAAAAGGTTGAGTTTTTCCCTAATGCTGTGCCACTAATCCTTATGGTTGTAGTGAATTTTGTGAAGGGGGTGTCCTACTGGGGATTTGGATTTACTGTGTGTTTGTACTCTGCGATTGCACTAGGGCATTGCCACCCCAGACAGTCACCCGTACTTGCCGTGGCTGTGACCCCAGTTCCCGCTGGGTTGGGCTCCCTATCTGTTGCGGTTGCCATGTGGGTGGCCAACCATCTGGTCATTGTCGTAGTTGTGTGTTTGCAGACTAATTTCCTCGTGGCTGAATGTGCTGCACCCTCGGGTTGATCTTGGCTTGGTTTTGTGGATGGCTATTCTGTGGGGGCTGTCCTGGAAATATTCTGTTCTGCTCGGGATATATTTCAAGGTGGCAATGGTCAATCCTGTCTGTTCTTAGGTAACAATAACGGTATTCTCTAGAAAATGTAGGTTGACAGCTTTTTTGCCCTCTGGTGTGGGCACTCTGTTGGATCCCTCTGGGATTCCGTGGCTGGATCTTCTTCCAAAGCAAACACAAGGAGATGATGGGCAGAGTGCTGAAACATTTCAGACACTCACACCCAGTCACAGATCTGGGTTGAATCCATCATCGTTCTTTAGCTCACTTCGCCACCCCAGTACAGACCCAGCCATATGCAAATCAGTCTTGACCCTGTTCCTTATGGGAACAGTCCAACCTGAACTGCCACGCCAGTTCTTCCCTGGACCGGAAAGAAGCATCATGGGACCGGCTTTGGGGTATCACCCCCTCATCAGCCAGGCTACCTTGAATCCAGTGGCACAGTGAGCAAGGGGCCCACGTCTGGGCATACACTGCCAACTTAGGGTGAACAAAGCAAACAGAAGGAGATGATGGCCGGATCGCTGAAACTTTGCAGACACTCATCCCCAGTCTCAGATCTGGGCTGAATCCATCAAGGATGGTTCTCTAGTTTCCGAGCGTAAGTGAGCAACCTAGCTTGAATGTAGTCCAATGGAGTCTCCTTGATGGATTATGGAACTTGTTTAAGGACTTTATAAACTTTTGATTGTCTCAAGATGTTTTTAATAATAACAAATTCTGCTCAGATTAGGGGAAACTATGTACATGGGATTGCACCGAAAACAATCTACTGGTTATGAGCTCCAGAAAAATGGATGCATCAAAAACATTTAACAATTGGACAAAGACAAATGTAATGAAATAATAACAACCTGTAACAAAGTGCAAGTTAGTTCAGAAAAGTACGAGTTTATTTTTAGCAGTGAGATAGCAAATATGGAATTCTGATTTGTGGAATAATAGTTCTTATTTAATAAATGCATAAACTCACTAACATGACATAACATTTAAACATGAAGCACAATTGCGAACTTGTAATAGCAACAATGAATTCATGGAAAATCTAAAAGAAACTAGCAGAGAAAAGGTTGACAGAAAAACATATTCTTTTGGTCAAAAAAACCTTAGCCCCCTCCTAGTGCCTACAGCCCGAAGAGAGGGGAAGCTCAGTTTAATACACGGAGCTAGGTGAGCCCAATAGTCTGTCAATATCTGCTCGGTGGACAAAATAGCAATGATTTATGCTGAGAAAAAAAGGAATAACCTGACAATTATTTGGCCTCTGTGGCCAGACACCTTAGTCACCAAAGTCCGAATTTTTCCCTACTATCCGAATTAGACCCTATGCCACGCATAGGGGTCATGTGTACCGCCTGGCTGACGCCTAGCAGTTCAAGCGTAAAAAATCCACCTTGTAACTTCTTTCAGACACTCTCAGTGTTAAGACACTGACAGTCCCTAAGAAGACTCTTTTAAATTAAAAATAAGTTCAGGGTGGTGCTCTATATAAAGCATCAAGGGCCTACAGTTCACCAGTTGTGTAACCCTCAATGGTGCACACTAAATAAAGAAGTGAGCCTATATAGCGGACCAAGGGTCCGGGGTATACCAGTTGTGTAACGCTCAACGGTTCAAGCCAAAAACATGCAAACTACCCTTTGATAAGCCTAACTGACTGCCCACACTACCACTAAAGAGTGTTAGTATTATCTATATTAGCCTCAGTAAACCAATTGAGGACCCACTGGACTCTCTGCACAGTGTACTTCTTTTTAGTACCCTGTATAGAGAGACAGCTTCCTACATTCACTATTAAAGATTTGGGAGAACTGAAGGAGAACCCCTTGAAATCTGTTTTGTAATACAGATGCAGATGTGTTGATTTATAAATCATCAGAGTGAAGGTTGTGAATGTTGTTTAATTTTTATGCTTCTAAAGTGCCTGAATTTGAAATTGTGCTAACTTAACCTAAGATGTCATGGTTTTCATTTTGAAGTGACGCTGTTCTACATGACATGATCATTATTGTTATTTCTTGGCTAAATAAAGAATTGCAGTCTTCCCACTAAAAGACAGTGAGCACTCCCAGGAGTTTCTCACCATGTTATACCCAACCAAGGACCTCCAAACTGACTTCGGCTAGTGTTTATATATTTTTTATTTTATGGAATTCCTTAATAGCGCAAACTTGACCGGAAGGTATTGGGTATCAGAGCGCTTTA
This sequence comes from Lissotriton helveticus, assembly GCF_964261635.1. Classification (NCBI taxonomy): domain Eukaryota; kingdom Metazoa; phylum Chordata; class Amphibia; order Caudata; family Salamandridae; genus Lissotriton; species Lissotriton helveticus. Next base: position 127,063,599 of record NC_136070.1, on the reverse strand, counting down.
CATAGCACCAGTGGCATTACAGGAGGCACACTCATTTTTTTTAGGTACGGGGAGATTAAGTGATTTGCCCAGAATCACAGGATGTTGAGCGTCATTGCCGAGACTCGAACCCAGTTCCCCAGATTCAAGGTCAACCGCCGTTAGCCATTAGGCCAACTCCTCTCCCCAATGTGTCATGTGCATGAATAAACTGAGTGAGAGATTGAATTCAATATAGTAGCATTATGAGAGAATCATTGAATGTATTCTGTAATAAAATGTTTCTGCTTGCTTGTTCCTTATTGGTGCATATCCTGAGACCCATATAAATGCTTAGCAGTGTGTGAAATCCTTTGTCCAAAGTCCTATAAAGGATGTACTTTTTCTATGTAACTAGAGTATCCCATTCCTACTTTGTAAGGCAAATCTATGCTGGATTTTACAATGAACTTTACCGAGTACTGTGCTCTTGTGAATTGTGCTCTTTATTGCTAATCATGCTTGTAAGAGACACTTTATTTATTCTGTTTAACAATAGTTTCTATAAAACTCCTTAAATCTTGACCTATGTCTGTCATCCTTACTGAGAATGCTACAGTTCTGGTTCTGAGTTTGGGCTCTATAAAATCAAAGCAGGGTCCAGTAAGGGGAGCGTCATTGGCGTGCCCTTGATACAGTTATGAGAAGAATGGTTTGCGCACGACAAAACCCTTCATGTCACTTTTTCTAGAAATTAGCATCTGCATTTCCCGTTTTCATCCCCTCATGTTCATTCTGCCTTTTCATTGCTGATTACTTTTTCAGGGAAAACCTTATAGCAATTATAAAACATCCAAATTGCAGAAAAAAGAGAACACAAAAAAGCAAGGGATCATTATTAACATAATCAAATTAACGCAGGATGACAAAATGAGATGCTGTAATTATTAATTTATAAAGAGAGACATTTAAGATACATTAGAATTCTGCAAAGGATAGGACAATATGAATAGGGCGTCAGAAACAACTGCCTCTCCTGCTGACATGGAAGTAGGTTTGCCACCGGACAAGCTCAGCTTGTATTCTTAACATAACATAACATAACATAACATAACATAACATGTGTATTTGTAAAGCGCCCGATTACCGTAGGTGTCCTGGCGCTGAATAACAGATGTTTATTCTTAAGTCCAGGCAGTAAAAATATTGAGAAAATCAGTAAAATTCTGCATTTTTTCCTTCTGAAAGCTAAACCTAATACAGCAAACATATAACGTAATAAGTTAAAAAGGAATTCAAGAGCGTTCTAAATTGTTTCAGAGTGATTGTTAGAGCAAATAGAATAATTGCCACGTTACAAAGGAATACTAACAATTTTACACCAATTATTTTTCACTAACCGGTGGCTGGCTGTCCCAAAATAGCAAATCATAGGCAAATGGCCAATATTTTTTTAAGAAATGTGGCAACTCTACCGGAAAGTCAGAAACAATTTTTTAAAGAAAACGGTTTTTAAAAACAAAGGCTACATAAAACACATCCAGTTCACATCCGAGTCCATTCGGGAGCCGGGTGAGGTTCAGATTTGATAAATGACGTCTGTCCCCTCAAAACTCACTGTGGAGCCGAAAGACTACAAGCCCCAGCGCCCCTTGCGTCCTCCCCGCCCCCTGCTCAGGCTATGCTCAGACTCTGAAAACGAAAGTACCGCCGGGCCGAGTCATTTCTAAGCTGGAATCGGAGCGCTGAATCTGCGAGGAGCCTCTCCTCCCACCCAGGCTGGCCGAAGATGAACGGGCGGGCGGACCTGCGCGTCCCGGAGGAAGAGATTCACCTCAAGAGAGGTCCCGCAGGTACCCGGTGTCTAGGGGGCAGAGGTGTAGGTTGCGCCCGCATTCCTCTCTGTACTCCCGGGGGAGGTGAGGCAGGAAAGTCCCCGGCTTGGGCCTAGAGGCTCGGCCCGCTCTTGGCGAGGCAGTCCGTGGATGGGCCAACGCTGTGCTCCACTCCATTACGTATAAACGGGGAGACACCCATCTGGACTGTGTTAAGCGGACATACGTAACACATTTGCTACAGTTCTTAGCATCATTGTGTTTATGTCCTAGACCCGAAGGCACAGTAACTGCCAAAAGGAATCACTGTCCCTGTCTGAGATCCTGCTCCTAACTCTAACCCACTGTACGATTACAACACAGGCCAAAGGGCAGAGCTAGGGTCTTTTTATGCATCACGGTTTCTCCTAGTTGCCCAAAACATCTCTTTAAAGACTATTCCAAATTATAATAGTTCCATGAATGAATGTGCTTGAATTAACAATAGAACAGGGAGTAATAACCGGACAGTCTATGATTTAGCACATCACGCAGACGGGTTAATTTGATTTTAATAGTCTTTATGTTGACCTTACAAAACTGATCTCTTTTCACCTGTAATTTTCCAAAGTAATAAGTTTGCTCTGTAGTTTTAAGGGAATCTTCATGGCCACAGGGCATTTTCGGGGATAACCCATTACTTAGATCAGAGCTTTCCAAACTTTGCATGTTTGTGACACACTTTCTAGACATGCATCATTTCGCGACACGGTAACGCAGTTTTATTAGCAACCCAGAGGTAAAATTTACTGCATTTGTAGACGTGCGTCATTTTGTGACACAGTAAATCAGTTTTACTAGCAAACCGTAGGTTAAATTAACTGTATAAAAGAGATAGGGACAAATACATATGTCATAGAAATTGTAAATAACAAAATATTTGGGGACACTACTTATCTCACAAAATCTTTAATATTTTTTTATGTGATTTGTAAGATAACACACATACATTTCCAAACTGCTGCTAGCTTCTGGGAATGCTCCAGTAAAGAGTATCCAAGCCCATCTTAGAAGTTTTACCACCCTCCCTTAAAAGTGAACTAGCCTTGATGGGAAATGACTGTGGTGGCACATGAAATGCACACCCACTCGCTTGAAAAGTGCTGTACTCTGCTATTGAAAGTACAGAATACCTGCCGCCATCTCTTGTGAATGTCTCACCAACATTAAGTGCTTAATGCGGATGTTCTGTCACTCTCACATTAAAGTGAACCAGCCTTGCTACGACGTGATTGTACAGGAGCTTTAAGATTAAAATATCGTGCCCGATTCGAATGTGCTCCCTGCACCATTAAAAGTATGTAGTCCAATTGAGAAGTTCTGTCGCAGTCCCATTAAACGTAAACCAGCCTTTAATGACACCTGGCTCTGGAGTGGACAATTATTGGCATACAAGTGGGCTCGGATAGTACACAGTGCGGTGTGTTGTCATTTTGGAATTGCACATTCATGTCCGATAGAGCCTGCGTCCCTGTTTCCTTGTGAAAGGTGTCGCATAGAGCTGTCCCTAGTTCTCTCAGACGCTTGGTGAGTGACCGGGTTTTTGTGCCTGGTGTTTGACCCTGTTTGAGTGTCATTCCTAACCGTGCACGGTGCCTGATGGTGGGCGTGCACAGTCATAGCTCGTGAGACGTGCCCGGTGTCTGACAGTGGCTTTGCGCCCTGCTATGTCCTGCTCGATGTCTGACAGAGGCTGTATCTTTTAGTCTTCTGCTGGTGTCTGACAGTCTCCAAGTCTCGCATTTTCTTGTGTCCTTGCATAACTGAGTCCCGTGCCCGGTGTCTGACAGTGATCGTGCCCCTGGGTTCTCGCACCTGCTGTCATCCAGGTGATGTGCCCATGCTGTCTCATGCTGATGTCTGCCAGCTGCTGAGCACTGTGCGCTCTTGTACCCAGCGTCTGACAGTGTCTGTGCCCCACGCTCTCTCATCCCGGTGTATAGTAGTAGCAGAGCCCGGTGCTCTCTTGTACCCGGTGTCTGACATTGACTGACCATCAAGCTCTCTTGTGTTCATGTGTGACCCACACTATCTCATGCCTACTTGTCATGGTGTGCTCGCTCTCGGGGTTAGAGTTCCACGGGGTTGTACACCTCTGCCTCCCTCCTTCCCGTCATGCCTGTTGTCTAACAGTGGCCGAGTCTGACAGAGGTTGTGTCCGGTGCCTGGCAGTAGCTGCGCCCTGCACACTCTTGTGCCCCGAGATTGACAGAGGTCATGTCCGGTGTCTGGCAGTAGCTGAACTTTGCACGCTCTTATGCCCAGAGTCTGAAGCGGCTTCTCTTGTGCCGGTGTGTGACATTGGGTGACTGTGCCCTCTCAAACCTAATGGACATGCCTTGCACTCTTTCGTGCCCGGAGTCTGACAGGTTTGGGGTTCTGCTCTCTCATACCCGTTGCTGACCCTGTCCGGACCCCTGCTCTAACCTGGCAGGAAACAACAAGAGGACGGCAGGCCATTTCATTCCCCCACCTGGAAAAGCGCAGCCCCTGCTTCTGGAGTTGTCAGAGGAGCTGCGGCTTAGTTGTACTGTGTCACTGACATGAGCAGTCCCGTCCTGCAAAATCAATGAATAGATCCTGTATATTCATTTTCATGCGACACACACATAGCAGGCCACACAGTACTGTGTTCCGACACAGAGTTTGGAAAGCTCTGACTTAGATAGTTAGTAGAGCTGGTAACCCAATGTGAAGTCTAATTTTCCATTTTTTTTTTTTTTACAAAGAAACAACTATTTCTTTACTGAACTTATTTTGACATTTTTAATGCAAATTTTTGCTTAAACGTGTATGGAAAGATTGACGTTTGCAACATTTCTCAGACTTGTTTTTGTTTTAAAAAGTATATTTATGTACTGAGGCATATTATTGCAGTGTTAGAAGACTGAAAATAAAGACGTTTGAGTTGGGAAGGACATTGCAACTGCATTGATTTACATCCTATGCATGCTGAGCTCTTTTAACCCGTTGGCTGCGCCGCCTATTTTGCGGAAGTGCGGCACTACCGCAAAACGGGCGGGGCCACGTCGGCCATTGGCTGACGGCAGCACCAGCGAGGTAGTGCTGCCGTCGGCCAATGGCAGCATGGAAGGGGTTAAAAGTAAGGAATTATGCCATTTCGGGTGGAGAATGGAGGTAGCAGTGGGGGATGTGGGTGGGGGTAAATATGACCCTACCATCAGGGTTGCATTGGGATTTAAAATCGGCCCGGGCATGCTAAAAAAAAGTAGCTCACATTTGCATATTGTCTTTCTGCAAAACACTGCTTCTGTGAAATTTTATTAAAAAAAGTGGGGGGAGGGGGCTAAAAAAGAAATGCACTGATTAGTTTACACTGGAGTAAAACAACTGAAAACAAGTTAGGCTATTTCTGCTCATGCACCCTCCTCTGCCCCCGCTCAATATGCATCTATTAATGTGCCGGCCCAGCGAGAGAAAGGGAGTGGCACCTCTGCCAGTTGATGAAAGGGAGGTAAGGGACGCCCATCTGCCTCCAGAAAGGCCACTTAGGCACCCACCGGGCCGCTGGTGGTATCCGAACAACGCAGAAACCACCCAAATCGGCCTCCCAGACTGCTAAAAAAAAGCAGCCCACAGCCGGAACTGGACACCGGGCTCTCGGGAATTGCCCGAGTGCCTGCGTTACAAATCCGACCCTCCCTACCATGACAAACCGTTTGACACTTGTCTCCGTAAGAGGGACTAGGTCATGGGAAGCCTTCAGAGGCTGTCATTGAGCGCCACTCATCTATTGTTGGTTTGAGAGGGAGCAGAGGGCTGTGGGATATTATAAAATGCTTGTCCAGGGGACGGAATGGTGTTTCAATATACTTGTTCCATCATAAATAAAAATGTCCCTTTTGGTGGCATGCAGTGACGTGACAAATGATTGCAGCGGTTTTATTACATCAGATCTCATAATACGTATTATATCAAGGTTTGGATTCAAGTCAGGGGCATGATTTTACCTGCTACCTGTTCTTAATGCAACTCTTCAGAAATGTGTTTTGATGTTTCTTTTACGTCAAACCAGTTGTGATGAATTTTTGTTCATATGTGGCTTTGGCCAGGATGGCATAACCAACCTGGTGAAAGACCTTCTTCTATGGAAAATATTTTCATCACGTTAGTTTTATGTGTGTTTTTGGTTTTGTCTTGGGGGCTGCTTCACCCTAAAGGTCTAGAATACTCTTTGGTATTCTTTTAAGGGGGTACCCCACGAAACATACCACTCCAATTCTTTTGGCATCCCCCTGCCTTTAAACACCCTCTTGATTCTTCACTTTCCTCTTTTCCCACCTACAAGTTTTTTTGTTTTTTTTCTCAATGGAGCCTCCTAGTAACCCCCACCACTTCCAGACGGCCCACCCCCTCAAATCTCAACTTGTTTTCCCTTGTCTTCTGTTCCAATTCCCTCTTCCTTTGTCATCATCTTCTGTTTACCGGCTAAACATAAAAAGACTGGGACTTTTTTTATGTGAAACTTTATTTCTAAACCTCCTATTTTGCTAGGAATTTGAGTATTATTTTCCTGCCCCAGTATCCAATCCCTGGTCTATTGTACCTTTTACACAATTCATTCTGGTTTTGTGGAAACTGTGTTTTGTTATTTCTCCATAATGACTTTTCTTCAACCTTATTTTGTCAGACTGTCTTTCCTCATTATAGAAATATGTAAAACTGATGGGATTCTGATTTTACCACCTTTGTGCAAATATTCACACAGGGGCTGAAAGTAGATGGAAAGTTATAGTTTCAGGATTTTAATTCCTTGAGACCCTCTGCACATCCTTAAACTTACATGTTTAAGGGTTTGCACTATTTCCTCTAGTCTCTCCCTTCACTTGAAAATGTTGAAATGTTTCTGTTGGCAAGGGCAGGAGTAAAACGTAATCCAGTGTGGGAAAGTGAATTCGTAATTGATCAACAGATTTCATAAATATATTTGCTATGTAAAAATAGAAACAAAAGTTTGCTCCGAGTACTGTTTCAAAGACTACATCTTTAAACTGTTGGAAATTCCTGAAAGCCGCATATCTGAACCAATACAAGAACATATAATTGCAGTTGCACTTTTGTTACATTCTTTTAGAATCGGGCACCACGTTTATTTTCATGCTACCCTACAGTTTCCCATAATGACTTTACGCTGGTTCTCTATGATGAGGATTTTTTTTATATTGGCATGCAAAGAATACTTTATACTAAGTGATGCCTCAGAAATGGTATTTAAAGGTACACACTAGTATAGCAACATTTATTTCAAGTAGAACACTTGTCTGTTTTTCTTTTTCCTTTATAATTTTTTTTTAAAAAAACAAGCAATTAACAGTCTTGCTTGCATAGTCAGGGCATATTCTTGTAACATAAGTAGCTTTAAATTGTTACATTTGAAAGCGTGTACACTTTTTTTATGCTGGAACACCAGCAGGATTGAATAACTGAATACATTTTCTTAGAGCTCACTTTATCCTAATAGTAAATAAAGTATTCACATTAACGAATCATATACACAACTGTCATATATGCGAGTATGTATTTACTGTACAGTGTCAGTTGCCACTGTTTTGTTGTAGTTAGGTAAGAGTTCTCATAGAAAGAGCGTTTTTTTTTTATTCAGGAGAAAGAAATGTCCCATCCATCAGCTTGAAATGGTCGGGTGCAACTGACTCTCTGAGCACACATATACATTCCATTGCCATGGAGCTGCTTGAACAATAACTAAATCCCATAAAGGAACAACTAGGTAATTACAAGTAAAAAGGCACAATGTTAGACACTTTCCTTCCATACAACCAAAAACAGAAAATAACAAAAGAGTATGATATACAGTGTAACAAAATTTAAGAATTCATAACAAAGTCTTTGAATTCAGACGGTACATTTTTTTCTACATTTTTGCTGGATTGGAGTGGGAACCTTAAATGTAGTATTAGGCTCTACTGTATCACCCTTGTTTTTGTCATTGATCAGTGCTTTATTTTTCAGTACTGATTCAGAAAAGGGGGTGGTGATGAACAGAGTGTCTGAATTAAGCAGACCACTCTTACCCAGTCCAAAGATCAGGGCTTGATCCATCACCGTTTTTTAGCTCACTGCACCATCCCAGCTCAGAACCTGGCTACATGCAAATTAGTCTGTTCCTGTCCCAGTGCATGATGGGAACAGGGCAAACCAAACTACCAAGCCAATTCTTATACTGGGAAGGAAACAAGCTACCGGGGACCGGTTTCTGGCATTTCAGCCTCGTTGGCCCGGCTTGCTTGAATCCTGATGGTGCAATGAGCAAGGGACTCACATCTGAGTATACCCTTCCACGCTTATGGTGGACAAAATGATTCAGAAAAGGGGGTGGTATTTTTCAGTACTACCACCCTATTCAAATTCCATATGCTAGAGTCTTCAGTCTTATGGCATTTCTCAAAACTATGATGACTTTGTGGGGTTTAGAAAAGAAACCTGAAGATTTCTTACCCAAGGGTGCCCTTATCATGACCAAATCTCCCACATGGACAACTACGGATTTCACAGCTTTTCTGGAGTCATAATACTCCTTCCTTGCAATCGACTTTCTCTCCTCATTTGTTTCTCATAAAAGTTGAGAGGAAACACCTTTATTTCTTTTGGATTCAGCAACATTTACCCAAAACTGAGCTACGAATGTGTTGGGTTGTCTGTTTTTCAACAAGCTGAACGGAGTACAGCCAGTGGTGGCATGTGGGGTAAACCTATAAGCTTCAACCTTTTTATTCAATTTGTTTTTCCAGTCAAGATTATTTTGCTTGGACATTGAAATAGTCTCTTTAAGCACTCGCACAAAGCATTCTACCATGCCATTGCATTCTGGGTGGTATAGTGCACATAGCTTGTGATTAATAGAACACCGCTGTAGGAAATCCTCCATTTCACGAGACACAAACTGTAACCCATTAATTATCTGTCAAAAGGGAACCAGGCAAACACTCTCTCGTGAAGACTTCCTTAAGAAAAATTATGACTTGCTTGGAGTCAACATTTTTTGTAAACTTGATTTCTGGCCATCTTGATAACATGTCAATGAGGACAAACGTAAACATTTCACAATCATTGTATGTAACAGGTCCCAAAATGTTAAGGGCAAGTTCCTGCCATGGACCTTTTGGACGTTCTCTTATTATCATGGGTTGAACTCTAGGTTTTAAGAATTTCTCACTTAAAGTGCATGGTACACAGTCTCTGACAATTCTCTCAGCATGAATGTCTATCCCTGGCCACCAGTAGTTAAGCCTAAGTCTTTCTTTAGTCTTGGATATTCCCTGGTGACCTTCATGTGCTAAGTTTATCAACTCTTCACGCAAAACCTTAGGTGGAATTAATCTTGAACCTCTAAATATCAAACTTCCACTTAGGGATAATTCGTCCCTCACATTCCAAAAATCATCCACAGACCCACCAGTTTTTTTGACCAACCCTTTTTGACCTGCGTAACTCTGCGAACTCACCATCAGAGTCACATGCTTCGCGCCATTTGTCCTCTTTCATCCCATCATGTTCAACATTGCATACCCATTCATTCAAATCCTCATCTCTTGAATCTATTTCACCTTCCTCCATATTGACCAACCTGAAGAGTGTATCTGCGATGCTGTTACGCACCCCAGGTAGATATTCAACCTTGAAATCGTAGGCCTGCAAACCCACAATCCACTTAGATATTCTGCTAGATATGGCATCAAACCCTTTTTTATTAAAAACTTCGCACAAAGGCTTGTGATCACTCCGCACTAGAAATTTAGTACCCCAGAGTACATTTTTACGTTTTTTGATGGCCCAGTAAACTGCTAAAGCTTCCCTCTCTATCACTGAGTACCTGAGCTCAGCACCTCTCAAACTGCGAGAGAGAAACAAAATGACCTTCACTTCTTCCCCATGTTCTTGCTGCAAGACTGCACCAAGCCCTTTCATGCTCGTATCCGTTATAAGTACAGATTTCAACAATGGATCACAACTCCTAAGTTTAGGAGCCTTTCTCGAACATTCTTTCAAGCTTATAAATTCATTCTCACACAACTTAGACCAATGGAAGTCAACGCCTTTGCACAACAATTTCCTTATGTTAACTGTTTTTTCAGCAAACCCTTCCACTAATTTACTGTAGTACTCTGTCATCCCGAGCACTTTCATAACTTCCTCCTTACTCATTGGAGAAGCTAAATTTTGGATAGTCTCAATCAATTCACGTTTAGGTTCAACACCCTTACCAGAAATAGTGCGACCTAAATAATCAATAGATGATTTCCTAAATTTACATTTTTCTAACTTAACGGTGAGATTGTTTTTGCAGAATCTATCTAAAACTTCTTTCAAAACTTTATCATGTTCCTCATTGTCCCGAGCAAAAATGAAGACATTGTCATGGTATATTTTTACCCCTGTTAGATTCTGTAACACTTTCTCTAATGCCCCCTGAAAAACTGATGCTGCCGAGACTAAACCAAAAGGCAATCTTAAGAACCTAAGATCTCTCTGGAACTCTCATCTAGCTCTATCTGATGGTAGGCTGACTTTAGATCTACTGTGGAGAAGACGTTTGGATCTTTGAGCAACATATCTGAGATCTTAGGGAGAGGATACCTATCCACAATTACCTGCTTGTTGAGAGAGCGCAAGTCAATGCATAGGTGCAGGCTCCCATCAGATTTCCTGGCTGCGACCACTGGGGCCAACCACTGTGTGCCTTCAACCTCCTCTATAATGCCTTCACTCTTCAACTTATTTAGTTGACTTTCCATTTCTTCACGTACTGAATAGGGTACACCTTGAACCTTGCATGCAACAGGTTCAGCACCAGGTACTAACTTAATTTTATGAGTGTAATTACGTAGACAACCTAACTTATCCTTGAAAACACTGGGAAATAAGTTTTTGAGGTGTTCGGTATACACAGTATCATTCTCACTCTCATTAATTTCGCACACGTTCAATCTCTCTTTTAATAAAATGGGGGGGATCACAGTTGGGATCCAACATGACACCTAAGTCTCGCTGGTGGAACCACTTAAGATTCTGTCCCCTCTGTGGGATACATAGACCTTCTCAAAGACTAATCTTCTTTCATAATCAATCAAACTATGGAAATAGCCAATGAGTTTGATGGGTTCACCACCGTATGCAAATGGTTTTATATCAGCTTTTAAGATTTTAACTTTATCTTCCAAATGATGAGTGTGAAAATGTCTGGAAATAATGGTTATTTTCTCTCCAGAGTAAAATAATACACGTGTGGGCATTCCTTCGACAAGTATTTCATCAAAAGGTCCTTTTATGTCACTATCCGACACTTGTGATACAATCTGTCTTCAATCCACTTCTGAATCTGAATCACTATCAGATAATACTTGTCGTGACACTGAACTAACTTTAACCCTTTTTTTCTTAGCAAGACAGACTGAGGTGAAATGCCCGGGACATTTCTTGTCATTGGCTAAATGACCCACATTACCGCAATGAAAGCACTTGCCTAGAAATGTAGATTTTTTGACAACATGTGATTTGTTGTTAACAGGTCTGTAACTTTTTTTTTTAATCTCCACCATTGGAAGAGGTTTTAACCACATGTACAGTATCACCTTTATGTTCATGCTTAGTGATAATTTCAACACATTTTAATGAATGCTCAATTTGCTTAACAAGGTTTATAACCTCATCTAGACAGGGATCATCTTTTTGCCAGATGTCATCCCTAACTTTTTGAATATTACAACCCTCATTTAACGTTTGATCATTTATATCAGGAAGATGATCAAAAACGTCCTGTCCTTCGAACCCTAAACAATTGAACAAAAGTGCAGTCCTACGTTCTGCGCTTAAGTTTGTTCCACACACCTTTGCGTATCTTTCAAACACATTTTCCCACTTTTGCCACTTTATGGGTGAATCACCAGGTGTTGAAAGGAAAAATGGAGGTGTGGCAACATTCTGCATTTTAACACTATACACTTAAGTGTTTATCTTAAGAAAGTGCCTTTAACTCTACATGAAATGTAATGAGACTTGACTTGCTAGCGAGCTTTGAACTCTCTGCTGGCCTGAGGAACTTGGGCGAAGTCTTTGCACGAATAAATGCAATCTTAAACTGTGAGCTTAACAGTAATGCCAAGGTACTGCATGTTACCTCAAATGCAGAACAAAACCAGAAATTTCAACCGGTTCTCAATTTTGTAACTTCCTAAATATAAACGATATTATTAAATATGACTATTTTTACAAGTGTTTGGAAGCTAAAATGAAAAGAAATTATTAGTGCCAACCTGGAAGATAAACATCTCAAAGTTATTTAAAATTCCACAGGGTGGTGCTGTTGTACATAACATTAACAGCCATTTGGATTAGCGAGAGAACAAACTAAACTATCAGGTTTGTAACAATTCGTGTTTCTGTCCTATTTGGGGTTGTTATACTTATTTTGAAATCACCTCCATAACATGTAGAAGACACGGTATCCCTCGAAGTAATGAAGAAGTTTTCTTCTCTCCGTCCGGAAAACAATTCAAAATGGCGCCCGTGTGACGCTGCACCCACACGCAAGCCTGAGGGATGATGAAGCCAGTAGAGTTCAGAGAAGCGAGAGATCGCGAGAAGAACACTACTGGTGCACGTCAAAGAGAAGGAAGAACTCTGATGAAGACAGCAGCAATAGAATTGTTTGTAGCGTCACATGGCAATAGGTAGGAACGAAGCGAGACGATGCGAGATGAAGACAGTTAAGGGAACTATTTACTTTCAATAATTTGAACTTCCCTGAAGTTATAGTTAAATCGCAAAGCAAACAACTGTCACATAGATGCCATCATAGATCAAAGGAGACAAAAATCAATAAAGTACGCACTTCCATAAAGTCAAGTTCACACGTAGTACTTTGGTGCTGCAGCTCTATTCACCAGTCATTTGGTAGTTGTTCACAGAATGAACTTAGTTTCCTTCTTTGAGTACAGAATTCAGTACTTGTGAATCCCAGAGAAGCTTTCAGATGTTAACGTGTAAGTAAGTAACTTACTTTTAAGTTCAAAATTTCAGAAGGGACTCAAAGTAACTTGATGAGGCTGAACTTGACTAAAAACCAACAGTATGATGTAGCTACTGTAACTACAATTAATTGGAGATATTTTATTTAAATTAAATAGGCAGACAATCTTTGGTGAGAAAGTCAATGTCAAATTAAGATAAAGACTAAAATCTTTCCACAAACAGGTAGACAGCCCACATCGAAGCCTCCCAACCCTTAAACATAAATAATATAGAATTTAGAGTGAGGCATGTGGCGATGCTCAAAATGTTACTGGAAATAATCACTCACTTGAAAACTGCCAATCTCCTTGTAGAACAGAGCAGAAGAAATTAAGGTTTAATCAGTCAGTCTTTCCTTCCACTTTGAAGATAAAATACATTTCTTGATGTTGAGACAAATCCTTGTGAATCAAGTGCAGCAAACGCAGGGTATGTTTTAGACCATCGTCGCCAGTGTAAAATGGTGAATAATCGTCTATATGATGAAGAAAGATATGTTTATTCAGGAGAAAGAAATGTCCCATCCATCAGCTTGAAATGGTCAGGTGCAACTGACTCTCTGAGCACACATATATATTCCATTGCCATGGAGCTACTTGAACAATAACTAAATCCCTTAAAGGAACAACTAGGTAATTATAAGTAAAAAGGCACAATGTTACAATTTGCTAATAACTTTAATATCGTTTTACAAATCTTTATGCAACTTTGCAAACAAAAAGCGACTGAATGAGTATTCTGACAAATTTGATGTAATTCCAAAGTGTGCTTTTTTTGTTATTTGCTGTAAATCTGTCCTGCCATTTTTGAGAAATGTGTGTTTAGAGGTGTTGGGTGGTCATGAAGGGGTATCTGGAATGTTGGTGTCCAGATATGTTCTGATTGGCCACCTTAAAGGGGACTAGTCAATACAGATTGGCTGGCCCCAACCTGAACAATATGTTGTTCGCAGCCGTTACAAAATTTGGACATGGCTAACTACAAGCCCGCAACAGAAAAGACCCGTCTATTTAATGGCATGGCATCAAATGTTTTATTTAAATTTTTTCTACAGTTACCTCACTGTGTGACCTGTTAATAGTGCTGTAATGTTGCAACTGCCATTCCACCCCCAACCCCGCGATGTAGTGGGTAAGAACAGCAGCTTGGGTGAAATTCTAGAACTCTTACCACTCCACATACAATTTCCTGTCGTTTTCTGAAACGGTTTGATAATTGTAAGCACCAGTGGGTTTGGGGGTGTTTAAAACAAATAAAATCTCCCTAGGCAGTTCGTAATTTTCACAGTCTTTTTCATGTCATGTAGATGGAGAAGAAAGTTCAGTGTCACAGCATGGAAATATATGAAGCTCTTTGTACCCCAAGGTAAATATCAACTGTGGAAGGCAAAGAAAAGGGAGTTACTTGTGAAGAGTTAATGTCTATGTCAAGACATTCAAAGCTAATACTTCTAACTTATGGAAATCTTAGCAGCTCCTCCATAAGTGCTGGTAATAATTTCACAGGCTCCTTCACACTACCCATTAAATCGTCCGCAAACTTGGTGAGGTTAAATTCATCTCTGCCTGTGGCTACACCTTTACAGCACACATATTTGGCCATGGGCTCCATGCAAACATTAAAGATGGGAGGTGCCAGCACTGTCGTTTCCAATTTCCATCTCAATAATCAAATTAAAAGCCAATCTGTTCACCCTAATGTGGGCTGTTGGATTTTGGTAGCTGATCAACAGCCACGTCAAACTCTTAGGCCAAATTTGACCTGCTTCAGTACTCGCTGCAAAATTTTCAGTGAATTTTATCATAAGCCACCTTCGCATCTTCCATGAGTACAAAGGTACCATCACAAGTGTGCTGCACATTCTCCACTACTTGGAATATCTTTTTGTTCTTATCTACGCATTGTATACCCACAGCAGACTTGTTTGACAGGGATAAGCTTGGTAGGAGATGCTGCAGTCCGGTTGCCAGTATCTTGATAAATAAGAGCTGTGCATCAATATTCAAAAGAGCATGTAGGAGACAAATTGACACACATATTTTTCTGTCTTTGGGGGGATTACTGCTTTCAACATGGGCCCAATTAGTATTCCCCTCTACCCCTCTCAAAAGGAATTGTACTACTTTCTGAGTATTGGGACTAAGGATCTGCAAAACGTTTTTCAACTAGAGGGCTGAGAATCCATCTGGTTCCAGAGATTTCACTACCTTACCTAGGTTGATGCCACTCATCACTGTCACAATTAGGCGGTCTTTCAATTTCTCTACATGTGCCTCCAGGACCTTGGACATGTGAGCAGAAAAATAGATATCATTGTCCTTATTTAATTACACTTGTAAGTTCTTCTCCATAAAAATTCTGATAATAGTCTATTTCTGGTATGTTTTCATCTTTTAGTGCCAAATCCTCCTGTTTGGAAAATAGGGGCCAAATGTACAAACCACTTTTTTAGTTGGAAGCTGCCCGATTTGCAGAAAATGCGTTTTCAAATGTACAAAATGCGATTTGGCAGCTTTTTATCTAATCATATTTTGCATTTGCGATTCAGTGTTTGTAAGCGGTATGTTTAGGGCGTCCATTCCAAATACAGAATCAGTATGGTATGTATTACTGTTTTGTGACCGAATTCCAGTTACATAACAGTAATACTTTACCACCAGTTTAAAACTGGTGGTAACCCATCCTTTCTGAGAAGTTAAATAAAATATTTTTTTACAGCAGGAAGTGATCCCACGAAACCACTGCCGACCCTTAAAAAAATGAAACTTCTAGGTTACATTTGTTTCTTTTTGAACACGTTGCATTCTTTGGTAAGGAAAATAGTCTGCATTTGAAGGAAAAAAAAGTTGCCTTTTTAAAAAGCACTCGCAGACATGGCAATCTGCTGACCTCTTCAGGCCACCATCCCTGTGATGGCTGTGATTCCTAATGGTTTGAAAACTGCGACCTACCTTACTAATATTCATGAGGTAAGTCGATTTGCGACCCAAAAGGGATCCCTAAATGAAATTCAATGAGTTTCATATATTAGGAATGCTGATTTCCTAATGTTTGTACATCTGGCTCTAAATTCTTAATAGTCCCTCTGTCCTCTATCCTTGATTTTAGTTTTTTTGTAGTGTAGAGCTGCCGTGCTTTATTGCCCGAAGTATATCCTTACTTGACTCTTATATAGTAAGTATGTAGCTTTTGGCGTCCAAGTGCTTTTTGCCAAATCTTAGATGACCCTTTGTGGTTGTGTTCCATATTTTTCTGTTCTTCAATTCTTTACGTGTCTTGGTAACAGGGGCTGGGGCAACCAAACTCTTGACCAGTCCTTATCATTATCCGTGATGTACCCCTGAGTACTTTACACAATCTCCTGGTGCAGTGGTCTGAAAAAAGACTATAATTTTACCTTCACCCAGACCTCCGCCATTTCGTAATAGTTATGGAGAGCAGTAGGTCACGAAGTGGATGGGATTTGTGAACTGCTCTATTTAGAAAATAATCTGCTGCCTCCACCTTCTAAATTCATTCAAGGCAGTGGTTGACCATCTGTATTCCTTGCTAGCTCAACCAAGGACACTGCTCATGACTATATTTAAATAATCCCCTAAAGCAAGCTCTCCTTCAGCGAAGGTTAAGGCTTGGGGATATAGTTATTTGAAAAAGGATTTTGGGCTGCTTTTTGTTGCATACAAGGAACCATGTACACATTCTGTCCTACAAAGACCGGAGCACTCGACAATCTCCCTGCTGTATCAGTTTTCACAATCTTAACTGTTCCTTTAAACTTTCCATAAAATAAGAGCTTATTCTTCCTTTTCTGGTTGCCAAGAGGAGTGCTGTAGTAGAAACCATTTAGAATGCAGTCTCTGCAAGTCTTGTTGTGCCAAGTGGCTTCTGGAGAAAAACAGATGTCCCCATCAGATTCGGACACTAACAATTTTGGTGTGTCGCTGTCTGATCTTGACCACCTTACCTCCAAATTCTGCAGCTGGCTTCAGAGTGACCCGGGTGCCCAAGGGATGCTATTGCGGCTGGAGAAAGCTCGGTCCCGAATGGGCTCAAGAGTCTCACCTCTGTTTGATTCCTCCGGTAGGCCACACCCCTCTCGGACAGCATTATTGTAACCTTCACTAGTGTAGAGAATATCATCATTATAAATCTTGTTCTGTGTGGTTAAGTCACACGTGTCTTCTCTAATTGGCAAACATTGAGTGAATCATTTTCTGCCGCTTTATTCGTAACATATCAATTGTTCTGCCACACAAATTAAACCCTTGCACTTTATACCTCTTCTTTTGGGCTATAGGTATAACAAGAGAAACAGGAGAGGTGATTCTCCATCTCTCAGACTTTGGCTGAGACTATGTCGACTCAAATCCTTGAGAAAAAATATAGTGTGTTGGCTGTTCTATATTAAGACACCGGAAATGGTATAGAGTGCCTCCACTTGGATAAGACGTGAATACATTTTACCCCGGTATAACATTTGACTTTGTATAAATCTGATAGCAAAGACCTCATCACTAAACCATAAAATGCACTGCTATGGAAACATAAAGAGCTCTCCACATTTGAGCTTTTTCGTGCAATGTGTCCGTTTATTTAACTTTTCTAACCTGGCAACTGAGCTAAGGTCTGCACCACCACCTATTTCTGGGTCATAATTTAATGTTTTTGTTTTCTTTGCATTGTGACATGGTATAGGCAGGGATACTGGAATTATGTGATTTTGTGGCTGCTGCAGTTTTTGCATAGTTATAGATTTGCTGCAGTTGCCACATTTTCAATCATCTGCTGCATAAACTGCAGATTGTAACAAAAAATATTGTTTCTGCCTCAAACAGTTCAAAAGTTACTAAAAATGCAGCCACACTTGTAGCATGATGGAAGGCCTTTTTCAAAACTTGACTGGTCCACTTTCGGCTGCTTATTGCTATATTTGGGTGTTAAACTGGTGCGTATGAGGGGCAATAAATGCCTAGACAGTGTTACAATGTTTGAAAACGACTAAATAATTAATACTATTACAAAAAGTGGCGCATTATGCTGCATAATCTGCCTTTTCTCGTCACACAATTTACTCAACCCTGCTAAATAATTTTGCTCTCTCTTGCCGCTTAATCCTAGTGGCCCTGACTAAAGGAGATTCATAAAGAACATTGCATCCTCAACTGGTCCTCCGCAAGAGCTGACAAAAGTGATCTCTACGTGGGACTGGACTGGGATCTGTTGAGTAGATTTGGATCTGCGGGAAACATTTTTCCAGTGGATCCAGATCTACTCAACAGATCCGTGACAGCTCTCTGACCGCCGGACTTTGACGGTACTCAGTACTCCTTCACGGTGCCCTCACCGGGAGAAAACAGTGGATACTCTGACCCTGCCTAAATTTAATCACTGTACCTGCCGGAACGGGGCTCTGTTTCCGCGTCTTCCAACGACCCGCAGAGCACACACAATACTCTTGGACAAGCCACCGGACTGGCTTCTCCATTGCATTCCGACCTCCGCCTCGTCTCGACCGAGACGGGGCTGCATCCTCACACCAATTTCGACCCTCACATGATACCCATCACCGGACCCAGCTACTGGACCCACTCCTACATAACCATTGTTGTCTTCCTGGAATTAGCGGTGCTCCGTTTTTGTGCCTGCACCCTTCTCCACATCCTTTAGATCCTACATTTTTACATTCCCGACTACAAAACAACACAACCTACGTCCTCACCAGAACGGGGATCCGTTTCTGGGCCAGCACCTATCCTCACTTCCTTGAACAGGCAACCCGGTCCTGATGAAGATCCTAAATCAATAGGATCGAAACGCCGTCGACCCACATCACAGCGCAACGCATGGCGCATTACCTTCTTTGGTTCCCAAACTAACAGCAATTACCCATTCATCAAGGAGGAACCAACAATTTTGTATATAGTGTTTTAATTTTTGTCTTTCTGCGCCTATCGCTGTTTTTCACCCATATGTCACTCGCGCCGTCACCGTTTGTCTCACTATCACGTAGTGCACAAAGCCCCCTTGGGTTGCCACCGCATTATATGCCTCCAGTGCTGCTCTCCAAACTGTTGTTTGGCTGTTTTGCAAATATTGTCCCTTAATTCATGACGCTATATGCACTTTCAAAAACTAAAAATTCTGAGTCGCTCTTCCTTTATGTCCAGATCCTTTGTAATGTCTTGTACATGCAAATATATCTGTTGCTCAAGTGAATCCAATTGAAATATTGTTGTTTTATACATATGTACACCCAGATCTCAATCTGGTCAACAGATTATACTCCTGTTGCTTTTCCCTGACTTCTTGCCAGGCATCTATCGCCAACAGTTTCACTCGCTCAAAGATGGCCAACCACCGCCATTTACCCAGATTTCCAGCCACTCCATCTTAGTGCCACTATTCCTGATATCAGCGCTCCAAGCACTCCGGCTCTCACTTTCCTTTTAACAAACTGCTGACTTAGAGCGTATTTTTAACTGAAGGAAGTAGAGAAATGGTTTTGGCTGCGGCAAGCGTACAAATGAACTTACTTGCCTTTATTACAGCGCACCCGAATTCAGCTGCCCACACACTCCCGCCCTTAATGGCAGCATCCCCTGCGATACACTGCCATAGGTCTCCCGGCTGCCATTATATAGCATACAAATAAAAATATATATAAATGAGTTGGGTGAGCCGCGCACGAGACACGTTGCTGCCATTTAAGTGTGTAAATATAAGAGCATATTTTTTTAATTAAGACAGCGCCCGTCTTGCGGGCGTATGTGCAGCGGAGGAGATGGGGAGAAAGAGCATATTTAAAATTTATAGCACAACGCTCCGGTTAAAATAAAAACAAAAAACAAAGGCACCCGAAAAGTGTAGATGGGGGAGGGATGGGGAACAAAGAATGAAAAAAAAGCAATACATACAATCTGCAAGTTGGTATTCTCAGTCCCCTACTCGTAACTATGAAACAGAAACTTCAAGTCCCAGAACCCTATACACAGTTGGTAAACAAGCGTTGGCGACATCTGACCCCAGTCTGATCCCGGGCTCACCATAGAGCTCACTCGTACCACGCGACCAAACATGCAGTGACAGAAGAAGATACTCAGCAATGAGCTACCATAGTTTGCAATTGTAACATCACCTCAGGGCTTCTCGTGGCTACATTGAGGCCAGCTTTAGTGGACACTGCGTCTGCACATTGAGGCTGTGTAGAGAGTAATCCACCCTCTGCCCTTCCAATGGTAACCCCCATCTACTGCCAGTTAGTATGGCCATCCGAGCCTACTTCACCAGTCTGGGTGTCTGTCCACTTTCCAAGTTACGCAGCTTGTCACGCAATAGGCTTTTGTGGGTACATCCCGTCAACCTTGAGACCTAGAGTGGCACCAGGCATACACAGCTTTGTGGCTAGGGTGATTCACCAGAGGGGCTGAACGACGCACAAAAAACGGAAACGCACCCACTGTTCGGGGGCTCGGGTGGTTGATTCAACCACAGTCTCGCAGCCCCGTCCAGCAGCAGCATCCCGAAGGGCTCTGCCTAAAGCTCAGCATTACTGCTAAGCTACTGTGCATGTGAGTACGGCGAGAATCCGTAAATGTGTGTGTAGAGGGATTCGCTGCAGCCGCTCCGCGCTTCTGTGACACATCTGTACACCTGAGCGGAGCACAGCGCCGGCTCTGCGGTGAGAAATGTTTTCAGACCGGTGCCCACAGCCTTGGGCTATGCGCTAGCTTGAATGCTAGCAGAGGGGTGCACAAAACCACTTTCTCTGTTGTAGAGTGAATGCAGAGGAGTGCAAACAACCATGAGCTCTGCGCTAGCGTGAATGCTTTTAGAGAGGAGTGCACACAACCACTGGCTCTTTGCTAGAGGGAATGTTTAGAGAGGGGTGCACACAACCAATGGCTCTGTGCTAGAGTGAATGTGTTTACAGAGGGGTGACAACAGCCACTGGCTCTGCACTACAGTGAATGTGTTATTAGAGGGGTGCACACAACCACTGGATCTGTGCTAGAATGAATGTGTTTAGAGATTGGTGCACTCAACCACTGGCTCTGCGCTAGAGTGAATGTATTTTCAGAGGTGTGCGCAAAGCCGTGTGCTCTGCGCCAGAGTAAAAGTGATTTTAAGAGCGGCGCACACACTTTTTCTAGTGCACAGAATGCTTTGGGGCAGATTTACAAGCCCCTTGCGCCACTTTTGCGTCACTTTCCCCATGTTAAAAGTGACGTAAAAGTGGCGCACGGGGCTTCTAAATCTGGGCCTCTGTTTCTCTAACGTGATGGAGGGGCGTCAAGGTGTGAGTGTGTTTCGCGCTGCGCATCACACTCTGACCTTCTCCACCAGCCTTTGGAAGTTCCCCCCCTTTTAACGTTTTAGCAGTGGAAGAGGGTGCTACAACGCATTTGGTTGATACCCTCGTTTCATGGGGCCATTGCCATTTTACACGACTCCCGTCCCTAGTTGGCCGCTCTCCATGCAGTCAGCTATATGCCAATAAGCTTGCGGAGGTTAGGAAATTGTGCGGGGAAAGTATAGTTGTTATTGGGAAAAGCATTAAATTGCTGTGGACCGTGTTTATACTAGTCACACTCTTAACTGTTGGCAGTAACACTAAAGGAAGTGGTAGCGGGTGAGGGGAGAGGAAAGGGGCAGGGCCACACAGAAGTCTGCTTGTGTGTTTGTGGAGCGGGAACACCCTCTCTTTGTGTTACTCGGATTCTGTTCCGGCTGAGCTTCATGTTTTCACTCCAACTCTTCCTCGTGCGTTTACGGAAAGGAGCACGGGACGCAGGTTCTAAAAGCAAAGCGGGTCTAGGAAGTGTCACTAAGACGATTCCTCAAATTGCAGGGGTTGCATGAGTCGGTACAGGCGCCCAATGAAAGAGCCGGACTGGCGCGCGCAAGGCAGCGTGACGAAGCTTCTGATAAGAAACTTTGTTACGACAGCCGTAATGCAGGTGACCGAGACCTTGGGGGCCGTCCAAAAAGGCGAAAGGGCGGCAACCAAAAACCCTCCTTTTCAATGGGAAGCTAGTGTTTAACATGAACGCTGATACTACCCAATGAAAATGAGGGGCGGGGCTTCGAGTCCCCTTCTTGAAACTGCCTTCATGACTATAGCTCTCGCAGGCGAGGAGCGCATGCGCGCTGCAACACCAGGCGAGACCTAATAATAGGAAAGCCCTCTGCTGTTTACAGCAGAGGGAGTTTTTGGAAGTGTGCTCATGGCTGAATGGTTCCATTATGAGCACACTTTTACTTGTGCTCATGACGGTCCGTCTTGAGCAAAGAAGAGGTTAAAGTGGAGTCGGAACTGCTATTTTTACTCCCAGTGCTACAGCACTATCACAGGTATACTATACAAAAAAAACACAAGAGTTATTTATTTTATTAAGGTGGGGAGGTTCCATCTATTGCATATGGAAAAAACATTGCCATTTATATTGCCAATAGCTCCAACTCCAACAAATGCGAGACTTATTGCATTACCAATGCTTGTTTAATTATTCCGCTTGTTTCTTCTTCCTTGCTAGATAACTTGTTGGGGATTTCATGGGTGGACAGTTCCTGGATTCCTATTCTGAACAATGTCACCGTTCTGGACTATTTCTCCGAAAGAAGCAACCCATTCTACGATCGAACCTGCAGCAATGAGGTGGTCAAAATGCAGAGATTGACCATGGACCACTTAAGGTACCTGCCAGGGTTTGGTATTGCAACATAAGCTGTCAGCTTTCAAAACCACTTTTTGCTGTTAAGCTTCTTCTTAAACATCAGAGACCAACCAGACCTTCTATCCCTTATTTGCCTCCCACCCCTGCCCTCTTTCTCTGCCCATCCATAATTCCCGGCAGTGTAGATCCCTTTTTTCGCAAGACTTTTCTACATTTTGCATTGGAAAGCTCTAGAGGCCTGAATGTACTCCGTTGTCCTCCTCATTTTGGCTTTATGGACTGTTTACAGTTCAATCTAAAGTCCTCCCTGTCCGTTGCATTTGGTGCTTATTAATTGTAAAATCTATAAGACAGAAGTTTGTTAACTTACAACATGCCTGGAATGGGGCAGAAGAGTGGTCTATAGGCAGTGTATTGGGGAAACGGGCTCATCATATGACTGGCTTATGGGTATAACAGGGAAACCTCATGGCTAGCACATGAGGAACATGGATACCTCAATGTGTAATTGGTATTTAATCTGAGAAGGAGCTGTGACTGGTATAGCTGGCACACGGAGGAACAAAGACATCCTGATATGGCTCGCATGGGGGAAACAGACACATCATGACATTACTAGCTGATTGGGGAAACAAGCACATCAGAAGGCTGGCATATGTGGTTGCAGGAGTATATAAGGGCATAGTTCGCATATAGGGACCTGGAACACCATAGTTTGGCTTTCATGGTCCGAGATCCATTGTATACAAACAAGGAATGTAAATCTTCAAAAATTCAGTGGAGCTTGCGTTCCATTAAAAATGCAAATGTCAATAATTATGTAATAAATGGTGTTACAGATCTTTGCATATTTATTAATCAACAACAGCAGCTGCTCTTGAAAAGAAAATGATTGAGTAGGGTCCATGATGTTGAAGTTTTCACACTTATTTGGCTGATCTAGCCCGAGGCTTTTTCAAAGCAGAGGAGAGAAATCGTTCCCGTGCAAGTTGTTTGTCTGCAAGAAAATGAGTGGTATGGAATCTGTGATGCAGTAGCCAGCTGTGATCGCAATGTAGACTACCTTGATCAACTTCAGTATGCACCACACACTGCATAATGCTCATGCTCTACCTAATCCCTTTCTTTTTTTAGAGAATCTATTATTAAATATTAATACCGACACGTGTCGAAACAAAGCCAAGGATCTGGAAACAGTTGATTGAAAAATCATTGATATTTAAAGCATTAGTGGATGACCTGCTGTGCACAATTTTGATTTCTCTTCAGGGCTTGGTAAGTATGTTGGGGAATAATACTGTTGTAGTCTTGTTCCCCACATGGTACATTCCGTCCACCCCTCCCCTGCCCTCACCCATGGGTTCTTCCGGTGAGAGCTCACCTTAGAATGTTGGGGTTTCAGGCTGTGCCTTGGAGAGTGGATGGTCAATAAAGAAGTATGCTCTGACATTCTGTTCCTGTCATCATTTCAACTTTCAACACTGGCGACGATTTACTGCGTAGGGGGCAGTTTTGACCATCTCCCCTTTGTGTACTCCTCCATTCCATCCTTCAAAAAAAAACCTGTGAAATCCTCAGTGGAGAACTCCTTGCTTATGTGCTTATCTTGCTTGTCTACCAGCAAAAAACTCTTCATACTAATGCGACGTTGGAATTTCTACAGCGGAAGGTCAGCGCTACCCTCACACTATTAGAAGTTGTCGTTTGTGCTATTGGGCAAGCGGACATTTCGAATACCTGCCAACCATCCTATGTTTTGCCGGTGCCCTTTTGTGCGCGTCTACAGAGAAGACTCAGTCTCAAATGAAGTAATCCTTTGGACTTACCTTATCTATGTGGTTGTGGCTACACCTGTTCAGGCGTGATTGTGGACTGCTCTGTATCGTTTTATTCTGACCTGCGCTTTGCCTCTCTGTTAGTCTCTGTGCATCTAGCGGGTCCCTGTGCCTGTCACAGAGGTGGTGAGACGAACGCTGTCACCAGCATTTACATAGAGTACCTCTCAGAAGAGCGTGAGGTTACCTGACTATCTTCACCATTGTGTCACCTGAGGCTGTAGTGTATGGTCCAGTAACATATCTGAGGGGGAGATAAACGCCACTAAGTTTCCGCTTCGTCAGCACCTTGCATCGAGTCCCCCTCAGAGCAGCGTGAAAGTTCCTTACTCCCTTCACCCCTGTTCCGCCTATAACTGCTGTGTATGGTCCGGTGCCGCATCAGAGGTGGGAGATAGACGCCGCCAAGTTCCGAGTTGGGTACGTCCACATGAAGTTTCCCTGATTCCTAGCAGTCTGACGCGGTGGTTACCGCGGTTCGTCGAGGTGTGTGGGAGAGCAAGCTGGAATCCGGATCCTGTCAGCGTCCTGAGGTACGTCAGCTAAAGTTCCCTGCATTCCAACCTGACTAACTGGGTGCACTAACGAAGTTCACCGATGTGTGCGGGAGCGCTCCAACCTTAGCTCTGTGTTGTTAGTCTTCATTGCAGCGTGTTGCTCCCCGGACCTTTCTCCACTAAGGACCAGAGTGTTTCCTCTCCATTTCCAGTCCGGAGCTCTACAGTGTACGTTTTGTGCCCTAGAGCATGTACATCTCCTTGCCTCTGCAACGCGGTTACTTTTCAGCATTCCCACTGGAAAAATTACTGTATTGGAAGCCAACATGAAATATTCCCCACATTGACTCACATTATTTTGTGTGTCAAGGGGTATAAGCTACTTTAATTCTTTAATATCCCCAGTTCCATTCCTTCTCCCATTGGCCCAGTGGTGTGTTGGGGTCTGTCAGGTGGGGTTTCCTGGGTTTCCTCTAGTACCTCCTGGTCAGGCATTCTTCCTCTCAGGGGTCAATCTTGCCACTTTTTTCTCCTCCAGTGTCCATGATGGCAGCGACAAGCATGAGCCAACCACCCCCTTTCCTAAATGAAATAGGTGAGTCAGCGATATGTTGGAAGGAATGGTTTAAGCTATTTGAATCGTACATTATATCAATTGGGGTGGGGGGGACGCTCTACTTCCTTGCGCAAACAACATATCCTTCTCCACAACGTAGGAGTACATGGAAGGAAACTGTACGAGACATTGCCTGAATCTGTAGGGGGGGTAGAAGGAGGGGATGTAGATTTGTTTATGTGCACTGTGGGAAAATTAGAGACCTATTTTGGCGAGAAGATAAATGTTGTTCTGGAACGCCCTACATTTTTCAATAGAGTGCAAGGAAAACAGGAGTCCGTCCAAAATTACATTGCTGCGTTGTGGGGTCTCACGCAGTTGTGTGAATTCGGCAATCTCACTGATTCACTTATAAGGGACCAACTGGTGCGTTGTACTAACAACACTCACATACAAGAACAATTCTTAGCTAAGAACCCTGGTTTAAGGGAAGCAGTGGAGATTGCAAAATCCGTTGAGCACACAGCCAAGTGCAGAAAAGAAATGAAGCCTAACACTGAGGTGGTAGCTAATGTTAAAGAGAAGGAAGAAGAGGGCGAGGTTTACAAAGTAAAAAGTAAAGAAAGCGTGAGTAGCAAAGTAACCACCAAAGAAAGACACTTTAAGCGTTACTGGTGTGGAAGCAGTAATCACTTTGCCAATTATCCTCAGTGCCCCGCCAGAAGCATGACCTGCAAGAAATGTAACAGGAGGGGGCATTTTGCTAAAGTATGCAGGGAAGGGGAACCCCTCACAAGAGACAGCAAGAGAGAAGGTGGTAAGGCACAGAACACGGAAGTAAAATGTGTGATACCTAGCAAGAGAAAATATGCACTACAGCTTAAGAGTAATGCAGGTTCTATTAATGCCATTTATCCTAAATGTGATGTGCTATCGAATAACAAAAATGTTACTATGTATGCTGATTCGTGTTCTCTGTTCACCCTACTAAACAAAAAAGATTTTGAGAACCTTGGGGAACAACTAATAACTTCTTTGCAGAAACCTGACATTTCTCCCACAGGGTACTGCAAGGAACCGATACTCCTCATGGGAATGAAGGAAATGAATATACAATTCAAAGACAGTAAAACTTTTGGTAAGGTATACATGGTAGAGTCTGGGTCCAACCTGCTGTGATGGCAGCACCAAAAGGATCTGGGTATCATCCTGGACCCAAACAGTGAAGAACAAGTTCTACTTACCGAAGGAATCCACGGACGTGACCCCATCTGTGAGGGGTTCCCAGAATTATTCCGAGAAAAGTTAGGCTGTCTGCATGAATTCCAACACAAAATCAAACTCTAATCCAGCACAAAACCGGGGGTCCACAAACTGTGCCCAGTACCGCAACTAACGAGAGAACCTTTGGAAAAGGAATTGAGCAAACTTGGTGACATGGGGATCATACAACCTGTGGATTGCTCTGAATGGTTGGCCCCAGTGGTTATCGCAGCCAATGGTGAAGGAATTTGATTATGTGTGGACCTACGCAGCCTTAACGAAAGCATTTGGGTGGAGAGGCACCCTCTGGCGAATATCAACGAGAAGCTCAGCACCATGGAACAGGCAAGATACTTCAGCGTAATCGATCTATCAATGGCATATCACCAGGTGGATCCCCACCCGGAATCCAGGCCACTTACCGCCTTCATAACTCCCCAAGGTGTGTTCATGTTTTGGAGGATGCCATTCCGATTAGCGTCGGGTGCAGTGGTTTTTCAGAAGATAATGCAACAAATCTTGAGAGGAGGGGACACATCGATGTGCTTCCAAGATGACTTCCTGGTGTATGAGTGCAGCGTGGAAGAACACGACTACACCCTCAAGCTGGTGTTCCAGAAGCTCATGGACGCTGGGCTGACGGTACAAAGGAGCACATGTAAAATAAGAGTGACATCCGTTGACCATTTGGGACACTCAATTTCTAAGGAAGGGTTCAGGCCTAAAAACAGCTTGCTGGGTGCAGTAAAGGATGCCCCTTACCCGAGAAACAAAGAGGAACTCCAGTCATTCCTGGGGCTCATGGAATATATGGCCAAGTACATCAAAAAATTTGCAGCAAAATGTGAACCAGTGTGTAATCTCTTGAAGACGAACACAGATCTTGTGTGGAACGAGGAACATAAGTGTGTAATGGATGAGTTAAAAGAGGAGATCCTGAACTCACCAGCATTAGGAACTTTCGACCCCAGGAAAAAGACTATCCTCACCTTAGAGGATAGTCTTCACGGACGCGCTTGAGGGAAGGCAGACACTGTTTTCTTCGGTGAGAGGAGCACCTGGGAAAGGGCTCCGGTATCGCCTCCTAGTAGAATTTCACCAGTCCTCTGCCATACTTGTATTTAGCACAGCATCACGATTTATTCATTCTGATTTTAAATACGCTTGCTTTTAAAATTCACTTGACTTGTTTAAATCTATTAGTGATTACACTGCCCTACCTGTTCTGAGTTTCCCGGTCGACCGCCAATTGTTTGTTTTTTGTGGAGGGATGTGGGACGAGAACCGGGCTCCAGGAAGTGATTTGCGACTTCCGGGCCAGACGGCCAATCAGCTGCTTGCAGCTGTCAATCCACACGCCTTAAAAACTGATGCCTATCAAGACCCGCAGCGGACGCGCCACTGGCGCGCTGAAGGTGCGCCAAAGGCAAGCCCGTCTGCGCCCGGATGGGGCCTGGGGCCAGAACCCCTGCCCAACTTTATCACAGCCCTTTTAAATATTCTAGGGAAGTCCTCCTAACCTTCTGGCCCATTGCCCATACACACTACGCACCTCTTAGGTGCAACTCAAGCTCCTCACATTGCTCTGGTTGTAGTTTCTCCTTCTCACCTACCTCCCCAAACCCGAATACCAGTAAACTTAGTATTGTATCTGCTCCTAAAATGAAAAACACTGCCTCAGTCTCAGAGTTCTCCTTCTTTAGTCTAAACTGGAGGTCACTCCCAAAACATAAAAGAGACATCTATGACCTGCTCTATGTCTCTCAACCAGATGCCATCTTCCTCACGGAGACCTGGTTAAGCGATAGTTCTGGCCCTGACATTGGTAACGCACTTCTCCCTAACTACACATACCTTGGTAAAAATCGTGTTGGTAAGGACGGAGGAGGCATAGCAATCATTTTTAAAACTTCCTACGCATGTAAATGGGAGGACCTAGACTTTAATGACTGTGAAGCCGGTCTTTGTAAACTCTCGCTCTCACCTAACTTCACTCTTTCTGTAACTTTAATCTATTGACCCCCGGGACCAGCTGGTGCATGGGCCACCTTACTCCCTGATCTCATTGCCCCCTTACTACTACAAGCTACTAACGTCTTGATTTTGGGCAACCTGAATTTACATTTCAACGAGACTACCTGCCCCACTAGCGCCAATCACATCACTGACCTGGCAGGTCTGAACGTTATTCTTCACAACTCTGGCCCCACCCACAAAGCCTGAAATTTACTCGATCCTATCTTCTCCAACCTTAATACCGTTCTATGTAAATCTGCTATTCTGATCCCTTGGTCAGACCACTTTCTGGTAGAATTCCAAATCATACATGAGCAGAGCTCCAAGAACCCCCCGATACCCCTCAGGTTTAAGGAACGCGAGAAACTGGAAGGATCTAGACATACACAAACTCAACCTTCTTCTAGAAAACACTATGCCGGTTACCGCTATCACTAATCTTGATGATGATGTTGTCCTCCATCAATGACTAACTAACCTCGTCTATTGACGTATGTCTACCCCTAACCAATAAGAAATATAATCGCCACCACCTCCCAGCCCCTTGGTTTTCAGAAAAGCTCAAATTAGAAAAAACGAAATGTAAAAATTTAGAAAGACGCTGGCGCAAAAACTACGAACCAACAATAAAATCAATGTATAAGTTAGCCTTAAACAAATATCACTCAATGTTTAATACGGCTCGGGCAGAGCATACCAATCAAGCTATTTTATATGCACAAAACTGTCCCAAAGTACTGTTTAAAGTTGTTAAGGAAATTTCGGGTGCCTCTTGTCAGCCTGAGCACCCATGTCTGGACTCTAATCAATGCGATAATCTAGCAGAATTCTTTGTTGATAAAATAGATAACATCTATGCTGATTTTGACAAAATGGTCCACAACTTTAATAAATTTACAAACTGATGTCCCCTCAACACAATGTCTCTCTTGACATTTCCTCCTTCCTTGGCATTCTTGCTAATATCAAATCTGGGTCCCCCAAGGATCCGCTCCCCTCCTCGGTCCTTCATAAACTCAATCACCCCATTCTGAATATCATCATGGAACTACTCAACACATCTCTATGTAAAGCAATGGTTCCTGCTGCTCGGAAGAATGCCATGGTCGTACCCCTGCTGAAAAAAGCCAATACCGACCCGGAGGTCCCATCCAACTTTTGCCCCATTTCCCTTCTTCCAGTCTTCTCCAAAATTCTGGAGAAACATATCAATACACAACTTACAATTTTTACTGAGACACATAATATTTTACACGTCTCAATCTCGCTTTACGGCAGGCTTTTCTGCGGAATCAACACTGTTGGGTGTCACTGAAAATATTCGTCAACAGGTCGACAAAGGAGAAACAGTGGAACTTATTTTGCTGGATCTAAGTGCCGCTTTCGATACGGTTTCTCACACTGCTCTCCTAATTACACTCCAATCTGTTATGTTATGTTAAATGGAGTTTTGTAAAGCGCTCAGCTACTCAAACAGAATGTCCCGGCGCTGACAGACCCAATGAAAAAGAACAGGGACACAGAGGAATTATTGGCAGAACAGCCATGTCTTGAGTTCTTTTCTAAATGACATTAGGTTGTCCATCTTCCTTAACGTCACTGGAAGAGTATTCCAAGCCTTAGGCGCCAGATGTTTAGATGAACGGCCTCCGGTCCGGGCCCGTCTGACAGCTGGAGTCCTAGCCAAGAAGCTGAGCGCAAGGCTCTGGTGGGGTGGTGGAAGCCAATCCTGCTCCTCCAATATCGGGCGCCCTTGCCATGCAATGCCTTGAAAGCGATTGTAAGAGTCTTAAAGACAATACGCTTTTGTATGGGCAGCCAGTGAAGAGAATTCAGGAGCCCCGTAGCATGGGATCTCCGTCCAAGACCGAAAATTGCCCGCGCCGCCGAGTTCTGCACCACCTGCAGGCGGGACAGAAGGTAGTCTGGGAGGCCAAGGTAGAGCACATTCGCATAATCCAGCCTGGACCCTACCAAAGCCTGGACAATCGTTCTCCTATGAGAGATGGAAAGGAGTGGCAGGAATTTTTTCATTATTTTGAGCAAGCCAAAACATTGCCCAACCAGACCCAGAATCTGCGGCTTAAAGGTGAGACCATTATCCATCTTTATTCCTGGATTTTTCGCAACTGAAGTGTCCGAATCCGGAGGAAACATGTCAGCCGGCCACCATGATTTCCAGCCGGGGTCAGGATGACAGCCGAAAAACAGGACCTCTATTTATCGGAATTACACTTCAATTGGTTACATTGGAACCAAGCAAAGACCGTATCCAGGCAGTTCTTGATACGCTCTCCATCAAACTCCATGTTCTTATCACAAGTGAAAAGGAGCTGGGTATCATCTGCATAAGAGACGATCTGGGCACCGCAAGACTCAGCCAGCGCCGCCAGAGGGGCTATATAGATATTAAACAGAGTGGGGCTCAGAATGGAACCCTGAGGAACCCCCTCCTCCAAAGGCGGCACCACGTCTGAGTACGGAGGGGCCCAGACCATCTGTCGGCGGTCCGATAGGAAGGACTTAAACCATCTGAGCACCGTCCCCTCCACCCCAATCTCTGAGAGTCTTGCAAGGAGACGGCTGTGGGGGACGGTGTCAAACGCCGCCGAGAGGTCCAACATCACCAGCAGTGCTTTTCCTCCACCATCAAGAGCCTCCCTGACTGCCTCTGAGACCTCCAGCAATGCCGTTTCAGTGCTCATATTCGCCCTGAATCCCGACTGGGTTTGATGGAGGGCATCGTGAGTCTCGACAAAGTCCGACAGGACAATTTGCACATGCTTTTCCACGACCTTGGCCAGGACCGGAAGCAGAGAGATGGGGCGATAGTTAGCATGGCTCTTAGGGTCCAGGGACGGTTTTTTCAGCAATGGTAGAACCAGTGCCTGTTTCCATGCCGACGGCACCACTCCCTCTTGTAGCGAATGGTTCAGAATAGGATTAATAATGGGGTTCAAGGCTTGGGCCATACTAGCCTAAAACTTGGCGGGACAGGGGTCCAGCAGAGAACCGGACTTCATTTTGGACAAGAGATCTAGCGAAGTCCCAAGATCAATGGAGGGAAACTCCGACAGCATGGGTCTATCCACTCCAGTCGAGAAAAAGGGGGAAGCAGCGTTATTAGTCTCCCCTAATGAACCCGTCCGAAACAAGGATTGAATACTGCAGATTTTCTTAGCGAAGAAGCTTGCTAATTCGAGGACCCAGGGCTCGGAGAAAGAGCATTTGGTTGTCATTGAGGCCGGGGAAGTAAATTCCTTCACAATCGTGAAGATTTATTTGCTAGTATTGTCAGCCTCATCAATCCTCCTGGCGAAGTAAGCCTTCTTTTCCAGATAGATCTCTTTGTGATAGGCCTTGACACACTGTCTGTAGGCTACTTTGAGCGGCTCATCATAACTCGAGCACCATGCTCTTTCGGACTTCTTGCAATGCCTCCGACTGGTATTCAGTGCTGGCGTAAACCACGGCGCCGAAGCCCGCGACGAGTTCTTATACACCGACTGACGTGTTAATTCATCGAGACATTGCACCAGCCAGGTTTGAAAATGTTCAATATCATTCTCAAGGCTGCCCCTGAGCTCACACGGATGATCCGTTAAATATTGCGTAACCATCTCCACCGAGATTCGACGCAGAGCACGCTGCGGTTGAGGTTGCTGCCCCAAACCCCTAGGCATGGACCTGGATTTAGCTAAGATGTCAAAGCTCACCAGCATGTGGTCTGACCAGAGCACTGGTTTAGGTACTGCTGTTACAATAGGGTCAGTGGAGAATATTTGGTCGAGGATATGGCCCTTGTTATGAGTAGGGGCCACAATATAGGGCGATAAGCCCAGAGAATTGGTGGTGTCAAGCAATTTCACAGTATCAGCTGCCTCTGCCTGATCCAAATGAATGTTGAAGTCGCCCAAAAATAGGCGGTGTTTGAACTTCACACTCAAAGATGAAATTGCAGTGTACAGCTCATCATGAAAGGCCCCGATGGGCCCTGGCGGCCTATAAACGAGCAGTCCCGCACAAGATTGGTAAGGTGAGAGGGTCAGGCAAAAGCCCAACACCTCAGCCCCACAGACTTCCACTGTCGGAACAATTGAACATTTATAGCGCCTGTCTATAACCAAGGCCACTCCACCGCCTCTGCCAACTCCCCGGTCTTTCCTAAACATGGAGTAATTCGGAGGAAGAGCGCTGGCAACGTCCGGACCCGATAGCTCACCCAGCCAAGTCTGTCAAGAAAAGGCAGGCGGGTTGACAATCTGATAAAAGGTTAAAAAGGTCCAGAGCATGTTTGCTCACAGAGCGCGTATTCAGCAGTGCGCATGAGAAGTTACTGCTGAAGGATCTCCTACCACTGTCCCTTGCACCCTGTATGTCCTGTTCCAAGGGGACATTAGTAATTCCACCCTTGTTCGAGGCCCACCCACATCTAGGGCAAAGAAAATCAGTGTTAGAACAGTAAAAACTGTCTAGACACCTGTCATGACAATTCCCTTTTAAACTTAAAAGGTGTGCAGAGGAGTACCTAAGAATATTACCCGAAGGGGCATCAGCCCGACCGCCTCCGGGACGCTGACGGGCGCAGACGGGCTTTCCTTTGGCGCTCCTTCGGCGCGTAGGAGGCGCGTCCGCTGCGCGGAGGCATCCCCGTCTGAATTTATAGTGCCCGCCCTCGGGAAGCAGCAAGCCTAGTCCACTGACTGGCGAGCCTGACCTTTCCAAGATGTCCGCCCGACTAGTCCACAGCCTCCGCGTCCCACAATACCCCTCAGCTCCTAGTCGGCTGAGAGGGGCAGCGGTGATGGAATGTCAGGAAGGCGCGGCTATCAGGTAGGTGGCGAGAGTAGGAAAATGCCCCCCTGTTAAAAGTTACAGCACTCCTGATAGCAAATAGTCACAAAAGAAAAGAGCAAGATCTCCCGGCTTCCGCCTCAGGAGAGAAGTGGGAAAAGAGCAGAGAAATGATACAGGGTTAGAGGCACAAAACAGTGCAGTTAAATGGCAAGCTAACAAAACAATGTCAGTTTTAAAAACTCAGTTTGTGCAGCTCGCAGCTCCAGGCATCTGCCTCTGGAGTTGCGAAATGAAAGCAGGTCTAACCCGACCCCACAAAGGAAGCTGAATTTATAGTGCCCGCCCTCGGGAAGCAGCAAGCCTAGTCCACTGACTGGCGAGCCTGACCTTTCCAAGATGTCCGCCCGACTAGTCCACAGCCTCCCCGTCCCACAATACCCCTCAGCTCCTAGTCGGCGGAGAGGGGCAGCGGTGATGTAATGTCAGGAAGGCGCGGCGCGGCTATCAGGTAGGTGGCGAGAGTAGGAAAATGCCCCCCCTGTTAAAAGTTACAGCACTCCTAATAGCAAATAGTCACAAAAGAAAAGAGCAAGATCTCTCTGCTTCCGCCTCAGGAGAGTAGTGGGAGAAGAGCAGAGAAACGATACAGGGTTAGAGGCACAAAACAGTGCAGTTAAAAAGCAAGCTAACAAAACAATGTCGGTTTTAAAAACTCAGTTCGTGCAGCTCGCAGCTCCAGGCATCCACCTCGGGAGTTGCGAAATGAAAGCGGGTCTAACCCGACCCCACAAAGGAAGCTGAATTTATAGTGCCCGCCCTCCGGAAGCAGCAAGCCTAGTCCACTGACTGGCGAGCCTGACCTTTCCAAGATGTCCGCCCGACTAGTCCACAGCCTCCCCGTCCCACAATACCCCTCAGCTCCTAGTCGGCTGAGAGGGGCAGCGGTGATGGAATGTCAGCAAGGCGCGGCGCGGCTATCGGGTAGGTGGCGAGAGTAGGAAAATGCCCCCCTGTTAAAAGTTACAGCACTCCTGATAGCAAATAGTCACAAAAGAAAAGAGCAAGATCTCCCGGCTTCCGCCTCAGGAGAGAAGTGGGAGAAGAGCAGAGAAACGATACAGGGTTAGAGGCACAAAACAGTGCAGTTAAAAACCAATCCTGTGGTGTTACAGGCCTGGCACTCAAATGGTTGTCCAGTTTCCTATCTAACAGGACCTTTCAGGTCTTCTCCCCTATCACCCATGCCAAAACTCATGTATCTCAGTATGGAGTCCCTCAAGGCTCCATACTCAGCCCACTGCTCTTTAACATCTATGTGAGCCCTCTGGCTACATTTGCTGAGCAAGCCTGGCTAACCATTTTTCCTTACGCAGATGACACTCTGCTCATCTTTTCACTCTCCACTAAGGAGACCTCCTAAATCATCAGCGCTTCGGTCTGGATTAATAAACATTGCCGACTGGATGCTTGCCAACAAACTAAAACTTAATGTCCCTATTGACCCGTAACCTTGGCGTCATCATTGACGACCAACTGTCAATGAAGCAACAAGTGGTCAAAGTGGTCTCCACTTGCTTTGCCATACTCAAATGGCATAGGAAAATTCTCTGGATGCTCCCTCTGTCTACCCAAAAAACTGTCATCCAGGCCCTAATTGCATCCAGGTTGGATTATGGTAACATACTCTATCTGGGGGCAAGCAAAGAAGTGCTGCGCAAGCTTCAGGTAGTCCAGAATTCCGCTGCCAGACTGCTCTGCAAACTGCCCAGTTCATTGGCTGAGAATCGACAGTCGGGCCAAATTTAAATCCCTATGCTATATGAATAAAATAAACTCTAACCTAGCCCCTCAATATCTTAATGCCTTGGCACACCACTACCAACCCCCTCGCCCACTTCAATCCTTGAATCAACACAAATTCCTTGTCCCTAGGATCAAACTAGCCAGAATGGGAGGTTGCTCGTTTGCCTATCTGGCCCTCTCCCTCTGGAACTCCCTCCCAACTCATTTACGCACTGAACCACACTATCTCAAATTTCGCAAAGGCCTAAAAACTTAGCTTTTTAATCAGTAACTCCTTTTCCGTTTCTGTGTCTAGCCCACTCTTCTTGCTCACTGTGTTCACAGGCGCCGGGAAACCTACGGGTAGCTGCGCGCTAGATACATTTAATTTAATAATAATAATAATAACAATAACCGATGTTTCAAACAAGGGCCTAGGAGCCAACCTCCTACAAAAGGAAGATAAAGAAGATTATTGCATTTGCATCCCGGTGCCTCATGAGTGCAGAACACAATTACTCCGTAATTGAAAAGGAAGCCCTGGCGTGCTTCTGGGTGGTGAGGCATTTTAAATTCTTTCTGTGGGGTTTGAGCTTCACCATCAGGACAGACCACAAGCCCCTCACCTCCATCTTCACTGTGAAAGGAATGGAGAACTGTACTCCGCGCATAAGTAGATGGATATTGGGGCTCATGAACTTCAACTTCAAAGTGGAGTACGTACCTGGAGAAGAAATTTAAATTGCTGAATATCTATCAATGACCCCACTAAAAACAGAAGTGCAAGAAGAAATACTGGATAAACCCATCATGGTAGTGGATGACCCTGCCATCACAGAAGGAGAAAGGGACAAGTTCATGGAGGAAGATAAAGAATTCTGCAGACTCAAAGACATTATGATAAAAGGGTGGCCTGACAAGATAAATGAGTTTGAAGAGGCACTAAGAGATTTCTGGGATGCCAGAAACGAGTTGAGTATCATCGGAAACAGAGTGTACCGCCAAAGCAGAGCGGTACCACCTAGAGGTCTCAGGAAGAGAATTGTTGAATTGGTGCATGAAGAGCATTTAGGGCACAGCATCACGAAACGGAGAATCAGGGCGACATTCTGGTTCCCCAAGATGGACACCATGGCAGGGCAACAAGTCAAGGACTGTGTAAGCTGTGCCAAGAGCTACAAGTCCAAAACCTTGTGCAAAGCACCCCTGTCAAGATACCGACCATGCCATGGAACAAACTAGCCATGGACATCCTAGGATCCATGGACAACCTGGGAATCCAAAGGCGATTTATGCTCGTCCTAATTGACTACACCTCACATTGGATCACCCAGAAGTTTGTACATCGTGTCAAAACTAAAACAGTTTTGGAATTTCTCAAGGATGTATTTTCTAAGGAGGGCATACCCTCAACCTTGATCAAGGACAACGGGGTACAGTTCACCTCACAGGCTATGAAGGAATTTCTAGACAACATGAGCATAAAATATGAGTTGACGGCACTGTATTGCCCAAAAGCTAATGGGCTAGTTGAGAGAGCAAACAGGATGATCAAAGAACATATTCAATTGGCTGTTGTCAATGGTCACGACGTAAAATGCCACCTATGAAATTGTTTATGGGCATATCACACCTCCCCAAACCTACTGACTGGAATCTCCCCTTTCGTCTCACTCCACAGGAAAGAGCTGTGCACCAAATTCAACCCTAGTTGGCTGGAAGGAGGCAGGGAGACAATCCCCAACCAGGAAGAAATTACCAGGAAGGTGGATTTGCACCAAACCAATTACAAAGAATGGTACGATCAGAAGTACGGCGTCCGAATCCCCGACTGGAATGTTGGCGATGTGGTACAAGTCAAGAGAGATACAAAAGACTGGCACAGCCAGAGTAAGTTCTACCCTCCTTGCCGCATTGCTAAAGCTCTCGACAATGGGCAATGGTGGAGCTGTGACAAAATCATAAGATCTGTAATGTGATCTATTTGTTCCTAGTTTTTCTTTTGCAAATTATTTCCGTTAATTTTTTCATTGCTTGTGTTTCCCCCTTTCGCTGTATAGGAAGGGAGGTGTGTTGTAGTCTTGTTCCCCACATGGTAAATTCCGTCCACCACTTCCCTGCCCTCACCCTTGGGTTCCTCTGGTGAGCTCACCTTAGAATGTTGGGGTTTCAGAATGTGGATGGTCAATCAAGAAGAATGCTCTGACATTCCGTTCCTGTCATCATTTCAACTTTCAACACATACGTATCATAACATGACTGTAATATGGGGAGAAGAAGAGCGCATCATATCAAGGCTGCTGTATTAGGACAAGGGCACAGAATGGTATGGTTTGTAGTAAGGAAGCAGGCAGACTATGGCTTGGCTGGCAAATTGAGTATAATGGGCACACTAGGGCATGCTCAGAACATGGGGCACATAATCCCATAATTGGTCTAAGGAGAAATGACAATCATGGCACAGAGTGCTTATAGCTGCTTACTTGAGGTAGCACAATAGGCCCAAGTTGACGGTTTCATCTGCCTAAATGAGTGTAGCCAGCTGTCTCTCTATATAGTGGACCCAAAAGAAGTGCACTGTGCACAGAGTCCAGGCAACACTTATCAGTTTACATGGCCTTGCTTTAACAATCCCAGAGTGCTCTATTTTGTGGTAGTGTGGTCAAGCTTCTTTAGGCTTATCAGAGGGTAGTGTTGAGCATTTGTTTCACATACACATTCAATAAATGAGACACACTTAATGATATGCTAGACCAATTTAGAAAAATAACATATGTTTTTATTAATTTAGACACCAAGATATTTTGGATGAGATAACTACTTATTGAGTTAGCTAATTTTGAAAGCATGGCTTTAGAATTTCAGGCACGAGCTTTAAACGCAGTAATGTTATCCTTTGGGAGAAACATACACTGCATAGGTATACCTGCAATCCACTTACAGGATTGTTCTTCTGGACTAAGGTAAGTAGGGGCCAAGGTCCTCAGAACCATCAGCATTTTCTATTTACCTGCCCTGGTGTGTTCGGGTGCAGAGGTGGTGGTAGCAAGAGCAGACGCTACTGTTAAAGTCAATGGGGAAATATATCCACTAGATAAAAGCTGCAAGCGGGGACTTGGGAAGAACTCCGTCAGAACCCAAAGAGGGGCTCGGTTCTTGAGGGCCTCTGGGGCAAGGGTAAACCGTTGGTAGGCTCGGACTCTGACTGTGGGGCTCGGGTGCAGAGGTTTTTTGACCGGTACCTCAGGTATTGGTGCTGGAGGGCTCCTGGAAGACCTGGCATCTGAAAGCCCACTGGAGAGACTGACCTTTAGGAGCTTTCTCCTGGGCTGCTGCCGTGTGGGTAGACCCGGTGGTAAGCAGATCGTTGAACCTGACTTTTGCGTGCCTTCAGGGAAGTGGCTCCTCCACTTAAAGATGCTGGCTGGTTGGCGAAGTGCTGGCAGTCCTCCAAGACTTTAGGAGGATGCACAACTGCAGGATGAGGTGGGTCTTTGCAACTGTCAGGACAGCAGCAGGCAGGGTTTGGCGCCAGTTTCGCTGCTGGTCCACAGTTCTTGCCTTTTAGGCTCTTTGTCCTTCTTCTTTAATCCGTTGAATCTAAATTCCTGGTTCATGGGGCCACCTAAATACTGAATTTATGGCCGTTAAGAGGAGTGTTAGTAGCCAATGGGCTACTAACCTCCAGGGTCACTACACCCCCTATATGACCACTTCTTGTGGGGAGTGGGGATAACCCTGTCCCAGAGTTGCTAATTCCACCAAAAGCAAGATGGTGAAAACCTTTCGCGGAGCACATCCGGTAGCCCTTCTTAGTGGTGTGACTAGCCTGGTGGTGCAACACACCTACTGCATAGCTAATTTCCCACCTGCCCTGGTGCCAAATGGGCTTCAGGGTAGGGGGTTGCATTCCCAGGTCTAGCGGGAGCCGGGGTTGCATATCAAGGAGGCTGGGGCTTGGACATTCCTGGACTTGATATGCTGACTCACAAGCCATTCTGCTGGAAGAGATGTAAACGCCTTCTGCCAGTGCAGGCATTGTTTCTGACTTCTGAGTGCTCTGGCTCTCACCTGCAGGGGGTCAGAAACCTGTCTGTGGTGGCAGGCTGGTTGGTAGATACCAGTCAGCCAGCACAATAAGAGACTGGTAGGTTTTCAGGGGCACTTCACCACATGCATGTCATAATAAAGCCACTACTGGCATCAATAAAGATTTATTAAGACAAGGTGTTTGAAACCAAGCACAATTATTTTCAGTACAGCCATTATGTACCTGGGTAACTCTTAATGACCAGTGCCCATTACATATCTTAACAAGCATTTGCAATGCAATAGGTCTCGCATTTGTGAGATTTTAAGCTATTGGCATTGTAAATGACCATGCCTTTTATTTATCTGTTTTAATAATTAACACATGAATAAAAGGTATTGTCATTTACAATGCCAATAGCTCAAACTCTTGTAAATGAGAGACCTATTTCACTTCAAAGAAGCGGCCGCCATTGTCTCGGGCTGCTTGGAAAGTGAAAGCACGCATGGCGCTCTAAATGTTCCAGGAAAGCATGTCGTGCCTGCAGTAGGTGAAACTCATTAAAGAAAAAAGGGCTTACAGACTAAATAAAACGTACTGTGTCACAAACAAAGTAAAAGGGCCAGTCGCATGGGAGGTTACAAATGAAGACAATGTGGTACTAAGGAGGGACTAACAAGCCTATTAACTAATCAGAAGCCATCATTTTGGAAGGACAATTACACAAGCCAATGACCAATATCAGCAGAGAGTGGGCGGAGCTTCAAATCTATACTCAAATAAAGCATGCCTTCCAGAGCACTGCATGTGCTGCCCAGGCTCGACCTAAAAAAGAAGTTTCTGCACTGGAAGACATGGTCCTTACAACAGGCTGACTTCCTGTATGGCTGCAGGGTCACAAAAGCCAGAAAAGACCTTTTTGCAAATATATATGTCGGGCTTACTGCCTTTATCTTAACATTTCATAATAAAAAGATCAGGGCAATAGCCATGACTGCATCCTGCTTCCACACCCCGAAGATCTGATGAAGGTCTTCTAATATCTCCCTATCAATACTAGAAAAACTGTCACTCAGAATGGACTGAAGGCGGTGGCCAGCTGGATGACTGCGAATTGTCTCCAGCTTAACGCTAGTAAGACAGAAATCATGATTGTCGGTAAGCGAGCGGAGCTCTGGGGAGACAGGTGGTGGCCTTCGGAATTGGGACCATCTCCGACTCCGGTCTCTGAATTAAAAAATTTGGGAGTTTGGCTAGATTCTAGCCTTATCTTTGTCGGCCACACAAAGAAAACTGCGGCCTGCTGCTTTGGTGTGCTGCGGGGCTTAATACCCGTTCTTAAATTTTTTGATGCCCCGACCAGGCAGCTGGTGATTCAGGCGACGGTAATCTCCCGGCTTGATTACGCCAGCTCTCTCCTGGTGGGGGCTAACCAGGCTGAAATTACTCGCCTGCAGCGCGTCCAAAATGCTGCCGCTAGAGCGATAGTTGGCTTGCCTAGATTCTGCCCTGTTTCTAACATCCTCCGCTCCCTGCATTGGTTGCCGGTGAGGATGAGAATCCAGTTTAAGGTCTTATGTTTGGCCTTCAAAATTTTGAAGGGCACTGCCCCCCAGATCCTGACCAATCTTTTATCTTTGTATGTCCCGTCTCGTTCTCTCCGATCTCTGGGCCAGCCTCTCGCCGTAGTCCCCCGGTTTAAGCTTTGTCGTGCCGGTGGCCGCTCCTTTCGAGTGAGAGCTGCGGTTATCTGGAACTCTCTCCCGGTTGAGATCCGTTTGTTGGAGGATCTTCTGCAGTTCCGTAAGGCTATCGAAACCTTCTTATTTTAACTCTGCCCCATAGTTGTTCTTTTGCTCCTGTTGTTAGCGTTGTTGTGTTTTACCTTGTCATGCGCCAGGACGCTCCTTTGCTGGAGCAGCTGTGCGCACGATAAATACCTGTAACATAACATAACTCACGCCCTAGGCACCAGCAAATTGGACTAGGGAAACACTCTATGCCGGGATCACCAAGCAACTCTCTAGAAGACTACAAATCATCCAGAACTCAGAAGCCAGGCTCATCCTCCACCTCCCACGCAGAATTCACATCAAACACATCGGGGAGCAACACTGGCTCCCTATACACAAGCACACTCAAATCAAACTGCTCACACACACATTCAAGGCACTCCACAACTCGGACACCAACTAACTAAACAGCTGCATCTCTTTCTACCAACCACCCAGACACCTCAGCTTAGCAAGACTCCTATTTACACAAATCCCAAACATACACATAACCTGTCTGGAAGACTGACGTTCTTATATTGCTCCTGAAGTGTGGAACGACCTCCCACTCCACATCAGGACCTTCTCCTCTCATCCTGAATTCCACAAGAAGCTGAAACCTGTCTTTTCAATTAGCCAACCTACCATATGAAGAGGTAGGTACACTCACCTCTTCAGTCCGGATACCCTTGCAGGTTATAGTGCACTTTACAAATACAGCAAAAAATAACACTATTGGCTTGCCACCACGTGTCCTACTGTATGGAGTATAAGGTTTTCCACAAACCAAAAGGTGCAATACAAGCAAGAATACATTTGCAAAGCGTAAAGAGGAAGATTTAAAAAAAAGAATCTGGGGAAGATATTCTCAAAATCGGGAGTCTCTCACCTGAATGGTATCTACTGGCATGTATGATACAAACTTTCTTTTCAGTAGAAGCACACAACTTCGGACCAATCAGATACTGTACTCAGAACCAAACATATGAGTGGGCCTAAGCCCCCATCTAATTACTACTCTGAAAGCCCGTTTTTCAGTTGATCACATAAAGTCAAGACTGACCTAAACAACAATACAGTGAAGGACAATAAAATGAAGTGTATTAAACCTGCAGTTACACTGAGACTAAATATATTTATGCTACATATATTTATGCAACTCCTTACCTGGTGTCACGCAGTAGCCGCCAAGTCTGTGTGTAGGATGCGAAAAACTTTGGAAAGCAGGAGACATTCGACTACAGTGAAGACAGCAGGGACACAGAAGAGCCCAATCGTAAAGGGGGCAGCCATGCTTAACGAGTTGGCCATTTGCTGCTATCGCGAGTGCGGATATGCATGTGCACGCATTCCGGATTAAAGGCGGAAGAAAGACTATGCTAGGGGAAGAACCATTGGACGTTTGTCAGCTGTGGGGCCGCAGCTCGTTTCCCAGGAACTTTTATAGTGGAGTTAGGATGTTCGTGGGAACTCCACTGAAGGCACAGTAGTGAGAACCGTGCCCAGAAAGGGCTCCCTAATGAGATGCTGAAGAGCCTATGGTTCCCGGGCAATGCTTAGGCATGCCGCACATCGTTTATGCTGATGGATAGGGCTAGAATAGAAGAAAAATAAGGTACTTTTATTATTCAACATGTGTTTCTTCGTTGTACTGAACTGTTTTATGCTCTTCTTCTTGGTGCTTCTAAGCTGTGTGCAGACTCACGGCCGATCATAGTCTACCAGGTGTAATAATAAAAACAAGCTTTGGCCTTGCAACAAGCAAGACGTGCGACCACGACCGGGAGTTGTGTGTGTGTGTGCGCGCAATAAGAAAAAAAACCACACAAGTGTAAGGGTGCCACGAGCTATGCGATGTGCGCTCACCATTACGAGAGAGGAAAGCCAGATGGGGCCTCTGCTTATCATTGTGCGCGTAACCGTACACCCTGTGCCAGCAAAAGCTTGTGGTAGGACTTTTAAAAGTCCACTTACTAAATGTCTCGCCAGCTCAGCTCCTTCATAGAAGAAAACAAGATCCTCGACCCGTCCCAATCAGGCTTCAGGAAGAATCACCGCACCAAAACCGCCCTTCTCGCTGATACAGACGACATGTGATCCCTCCTCGACAGAAGAGACTGTGGCCCTCATCCTCCTGGACTTATACGCAGCCTTCAACACAGTGTCATGCCCCGCCCTAGCCCACAGACTCCACGGCGCAGGGATCTGGAACAAGGCCTTCAACTGGATCTGCTCATACCTCTGTGGCAGAACGCAGCAGATCGGACTACCACCCTTCCTCTCAGATCCCACACTGACCACCTGCAGAGTTCCCCAAGGATCCTCCATCAGCCCCACCCTGTTCAACGTCTACATGGCCCGCTCTCCCCCACCGTCTGATCGTACGGACTCCACATTGTATCCTACGCAGACGACCCCCAACTCATCCTAACCCTTTCCAACGAACCCAACGTCTCCAAACAAAACTTTCAAGAAGTAATGGAAGCAGTCATCAGGTGCAAGAAGAACAGCTTCCTACAACTCAATATGGACAAAACCGAAGTACTCCTCATGGGCCCACACCCCGACGTATGGAACAACATCTGGTGGCCGCCCGTCCTCAAGTACCCCACTCCTCCCCTATGGACCACGCACGCAACCTCTGATTCGTCCTGTACTCTGACCTCAAAAGAGACTGTTTTCTTGTGCCGAGGGGAACCCAGTTGAAGGTCTTTTGGTGTAGGCAGATTCGTCCTGTACTCTGACCTCAAAAGGGACCGCCAAATCGGCACTGTCCCCTCTTCCTGCTACCACACCATCCGCCTACTCCGAAAGACCTTCAACTGGGTTCTCCTCGGCACAAGAAAAGTCACCCACGCCCTCATCCGCAGCAGACCAGACCACAGCAACGCACTCTAAGCCAGGATTAACTCGACGTTACTCGGAAACTCCAGAACGCTGCCACCAGTCTAGTCCTCAACCTACTACGCCACTGCCATATCAGCCATCTCCTATGGACACTACACTTGCTCCCTGTTGAGAAGAGAATCACTTTCAAGCTTCTCACCCACGCGCACAAGACCCTCCACAACACCGGAACCGCCTACAAGAACCACCGCCTCTCGTTCCACGCTCAGCACATCCAGAACAGGAGCTCCTTCTCCCTCCTCACGGCTAAGGCATTGAA
The DNA here is from genome assembly GCF_964261635.1 of Lissotriton helveticus. Lineage (NCBI taxonomy): Eukaryota > Metazoa > Chordata > Amphibia > Caudata > Salamandridae > Lissotriton > Lissotriton helveticus. The sequence continues at coordinate 127,019,330 of NC_136070.1, read as the reverse complement.
CGCCCTCCCTCTCCACCTCTGACATGCACCAACACTTCAAGTTCTTCAAGACCTGTCTCTTCGAAGAATCACCGTAAGCGATGTACCCCCACTCCTGCACCTTGAGACCATCTCAGTGAGTAGCTGCCTTTCACAAACCCTAATTGATTGATTGATCGTCATAAAAAGTTCATCATGAAAGAATTAACCGTTACTTCTGTGGGTCCCACATGGGGCAAGGTATGTTGGTTGTGTCTGTAGATAAAGAACATATTCAGTATAATTACAGTCCCAGATGTAGAAGAGTAACTACGAGGCATAAGCTGTAAGGTACTTTCCACATAAGGAGTACAGATGAAGTGCAGCACTACATAAAGTCACACAGGGGAATATGGGAATGCTTGTATTCAGAGGCTTCGGAAAATGGTCCGTATGTACATGTGTAAAATGAATGTATCCGGGTATGAGTCCTAACAAAAGAGGTAAAACTATGTTTTGAGCCTACATCGGCTAACTTGTAAACCTGTAGCATTCAGGAGCATACATAGGGGAAAGTTCAGACCAAAACTGAATATAACTACATCTAAAATCTAACCAAATCGAATTCGGGGAGATTCCTATGTACACGAATACACAAAGTACAAAGATTATGTTCTAAGCAGAGTAGCTCCAAAGAACGTAAAATTATTGTGTTCACAATGGGTTGCGACACAAATGGTTCACAAAGATCTTGCCTCGAGCAAAATGAAGCCACGCTATGTCTTCAGAAGGAATCAGGTTAGAAGAGGAGAGTGTAACAAACGAAGCCCTGAAGTTCTCGAGTTTCGAACATGAACCCGGGACACCTGTGGTTCCAACAGATGGATTGGGCAGGTATTTGATACATGGGCGGGAGCTACAGCTGCCATATTGGGAGAAGGATTCTCCGCGTTGGAATAGATGGACCTGCTATCTATAAAACAAAATAAGCATCCATTTAAGGGCATTCAAAGATGTCAGTAAAACAGGATGATATTTAAACAAGACGATATTAAAGCAACTAAGGGAGAGGTGAACCCATCTGATCAGGCATATTCATTGTATAGGTTCAGAGGGAATACAGAGTTTGAGTGAGTAATCACAGGCACATTGGGTGTGTGTGTTATTTGAAACACGCTATGCTGTATTGTTTTTTGTTCTTTTTCCTTTATGTATGTTTTGAACTTGTTTGAGCTCACAATATTCATGTACATATTGTCAAAAAATACATTTCTGTTGTAAAGTATAAATGTATTTATTAATGATAAATTATAAACTGAACTGGTCTGATGTATGGCTCTTAAACACTGTAAGCTAAGTGTTTTTGTTTTGATTTAATCGGAGAAGCTAGAGTTTGGTTTTCTTATGATTCATACTGCAGCCCTTAGGGACCCTCTTTAGTACCCATGCTTTGGGTACCATTTATTAGGCACTTACAGGGGTCTTAAAGTCCTTGCCAATTAGTGAGCAATTGAGCATGTCTTTGTTTTAGGGAAAGACCACGCACTGGGGCCTTGGTTAGCAGGTACCCAGTGCACACCAGTTGAAAAAACATCAGTATCTGTGGCAAAAAGTTGGGGTAACCATGACAAACAAGTATTTGCAATGCATTCGGTCTCACCTTTGGGACCTTACATGTATTTAGCTATGCAGCACATTAGCCTGGGGGCTGAAACATCTACTGTTCTTTAACATGGAGGGAAAGTAAGCACCAAACTGCGTGACACGCCAGGTATAGGAACACATGGAGAGAAATATTGCCTTTCATCGGTAAATGGTATAGTCCAAAGCTCTGTTTTTAAAATAAAAGCAGGGCCTTCAGTGGTCATGTAACTGAAAATTCATGATTTGAAAAAAATATTATTGTCTACGGGTGCTCGTGGAAGACAATTTCTATGGACTGGAATCTAGACATTGCTAAAGTGATTCTGGTATTTTACTAACCTCTGCTGGTCGTTTTTCTATCAAGAAAGTTAAATAGAGGCAGTTGAATAGAAAAATTTATAAAAAGAAGTGCCTCAGCAGAAAGCAATTCTGGTATTTTACTGTCCTCTGCTGGTCATTTTATATCAAGACAGTTAAATAGAGGCAGTTAAAAAGAAAAGAAAAGTCCCTAAGCAGAAGCAGACAAGTCCTAGGGCTGATCTCCAGAACCCACAAAGTACATACACATATAAGTATATTTACTAAAGTGTATACTAAAGTATATACAAGAGGTCTCAAATGCTCTACCTAAAAAGGGCACTTTCCTATAGTGTTCATCGACCTTTTATGATATTGATGGTCCTTTTCTTTTCTGATGATTAAACTTAGCAATACACAACTGCCCATTGCTTCTGAAAGTGCTAATTTTATCAGGGCAAACAGGCACTGATAAGAGGTTCAATGCTTGCTTTAAACAATATGGATTCAAGAGAGAATCTTTACCTATTATCTTGTGCTGCTGTCTTTAAGCACTACTAGCAGATAGTGTTATGTCTTTAGGTTAGAACTTTCTGCTGTGCGGTAAAGTTGCAGAATAATCTTTTATTAATGAGGGTTTTATTGGTACATTGGGTATAAAATTAGAGATGCATACTCTGTGTGTCATTTATAAGGCATATGATTTACTATAATGCTGTGTTAATGCACACTGTATAACTAGTCTGCATGAATTAAAAGCCTTTGTATAACAGTCACTATACAGAAATGTAAGTACATTGTTTTAACTGTAGCTTCTTAATTTACTATAAGTTGAATTCTGAATGTAAATGATGTTCTGATGTTTCTTCTCCCAACCAGAAATAACTATTAAGATCATGATGAAGGTAAAGCTCAAACGATCATTGATCAGTTGCTTGGTTCTGCACTGACAAACTCCGCGTTACTCTTGATTACTCCTGTGTTATCAATAACATTCCAATGTGTTGTACTTTCTCTTGTCACCACAATCATGTTTGTTCATACACTTTAATGAATCATACAGATTCTGAGCATTGATCATATAGATTTGGAGCTCCTTAACATGATACATCATGTTGTACAAATTTTTACAAGGTGTCCTTTTTTCTTAGGCGAATCTCTTACTTTCCTCCTTTCTCAGTCCTACACTCGAGCTTTTCTTTTTCAGTACAACAAAGACCGCAAAACATGTCTATAGGACGTGCCGAGGAGACCAGCCTGGATTAATCTCCTATGTAGGAAATTTGTGCACACATCACAGCTGAATATCACTGTATCCCAGTGAACTTTGCACACACCACAGCTGAATATCACTGCATCTCAATGAACTTGTGCACACAACAGCTAAATATCACTGCACTGCTTCAGAGTCACCTTGTGCACACATCACAGCTGAATATCACTGCATATAAGTCACCTTGGCTTTCTTGGATGTTTCCTGTTTGGAAGACTAATCATCCTCCACCAGCCACTCCAGGTGTGAGACCAGACGGCTCTGTCTGACTCTAGTCTCAAAAAGGGTCTCTTAGATGCGAGACCACCACAGCCACTAAGGAATATTTAATGCAGTCCATATGAACTGTAACAGTACTTTAAACTCCTTCCTAAATTTTAAGATTTACATTTGGTCTGAAAATTGCTTTCGTTTTCATGTACCGTACATCTCATAAACGAAGGATACAGGCAGACTTTGAAAGCTATATAAAAATATTGCTTTTGAATCTACAAAGCTCAAGGAAGCAGTTAGTGTGTCGTGCAATTCAGCATCTTATTTTAGGTTCACAGAACCTGTGTGCTATACTGCAATTGGGTTCAGTAATTTGTCTTCACAGCGCCTTTGAAAGCAGTTGATGTTTTAAAGTACCATGACTTGTGTATTGCTTGTATCTCGGTCAGTCTTCTTGAACCAGCACATCATGTTTCTATTGAATCTTTTTCAGTCAGATGACGGGAGTGGAGTACATCCTGTTACATGCGCAAGAACCTATTCTATTCATCATCCGGAAACAACAGCGACAGTCCCCCACACAAGGTAAAGCCCCTACACACCTTTAGCATTTGTGTTGTATCAAGTTATACAGACTTATGTGAGGCATAACCCTGAGATCTGGATTGCTTTCAAAATTTATGTTTTTTCTCCATCTGAAATACAAAGTGCATCTGACATTCATTGTGATCAGTGAGGGCGAGAGCTAAATCCACATTTTTGATTTGCACAGTTTGTCTTCTTTACTTCTCCTAGCATTCCTCTCAGAGTTGGGATTGTCTGAGACAGAAGCATAACGCAGGAGCAACTGACATTTTCTTTCTTTTGTGCCTGTTGTTTCGCCTTCTCATGCAAATCTTAGTGAACCTTAATCTACTGCGCCTTAAGCAAGAAAGAATCTTGAAACATAGAAACATCTTTATTACAGCACATATTCAGAAAAGCTGACAAGTTTAAGGACCCTCCGATGTTGTGCCAGTTAGGCACTCAACCACCTTCTTAGCAGCAGTGAGATGATGGGTGTCAGTCGCCTTTTCAAAATTCAGCCTGAAGGAAACCGCAGTCTTATTGACTGACGCAACCTCTCTCCTCTGGTTCCCTTATCAACTGTCTCCCCTCCATGGTGGAGCACCCACTCTATTTCCCCATTTTTATATTTTAGTGTAGGTCGTACCTCTAATCCAGTGAAATCCTGGGATGGACTAGATGAGTTTGAGTTTAGGACTTAGCCACTACTGTATTTGACCTCACTTTTTACTTTCGGTTTGGGAAAGCCTCACTCCTTGAATATCCAACCAAGAACTAAAACTCAGTATGTCATGTATGCATGCTTTCTGGCACACTAACCGGCCACTCACACGCTGGTAGTTATGAAAACGTTACTAAAGTTCACATGATCTGATTAAGCAGGGGGCTCTGTAGTTTGGTGATAATTTTTCATACAATATCCAGATTAATTACTGGTTGATTTCATTACTCTGAGTCTGGCCTTTCATTTCATACTCCTAACTTGAGAACTTGGAGACAGGTGCTTTAATTGCCCCTTGTTTAATATATTTTTTTTAACTCCATGCCCTGGTCTAAGATACAGCTTCCTTCCTGACTACAGCACATACTGTAGATACCAAGCATACACCGTGCAGAGCAAATTCGAGGGAGTGTGGTACTAAATATTAGTGATGCGTAAGACCAATTCAGAGTCGCAAAGTTTACTGGCAAGCAATTGGAACATTATCACCATGTCAATCTTGAGTGCAGACTTAACATAAGGATTTACCAAACAGTAATCCACCGCACACCCAGAATCCAAACCACATGAAAGCGTGAGCGAAGCAAAGTTGGGCCTCACCTAGAACTCAGCCCTAAAACATCAATTTCTGCTTTTGACTTCACAGATTGTATCACTCATGATCTACACAAAGATGTCATTGATGACATAACTGGTAATCTATCAATGATAACACTGGGCATGATAGGGACACCAGTTTTAGTTAGCATAGTAAACCATAACTAGTGATTTTCAGTGTTTTAAAAAAATGTATTTTTTAGTTTAAAATGTTACATTTTAACTGATATTCTCACCTAACTATAATGTCCCTTTTGCACATCACTTACCTAACCCCCCTGATTCTTTGGCGGAAATAATGGTCCTGGTCTGACAAATGCCCTAATGTGGATCCCAGGTGGCTGCTAATGTCTCTTGGAAGCACAATATATCTCCATTTTCTAGAAACTGCTTTGTATTTTCTTTTTCTGATGCCTGCAATGTTGCATGAAATTATGGTTAATTGCTGCTTAGATGGAAAACTCCCCTGGCTTCTGCCTTGCCAGGCCTGGTGCCACAGCGGTTAGGAATAGTGCTGCAGTCTTCTTTTAGTTCCTGTTTGGTCCAGAGCATGGGAGCTTGTATAAATGGCCCAATGGTTGTTTCAACGGGAGATCCTAATGCCCATGGGGTCCTTGGAGCCTGTCCAGCTACTGCTGTGGGTCCCTAGACCATGCAGGACCAACCAAGATCCCTTGCCCTGGCTATTTAATGCTCGGACGTGTGGATATTTTGCGTGTGGCAAAATCTGGATGTCTATGCCGCACTCAGCGAATTGTGGTGATTCGTTCAAAACGGCTTGTTGTAGTTCCTTTTGCCTCAGACCCACCACTGTGGATTCACCAGGGGTATCACCCTGGATGCTCTAGAATCTCGCCTATCACATTCCCCTGTTTGTATCTGGTCCAGGGTGGCAAGATGTTTGAAAAGGCAGAGAATGTTGCTCCGATTCAGAATATCATGCTGTCCCGTAATGTGAAATCTTGGGGAGAGAACCACCTCATGGACATTAGTTGGGGAATCTGAGGTTGGAACCACTTTTCCTGTTCCTGATGTGTGCACTGCCGGGCTTAACGCAGAGCTTGAGCTTGCTTGATGACTTGAGGTATTTCCTACCTGGACCTTGATTCTCCATACTTGGTTGTTCACTGAGCCTATCTGCTTCTTGAAACTTGGCTGGGGTTGTGTTGAACCATCCAGCTGCGGTGGTGTAATAGCTGTCAATACCTGGGAGGTTATGTATTTTAGTGCAGTGCTTATTCCTGCTGTTAATTCATGCCCTGAAGACAGACTTGGTCTTACGAGTGTCCTGGAGCCCTTCGCAATAGAATGGCTTAGTGACTTGGCTGCACTTGATAGTCTCCATGAGACGTAACAGATGAGGCGTCCTTCTTACCCCAGTTTTTGACTGAAAATATTGGCTAGAACTGTCTGTGTTCGAGGCATGTGGGCTGCTAAATTCATATCTATTGCATAGATCGCCGCCTAGTGTTGGGTCCGGATGATTGCACATTGTTGTCCTGGAAGAGTCTTCGAAGTATCACTAGATAGGTGGCTCCTCCCCTGGACTACAGTGCGCATGGGCATCGACTCCATCCCCAGATTGTTTTTTTCCGCCATTGGGTTCGGATGTGATTTCGACGTCTCCTGTTCGGAATCGATAAAACAATTTCTTTAAGGCCAAAAGGCCTTCTTTACTTCGTCGGTATTGTTCGCGTTCGGTCTCGTGTGTACTCCAACTCTTCGAGTCGGATATCTGAGGAGTCGGGTGACTCTTCGGTCAGCGAGGCCCTGTCGACGCAGCAAGACCCGGACGACGCTACGATGGAACGGAGCCCGTTCAAGTACTGCCCCGTGTGTGGATCGAAGTACCCACACATCGACGTGCATCCTGTATGCAACAAGTGCCTGTCGCCGGACCACAACGAGGCCAACTGCTCGAGATTCAGGTCGAAGAAGACGCTCAAGATTAGGCGCGTGGCGCGCCTCGAGGACCAGCGATCGGCACCGGTGCCGGCGGACATCTTTGGCGACCCCGAAGCAGACGAGCAAGAGCTTCAACTGCAGATCTCACCTACATAGGCGGAGGTCGAGGCCGACTACGGAGAACCCGTTGAGGACCTGGACCTAGACGAACACGTTGAGGAGGTAGGGGACGACGAGGAAGTTTATGGGGCCGCGGAAGATAGCTCGGAGGAAGAGCTATGCCCCGTGCGTACGTTTACTAAGGCTCAGGTCACGGGATCGCCACACGGCCTTACCCACGACCCTACTCCTCAGTCCTCGGCCCCGCCTCCTGGCCCGGCTACAGACATACCAGCGGAGCCTCCATTACACAAATCGAAACCGAAACCATCGGAATCGAAAACAACAAAGATGGCCGACAAACCATCGACACCGAAGACGTCTGGGACTACATCGAAACCGTCGTCTTCGGAGCCCTCGAAGCCGCAGAAGGCTGTCGAACAGGCTAAGGTGCCGAAAGGGGCCAAGGAGGCCGGCTCGAAGAAGGTCGTCGAGCCAGTGTCGAGTAAGATGGTCGAGTCGAAGTCGAAGAAGACTGTCGAGACACCTTCAACCAAGACTGCCGCACCGACAGGCAAACGGACAGTCGAAGCGTAGTCAGCGAGGGGCACCGAGCCGAAGTCTGGAGCCCCGACGCAGACAGATAAATCTGCTGCTCCAAAGTCTGCGACGTCAACGACTAAGGCCGGGACGGTGAAGCAGAGCGCAGCTGTCGAAGGTGCGTCCGCGCCTCCGCCACCCAAGGAAAAATCGTCGACGCTCGGTTCTTCCCCTGCGGGTGGACAGAGGTCGTCGGTCGGATCGACGAAGCTGTCCGCTTCTTTTATGAAGCAAGTCTCGGACTCCCTGAAACGGTTGAGAGACAAGGCGTCAGAGCCGAACACACCTTCGGTACCGAGGACAAGTGTTCCACTGAAGAAGACTTCCATGCCGATCCTCTATACGCTACCACCGAAGGTGGCGCCGAAGGCTTTTGCACCTCGTACGGTGCCCGAGGACTCGGAGCCATTGAGGCAGACTCAGCTGAGTGGAGGCTTTGGTCGACCACCTTTATCTGACGACCAAGAGGAGCATTTTATCGACGCCGACACGGGTAGATTAACGCTCCTACAAGAGGAAAATTACATCCCAGCCTGTGGAATCCTATGTAATACCTCTAAAGAAGAAAAAGCCTGCACCAGACACGCCAGAACTTGTTGAACCCGTTCCACAACGGCATAGGCGGAGTCCTACCCCTTCACCCACTTGCTCAAATGGAGATGAGGATGAACAAGATCAGGGATATAACTTCCCAGACAATACTGACCCTGATGAGCAGCAGGACTCATGGGTACACTCTGGTGATCAGGGGGACCAACAGGTGGTCGGTGACCCACAGATGTATGGGGTGAAAACTTCTCCAACTGAAGACTCTGCGGCGTTTAATGCTTTAATTGAAAGGGCGGCTGCAAACCATAAGGTGGAGATGCATGCCGGCCCTGTGGAAGTTGACTTTTTGTTTGATACTTTCTCTGCATCAGAAAAAACTGTGAAAACACTTCGAATGCTTAAGGGGGTTCTCAAGCATGCCACAGACATTTTCAAAGAACCCACCAGAGCGAGGGTTGTGAACCCACGAATTGAAAAAAAGTACAGGCCGGCACCTGGGGACCCTACTTATATACGAGGCCAGTTGCCTCTAGACTCTTTGGTGGTCTCAAAGGCCCGCAAAAGGGCGAATTCGCAGACAACGGGTGAAGCTCCTCCCCCGGACAAAGAGTCAAAAGTGCTGGAGGCAGGGGGCAAAAGGGTGGCTGCGCAGGCAGCCAACATATGGCGCATATCTAACACACTAGCCCTATTAGCCAGGTATGATAGGGCGCACTATGACACCTTAGAGCAGCTCTTACAACACCTTCCAGACAAGTTTAAAGAAGGAGCTGAGTTGCTGATACAAGAGGGCAAGCTCAACGCTGCAATTAAATGTGCGCTAGACGTGGCAGATACAGCGGCGGGAGCAGTCAACACAAGTGTTATGTTGAGGCGTCAGGCATGGCTCCGCATCTCAGGGTTCAAGCCAGAAATACAGACGACTAACCTCAACCAGCCCGTCAATCCAGACAGACTGTTTGGGCCGGAGGTTGACACCACCCTCGAGAAGATCAAAAAAGATACTGAGACGGCTAAGTCCATGGGGGCACTTCAGTCTCAGCAATTCAGAGGAAACACTTTTCGTCACTCAAGTGCGCGGGGTGCTACCAGAGGACACTTGGCACAGCAGTCACATTTCGGCAGAGGAGGCGCCCAGGCCTCGTACCCAAAACAGAATAGAGGTGGTTACAGAGGCAACAGAGGCAGAGGCAACAATAGTTCCCGTTCCTCTGCTGCCAACAAACAGTGACTCTCTGTCACTGCCCCCCGACCATCCAACACCTGTCGGGGGGAGACTCCAGCAGTTCCTGCCAGTCTGGACGTCCATCACCACAGACAGGTGGGTAAGGAAACTTATCCAGTTCGGTTATTGTTTGGAGTTGACGTCCACTCCACCCAACATACCCCCAAGACAACGACCTATGTCAGCAGAGCACTTGCACTTATTGCAGCAAGAGGTTCTTGTAATGCTGCAAAAAGGCGCAATAGAGCTCGTGCCGGTGGAGGAAGAAGGCACAGGGGTTTATTCCCTGTACTGCTTAATCCCAAAAAAGGACGGTTCACTCAGACCCATTCTAGACCTACGCCCCCTCAACCTGTACATCCTCTCGGAACATTTTCATATGTTAACACTGCAGCAGGTTCTTCCATTGTTAAACCAGGGAGACTTCCTCGCAACCTTGGACCTCAAGGATGCTTATTTTCACATACCACTCCACCCATCCCACAGGAAATACCTCAGGTTCACCATACAGAACAGGCATTACCAGTTCAGGGTCCTACCCTTCGGAGTGACCACTGCCCCCAGAGTGTTCCCAAAGTGTCTGGCGACTGTGGCGGCGCACCTCAGGAGACAGAACATACATGTCTACCCTTACCTAGACGACTGGCTCGTTCAAGCAAAGTCGGAACAGCAGTGCGCCGCAGACATGTCCCACACAATTCACCTCCTTCACAGTCTGGGGTTCTCACTGAACTATCCAAAGTCGCACCTTCAGCCAGCCCATGTGCGGCAGTATCTGGGCGCGACAATAAATACTCGGACTGCTACGGCTCAGCCGAACCAGGTGAGGATCGACAACATCCAGTCGCTCATCCAAAGGTTCAGACCGCAACACTCACTCCCAGCGAGAGTGTTTATGCAGTTGATAGGCATGATGGCTTCCTGCGTCTTCATAGTCCCGCACGCAAGGTTGCATATGCGTCCGCTCCAAGAATGCTTGGCGCATCAGTGGACACAGGCTCAAGGACAATTGAAAGACCTAGTGTTGGTGACCGGTCGGGCATACAGCTCTCTGCATTGGTGGAATCCACACAACCTTTGCAAGGGCCGACCGTTCCAAGAGTCTGTGCCGCAGATCATCATGACGACGGACGCTTCTCTCCAGGGTTGGGGAGCTCATGTGCTCCACTACACGGTGCAGGGGCTATGGACTACACAGCAGAAGAAGATGCACATCAACTATCTAGAATTGATGGCAATCTTCATGGCACTCAAGTCCTTCAAGGTACATCTGTGCAACAAAGTCGTGTTGATCCGGACGGACAACATGACTGCCATGTACTATATCCAGAAGCAGGGGGGTACGCACTCTCCACAGCTGTCTCATCTGGCTCAGAGCATGTGGAAGTGGGCCATTCAGAGGAACATTTTCCTCATGGCGGAACACCTCCCGGGCAAGGACAATCAGATGGCGGATCTGCTCAGCAGGTACAGCCACCAGATGCACGAGTTGGAGTTACTTCCATCAGTACTCCGCCCGTACTTTCAGCAGTGGGGTCATCCAGAGATAGACCTGTTTGCCACAAGGGAAAACGCAAAATGCCAAAGCTTTGCCACCAGCTTCCCTCACCCACAATCGCAGGGCAATGCGATATGGATGAACTGGTCAGGCAGATTTGCGTACGCTTTTCCCCCAGCACCTCTAATACCGCTGGTGGCAAGAAAGCTAAAGCAACACTCGATGACGCTCATCCTGGTTGCTCCAACGTGGGCACGCCAACCATGGTACACCACGTTTCTAGAACTCTCCGTGGTACCGCATCAAAGGCTGCACCTCACACCCAGACTTTTGACGCAGAACCATGGCGACATTCAGCATCCAGATCCGCACCAGCTCAATCTGGCGATCTGGCTCCTGAGGTCTTAGAGTTTGGCTACCTTAACCTGCCTCCAGAATGCATGGACATCATCAGGGAGGCACGGAAGCCCACTACAAGAGCTTGCTATGCAGCAAAATGGAAGCGGTTTGTCATTTATTGTACAGCACATAACATAAACCCGCTAGATGCATCCATTCCTAACATCATCTGCTATTTGTTGCATCTTTACAAATGCAATCTAGCGTACGCTTCCATTAGGATACACTTATCCGCCATAGCGGCTTATCTTCAAAACAGGCAGCATCTCTCTGTTTTCAGGGTGCCTGCCATTAAAGCTTTTCTAGAAGGGCTGAAGCGGGTCATTCCTCCCAGGACCCCACCCGCTCCAGTGTGGAATCTCAACGTGGTCCTCACTAGGTTGATGGGCCCACCTTTTGAGCCTCTACATTCGTGTGAGGTTCAGTTCTTGACATGGAAAGTGGCTTTCCTCATTGCTATCACGTCTCTCAGACGTGTTAGTGAGCTACAAGCGCTCACAATTCAAGAGCCATTTATTCAAGTCCATTCAAATAGGGTAGTGCTCCGCACTAACCCCAAGTTCCTTCCAGAGGTGGTGTCACAGTTTCATGTCAATCAGGCGATTGAACTGCCCGCATTCTTTCCAAACCCAGAAACAGTAGCGGAAAGAATGCTCCACACGCTGGATGTTAAAAGGGCATTAATGTACTACATTGACAGAACACAACACTTTAGAAAGACACTGCAACTTTTCGTTGCCTTCTCAGCACCGCACAAAGGCAACCCTATTTCCAAAGCTGGAATAGCCAGGTGGATCGTTAAATGTATTCAGATTTGTTATCAGAAGGCTAAACGCACTTTAACGGTCCCCCCTGGGCGCACTCCACACGCAAGTTGGGGGCCTCCATGGCCTTCCTAGGTAACATTCCTTTGGAAGACATTTGTAGAGCAGCCACGTGGGCTACACCACATACATTTACCAAACATTACTGTGTAGATGTGCACTCCAAACAGCAGGCAGCTGTAGGACAGGCTGTTCTCAAAACTCTTTTTCAGACTTCTGCAGCTGGCACGGACGGCCGCCGCTAATGAGGGGACTGCTATGTATTCTATGCAATAGATATGAATTTAGCAGCCCACATGCCTCGAACTGAATTTGCTACTTACCAGTATGCATCTGTTCTTGGCATGTAGGGCTGCTAACATTCATATCGCCCACCCTCCTCCCCGGCGCCTGTAGCAGCTGCAGATTACTTCTTGCATTTCATCACTAGCATGGACATCATTTCTACTATCGCACTCCATCTTTGCCACAATGGCTAAAAACAATCTGGGGATGGAGTCGATGCCCATGCGCACTGTAGTCCAGGGGAGGAGCCACCTATCTTGTGATACTTCGAAGACTCTTCCAGGACAACAATGTGCAATCATCCGGACCCAACACTAGGCGGCGATCTATGCAATACATATGAATGTTAGCAGCCCTACATGCCAAGAACAGATGCATACTGGTAAGTAGCATATTCATTTTAGCATTACTTTGTGGGGGTGAGTGGTCTGTCTTCCATAGCTGCGATTGTCTCCCTTTTATTTTTGTGTTTTTTTCAGTTGTTGGCTCAGCTTTTTTTTGCCCTCCTTGATAGGGGAGGATCCGACCTATTTGTTGTGCTAGGGCTGGGTTCTTGTGTATCAGTTGCCAGAACGTAGCTTCCTCTGCTGTTTCCCCTTTGTGTACCTTGAGCTGGTTTGGGCCTGTAAGCAGGGATCTCCATCCTTTGTGCCAGATTATGATCGGCTCTGTCTGTTGACTTCGGTCCTGGCAGTACTCCTTCTTTCTTGCTCGCAGCCGGATGGTAATTCTTTGAAGTCGTCCTACCGTCAGTGGTGCTGGAAAGCGGCATGTCCCTACATCCTTTAATTATCTGAACTATATCCGCTAGGACCTCAGGGAGAGACGCCCACTTTTCAAAAGGATTGAACAGGGGCATTCCCCAGGGTAGGAAACCAGGTACTGAACAATCCTCTTTTTCCAGATCTTCCACCCTGGTGCTTAAATTGACGAGGTGGGCTGCTATCGATTGCAGGAGGTCTATTTGGACCTTCGTCTTTGATGATTGCTACAGTAGTGCTTTGTTTGTGGAGCTGTTTATCTCATTCTTTGATAGTTTCTGTAGATCTTCATTTATACTGTTGTTTAGAAGTAAGGTGATCTCCTTTAGAGTCCCGTAGAGGCTCTAATAGCCCCATCAAATTTGGGGTTAACTCTAGGATTCTTTCAATCTTTTGGCCCAGTTTTTGAAGGAACGAGGGTGTGAGGTCCCCTACCACTGGAGACTCTGGAATCGGGTCATCTAGAAGCGACACTGGGATTGTGGCTGATGGGAAGGGCTTAGTGCTCACCGCCTTCGGGGTGTCCTGATCATGACATTTAGTTCAGTGAATTTGAGCCGCTGTCACAGAGTCGTAATCCTTTTTAGACTATGCTGTTTCATGTTTCCTGCCAATTGTTGAGTCAGGCACCTTTTCTTTGAGTGAGGGTATAATGTAGCCGCAGGGTGATCCATTGATTCAATCAATCAAGAACTTGAAGAGCGCACTTCTTATCCGTGAGGGTCTCCGGTGTTGGGGGCAAAAAGGGGGGGGGCGCTACTGGTCAAACAGCCATGTCTTGAGTAGCCTCCTCAAGGTCAACAGGTCTTGGGTCTGTCCTAGGCTCAGTGGGAGGGTGTTTCAGGTCTTGGCGGCGAGGTGGGAGAAGGATCTGCCGCCGGTGGTTGTTTTTCGGATGCGGGGGACAGTGGTGATGGGGAGGTCAGCGGAGCAGAGCTGGCGGTTGGGTATGTAGAAGAAAAGTAGTCTGTGGAGGTAGGCTGGGCCAGTCTTGTGGAGTTCCTTGTGTGCGTGGATATGAAGCTTTTCATTTCTTGAAGGAAATCCTCTTGTTGACTGGGAGCTAGTGCAGGTTTCTCAGGTGGGGGGGTGATGTGGCTGTAGTGTGGTACGTCGAGGATCAGGCGTGCAGAGTTGTTTTGAATGTGTTATAGTCGTTTGAGCTTGGCCTGGGCTCCTGCGTAGAGGGCGTTTCCATAGTCGAGTCTGCTACTGATGAGGGCCTGGGTGACTGTTCTTCTTGTATCTGTCGGGATCCGCCTGTAGATCTTGCGGAGCATATAGAGGGTGTTGAAGCAGGAGGAGGAAACTGCGTTGACTTGCTTGGTCATGGAGAGTGTTGAGTCGAAGATGACTCCCAGGTTGCGTGCGTGGTCGGTGGGTGTCGGGGCTGCCCCCAGTGCCGTGGGCCACCAGGAGTCGTCCCAGGCTGAAGGGTTGGAGTCGAGGATGAGGACCTCCGTCTTATCTGTGTTCAGCTTCAGTTGGCTGATCTTCATCCAGTCGGCGACTGCCTTCATTCCTTCGTGGAGGTTGGATTTGGTGCTGAGGGGATCCTTGGTGAGGGAGAGGATAAGTTGAGTTACGTCAGGGTAGGAGATTGTTGAGGTCGTGCTGTCGGCCGACTTGTGCGAGCGGCGCCATGTAGATGTTGAACAGTGTCGGGCTGAGGTATGATCCCTGTGGTACGCTGCAGATGATCTTGGAGGCTTCTGATCGGAATGGGGGAGGCGGACGCTCTGGGTGCTGCAGGAGAGGAAGGAGGTGGTCCATTCCAGGGCCTTGTCTCGAATCCCTGCGTCGTGTGCGTAGTGTGCGGTGGCAGACAGTGTCGAAGGCGGCGGAGAGGTCCAGGAGGATGTGGACCGCGGTCTCACCGTTGTCCAGCAGGGTCCTGATGTTGTCGGTAGCGGCAATGAGGGCAGTCTCGGTGCTGTGATTGCTGCGGAACTCTGACTGGGATGGGTCCAGGATGCTGTTTTCTTCGAGGTATTGGGTTAGCTGTCTGTTGACTATCTTCTCTATGACCTTGGCTGGGAACGGAAGTAGGGAGATGGGCCGGAAGTTCTTTAGGTCTCTCTGGTCCGCCTTGGGTTTTTTGAGTAGGACGTTGATCTCGGCGTGTTTCCAGCTCTCTGGGAAGGTCGCGGTCTCGAAGGGGAGATTGATGACCTTGCGCAGGTGGGGTGAGATGGAGCTTATGGCTTTGTTGAAGATGTGGTGCGGGAATGGGTCTGACGAGGAGCTGGAGTGGATAGTGCTCATGGTCTTGATGGTGTCATCATTGTTCACGTGGCCCAGCCTGGCAGGGGGGTCATGGTCGATGGTGTGCAAAGAGTCTGGAGTGTCGGGGTCTGTTGGGGCTGTCTGGGTGTTAAAGCTGTCGTGTTTGTCAGCGATCTTGCGGTGGAGGAAGGTGACGAGGGAATCTCACAGGGCTTGCGACGGCGGGATGTCGTTGGTGTTGGAGCTGGGGTTGGAGAGTTCCTTTACGATGTTGAAGAGCTCCTTGCTGTTGTGTACGTTGTTGTCGAGACGGTCTTTGAAGGAGGTCCTCTTGGCAGACCTGATGAGGTGATGGTGTTTGCGGATGGCGTCTTTGTGGCTGCCGAAGCTGTCCGGTGTCTTTTGATTGCGCCGTTTCTTCTCTAGTTTCCGGCTTGTTCGCTTGGAGGCTAGGAGTTCTGGGGTGAACCAGCTAGCACTCTTGCTGGTGTCTCTTTGGGTGGGTTTCTTCAGCGGGGGAGGGTGTTGGCGCAGTTGTCGATCCAGCATCTGAGGTTGCGGGCAGCGTCGTCGGTGTTGGAGGGGTCGGTGGGTGGGCTGAGAGTGAGGTTTGCCTGTTGTTGGTCTTCGGTGATTTTGCTCCAGCAGCGGCTGGGAGTCTGTTGGGTGCGGTGGTGTGTGGTGGGTTTCTGGTAGGCCAAGTGGATGCAGCGGTGGTCGGTCCAGAGGAGTTCGGTTGTGTGGCTGTGAAGGAGACGTGGGAGCTTGAGGAGAAGACGGGGTCGAGAGTGTGGCTGGTGGAATGGGTTGGCTACGTGACGAGCTACCTCAGTCCCAGTTTGGCGATCAGGGTGGTGGAGTTGCTGTCGTTGTTGTTCTCAAGGTGAAAGTTCATGTCTCCAAGGAGGATGTAGTCGGTGGAGGTCACGGCGTGCGTGCTGATGAAGTCGGCGATGGAGTTGCTGAACTGGGGTCGTGGTCCGGGGGGTCTGTAGATGACTGTGCCTCTGAGGGTGGTGTTGAAGTCTGTGTAGATCTGGAAATGCATGTGTTCGGCGGGGCTGAGAGTGTCGTCGGTGCTGGTCGAGACCCTGATGCTGTTCTTGTGGACGATGGCTATTCCTCCTCGGACTCCGTTGGTGCGGTCTCTTCGGGTGATCTTGTAGCCGTCTGGGATGGCTATGGCGATGTCTGGTGCGGAGGAGTCGTTCATCCAGGTCTCTGTCAGGAATGCGACATCCGGGGATGATGTGTCGAGCAGGTCCCAGAGCTCGACGGCGTGTTTGCGTGTGGAGCCGGTGTTCAGTAGGATGCATCAGAGGAGGTTGAGGTTTTTCTTGGCGGGTGGTTTGGCGACTCTGAGACTGGTGTAGCTGCAGTTCCGGCAGGTGAAGGGATCTTGTATGCGTTTCGGGGCGGCCTTGATGCAGGTGTGGGTGCGTCCGGAGTTGAGAGCGTGCAGTGTGCTGGCATCGTGGCGGCGGGCGTGGGACAAGGGGTTCTGGCGCTGGGCGCGGACGGGCTCAGACGGGCTTGCCTTAGGTACGCTAGCGGCACGCCTGCTGCGTGGACGCGCTGCGGCTCACCGGACTTGGAGATGATCCTACTTTGAGGGTATGCAAGCAGTCTGAGAACTTTCTGCTCATACTTTTGGTGCTGATCTCCTGAGAGATGCAGGGATCGTATCCAGAAAGTAGTACATCCTGGGGTTCATCCTTTTGCCTGCCCTGAATGTTGCCCTGGATGGTGCTGAGGTTGACTTTTTTTTTAAAGAAGTGCCTAATGTACCCCCTTTGTCGGGCGCCTTGTGTGATTTCATTTGGGTTCTCTGATAGAGATGTGATCCTTTTTTGTTGGCGATTGTTAGTGATTTCTTCAGGGGTCAGGCATGGTCGATCCTTCTTTTTAGGTCCCATCTTGCTAAAGCGCAGGATAGTGGTTTGGCTGTCTGACTGATTGGCCTGTGGTGTAATCAGTAGCTGAGAACGCGCTGTAACTAGAAAGATGCCAGGGATGTGGGGGGTGATTGTTCCCCTAAATTGTGACCAAGGTTAGTTTTGTGCTGAGATTTTAGGAGACCCCCCTGCATGGAAAGCTGGCAGTGGTGCAGATGCCTGCGCGCTCCTCCGGTTGTCCACAATTCCTCGACGCTCCTCTCTGCTCTCAACTCAGCATCCAGGGGACTCTACACTGCCGACACTTGGTTGCGGGGCTGGGAGTAGGGCTGGTGCAGGGACCGGAGCTGCCCCTGGCCTGATTAGGAGCTCCTCTTGGCCTGCTGCTAGCTGGTGTGCTCAGGAGAGCGGGTGCTGTCGGAGGCCGTCAAGCAAGTGGCGGCGTGCCTAAGGAGCCGCAAACTGCGCCCGGTCTAACCGGGCTGTCTCCGTGACACCTGGGGGCCACTCTTCGCGGTAACCTGCTACTGCTGCCACACTTGCTGTTCTCTGCTCCCTGACTCTCTGCAGCCTCCTCCGCAATCCCCCCTCGCTTGCCCCGAATTAAATGAGGGGTGGGCGGGGCGGAGGGGGACCCTCTGTTCTTTCACCGTTTGTGGGCTCCTGGTTCCGAGCGTTGCTCCGGTGCGGCTACGTCTTGCGGGAAATGCTGAGTCAGCTATCGTCGGCTGTGGTACTGCTGCCGCCGGCGCCCCACCAGATCTCAGGGTCGCGGGCCCCAGTGACCAGCCCCAAGGGCGGAGTGTCTGGTGCCGGGTTAGAGACGCCTGGATTCGCCTTACACTGCTCGGCACTCTGTGCTCTGTATGCTGCCAAACTCCAAACGTACCGCTGACTGTGGACGGTTAGAGAAATATCCTCTATTATCCAATACAAATGAAGAGAGGATTGGGTGGCTTAGCCACGGAGTGCAATCCTAAATTAAAATCACCCAGAGATACTAATATTGTTAATCCTGGTGCAGTGACCACATCAGGCAAAATTACATTAGCGGCCACCTTTTATAAGTTTACCAGCAGTAATCATGTCCGTACATCTGGCAGAACTGTCACCAGTTGGGTACAAAAGGGCTTTGACAATTTGGAATGCCTTACATAGGTAATACATAACAGCTATTCCTGCAATACTTCTGGCACCAAAGTAATAATGTTGGCAAAAATCTCCCTAACATCACATGAGTTATCGCTCAAATATCAGCTTTTCATATGTGTTTGGAAATTCGACAGACTTCAGCTTATGTGTTCTGGGAACACACACATTTTCTTTTTGAAAAAACCATATTCGAGGCATATGAGCTGCAGATCCTACATTTTGCAATAGATCGCCACCTGGTGTTGGGCTCGGATGTTTGCAGGTTGTTGACTTCTTGGAAGAAGTCTTTTGTAGATAGATAGGTGATTCCTCCCTTGGACAATACTGCGCATGGTCATCGACTCCATCCTCAGATTGTTTTTTTCCGCCACTGGGTTCGGATAAAAGTTTTCCGCTCCGGCTAGAAAGACTTTTTCTGCTTTTTTCGAAGCGAGAAACTTCAAACAACGTCTTTCGACATCGAATAGACTTTCGACATCACCAGCTACATTCCGGTGCGTCGACGCGGGCCGTTTGGCCCATCGGCGCCGTGCGGCCTACGCCTCATGGAAAGAACTCCATTCAAGAGATGCCCGGTATGTCGAGCAAAATTCCCTCATAGCGACCAACACGAGGTTTGTAACCTCTGTCTCTCGCCAGAACACCACGAGTCAACCTGCACAGCCTGTGCCTCCTTCCGATCGAAGAAGACCATTCTGGATCGGAGGGCCCGTCGACACGAAATGAGGAGATCGGCACCAGCACCGGAGGCCATCTTTGAAGAGGAGATCATCGAAGAAGACGTCTCCGAGGACGAATATCCAATCGAAGATATCTCCGAGGACGAGCCTCCACTCGGCGCAGAGGAGGACTCGCCTGATCTCTAGATAATATCGGGGGCAGAGGATTCGGACGATTCAATCCCATCTCGACAACCCCTAGGTACATCTGACAGACGTTACCCAAACAGAAGCACTCCACCCATGGGGCCCAGTCGAGACCGAGGTTTACCCTCTAACGCCCCGCCTTCGGGCCCGGCTCCGAGGAAAGAGAATACGCCTTCCGGTGCCTCAGCACCGAAGAAACACCATGTGCCAGTTACACCTCCTCCATTGGCACCAAAACGTCCTTCGACACCGAAGGACGTGTCGGCACCGAAGATGAAACACCCTTCGAAGCCCAAAGACAAGGACACTTCGACACCCGTACCATCTGTGCCGAAACCAAAACCTGTACAAACACCGAAAGCTTCGACTCCGAAACCTTCCGGTTCAAAAAACAAGGAGGGGGAGCCTGTTTCCGGCGCCAAAGGAACAGCAAAACCTGTCTCCACGCCGAAACCTCTAACATCTGTACCAAAGACCCCAGAAAAGGCTAAACAACCTTCGGTACCGAAATCATTGCCAAAAGACTCAACTACTCCTCATAAGGCAAAAAACACTATACAACCTCTATCGGCCCGGAAAGATCGACGCCGAAGAAGATTATAGAAGAGGAAGAACTGTTTAGACCAGATCCTAGACAGAAAAAGGTCTTTTTTTATTCCAAAAACTGGACATGTGGAAGCAATCCCTCATAAGAAGAGACCAGCAGACACACCACTTACACCTGTGGTTCCTGCCAAAAAGGACTGTGCAACTTCGCCAATGCACCCTTCCTCTCCTTCACCTTTTTCCTCTCCTATTACTCCACATGTAGAACCTATTCATTCACCTGCATCATCACACCACACTGATGAGGAGTATGATTTGGGTGGGGGGGGGGATGTTGTCCCTTTAGATGAGGATGTTAACACAGAATACACTAAGGAGGATGATGCATATAATTTTGAACCAAATAATGCACCAGACATCCCTGATCCTCAGTACTACCCATCAAAACCTTCCCCTACAGAGGACAGTATTGGTTTTAATCATTTATTGAACAGCGCTGCACTTTACCATGGGGTTCCTATGCACTCTGATGCCATTGAGGAGGACTTCTTGTTAGACACTTTCGAACAGTCACAAAGGTCTACCCAAATATTACCAATGATCAAAGGAGTCATTAAACATGCTCCAGAGATTTTTAAAGATCCAGTAAGGTGTAGGGTGTTAAATCCTAGAATAGAGAAAAAGTATAGGCCAGCACCAGCTGATCCAGTATACATTAAGGGCCATCTGCCATTAGACTCCTTGGTGGTGTCAAATGCACGCCAAAGGGCTAATTCTCAGACTTCTGGGGACACACCCCCGCCTGACAAAGAGTCCAAAATTATTGATGCGTCAGGGAAACGAATTGCTGCACAAGCAACAAATATATGGCGCATAGCAAACACATAGGCTTTACTTTCACGCTACAACAGGGCTCATTACGATCAACTAGAAAAGTTAATGGAACACCTACCAGATCAACACAAGGATCTGGCAGCAGAACTTTTACATGAAGGCAAATTAATTTCAAATGCCTCAATTAAATGTGCACTAGATGTAGCTGACACAGCATCCAGAGCAGTGAACACTAGCATGGTTACGCATTTCGGGTTTTAAACCTGAGGTACAAACTACCATCCTAAACCAGCCCTTTAATCAGAACCAATTGTTCGGGCCGGCGGTAGATAATACATTAGAAAAGATGAAGAAGGATACAGACACCGCTAAGTCTATGGGGGCATTACAATCCACCCAAACTAGAGGTTCTTTTCGCCGCTCCTCTTATAGAGGAGGCTCCAAGCAAACCGGCGCAGACACAACATCATCTTTTAAAACACACACGCAGACCTCCTCTAATAGAGGATATTTTAGAGGAGGATACAGAGGCAATAACAACAAAGGAAGAGGTAGAGGTAATAACAACAACCGCTCCTCTTCCACTCCTAAACAGTGACTTCCCTCTGGCTCCCCTACAGCATTCCACTCCTGTGGGGGCAGACTTTCACAGTTCCTACCTGTCTGGAACTCCATCACAAAAGACAGGTGGGTAAGACAAATTATCCAACATGGCTACTGCCTAGAACTCACTGCAACCCCCCCAAACATACCACCCAGGCAGCGTCCAATGTTGGCAGAACACATAACTCTGCTTCAACAGGAAGTTCTAGCACTTCTACAAAAAGATGCTATTCAAGTAGTTCCATTAGCAGAACAAGGAACAGGAATCTACTCCTTGTATTTCCTAATTCCAAAGAAGGACGGGACCTTAAGACCAATTCTCGACCTCAGGCCCCTCAACCACTACATACAATCAGATCATTTCCACATGATCACATTACAACAGGTACTCCCGTTACTACAACAGGGAGATTTTCTGTCCACGCTATACCTAAAGGACGCCTACTTTCACATTCCAATACATCCTGCGCACAGGAAGTATTTAAGGTTTGTCATACAAGGACAACACTATCAGTTCAAAGTCCTTCCATTCGGGGTTACAACAGCACCACGAGTGTTTACAAAGTGCTTAGCAGTAGTGGCAGCACACCTCCGAAGAAAACAAATACATGTCTTCCCCTACCTAGACGACTGGCTCATAAAAGCAAGATCGTACAACCAGTGTGCACAACACACAAAACAAACAATTCAAACACTGCACAACTTAGGGTTTACGATAAACTACACCAAGTCGCACCTAGAGCCTTCGCACGTTCATCAATATCTAGGAGCTACTATAAACACATCGGTAGCTCTAGCGTATCCCAGTCAAGCCAGGATTCAAAGTATTCAGAACTTCGTCTCCCTTTTTCAATGTCAGCACTCTCTACAAGCCACAGTGTTCATGAAACTAATAGGTATGATGGCATCTTGCATCTTCATAGTTCCCCACGCAAGACTGCAAATGCGCCCACTACAAGAATTTGTAGCACAACAGTGGAATCAGGCTCAGGGTCAGCTCACAGACCTGGTGTTGGTAGACAGCCGTACATATCGCTCTCTGCAATGGTGGAACACCAAAAATTTGACAAAGGGACGGCCGTTCCTAGACCCAGTTCCACAGATAGTGCTCACGACAGATGCATCCCTCATAGGATGGGGAGCCCATCTCCTGCATTATACCACACAAGGTCAATGGAACAATCAACAGAAACAGTTCCACATTAACCATTTGGAGCTGCTAGCAATTTTCCTAGCACTCAAAACTTTTCAAGTACAAATACAAAACAAAGCTGTACTAGTCCGGATGGACAATATGACAGCCATGTATTATATACAAAAACAGGGGGGGACACACTCTCTGCAACTGTCCCAACTTGCACAGAACATCTGGAGATGGGCCATCCCTCAAAACATACATCTGACAGTAGAACACCTTCCAGGGATACACAACCAGATAGCAGATCTGTTAAGTCGCCAATCACAACAGATTCACGAATGGGAGTTGCACCCACAAGTACTTCAACCATTCTTCCAAATGTGGGGGCATCCACAAATAGACCTGTTTGCCACCCACGAGAACTCAAAATGCCCAACCTTCGCCGCCAGGTTTCCACACCCACGGTCGGAGGGGAATGCAATATGGATGAACTGGTCAGGCAGATTTGCGTACGCTTTTACGCCTCTCCCACTCATTCCACTAGTAGTACGCAAGCTCAGACAACAGTCCCTCAAACTAATACTAGTGGCCCCCACATGGGCACGTCAGCCGTGGTTCACCACGTTACTAGATCTCTCAATGGTTCCACATCAGAAATTACGGCTCACGCCATCCCTGTTAACACAGAACCATGGAGAAATAAGACACCCAGAACCAAGCCAACTGAATTTGGCGATCTGGCTCCTGAAGTCCTAGAGTTTGGTTACCTAAATTTACCACCAGACTGTATGAATATAATTAAAGAAGCTAGAAGACCCACTACCAGAGCATGCTATGCTGCTAAGTGGAAATGATTTGCAATATATTGTAACAACAATCACATTGATCCTTTGGATGTTTCCATCCAAAATATTATTTGCTACCTTCTACACTTACAAAGGTCCAATTTGGCTTACTCTTCCATACGCCTACATCTAGCAGCTATTGCAGCGTATTTACAGAATAGACAACATCTATCTCTCTTTAGAGTACCTGCAATAAAAGCATTTATGGAAGGATTAAAAAGAATCATCCCACCTAGGTTACCACCTGCTCCAGTATGGAACCTAAATGTAGTCCTTACTCCTTACAAGACTCATGGGACCCCCTTTCGAGCCGTAACATAAATGTGAACTGCAATTCCTAACATGGAAAACCGCGTTCCTTGTCGCCATTACCTCTCTCAGAAGAGTTAGTGAAATGCAAGCATTCACAATAGAAGAACCATTTTTTCAAATACATCCTTATAAAGTGGTTCTTAGACCCAATCCAAAATTCCTACCAAAAGTGATTACTCCTTTTTACCTAAACCAGTCAGTAGAGTTACCGGTGTTTTTTCAAAAACCGGACTCTGTTGCAGAAAGGGCTTTACACACCTTAGATGTTAGAAGAGCTCTACTATATTACACAGACAGGACTAAATCCTTCAGAAAGACGAAACAACTATTTGTATCTTTCTCTCCACCACACAAAGGCAATCCCATCTCTAAAGGGGGTATTGCTGGATGGATTGTAAAGTGTATTCAAATATGCTATCACAAGGCTAAACGTACACTAACAGTTCCTCCTAGAGCACACTCCACTCGCAAACTAGGAGCCTCTACGGCTTTCTTAGGAAACATACCATTAGAGGACATATGCAAAGCAGCCACATGGTCTACAATACACACCTTCACTAAACACTATTGTGTTGATGTGCAAGCCAAGCAGCAAGCTGAAGTAGGCCAAGCTGTTCTTAAAACACTATTTCAGCATACTGCAACGGATACAGGTGACCACCGCTAGGGGAGACACTGCTGCACAATCGTTGCAAAATGTAGGATCTGCAGCTCATATGCCTCGAACGGAAAATGCTACTTACCAGTATGCATCTGTTCTTGGCATGTAGAGCTGCAGAATCCTACATGCCCTCCCGCCTCCCCGGGACTTGTATCCGTTCCAGTACTCATCTTACTTAGATGCACACGCATGGACATCCTTTCTCTTTTACTTCTACTAACTCCATCATTTCCCATCATGGCGCAAAACAATCTGAGGATGGAGTCGATGACCATGCGCAGTATTGTCCAAGGGAGGAGTCACCTGTCTTGTGACTACAAAAGACTTCTTCCAAGAAGACAACAACCTGCAATCATCCGAGCCCAACACCAGGTGGCGATCTATTGCAAAATGTAGGATTCTGCAGCTCTACATGCATACTGGTAAGTAGCATTTTCCTTTCCATGTTGGTACGCACAAATGAATTCAGCAACAGTAGCTCACACGGTACTCGTTGTCGAACCCCTGTTACAGACTGTGTCTATTGAGTACAGATATCCCAGCTGATTCAACACTCTCCTCTTCCAGTTAGGAGAGGATAAGGCCTGCTGTAACTCAACAGCTGCTTTCTCTCCACTTCTCACAAATAGCCACATTGTTAGACCTGGCATCATTGGCGTGAGTCTCCCTTAATTTTTGACGGATTGCCTCTTCTGTTTTTATTATATGTTTTTGCTGGATTTATGCTTTGGGAACTGTGCCACTGCTAATCAGTGCCACAGTGCAAGTGCTCCCTATGTTAAATTAATGTACTAATTGGTTATTCCATGATTGAGTTATTTGATTTATCGGTCAACCCCTAGTACAGTGCACCATGTGTGCCCAGGGCTTGTAAATCAAATGCTGCTGGTGGGCTTGCAGCACTGGTTATGCCACTCACAGAAGAAGCTTGTAAAGTGTATCTCAGGTCTGCCATTGCAAGGCCTGTGTGCAGTCTAGCACTGCCTTGTCGATTTGGCCAAGTGCACCCACTTGCCAGTCCCTAAACCTTCCCTTTACTTCATATTAGACACCCCTATGGTAGGCACAAGGGCAGGGTGCATTGAAGTATAAGGTAGGGCATGCTCTGATGTGTGTAGCGTGTTCTAATAGTGAATTACAGCCATTGTCGTTTTTCACTATTGAAGGCTACCTGTTCTCATAGACCAGAATGGGCACTTAAGATTATTACATTCTTATAATCCTAACTTACTCAGGGAACATGGTAGAAATTCGAGTTTAGTATGCCTGAACTCAGAATAATAAAATAAATCTTTTAGTAAAGTTTATTTTAATATTCTGTGTTTGCAAATAGCACTTTTAGAAAGTAGGTATTTGCTTGCCTAACCATTTGAGCCTGCCTCTGCTGAGTTGTGTATTCCTTGTCTGGGTTTGTGTGTGACAGGGCTGGGGGATTCGAGGAGACAGGCTGGGACAGCCCAGTGGTGAATAGAGAGATCTGCATCTAGATAGGAGGGAGGAGTTGCACCTGGGACCTGAATAGGGCTGGGCATTCCCTCTACAATGCTGGCTCCACCTCCTGTGGCTTGTCTGATATCTCTGCCCTGCACTATGAAAGGAGATGAGGAATCATGTCAACAGAGTGTTCCAGGGCTATATCTTCCCTCCCCTGTGCTGTCTCCACCTCCTGTGGGGCGGCTGATGTCTCTGCCCTGCACAGTGAAAGGAAGAGGAGAGTCATGTAAACAAAGTGCTCAGGAACTGGTTTGGACTAGGCAGAGGCCTCTCTGCCTTCAGAGAACAAAGGATTTTGGGGTATAAATATTGGGACCCTGATCTCAAGAAATTAGATCACTTCTGGACAAGAAACCTTTCTGCCAAGGAGAAGAACCAAGGAAGCTGCAGGAGTTTGGACTGCCCCTCTGCCAGTGTGCTGTTTGCTGGGTTGGCCTGCAGTGGTTGCTTCATTGCCAAAGGCGAAAGAGAAGGAACTTTGTAAGGACTTTCATCTACAGAATACTCTCCAAGGGCTTGAACTGTGCTTGCCCCTGCTGAAGTCTCAGGGACAAAAGACTTCACCTCCAGCTCCCTCCTGAATTTCCTTGCTGGGAATTCTGACTCCAGAGACTCGAGAAGAAGCGTGTCGCCGCAGCTGAAATCATCGCAATACTGGAGAAGCAAGCCTTTGCCGCATCTCCCTGGAAGCATGTGTTCATCGAAGCTGCCTGCTGTCGCATCACCGGAGAAGCGTGACTCCATTGAGAGAGTCGCCATCGCATCACCGGAGAAGCGTGTCGCAGGGCCTGTCGCAGCTCCAGAGTACAGAGTTGTCGCAAGGCTGCCAGGGCGTCATCACATCGTCATCGCATCGCCGCATCAAGGGCGCCATCTTCTCGTATCGCAACCAGATCGCATCGCATCAAGGCGACATCTTGCGAACCGCAACGGGCCCGCAGGCTGAGAATCTAC
Source organism: Lissotriton helveticus (assembly GCF_964261635.1). Lineage (NCBI taxonomy): Eukaryota > Metazoa > Chordata > Amphibia > Caudata > Salamandridae > Lissotriton > Lissotriton helveticus. The sequence goes on along the minus strand of NC_136070.1, from coordinate 126,992,389 downwards.
GCATCACCTCCGCACCAGTAAGGCTCACGACGAGTCCCCTACTCTGTGCAAGCATTGAGAAAGGACGCAACCGTTCCCCCGGGTCACGGAACAGACGCATCTCCCCTTTTGCGAGCCTTTTGTTCACTTTACTTTACACAACCAGGTACTTGATTGAGAACTTTATCGCATTTACCATCAACTTGAACTAAGAGACTTTAATCATCTATTAAGTAATCTTAGGTGTGGTATTGTGGATTTTTGTCGTTTGTGGTCTTGTGTTTAAGTCTATATGAAGAATACTTATTTTTATAAAACCTGTGTTGTGTCCATCTGTAGTGTTTTCACTAAATTACTGTGTATATTCGCAAATGCTTAACACACTGCCTCTGAGATAAGCCTATCTGCTCGTGCCAAGCTACCAAGGGGTTGAGCAGGGGTTATTACGGAGTGTAATCCCCTTATCCTGACTTAGAAGTAAGGGTTCCTATTTGGACAAAGGTGAATACCATTGCCAACTAGAGACCCCCAGATCTAACACACATCAACAGGAAGTTGGCTCCTAAGAGAAGTACCCAGTGGCTCAAGGTGAAAAAAAGACAAATCATATCCGATCACAGGTTGCAAGTTAAACATAGAAATTACTGTGAGTTTTGCAAATACAAGATACGTCGGTTTGACTTGCAGTATGCCTGGGTTGCTTGGCCCACTGTTTAAGACCAGTCCTAATTTAGTTCAGCATTGAACCACCAGAAGTTCACATCAGAGGTGTTATGCATGTTGAACTGTCTTATGAGATGATAATACTGGCAGAAGTCAATGGAATCTCCCCACAAATGTCCACAAACATCTCTAAAATGTATAAGCCAAAATCATGATGCCGGTAGGTCACAATCATAGTCAACGTTGCAGGTATAGGAGAAGAATTTGTTACTATTAGAAGTGCAAATTTTTAAGTAGCTAATATAAAAATCTGCAATAACAGGACCTGTCCGAGTGTGACATCAGTCTTGTGATAGTTTTAAAGGGAAGCAGGATCAGGTTTTATGCCAAAGAATTCAACTGGGCATTGAATTGTCCCATTGCTATGTGGTAGTTGGCTCTACGGACATTGCCACACTACATCCCTGAAAAGCAGGTTCCCACAGAGGTACATTTGCAGAGCTTTGTGATAGGGCCAGATGAGTGATTTTTCAAGAGTTGTAATTTTTATATAAAATGCTTTGTATTTGTGAATGTTTTAGTAATTTGTAAACTTACAGGAGACTTTGTACATGTGATTCATTTACACTTCTTATTCTGAAGTGGTTTTACATTTGTATCCTCAATGTTTAAACAGATATTCTTTGACTTGCAGTGATTCCGTTGGCGGATTACTATATCATAGCTGGAGTGATTTATCAAGCACCTGACTTGGGGTCTGTCATAAACTCCAGAGTGGTAAGAGAACTTTCTTGTGTGCGAATACATAGTAGCTTATATCCTGAAATTTGACATTCCTAACCCATTTGATACTCATTGCATTTCTAATTTTTGTGAGTGTTAAAAACTGGACTGAAAGCTTGGCTAGATTGTCCATCATGGTAGTTCGTCTCTGCAGCCCACAAAGAAGTTGTTAACTTTGTAATAGTATGTGTGACTGTAGATGCACATGCTCTCTGCATACTCCTACCGGCTAGTGTTGGCTTTGACGTTACAACTTATTTTTCTTTGAAGAAGCTTGATTCCTGGAATGTGCTGTGACTTTTCACCTAGTCTACAGTGCGCATGGACATCACCTTAGAATGTGTTTTTCCATTAGGTACAGGTGTGTTCATCAGTGGTCATGAGATCAATGTGTATTGCACTGTGTTCTCAAACCTAACTTCTCCACTCTTCCAGACCAGCAACTCCGATAACCATCACTGCAATATCTACTTCCATTCAGTGGATCTTCCTACTGGAACATCGCTCTACTCCTACAGATCACTTTACTTTGACTTCACCGGCGGCTATCGCCCCCATCCCAAACTAAGTCAAGTGATCTTCAGTGTCCACAGAGCTCGCCCAGGGAATGCAGATAGGAAGGTGGTGTTGGAACCCACACCCTTCCAATTTTAGCCAAGGTGTAACGCAAAAAATCTATGGGTGGACCAGCGTGCCGTTTCCAACCTCTGCCACATCCTACGACTCTAAACTTCTTTGAATAAAAACAAGTATAATGTCCAAGCTCAGCAGGATGATCTAAATTCTGCTAGGGTTTTTCTGCTCAGGATAGTATTTTACAACTGTAGACCACCACACTCTGGCCAGTGGTTTCCACTTCCCCGCAAGGGACTTGGGCTCATCCTCATCTGCCATATGGGGGCCACTCCTCCTCCTCTTACATTGCTGCCAGGACCTGGAGTGACCCACCCCTCCATCTTCGAACAGCACTTTCCGTAGCAGACCTCAGGATGAAACTCAATACCCTTAGGAATAACAGTAATGTGCTATACACATGCTGATTGATTGATTGACATGTATATGTATGTATCAATGGCACAGCTTCACACTGGTCTTCATGTGCATTCATTGTAACTCAAAAATCTTATCTTCATTAGTGACCATGTCTAGCAGTATCTTGCAAGCGGTCTGGAAAGAGCTATATCAGTACAATATGAGTAGGTTACTTAAGTCTGGAGTAAGCTATGACTAGTCATAGAAAAACCTCTGTGAATCTGGCCTCCATTTCCCTAACTTTGTCAATTCTGATCTTAACTATGTACTTGTTCATGCACAGGATTTGAAACCTAAAAAGGAAGCATATTTTCATGCACAAGCTCTGTAATGAGCCATTCAGGAAGTAGCAGTTCTCAAGTTCTTTTGATTTCACTGAGCGCTCTAACTTGTGGAGATTTGCTGCCAAGAGGAGTGTCAAATTGAAAACAAATCCTAATTGCTTTAGATTTAATGCAACATTTTAAAACTAGAAGAAAATAGAAATAAAATGAAAGACTGTAGTTTTGTTTTGCTTGTTAATATTTCAGGCAGTATTATTACTTTAATCTTTTTGTTCTAATCTGTATGACTTGTCTTTTGACCTCCTTACAAATTATGGGAGTGGTTTTGCAGCGTGGATCTTTCTGGATTCACTATGCTGTGCATTATTCTGCCAGCTAATGGCTGGGTCCGGAATTGTAGCCTTTGTTCTCTTCTTTTTTTTTTTCGTGGCCCAGGTGGTCGTCGACATACCACCATTTGGTGTCCTTCGTGACGTTGACGCTCTTCCTCTGGAAGCTCCTACCTTTCGTCACCATCTTCAGATTCTTTTTTCCACCGTTGGGTCTGCATTGTTGTCGAGGAGTTCCAGATTTTTGGAAGAGGAATCGATGGAAAACAGGAAAAATCATAAAAATCGAAGCTTATCATCGCACCTGACTACAGGCCAAGTAGACGGGACTACAAAGGAGAAGAACATTTTGAGAGAACTCTGCGTTCCCACGAGAATGCGCACACATGGGGCTCCCTGAGCGCAGGAATGTACAAAACCACCTTCAAGTTTTGCACCAATTGCCACCACGAATACGCCCAGAAGGACCAGCATCCAGTCTGCAACCTCTGCCTGCAGTCAGCTACAACAGCGAGGACTGCAATGCGCGCTCGGCGTTCACACCCAAGAACCTCAGGGTAAGGGAGAGGCAGAGAAGGGCGAACAACAATATGGCGGGGCCACCTCCATCGCTCCAAGACTTGGGCCTCTCCAGTGGAGAGGAGGACAGCATCACCGAAGGACTTGAGGACTGCATGGTCGTTGAAGTCCATAAGAAAACGTAGAAAGAGAGTCGACGACCCTAAAACATTCGACCGACACTGGAAAGAGTGAGACAAAGTCCTCGAGGGAACAGTGCTGTCAAATCTCGACGAAAGCAACTGCACCCAAGGACAAAGTGTCCAGTGGATCCTTCGAAAAGGACTCCCGGATGGCAAAGACCCACGAAAAATCATGGTCATTGAAGAAAGCCCCCGAAAAGGACTCCTCAATGCCGAGAAGAGAAGGGTCGCCAACTGCTTCGATGTCGACGAATACGAAGCGCTCAAACCCTCGACGCTGAACAGGCTGTCGAGATGGAAAGGAAGAAAAGGAGGCTCAAGGCCAAAATGGCGAGAATCCTGCAGCGGAAGAAGGACTTCGACGACAAGATGAGTCGGTACACCATCTCGCCGAAGCCTCCGGCCGAGGTCGAGAGGGACTTCAAAGACCCTGAACCGCCGAAAACGCTTGAAGCGATCGAAGAACAGGAAGGAGAAGCCCTTGATTACTTCGAGGGAGAAGGCGAGGAGGAACAGCTAACCTACCAGGACTTAACATCTTCGGAGGCGCAAGACTTGGAGTGGCATGATCTCGACACCGACATGCCAGAAGAAGGGGTAGACACATACCCTTCGAGGCCTTCGCCACCAGACGATATATAGGGATCTATAATTTGGTGGTCAAAAATGCTGCACAAACATATGGGGTAGAATTGGTGGAGGAGAAACCCAAGGCTTGCTTTCTCCTGGAGACTCTCTTACCCACACAAACAAGAAGTAAATTCCTGCCCATGCTCCCTAATGTGCTGGACCAGGGCAGAGAGGCTTTCAAGGAACTAGCTATATGTAAATCTGTAACCCCAAGAACAGAGAAGTACAAGCACTCCTCAGAGGACCCTGCATACATTCAAGGATCAGTGCCAGCCGATTCAATCATTATTGCAATGGCTAGGAAAAGGGCCAACGTGCCCACAAATGCAGGACCACCTCTTGACAAGGAGAGTAGGAGAATGGATCTCACAGGGAGGAAGGTAGAACAGAGTGCGGCAATTCCAATGGTGCATCGCCAACTCTTAACACCCTAATCAACAGGCATGCATACCAGCACTGGGAGGAAGTAGGGCAACGCCTGAAGCACCTACCGGAACAGTACCAGCGGAGGACAACCCACCTGGTAGAGCAGGGGGAAAACGTGGCAAACACATGTTTAAAGTCGGCCTTGGACGCAGCGGAGACGTCCAGAAGACAGATGATTATCGGGGTAACAGAGAGAAGGCAGGCATTGCTGTGTATTTCGGGGTTCAAGTCTGAGGTACAGACTAACATCCTGAACATGCCCTTCAACGGAGAACAACGTTTTAGGATGCCAGTCGACGGAAAGTTAACTCAACTCAAAAAGGACAATGAAACTGCAAAGTCCATGGGATCACTGCAGTAATAAAACAACCTGCAAACAAAAAGCCAAGCAACAAGTCACACTCTGCAAAATAACTTTCACTCTTGATACTAGAGGCACAGGAACTGCTCAACAAGGAGGCAATAGAGATAGTACCATGCAAGGAAAGAAACAAGGGAGTTTATTCCAACTACTTCCTTGTACCAAAGGTAGACAAAAAGGTCTATCTTGGACCTAAGATTCTTAAACAAGTTCATAAGGGCACAAAGATTCAAAATGAAGTCTCTGCAAGAAATAATACCCCAGTAACAGGAAGGGGATTACATGGCAACTATAGATTTAAAGGATGCGTACTTACACATCCCCTTCAACAAACAACACAAACGCTCCTTAAGGTTTGTGATCAGCAAGACTCACTACCAGTTCACAGTGCTCGCATTCGGGTTCAAAAAGGGTGTTTACAAAATGCCTAGCAGCATTAGCAGTGCACCTAAAGAGGCAGGGAATACATGTATACCCCTACCTCGGCGACTGGCTCGTGAAAGCAAGCTCCTACAGCCAGTGCAAACAAAACATCCAGCAGGTGATACACTAAGTCAACTAGGTTTTTCAATCCATTGGGGAAAGTCGGCAATAGAACCAGAACAGGTGAAGATATTCTTAGGGGCAGAGATCAACACCATACAAAGCAAGGTGTTCCCCAGCACAAAGAGGATTTTGGCAATACTGAAGGAAACACTTCTGTACTGCAAGGGGCAAGTACTGACAGTGAGGACCGTGAGCAAACTAAGAGGGAATGATGGCGTTATGCAAACACCTGATCCCAAATATTCGACTCCACATGAGACCATTCCGGGAATGGATACAGCAGCAATTCTCAAAGGCAACAGGGAGTTGGGAAGATCTAGTGGTTGTCACACACACGCAGTGCATCAGGAAATAGCGTGGTGGAACAAGGAAAACATACCACAGGGAAAACCATTCACACAACCAACAGTGGCCATCACAACAGACGCATCCCAACTGGGGTGGGGCGCGCACATGAACAAACTCAAGGTGAGGGGGTTATGGTCGCAGCAGGATGCGGTCAAGCACATCAACTACCTAGATCTAATAACTGTGTTCCTAGCCTTAAACGCCTTTCAGAAGGAGCTTTACGAACAACAAAACCACCATGTTCTACATCAACAAACAAGGAGGAACACAATCAGTAGCACTATCCAGGCTAGCACAGGAAATATGGACATGGGCCATTCCACTAAAAATAGACCTACTAGCCATACATGTCCCAGGGAAGGACAATGTGGAAGCAGACCGACTCAGCAGGCAGAAGTCAGCATCCCGCAAATGGGAGATCAACCAACAGGAAATACAGAAAGTGTTCCGGAAGTGGGGTACACTGCAAATAGACCTATTTGCAGCACACCAAAATGCTAAATGCCAACACTTTGCATCCAGACAACCAGACCATCGGTCACAAGGGAATGCGCTATGGATAAGTTGGTCAAATACATTTGCATACGCTTTTCCCCTGATACCACTGATACACAGGTTACTCAGCAAATGCAGGATCAGCAACATGTCGCTAACACTAATAGCACCGCAGTGGGCCAGACAATCCTGGTTCTCACAAATGGTGGAAATGGCGCAAAAACACCAGCACACAGATTCCCAAAAAGAAGGGACCTGTTAACAATGCATAACGGAAAGGTGCTACACCCAGAACCAGAGAGCCTCAGCCTAGCGGCATGGCTCCTGAAGACCTAGAGTTTGCACACCTCAAACTACCCGCAAGCACAATGCCAGTGCTCAGGGAGGCAAGAAGACCTACCACAAGAAAGTGCTCTGTAGCAAAGTGGAAAATATTCTCCGAATGGTGCATTAGAGAGAAACTGCAAAGGAAAATCACAAGGAAATCAACAGTACTAAAATACTTAACGCAGCTACTACAAAGTAAACTAAGCTACACATCCCGAAGGGTGCACTAAGCGGCGATAGTGGCTTACACAAGAGGAGAAACAGGGAAAAGTTTCTTCACCTCCAAAGTTGTAAAAAGATTTCTAGAAGGAGCAAAGAGAATCGCACCTCCATGCAGAATGCTAGCACCAGCATGGAACCTCAACGTAGTGCTAACTCAATTGATGAAGGCACCATTTGACCCTATTCACAAGGCTACACAGCACACGCTCATGCTTAAGACCGCCTTCTTTGTGGCTATCACATCACTACGAAGAGTAAGTGAGCTGCAAGCGCTAACACTTCAAGAGCCCTACCTGCAAATTCACAATGATAGGATTGTAATGAGAACAGACCCACACTTCATGCCAAAGGTGGTGTCTCGATTCCACATCAACAAAACAATCCAAATACCTAGTCTTTTCCAAAAGCCAACCACAAGCACAAAAAGGGTGCTACACACACTGGAAGCAAGGAGGGCTATAATGCACTACATAGAAAGGACAAAGGAGTGCAGAAAGACAAAGCAGTTCTTTGTTTCCTTTGCCAGCAGTTTTTTGGGACGGCCAGTTACCAAAAATACCATTGCACGGTGGATTGCGCAAACCATACAACTATGCCAGAAGCAAGCAGGACAACTGTTACAAGGAGCAGCTCATTCTCGCCCAACAAGGAAGAAAGGAGCAGCAATTGCGTTTCTAGCTAACACACCAATTCAAGACATTTGCCAAGCTGCAACATGGTCTTCAGTGCACACGTTCACTAAGCACTACTGTGTAGATATCCAAATGAACAAAGAAGCGCAAGTGGGACAGAAGGTCTTACAACACATATTCAGTAACCAGACCTCATCTTCCACCCAAACACCACAATAAATACAAACCGCTACAAAGTCTATGCACAGCATAGTGAATCCTGAAAGATTCACTCTGCAAATCGTATAGCTTCTTATCTGTAAGTGTAGTTTTGCAGTTTGAAGATTTTCTGGATTCACTAGCGAACCCTCCCTCCTCCGCCAGAAAGATGAGACAGGAGCAAAGGTGTTTAAAACTGTAGAAAGACTTTAAAAGATAAAAGGAAAAACACAAGAGTAACACAAGACAAGAAAAAAGAATCCGAAGATGGCGACCAAAGGTGGGAGCTTCCGGAGGAAGCGCATCAACGTCACGAAGGACACCAAACCAAATGGTGCTATGTCAACGCCCACCTGGGCCACGAAAAAGAAAAAAAAAAAAGATTACAATTCCAGACCCAATTACTAGATAGCAGAATAATGCACGGCATAGTGAATCCAGAAAGTCTTCAAGCTGCAAAACTACACCGACCGGTAAGAAACTATACTTTCCTGACTCCAAACTAGAAAGACTTATGTTTGCTATTCTATACATTTGAGCATCCTCATAATGGTGTACGATTTGTGCTTCCATTGGATGTTTTCTCATTCTGCATCAGGCTCAGGTCCCAGCAGTATGTGGTACTGTGAATAATATTAGCTTCTACTTGTGTCTGCCTTTTGGTACTTCTATGGAAAATATTTTATAGAAAAGCAGATATTGTATTGTTTGCTAAACAATATGATGCAAATGTTCTAACTACTACCTTAGATGCTCGTATTATGATCTAAAATTCATATTTGTTTACTAAAGTTCTTTGAGATTTTAAATGACTGGTCTCTGGAACTGGGGAATACCAGCAAGTCACTGTCGTTCTGTGTGAAACATTTAGCCTGACTGGTAATAAGTGGGACACACTAGGACATTCTTAGATTCTGTTTACAATAGATTTGATGTGTACAGTATGTTTGATATCTGTATGCGTTTTTTGCTGTTTTGTGGGCTTTAGTGTTCTTACATTTGGTTTGTGCTTCTGCAGCTTAGTGCCGTACATGGTATCCAGTCAGCCTTTGATGAAGCCATGTCCTACTGCCGGTACCACCCTTCCAAAGGGTACTGGTGGCACTTCAAAGATCAGGAAGAACGAGGTATGTTTCCAGATAAGCTGTTAGCAATGGTGTCTCTTACTCAGAAATGACCCATATCGCATGAAAGTTTTTTTTTTTGTGCCCAGCCTGAGCTTGCGGAATTGCTGTCTTGTGGCATTTGCCACAACAAACAACTAAGCATGAACATCCAAAAATTGAAAGAAAAACAATGACATTTGCTATTTACAGTTTAGTGACCCAACTATAACTTGCACCCTTGGCATGCACTGCTTATGATGTCATGCATTACATAACATGTTAAATTACATCAGTGATAACATCACTGTTTACATCTCAAATGACATCTCTGATGACATCACTGATTAAATCATTGTTGACGTCATCGATGACACTGCTATTCATGTTACTCCGTAAACCCTTACAAAAAAAAGAAAGTTGGTTGTAAAGGGCTTTAAGTCATGTACAGTATAGAATTACTGTTAGTACACATGTGGCCAAGCTGTACTGTGTTTTCAGCGGCCAAAAATGTTTTTGGTTTTTAAAAAACATTTTAACCTATTGTTTCCACTGGGACCCCCCACATGGGCATGGGGGGTCGGTCGGTGTGTGGTCATCCTGCCTTAAGTGTCCTTTTGCACTTTTTTCAGGGCTCTGGGAGCAAGTGTCTGAGTCCTATAATGGCAGTCACAACATTTTCTCCAGACTGATTCACACCAAATCTCAAAAGCAGGCTTTCTGAGTAAAGTTCTCACTTTGTGCCAAATTTGAAGCTATTCCATTGAGTTGTTTTTTTCTGTATCTGAGAGCAAACTTTCTAGTGGAAATTAAAATGGCAAACCTCACTTTTGGAACACATCCCTTTTCTTGGCCCACGCTTGATGGGCCAGCACAAAACGAAACGGTTATGAGGAGCGTCTATTCGGCAAAAGAGAAAGAAAATATTGGTGCCGATGGTGGGTCTTACCTTAATAGAGAAGTGGTCCCGAATTAATACATATTTGTGTCATGCTGACCCGATAGCAATGTGCAAAACGGAACATGCTTCCAAACGGAGGGAGTAGAAATAGGACCGGCTCAAAATGGAATGCAGAGCATGCTTACAAACAGTCCCTACTTCTGCTTAAAAAAGTTCAACCGTTATTGATGCCACATGCATTTAAGAACTCATTGGTGCTAACCCTGCCTCAATGTCTAAAATAGTATTATTTATTATCTGCTAAAAACCTCAAATAGCTTTTTTCCTTTTACTTGTTTTCCTAAAAGAGAGTATACCAGCTGGTTAATCATAAAAGTCAGGTTGCCTTTTGTATGCGCCAAGGCACAGGTTCAATAGTATGGGGATGATCTTTGAATAGATTAATGAATTGTTACTGTGTCAATGGCAATTTACAGCTTGTGATGGCTTTCCTCTTAGAACTGAGCAAGTAGCAGATTTTCTGTATTGCTTTACTGAATACTTTAACTGTAGAAACACTCATACTTTACGAGGAGGCACAGCCCTGGTGTAATGCTTCCATTGCCATGTTTTTGCTACTGCAATTTGAGGCCTCAGCTTGTAAGATTGCTGTAAACTGTCCGCATCCATCTATGCATTCATCTTCCCTGTCATTCAGTAACCATCCTCCTGGCATCCATCCATGCACTTCCCAGCAATGCCCTTTCTCACTTCTTCGTCTACCCGTGCACTCAATCAATCCTTCTTCTGTCCATGTGCTCAATCATTCCTCCACCCATTTTCACACAGTGACACACAGACTTCACAATTAAAGAAGTAGTTCTATCATTATGAAATAGCCAGATGTAATGGCTTTGCTGATCGTCAGAACCCCTTTCAGAGGTACACAGGACAAGCAGGGGTTACTGGGCCCAACCATGTGGTTTGGGGCCTTTTACTATTGATGACCCGGGGCCCAATCTAGTATGGATTCTGAGCAACTGGGCCAAGTGCCCCTTCAGTACTTGACTCTCTTGGTTAGTGTGGTCTGAGCAGTCCAAAGTTCCCTCTCAGATGTTAATACTGGAGAGTGAACACAGGCTTACAACTCCAAATGTGGGTAGCAGCATCAATAAATCATTGCCACGCCCAATACTCACCTTATAGGAAAAAGGTGTTTTATTTTCTACTGCTACCAACAAAGAGGAGAGTAATACAAATTAACAAACAATTTCTCAGAGCCAAACCCCTTTCAGGCCAGGGCTCTAGTGTTTCTCTGGCGATTCCCTGTCCCACTCCAGCGATAGTGGGTTTTCCTCATTCACTATTTGTAGCTTTCTTGGTATTTCCCACCTGCTGGCTAAGTCTCAAAAGTCCACTTTAACTCTACTGAAAAGTCAATGGTGTTCCAGCGCTACCGTGCTTAAGTAGCAGCATGTTCCTCAGAGGCTGACAGGCTTGGAATCAGTCTTACCCGCACCAGCAGGCGTGGAGTGTCTGAATTTCTTGAGTATGCCCCGTCCGCATGTGCTCAAAGCAGCTAAATTCAGGTGAGTCTGCTGCATGCAGCCCAGGTAACTGCACTCAGCGGATGCAGAGTCCCTTATGCATGGTTGCGCACCTGAAGCAACCAGATGCTTTTTATGGCTCCTCCTGCTGGGTAAGTGCCCGGTTTGGCTCTTGGTAAAGGGTGGTTGCGTTGATCCTTTGCCTGGTCCCTCATCTGGGATATAGTGCGCATTTGCTCCCATGGCAGCCTCACTTTTCCAGTGGGGCATTGCAGTTCAGTTTGCGGTTCTCGTTGCTCCCAGTGACACCCACGCGCAGCATATACGTGGTCACCGCATCTCACAGTACATGGGATACAGGCCGGTCGGCTAGGGGAAATCTTAGTCAGCGGCCCCTCTTAGGTTCACGTCCAGCTACAGTTCTTACATGGCAGTCTTTTTCACTGCACCACTACCAGCATATGGGGTTGCCCACTCGGCACTACGCACTGGCTTCGGCTAGTTCGGCTCAGTGTGGCACATGGCTCACTTTGCAGCGGCCCTCCCCTAGCATACAGAGGTCCCCGACTCTGTCCTGCCCACTGGCAATGCCCCAATTAGTGCAGCCGCCATTTCATCACATCTCACAGAGGGAATCCACTCAACAGGGCTCCCGACTGGACCTACCCACTCCAACACGCTTCTCTTTTTCACAAGGCATACTAGTCTTGGCAAGCAAGCAGGCTATGGTACTCCAGGCTGCAGGACAGGTGGTATTGGATTCCCTGGGTGATGTTCCCTCATCGAGCATAGACTAGCAGGCCCTGACCCTTAGTCCTGGTCACAGGCAGAAGTCTTGCAGAGCTTCCCCTCCTGACAGAGTCTGTCTGATTGCTTGGCAGATGACCATTTTTGAGGTCTCAAACTCTCCTTTTTATAGTCCATTTCCAGACACCAAATGTGATTTAGGGTCTGAGTCTTTGAGGATTTTTGCTTCTTTTTAATTGTCCACTCCTCTGCCTCTTGTCCTCTTAAAAAGAAGTCTGTCAAAACAGGAGCAACTCCAAAGTTGATAGTCCCACAACACAGGCCATGGGAGTGACTAGAGGTCACAACTGGATGTCAGCCAAAGTGATATGTGCATCAAAATGTTAGCCCAAGGCCCCCAGCCCCACTCCTTATGATTCTCTGATCAGCCCCATCTCCGTCCTGAGATGTGCCCAGGCCCCTTCCTTGTGACCCTTCAGTAAATCAAAAAGCACCTTTGGAAGTGTAATGGGGAGGCCTAGCTCTGCCCTATCCAGCAATACACAAATCTGTCTGGAGGCGATCTCTCTAATTCCTCTTCGACTTTCACCATGCAGGCTTGGGTCTCCCAAAATAGAACCCAGGGCCCACCATTTATTGTACCATTCACAGTCCCACATACAGCCAGTGCATGTATGCAACTTACACATACTGCATAGCACTGTATCTTTCATGTACTGGACCTCTCATAGGCAAACCTACTCAACACATGCAATAACCATGCACTCACTGCTCAGTACTGCATTATCTCTGTATTGTACCTTTCCCAGGCATACAACACCCAGGGCAGATACACCACTCCTGTGCTGCACAGCATTTTACAACAAACCCATGTAGGCCAAGGGTGAACTAAGCACAGATTAGCAGGACTTAAAAATGAGTGAGCCTGTAGGCCTTACTCCAGTGCCACTGATTAACAAGCATTTGTAGTGAAAATTATCTTGCATTAACAAGAGTTTAAGCTATTGGCAACGCAATAACTTAAACTTTCGCAAATGCGAGACTTATTGCATTGCAAATTGTTACTAGCCTCCCATGCGGCACTTTCACATTTATGGAGTCCGCGCCCCTTTCTTTAGACATGCAGAGTCTAAAGAAAGGGACGTGTCCTACATTAAAGTGAAAAAAAGCATTGTTTTGTCAAGTTGACAAACTTGTTTTTGGGATAAAAGCACCCATGCTGCGGTTTCACTTTAATGTCAGCTGTGTACCTTTCTCTAGTCACGGTTTGTGTAAAGAAAGGGGTGCGACCTCCATAAATGTGAAAGCGCCACTTGAACGCTAGTACACTAAAATAGACAAATAAGCGTTGATGCTAAATGCGGACTGTGCTACTAAACGCGGCCGCTATAGTTAAAGCTGACCGCCATTAGTAAAAATTAAAATAAAAGCGCACGGCTGCTGCAAGGTAGTGTGTGGAATGGGGGATAAGCATTAAATAAAATAGTGCTCACCGACCTTTAAAGCAGAACATGTAACAACACCAGTAAAAGGACCAGTCATTATGGGAGGTAACAAATGCAGGCAAGAATAAACCAAGGAGGGACTAACAGCCAAATAACCACTCGGAAGCCAGCGTTTACGAAGGACAATGACACAAGCCAATTAAAAATATGGGTGGAGAGTGGACAAGGCTTCAAAGACATACTCCAATACTGCATGCCTTGGAGCAGCGCATGCGCTGCCCAGACTCGACCTAGAAAGGACCTGTTCACTTCTACTAATCACTACATGTTATGCTTCCACCACATCACTCATGCTGCTTAACTCCTGGTGAAGACGGTAGCCTCTCAACACTATGAGAGTAGCACTTTGGGCACCTCTCCCGGTCCAACACGGCCACAATCTGTGAGACATGTTTATGTCATGACATACTTGCATGATCCTTGTTTGCCTATGTCACCAACAATCAGCATTAAGGTTCCAGACACCAGTACAGTTGGGCACTGAGGGCAGGTGTGCATGTCCATTGCCATGTAGAGGACTTTTCTGTCCCAACAACAATGCTTGTTCTGTTAAGCAGGAAGAGTGCAAGCTGAAGTGTGGATGGCCCATGTAACCATCTTCACCACAAATTAATATTCAATATGGATTTTTTTAATGTCTAATTTTAGTTTCAGCCAAGGGAAACGTCTTCCTCTTTATTTTAGTACACCATATGCAACACTATGGCTAAGCATTGCAATAATTAGAATTCGCACAGGTCTTTGAAAGTTCATTCATTAGGACATAAACTCAACATATCTTTGTTCAGAGTGCGGCTCTAAATTGGTGGTCTTCTCACATGTGAAATGTTAAACATTGTGAGCATGTGTAAAAGGAGCAGTGGGATGCTGTGGAATGTTGTCTTAATTAATCTACCTAAAACCGGTATTCAACAGTGCTTTTAATTAGTTAAAAAACATTTGTACAATGTAAAATATTGCTAGGAAGCCAAACAATTTAAGGGTTCTTATAGAAGTTGAATCTCTAGAAGAAAAGTAAAAAAAATCCAAAATCCTTTATGTGGGATTTAAACTGTTTAGCTGACCAAGAAACGTTGCAAATATTCTCAGTTTTCCCTTTTAAAAGCACTTTTTGCTAAATATGTTGACCATGTGCTATTAGACAGCCTTGCGCGTGACTACCACTGCTGTAAAGCCTTTCACAACGTCATAGCCCTTTACTGTTTATCCATGTTGGTGAGTGCAGACAGTGTAACCAATCCAGATAATAAGGATTATGACATAAACCCACATAGGTGAAAAGAAATCCTTTAAGGTGATTTTTTTCCCCCACTTTTTCTGCTAATGAAAGTGTGCAGCACAGTACAGTTAGAACTGGGGCTAGAATTGGCAGATTATTATGTGATTTTCGTTGTCCATCTTAAACAGCTATTCTGTTTAATAGTACATTTCAGGTGAGAGCTGTTAGTCCTGCCTTCTAACACAAAATATGCTGATTTTCATAATTGTAATGAAAGACAAGCTCAAGTCCTCATTGCATCCAGGTGGTTTTGAAAATCTTAACAAATGATCACATTATTTTTGTTACTTAAACTCTTAGCAAAGGCAGAAGTGTGGTATGAAGCTCTATGTAAAAACAAGTTATTTCAGCATGGATTCTTAATGTAATGGAAAACCTATACAGTTTCAGAACCTTTCTATTTCCCTTCATATTTTTTATTCTGGTCACATTTAAACAGCACGTTGAAAGTCTTGATCCCACCATTACACTTTCAGTAAAAATATGTGGCCCGTGTTCACAGTAGAACAATGGAGAACTGTCTTAGCAAGTGACCTAGCCAGGGAACTCAGCACATTGAAAGTAAGTTCTTTTGAAATCTTGCTGGGATTCAAAAAAGTTAGGCCTGGTCTTTGATATAGAGTCTGCAGAAAATGAATCTAGCCTAATAGATTTTTTCATGGTGATAGTTAGCCAATTTTATTTTTCTTTAAAATAAAAAAAAAAACGGCAGTCTAACATTTTGTACTTGTAGAATTAGAAGAATTCAGATTTATATTCAGATTAGCCTTGCTCTATGTTGCCAAGGGATATGGCAAAATACCCTGATCTTTGCATGGAGGCTCACCCATTGGTGCACCGAAACATTCAATTTTCACTCATGAAACCCAAATTAAACTCTTGGGTAATTCAGGCAAATGAGCGGTTATTCTTTCCAGTCCTGTCCATGAACACCCTTGCTCTTTGTGCTTGCAAGGGCAATGCAAGGCATCAGAAATGTAGGCCTTGTATGTGCAAAGATTACTTCAAGAAGAAGCTCTGTCTACAATATTTGACTCAGGGAGGCTGTAGACCTTTATCTTACGATCATCATTTGGATTGTACTGCAATATATGCAATTAGATCTCTGACAAATGTTGACATCAGTTTTATGTTTGGTTGTTTTTCTTGGAACTTCATGGCAAACATGGGGGCATGCTCTGTTCTAATCTCTTATCTGATGAAATTGTATCAGATGGCCTTTTCATATACACACAAACAAGTAATTAAAGATGCAGAAGCGACCTACAGAAGAATGCAGATCTTCAAGAGAGGAAATATAGGTACAATAGAGGCTGAGTTCAAATAGGAGTACCACATAGCAAGGAGATTTGTTCTTGTCCAGTTTTCACCAGAACACTTGGGTCAGCAGTGGAATAAAAAGTTGAATAACTTTGTTTTGATTGCTTATGTTACATTGCTTGTGTTTTGTGCAGATAAAGCAAAACCCAAGTCCAAGAAAACAGAAGAAGCAAGCTCCTTCTTTCAGAGGCAACGAGTGGACTCCTTGCTCCTTGACCTCCGGCATAAGTTTCCTCCCAAGTTTGTGCAGGTAACCTCCATGTCAGCATGCATGAAAGTAGTGTGCTTGTGGATTGGCGCTGTTGGTGGATTTCTGGATGACCTCCAACCCAATCATCATCTACTGGGTACCCCTTTTAACGTTTATCTATTGGTGTCAGGGACATGGATCTGTAGGGCCTTACTGAGAAGTCAAACATCATTGTTTCTGGGACGTGCTTGGATGCCTGGTGGGGTTTCCAGAGTTGGCCATTTTACCTTAACTCACTTGAGGAGAATTTGAAAAACCTGAAACACTTGACTGATCCTATGAGCAACCTTTTAGAGCAAATTGGCTGACATTTATACCATATTACTGCCCTTACTTGAATATTTAATATACAATATTTTCAGTTGCTGTTTTTTAGTCCTCCACATAACCCTGTTACTAAATTTGAACAGGAATTACTTTTGCAATTGTTTTGCTTTCATGTTCATATCCCTATAAATATCTTAACACTGCTTGGAACTATGGGATTAAAAAAAAAACCAAGAAGCTTTTTTTATCCAAAAGTCAAGGGGGCAATCTTCTGTAAAGGAACCACGCTCTCACACGGTAAAGTTAGCAGAAATAGCAATGGTAATCGTAGTGTTCCTAGAACTATATGTTTGGTGTGTTTTTGGATAACCATAGCATGGTTCCCGAAGAAGCAAAGAGCTAAATAGGTTTATAAAGCATTGTTGAAGGCACCCAGGTTGCGCCGAGTTCAGCATTTTTTGCTAGCAGATTCTTATCATCTGCACATTAATTGATTGGTGGGGGCTACTAACTGGCCAAGTACCAGACTAATTTGCAGAGCATGCATTATTGCTAACTAGTTTGGAACTGAAATGTGGTCTTCTTCCTACTTCCTTCAACAATTACCAAATTGACAGGAGAATAAATAATACTGCTTCTTTCCTTTTAACAGAACAAAATGAATATCAAAATATACCTACAAAGGAAGTACAAAATGAAGTTCAAAATGATCACTGTAAAACCCGAAAGTCCTTCTTATGAATGTGTTACGTCTGTATAGTCATGTAATCTCACGCTGTCTCGCAATATCCCAATGGTGTACAGTTTGGTATACTTCATCATATCTGTAAATGCCCTTCTTTCAATACTAATAGCCCGGTTATCTACACGGCCACTCAGAATATGTGAGACAGTGGTGTTTCTCACATAATGATGTTGCACATGTGGCAAATTTTAACATTGTAGCTCATATTAAAATGTACTCAAATTACTAGGAATGAAATGAGTGTTACTCTTGACCCTTTGCAAAAGTTATCTGGTCACCTTATTCCTGTTTGTTGCTTTACAATGTCACTAAAGAGGTCAGAATTGTGTGTGTTTATGAACATATTTTGATTGATTGTAGGACACCAGCCTGGCAGACTGCTGCCCCACAAGAGCTAAAATGAATAGCGTAAAAATTGATTATTGACGCCAGTTCTAGTATACACCAGTGTTCTTAAAGCAGCATCCTCTTAGATAATATATGCTACATAGTATTCCCCTTGCCATAAATTATAGGTATATTGCACATCATGAGGAGTCCTTGAAAATATAGGCAGACCAGGCCGAAGAGCAGGTTCCCTTATAAGGTCATTGAACTTTGAGATGACTTGCAATATCCGTTAAACAAACTTTAGAGAGTGTTTTATTTCTAATAATACATGCTCACGCCCTCACCTTTCCCACAAACTGTTTATATCTTGGTATCTTGCTCTTTAATGTTTATTGCAGACAAAAAGAATAAAAGCAGTATCTGTACTGAAAACGTAAATACACGAAAAAGCAGTTAGTAATTTTTGGAAAAAGATATTTGAATTAAGCCTGGGCAGTGAACTCCGCTGAGTTATTCATGCTCCGCAAAGTGGAGTTCTTTTCTCGCTCGCCAACAGTAGGTTGGTGAGCACGAGCAAGGAAAATGCAATGCTAGACCACTTCCCTGCAAGATTTCTCAACCCGGGTGTTCGTGGATGGTCGCTACCACTCTTGTTAAAAAACCTTCTGTTTGTGCTTGAGGAAGCTGCAGGCCGAGTAAAACTTCTACCCAATTGGCAGAAAGAAGCAGTGCCCTCTTGCACGTTTGCTCTGATTTTACAGCATGGGACAAACACCTGGCACTAAAAATCAGTGTGCGTGCACCTTCTGAGAGGCAGCATTTGTTTTATTCTGGGTTACATTAACCTGATTCTGATACATTTTTCCAACAAATTACTAATTGCTTTTGGCATGCCTAAATTTGCACTGCAGATTCTACGTCTATTCTTCATGTCTGCAAACATCCTATGTCTTTCATATGAAAGGGCAACGCACCAAGATGTTTGTACGGGTGATATTATAGTGTAATCTAATGATTCAAGTAACCCCTGCCATACATTATAAAATTACAAATCACCTTTCATATAGAGGAACCAGGCCTTCGGTGGCATGCAATATCCTAAAAATATATTGCAATGTGTGCTTTATCCAATATATTACAGTTGAGCAAATATGTCATCTCTTTTTTGCAGGTGACTATAGACTTCACATGTAGTTTGTAATAGGGAAATTAGAGAAGAGATTTTGCACAGGGTTTGCAGGTTCCCATGATATGCCATGTCTGCTTCCAAATGCCCCTTGGTATAAACACTGGATGAAGAAGATAGAAGAGTTTGAAAGCAAATTATAATGAAAAGATTTAAAGGGGCTTCAATTCCAATTGGTTCTGCTGAGTGTAAGGTTGTGTATGCCACACACATATTTAACTGATGGCATAGATGGCTGTAATGATCAAATGGTGTTTTATATAAGACAAAATTGTGAACTGTTAATGAATAACATTTCGAATAGGTTCACTTGAATGTGTCCTTTCTTATGGAACCAAAAATATTTTCTAGAGAAATAGGGTCCTTTTCTTTTTTATTAAAGCCTGATTTGTGTTACATTTTCATGTTATCTAGGTCAAAATATCATACAATGTGCTTCAGAATAGTGCATGAGATGCCCTACAGTGTTGCATTTATGCCACGCAGTTCGATCAGCCATGTGCCACAATTTTGCCCTATAATGCCGTAGAATTACAAAGATCCTGCGTATTGCTGAAAGGACAATTTGTGTTGCCCTTTTTTATTAAACTTACTTTGACCCCAGTGAATCCTTGAATGATGCAGTGTCCCAGAAAGCTTCATGATTAATTGTTTGTTTTATGGAAGATGTAATGAATGCGAAAACAAGCAAGACTTTGCCTCTAAATGAATCTTTTATCCCTTTACATTTCAGCAAAAGACGGGGGAAAAACCCATTGCAGGCAAGTTAAATTTGTCTTCTCTTTTTAGCTATAAGTACAGTTACTTACTAGGCGTTCAATGACTAGAAGCATGTACCTATTTGATGGTTTAGAAACAAGAAAAGCAAAATATTTTCTAGCCTGGTACTGAATTGTTTTGATGAATGTCAGCCTTAATGGAAGCAATTTGCAGATATGTAAATGTGCACTGTGTTTTTTGGACAGTTGATCAAATAAAGAAGGAGCCAGAACAGGCTCCAGAAGCAATCAAGCAGGAAGAGAAGGAGGTCCCCAAGACAACCCAGCAGAGCAGTGGCCCGAAGGCTCCTCCGGAGAAGCGAATGAGAGTCCAGTGATGTCCAGATAGCGTTCTTTGTCCTTTCCTAGGGGCAGCTCAAAACAGCTACTTGGAACTGGTTCTCCTAACGTGAACAAAACTCCCTGACTACACCATAAGTGAATATGAAAGAAGGACTTCATTTTGTCTAATTGCCTTTTTTACCCTACACCTTTTTTTAAACGTAAAACGTGGAAAAAGGATTTTGCTAGAAGAATGGTGGTCAGTATTGTTGGGAGCATAGGATATTGTGGCTTTGTATTATTGAAGAATTATTATTGCAAAATAACTTTTCATTTTGTAAATATTCAAAAGATTTGCATTTTATTTAATTTGTATTTATAGGCATACTTAAGATGGTGCTGCTATGTATTCATCAGCATCAGGGGTATCCTCATGTAGGAAGCAATGAAGTAAGAGCACTGGCCAGAATTTTTAAAGTGCTGTTTCTTTGGTAAAACTCTTGGCTTCCTTTGTGTCAGTGCGTTTTCAGGCAGAACAAGGACTTTTTTAATATGTAAATATTTTCACTCATGTTAATTAATTTTGATATAGTATTTAGACTGTGGTTTGAAAGTAGTCCATTGGTTTGCAAGGAATGTTAAAAATATATTTTTTCAATATCTCTTTTCGCTTTAATGTCATGTATTTTTCACAAAAATTACTGTTCGTGGTAAAGATTATAAAGGGATATTAAATGTATGAGTGCCTTATAGATTCTTTCCATTTGTAGAAAAGATTCTGGTTCAGAATGGATAATGACACATCATACTCCTTCCTAGACACAGAATAGGGATTCAGGGGATCCATAAACTAAAATAGCTACATAAGGGAGGCCAAATATGGCACGTGCCAGTTGAACTTTGTAGGCCTGGGCCTGTATCCTTTGTATGCTTAATGTCAATCATTTTTTGGTTAATTGAAGCCAGCCTCATTCACAATTCCTGGGGCCAGCATTGCTTTTGTGTTTAGGGTAAACTATATTTATTAGCTGAAAACACTCTCAAGAAGAGATAACAACATCCCAACCGGATTGTTGTCCAGCACTGAATTAATTATACCACAGATTTCATTGCCTATTTCAGGTCACTATCTCCCTATGAGTAATACCACCAAGTAATGTTGTTTGATTCAGGATGATGCTGCATTGAAAGAGTGCTACATCAGATTCTCATCTTGTTACAATGAGGATGCACTGCACTTCAAGTGTAAAAAAGAATAGTTCTATAGATTGATTGATTTATTTGTTGATTAATTAAAACCATTACAACAAAGAACAGAAATAAATACAAACACAGCACATTACCAGATTAAATATTCCAGGATACAATGCATAAAGTTGACCACAATCAATTAACTTTTTCCAGTTCGGGATAATTTACAATTATTATTTCATTTTTAAAACAGTCTATAGGGCTTTGCATTTATCAGGGATAAAGTGCACGTATGTCATTTGATAAAAATAATAAACATAATAAATAGAACATTATCTAAAAAGTAGTACTCTAAAAACAAGCAATCAGTACATTAAAAAGAGCCATAGAAATAATTCATCATTACCTTAAAAACAACAACAACCTCATTTCACAGCCGTAACAAATTTAAGATATACTTTGGGTGTCAACCTTACATAATTTCATTTCCACTGAAAGCATGAATTTTACAAATTGATGTATTGTATGAACGTTGACACCACTTAAGCAAAATATTAATGCCGATCTACAAGTCCTAAGTCCCATTTCTATAAAAATAGGTTTTAAAATTGTTTTCCGTTCCTTCATCATTTTTGGGCATAGTGTTACCATATGCAGCAAGGTTTCATCATATTGCCCACATAGCCGACAAATATTTGATGCCCATTTGGACTTCCATTTGGGGGTTCCATCTTTGGTTGGATAAATTCCAAACCCTAATAACATAAATGTGTTCTTAATAAAGGGTTTTTGATGAAAAAGTAAGTAGGGTTGGACCATCATTTTGTCGAAGCAATTGGCAATGGACCAAAAGTGTTTTTTTTTTCCCAACTCATATTTATCCAACACTTCTGACAACAAGGCAACGGTCGAATTAATTATTTTTTTATAAACCATTTTACTCCTTGTTTCGTCTTCCAATTGGGACATTCGAATTTTAGGAGACAGTCGGCTAAATAATCCTGCCAACTTCTAGAATATTCGCTTGTCGAAATCACGCTCCAACACATATTGGCCAATGTGCCCTCCTCGACTCGAGATAATGCCAATAGTGTTTTAACAAATACAGCTTTACGCACCAAGAGCTGTTGACGTAAGCCAAATTCCAATCTTAAATTGGCACGTGAAATCTGCCTAGGAATCCTAAATACTGATTTATATGTCCTTGCAACTATGGCCTCCAATACTTTCACGTCTCTACCCTTAAAAATAATGGACCCATAGTCCAAGGAGGGGATGAGTTTTGCTTTCATGACTTTAAGTAGGTGGTCATAATTGGGGCATACTAATTTATCTCTTAATTTACGAAATGCGAAAGCAAGTGAGGTACCTTTAGCCTCTAAATTATTAAAATGCTGTCTAAATGATAGTCGATCATCAAATGTAATTCCCAAATATTTATAAGTTTTTACACAGTCAACAGACAAACCATTGATATTCAATTCCTTTACTCCAAGTTTGCCTTTCCCTAGTAACATTATTTTTGTTTTTTTTTTATATTAATTGTTAAACCATTTTGGGTTACATATATATTAAAATAATTTATTAATCTTTTTAGTCCTATCATAGTTTGGCTAAGTAAAATAGTATAATCGGCATACTGTAAATATTTGATTTCTTTACCCATTACAGAAGGGGAATGTGAATTTACATCGTTAAAATGGATTGGGAGATCAGACATAAATAAATTAAAAAGACAAGGAGCGAGCACATATCCTTGTTTTAAGCCAAGATTTGTTTCAAGGCGGCGAGTAGTATGTCTACCGTTGCCAATTTTAACCTGCACCCAGGTATTTGAGTACAATAATTTAATCATTTTTATTAGGGTTTCTGATATACCCCAATTCATTAGCTTTTTCCAAAGAATATTTCTGGGTACAGAATCAAATGCGGCTTTTAAATCAATAAAACAAATGTACAATTTTTGTTTCCTACATATGGCTCTTTCTCCTAGTAAAGACAATAAAATCAAATTGGTAAGAGCCGATTCTCCCTTCCTAAATCCTGTTTGAAAGATTGGGATCAATTCTTCTCTTTCCGCCCAAGACTCCAACTCCTCTAACAGACAACTTGCGAATATTTTAGCATCTACGTCTGTGAGGTTAATTAATCGATAATTTGCAGGGTTCTCCTGGGGCCCACTTTTGTAAATCGGCTGTATTGTACTTCCCCTCCATGAATCCGGGATACAGCCTGTCTTAATAATTTCATTGAAGAGGGCCATTAATAACTCTGGCCAATACACAATTTTAGTTTTAAAAATAGCGTTCGGCATTCCATTAGGACCAGGGGCTCAATTTGATCTAATTTTAAATACAACTTTTTTAACTTTATTTACAGACCATAACTTAATATTCGTAGAGCCTGATGTATCCCTTGTGCCAAGAGGGTCGCACCCTTCACCTGGCTCCAATTTACATTTGGGGTCAGGACATTCAAGTTTGATTGATTAACTCTCATTTTGCAAGGAAAGAACACCAGCACTGTAAGTCCCCTTTTCTCCCACTCTCTTTTGATCAGCAGCACCTCCTTTTTCACTCTAAAGTGCCAGAATATACATTGGTGAAGATCTTCCATCTCCATTCATCCATCTTTACCTCTTTACGGCGAATTCCACGCCCCAACCCCACCTCCCCACCCAAAAATAATTTAATTTCTCATTTCAGGCAAGGTCCATACTTATGCTCCCCAGCCCTCTGCTCCTTTTTTAGGTCTTGCCTAGGCAGCTCTTTTCAAACACTCGTGCTTGTGCTGGCATCCACCTGGTGGGAGCGAGCAGCGGCACGCGCGCTAATTGAAAACAGATGGCCCGCGCGCCGCTGCCCGCTTCCCCAAGGTGGATGCCAGCACGAGTGCTTGAAAACAGCTGGTTGCATTTGCCTTGTTGCCCTCGCTATCCCTTCTCAACTGCTTGTCTTGCCGTCGCTTTGCCATCGCTTTCTGCTCAAATTCTTTTTGTATAACGCTGCCCTGTGGTAACCGGGAATGCCAGGCATGCAGGTCTGTGTCGCTTCACGGGCTGAGGAGATCAGACTTTGCCTTCTCTTGCTCGCCTTTTCTGGCATTTCAGCTTTACTTATGATTTAAAGAGATGTCAAAGACGACTGCATTTGTGTTACGGTTGTTTAGATGCAGGAACAATATGCACAGTGAATGGCACTTCACCTAAATATCAATCTCCCTTTCGTTCTTTCCAGTGCACTACACTCAATTGCGTCTCCTGGGCTCATGACCATGCACTCCGCTGGTCTTGCATCGCCCCTGCCCAGCCTTGTCAGTAAAGCAAGTCTACAAAATTACGCCACCCAAGTATATTTTGTACAATTAATATTCCATCGCGCTCACAGATTTTCGAAAGAATATAAATTAGCTGTAAACACCCGTTCCATTTGTTTGCAAAATGTCCGTAAACGCTTTTTGTTTTAGGGAGTAAAATTATTATATACATTAAAACAAAAAAATCTGGGATTACTTTTGGTGAAGAGGGTTGAAGACACAGGTTTCAGTTAACTTTTGTCTGCCAGATGCCTTTATTTTGTCTTATGTTTCAAGTCACGCTTCAAGTCATGCTTTTACACATCTTTTACATGTTTACTCGGAGCTACAGGATGGAGACAACCCTGCTGTAACAAGGCACAACAATTAAAAGCTAAGTGTAGTTTTTTTACATTTTATGTGGGCCTCTAATAAGTATAATTTCGACTTTTATGTTTCCGGTATGCTACTCTTTATTGTCTCAGTGTCTACTCTTCTACCTTCCCTATTTCTACATCTCACATTTACCCACACACTCTTACTCTATTTCAATTAATATCTCCTGCATTCGCTCTCAGTATAACACACACTATCCATTCACCCTCTTTCACTAATTCTCACTCTTCCTTACATTACCTCACTATCAACAACAAACACACACTCAATTTCCTTCTTTGTCTCTCGCTTCAAGAGGCTGACATAATTGCCAGCAACCACACTGCCAATAGCTCTAGCTAAACACTTATAAGGTCCCAATGGCGAGACCTGATGGCTTGTTCTAATTCAGGTGGGAAACTACGAGGGCCTTTTCACCAAGGAAGCGTTTACTGCCAGCACAAGTGCCAGGAAGTAATCCATCACTGCAATCAACCTTGCCTGCAGCATTTCCAGAGTTATATCTGGGAGGACTCTAACCTCTCATTGTGAGCAGCCTCTTCTCATTGTCCAATATCTCCATTCTCTCCTCCAGATTCACCATGGCGTAAGCAGCGAATCCCTTTTATTTTTGACCTTTCCTTTGCCTATCGCAATCTCCCCTATCGAGCTTTCCGGCATCTTTGCCTTTCCTTCTGTAGAATCCAGCACCTGTTCATGTGTTAGTACTCTGCTTGACAAGGCTTCCAGTTTTTCTTTCCTTCACTAAAGAGCAGGCTTAAGAGATTTTCTCCCTCCATGTGGATGGCGTTATTCGGGTGTAATAGAGCCTGTTGATCCCCTAAATTCGTTGGATATCGTCTGAAAGTACTGCTTGACAGTCTTTTTTTGTTTGTTTCCCCTCTAGTGGGTGACAACTTTAAGTTGGAAAAGTCTCTTCTCTCCATTTTCTCCACGATAGTACCCCAAAGTAGCTCTTAAGATGGGAGCAACACAGCACTAAATTCTCAGGGATAACTCTAACCTGTAAAGTAATCAATCCAGCCAAAGGTTGTCACACAAGGTATTCAGTGGGCCATTTACGACTGTTTTCACTGCTCCGATAGACATAGGGTCAGCTCTCACCAGCTTACGGAATCACAGAGCTCCAGTGATATACCCCCAGTCAGCCACTCACACCTGAACTGTTGCCTCAACAGGCAGTGGTGATGGTTACACCGTGGCGTACTACACCACTCTCTTAGAGCCACATCGAAAGCCAACACTTGACCTAATTCCTCTCCATCGCCTCTTCCACTACCAAATCTTAAGCCCGCTGCGATTGTAATTGTTGATTCTGCAGGTCTGTGCACTGATGTCTGTCTTTGATGTTGAGCCCGAGGATCAGAGCGGTTATTGCAAGGTTCGCAGTCAGTCTGAAAAGAAGGACTTGCACTGGTCCGGGACAGTTCTGGTAAAACCAGTGTTCCTCTGTGGATTTAACAGCATTCACTGATCAGTGCAGTCAAGAGCAACCTTTAGGTGTACCCGAGCCAGTGCAAGGACACAGCCTCCATGAAGTACAGACTCCTTACTGCGATGAGGTCAAACTGCTTATTATACTTCACGTGCAGGCCGACGTAGTCTTCCTACCAGAGCCTCCTTTTTGGTAATGAAGAAATAGGCAGAACCTACCAAATCGAGATGGTGTTATTGTTTTAGTAGATGAACTGTAGTGTACTTGAAAGCCAAAGGCACTTCACTATGCCTCAAAGATTTAGACTGCACCACTTTTCACTTCAGGGAACAGTCAAAAACGTTTTCAGGACAAGAGTGAGAGCGTGTTAGGAAATGCCTAATTTTGCATGATCACCCCTAAAGTGTTGGACTGATGTTGCTGGTTTTTCAAGACTGTGAGTGCATGGAGGCCTGCAAACCAGACCTCAATGCCAGTGCTGTGACTCTTAAAAGTATAGGTTTGATTGAGTTATACCAAATTAGTGTAACTTTACTTATTTATAGGTCCCAAGTACATGGTTCTCTTCCAGGGGATCCTCATCAATAGTCATAAGCACTGAATATTCCCGCCCACGTGCGGGGTCCCCGGAAATAATATAAAAATATATATGGAAATTACATATATCTAGCTCCACATATATGTATGCACATATATCATTTTTTCTCACACCAATGCAGCCCCACAACTGAGGCTAAACAATGTAATCACTCATACATGCACTGAATTAGCAAGGAAATAAAAAACCCATTTGGTCAAATAGCCCTTGAACTCTGTGTTTTAATGACAAAACACTCAAATCCTGAAAATTGCTAATAAATAGACATTGTTGGCCCATAGGCTGCATTGTAAAGCAACAGCATAGAAAATTAAACCATTTTCAACAAATAAAACTAGAACAGTGCCTTTAAGGCAGCCATGACCCCTGGCTTCCCATCATGCCTCAGGGGTGACAGTTAGGTCAGTTGTTCTTTCTGGCTCCTTCAGCCAGGACCCTGGTTTAACAGCTCCTACTTTTTTTGACTTTCTGTCAAAAATACTTTGAGATTTTTCCTTAAATTCACTTTCACTCGACGTCTTTTAGGTTTAGAGCGTCAGTGCTGCCTTTTTTGATTTTCAAAAAAGGATTATTTTTGTCAAAATGCCTTCTTTTTTTGACACCTGTCCTTCCTGTGGGAAGAAGGAGGCCAGGACTGATACACACCATGTGTGTATCCTCTGTCTCCCTGAGACACACTCTGCAGACAACTGTGAACACTGCAAGACTTTATCTAGGAGAACCCTCAAGGACAGAGAGAGGATAAGGATTTACGGCCTCTCTGAAAGAGGTAGGTCTCCTAAGAGACAGGAAAAAAAGGAAGACGCGATCGACGTCGAGAGAAGTCTCGACATGTTCTCCTTCGGCGTCGAAGCTTCTGGCGACGACTAAGACTATGTCGAAGACGAGTCATCTTCCTTTGACGGCGAAGACTTCAGCGTCGGGATCTAAGGTACATCCGCTGAAGTCAACTGGGCGACGTTCAGCGTCGAGAGAGAGATCTCCGTTGATGCACAGGAGCTCGACGTCGAGACAGCCGTCATCGACGCCGCATCACCGGCTTTCGACGTCGAAGCTTCCTCTGTCGGCGCCTTGTCAAGGGCGTTCGACGTCGAGGCACTCTCCGTTGACGCCTCCTCACTGGCGTTCGACGTCGAGGCACACTCTGTCGAAGCCTCATCACCGGCATTCGACGTCGAGGCATACTCCGTCAACGCCTCATCACCGGCGTTCGACGTTGAGGCACACTCAGTCGACGCCTCATGACCGACGCTCGACGTCAAAGCATCCTCCATTGACGTCGAAGCATTGGCTCTCGATGTCGAGGCATCTTTCGTCGCCTTCTCAACACCGAAGTTCAAAGTCGAGGCAAGTCTCTCCTTCAGGATCCCAGAGACGATTGATGTCGAGCCACAGATCTCCACAAGGGGGAGTTCATCAATCCTCGGCGCAGCCTCCATCGTCGGCGTCGAAGCCTGTATTGCCCACGTCAACGTCGACCAAGAAAACCATGACGTCGAGTTTGCCAACTCCATCTCCAGGTCACTGTCGCAACAGGGATCTCCAAAGTCGGCGTCTGCTGCGGAAGGAGAATTGGCCTTGGGGAGACGGTCTAGGTCTATAGATCATTCTCCTGTGTGCATGAACCCTCCTGCTAAGAGAAAGAGGGGTCCAGCGGATCAGACATCACAGAGTCGCTCCAGATCCCGTCCTAGAGGCCCTTCAAGAGAGAACACGCCTCCAGTGAGCCTTTCATCATCCTCTTCAGGCTCTCGCTCCAATCACCGTAATAGGTCTCCAGATGTGGTTATCTATTCATCAGACAGTGAAAGGTCAAGACATTCCCCTGCACGTTCACTGCACGAACAGAGGAAATCACCTCCTCCAGCTCGTTCACCTACAAGGAGAGACACTCAGAAGTCGCCTTCCATCAGATTGTCACCAAGATGGTACAGGCCTCTTCATCACTGGGCTTCAGACAAGGAAACAGCGGCCAGGCTGGCAGCGGATCGAAACAGGCATGTGTCCAGGCCTAAGGAACGATCGCGCACCCAGGTGTGCTCCAGCAGACAGAGATCCAGGTCTAGGAGTAGAAGAAGGGAACGCAACTTCTTTCTCTTCTCCTACTCGATCTCATAGGGATTATTCTCCGACCTTGACAGACAGTCCTCCATCGAGAATATCTCCAGTGGACGACATCTTTACTTTTCAAGACATCTTGGGTAGAGGGGCTCTTAAGCTGGGAGTTCCCATGACAACTCACTAGACCAAGACCTCGGTGATTTTCGAGACTTTGCATCACAAGTCTGCGCCCAAACCCTTGGTTCCGAGGATTATAGAACCGGTTATGGAGGTGTTCCTCACACCAGCGACGATAAAGCCTGCCCCAGCGAGGATTCTCAAGAAGCATCTGGGTGACCCTCCGATCGTCTCTCTTTTCCATTGACCTGCTCCACGTTTTCGATTGTTGTTGTATCCTCTGGTCCCACCTCCCTTCCGTCTCGCTCTCACTTTCCGGTGCAAATCTGCTTTCCTTACCCTCTCCTTATTGTTATCCCCCTTTCCCTCTCTGCCTCTATGGTTGTTTTTGTCTTCTCTTATCCTATGCTAATATTGTTGTGCCACTGTGTTACGTTGCTTCATCATATGTCCTTTTTGTCATTCTCGAGTTATCTCGTGTTTATAATGTTTAACATTGTGTAATGTATAGTACCTCTCTGTAACTTGCTTCGTGCTGATACTCTTGTAAAGTGCTCTGATACCTCCGGGTCTAGCCAGCGATATATAAAACTCATAAAATAAATAAATAAGTATCGTTCGCCAGAGGAGGAGCCTCTCTTCCTCAGAGCTGATCCTCCACCAGATTCGGTCATTATTGCAGCGGTGAGAAAATCCCATGCTGTAGCTTCCTCCTCCACGGTACCTCCTGATAAGGAAAGCAAGACGCAGGATTCATGGGGAAGGAGAGTCTAACATCTCAGCCTCACGTCTGAAGATATCCAATGCGGAAGCACTTTTGGGCTGCTATGATAGGTCCCTGTGGGATTCTCTCTGCAGCAGTTCATCGAAAAACTCCCGCAAGAGGATCGAAAGGACTTTGAGGAAATTCTCTTGGAGGGCAGCCAGGTCTCCAATCGGATCATCAGCGTTGCAGCGGACGGAGTTACCCTTTCGGCGCATGGCTATGCTCACGGAGTGTGTGCAAGGAGGTCTACCTGGTTGCGTCTTACTGCCCTAAAACCAGAGGCTCAGTCCCGGATCTTGAACTTGCCTTTTTCCGGAACATCGTTATTTGGGGCAAGTACCGATGAAGAGATGCAGCGAATGAAGGCGGAATTAGACACTCTTAAAGCCGTGGGGCTTGAAAAGTAGAAAGAATTCTGGAAAAGGTTTCGCTCCTACAATAAGGGTTCTTCCAAGCAGAGGGTTCAAACCCCTCAATGGCAGAAGAGTCAAGACCAGCAGGGGCAGCAGAAGTCTCAATACAGAGGCAAACGTAACTCCAGAGGCGGTGGAAATCAGCGCCAGGGCAACAGTTCCAACAAAGCCCAATCCAAGCCATGAGCTCATCCTTCCCCCAGCGCCGTTGACCACTCTAGTGGGGGGAAGCATTGCGCATCATATGGAAGAGTGGCATACCATTACAAAAGATCGCTGGGTGTTAGCTACACTTCAGAATGGATACTGTCTTCGTTTCCAACATCTGCCTCCACCAGTTCCTCCAATGCCAACATCAAGTCATCAGCTGAACCTACTGAAAAAAGAGGTGGCTATCCTCCTCAAAGTCAACCATCGAGAGGTTGCCAATCTCACAAAGGGGGAAAGGAGTGTATTCACGATACTTTCTGGTCAGAAAAAAGGGCCAAGAAGAAGAATACAGACCCATTCTGGACTTGAGAACACTCAACCTGTATATTAAGAAAGAAAGGTTTTGCATGTTGGCGCTTCATCAAATATATCCACATCTCAGGCAGGGAGATTGGATGTGTTCGCTGGACCTACAAGATGCATATTTTCATGTCCCAATAGCTCACAGTCACAGAAGATTCCTTCGGTTCCGGGTGGGGACCTCTCACTACCAGTTCAAATTCCTCCCGTTTGATTTGAAGTCAGCCCCCTGAGTGTTCACGAAGTGTTTCGTGGTGGTAGCGGCCGCTCTACACCGCAGGGGTGTCTTCGTGTACCCATACCTGGACAACTGGCTGTTGAAAGGTCCTTCCCCAGACAGTGTAAGAAACCAATTTCTGAGCTGCATCAACCTCTGCCACCGGTTGGGTCTGCATGTGAACTTCAACAAGTCAATCTCACAGCTTAAGCAGAAGATACATTTCCTAGGAGCTCTGCTAGACTCCAAGGTAGGAAAAGTGTTTCCTTCGGAGGAGAGACCGTGTTCCATAGCTCAGAAGTGTCAACTGGTGCTTCGCAAGAAAGATCTGAGGGTGCGAAGGATTGCCTCCCTGCTAGGGTCGATGGCATCCTGCATTTTCCTGGTCCCGAATGCCAGACTACGAATGCGTCCTCTTCAGCAGGATCTGTAGAACAAGTGGGACCAGCAGTCAGCTCGCTGGGACGACAAGATTGCACTGTCAGACGGGGCGTGAGCATCCATTCCTTGGTGAATGAAAATGCAAAATATGCAGGTGGGAATTCTGTTCCATCAACCTCCTCCTGCCCAGACGTTGATCACAGATGCCTCTCTACAAGGCTGGGGAGCACACATGGGTCCTCTCCAGATGCAAGGTCTGTGATCTCCCAAAGAGCGTACTTACCACATCAACATGTTGAGTTGAGGGCAGTCCACCTAGCCCTCAAAGTGTTCCTGCCCTCGATTCAGGCGTCATCTGTGTTAGTGCTAACGGACAACACCACCACAATGTACTACTAGAACAAGCAGGGAGGAACACGCTCACGGACTCTTTCACTGGAGGCTCAGCACATTTGGCATTGGCTCCTGGCTCGCAATTTGTCAGTCACAGCAGTCCACCTCCCAGGAGAACAGAATGTGAGGGCGGACGTGCTAAGCCGACATTTTGAAGACGGAGAGGACTGGGTTCTCAACGACGAGGTGGTCGAAGACATCTTCCAGTCTTGGGGTCGTCCCACCATAGATCTCTTCGCGGACGACGAAAACGCCAAATGCCGAGACTTCGCCTGAAGATTCTACCAACCAGGATCGAAAGGGAATGCCCTTTTGATAGACTGGTCAGGGGAATTTGTGTACCCCTTTCCACCCCTTCCGCTGATCCCGAAGGTGGTGAGCAAGCTGACGCACTCGTGCATAACGATGATTCTCATTGCCCCCGACTGGGCGAGGCAATGGTGGTACACAGACCTCCTTCATCTGTCAGTGAGCCCTCACATGAAGCTGCCATGCAGGGTGGTCCTGCTATCCAAGCTGAACGGGAGGATTTATCATCCCAACCTTCCGTCACTGAACTGAACGTCACTGAACTGAACGGCCACCTAGGACTGCCGCAAGATTGCATGTCCATCTTGAAAGAAGCGAAACGTCCTTCCACAAGACATTCTTATGCACGCAAGTGGAAGCGCTTCTATATGTGGTGTATGCAGAACAATTGTCATCCTATTAAGGGTCAGGAAGAAGTCATTCTCCCTTATCTATTATATCTGGCTAAAGCAGGGTTGAAATTTAATTCCATTAAGGTGCATTTGGCTGCTATAACAGCTTATAGGCGATCACCTTCCCAACCTTCTTTTTTCCAGTTGCAAGCTGTGAAGGATTTTCTGCAGGGGTTGAAAAAGGTTTATCCTGCGGTGCGATCTCCATCATCCCCCCTGGGAGTTGAACCTGGTGCTATCAAAATTGATGGGTCCACCTTTTGAACCCATTCATAAAGCAACTTTGCAGCATATTTCGTGGAAGGCTGCTTTTTTGGTAGCAATCCCGTCAGCTCGCAGGGTGAGCGAAATTCAACCTCCAAAGAGCCTTACACAGTGTTCCATCTGAATAGGATAGTATTGAGAACACATGCTTCTTTTCTACCTAAGGTGGTGTCAGATTTTCATGTAAACCAGACAATCTCTCTACCTACCTTTTTTCCCAGTCCTTCCACACCAGCTGAGAGGGCATTGCATTCTTTGGACCTGAAAAGAGTTCTAAAATTCTATCTTGATAAGTCTAAAGCTATACGTAAGTCTGATCAGTTATTTGTCAACTATGGAGGTTATGCAGCCTCGAAACGTTCTATCTCAAGGTGGATAGTTTCTTGTATTAAGCTGTCTTATCAGTTGGCACAGAAGACACTAGGGTTTTCCCCCAAGGCACATTCCACCAGAGGGAAAGCGGCTACTACGGCTTTTCTCAATAATGTGCCTATGTCTGAGATTTGTAAGACGGCGACTTGGAGGTCCGTCCATACATTTACCAGACATTACTGTCTAGATTCAGACACTAGAGCAGATACCCAAGTAGGCCAGGCCTCCTTGCGGAATCTGTGTAACAGCTGAGTTCGGCTGTTGCAATCTTGTTGGTTGGGTCATGTTTCTTCTCATTTGCCTGCAGGTGGTTGATTGGGCTTGCTATTCTATTCAGTGCTTTTGACTATTAATGAGGATTCCCTGGAAGAGAAGGATAAGTTACTTACCTGTAATCCTAGTTCTCTTCCAGGGGTATCCTCATCAAAGTCATAAGCAACCCACCCGCCTCCCCAGGTAAATGAGAATCATCAATGTGTTCCTAGTTTATTGTTGAGCCCTGTCTTCAGGGTTATGCGAAGAACAACTGACCTAACTGTCACCCCTGAGGCATGATGGGAAGCCAGGGGTCATGGCTGCCTTAAAGGCACGGTGCCAGTTTTATTTGTTGAAAATGGTTTCATTTTCTATGCTGTTGCTTTACAATGCAGCCTATGGGCCAACACTGTCTATTTATTAGCAATTTTCAGGATTTATGAGTGTTTTGCTCATTAAAACACAGAGTTCAAGGGCTATTTGAACTAATATGTTTTTTATTTCCTTGCTAATTCAGTGCATGTGTGAGTAATTACATTGTTTAGCCTAAGTTGTGGGGCTGCATTCGTGTGAGAAAACATGACATATGTGGAGCTAGATATATGTAATTTCCATATATATTTTTATATTATTTCCGGGGTCCCCGCACATGGCTGGGAATATTCAGTGCTTATGACTTTGATGAGGATAACCCCGGAAGAGAACTAGGATTACAGGTAAGTAACTTATCCTTCCTGATGCACTCAAGGCCTTTCACTTAGTGTCCAGCAGGGCTGCAGCACTGATTGTGCCACCCTGCATGTGACATATTTTAAACCAAACAAGGGAACCCAAAAGGTAAATAAGGACCTTGGGAGTTAGTATTATAAGAAAACAGTGGTTCTTGATGAAGAAAAATGGGGCTGTAATTAATATAGACTAGAATCAGTGCTATCTTGGTAATGCCCAGCTGGGCAGTAAATGTAATGAATAATCAATGCAGCAAACAAAATAAGAGCACAACAGTAGAGTGGGACACAGGCCTGCGTCCTACATAAACACAAACCAAATACATTAGGACAAAACAATTACAGGCAAGACAAGGTTAACTTGTAAAAGATGCAGTTAGTTGGAACAATCTTAAAGACTACAGCTGTTGCACATGTTTTATCACATCACATTAAAGTGCAAGCTGTTTCAACAAGTCGACGACGTTTCGATCCTTTTAAAACAATACCAGGATCATCATCAGGACGGATTAATACAAGCCTGAATATTAGTGCCTCGTACGTTGTTACGGGCGGGATCAGGGATAGCTCGGAAACACTATCAGCTTCAGCTGAGAATCTGGGCTGGAATAGGTTGCTTCGTGGGTTCAGCCGCTGCAGGTGCGGAAGGGCTGTAAAACGGTCAAGGTGTCAATGCACTTCTTGACTAGAATATAGGAGTGTGCTGTCCGGAGCTCGGTGGCTGATTGGGAGGAAAATCTATGAGAAGCAAGCTTTTGAGCCATCTTACAAACCACCGGTTCCAGTTTTTGAGGGTAAAATGTGAACAAACTATAACCTTTGTCTGGTTCAAACAATATCGACCACATTAAGAAGAACTATGTGTTCGACTCTACAGCAGTGGCGGCCCCCAGACCTTGTGGGTGCAGTGGTAGTAACTGGGGGTCATGGGCACGGGAGGAGGGAGTCACGGGTGGGGGGGGGGAGTCACGGGTACAGGAGGGGGTCTTATCAGTTGGCACAGAAGACCCTAGGGTTTTCCCCCAAGGCACATTCCACCAGAGGGAAAGCGGCTACTACGGCTTTTCTCAATAATGTGCCTATGTCTGAGATTTGTAAGACGGCGACTTGGAGGTCCGTCCATACATTTACCAGACATTACTGTCTAGATTCAGACACTAGAGCAGATACCCAAGTAGGCCAGGCCTCCTTGCGGAATCTGTGTAACAGCTGAGTTCGGCTGTTGCAATCTTGTTGGTTGGGTCATGTTTCTTCTCATTTGCCTGCAGGTGGTTGATTGGGCTTGCTATTCTATTCAGTTGATTATTTCCGTAGTTGGGGTGCGATGGCTGCATCTGCTTTGTTGAATATGTGGTGTGGGCAGGGGTCTGACGGTGATCATGAGTGGATTGAGTTCATGATCTTGCGTGTTTCGTCGTTGTTGACGTAGGTCCAGGAGGTCAGGCGGTTGGTGTGGGTGGTGTTCGTAGGGGTGGTGGAGTCTGACGTTGTCGGGGTGGTCGTGGTGGTGGTGAAGCTGTCGTGAATGTCAGCGATCCTGTGGTGGAAGTAGGTGGCCAGCGTGTCTCACAGTTCTTGTGAGGGCGGGATTTCGTTGGCGCTGGGGTTGGAGAATTCCTTCACGATGCTGAAGAGCTCTTTGCTGTCGTGTGCGTTGTTGTCCAGGCGGGCTTTGAAGGACGATCTCTTGGCTAATCTGATGAGATGGTGATGTCTGCGGGTGGCGTCCTTGTGGGCTGCGTGGCTGTTCGGTGTTCGTTCGTGGAGCCATTTTTTCTCCAATTTCCGGCATGCTCGTTTGGAGGTCTGGAGCTCTTCGGTGAACCAGGTGGCTTTCTTGCTGGTGCGGATGTTGGAGGGTTTCTTGAGCGAGCCGGGGGTGTTGGCGCAGTCGCTGATCAACTGTCTGAGGTTGCGGGCAGCAGCGTCTGGATTAGTGGGGTTCTGGGCGAGGGTGGTGGCCATCTGGTCTTCGGTGATTTTGCTCCAGCAGCGGCGGGGCCGCTGTTGGGTGCGGTGGTGTGTGGTGCGCTTCTTGTAGGTGAAATGGATGCAGTGGTGATCCATCCAGTGAAGTTCTGTGGTGTGGTCGAAGGAGACGTGGGTGCTTGTGGAGAAGATGGAGTCAAGCGTGTGGCCGGGGGCGTGGGTGGGAGCGGTGACGAGTTGTCTGAGGCCGAGGATGGCGATGTTGTGGATCAGGGTGGCGGAGTTGGCATCGTCGTTGTTCTCGAGGTGGAAGTTCAGGTCCCCGAGTAGGATGTAGTCTGTGGAGGTGAGTGCGTGGGTGCTAACGAGGTCGGCGATGGAGTCGCTGAACTGTGGCCGGGGTCTGGAGGGGTCTGTAGACGAGTGTTACTCTTGGGGGTGGTGTTGGGGTCAGTGTGGATCCGGAAGTGCAGGTGTTCGGCGGTGCTGAGTGTCGTCTGAGTGGGTGGAGACCTTGAGGGTGGACTTGTGGACGATGGCTATTCCTCCTCCAATTCCGTTGGTGCTGTCTCTGCGGGCGATCTTGTATCCATCCGGGACGGCTATGGTGATGTCGGGAGCCTAGGAGTCGTTCTACCAGGTCTCAGTCAGGAAGGCAACGTCTGGGGTGGAGGTGTCTAGCAGGTCCCAGAGCTCGACAGCGTGTTTGCGTGCGGAGCGTGTGTTTAGGAGTATGCAGCGGAGGTGGTTGGGTCCGGTCCTTGGTGGTTTGGTGGCTCTGTCGCAGGTGAAGCTGCAGGTGCGGCAGGAGAAAGGTCCATGGGTGCGTTTCGGGGCAGCCTGGAAGCAGCTGTGGTCTCGTCCGGCGTTGAGTATGTGAGAAGTTAGCCTGGCATATGATGTCCACTATTCTAGTGGGCACCTTGCACCAGTCTAATCGACCCTTATTGATGGTGGTTGTAAAGTCAACCTTATAGAAAAGCTATCCTAGTGGTAGCATGGGCCAGCAGTCATAGGCTAAGACTTCAGAGACCATGTGAAGCATGGTATATATCAAATATATATGTATTTATTTCTAACACAACCCCTCTGCACTCTTTGAGGTCAGAGGTAAAAGTACATCCCAAGTTACTCAATTAGCATACGATAAGTTGCACAAATACAGTTATGCCGTAGGGGCCTCACAAACCATATACTAAGAAAGTGGTATAAGAACCATGTCTGAAACCGTGAGTAGGCCTAGGGCCTGGGGAATCGCTGGGGCTACACTAAAAAACCAAAGGTTAGAAAGTAGAAGGCCCACAGGAGACGTGTGCAGTGTCTAAACACAGTCGCGAGTTACCATTGACTTATAATGGGAAACGAGGAAGTTACAAAGTAACTGTTTACGGGCACTTCCGGATGGACTACGACAAAACCCCTTTAGACTAGGACACTTCGAGAGTCAAGAACCACGAGAGCACCGGAGTACTTGTGTTACCTCACCCAGGGAAGCCGGGTGCATAGGTGCCTTTTGGTGTCGGGTTTCGTCGTCGTTTTCTATGGAGATCTGCAAAGAAGTGCTGCAGGCGACCAGAGGAAAAGTGTCCGGGTGGATGGAAGGATGGATCGAAGATCTGAAGAACCTGAAAGCAGAGGGGACAGAGTCTGGGTCACTAGCCAGTGACCAGGAAGGAACCAGGCGATGTTGCATGCTTGTAGGTGAAGAAGGTGAGTTTGTCTCTTCAGCCACGAGGTCCAGGAGGCATCGACAATGACCAGGCGCTGGATTCGAGCTGTCCCACGAAGGATCTAGTTGACTGCGGTGTCGGTATCCAGATTGGACCCAACAAGCCTTGGCAAACGCAACCCACGCAGGATGTCGAGATGGGCTCTGTTGCAGACCAGCAAGGTCTGTGGCGCTTCTCCTTTGAAGGGAAGCTGGAGTAAGCCTGGAGCAACCAGGAAAGCAATTTAGTTCGAAAGAAAAGTCTTCAGGGGGCTCACTAGCCAACGGGCAAGGAACCGGGAAGACACGTCGAGCTGAAATGCAAGAGCAGGCCCCACGTGGCACTCGAGGAGTGTGGAGAGCTGAGCTTCGGTGCAATTGGTGCTCGGGTCTGGGGCTTCTAGTACCCCAATGCACAACTGCGAGTTACCTCAAGAGTCGGTGCAGTTAGCAAAATGCAGGATGTCCAGGGTGTCCGGTCCCACGTCTCTCGTGTCCGCCACGGGTCTCAGCTTTCCTGTGGATGTGGATCGGAGTCAGAGAAGTTTGAGAGTCCAGTTCCTGTGTCGCTGAGTCTTCGGGTTCCGGCGGGAGCATCGACAAAGCAGACTAGCAAGTTACTGGTGGTGCCTGTTTGCACAGGGTGGTCACTCCTTGACCACAAGGGAGATGTCTTCCGTCTTCTAGTCAGAATAGAATGTCGAAGGTCCAAGAGTTCTGTATCAGAGTTTCGTTCCAGGATAATCTAAAGTCCTGGGGACACAGCTTCTATACTTATACTAAGCAAAGGGGCTGGATTACCTGCTGGGTCCCTCCAATGGGTGGACCTGGGAAGGGGGTTGTTACACCCCTTTCCCTTTGTCCAGTTTCACGCCAGAGCGGGGCAGGAGTGCTCCAGCAACTGGTTTGAACTGGGCTATGCATGGAGCACCTTGTGTGCCCCAGCCAGTTTCTCAAAAAGCATCAGCTGATGCAGCCCTCCCTGTCCCAATACACATCTGCCTGTCTGGGGGAGGTGCTGGCACCTCCCTGGAAAGGAAACCTATTGTCCAGCCCTCCCCTGCCGGAGTTTCGGCCAGCAGCAGGAGGTCAGACTTGTGTCTGTGGCAGCAGCATCCATTTCGTGATGCTGGGGCTCTGTATAACTTTAACCGGGTAAAGCAGTAACTACATGTCTTCTCCCTCTAGAAAGGTGGAATGCTACCCCTGCCACCAGAACTGGTGGGGGGGTAGTATTCCAAAGTGTTTGACACCTTACACGACATGTTTCGATAAAGCCAATCCAAAGCAAAGTTAGCAATAACCGCTAGGATTATAATGCACTTAAGAGTATATGGTATGGCTATATCATAGAACAGCTATAAGGAGATGGTTCCGAAAGCTGCAGAGGGGCTCAGCTCATGCTAGGTCACCCTCTCACATAAAACCAAGCACTGCCTCCAGGATTGTCGAGGCCTACCATAGGAGTGACATAGGTGCATATGTGTCTATATGTATAGTTAGATATAGATATACTATATCTAAGTGAGGGGTGATTACACCACCTTACCCAAGCTGAGTGATCAGCCTGTGGTGCCGTTTGGAGGGCCAGCCAGGGGTGGCATAATACATGCTGCAGCCCCTGGTAGGCCTTGGATGCACCTATGCCCTGGGTACCTATGGTACACTATACAGGGACTCAAAAAGGTGACCCAGTACCCAATCTGGTATGTACCTAAAGTACATGGTATCAATTTAGAGAGAGAACAGTTGGGCTGTGGGTCTGATTAGCAGGCCCACAGCCACACTAAAGTCGAAAAACTAGAAAATCACAGCAAAAAGTGGGGGTGACCATAGGAAGCAGACTCTACTCTCCTACAGTTGGGTCCGGTCCTTGGTGGTTTGGTGGCTCTGTCGCAGGTGAGGCTGCAGGTGCGGCAGGAGAAAGGTCCGTGGGTGTGTTTCGGGGCGGCCTGGAAGCAGCTGTGGTCTCGGCTGGCGATGAGTGTGTGGAGGGTGCTGGCGTTGTATCGGAGTCTGGCGTCGTGGCGTCCGCGGGGGCCAGGGGTTCTGGCGCTGGGCAATGTCCTGGCGCGGACAGGCGCAGATGGGCTTGCCTTAGGCGCGCCTTCGTCGCGCTAGTGGCATGCCCGCTGCCGGCGTCCGCTGTTCAGTCGTGCAGCGTCCCCCATATATGGGGAGGTGGAAGGGAGGAGCAGCTGGGAGGTGGGAGGCGGGAGAAGCAAGTGGGCAGGGCCGCAGGG
This sequence comes from Lissotriton helveticus, assembly GCF_964261635.1. Taxonomy (NCBI): domain Eukaryota; kingdom Metazoa; phylum Chordata; class Amphibia; order Caudata; family Salamandridae; genus Lissotriton; species Lissotriton helveticus. Next base: position 126,952,262 of record NC_136070.1, on the reverse strand, counting down.
AGCACAGTGGCACAGAAAGCAAAATGGGACACAGAGAGGGGGAGAAAACGAGTGGTACACAAGCAAAATGGGGCACAAAAAGGGGGGGGAAGAGCGAGTGGCACAGAACAAAAAAACGGGCCCTAAGAAGGCGCACACTTACCAGCGAGTCCCCGGCAGTGGCAGCAGGGGCACACAGGCGGCGCTGCGTGGAGGGGGAGCAACCTACCAGGAGGGTCAGGGATCGCTCTCCTCACCGCGCAGCATCCAGCAAAATGGGGCACAAAAAGGGGGGGAGACGGTCAGCGTCGAGAGAAAGATCGACGTCGAGAAGGATTTCTCCGTCCACCCGCTCATCGTTGAGGTCTCCTGCACGCTCAACGTCGAAGGCGAGGTCCATGGGCTCCAGACATTCGACATCCCACCATACAACATCGAAGCAGACTGAGAGATCGACATTGAGGAGACAATTAGGGACTCACCAGTGATGGTGACACAGAGCTGGTCGATGTCGAGACACTCCATCAATGTCACATCGCTCATCAAGATGCCGATCCTGTTCCAGAAGCCGCAGAGTGTCCTCTCACTCTATTCTGAGCTCACCCCAGACGATTGCGTCATCACGCAGTGCTTCTGTTCATTCGCAGGAGCCTCCAAGATCACTGCCAAGAGGTTCTCCAAGGGGACAGCGATCTCCTTCCATCCATCTCTCTCCCAGATGGCGCCAACCTCTCCATCATTGGCAGGCAGTGCCCGCAGGTCACGCTCAGTGGCCTACGGACTATTCCAGTCCGCTGCACAGATGACCATTGCAACATTTGGTGCAGGAAGTGGACAGGTCACCCACCTCTCGGACCAGAGACCACCGAGGCAGATCCCCTGTATGCAGGTCGACTCTGGCATTGCAAGAGGCTGCGTACACCATCTTGTTCTTCCTCTTCGACACACTCATCCAAAAGGGACCTACCCTGGCGGCTAGCCCTCCTTCCAGAGTGTCTCCTATTGTTGATGTGAACACCTTTCATGATGTTCTCACTGAAGGAGCTCAAAAGCTGGGCATCACCATGTCCGCTCCTCAGACAACCACGTCCATCATTTTCGAGACCCTCCATCAAAGGTCTGCGGCTAGGCCATTGCTTCCTTTGGTCCCTGGTATCATCGAGCCGGTAATGGATATCTTCCTTTCTCCATCATCGGCTAAAGCAGCTCCAGCTCGGATCCTAAAAAAACATAAACCATCTGCATCAGATCCTCTTTTCCTCAAATCGGATCCACCTCCGGACTCTGTCATTATTGCAGCAGCGAAGAAGACACGCAGTTGCATCTTCCTCCTTAGCTCCTCCGGATAAAGAGAGTAGAGCGCAAGATTTTTGGGGCTCTGCAGCGTCTTCCCTTCGAGTGTCCAACGCTGCGGCTCTGCTGGGCCGTTATGACGGGTCCTTATGGGATTCACTGGAGCGGTTCAAGGACAAACTCCCAAAGGAGGATCAACAAGGGTTCTCTGAGATCCTCCAGGAAGGTGCTCTGGGGGCCAACCAGGTAATTAGCACTGCAGCAGATGGTGCGTCTCTGGCAGCTCACTCTTATGCACATGGCATATGTGCACGAAGATCTTCCTGGTTGCGCCTCACAGCGTTAAAAACCGGAGGCGCAACAGCGCATCCTCCCGCTTTGTGGCACTTCACTGTTTGGTGCACACACATACGCAGAAATGGCCAGAATGAAAGCAGAGTGGGCCTGGAGAAGAAAAAGGAGTTTAGGAAGCGATACAGGCTCTACAATCGGAAAAATTACCAACAGAGGGTTCAAACCCCTCAATGGTCACAAAACAAACCGGTAAATACCCAGTACCAAGGCCGTAGTTCCTCGAGAGGAAGAGGACATCAACAGCAGTCCTCCGCAGCAACAAAAACTCCAGGGAAGCAATGAGTTTCTGCTTCCTCTATCACCGTTGCACACTCCAGTGGGAGGAAGTATCTCAAGTTACATTCAAGAGTGGCGCAACATAACCAAAGATCAGTGGGTGCTGAATATACAAAAAATGGGTACACACTACGTTTTTGTGTGTCCCCAAGAGACATTCCTCCAGTAAACTCTTGTCATCTACATCTAGAACTCCTGTGTCAGGAAGTGTCGACCATTCTCGAGAAGCTAGCAATAGAAGAGGTCCCTCCTGCACAGAGAGGAAAGGGAGTTTACTCAAGATACTTCCTTGTTCAGAAAAAAGACCAGCTGAACAAGTTCAGACCAATTCTAGTTCTACGTTCTCTGAACAAGTTCATCAAAAAGGAGAAGTTTCGAATGTTGGCGCTCCATCAAATATTCCCACATCTGAAGAAAGGCGATTGGATGTGTTCGGTGGACCTCCAAGATGCATACTTCCACATTCCAATCACAACACGACATCACAAGTTCTTGCGGTTCATGGTGGGAACAAAACATTACCAGTTCGAGGTCTTCGCCTTCGGCCTCAAATCAGCTCTGAAGGTATTTACAAAATAATTGGCAGTAGTAGTGGCAGCATTACATCGCCATGGCCTGTTCTTGTGTCCATACCTGTGATGAATTCAGACCTCAGCAAGGCCCAAAAGTACCGACAGGGTTCGCCCTTCTGTGTACAAAGTCCTTAGACTTACAAATGAAGTTGGCAAGGAAACTGGAAATACAAAAGCATAGTTTAATAAACCTTTAAAGGTGGTGATACAACCTCTACAACACTTCTACAGCATTGTACAGAGTAGCACACTGAATACAAGCACATGGCCCCTTTTATACACAGTGGAAGGGGTTCAGTTTACAGTTTAGACAGAGTTCACAACCACGTAAGGACATTTCTAAACATATCAGTAGGTGGAGCTAACAGTATTTCTAGAACATGGGAGGGCTATGCTAATAAGGAACAGCTGTTACTTCTGCTGAGCATGCGCTACTCTCTCAAGAAGGACTAATAATAACTGTTGCTAGGTAGAATCCACAGTGTAACTGGCAGAGAGGTAGGACAATCAGTACATTGAGCACATGGCAATGTAGGGCATGGAAAATGGCAGACTCGAAATACAAAATACAATCCGTATACTAGATATTTGGACTAATGCATTATGGCTTCAGCTAATGCTTAATAATACCGTTGTTTTATTTACAACAGACGACCTTTTCAGCATTAGCTGAAGCCATTCCATTTCATAGGGTAGTCATCATACTCATCTTGAATGTCAATGCTCATAATGTTAGAAATTTCTTTAGTTAGACTTTTTTGATAAGCAGCTTCGGAAACAGCTTTCTTATTGGGTATACAGGAGGTAATACAAAGAGAACATATCATAGGACCACATTGAATACACATACAGCAAGTGAAGAGAATTGCTACTATTATACAAAGGACAGTGAGGATCTTCCAACCCCATGTAGTAAATAAGGTCCAAAACCAACTAGAGAAGGTCCATGTACCATTATCTACATGTATGTCGGAAGCTATTTTATGCAGTTTATTTATGGCATTATAAACAGAGGCCAGTGGTCTGGGATGAAGACACAACAGCTGCTTCCAATAATTCTACAAGCTCCTGCCTTTTCTGCTAATATGACATCTAACACCATTCTGTTCTGCAGGGCAAGAATTCTAGTAATTTGCAACTCTTCAGTTACGTTTCCTAGTGCTGCAGCAGTTTGGTTGGCCACTGCCTCTACAACTCTAGTTTGTCTTCTTATCTTTCTACTGTTTAGGGCAGCTCCAACAAAGAAGAATAAACCTAGGTTAAAATCCACATATTGCTGCAAACTAGTGTCAGTCTGGTCCACATCATCGATAGATAAAGTACGTTTGTATCTATTCACAGTGGCATTATTCAACAATTTCAAGTCTTTATGATATGTGGCAGGTGCTTAAAACACTGGTGGTAATAAAAACGATACATAGCATACTCCTGACCAGCCAGCTGGTAATCGATAATATCCTCTATTACCGCATACAAAATATGTATTCTGGGATGCTAAAAATGTGCTATTATTCAGACCATCTATATTTAAGACTTTAATACAATCACTAACACCTACAGGGATGTACCCAACACTTTGCACACATAAGTCCGCTTGTGCTTGTGCAACTGAGATCATAAATTTTTCACTTTCGACAGTGTCTCTAGTGTTCGTAAAAATGTAGGGAGTAGACTCATTGTCTGGACGATATTCTTCCCACTCCCATATAGTTCCATTGGCTTGTGGATAGCCTTCTTTATTCTGGTGACATTCTTTGTTTAGTCTAAAAAGTAACCTTCCAACAGCAGGCTTTCTTGTGGCAAATAGAAGAGTATACCAGGCACGACAAGAACCATTATGAGAGAAAGGGAGAGGTATGAACGGTGTTCCCCCCTTCTTCTGGTGCGCTGGCATCATACCACATATCCAGCAATTTGTTTCATTTGTAGCAGTGTGGGTATGATGTAGCATCTGAATGAAGGTGTTATTTACAAAGGACAAGCGGTGTTTTGATTCCTGATAGGGGAGCGTATAAAAGAAATGTTCCTCTGGCATCGGTGTAGAAACCACATATAGATCACGGGCAGGAATTACATCCTCAACAAACCATGTGATAATGGCAACAACTGCCACAATAGCAATGAATCCAAAAGCGCAGATCACTTTTTTTCTCTCCATGTTAAACAAATGTCTCGCAAATCTTCCTGAAACTAAAAAAAAGGTTGTCAGAACTCTTCCCCCAAGGCGGCCGTTGTTTTCTTCACCAGCGGGCCAAGACGGGTGTCACTACTCTAATGCAAGGCTTATCCCCCCCCTTGCCTCATCGGCTCTCCGTTGCACCAATCCGAGGGGCCGTTCTGACAACAGTCTAGCCAGCAGCAAACTTCTTCCTGGGTCGAAGGTTGTATTTTCTTACTCCAGAAGTCGTCGGGTCCGGGAAGAACTCCTCTTGCTCATCAGGTACCACAGCAGGGCCTTTCTCTGTAGTCAGGATTTCTCGATGGTCAGTCAACACGGCAGGCTCCACCAATCCGGGTTGCACTCTGCGACAGTGAAGGGAGTGGATCCAATTTTCCCGGTTGGTCACTCGGACAGCCGTTCTTGTTGCGAGCAGAACCTGCTCGGGACCGCACCATCGGGGCTCCAGGCCACTCGTCCTCTCGAACGCCTTGATGAGGACGAAGTCACCGGGTCGGAGACTATGACCGTCGCCTGTGGACCGATCAGGGAGTGCTTCTCGAACCTGTTGAGAAACCAAGTTATCAGTTAATTGTGCCAGATAGTCATTCATCAATACACAAGGTACATCATATACGGAACTTGGTTTGGGCACTCCCCAAATAGTCATGGGACGACCAAACACCACTTCATACGGTGTAAGGCCGGTTCGGGAGTGTGGTACTGATCTTATTGACAACAATGCCAAAGGCAAAGCGTCTGGCCAAGTCAGAGAAGTGGAAGCCTGGATCTTTGCTAGTTTAAGCTTCAATGTTCCATTATACCGTTCCACCAAGCCAGCCGACTGTGGATGGAACACTGCATGGAACTTCTGCTTTATCCCCAGACCTTTCAGAACATACTTGATAACGTCTGCTATAAAATGAGGCCCGTTATCACTCCATAGCAGTCTACAAACACCATACCTAGGGAAGAACTCCTTCAGTAGCACCTTCGCTGTAGTCATTGCAGTATTGTCCTTAGTAGGGTAGGCTTCAATCCATTTACTGAAAGCACACACCACCACCAAGACGTACTTTAAATTATTACAGCGTTCGAGTTGGATATAGTCCATTTGCAGGAATTCAAAAGGTGCAGTAGGTATTTCAAATCCTCCTGCCGGAGTCAGTGTTCCTTTCCCTGGGTTGTATTTAAGACAGATCATACAGGTCTGTACCACTCTCTTGGCCGTGCTAGCAATCTCTGGATGCTCCCAAACTTGCGCAAGCAATTTCACAATCGCTGAAGCTCCAACATGTGCCCATGTGCCATTTGAACCATAGGTTGGACAAAAGCTGTGGGCAACTTCCACCTATCCATTTGTTTGTTGCGCCAACAACCTTCATCATCCAGTTCTCCATTTTCAGACCATTGCTCTCGTTCTTTTTCAGAAGCAACTCTCTGTATTTCCATCACTTCTTTCCTAGCATCATGCCATCGTTCCGCTTGTGACTTCACAACATACATTGAAGTGGAGTCAGGTCTCATTGCAGTTTCTCGTGCTACTTGGTCAGCGAAAGCATTTCCTTGCCCTACTTTGTCGGTAACCTTCTTATGTGCACTGCATTTCACTATAGCTATCTTTTTAGGAAAACATCAAGGCAGTCAAAAGATTGTGCACCAATTCTCCATACATAATTTGTGCTCCGTGTGATGTCAGAAAACCTCTTTACTTCCAGAGCAGGCCAAAGTCGTGCGCTACTCCGAAAGCATAGCGGCTATCTGTATAAATATTCACACACAACTCTGTACTAAGTTCACATGCTCGTGTCCCACGATAGTATACAAAGTAGTGATGGCATATGCTGCCGAAGTCGTACCATCTGGTAGCTTCAGGCAGGGGCCATCCACCCATAATTCTCCATCTACATCTGAGAAAGGCGTATCCTGGAGATCGATACGACCCTTTGTCTGTTCCTCAGTCACAAAAATACAATCATGTGCTTCTTGTGCCTCAGGCTGAATCGTCGGGAATGGTAACAATGTTGCTGGATTTAACGTAGCACATCTCCTCAGTGTGATATGGGGAGCCAGCAACGTTAGTTCATATCCGGTCAGACGAGCACTTGTTAAATGCTGTGTCTTTGTTTGATTCAAAAGGGCGTCAACAGCATGGGGGACCAACACTAACAGCTTGTGAGATAACACTATTCCCTCACTCTGACGTATTGACACAGCTGTCGCTGCGACCGAACGAAAACACCCCGGCAATGCTCGAGCAACAGGATCGAGCAATGCCGAGAAGTATGCACACGGACGCTGCCTGTCCCCGTGCATCTGTACTAACACAGATGACGCACATCCATCTCTCTCGTGTACATATAATGTGAAAAGTTTCGTGTAATCAGGAGTGCCCAACACTGGTGCTGAACAAAGGGCCTGACGTAACTGTTGAAAAGCGTTTTCACATTCATCTGTCCAAGGAAGGGGAATTGGAGTGTCTTTTGTCAACAGCGCTAACAGTGGTTTGACTATGTGTGAAAAACCCAGTATCCACTGCCTACAAAAGGACGTAAGACCCAAAAATGCTCGAACATCTTTCTGTGTAGAAGGTGTTGGTGTGTCCAGGATGGCTTGGATACGATCTGATGTAAGTGCACGCCCCTCCTTAGACAAAAGGTGGCCTAGGTAGGTCACCTTAGGTCTACAGAATTGCAATTTCTTCTTAGATACCTTATGATTGTGGGAAGCCAGAAAGGAAAGCAAGGACAACGTACAAGTCTCACATTGCTCAGGGGTATCAGCAGCCAACCAAATGTCATTGACATATTGAATAAGCACTACCCCCTCAAGCAAGACAAAGGAATCCAACTGTCTTTTCAATGCCTGACTGTAGATACTAGGGCTCTCAGTATAGCCCTGTGGAATTCTACAAAATCTATACGATCGGTTATTCAAAGTGAAGCCGAAAAGGTAACGGCTATCAGGATGAATAGGGATAGAAAAGAAGGCGTTCTTCAGGGCGACAACCGAGAACGTTGTCGCTGTTGGTGGGACCAAAGTAAGGAGTGTCGTAATGTCAGAAACAACAGGATATTGGGGCACCACTATCTTGTTCACCTCCCTCAAATCAATAATGAATCGATATACCCTAGTATCAGTGTCTTTCTTCAAGATTGGTAGAATAGGACTGTTACAAACATTGTATGGGACTTCTTCCACCACCCCCACTCGGATGAGATCCTGCACAATCTGTATGAGCGCCTCCTCACCCTCCTGTGAAATCCTATATTGAGGCAGGCGTGGTAACACAGCTCCCTCCTTCACACTAATGTGAACCGGAGGAATGACCATCTGTCCCACATCAGTGTCTGAAGTAGCCCACAACGTGTGAGGTAAAGAGGCTAATGCAGTACTTTCAGAGACCATACACACTCTCTCTTTTGCAGGGTAATTGTCATTTAAAATCACGCGTACTCCTTCAGGGGAGCAGCGGATCGTGGCTCGAAAATGTTTCAACATATCTAGACCCACAATGTTGTCAGGCGTGTTTGAGGAAAGCAAGAATGGACATGGTGCTGTAAATTTATCAACATGAAATGCAAGGGGTTGGGATAATGGGCTAAGAGAAGGTGTTCCATCGAACCCTACAGATGTGATCGTTAAGCCAGACAGGGGAGCCCTCGGAACCAATTGTTTAGACAAAGCGCTACGAGTAGCCCCTGTATCAACCAGAAACTGATCAGTAGAACCCAAAACATGTGCTGTAACATAAGGACCCCTCTGATCTACTGGTACTTCAACTGATTCCTCCCCCCATCCTACGCAATCCTATGCATATTGGGAATCATGACTTTGGGGGTGCACCTAGTCAGACATCTGATACTGATTTCGTCTATCAAAAGGTATTAGACCCTCCTTGTTGTTGCTCCTTGGATTCAAATATAGCCCTGTCATTTAGATTACCTCGTGGTCCAGAGAAACCGCCACGATTTCTCCCAAAACCTCTACCCCGTCCCATAGCCCTGTGCTCTCGCGCTAAAGGACACTCATTGGCCCAGTGGCCTCGTTGCTTACAATATGCACATTGATCTTTAGCCAAGTCTGTGCGGTTATATGTAGAATCATAAAAACCCCGACCACCTCTATTATTTCCTCTCTGGGGTGGTCCATACACTTGTGCTAACATAACTTTTGTTTTCAAATCCTTAGATTTCTTATCTTCATTACTTTTTGCTTCTAATTCCTGACGCTCGTAATACTGAGCCATTGTCAGTAGGGATGCCTGAGTCGAAGTCGTCCAGGAGCTTTCACTCGCTTTCAACCGAGCTGCTACTCCCGGTAATAAATTCGAGACATATTTGTCTACAAACAGATGTCGACCCGTGTCATCCGTCAGAGACTGACCACTGAAATCGTGAAAAGTTTCTTCAAATCGCGTAAAGAAGTCAGAAACTGATTCATCTGTCTTTTGCTTGCAAGATGCTAACATAGTCCAGTCAATCTTTTTAGGGGGGATAATCATCTTCAATTTAGTCAAAATGGCAGCAGGGAGGCCTAGAATGAGCTGGGGTGGTTTCTGCGCAGGTTTCCTAGCTCTGTCCTCCTCCTCAATGTCTTCCCATTTAGCTTTAAACGTCACTAAATCGTCAATTTTCCGTACTGATCTCCACATGTCAGGGGGTAATGTAAGACCAAAGAATAAATCAATGTCAGCTAATGTCATAGTACAAGAATTCAAAGCCCCCTCAACTTCCTCATAAAAGGCAGCAGGATTTTTCCGTGGGTCAGGTAACGCTTTCTTTAAGGCCATAACATCCGCTCTATTCCAAGGAGTATATACCCAATTATAGATAAAATACCCTTGGGCATCAGCTGAATTTTTATCTGAACTAGTACCCGCTCCTTTAGGAGGAACATACAAAGGTGCTGCCTCTCGCATAGGTTTAACATGCACAATCTCGACCTTATCTGAAGAAGAGATAGGTGGTTGTTTCCTGTCGCCACTCAAACCCGTCTCTTTGTCGTCCACCGTCTCTTGTCGTTTTTCTTCTCGTAACCAAGACGTCTTATCCCGCAATGCGAATAACCGTCGAACTGCATCAGCTGCCTGGGAAGGAGAAAAGAGACCTTTACGCAATTCTTTCTTATCTTGTACTATGTCATCAGGTTCAAGAACAGGAGAATATTTTCGAAAAGCCCAGACTACTTCATCAGAAAAGGTTTCAAGAAAATAAATTTTTTCCCTGTCCGGCCATTGTTCAAGAGACAACAATACTTCAGCAAAAGGAATTTTACCCTTAAGAATACGATAAGAAGTTTGTCGGATCTCCGCCATACGATCAGATGTTAACTTAGAACGCGTGTCTACCTTATCTTTAAGTGATCCAGAATCCTCATCTTCCCCTTTCGGAGCAGACGGGCCAGCATACGGAGGCGGAGAACGATCTAGTAATGAAAAGTCATCATCAGAATTATTAAGGACAGGATAAAGAGGCCGTCGAATAGGATATTGGCCAGATATCTGCAATCTACGTTCTTTTTCCCGTTTTTCTTCCGCTTCTTTTTGTTCACGTTGTCTCATTTCTTGCGCCTTCTCACGCACATTCTTCCTCTGCTCTTTCTCAATCAACGCATGTTCACGTTTCTCACGCTCACGTACTTCTTTCACCCACATTCGCACACTCTCAAACATGTCTTGTCTCGCTCGGCGCTTACACAGGCACTGTTCCACATACTCAATTTTGCGCAAATCAAACGAACCATACAAAGGCCATCTCAACTCAGGATCCTTCTTGGTATACTTCCTCCATAATGTGCTGTACATTATAGGAGAAAGACCAAGCTTGATGTACATGTCCCTATTCGGCGTCCCTTCTGGGGAAGCCGGCTGCGATTCTTCAAGACTTAACCGGTTTCCACAGCAGCACCACTTACGTAGTGTGCTAAAAGCAGGCATGCTAGAAATAGTGCGAAAAACGCAATATTATACAGAAAAATAGCGCTTAATCGTTGCGCCGCTCACAACCATATGTTGGAGAAAAATCTCCACATTACCTACCTATATGTGTTGCAACGCATATATACCCATATTCATAATCATAATATGATCGATCATCCAAACATCTCCATATCCATATCCATATCCATAAGCCACAGCAAGCGTATCCTAAAACTGCCTTGCTAATCACTGGCTACCATAAACACTCACAGTAATTACCATACAATGGTCCTTACCAAGCACGAGCGTCCATATTCCACCTGCCAAGTTCCACAATTTGCTCAAACAGCTTATCCACGGCAAACCGACAGAAGAGGTCTCAGTCGAGGACCGGCGCCACCCAGATGGTCAGATCGGAAGGAAGGAAGAAATACCTCAGGATGCCAGGACTAAAGACGCCGCTGGCAGTGATCACTTCCCCGGCAGAGTTCCATTCCTTCGTCACGACCAGTCCTTCGAGCCTCCGAGTCGCCGATGAGCCCCACGTGACGGGCGCCAATTGATGAATTCAGACCTCAGCAAGGCCCAAAAGTACCGACAGGGTTCGCCCTTCTGTGTACAAAGTCCTTAGACTTACAAATGAAGTTGGCAAGGAAACTGTAAATACAAAAGCATAGTTTAATAAACCTTTAACCACTTGGGAGCTAGTAAACAAACCTCCGACGGCAGCACTTAAGGGGTTAAAGGTGGTGATACAACCTCTACAACACTTCTACAGCATTGTACAGAGTAGCACACTGAATACAAGCACATGGCCCCTTTTATACACAGTGGAAGGGGTTCAGTTTACAGTTTAGACAGAGTTCACAACCACGTAAGGACATTTCTAAACATATCAGTAGGTGGAGCTAACAGTATTTCTAGAACATGGGAGGGCTATGCTAATAAGGAACAGCTGTTACTTCTGCTGAGCATGCCCTACTCTCTCAAGAAGGACTAATAATAACTGTTGCTAGGTAGAATCCACAGTGTAACTGGCAGAGAGGTAGGACAATCAGTACATTGAGCACATGGCAATGTAGGGCATGGAAAATGGCAGACTCGAAATACAAAATACAATCCGTATACTAGATATTTGGACTAATGCATTATGGCTTCAGCTAATGCTTAATAATACCGTTGTTTTATTTACAACACCTGGACGACTGGCTGTTGAAGGGATCAGCTCCTCATATTGTGCAGGAACATCTTCACATCTGCCTGGATCTCCTTCAGCGCTTAGGCCTGCATGTCAACCTGGACAAATCGGTCCTTCAACTGACCCAATCACTCCACTATCTGGGTGCCATCCTAAACTCCGACCTCGGAAAAGTGTTTCCTTCGAAGGAGAGATTGTCATCAATGAGAGACAAAGACAACATCATCCTTCGAGCTCATCAGCCATCCATACGACAGGTGGCTTCTCTGCTGGGGTCGATGGCCTCCTGCATTTTTCTCATACCCAATGCCAGATTGAGGATGAGACCGTTACAGCAAGATCTCGAGGACAAATGGAATCAATCCTCGGGGCAGTGGAACGACCGGATTCTCCTCTCTCCCACAGCAAAGAAGTCCATTCGCTGGTGGCTGCAACCACAGAACCTTCTGGTGGGAGTCCCTTTTCATCAACCTCTGCCTCAACAATCCCTGATCACGGATGCGTTGCTTCAGGGTTGGGGAGCGCATCTGGGTCATCTGCAAGCTCAGGGCAGATGCACCAACAGAGAGCAAATGTATCATATAAATATGCTGGAACTGCAGGCGGTTCATTTAGCCCTCAAGGCTTTTCAGCCGTCAATTCAGTCCGGATCGATCCTAGTACAAAAGGGCAATACAACCACCATGTATTACTTGAACAAACAAGGTAGAACACGCTCTCGCCCTCTGTCTCTCGAATACCAGGGGATCTGGCACTGGCTGCTAGCCAGGAACTTATCGATCACGGCAGTGCATTTGCTGGGAGAACAGAACGTGCGTGCAGACGCTCTCAGTCATCACTTTGAAGAGCAAGAAGACTGGGTGCTCAACGACGAAGTGTTGGCGGACATCTTTCATCAATGGGGTATTCCTTTCATCGACCTCTTTTGCAGACGATCAAAACAGAAAATGCCACGCCTTCGCATCCAGGTTTTACTGACTAGGAACAAGGGGGAATGCTCTTTTGATAGACTGGTCAGGGACGTTTGCATACGCCTTTCCACCCCTCCCTCTCATTTCTAAGGTTGTGGTCAAACTTTTCCGATCCAGAATGACGATGATCCTCATAGTACCGTGCTATACTGGTATCCGGACCTGTTGCAACTCTCGGTTCGCCCGCATCAGAGACTTCCATGCAGGCCGGACCTTCTCACCAAAATGGGAGGGAAGATTCTGCTCCCCAGCCTTCCCTCACTCAGCTCGACAGCATGGCTCCTGAAGTCCTGCAGTACGGACATTTGAACCTCCCTCAGGACTGCATGGACATTTTGAGGGAGTCAGAGACCTTCCACAAGAACCTCATACTCTCTTAAGTGGAAAAGGTTTTACTTGTGGTGTATCTGTAAAGAGGTAATCTTGCTGTATCTACTTGGCCAAATCTGGTTTGAAGTATTCATCCATAAAAGTACATTTGGCGGCCATATCATAAATCACCTAACCAACCTTCTTTCTTTCAACTTCAGGTGGTCAGCGACTTCCTACAGGTGTTGAAGAAGGTTTATCCTCCTGTTCGACCTCCTTCTCCTCCTTGGGAGTTGAATCTAGTCTTATCCAAATTAATGGGTCCTCCATTTGAACCCATTCCTAAGGCCACATTACAACACCTTACTTGGAAAATAGCCTTTCTAGTGGAAAATACATCAGCATGCAGAGTGAGTGAAATACAAGCACTCTGTTCTAAGGAACCCTATACATAATAGGGTGGTTATGCGAACTCACCCTTCCTTTCTGCCCAAAGTTGTGCCTGAGTTCCAAGTTAATCAGACAATATCTCTACCCTCTTTCTTTCCCAATCCTACTACACCAGCGGAAAGGTCTCTTCATTCGCTAGACCTCAAGAGGGTTCTCAAATTCTATTTGGAGGCAACAAAATCCATTAGAAAGGCTCATCAATTGTTTGTAAACTACAGCTCCGTTAGAACAGGCTTCCCAGCTTCTAAAAGATCTATTTCAAGGTGGATATTATCTTGTATAAAGTTAGCCTACCAAATAGCGAATAAGCCTCTGTTTGCCTTCCCTAAAGCTCACTCTACTAGGGGCAAGGCTGCTACTGTTGCATTCCTACACAATGTACAGATGGCCGAGATTTGCAAGGCTGCAACTTGGAAATCGGTCCATACGTTTACCAGACATTACTGTCTGGATTCTGACTCCAGGGCAGATACCCAAGTGGGCCAGGCCTCCTTGAGGAATCTGTTCCAATGCTAACCTATTGGAGTCTGTATATGCCTTATCACTGCTATGTATCTTGATTGTACACTGTTTACCTGCCCGCAGGATGAGAGGATAGGCTTGCTACCATATTCATGTGCTTATGACTATTGATGAGGATCCCCTGAAAGAAACGGATAAGTTACTTACCTGTAATCCTAGTTCTCTTCCAGGGGTATCCTCATCAAAGTCATAAGCAACTCACCCGCCTCCCCGGGCAAGTGAACATGATACATACATCTCTTTGTAAAATGGTCTGCAGATATCCACAAAGAACAACTGAGCTAACTGTCACCCCTGAGGCATGATGGGAAGCTAGGGGGGTCATAGCTCCCTTAAAGGCACAGTGCCAGGTTATTCTGAGTGTTTCTGTGGGTTAGCTTTTCAGCTTTCTAAACTAATGTTTCTACAATGCAGCCTATCTGCTGACTATATTTTTTCCATTCTTCCTTGCAGGATTGTATTTTCTGCCGTATATTAAAGCAGTTTTCAAATGCTTTCTTGCTCCCTGCTTCATTGGAATATATTTATGTACAAGAGAATTTTCTTGCAACATTGCTCAGCATGACTATGGAAGGCTGCATTGTGTGTTTTTTTTTTTATATATATATATATATATATATATACCAACACTTATTTTCGCGAGAAAGCCTTCGGCCCGGCCAGCGGCGAGCCTGGACGGGTTCGCAACGCCCTCTCAATCCTCGTTCCGCATTAGATCAACAAAGTCCAGGCCACTTTCTTTGATTCAGCGTGTGTTTCCAGGTCTTGTCTAACCCCTGTGGAATATTCAAATATGAGGAATTTGCTAGACGTGTCTATGAGAACAGGCAGTGAACATTTACATTAACCTACCAGTCCCTGCCTTGCATAAAAACTGAGCCCTATCTGGAAAATACCTTTTCTCTTTCAAGCCTATGCAGCTGTACTACATACTATCAGCACTTAAGAATCTTCAATGAAGAACCCCTCTGTTAAGAAAGTGGTGTATTATATGGAGTGGTTGTGTGACCTTGAAGTTTAATATACTCATAATACTGCCTTAAATCCAGACAGGCTCATTTGTTAAACCTTAGCTCAACCCTGGGTAGCTGTAGCTTAGAGCAGTCCGGCTTAAACAAAGGAACAAGTGTAAAACGTTTAGCTGCACCAAAACAGCAAACTAAAAGTCATACAACAGAAATGGAATACACCACCAATTTATAAAAATAGATCTTATTTTTTTTTTTAAATGTTTAGACACTGAAACAAAATAAATCGACCAGAGGATTCCAGAGGTATCGATATTTATGTAAATCACTGCTTTGTACACAAAATTCCAACATGCATTGGTAAGTATAAAGTTTGGAAACTTAGTAAAACTTTTATAAAGTTGTATTTGGTATTTTAGCCAGCTTTGGGGGACTAACTTCGTCTTGAAAAGGGTCAATGGGATCAAGTAAGGAGTTGTAGGACAGTAACCTTGCCACCAATGCAGTCAATTCCAGTTCCAGACTCCATGGGAGAAGCGCCATAGACTTCAATGAAGTTGTCCTTATGCTATGATACAGGATGCTGAAAATGCACTGCGGTTGTCTAGGGTCTTCTGGGGCTACTCCTCTGTCTATGGTCCAGGTGGGTTGACTTTGGCCACAGGGATCACTGCCTCAAAAGTCTAGGCACCACTGGACTACTGGTCACAGTAAAACCAGTAGTACCCTTTGGCGAAGGCCAGTGTACGTATTGAGTGATACAACTGCACTCAGACAACTCTATCCTGTCTAATAGACTTATTTGCAACTTTTATTGAGATTTGGTCATCCGGGCTGCACGTTTACTTTTAGACATGATCAAGCAATTGTGGCTACTGACTGGCCATAAAGGACTTCTTCAGCTTACGTGGGCTGGTGCAGAAGTCAGCAAACTGACTCTTGGAGTTCACTTCTTCTGTCTCTCAGGAGCAACATTTCCATGAGCCAAGCACCACAGGCACAGTTCTCTCTTTGCTAACCCAAGGAGCAGCAGGTGCACTCCAGCGGTTGGTGCAGCCTCTGTTGCCAGGTCCAGAGAACAGCAGGGCAGTCCTTCTTAGGGCCTCTCCCCAGTCCAGGTGTGATCTGAGGTCAGTTCGGAAGGGGTGCCATATTTGTGCCCAGAAAATGCCCTCGGGGGATACAGCGGTCACTAGACAATGAGCTACTAAATTCCATCCTGACCACTTTCTGCAAAGTGTGCCATCAAATTATCACAGAGTGCACTATTCTACCCACTCCCAAGATGCCAGAACAACTCTCTCTGTGTTTGGAGTTTGGTAGCCCACCATACTGGTGAGCAGTCCCTCTTGTGTGTGTCAACCATTTGCCATTCAAAGATGACTTCCTGTGTGGCCTCCTGCCAGGGAGAGGATAAACCTCTTCCAATGGCAGGCCTCTATTATTCCTGCTCCTGGGAGTCGCATACCCCTATCTCCAGGTATTGAGAAGGCTGTTTTGTGGCTAGCATCTACAAACGGGCACCTGAAAGCATGGGCAACTTTTTATAAATTCGACTTGGGCATCAAGTTGGGGTTAATTCAATGTTTATTTTGATACTTTGAACTTTAGTAGTCCCATTTAGGGGTTCGCACAGCTGATTTGTTGGTGTGTAATCCTGAACTCTCCAATGGGACTACTAGCCCTTCCACAGTGTAAATGACAATTCTAAGGTTCTCATTGTTAGGGCATATAAAAAATACATGACCTACTGTTTGATATACAGCACTCCGCCTTAGGACTCGATAGGCCTGCTGTTGAGGTGACTGATGTAATAACAAAAATAGAGGCTTCAGTTTTGCCATTAGATTAATTTGCAAAGTTGAGTTAGCAGTTTAAAATTGATACCGTCATATGCAGGGATATTATAACAAAACAGTGGTCCTTAATGAAGACAAATGGGGCTATAATTTATATAGACTAGAATCAGTGTTATATTGGTGCCCAGCCGGGCAGTCAAATTAATGAATAATCAATGCAACAAAAAAAATAAGAGCGCAATAATAAAGTGGGACACAGTCCTGCGTGCTACATAAACACAAACCAAATACAGTAGGACAAAACTTGTGCGTCACCGGTGGGGGGGGGGGGGTGCCATGTGCGTCATGGGGGATAGGGGTGCAATGCGCATCACAGGGGGAGGGGTGTCGTGGGGGGAGGTGCTACGCGTATCACTGGTGGGGTGCCATGCGCGTCACGAGGGGTGCAGGAGCGCCATGCGCGTCACGAAGGGTGCAGTGGTGTCACGGGGGTTGCAGGGATGCCACGCATGTCCCCGGGGTTGCAGGGGTGCCACACGTGTCACGGGGGTGCAGGGGTGCAATGCGCGTCACAGGGGGTGAGGGGTGCCACATGCGTCAAAGGGGGGTGCCGCATGCATCACGAGGGTGCCATGTGCGTCACCGGGGGTGCTATGTGCATCACCGGGGGTGCTATGTGCATCAAGGGGGCCAAACTCCCAGCACTATACACTCCTAATGACAGCACTGCACTTACAATGTCTAATAATGTCTTAGACACTGTAGGGGTACAGGGCTCATGCACCTGTACCCTCACCACTGGTAAAGGGCACCCATCAAGAGAGGTGACTGATCTATGCCAGGGCAGTGGGTCCTAGGCATGGTACACAGGGATGTGTGCCATGTCGACTCTTCACTTTGTTCTGCACCAAAACACGCAGCTGCAAAGGCAGTGTGTGAGCGTAATGGTACAGGGCCTCCATGGGTGGCACAATAAGCGCTGCAGCCCTTTTAGTTCTTCCCTGGTCACAGGGCCCTGGGTACCTGTGGTACCATTTACCAGGGCTGACCTGTGGCCAGAGATGCCAATTGGGTTTTGTTTTCAATGCAGTTTCAGGGAAAGAACATAGGCCCTGGGTACCTGACTGGCAGGAGCCCAGGGCACTCTCAGTCAAAGCACATCAGCAGTTAATCAAAAAGTGGGGCCTACCATACAGAAAGAGGGCACTTTCTCACAGCATGGCACACCTTCCTGGGTGCCATGCCCACACATCACTGCCTGTAGCATAGATAGATCACCCCAGTGGCAGGCCATACAGCCCTAAGGCAGGGTGCACTATACCACAGGTGAGGGCATAACTGCATGAGCAATATACACCTACAGTGTCTGAATCTATTCTTGGGAATTGTAAGTGCAGTGAAGCCATTTTGAGTTCATGGGCTGGGAGTTTGCCATCACAGAATCCAAAGCTCCACAATGACTTTATTAAAGACTGAGAAGTTTGGTTTCAAACTTCTCCGCATAATCAATCCACACTGATGGATTTGTTATAAAATGCACTCAGAGGACATCTTAGAGATGCCCCCTGAAAAACGACCAACTTCTAGAGTATTGGCTGACTGGTCCCTACCTGCCAGTCAGGAGACAGGTTTCTGCCTTCATAGGGTGATAGGCTTTGTGCTCACAGAGGTCAGAAACAATGCCTGCTCTGGGTGGAGGTGCTTCACACCTCCCCCTTGCAGGAACAGTAGCACTTGGTGATGAGCCTCAAAGGCTCTCACCTTGGTTTATGCTGATTTGGGCAGCTCCAACTAGTGGAGATGCCAGCACCCCTGTCCGAGCCCCACTTTTTGTCAGAGGAATAGGTCGGAAAATTAGTAAGCCACGTAAGAGTGACTCCCTCTGCTAAACAAATTCTCTATCTTGGTTTGGAGAATTAGGCCCAATAGGAATAGGGATGCGCCCCTCTCCCCAAGGGGAGGGGGCACCCAAAGGGTGTAGTCACCCTAGAGAACAGTAGCCATTGGCTACTGCCCCCAACACCAGTAGCTCCTGTAAATTTCACTATTTAAGAGCTCCCCTGGACCTTGTTCCTCAGATTCGATAACCTAAGAAGTACCGAAGGGCCGGCAGCAGCGAAGGAGGAAGATAACAACTGACTTTTCCCCAGCCTGACTCCAGCTTCAAGGACCTTGCTCACAGAAACTGGCGCCTCCCACAGCCAGCAAACTCCAAGACCCCCATTAGATCTGAGCTGCCTTCGACAAAGGCTTTTTTCTCGCCGGATTTGTCCTGAAAGAACCAACTCCAAGGACCCCAGATCCAGGCTTATCTGCAGCCCTTGCACCACTCTGCACCCTTCTCCCATAGCCCGAGTCCTGGTGACCCATCGATCCAGTGACATCTCCCCAGTGATCCTGTCCTGGGATCCAACATTGTACAACCTCTCCTGACCTCCCCACGATGCCTGCAGCCTCATGAAGGGTTCTCCCAACTGGCTCTGGTAAGAGAAACCATACGCCTCAAGACACCCTGGCACCCGCAGCCCCCAGGCTTTGGAGTGCCCAACTGATGGTGTCCCAGCACCCCCCCCCCCAATATCTAACCCACCTCTCCAGTTGTTGAATTCCTTCAGCCAGTCTTCTGGACCAAGCCTGCAGCCTTTCTCTTCAACCGAGCATCTCCATTGATTTCTGTAGGGCACCCGACGCACCCTGCCACCTCTGTGCTACTGGTGGTGCAACTTAGGTGCTAATTGGTGGCCCCCTTCAGTGCTTACCTCAACCCCCAGGGCCTGTGTCCCTGAACTGCAGTGTTGGTCAAATCCTCCAAACACTGAACTTGTAACTTGAGTGCTTACCTGAAAATGACTTACCTGTCTTTACTCCCGTCGGATTGCATTTATTTTTCTTGTATTACACGAAGGGCCCGTTTCCGATCCGGGCCG
This sequence comes from Lissotriton helveticus, assembly GCF_964261635.1. NCBI lineage: Eukaryota > Metazoa > Chordata > Amphibia > Caudata > Salamandridae > Lissotriton > Lissotriton helveticus. Next base: position 126,932,566 of record NC_136070.1, on the reverse strand, counting down.
GAAAGCTCTCCGACCGAGCCAGATCCGAAGTGTTCTCTGACCTGCAGTCCAACCGAGCGAGTACGATATGGAAGCATGCTGCCGGGCTCGATTCGGTGGGAGCCGGTCATACGACGCGTACATGGGCTCCCATTGACTGAATGGGTGCGTCTCGCACAAGGGCGTACCCTACAGTGGGTACGCATCAGTGCCATCCGCACAGTACATGCCTGTGTAGGGGAGACTCTTGGGCCTCCCCCTGTGTCCGAGTCGTAAGGCTGCAGGTGATGGGGGGGTCCGACGTGGACCCCCAAAGGCAGCTTCCCGGACGTTTTGCAAGCCAGACACTTCGGCTCGATCCGGCTGTCCGACGCGTGCATCGTACTGGCTCGGTCGGAAATCGTCTCCATTGCACGGCACGGTTTGGTTACGGACGAGACGTATGGAGCGGTTCGGACCCAGAAATGATTCGGTCGGTGAATTTCGCGATGCTCACATCGTACTCGCTCACTCGCACAGCTGTACGAGTCGGGCGGAAAAGACGCGTACGACTCATACTTTTTCCGGCCAGATTGCGTTCGGAGCCCCTCCGAGCGAGATCGGAATCGGCCCCTAAGTGTTGATTCTTATAGAATAATACAAAGTATCTCTTTTGACATTGAAAAGTATTACATGCACCTGGAAAGTATTTTGAATGCTAATACAAATATTTGACAACTGTATATTGAAAGTATTACACTTCTGAAAACTCTGATTACCTGTAACTGAGTTCCAGTTGGTTCCTAAGATACCAGTAACTAAAGTAATATTTTTGCAAACATTAGCTCGGATTCAGTCGTTGAGTGTGTGTACAAGAAATGCATTCACACGACCCTCTGATATACCTTTAGGGACTCGCTGGACTCTGCTCACCATACCTCTTTTTGGTATTTTATATACAGAGCCAGCTTCCTACACATACCTTCCGAGGGAAAAAGATAACTCAAAGTTGACATAGCCCATGAGGGCCACATAGGAAGAAGTTTAATCAGAAGAAAAGTCTGGGCAGATTACTGGTTTCCCAACATAGACAAACATATAGAAAATAAGGTAAGAGAATGTTATGCATGTGAGTTGAGCAGCAAAACTAAAGTGAATCGTAGGGCTCTTCTCTCTCCATTAAAAAATTATTTCTATACCATGGGACAAACTAGGAGTAGTTATTGTGTTCCCTATCAACCTACCTAACATTCACCACAGATACATATTTGTACAAGTTGACTACACTCTCATTGGGTCAAAACGAGATTTGTAAACAATATTAATGCTGTACCTCTAATTGAATTTCTTTCATTGACAACGGTGTGCAGGTTGTGTCCAAAAAGATGTGAAATATTTTTAAGGGTTTATCCACCAGTCACAACAGGACACCATTCTACGGCCCCCAAATCAATGGGCTTATAGAAAGAGTAAATAGGATGATTAAAAATTCTATTTAATAGGCTCGTACTGAGGGAAAACACATAGCTAAAACCCTACGTGATATGTTATGGGCATACCATACTTCATCTGATGCAGTGACAGGAATTACACCATTTACATCTTAGAAGGATAACAAAACAGGATCAAACTCTCACTCAGTTGGTTAAATGGCGAACAACCAATGCCAATCAATAGAAATAACCACACCAAAACAATTGCTTTCCATCAAGTCAAATACAACTCCTGGTTTGATAAGAAATGGTGTGTGAAGGATCCTGGATTGAAGGTTGGTAAGTGGGTGGTGGTGATAAAGCAACCTTTAAAAAGTGATCTTAGTTGCAAATCTAAATTGAATGCAGACCAATATGAAGGTAATCTAGCTTCTGGGAAGAAAAAGCACCGGGAGTACTCACCCACTCATCTGTCATTAAACATTGTCTCCCTTCCATACGCTATTTCATTGTTATGCTGTAATACTCTTTTTCTCTTGCTCGATGGTTCATGCATTTTGAACATTGTTTTTCTTCCTACCTTCCCTCATCCATCTTTCCTTCTTTTCCCAGGAAGGAAGATGTGTTGTAATGTTCCCCTTTACCCCGTCCCTGCTTACCCATGCCTTTCTCTCTTTTTGGAATGTTCCTAGTGAAGTTCATTTAGAATGTTGAGAGAGGTTCAGTCAGAAAAAAACCCTGAATCGAGGTAAAAGACACATTTATTATTTCTACTGAAATCAATATCTTACCTGCCTTCCGATTGTGTCTTTTTTCATCACTAAACCAATTTACATTAATTGAAAGCGTGCCTAAGAAAGCAAAAGAACGTGATTAGAAAGCCTAAAAGTTTACTGTTTTGTGGGGGGTTTGGAGCAACAGACAGTACTGGTAACTTGTCCAGCAGGCTGTGACACAGAGTACACATTTATTGACACATTCAAAAAGCAATTTTAGTGGCCCCTGAAAATAACCCTAGATTTTTTTTTTAGAAATATACCTGAATTTTGATGAAGGGAACATTATATATGCTCTCTGTTCCAAGGTTTTTAAGATGTAAGTTGCTGAATAAATGTAACAATCTCAGTTCTGCATACATTGGACTGGTAAGAAACTTGATGCGTTATCCATGTCTTTTGAATTAATGCAAATATATTGGATAGGAAAGACGAGGGAATCTCATCCAAATATAAGAGAAGAAACATCAGTCCATGGCAAATGGAAGCATCACATGTGAAGAAAGAAAACAAATCTGTCTGTCTAACGCCACATTGGAATTATCCCCTTTTGAACTAATTTATCGATGAAATTCAAGAGGTCTTCTGAATGTGCTAAGCGAAAACTAAGAAGGCCAAGTGCATGCAGTGATGCAGCAGACCTTCCATATGCTAAATATGTTGACCCAAAAGAGGAATGTAAGAAGTATTGTTGGGAAAAAAATCTATCAAAAGGACAAGTAAAACAGATATTTATCAAGAAGTCCGATTCATGATAACTTTTTATGTAGAGGGTACAAAGTTTAGGTCTTTTTTACCAACTTGAAACCGCAAACTCTTACCTCAAGGGCAAAGATTCAAGGGTACTGTCAAAGTAACACGAATCTTGAATAGTGTGTTTTATTAGGTTTAAAAGACAGCACAAGCTAATGTACATATCTCCTCAAGATCAAATCCCATTTGGTTTATTCAATCTACAGAACACCTCTTCAATGTATTGCATGATGCAAGTTGAGTGAATCCCACCACAGGTTGATATATCTAATCCTGCCCCCAACAACAGAAGATCTATCCATATTTTGGTGTGAATAGAATATGTAATTTACCACTGTACAGGGACGGATCACGGTTGCTGACACGGATTCTTATTGGCTTCCCAAAGCAAAAAGGCCAGTTGTAGCAGAATAAATCCTTAATGTTTCCCTGAAAATTCTCATACCAAAATCTGACGAAATGGCAAGATTCTGTATGGCTTTCAGAAAGGTCAAATCTGTTTCGTGCACTGGTGGGCGACACAATGCGAAACCTCTGACAAGACACACTACATACAGTTCAACCTTAGATCTAATGAAGCACTACTAGTAAATGTTTTGATATGATGATGCCCTTGAGAAAAGCACCTTCTCCGTCACCTGGGACTTATTTATGCCTTTTCACAGAATTTGCTTTTTGCCTCAGAGTATTCACCAACTACATTCCAATTTCTAATGCAACATCTACAACTGTAACATAAAGGGTTTTCTGGAGCCTATCTACATTTTTTATTTTTATTTATTGGGATTTATCAGCTATAAACATAAATGCATATATACAATCTGATAAAAATTGTACACATTGCATTTCTCATTCGTTATTGTGGTTCCACATCTGGTCGACAACACACTTGATAAGCCCTTTGGTATAGAAGGTTGCTGATAGATCATATGATGATAGTCCTACCTTCCCCCAACCAGACAAGGCTGGAAAACAAAGGCAATAAAAATACCACTGTCCATCCTCCTCTCGAAATGGCACCACAGGAAAAGGGAAAAGTTGCTTCTCTCCTTTAAGGATAGTTGTCAGAGCCTCTAGTGACAAAGCAATGCGAGGGATCCCTTCGGGACACATGGGACATCGGATCAAGAGCCCTCCTGTTGAGGTTTCCTACGGAGGTAAGACTGTTTAGGATGAGATGCTGAGATGTTTCTGGCCTGAGGAACATCCATAAAAAGCAGGAGTGCCTGAGAGAGTAAAGTCAGTGGTGATGAGGTTGCAGAGAGTCTTGTGGTGTCTCTTTATGGTTCCCCTTGAGACCCATAGAAGTTTACAGCATTAACACATATGTCCAAGGCAGGCTGCATCTGCCTTGCTGTGTGTCTCAGGCAAAGTCAGGGCTGAATCTGCCTTGCCGTGTACATCAGCCCTGGGTGGGTTTGCATTTGCCTTGCATATGCATTAGCAGTTGGAACTTCGCTGGCTGTTGTGTATCGGCCCAGGCCAGGCTACAACTGCCTTATTGTGTGTATTGACACAGGTGGGCTACAGCTGCCTGTGTGTACCCGCCTGGGTTGCCTGCAATTCACTCGTTAGATTCATCAACCAAAGTTGGGTTAGCTTCTGCCTGACCATGTGTCCACATCAGCCCAGAAGTGGGATTCTGTTTAACTCAAGGGTGCCTTGACCCCGCCAAGCAGCATCTGACAGTCAAGAGCGGCTGCACTCCAGGGCCAATGTGGTTTGCACCGCCTCCCCAGCTACATCACAATACACTAACAAACCACAACTCTGCTCCCCCTCCTATTGCTGACTTCATGCTTGCCTTTGACCCTGTACAGTAAAAATAAATCGTAAATCATACGTTCTTATATAGCGCCCTTCACCGTAAGGTCTCAAGGCGTTTGCTTTGGGAACCCGTCCTGGCTTTTCCCTGCGAGATAACCCCTACTGGGCATCCCCAAGGTGAAAGCCAGGCATCCCATCGTGGTGGGGCCGTTGTGGAGATTAAGCAAGCTATTGCCCAGAGTTGCAGAGTGTGAACCCATGCTCCGCTCCCTTTTGGCTGGGCTGGCATATACATACAGCAGTCGCTGCTGAGGCTGTGCATGATTACTGTGGGCACCTGGTTGCAGTAGGACTGAGCCACTGCTAATGTGAGGAGGTGAGTTTGAGGACTAAAGACAGATTTTCTGCCCACTACAACTGGGATAAACACGAGTGAACAGATTATGTCTCTTGGTTGATTGTTGAGTGCCAAGTTTATGTGCCCCACACTAACACCATGATACGCCTTTTACTGCCTCGCTAACCTGAGAGTCAAGTGTGCATAAAGTTGTACTTGGTACAGTTTGCAGAGCCATAGTAGAATGAACCCCAGTACGCCAGTGGCAAATAACCTCGCTCCGCTGTGCCCTGTGGTCCCCCAATAGGGTCTGTCGATATATAGTGTAGAGAGTTGGCAATAGTGACTGCAGTTGTGTTTAAGGCTCACTTTGCAATGAAAAGCCAGTTTCTGATTTGCTTACAATGTTGACTCTGATGCTGGCACTCTTGTCAGTCGCTTTCAGTGTGTAACCATCTCTCTGCTTCACTGTTCCGGCTCCTTAACAGAAGTAAGCCGGATTTATATACCAAGTGCAGGGTGCTAAAAAGATGCAAATACTCCCTCGTTTGTTTTCAGATTTTGAAATGTAGGCAGTCATCGAGGTGCAATAAGACCAATGGAGCCTGATCGAGCAAGGCAACAATTTAGGGGGAGAAAAAAAGGGCTAATGGTGCAATGCACAACAACCAACATTCAATGCACACAGAGACTGTTGGAGAAGCACAAAGTGACATATTACCTATAGTCATACAGCCTCCTGGGGCCATATTTTCATGTGTCATCTGACATAATATGTTTTTGATTTCCGCGACACTTTGGTGTTACAGAAGGATCCACAGATGTTTGTGCATGCCCTCCTGTGATATCCATGGCACAGTGGCGTAGCAGTGGCCAATGGGATGTGAAGCGGGCACTTCCTCAGTGGTATTTGGAGTGCCTCTTCCCATGCACATGCTTTATATTACAGAAGCTTACACAGAAAGCTGTTTAAAGTTAGTGGAACTCCACAGCCAACCTATAAAAGGAGGGGATAGGAATTGTCAAATATTTTCCTGGGACGCCCCCCAAGTGGGGCGAGCCCGGGCTCACCTCTGAAGGACAGGCATGAGGATGTGCAGCCACACTGACCGGTGCAGAGCCTGTGCTATCAGAATATGTGTAGGTGTAGGTCTGCCTTCCAGACCCTGAAAGGGGACCCAAGGGTGTTCAACAGCACACCATTTTTGAGGGGTACTGGGGGTTTCATACTTCTGTAGCGCAACCACTCCAGCACACAACATTAATGGAGTTGACAGCAATGCGAGAAGTGTGGCTCACTGGTTAGAGGAGGCAGACCTGGAAGCAGAGGTCAGCCCGGGACCAGGGTTCAATTCCCGGCTCGGCGGGGTCTTGAGTCCTAAAATGTCCATGGACTCGACAATTCTCGCTCCGGTGCCTACTCGATTCACGGGTTCACACTCTGCGACTCTGGGCAATAGCTTGCTTAATCTCCACAACGGCCCCTCGCGGCGGGATGCCTGGCTTTCACCTTGCGGATACCCTGCCGGGGTTATCTCACAGGGGAATACCAGGACGGGTTCCCTAAGCAAGCGCATAGAAACCGCTCGGTGATTTGCGCTATATAAATTCCTGTACATTTACATTTACATTTACATGCCAGAAACACCACATTTATAGGGTGATGTTGCATATGGCCACGGTCTGCACCTAACATATACGTTGCAGGGAGACACTCATGCTAACCCGGGTCTTGCACCCATTTAGTAATGTGGTTCAAGGATATCTCTCCTCACCCAACCGCCACAGCAGGCCCCAGCATAGTGGCCATGATGGATGACAAGGGGAGGTGTGCTCTACTACGCAATTAAAACTGACAGTGACAAATTCATTTACTACACTGGAGACACTATCTTGTTAAAGAGTTTTTATGTGTTGCACCTTCTGCAATATTACCTTGCCACAAAGGTAGGATCTGTGCAAGGTAATATGGATAATTGACTTATTTGTTGGCCTGTGCAGAACTTGCGGAGTTTTACTTAACGGAATTCTGCAGAGTTGCAAAAAAAAACTCAGAGAGAATTCTGTGAGTGGGTGGAAATAGGCATGTCATGCTGTAATTTAGCACCGAGAGCTCGTTCTGCACCGAAAAGTCAGAATGGACAGCATCAAGCAGCACTCCAAAGGTCGCAGCTTCTTGAGCTGATTTTGATGCTGCTCAAGTAAAAAAAGGCATCAGCTTCCTCACTACGACCTCCTGTGACCGCCAGTGTTGGAGAATTGTCACCGGGTGCATTCCTAATGACCGAAAACCATGCTAGGGGGTGCCAAATCTCACATGCACACGTACCATTAGTGAACCGTGCACGAGAAAAAACTCAGCCGTCGCAATTGATGGAATTTGGCATACATGAACGCCTCTAAAAATAGAGCACAGTAAAAGTGGTTCATGACAATATAATGGCTCTTCACAGAAAATGCACGACTTCTCAAAGAATAGAATAAAATGGAGTCCCTGCGGCTCCTCACAGTAAGTAACAGAAAGTCACCAATAAAACTGAGCCATGCGGCTCCTCACAGTAAATAGATGAACTCCTCTAACCATACAGCACTATAAGTGGTTCATCTGAAATGACAATAAAATCGAGCCCCTAGGCTCCTAATAGCAAGCACATGAACACCTCTAACAATAGATCACTCTAGCTCATCATCACTAAGGATGAAAACAAATTGGAGCACCTCAAGATAGTTGAGCACATTAATTACCCCAATAAGCATAATGCCTACAAATAGTCACCAAAATGAAAGAAAATGAGCACGTCAACGGAGGTTGAGCACAGAAGTGGCTCTAGTAAAGTAGGCAATAATAGAATCAATTATTTCAAAATGCATCACTTGCAAATCCACACAGAACAGAACATGGAACAGCATACATATATAACCTAGAACCAGAATTATAAGCATTGAGCATATAAAGCGATATTTAGCACATCACAGTACTTAAAAGAAACGTCATGACTGACACACACACTGTAAATTAAAACAATAATAATAAAGTAGGCAAATCCTTCACGCAAATTACTTTAATAATGCACTCAAGGGTAAATTACAGCGCAAACAACACATTGCATAACTTAGGAAATATGCAAAATTGTTCACAACATCTTAAACATAACAAATCAAAATAATAAAAGTAGTCGAGTTGTATTCACAGTTGAAAGTTGTACGAACTAAAATCCCAATCAGTTAAACAAGCTGAAACTGCTCTGTAGGACGGATTACGTCAAAATCCACAAGGTGGCAGTATTGTCAAAAAATTTGATATTAAACTGTCTCTCTTGTTATTGAACTCTCTCGCAACCAAGTTAGGTATTCTGCGATCTCAAGAACTCCTCTGCAGAATACCACGTAACACTACACCCTTGTGTGCTACTTCCAAGCACAATATGGCGGCACGTACCGGAGACGCACGCCGAGTGGCTCCAGGCACGCTGAAGCAGTACGGTGTCAACCAGCAGCTTGTGACATGGACGTCACAGAAGATATCTTGGAATGTGCCAGGAAGATCCCTCGAAGAACTGTATTCCAACTTCCTCAAGGCTGTGATGTACGAAGCCTTGAGCGCGTGCATGAACGTTTAGGAAATGCGGTGGCAATTTTAAAAGATTCACTCACCGCTTACATTATCACATGTTACTCCTCACAAAGTGCAAAGTTTACAAGATGACATAGTAATTAATACAAGGAGCTTCATCCAACTGTGAAAAAGCAGGTTAGCAGAAACGTCAAACTTCATCCAACTGTGGAAAAGCAGGTCAGCAGAAACGGCAAATGGAAGTGAAATATAAATGCCATTTTTACTGGGCATAGAGTACAACTCATGAGACAAAGTGAATTCAATACCAAAAACGCAGAATTTCTCCCAGTCCAAGTAAAGCACTTCAGAGTAACCAAGTCTTTAAACACCAGGTCGCACAAGTTGCGCAGGCAATAAACTGAAGTCACAGAAGTGAGCTGACAATCTTTTAAACAGCAGATTCCAGAAATAGCGCCGGCACACTTTCATTTAAACAGGAGGTTGCAAAAGTAGAACAGGCACACGAGGACAGTCAGCAACAGCAACGTTACTCACGTAAAACGCTGACTCACTAGATGAAAACAAGGAGTCCTTTAACATTGCTCTAGTGCCAGTACCAGATATTTTAGTAGTAGTATTACTTCAGCAAAGGTTAATTCAATGCTCTGGGTTGAGACTGTCCGTTGGAACCAGACACCTGTGGGGCACCCAGACGCAGGAAAGTAATTTTAAACGTTTCTCTTCTTGTCTTTGATTGCAATGATGACCTCTTAAAATTCACTGAAGTCCTTTTTCTTTTAAATGGGTCCTTTTTCACCTCATCGCCAGTGTTGAATTCAGTAAAATAAAGATGAAGACTCCTCGTTGTAATGTTCAAGTAGTATATTTATTCTTGGGATTAGATGATCAGGTACAGCATTCAAGTAGAAATGTAATCTGGTAATAAACCCCACCGGGAACAGATAACCTCCTGCTCAGCCTCCAGGTAACTGATAAATCCCTTGAACAGCAACAGGTAGAATCATGGATGACATCACAGAGACATGACATAGACAAGCAGACACTAACACTAAGGAGGGACTAAGAGGGAGGAAGAGCAGGATGTAACAAATCTTCACTCTATTTTTAGACCCTTTGGGATTTGTAAACACTCATGAAGACTCAAAGGTATATTGTGATGCTGTCCAGAAAAAGGTGGTGGTGGGTATATACGTTTTGGGCCACCGAAACATGCATTTACATTCCATGTGTCCACTGACCATGACCACCACCATGTATACGCTAATGATAAAAGTATTGATTATGATTGTTACAATGCTACAGGTGGTTTTATGTCTGAAATGGTGGAATGTGTGTCAGTTGTGATAGATTTCAGGAGTCTGATTTTAGACAGGGATATCAATTTATCTTTTTTATAATTGATGATGTATGATTTTTATATACTTCTGAAAAAAAATATTTTCAGATACATTAATGTGTAAGCCAGCTGATTTTCAATAGGAGGGAGAGGATATGGCCTAATGGCTAGAGTGGTCGGCCTCGACGCTGGGAACCGGTTTTGGTGCTCGGCAGTGATGCTCAACATCCTGTGATTGTGGGCAAATTACTTAATCTCCTTGTGCCTAACCAAAAAAATGAAAGTGTCCTTCTGTAACGCAACTGGTGCTCATGTAAAGCACACTGATACCTTTGGGTCAAGTTTGCGCTATATAAAACTTCATTTAAAAAAAAATAGAAAATTGGTTAAATGTTTTTATCATATATCCATAGCTTGCTAAAAATTACAAAATCATCTAAATATGAAGCAGCAGAAGAATTTAAGAATACCAAAGATGAATCCTCAATCTCGGAAATGTTGCCGGAGAACTATGTAAACAAGTGGTAGCACTGTGAAAGGGACGAGACCTTTGGGTGTCCCAAAAGCAGTTTTTTCTTTATCTTCAGAATCGGAGAGCATATACCAATCCCCTTTAATTAACTCAATTGTGCTAATATACTTAGCCTCCCCCATCTGTTCTATTACCTTGTGTATGTGAGGTAGAGGATAACTATCACATTTGGAAATTTGGTTAACTCACCTTAAATCGATGCAAAAGCAAATCGATCCTTCGGGTTTTGGTACTAACACAATTAATGAAGACCATTTACTGTTGAATGGTTTTATTACTCCCTATTCTAACACTTGGTTACTTCTTCCTAGATGGCTTTTCTAGAGAGCTCCTGTGATCCGGTAGGTTTTTTGTTTCACAATCCTACCTGGTTCTGCAGAAATATGATGGTGTACCATATTTGTAGACCCAGGAGAATCTGCAAATATTGACGAGAAGGACTACAAGAGTCTCATTTAAAGCCTTACTTCAATAGGGATATTGTGGTAGATGCTTTGCTTATAAATGGTACCTATTTAGTTACAGGTGAAAGTCGTCCTTCCCATTTCCTATAGTGATTGGTATGAAAAATCTGCTGCTCTTTATTTTTTTTCCAGAAAGTCGAATCTGTTATGTAGCCTTGCTTATTCTTTCAAAAATATTAGTGCAAGGCCAGGTCAACGACCCAGATGGCCGCACAGCACTGAGGCTCTGCCCGCGATTCTCCCAAATATGTTTGGATAGCGCTATTCAGGGGCCCATACCGAGATCCGACTGTTGCTCTAAAAAGCTGAAGCGGAGGTGATCCCCCACCCGCTCAGTCGAGCTGGCCTGAAGTGGTGGAGCTACTCCATCGGCAAAGGCAGTGTGCTGGGCCTGGCAGTGCTTCATTTGTAAAATATGAAGTGCAGGTGCTCAAATATTTGTTGGAGGCCACACCTACTTTTCTCTGGCTCCACCCATTTCCTCCACTGGCTCCATTCACTTGCTATATGAGCTCCACCCACATCCTCAACATGCACTATTAAAATTCAGAAGTAATACCCGATCTGCATTTCTGCAAGGGAGCCTTCCTCGTAGTAAGGTTTTGATAGGAGGTTCCCCTTTCCTGTGAACATTTTGAAAAAGTTTAAATCAAAAGTTCATTTAAAGCACAATTTTGGACTAAATCAGCTAAAATCACTTATGCCCTCCTTCAGCTTTCAAGCTTTAAAGCACCTGAGCCAGATACAAACCAACACACAGGCAACACGCACAGACAACACACACACAGCCACTTGTACACACTGCTGTGTGTGGAACCCTGAAACCTGCCCATCTTTGGACAAGTGCTCGACCTCTTTGCACCCGCACCCCTCTCCCTCATAGAGTCAATTGCTTAGGCTTCAGAAGCACATAACACAGGTATAGCAACAAGAGAAAAGCTTCCCTAACGCAAAGAACAAAGAGGAAGCAGTGACAGCAGTGCAAGATTCCTAAGTGTGAGTCACAAGCTGTGGCCACCCATGTGATGCCATCACCTTATGTGCATTACTTGTGCTTGCAAACTTTTATAAATGAAATGAATAATGCATATTTCATACAAGTTTGTACATAAATACATTCTGCTGGACTAAACAACACTGCAGTCTTCTTTTTACGGACTATAAATTCGCACTTATGCATGTATTTTAGTGTCCTTGGGACAGTTCATGGAAACTAGAGCTAAAGGTCTTCCACGGCAGTGCAAGCAGGAACCTCAATACATCAGTCTATATGCCCCAGGCATGCATAGGTAAATGCAGAGAACTAATTATTCGGCTGTGGCACTCGCAGGGAATACTTGGCTTTGTCTTGCCCTATTTAAGATGAATTATTGAAGTTGAAGACCTGGTTTGTTTTACTAATCCCAAAGCAAGTATTTTTAGAATACATATTTCATACAGAAGAAGTACATTTTCCATTGACGGTTTTGCAGTGGGTTGAAGAAGGCTATTGATAATGTTTCTTATATGGGTCTTATCAAAAACATTCAGTAAAGTGCCTCAGATAAGCTGGATTATAAAACTAGCCATCGGCGCTATATGGATCATATAGCTGCCGCAAAAAAAAACTACTTAGGGGATAAAATCAACCGAGCAGCCAACTCACAAAAGGAACTCTATAAAATCTTGAAAGAATTCACCAAACCCCCCTCCTGCCAACCAACTCTGACCTCCTCACAAGAGTGGGTCGACTCCCTCTCAGTCTTTTTTGTGAATGAAATCAACATCATCCACAGCTCTTTCCCTCATTCTGAAAGCTCACCCCCTTCAGCTAGGAATCCTGAGACCCCCAGACTCTGTCTCACACCCCTCAGAGAATTTCACCCCACTACCAAGAAAGAAGTCCTACTAACCCTCTCTAGGATCAAATCTGGCTCCCCCACTGACCCAGCCTCCGCCCAGATCATATCCAAAATCGGACCCGCCCTCACACCCAGACTGACAAACTACTCAACAACACACTGTCTCTGTCCACTGTACCTGACACCTGTAAAGAGGCCATAGTAAAACCCATTCTTAAAAAGCCTAACTCTGACCTCAAAGTGCATAATAATTACAGACCCATCTCCCTCCTACCTCTCGTCAGGAAGGTACTAGAGACACTAGTAAACAAGCAATTGTCTGCGCACCTTGAGAATAATAACCTGTTTGACCCCTCACAGTCCAGGTTCCGAGCCTTCCACAGCACCGAAACGGCACTACTCGAGATTGTTGACAACATCAAACTCGCCCTCGATGCCAAACAACCGCCATCTTGGTGCTATAAGACCTGTCGGCAGCCTTCGACACCATCTTCCACAGCATCCTTCTGGATCAACCGTATGAGCTTGGTGTCGAGGGCACTGCACTAAACTGGATCAAGAGCTACCTCACCAACCGTACATCGAAAGTCCAAATAGGATCTTTCACGTCCAGTAGCCAGCCTATAGATAAGGGCATCCCCCTGGGTTCCATACTGAGCCCCACCCTTTTTAACTTGTATCTATCCCCCTTGGCCAAAATAATCAAAGCTCACAGCTTCGATACAGTGTCGTACGCTGACGACACCCGAATATTAATCACCCTCGATCCAGATCTCACCTAAACAAAACTCCAATTTAAACAGTGTTTGATTGACATTAAGGACTGGCTACTGACCACCTCCAACTCAATGCTGGAAAAACAGAGATCTTGCTCTTCGGTAAGGCCCAGCAACTGTAGACCAACAACTGGTGGCCCTCCACGTTACGGCCCTGCCCATCTCCGAAAAAGGCAGCATGCTACTTAGGCGTGACAATTGACACCAAATTTTCAATGTCGGACCACGTCAACCAGGTAGTGCATACATGCTATGTGCTAATGCGCGGCCTGAGAAAAATCTTCTAATGGATACCACTCTCTTCACGTATGCCATTAGTGCAAGGATTGATCATCAGCCGCCTTGACTATGCGAGCGCTCTTTTGGCATTCATTAATGAAACTCACCTAACCAAACTCCAGGTCCTGCAAAATACTGCGGCCAGACTGGTCCTTAAACTCCCCCCTCGTTCGCCCTCTGCCCCCAGTCTGAAGTCCCTCCACTGGCTGCCCATTAAAAAACGGATCACCTTTAAAATATGCTGTCTAAAATATGCTGCCTTGTACATAACACCCTAAACAAAAAGGGACCCCACTACCTAACGCAGAAACTAATCTCGTATCAACCCACCAGAACCCTTCGCTCAGCCAGTAAACATCTCCTAACCATACCAAAGACCCGTACCGTCAAAGACGGCGGCAGATTCATTCTCCAAAATTGCCCCCACTATCTGGAACACGCTGCCCATACACCTTCGAATAGAAAGCGATCATAAGAAATTCCGTAAGTCCCTCAAAACTCTATTATTCTAATTGCACTCACCCTCAGCTCGTCCTCTCTGTCACTTACTGCTACTGCTTGTATCAGCTCTATGAGACTTAACGGTGATATATGCTCTTAACAAATGTCAAATAATAATGACAATCTCCAGGTCATCGGTAGTATCACCCACTTTTGAATTAACCTGCAGGGGAGCTCACTGACTCACAGCTCACGGCACCAGATGGCGGAAAGAGTCCATGGGTCTGTTCGCTTCCTTACAGACCATGCCACTACCACCCTCTCTACCCCTGAGTGTAGTTCCAGAGGGAATACTAAAAAACAGCACAGTTTTTACATTGTCTCCTGTTCACGAGTCCCTGGCTGTTTGGGATATGTCCATTTGCATCAAGGGACTTTTAGTTTAAATGATCCCAAGAATAGGCATGGTAGAATGCAAGATGATGTGTGCTAAAATGGCAGAGCTGCCTGGTTTAGCACCAGACTTGACAATAAAAAAATCCCCTTTTACAGTTACTTATTGTGAACCACTCCATATCCTTCCTCCCCTAGAATGAAGCAAATACTACTGCATCTCTATTTTTTAATTAAACATCATTTTTCGAAAGAAATACTTCCCATCAGAAACCCCAAAACAAGTTTACAGTTTTTGTCTAGTATTATTTGAAATGCAAATCTTTACAAAAAGAAACACACATTTTTTTTTACATCAGGCATTTTAATTAAAAGCATTTTGGGTCGGGCAGATGGGAGAGGAGCAAGTCATGGCAGTCTGTCCAGTTAATGTCCGGGAAATCGTGGGCTCTGGGAACGCGGAAAGGACATAAGGGGGTCTTAATGAAAGTACAGCATCTTGAAATTGCCAAACACCTTCAACGTAGGACCCTGCTGCAAAAACCAGTCCTTCCCCAAGAACAAATCAGTACATACTGCAAAACAGGTGTTCACCCCTTTTGCATCCACATGATTTAAGTGGGGTCAAGGTCATGATAAGTAACCCATTCTACCCTGTCACTTTGGTGAAGTGACCTTCATGGAAGCAGGTACATGTGGTTCGGCGGGGGTGTAGGTATCTGGGCACCAAAGGTGGATTGCAGTTAAGGTTCCCTTCCCCATCTTCACTTCCCTCTCCCATCTTCACTTCCCTTTCCCATCTTCACTTTCGTTCCCTCCCCTGTCTTTCCATCCCTCCCCAGTCACCACCCCTCCCTTTCCATCCCCTCTCCCCTTATCTCTTTCTCCCTCCCCTTGTCTCCCACTCACTTCCTATATGTTTCTTTGATGTTCATGGTTGGTCCCCTGTTCAGCGTGCTTCATTGAAGTGTCATTCATATTTATATATAATGCATTATTCTGTTCAGGTGGATCCTTGTTCGGAAGAGAAATAAACTCTTCACTGGGACTCACTCGGGAGATGGGAAAAACACTCAGCGCCGAATCCGAGTCCATTAGTGAGGTGAATATACCAATGACATCAAGGCAATATGTGACGTGCAGCAGATACGTGTAGCTCGGCCCTTATAATTAAGTGCCGGTGCTAAGCACCGGAAAGCACCGGCACAAATTAAGAACTGGGGCCTGGTGCACCTCCGTGGCCCTGCAGTGATACAGGCCATGGGTGAGCCTGAGGCTGGGACCGCCAGGTCGCGCCGGACTGCATCATCCCCGCCCACATAAGATCCTGCCGAGCAGGGGGCCAGGCCCGAGGCCTGCTGCAACTGAGACAGGGGCGTAGATCGGTACTGCGGCCGGTGAGCCTGGGCTGCGCTATTACGGTCAGCAGGGATCGTGCCAGGGAGCGGCATGCATCACGGGCGGTGAGGTCTGCTAGAGATGGGCTGGGACATGTGGCTGGGAGGTGAACCTCACATGCATCTGCTTTGATTGACCTGGTATAGTGCGAGAGGCACTCTTGTGATCTGACACCCTGTGATGACCTTTGACTACTATTATTTTAAATGAATTTAGTTTTTTTTTTTTATCCTAGCCTGAATGTACGACCGTCCTGCATATGCCTTGTTTCTCTTAAAAGTTTCTTTCTTGTAATCTTGCAGCCTTTCAGTGGGAGTTGGCACGGAGTAGGACAGCCTTGCCAAGAACAGAAAGTGTGGGATGTGTATTTGAAAGCATGAGAGGGAGAAAGAGTTGTGGAATGCACTTTTTGGGCTCGAAGTGCAGTGTTGTGGGCAGTGATGCACACACGTGCTTGGTGTTGTACATTGAGAGAAAAAGTATGTGATGCTATAGGACATCGAGAGATGAAGTATGTGAATCCGTAAGCAGTTGTGCACAATTGTGCATTGTGTTGTACATTCATGTGGATTTGACATGGCCTCATGTCATCCTGAAATCTGACTTTGCCTTGCTTGAGCTTTATCTGCGTGCACATCAGCGCTTTCAAATAGTTTAGGTTAATCCCATTCAAGGTCTTTTTGTTTTTGTGAGAGATTGTTTAATGTATGTTTGTGAGCTTCATCAAGATAAAGACTGGAACATGAGAGGGAACATGAGAACTCTTTCCTGCCATGGAATGCTTGCCTGGAAGCTAGCCAGTTTCAGGAGGGTTCGTGGCGCGAAGGTAAAACGGAGAACATCCTTTACAACGCAACTTTTACAACGCACTACCATTACGACACAACTTTTACAACGCAAGTTATTACAACGCATTGCGCTGGGAGACGCTCTAGGATAGGGAATAGTTTAATTACTATCCAACACCTTCCCTACTATCCACGGGGACTGGAGTTGGAATAGTAAATTAAACTATTCACTATCCAGCGCCCCCCAACGCAAGTCGTTGTAACGACTTGCGTTGTAAAACCTGCGTCGTAATGGCATACGTTGTAAAAGCATGCGTTGAAACGTCATACATCCAGGTAAAACTCTTGAACCTTCTAGTGTGTTGTTTAAGATTATAAAGCTGAGGGTTGTTGACTTAGAAACCGGGAGTTTGGGATCCGAACAGGGACGGACGCGTCTACTTCGGAGTGTGGGACCCTGGTTGCTGAGCTCTGGACCACGGCTGTTTAATTTTCCCAGTCAGTAGTGGGCTAAGATGCAGTGTTTGCACCAGGTGAAGTATTGAGTTTTGACTAGTGCCATTGTGATGCGTGGTTCCAGTGGCTGTGGTCATTTGACGTGTTGAGTTTTGGTTATTGCCATTGTGATGTTTAACCAGTGGCTTTGATCATTTGAGGTGCTTTCTTTGTGATGTGTGAGTGAGTTGAGGTGCACATCCAAAGTAATCGTCTGATGTGTACATATATATCTTTCTGATCTCTTGCAGGACGTCCAGTATATTTGCTTGAGTCTTATTTCATATTATTTGCTGCTTGTTTATTCATCAGTATTATTCATGCATTATTATTGCTTGCATATAAACATATATCTCTCTCTCTGTATTTGAATATTGTGCATTTGGCATCTGGGAAAGCCTTTTTGTTAGACAGCATTGTGTAAAATAAAACCCCGAGCCTTATTCCAAAAGAGAGCGTCCTTGCATTTTGTAAAATAAAACCCTTTTCTAAAGGTGTTGTTTGTTTTGTGTTAAAGTCTTTTGCTTTGTCAAGTGATGAGCCATCGTGTGGGAGCTGTATTAATGGAAAGGTGAAAGCAGGACACCTGGACTGGCTGTGATGGGTCCCCCATGGTCCGGGGGAAGCACCGCAGCCCACACAGCACGAGTTGGTATTGAAGTAATGGGGCTGGCATGGTCTTTGCTCGCCTCCCCTGGGCACCATTGTCTGCCAGGGGTGCCCATTATGGCTGTGGCTGGAGCATGGGTAGTCGAGATTGCCTCTCCTTGGTATCCCCGCTGGGGCCCACTTGTGTTAGGCCTGAGACTTTGCCCCCGGCAGGCTGATCCTTGTGGCGCCGCTGGGGTGGTGGTGCACGCTGAATGCCTTGGTGCATGACGTCTGGCCTCGACTGTGCCCTGCGACCTGGTGAGCATCAAATTCTTTCTGCTTCTCTGATCTGTGCCGGCCTCAGCATGGGACGCATCGACCCCAAACAGTGGAAACTACACTTTGAGTGCACCAATGGGTATGATGACACAACAGTGCCTTCCGGGGAAGCTGGGGCGGCAGGAATGGTGCAGAAGTTGACACTGCCGACCACAGTAGAGGCCCTCATGGCCGAGATCAACGTTGGCTTTTGGGCCGATTCAATGCCATGGCGAGCAGACTTAACAGGGTAAATGAGTGCCTGGATCACCACCAGACCAGTTTGGAGGGCACGGAGGAGCGAGTTTCCACAATGGAGTACGGCGCCTCCGCCATGGTGAAATGCCTAGAAAAGTTGGAGCGGTAGGTTAAGACTGTGGCATCAAAAATTGAAGACCTGGAGGCCTGGTCTCGGTGCAACAACATCTGCACCTGAACGTTCTTCTCCCGGTGGGGACCTCACTGGACTCCAAGGAAAAACAACCATTGTCCACAACATGCTGGACATGGGGCAGACTGAGGCTCCTGCTGGGCTGAGGGTGACTGTATTTCCTCGCCCTGCCCTTGCTGGCCCCACTCGGCCACACAAATCTGTCCCCGCAGGCTGGGATGCTCCAAGGCCTTGAGGTGTGCTCCTGCGTTCCTTCTGAAGCCACCGGTAAACTTCACACACACACACTCCCTTGCATACATATGCTTGTCCAGGCTGCTCGACGTTTTCAACTCCTTGACCGCCCAATGTGTTTGGGGTGGTTTCTTCCCATTCTACATATATGGCAGAATGTTTGTATGCTTTGCAATGACCTATGGCACTTCATTTGTTTATTGTATTACATGTCACGGTACGTGGTGATTTTTTGTTAATAGTTGTATTGGCAAATGATCAATAAAAATGTTATTCTTTCTAAAATATGATATGGGCCATGCCATGTTGCTAACAAGTTCTGGCCCTTGGATGGTAATTACCAGTCTTCACCTCTAATTCTCTCATCTTCGTTTGCTTGTTATAGTGCTCTTCCTGTTGTGTTTTGGGCTTGTACCAGATTCTTACCTACCAACTGTCACTACTTTTCTATCTGAAACCTCAGTGGCATCACATGTTCCAACAAAGATTTATCTTCAGTTTGAGATTCTTCTCTGGACTATCTTGTCATTTCAAGAAGGCCTCAAAATGTCCTCCCACACACTACTTCCAAAGGTGAAAAACCAAGCTGTTTGAACTTGGCACCAGATTGCAAACAGAGTTAAGGGTGGTAATCTGTCCCACCCCCTCCCCTTCCCTCCATTCATAACTTAACATTTTTTTCTACATAAGTTTAATACGATCATTATATATTTCAACCAATCCATCTCTTTGGGGATGGTATGCTGAAGTCCTCACCTAATGAATGTCTAATTCTTTGCACACTTGGGCGATTAGTTTGGATATGAATGGTGTGGCCTGATCGGTGAGTACTTCTTTTGGAAAACCTACTCTTGAGAAAATGTGAAGTGTGGCTGAAGTGACTTATTTAGTCCCAATTTGTCTCAATGACATTGCTTCCAGGTGTCCTGTGGCCTTGTCTACAATCAAAACTATATATTTACATACATATTTGTAACCCCTATAAATCATTCAGAAGGACACTCAAAACTTGGATATTCAGGCTTTAAGATTCTACCTGTTCCCTAAACTTACTAGCCAGGGCAAGTGTCTAGTCCTTCTTTCCACCTACAGTCCAGGTCAATCTTCGCGCAGGGACGCTACATTTAGGAGCAACTGTGCACTTTAAAAATGTACACCATACCATATTGGAGGTAGTGCAGGCAGGACCCACCAACTCCATCCCTAACCTGGAAAACAAAATTCATGTAATCTGCAT
The DNA here is from genome assembly GCF_964261635.1 of Lissotriton helveticus. Classification (NCBI taxonomy): domain Eukaryota; kingdom Metazoa; phylum Chordata; class Amphibia; order Caudata; family Salamandridae; genus Lissotriton; species Lissotriton helveticus. The sequence continues at coordinate 126,912,451 of NC_136070.1, read as the reverse complement.
TTTATATAGTGGTATCTGAGGTTGTTTATAAGAATTCTTAACTTGATATTTCAGGGATTCCCTGCAGTATTTTTGCAGCAGAGTATACATACCAGGCGGGTAAAAGTGTTCTAATGTACTTTGCACATTGTTTGTGTCCCAATGTGCCTCTGCAACAAGTGACGGAGGGCTAAGAAATGGATTTCCTCACATAATGGTTATGCGACTTAAAGTTAGACATTTTCTTCAATATTCCTACACTATATAAAAAACCTGTCCGTATTATAAAGTGAAGTATGACCTGGTGTTCTCCAGCATCCTCCTGAGCCTGCTCATTTGCATTCCATAACGCTGGATCTTTCAGCTGTGCTGCTCAAACATTCTGGTCTCTTTCCCAACATCATGCTAGAATAAAGAAGGTTGAAAAATCCATCCATGTATCTTGTCATCTCTTTTCTCTTTATCAGTTTTAGACTTTAATGCTGTTCCAACCCTTGGGAGTTCTGAGTCATAAAAAGGGGGTTCTTTCAATCAAGCATTATCTCCAGACAAAGGGCCAGACGTAGGTAGCCAAATACCGGTCGGTAACGGCCGAATTCGGCCGTTACCGACCGGTATTTGGCTTTTGAGATGTAGGGGGCAGGAAACAGGCCATTTCGGTAATTTTACCGATTCGGTAAATATACCGGTCGGTAAATTTACCGACCGGTATTTTTACAGAATCGGTAAAATTGAGATGTAGGTGGGACTCTTCTGAGTCCCACAAGCCCTACAAATTCGGTATTTTACCATCAAATTCAATTTGATGGTAAAATACCGATTCAGGTGTGCATGCACATGTGTGCATGCACACCTGTGCCATATGACAGGCAGACCTGCCCTTAGGGCAGGTATGCCTGCCACATGGCCCCCGAACCTTTTTTGGGGGTGCTAGAGGGTGTCAAAGTGACACCCCCTGCACCCTTGTCAAAATCGGTATTTACCGATTCGGTAAATACCGACCGGTAATGCCCCATTCATTCCTATGGGCTTCAAAGCCCATAGGAATGAATGGGGCATTACCGGTCGGTATTTACCGAATCGGTAAATACCGACTTTTAAAGATTCGATAAATCCACATCTGGATTTACCTACATCTTCGTACTTCTATTTTACCGATTCATAAATACCGAATCGGTAAAATTCGGTATTTATGAGTCGGTAAAATAGAATTACCTACATCTGGCTCAAAGATTCTTCTAGTAAAATGTTACCTCCTTCACAGTCTGACCCTGATATTAGGGCCTCAGGAACATTGTCCACCACCCCTACTTCTAGGAAGACCCCCTAATCCCAAGGGTGTGTTTCACATAATTCTTGCCAGTGGATAGTCTTTCTGATCCCTGTTTACATATTTTGTATTCAATTTTCCTAGGTACAATTTGTTCGGGTTCTACCAATTTTGACTATCCAACAGACTGTTTACATCCAGAGTCCGATATGGCTTTTACTTTACAACCATTCACCTTAGTGGGAACCATAAAAGGAAATTCAAGGACTCTGAGTGATATATATGGGTACTTGAGCCCACCCGATTCCCATTGGTTCTTAAATTTTCAGTTGAAAGAATCATGCTATATAGTCCCACTCTCCACAGTTGAAACATTGTTTTTGTGATCCCATAGTAAGTTTAGGGTTGAAAGGCACTTCAGATAATTTCTCCCTGGGAGCATAACTTGGCCAGAATGATCGGGGTAGAAAAGAAGGCTTTTTTCGGCTACACTCATTGGTATTTAACCCCTCAAATATGTGCTAACTATTTCAATGGCTTGAGATATAGATCAATATATTCTTTTACAAATCTTTACATCAAACCTGGAAATGCTTCTAAAAATTGTTTCAGATATATTTGATCCATGATTTCTTCCTTGGTTGCATCCTGGGGACACAGCCGTTTGTCACAGTGCAAGCCTAAATCTTGAAGAATAGAGCTTGTGCTGGTCAGGCCCTCCTTCCTTGCTGAAACATAACATGTACGTTTCTTTATCAATACCTAATCTTCCCAACATGAATCTCTTGATTTCTGGTACCTATTGGAATAGATAATAGTCCCACCTGTCAGAGGCCAGGTGATTCCTTGGTTGATTCCTTTAAATTGTAAGACAAATGAGATTTATCTTGGAGGGATTATTTGTAAAACCACTGAGGGAATGTGCACAGTTTCTCCCCTGCCCTGGGTTACTGCTTTCGCTCAACTAGCTTAGCAGTTTACTTTGTGCAGAAGACTTTTGCTGCAGTGCTTGAGCTTTAACTGTTTGATGGAGACCGCCCAGGACTATCTGTGAACTGGAGATTTATCTTTGTAAACCACACTCACTTTTTATTTGGCCTTCCATGAGATGATGCTTGACCGGATCTATGATTTTATGGAAAGGTTTGAAACCCACTTCTGACACCATATGTTGTGGGTTTGCTCTTTTATGTGACATAAGCCCTGAGAGGGAATTATACTTTCAAAGCTTTTATTCACTTCATTTCAACCACATTAAATTGATCTTTTACAATTGTATGACTTGGCTCTTTATCAGTTTAATTTTTCAAATTAAAAAGAATGCTGGTCTCCAAGCTTTAACTATTTTTTTTCTGTTTCCTTTCTCTTTTTCACTTCTATGAATTCTGTCTTGGTTGAGACCACCAATGATCCAATCCCTGAACTATGTGCCCCTAGAAGGAAAACACAATAGGCAGGTGTGGCTCTTGCCTTGGTTTTTCTTATCTTTCCTTACAATATTTTCATGTCTTCTCCTTTCTATTTGAATGTTATATCTCTCTGACAGTGGCTTCTCTGCTTTCTCTTATTTTACTCAATCTGGTATTCTATCAGCCACAAGAAAACACTCTTCTTACCTGCTTGAATTCATTTCTTAACATCGGATATTAGTTCTATACCCACAGGAAAAAAATCAGAGTTGGTTATTATCCATGTGAATTCTGGAACTTTGTGAACAGTTACGTTTAAAAGTTCAACTAGCCTCTAATCCTGACTGTTTAAGTCTGCCATTCAAAAACAGATATTATAACCCTGTTTTCTGTTTGTTACACAAACGTACAGCCACCACCACACACCTTTGTGCGCCTTCAAACTTAAATTAGTGTGGAAAGAAAGAATAACCCATTGGGTTTGATTTTCTCTTCTTTCAACACACTCGTTTCAATGTATGGCTCCACTCACCTGCAACTACTCAATGTTATAGGCCACGAGTCTTCTAATTTGTGGCAGGGACTGTCTGCATTCTAGGAATGCAAAACAACAGTTGATGGACAGAATGCAGAACAATGTCATACATTCACCCCAGTACAGAGATCTGGGCCTAAATCCATCGTTTTTTTACACTCCACACCACCCCAGTTCAGACATGGCCATATGCAAATCAGCCTTGACCCTGTGCCTCATGGGAACAGTCCAGCCCGAACTGCCAAGCCATGTCTTTCCTGGACCGGAATCAAGCATGCTAGGACCGGTTTCTGGCTATCAGCCGTCTTCAGCCAGGATAGCTTGACTCCAGTGGTGTGGAGAGCATGGGACTCACGTCTGAGCATACCCATTCCACTCGGAATGGACAAGGCCTTCCTGTTGGGCACATGACATCTGTTTCTCCATGGTCTCATCGTCAGTTCTTCTTTAGGCATCCTCTCCTCTTCTCCTCTTATGCCTGTCTTTCACACAAGCCAACACGTAGCCTTTTCTCTGCCCTTTAGCTAAAGTTTGCATGCTGGTCCGAGTTGTCCTCTTCTTGCACATCCTGGGCCTCCTGTATGGGGAACATGAATAGACTTTTTCATTCTTTTTAGCCTTTCCTTCTTCATTGTTCATCTTTGCTTCCTCTTCCCCTTTCCACCTGAAGTGTTCATCACTTCTTTTCTTCTGTTCCTTTAGAAGTGTAGAGGGGAGAAATAACTCATTAGGTCAGACTCACAGGCTCAAGGAATCAGGACTCAGAAGAATCACAGACTCCAGGTTTCCAGTTTAGTGGTTTTATTACAACCATAAAAATAACTGAACATACAGACACCTCAAGATGAGGTTGTAGAAATACATTGGAACTAATACAAAGCCAAACCTGGGGGCGAAAGGTTGCTTCTGTAGCATGAAAAGAAAGACAAATTCCCAAATCAAGTCGCAGGTAATAAGTGTCTCCACTTCTAGATCAGTCTTCATTGGAGTTTCGTAAGCAAAAAGCATTAGTCTGTCCCTATACTGCCGTCTAATATGACATCCCTCCCTAGTATTCCCCAGGCAAGTTAGGAAAAGGTGTCAGTGCATGAGGACTTCCTAAGAAGTGCACCTACTTTGTATGGGTCAGGTAGCCAAAGGCTACAGAGCTCGTTCTAAGATGCTCCATCTCTCTCATTGATTTCTTCTCTTCTCCTTACTCAACCCGGGGCACTGTCCCTAATTCAAAAGCTCCAAATCATAGAACATGCCCATTAGGTAACATCTGATTGCCTCAACCCTCTGGGTGCCTCCTCCTAGGTACCTTTCCATTTAGTTTTGATATGCCCAGCTCCTAGCTCAATGACCTTGATTCACAGGCCTCCTCCAGTGAGAAAGAACACCGACTCACATTATCAGCACTTTGTGTACCAAAGTATCCTCTCCTCCCCGAGCCTAACTCCTATTGCAAAAGCGTTATTCTAACTAGCAAAGATGAATTCCTCCACCTGCAACAAAAATGTGACAAAGAAACGTTTCATCATGCACAAGAACATTATGAACAGACCCCTTTCTATGAGAGCCAGGGAAAATGCACTTCAGGTCTACATAAATCGGCCAACATAGGAGCGAGGCACATAGGCCCTACGAAATACACATAAATGAGCATTTTACTAAGCATTTCTAATTCAACACATTACATGAGCACATCACATACGTAAATATTATAAAGCACATACACAAATTCTGCACGTTAACATTTTAAGCTAAGCATGTAAGTATTGCAACATACATTTCTTCACGTTTACACGAAAATATGCCTAGCACATCACCTTTCACAATATTACAGTACACATTCTACTGCCTCATCTTAATATGACAAAAGGATAAATGCAGGTGCGAAACTACTCATGATTATGATGCACACCTACAAATGAAAGAGCACTATCTCGCTCTATCACCTTCCACACCTGGAACCAATTAAGAACACTGACTCTTCCTCACAGGTAGGGATTCTTATCACCTCTTCAGCTGCAGAGGCTGTTCTAAAGGCTTCTGTACCTGGCCAAACATAATTCTTTAAGGACCTTTGCCCGTTAACTGACAGATTTTTCACAGTAATCTCTGAGCACCTTATAGAAGGTCTGATTAATTGTCATGCAGAAAAGTAATTTTATTGAGGTCCATGAATCTCTTCGCCATGTCATTAGCTTTTGGCAGCAAAAGTGTGATTTTCTTGTGATCAGCACCCAGGTAGAGTATTTAACTCCTCCTTCTCTTTCTGAAAGGTAGACCATTGGGTGGTGTGCATTAGGTTTCAAAGAGATGATCAATCAATAACTGGTAAAATAGCTGTGGCAGACATAGACAGAACGTGCGATATAATGGGGAACCTGGAGTATTTGTAAATGAGAACCAGTAGTTCTTTTCTTGAGTCAAAATGCCAGCAGGGGTCAATACTACTGAGAAAGTCACTTTAAAAAAAAAACATTTATTTATTTTATTCCACAGTATCATACAAGGAGAGAAAAAGAAAACAACGGTTATAAGACATTGAATCATACAGTCATGTGATCAAAAAATGTCCCCCAAATATACATGCCAAGTTTACGTTTCCTTGCCCCCTTTGCAGAATACAAACTTAATCCTAAATTAAATAAATTATACATTTTGGCCCGCCAACACTCAAACGCAGGGGACTCAGGTTGAAGCTAATCGGAGGCTATACACAGTCATGCAACAGTCATTGCAATAAACAGGAAAAAACGATCTTTATACAGAGGGTTCCCCTTTTCTACAGCCTGGCCAATCCCTAATAGTATTAAAGCCGAAGTAATATTAATCACGGTACCAAGAATCTTGGACCGAAATTTTTCGATATCATTCAAGAAGACTGTCCGCATTGACTCCCCGACATCAAAAACATTTTCCGTCATACCGACCACCCCATTTGAGCATGCCAGTGGGAGTATAATACGAATTAAATACAGTTTTAAAAAAATGTGCTTTCAAATTAGCAGATAGGAGAACTTCCCTGGAACTAGCAATGGCGTTCTCTATGGATACATTGTGTTCCCCCAAAATAGTAGACCATTTTGCATTACATTTCTCCAGATCATCCATTCTGGACGACAATAATATTTTATATAACACACCTATTTTTTCTTGGTGCCTTACAGCCTCAACAAGTAAGTTTGGTGTCAATACCATATTCTTCCAACTGAGAAAGTCACGAATTTGGAGGTATTTAAAAAATTGAGAATTAGGCAGATTATATTGCCTTGCAAGATCTTCATACAATGGTATAAGCCCCCAGCCTCATAGAAATCTCCGATCTGCACAATACATTTGTTCCGCCAACCTAAGGCCACCCTGTCCCACAATATTGGTGGAAGCAACTTTAACGCATCCGTTGGTGTATAATAAGTTAACCCTTCCAAAACAAATAATTTACGTAGTTTCCTCTAGACTTTAAATACAGCTCCAATACTTTAAAGCGCGTCCTTTTATAGTAGCTACCATTGATTTCTTTAAATAGACATTGTCCTGCTTCAGTCCCCAACATCAGCTGGAATATTGAGGGAGCCTCCACTGTATTACCAACATCCTCCCCAGTCAGTAATACACACAATTTGTGCAGAAAACAAACATAGTAGTAAAAAAGAAAATCTGGTATTGCACAGTCTTCTCTTTCAATTGGGAGCGTCATAAATCTAATTGCCCGCCTGGGTTTACCAGGAGCCCAGAGAAATTTAGAACAGAGTGATTGCAAGTGTTGCAGTTGGGTCGACGACACTTCCAAAGGGATGGATCTAAATAAATATAATACCTTTGGTAAGATATTCATCTTTATAATATTACCTCTACCTATTAGAGTAAAGTGAAGTTGTCCCCATCTCTCTAGTGAGTCCCTTGTACTATGTAATAATGCCACCCAGTTAGCGTCTACTAGTTCTACCATTGATGTTCTGATTTTAATGCCCAGGTATGTAACTTCCCCTACTGATCTGGCATCATGCATTACAATATTATCAGTACATAAAATGTGTGTTTTGGCAACATTGAGTTTATAACCAGAAACCTGGCCAAACTCGAATGCTAACCGCTCAATCTCTTTGAGAGCAGTAGACAGATTATCAGAAGTTACAGCTATGTCATCTGCATAAGCAAAGACTGAATGAGGGATATCTTGTACAAAAAAGGACCTAATCAAAGGGCTGTTACATAACATGTCAACAAACGGTTTTATATATAAAGCAAAAAGTAGTGGCGAGCAGGGACATCCTTGCTTAGTCCCTCTTCTGATTTTCACTACGTCTGATGTCATACACATTACAGCAATTCTAGCAACCGCTGAAGCGTACAACACCTGTAAAGCAGTCATAAAACCCTTCCCAAAGCCCACCCGATTCATCAATTTCCACAAGTACTCCCACTCCACACGATCAAACGCTTTTTCAGCGTCCAATAAGATTAAACCTAATTGCCATTTCTCAACATGAGCAATGTCGAAAAGAGTCACCACTTTGTTGACATGAGTAACAGTCCCCCTATCAGGAATAACCCGTGTTAGTTTAATGATACTAATGCAGTGGTAACCTTAGATAGGCGATTAGCCAAGATTTTCGAATATATTTTGCCGTCACTATTCAGCCAAGAGAATGGGCGATACGATACGGGCAGCTCCGGAGCTTTACCCTTCTTGCTAAAAACCACAATAGTGGCTTCATCCCATGATTTGGGAGCTAGCTCCAATTGTGCAGCTTTAAAAGTATCCAACATCTCATCCTTCAGATGATCAAAAAAAAGCCTATAGATCTCACCTAGAAGATTATCAGGTCCCTCCGCTTTCCCCACTGCTAAGCTCTTAACCGCAAATTCTAACTCCTCCATAGTAATTGGACTGTCCAACTGTTCCACCTCACTTGGATCTAATTGAGGTAAAGCCCCCCCAAACGTTACATTATCTCCCATGTCCACCACTTCTGCTGTGTATAAAGTTCCGTGTAGAACTGGTGTAAAATTTACAAAATCCCTTGCGGGTCACAGCATAATGTCCCTGAATTATCCTTTAGCGCCACAATACGCCGGGAGGCTTCTTTCATACGCAGCCGAAGTGCAAGACATCTACCAACTGCTTCCCCATTTATTTATTTATTTATTTTCTTGTATAGCGCAGGAATTGACCCCCTAGAGGGAATCTCCGCGCTTGTGCCAAAGCTATGCTACCCAGTCTTGCGCAGGAAGGTGTGCTGTGATTACGTGGCTGGGAAAAGATGGGTTTTGAGGGATTTCTTAAAACTCTGGAAGTTGGTACCCTGTCTCAAGATAGAGGGGAGCGAGTTCCAAAACATGGGACCCTTGTAGGACAGAGCTCGACCTCCCTGTCTTACTTTCCTTACACGTGGTACCTGAAGGAGCATTTGGTTACTGGAGCGTATAACACGTTCAGGCCTATAGGGGATACATTTATCTGTCAGGTATTTTGGTCCAGAACCAGAGAGACATTTAAAAATGGTACAGGAAATCTTAAACTTGATACGTTGTCGTACTGGTAACCAGTGTAGTGTAAAACACAAGTAACAAAACGTGGGTGGAGGGCCTGAGGGATATTTATAGACCAGCCTAGGTAGTACCCCTTAAAGAGTTAAATGAATAACAAGAAAACCTAGGGGTCTCCGCAGGAAAATATCATGAAAATTCCTAGTTAATTAACCTGACGTCTAACATAGTACATCTGGTTGGAGTCAAGACTAAATAGTTCTAACAAGACATAGCAAACCTAAAACGGGGGTCCACCAGTGATTGTAGATCAAAAAACCTTTTATAGGATTCCCATCAAAAGACTTGTAATGATCAATATTATCATTTGGTCGTCTTTAGGGTCGTATGTCTCTGGATCATTGAGACAAGGATCGTACCCTGTGGTGGATAAGGGTTCTGACCCGCAATCACTGTTGGACCATATGGTATTGATCTGATGGGATCAGGTGCAGTGCAGAAAATAAAGAGTGGTGAATTAAAATAGGATCGAGAACCTGGAGAGGACATTTTAATAGGGAAGGTCTCTTCCTGTTAAAAACACGAACAGCGCAATATAATAGCAGTTTAACCAAATATCTGCAAAAGGGCCAACATGTTTCAGCCTAATGGGAAAAAGGGAACCCAGGCTTTCTTCAGGGCCTCTGTTCTCAAAAATAATGCTACTGCATATGGTGCAAATAAAGGTGACAAAGCAAAAATGTCAAAAAACAATCACAAGTGTCATTCTATAACAGCAAAGGATATATTTCCAACGTCTGTTAATTCTCCTCAGTGACACCTGGTGTATTAGTTACATCTACAATAGAAAAAACACACAGTGGCTCCACTATAAAGATTAACCAGCGTAGTGTATCAAGAAGGGGACGGGAGGGTGATCTGGCCGGGGCATTAAGGACCAGTCTTGCTGCGGTGTTCTGGACCACTTGTAATCTACTAAGTTGTTCCTCATTGGCAGAGATGTAAAGGCCATTACAGTAGTCTAATCTACTTATTACAAGGGTCTGAACTAGGGTCTTTCTATATAGATCAGGCAGAAATGGAAAAATTTGTCTTAAGAGTCCGATAGTATGGAAACAAGACCCGGTCACCTGATTAACATGTTCTCTTAGCAGCAAGGCCTGGTCTAAGCATACTCCAAGATTCTTTGCTATCTGCTTAGGACAGGGAGCTGGACCCAGGTCTAAAGGCCACCAATCTGGTGACCACAGGAGAAGTGCCTCCCCGAACAACATAACCTCAGTTTTGCATACTAATGGCATTGATTTTTATAAGCCAGATATTTCCTCGTGTTCTCCGTGTTCCACACCCCATTGATTTTAGCCCGACACCTAACAACTGCATTCTCCAAATCCGAGATATTACCCGCTGTGCTATCCCCTGGGTCAGCTTCTCCTCTGCCACTCTTAAGGCAGAATATAGTTCCTTCATCTCTAATTTAAGCTTTTTTTGATGAAATAAACCATAGCTCAATACTTTGCCCCTGAAACAGGCTTTAAAAGAGTCCCATAGGATATCTATGCGAGCAGAGTGCCTGTTCTTATCGAAAAATTCCATAATCCAGCTCAACATATGTTCTCTGAAGACATCATATACGCATAGTTTTTGATCAAAAGAAAAATTTCTGAGTTTAAGGTTAAAACCGAGAGCTGCAGTTTCTAAGACATTTGGACCATGATCAGAAGAGATCCTTTTTAAAAGAAAAAATATTTTTATTATTTTTCCATGAATACACACATTGTAAATTTTTCCAGAGCAAATCCTATCAAAATCAAATTGTCATTACATACATCATACCTCATTAATTCTTGTATATATACAATCCTACTGAGATGCTAAAAAAATAAACATAGACATTCAAATAATCCTTTCTAGAAGCAATTTTCCCCTCCTTAAGATTAGGTTGCATTTCAGCCTAACTAATTCCATTAGATGTAGAAGAAAACTTAAGATAGAAAGAATAAAGATTACTAAAAGAAAAGCAAAACAAACAAAGGAGGTAGCCTTATCTCTGTATCATATCTTCAGATTGAAACCATTCTCCATGCTACCTAACATCTTCTTTCCAATTGTCTATGGGTTCCCAAATTTTTAACCCCAAAAGCCTGCCTCTCCTACCTTTCCGTGCATAAATAGATTTTTCCAGATTGTACGTAGCCAATAAGTTCGCGAGCCAAATTCGCATATGCGGGGGATTTTTATCTAGCCATGCCCTAGCTATAGTCAGTCTATATACTGCCATAGCCATAAACATAAATTATTTCTGTGGGCTATTTCCCATCGGATCAATCCCTAACAAAATCCATACTGGAGTTAATTTTGCTTGTATACCTAATGACCTATGCAAAAAAAACTCAATATCTTTAATTAAAGTATGTAGTTGGGGACAAGTAGCAAATATATGGACGATATCTGCCGCTAGTGAGTTGCATCTGGGGCAGGAAATACCCGTCGTACCTCCCCATTTTGCAATCCTTGCTGGAGTAAAATATAATGAAAAGAGGGTTTTATAGTGCTGAGATTGAAGAGGAGCTGAACACAAAATTGTATGCCCCAGATCTAATGATTCCACAAATCCCAGATTGACTTCCCCCAATTTCTCCGCCCATTTATTGCTATACTTATCCAGATCGTCAGCTTTCTCCTTTACCATAACTGCATAGAATGATGTAATCGTACAATCCCCGCCTGCCTTTATATTCTCTAAAATTACATTCATATCCTACTGGGCCACCCTGCTTATTGCTAAGGAAACTCCTAACCTGTAAGTATTTGAAAAAATCCCTTCTATCAGTGCCACACTTAGATATTAAATCCGTGAATTGTACTATCCCTTCTGCATCTCTCAGATCGCCAATCTGTATAATTCCCTTATCTGCCCACCTGGCCATTGTTGAGAAGAGATCCTGGGGAATATTTGCATGGAAGCCCCTACTAAAGAAGCAGTAGACAAAAAAAGTAATCCAATCATACCAGTTTTTTATGGGGAAAAGAATAAAACGTGTACCCTGGATCTGTTGGAAATAAATTACCCCATGCATCAACAAAACCATGGTCCTTTAGCAAATTATACAGGGCCTTAAAGACCCATGGCTTACGTCCTTCATAGGCTTGAGGTCCATCTATAAGCTCCTGACTAGTTAGATTAATATTTAGATCCCTACATACGATTAACGGAGTTGCCCAAGATGCCAACTCTAAGTTTAAATCCTCCAGGATTATTGCCTCATCTAAATTGGACCCATAAATAGTACATAATGTATATGTGCGACCCCCAAGCCCACATTCAGCTATAGCCCATCGGCCTAAATTGTCCACCAAACAGCGACCTGCAGTATGGGCATTTGATTTAGCTAAAATCGCAACCCCTCGAATCATTGATGACTGCTGAGAAGCCACAACAAGTGAAAGCCCCAAGTCTGCCAAAAGATGGCGATTACTCCAGGGTAAATGTATCTCCTGGAGACATACCAGATCCGGCTGAATGTTTCGAAGTTCAGCAGCTATCCTCTTCCTCTTGTTAACATTATTGAGACCAGAGACATTTAAAGAACATATTTTAATCCCTCTGAGAATTATCAGAAAACCCAAAAAGAATCAGTGGTTGATGCCCTATTAGATATATTACCTTAACAGAAAGTAAACAACAAATTTGAAGCTGTATATCTGCTTATTACTATTCTCCCTTTTTGCAACTATGGATTTTTTCCCCTTTTTACCCCACCTCAGTGACCCTTCTCCCCCCACCCCCCAATGCTCCTCCTCTCCCCACCTCCCCCGTTTAACATGGCTTTAGGACTCATAGTCCTGCAGATGCCAAGCTTCCGTGCATCCCCTGCCTTTGCTGTCAAATCCCTCCAGTCAAGGGAGGGGAAGATCGTTCCCTCCCCCTAGACTGGTCAGGAAACCAATTTCAAATGTTTACATTTAGTATAGTAGGAGCGGGAGAGATTGACTTCATGATGACACTCATACCCCAGAAGGAAAACAACCCTATATGTATAATGGCCCCTTGAACCTAATATCCCTAATTAGAATTCAAGAACTCCTTGGCAGGCCCCTCATTAGTAAAGAAGCGAGTGCGCTATTGAAAAATAATTTTTATGCTTGGGCCCCTTTAGCCTGAAATTGGCGTGGTGTCTTGGAAGCGGCCTCTCTCGCTTGTGTTCAGTTCTATTTTGATATTTCTATTGGGGTGCCGCTCACTGCGTGTTGGACTTCTTGACTCTGATTCCTGCTGGTCGAGTGCAGGGAACGTCGTGGGATTGCCTGGAAAGTGCTAGCGTTTGCTGCCTTGTGTGGGTTGTGGAAGGGGGAGAGCTCCTTGACTACTTCTGACGCCGAGGGACTGCGAGGTCCAGCAGGCTCTCTGTCACCCAGCTGCTGCCTCTTCCCTCGGTGTTCCCGCCCCCCGCCCGGATACCTGAAAATACTTTTCGCGGCCCCCGCTCCGCGGGAGCCGCTCACTGCGTGTTGGACTTCTTGACTCTGATTCCTGCTGGTCGAGTGCAGGGAACGTCGTGGGATTGCCTGGAAAGTGCTAGCGTTTGCTTCCTTGTGTGGGTTGTGGAAGGGGGAGAGCTCCTTGACTACTTCTGACGCCGAGGGACTGCGAGGTCCAGCAGGCTCTCTGTCACCCAGCTGCTGCCTCTTCCCTCGGTGTTCCGGCCCCCCGCCTGTAGCGATTTAATCTCGCTCTTAATCCCGCGACGCGGAACGCGCGCGGGACTTAGCCCGGGGCTAAGCCCGGGCAAAGGCCGGGCCGTTAGAGACCGTGTTAGGCCGGGCTGGGCCACCTCCCTAACTTCTGTCCCTTAGTTCCAGTCTTAGCCGAGGTGCACATTATTATTATATTTTAATCACTGCTAAATTTTAAATTCTGTAGCCTGATTTTTGGGTGTTTTAAATTAGAGATTACTGTTAACTATTGTTATTTATTAATTATGTGCACAAGAGCGTCCAGAAGTAAAACGGCAGCGGGGGGTTAACACAAACTGGCACCTTGGATAACTTTATTATAAGGGCCAATTCCTTCATCGAGCAGGAAATCTCATAGATGGAACGTAGAGTATCCCAGGACCTTGCCTTCGCGAAAAGATCTTCTATGGGCCATCTTGCTACAGCCAAAAGCCTCGACAAACTTAAGGGCGTGGCCCCCCTAGGAATTTCTGAAATAACGAATGTAGATGTACATGCCCATAGGCAGAGTTTGCCGGGAACGGTAGATTTATCAGTGTCTCACTTTTCATTAGATTCACAATCAAGTGATGCCCTGGAAAAAACCCCGGACCTAGCCGCCATCACTACACCCACACCCGCTGCTCTGAGTGCTAGTCAGCTAAAGGGGAAAAGGGAGGGAGCGATCCCCAAAAAAACACAAATAAAAGAAGTAAGAGAGGTGGGCAAACGACCGAGAAAGCTTCATAAGGTTTCTATTCCAAACCAGATAGCAGCCCTTCCCCCCAATAGGAATTTCCCTATAAATGAGGCATCAGGCATTGTGAATGCTGAAGTTCCGGATAGTCTAGATAGGATCAGTGTTAGGGATGATGAGGTTAACATCTCCCTCCTACCCAGGATTGCCGAACTCTTTAAACTTTACCTCACCCCTATAGAATCAAGACTAGCCCATATTGAAAAACAGATAGCTGATCTCTGTGCTGTGCCCAAAAAAACAACCCGCAGGGATCCCACAAAACGGGGGGACTAAACGTATCTATGGCTAAACCCAATGTTCCGGTTACTAAAAAATTATCAGCAGGAGTGACTAATTCAAAATCTAAGGCGGCTCCGGTTCTTGCGAAGACATCAGGGGCCCGATGTAGGTAATTTCGATTTACCTACTCTTAAATACCGAATCATACCGATTCGGTATTTAAGAGTAGGTAAATATGAAGTAGGCAGATGTAGGTAAATTTTCTTTTTAAATTACTGAATCTGTATGATTCGGTATTTACCGATTCGGTAAATACCGAATCAGTATTTGCCATTGATTCCTATGGGCCTTGAAGCCCATAGGAATCAATGGCAAATACCGATTTGGTAATTACCGAATCGGTAAATACCAAATCCTGCCAGGGGGAACGGGGTGTCACTTTGACACCCTGTAGCACCCCAATGTCAGGCTTATGTGCCACACATACATGCCCTAAGGGCATGTCTGTGTGTCAATTGGCATAGGTGTACATGCACACATGTGCATGTACACCTGAATTCGTTATTTACCATGCAATAGTATTACATGGTAAATAACGAATTCTGAGGGTCCTGTGGCACTGTTTAAAGCGCCGCCTACATCTGCATTTACAGATTCGGTATTTTACCGAGTCTGTATTTACCAATTCGGTAATTTTACAGATTCGGTAAATACAGATTCGGTAAAAATACCGAATCTGTAAATACATGCCCCCTACATTGGAAAAGGCATTTACCGGTCGGTAACGGCCGAATTCAGCCGTTACCGACCGGTAAATGCCTACCTACATCGGGCCCTAGATTTGAAAACAAAAACCTATGTCACTCCCCCCCGAGAGGGGAACATTCTAACTAGGGACCATATGGTGCAGCCAAATAAAAATAGGAATAATAATGATGGAGGATCACATAGAAGACGAGTGGTAAACTTGCCAACTGAGGCAAGCCCCTATGTGGTCGTTATGACAGGGGTCCCTGAAGTAGGGGAGGCCGAGGAGGAAGCCAATTGGTCTTTGAAAAATAAGGTACAACACTGGCTCAACATTAATCGGCCCTTACCCCCTAACCAAATAAGTAAGATCCTGACGGTACGTAGGGTACCATGGGTTGGTCCTGAGAGAAAATCAGTACAGGGTGATTGTATTCTGGTCAATTTCGCGGATCCCCACACAGCTGACTATGTATGTACTTGGAACGTACAGGACAGACATGAGGGGATAGCAACCAGACGCCTCTCCTTTTTTTATCCCCCCAGGAGCGGACCAACATGCGGCTGGAATAACGATAGTGATTGGCACACAGTAGGGCGCCGCGTAAGGATTGGAGACTGGGGGACTTGGGGAGCATCAGCCTCCAGAGATCTTGTACATAGGGACAATTGGGGAGGCTTTCCAATTACTAATAGATACAGTGGCTTAGAGATGGTTGACTGACAGCTAAAATCTATCAGCCGACCAGACGAGGAGAGGGAGGATCCTGTAAATGTAAATGTAAATGTTTTTGTACAGCGCACAGCTACACGCAGTGGGTTTCCCGGCGCTTGTACGAATACCGCAAGGGAACCCTTCCTGGCTTTCCCTGTGAAGTGTCCACTCCTGGGCACCCCCATGATGCAGACCAGGCATCCCTCGCGTTGTGGGGGCCGTTGTGGAGACTAAGCAAGCTATTGCCCAGAGTTGCAGTGCGGGACCCATGATCAGAATAGGCGCTGAGGCGAGAATATCCAGTCAGGGGAATTAATGAGCCCGAGACCCGCCAAGGCGGGAATCGAACCCTGGTCCCTGGCCAGAGCTCTGCATCGAGGTCTGCCTGCTCTAACCATTGAGCCACACTTCTCCACACTGTAGTCTCAAGGGAGGAACAAAAGGGGTACTGTGAGCGGCCACGAATTGATGGACCGCCTACTACCACCGGGTTAAGTAAGATATCATCCCCACAAATTATAGAGAGGACTCCCCATATCCATGAACGGACCTGTTACCAGGCCAAACGGGTCCCTGTGCCCCAAGTAGAAAACAGGCAAAATAATTCTTCTAATGTAGATCTGCGGGAGAAGGGTTATATTTCTATTGTCTCTTGGAATCTGGCGGGCTTGGCTAATAAATTAGACTCTCCGGAATGGGGGGCTTTCATTGACTTACAGGATGTATGCCTCTTCCAGGAGACATGGGCTAGAGAAGACTATCGTCGGGCAGGGTTCGATACATTCTCAATTTGGGCGAGCTGGCGGACTACTCATCTGGGTGGCCTCCCATCTGGGTTGCAAAGCGAGGGTTCTCGCAACTAATTCCCCTGATGTCCAATGCGTATTGCTGGAATGGCCTAACGCTATAAAACTGGCTTTGATTAATGTATATTCAAGACCCGTGGGTATAGCAAAGGTTTCTACCACTATAGAAGAACTGGCAACGTTTCTGGGTACCATCCCCCAAGGCACCCCGTACATAGTGGGGGGAGATTTTAATTGCCAATTCGAACCTCTCCCATTATTTTTAGAGGGTGCGTCTAGCGAAGAGGATGACCAATGGGGAATCCCTAAACTGGCGGGCTCGCCAGTGAAGTCTTGGTCACCATTGGCAACACAAATTATGTGCCTAACTCTAGCTAATTCCTTAAGGGCATGTAACGGCCGGCTAAGTGGAGATATCCCTCCCAAAGCAACTTTTAATAAACCGGGGCATAGCTCTCGTTTGGACTATATGCTTGTGGAACTGTCTGAATGGTCTAGACTCATCGATTTTAGGGTAAGCCCGCGAGATGACAGTGACCACAATGCGCTGATCCTAAAGATCTCGGTCCCTGGTGTCACTTTGTCCATTCAGGGGGGTGATAATCTCTTAGATTTGAATATGATATTAGCTGGTAACCGGCGTAGAGTCCAATGGTCCAAAATTATAGGAAACCCTAGGGATATCCAGAAGTTATACGCAAAGACTGTACCACTTCTGGAAAAAGTCGACAGTCTTCTACACCAATCTCTGTCTGAGGAGCACTTCAGAGAAATTGGTGTAATTCATCTCGAGTTGTGTGGCACACTGGCAGAAGTTTTGAACCCAGTGCGAAGGGCAAAGAATGGAAGAAAGAAAGGGATATGTGCCTCGTGGTATAATTCTGCCTGTAGGAAGGCCAAGGCCGACTTATTGGAGGCCATGAAGCAACAGGATAACATCTTAATGGTCAGAATAAGGAGGATGGAGTACAAACTCCTCATTTGTAATGCTAAAAAAATGGAATGGGATAGCGACAACTGGAAGCATATGACGGACGCGCTCAAGTTTCGAGACGCCCGGAAATTCTGGCAGATTGTCAAAAATGGTTCAGCTAATCCCACCCCGGCTGTGGAGGCTAATATCGCACCTAAAGTCTGGGAGGACCATTTCAGGTCCCTGTATGCCCAACCTAATGTAGATCTCGTTGGAGAACATGAATATTTGGTCCCAGGTTCGACCCCTGTAACATTTTTGGAAACGGAAAAATTTACCGTGGGAGAAGTTGGGGCAGCTATTGCTAGACTTGCTCCTGAAAAAGCCCCAGGGCTCGATAAGCTTCCCGGTGACCTGCTTAAAAATGAACCTACGGTTTGGGCTCCCTATCTACAGGCTCTATTTAATGCTATTCTTGGTGGGATGTCGGTGCCTATTACTTGGCTGGGGCGGAGATCGTGCCCATTTTTAAAAAGGGTTCGTTCCTGCTCCCAGCCAACTATAGGCCCATTAGTCTAATTGAC
This sequence comes from Lissotriton helveticus, assembly GCF_964261635.1. Taxonomy (NCBI): domain Eukaryota; kingdom Metazoa; phylum Chordata; class Amphibia; order Caudata; family Salamandridae; genus Lissotriton; species Lissotriton helveticus. The sequence continues at coordinate 126,894,317 of NC_136070.1, read as the reverse complement.
GTCCCTCAAAAGATTTTTGCCAGATTGATTTTGGACCGCCTACTAGAATGGATGCTAGAGAACTCAGTCCTGAGCCCATACCAAGCCGGGTTCAGGAGTAAAGTATCCACTATAGATCAAGTCTTTCGCCTTGCCGCTATATTCTGGAAAACGGTGCAGTTGGAGGGTGGCAGCCTCTATACTGTATTCGTCGACCTACGAGCGGCTTTTGATCTTGTGCCCCGTAGGAAACTTTGTTCCGTCCTCTCTGGCTTGGGAGTTCCGCGACATCTCCTGGACATGATTGTCAGATTACACACTGACAACTATGCTCAGGTTAGATGCGGAAGGGAGGGAGCACTGTCTAATAAATTCCCCGTTGGCAGGGGGGTAAGACAGGGTTGCGTGCTCGCACCGACCCTGTTTTGCCTCTACGTCAACGGGGTAATTGCCCACCTGACCGCAGTTGAAGACAGCGATGCCCCTAAAATTGGAGGCAGCAGGGTGCCGGCGATTATGTTCGCAGATGATACCCTGCTGCTTTCCAAGTCCCCGATGGGGATTCAGCGAGTTCTTAATGGTTTCGAGGCTTTCTGTAAAAATCATGGCCTTGAGATTAATGCATTGAAGACAAAATACATGGTCTTCAATCCACCAGCTAGGACTCGCCCCAACCCATATATTGGTGTAAGCAGGCTAGAAAGGGTCCGTACTTTTGAGTACTTGGGAATTACCCTAAACGAAAAAATGTTGTGGGACCACCAACGGGAGAAATCTCAATTAAAATTGGCTCAGATAGCAGGTGGAATTATTAAGCTTGCCCCCAGTAATAAATCTTCCTTTAAGCCGGTGGGTCCCCCACTAGAGATCTACAGAGCACAGGCACGGGGGGCGGCTATGTATGGAAGTGAACTCTGTGGCCACACGTGTAATCACGATTTAGTGGCTACAGAGAACAAATTTATTAGACATCTCCTATCACTTCCTCCCAGCACTCCCCTGATGCCAATGAGACTCGACCTGGGCTTGAGACCCCTTGACGAAGATATGGGACTACGGCCTCTAATATTCTGGCGTAGGATTTGGTCTGTACCAGAGTTAGCTAATTACAGACTAGAACTGCAGGAAATCCTTACCCTACCAAATGTTGGGAAAATTCCCTGGTTTAGTCATATAAAGAAAGAATTAGGGAAACTAGGGTTATCCAACCTTTGGTCTGATCCACTTTCAGCGTGCCCTAGGATCACACGGAGGCAGCTTATTACCCAGTATCAAGATAGCAAACTTGCCACACACATACACGGAAGAAGTTCAGGCACCCTAACGGCAGCCTTTTTTATAACTAAGGACACTTACAGGTTTGAAACTATATTAGATGTCATATCTCCAATAATGATTAGGAAGCTGTATCTCCAATAGAGGTATGGCAGTTTACCGGTACGGGCTTACACTAGTAAATGGGCCGAATTTTCCCCGACCCATTGCCCAGGGTGTAAATATGAAAATGAAACTGACCTACACCTATTGTTTTTTTGCAAAGCCTATGCACAAGCAAGAAAGAAATGGATTGTCCCATTATGTAAGAACTTGGGGTTTTCCAACTGCTCACATGCATATATGGTTTTTAAGACTGACCCTTCTGGCTATATAGTCTTTGCACTAGCTAAGTACCTGGGGTCAGTTTGGTATAAGAGAAGGTACCTTCTAGCTAGGGATCTAAGCTGAATGTTACCTTTAATGTATTGACATCGATAATAGTAGTATGTTTAATGGCTTGTCCTACATTTTTTATATTGTCTTAACATGTTTTACAATAATATCAATTTGATCTGCTGTTTCATATGCAATGTTATCTGTATCTTTTATGGCCTAATTGGCCGAAATAAAGAATATGAAACGAAACGAAATTGTGTGATAAGCTGATGAAGTTGCTAGCGATTCTCCATTGTATATCGGCAAAAATCAGGCCTGACAAAATTCAAAACCCAACCCGGCTCTTTTCTTATCAGGGCGTGCCAACTGAAAAACCTCCTCTTGAACCAAGAAACTGTTAAAGGAGATTAAAAAGGCTCTAGGCTTATCCTCAACTTGTCCTGGGCGAAGACGAATGTTAAACGGAAACATATGCGCTTGTTCAATCTCCCTTTCCCAATCCCATCTAGTAAGCTCAGGGAAGGCATTTTTAAACAGTTCCACTATGAACTTGTGCGGGTCCTGTCCTCCCTTCCCTTCTGGAATCTGCAGCACTCTCAAATTATTCCTACATGCCCGATTTTCAAAATCAGTCATTTTCCACCGAGTATCCTCCTTGGTGGCGCGGAGTGATTCAGTCATTGCCTTCTGTTGTGCCAGTTCATCCTCGAAATTTGAAATTAGTGCCTCTGCTTCGTTAAACCTCGGAGTAAAATCAGCATGAGACTTGATCAACCGCCGCACTGAGTTCTGCAGTTTGCGACTCAGATTTTGCACCCTTTGACTCTCCTCCAGTGTTTCATCCCGATGGGACATGATTGATTGATATATTAATGATAAAGAAATGTCATCATCCAGGTGTTTATTTTGCTCAGAATCAGTAGGCTGGTACGAGTTTTTCTCACCACCCTTGCCTGTCATCAATTCGGGTCTTTTCCGCACTGTATGTGGACTGCCATCAGCAAAGTCACCAGAGTCATCCAAACAGATGCTGCTGTGGACGCTGCCACCGGCCACATTCATCTGTTTGGAGTATTGGAACACCAAGTCTTCACAGGATGAGGTAGACTGTTCTGAGAGAGAGAAGAAGTCCCCGATTCAACATCCTGCAGCTGTGCTTGATCATCTCCCTGAGGGGTGTCGGCCTGAACGTTAAGAAGTTGTTTACCGCCATTCACCGTCCCAACGCCCTCAGAGTCGATGAAGTCATTCACATTCAAAGCACCATCTGTGGCCCCATAATAGAATTTTGTGGTGAAACTACATCAGAGCCGTTTCCCAGAGGTCTGGCATTCCCGGAAACAGCTTCCTCCCATGTCACCGAGTTCAGCATAGCACTTGTTCCTACCATATTCAATGCATCCGCTATAGTTGCGTATGCTGAATCTGACCCACCTTCAGAGACAGTGTCAGACTTTTTCCCCTTCTGTTTAACCTTAACTGCGGAGAAAATCGCCTGGTTTGTTCTGTTATCGGCCGTGGTCCCTTTGGGAGGGAGGGCGAGGGGTGGGAGAAAAGTAGACCAAAAGTTGTTTGTGTGTGTAAAAGGCCGCTTTATTAAGACACAGGTGCACATTACAAATACAAACCTTGGCAACGCCTTACAAAACTAAACCTCACTAAATAAATAAATAACTACAAACTCAGCCCCCCGTACCCTCCCCCACCCCTAAAACATTTGAGCCCTCCCGCTCCCAACAATACATCAATAAACAATATAACAGCATTATAACATTACGTCATCGATAAACATTACATCATCAATAAAACATTTCGTCATTGAACAAAACATACGTCATTGTTAAAACTTTATCAAACCACAATTGCAATAACAACGGTCAGGTCCTCCATAACCATAAACCCTGCCTGACCCTGCACTCCTGCAGATACCCCCCTCACAAAACTGAACGGTCAAACCATGACCAACATACCCCAGCACTTGTCAAAGAAATACTCGAACCAATCCTCAACCAGCAATCTGCCTAAAACCGTAATGATACACAAAAACACCGCCACCCAGAAAGGTAGGCGGGGAAGACACGCCTCCCTTTCTGCCCCCCCAACCGCGAAGCGAAAGAGAACAAGAAAATCAACGCTGCATGGCCAATGCCCGGGCTAAGACCTCACGAAGCTCCAACAAGTAAAGCTCCATGCCCACACGGGACAAATGAACTCCATCATCCCTAAAAAACTCAACAGACTCAAACTTAATGTCCCTGTGTGAAATCCTGCTGAAACCAAGGCTCCTACAGCAACGAGACACCTCCGAATTCACTTTCTTCCTAGCCCGATCGACAGCCCTGGGATTCACCGCTCCTCTCCATATCCTGCGAGGGATTAACTCTGTCCAAAAAACATGACACCCAGCCCACAGTTCCTTAATGAGGCCTAAATCTCGTTTCATAGCTCGCAGCAAGACTACACCTTTCGTCGCACATAGGTCGTTTTCTCCCAAATGAATAACTAAAATATCCGGGCATAAACCGCCCACCATGTTGTTGTTCAAACAAGGGATTAACTCTCTCCAGAGCATCCCGCCTTTACCCTTCCAAAGAACGTTAAACATTCGATCATTGAAACCAAGTAGGTCTCCAAAGTAACTCCTCGCTGCCTGGACTCTGGCCCACTTGACAAAGGAATGCCCCACTATCCAGACCGTTACCACCGAGGAGCGAGGCCCAGCAACGGATCCTGAAAAAGAAAAAAGAGTTAGAATCATGTGAAGGAGGATGACGCATGCGCCTCCTCAGCCGAGCTCCTCACATAACGCTGGAAACAGTTGGAAGACCAGCGCCCCAATCGCATAATATCCCTTTCGGACCAACTTCTGTTAAAAGCTTCAGTGGCTGCACCTATTCGGAAAGAGTGAGTACCATAAAGATTGCCATCGAGACCTATGTGCTGTAGCGCTTTGCGCAAAACCATTCGTAATTGATAAGGTGTGACAGGGGTGCCATTGATATGTTGGAAAACCAGGACTTCATCGCCACCCCCACATAATGAACGCCAGCGCCGCGCCAGCAGTAGAGGGCAAGTAAGCTTCGGAGCACGGGCCTGTAACCACACACCTTTCCCCTTACCCGTCTGATCAGTTTTAGAACTGGCCAACCAGACGTGCACTCCCTCATCATAACAAAAAACGTCCTTCCAAAACAATCCACACTTATATTTTGACCCCAACAACTCCGATACCCTGAAAGCACCAAAAAACATGAACGCCATCAGCATTGAGAAAACACATGCCTCAAAATCATCTGAACAAACTAAAGGCAAAACTGTGATTAACCTGGCAAGAACTTGCCAAGATAGGGGGGCTCTGGATCTAGCAACGTGCCCTTGCTCCCTGGCCCAACCCTCAAGCATCCTCCTACCAATTTCCCCCGCTGATGGAGGATAGCCCCACAACAACTTCCCCATGAAAGCAATCCCCGCCAGTTTCCCAGCAATGGTTACTTTGGTCAAACCCTTATCCATGAGGTCCAGTATAAAGTTGACAACATCATCCGACCGACGCGACAGATCCTCCCTTCTGACAGCACCAGATTCCAGGAATTCCTTCCACGCAAGGGAATACGCAGAACGCGTAGACACAGACAGAGAACCTACCACCAATTGTACGACCCTACCTCGCCGACGTGCCACAGATGACTCGGCATCGGAGTCGGGGATCTGTCTGCGTCCCTCGCCAGTCCACGGAATCTCCCCCACTGTGAACGAGACAGAGCATCCGCAATGTCATTGTCCACGCCAGGAATGTGTAAGGCACGAAAATGAATATCGTGTTTCAAACAACCCAGAACGAAAACTCTCATAAGTTTCAACACTTGTTCGTCCCTGGCCGATTGGCGATTCACTATCTCCACCACCGCCATGTTATCTACACGAAACAGCACTTTCTTGTGCGCCAATTCCTCCCCCCACAGGGTCAAGGCGACCAATAAAGGGAACAGTTCCAGGAAAGTGATGCTGCGACCTCCATTCAACCATTCATCAGGCCAACGTTCTGCACACCATTTGCCATTCCAAAAGAGCCCAAAACCATCACTGCCAGCAGCATCCGAAAACATTTGTACATCCCACTGAAATTCGACATCTCTGACCAAGGGGACACCATTGAATGAATTCAGGAAAAACTTCCACATTCTCAAATCCTCCTTAACCCCCGCAGACAGACGAACACGATGGTGGGGCAAGTGATGACCTGCCAAAGCCCTGCCCAGTCTTCTACAAAAGGTCCTGCCCGCTCTCACCACTCTGCAAGCAAAATTCAAATGGCCCAAAAGCACTTGGATTTCTTTCACCAACACTTTTCTCTTTGCCAACATCACATCCAGTAATTCAACCATGTTGACCCTTTTGTCCTCGGGCAGGCGAGCTGACATAACCACAGAATCTATTTCAATACCCAAAAAGGAGAGGACAGTGGCAGGGCCCATTGTTTTCCCGGGAGCCAAAGGGACTCCCAGATCCTCCATGAGCCCTTGGAATGTGTCCAGAGCCTTCTGGCACTCCGCGGAGCCCGGGGATCTGACAAAGAAAAAGTCATCGAGATAGTGAGTTACCAGTGAATGACCGGATTGATGGGAAAAGTACCATTGCAGAAAAGTACTAAAACACTCAAACAAGGCACATGATATGGAGCAGCCCATCGGCAGAGCCTTGTCCACGTACCATTTACCAGTGAATTGAATACCTAAAAGGCTCCAATCGTCCGGGTGGACAGGCAACAACCGAAAAGCAGACTTGATGTCACACTTAGCCATCTCAGCGGCTGCGCCCGCGGTCACAACAAGTGACATGGCCACGTCAACCGAAGAGTAAGAGACAGACACTGCCTCTGGGTCAATGAAATCATTAACAGACGACCCTTCAGGCCATGACAAATGTTGAATCAGTCGAAACTGTCCTGGTTCTTTCTTCGGGACAACTCCAACCGGTGAAACAATCAAGTTATGGATCGGCCAATCATGAAACGGGCCAGCCATCCTCCCTTCATGTACCTCTTTATTAAGTTTGTCTTGTACCACTGTGGCATGTTCAGAAGCTGATTTTAAATTGGCAGACCACCTCCGTTCCCGAGAACCTAAGTAACCGAGCCGGAACCCAAACTGAAAACCTTCCAACAGTGTAACTTTTGCTGACTCATCTTCGAAACCATGGAGAGCAATGCGCAGCCTTTCTAAATTAACTGGCGTACGAGCCCTTGGACCCAGCACCCTTAGCACCTCTGTATCCCCTTCCTCCTGAAAACTGTGAAGTCGTATGTGATGTTCCTGAAACCGTTTGCTTTCCATGGGTGCTCTCCGATGGCTGGTTGTCCCAACACTTGGACAACGGGTGTTTCCTACCACAACCTGAGCATTCATGTTTAAATTTACAATACTCTCTGGTACAGGCTCCCCTATTAAATTCCCAACAGAAACCAGACCCTGAGTGCAAGGTTGCAGTGGCCCCCACCCCTCCCCGGGTGGGCTTCCCCTGAAAGGGCCGATAAACTAACGGCAAACCACTGGCCGTGAAAATGGTTTTCCCCCCTGACGCCGACCCCATTGTGTGTTGCCACAAGTCATTATCCAGCTCCCCCCACTTAGCCTCAGGGTCCCAAGCCATCCTGGCCCTAAATTCCTCATCATATTGAGACCAAGCAAAACCACCCCCGGTGATCTGCGCTTTGCGAATGACGTCCATGTATTTAAAAAGGGACACGCTGCGCTCAGGGAACTTTTCGCAATATACACTGGCATAAATCAAAAATGCAGCTGTCCAGTTTTCAATAGTCAAAGGCACTCTGGGGCGTTTAGCCAGCTCAAACTCCTCCTCCTTAGACCCCTCTTTAGACCGGACTTCCCGGTGCAGTAGCTTAAGTAGTTCCACATACTCACCATTCCAAATTCGTTCCTTGGTACTTAACATTAGATGAGCACCTAACGGTTTCGTAACCCCCATGTAAGGCATTTTCTTGATTTTTAATTCCTTACTGGCCACAGGCACTTTAACATTGCTGGAAGCACCAGCCATAACACCACTTTGCACTTTGTTCGTAACGTCTACCACATCATCTGTACCAACTGCAGTGTCTTTTACATATCGACCTTTGACCAGACGGCCATCACCAACAACCACTTCGGGTTCACCACCTGTACCCACAGACACCATTGTAGGTTTGGCCTGTGTGGCTGATTGCTCACCTGGCAACAGAGAGACCACTCTCGATGGCTCCGCCCGTGGCGCCGAGGTCAATGCATCCGGTCTGCGAGGCGCCCTACTCGATGGGCCGTGCTCTCTTCTCCCTTGCACTTGACTCTGGACCACTGGAGCCTGTAAAATACTACTAGAAACATGAGAGGGCACCCCCCCCTTCCGGATCCCTCAGTTCACCTTCTTCAGGACTCTCTTCATCGTAGTCCAACACCACTGAATCGACACTGGTATGCAACAATTCACCACGGGTCTTACCCAACCCGGTATCCACCACTGTACATTTAAATGATTTTGAAACTCCAGGAGGGGGAGCAGACTGTACCCGCCTGTACCTCCCTGCGCGTTGACTCTGCAGCTCCATAGCCGCCGGCAAGGCCTGCCACCTATACCTGCTACTCGTTGGGGCTTTGCTCTGAAAACCGGGTGCTGGCGTGCCACTCTCCTCAATGTGCTGAAGGCAAAAAGGCTGAAAGGCTGACACCGCGAGCAAGGACAGCCGGAGCTGCAGACAGAAAGCCCTCCGTCTCCACTCTCTCACCGCACTGAAGACACGGCAACACGGAGGCTCCAAAACCGCTCCGCCCCCAGCGTCTCGCACCATCAGAGCAACCCCCGTTGAGTCGAATCGAGTCACACGAGAAGGCTAAACACAAGGAAATGAACCGGAGGGTCTCTCTAGAACCATTATCCTATCCCTGACATCGCTGGTGCATCCCATGCTAATAAGGCTTGGAGAGGACCCACAACCTGTTGAACATACTCAACTCCAAAGGATCCCCCAGGACATGAAACAGCCCCACCCTACCACCCCCCCTCCTCCCTTCACGTCCTGACGAAGACCCGCGTAGTAAGGATCTAATGTCCTACAATCCCAGGGTCGAAACGTAGACTTTTTTCTACAATCCAGAACTCCTAAGGATAGCCTGATGTATACAGCTGAATAGGAGCTTCTATTTTGAAATGTTGTTTTGATGTTCACGTATTGTCTTCTGACCCCGTGTATGGGGATCTATTAAATTTCGTGATTGTGATCTGTAGAGTCATGCACATGAAAACTTTGATTAGTGATGTTAAACTATCATAAAAAATGTGTACCCTTCCCCAATACTTTTTCCTTTCCCTGTGGGCGTATTGAATTTATGTATACTGTGTATATATCTCTCATCTAAAAAAATTTTTGATCATTGATTGACTTTGGTGCGGTGAAAATAAAAACACCTTGCACCCTAAAGGATTTATTTCTCTAGAATTTATGTAACTAAAACATTGTGATTTTCTCAAATCCGCTGTGTTCTGTCTGGGACCACTCTATATATACCTACTCGTTGGGGCCAGCGGGGTCACGCCAGACCCTCGTGTGCTGGCCGCGGCGGGATCCCTCGGTGGAACAGAGAGGGCCGCGCTAGGCACTCTCCTCACTTCCCCTTGGCGAGATGGGACTGGACCGCGCCCTGCCAAGTCTGGACCTCCGCACCTATTCCTATCCTGAAAAGAAAAAGTTTGGACTGGTGTGCTAGGGTCCCTGAATACAACACCTGAAATAGACCTTGGCCTCTGTATATTAGCATCACCAATCGTCCCATGAAACCTCTCCAAAGAACGCCCCCTAATACAGCTTCTCAAAGGCCCTCCCCTAATCGGAGAGTCGCCTATCATCTCTTCATCATCACTCACATCCAAATTACCGCCCGCTGCCGCTGAAGAAGAGGCCTGAAGAGGGGCCCCCGTACCCCCAACTTGGCCCTCAATGTCCCTGTGAAAACCGCGTTGCGCCAAACCTGCCGTGCCGAAATGCTCCCAACCAGGAGAACCAAACATGAAATAAGGACCTCTAGCATCCCCTTGCATGGGCACCCCACTCACCTGCTTGGAAATCCCCTCATGCTCCAAAAACGTGCTCGATACACCCACAGCCCCTGCCAACCTTACATCAGGATGAGAAAACCTCACAAAAAGCATCCACACCAGCCCTTCCAATTCCCCGCAACCCCGGGCCATGCTCAGGACGTGACCCAGTGCCTTCACCACGAAAGACTCCAAGACCCCCTAGTGACACTCTATTACCATCCCTCCGCAAATGGTCACTCCCCTCTTGAACACCAGGAAAAACAAAACCCCCAGACCGAGAACAATCCTGGCCCAAATCAACACCAGACATAGAACTACTTACACCCATCTGTGCCCACTCGCCCTCCCCCCTGGATCCCCCTCCAACAGACAAAACAGCACCCACAGAGGAACCAGGGGTAGAGAATAATAACGGGCTGCCCACATTACTGTCCACCTCCCCATGTGCAGAACCAACATCCTGTGGAAGAAAAACCTGGCCAGCCTGCAGCTCCAAACCAACATGCCCTCCCAATCCACCTGCTACGGACTGACTGGAAACCCTAACATCAGCCACATTAATCCTTGGTACAGAAGGGGTTAATAAAATGTGAGCGCTTGGGTCAACATTACACTGTGTCTCTGAAACAAAATGCTGTGAAACATTCATGCCCGGCATAACGTGCTGCTGAGCTGCTCCGTAGCGACCTTCTAACTGCACAGAGCCCCTGCGCCCCCTTCGCGCAGACACAACGAGCTCTGGCACCACGCGGCGCTCCTCAACGGGGTCAGACGCGGAGCGCTTCTTGCTCCCTCTCCGACCCCCCCTCCCCCGCTTGGCCGGAAAATTGCCAACGGAAGCGAGCGCTTCAGTCTCCAGACCTAGACCCACCCGCCCCTCTGAGGCAATATAACTCGCGCCAGGCGCCTGACCCGGTTGCATGGGAGCCGAATATCCCGCCGCCGGAGCACCTCCCGCCCCACACTGCAGCTGAGGGAAAACCAAAGGGGCAGGTCGCATATTCAAAGGAACAACTACGGGAGCGCCCAAAGCTATCGGCGCGCCCCCCTCCCCCGCCGCCGCACGCGCCTGCAATGAAGGGGCCGGTTTCCTCGTACGGGACCGGCCCCTTTCACTTACCTGGGCAGAACGCCTCTTTTTAGGCGAAGAACACGCTATTACTGCCGCGGACACGCCGGCGGAGGCCTGGCGCTGGGGGCGCGCCGGCCCCCCTCCCACCAACAAGTCCATGCGACCTGCTTCCGACAGCAGTCGCATGGCCTCCAAAACGCGGTAGTCCTCCATCACGTAATTAAAGCGCCACAGGAACAAGACAAGGTTAACCAAAAGCACCTAAACACCTGACAATACTCTCTACAAAATGCTGAAAGACAAAAAAGCTATAAGCCCTCCTAGCCACCAGGTCACCAAACCTAAAATGGTGGCTGGTAGGCAGTGGAAGGGGAGTTTATAATTGGGCTATGCTGGTCCTACTAGACCAGCCCAAATCTAGAACCTTCTGGCAACTTCTTAAAGGAACACACCCTCGCAGCCCTCCCAAACCGCCCGGGGGAGGAGACCTCCCTGCGGTCGGCTCCCTCCCCCAAGCCCCCCTTAGCACTCATAGCCTCAGAGTCACTTTTAGCATTCTTGACGGGGTTACCCAGATTTTTAACGCTCACCTCAGTCTCAGCACTGGCGTTATCGTCCTCTTGGGCTCACGATCTCCCTCAGGTTCCTTTCAGCGGCATTCCCTTATAGCTATCGATGCTTACTCCCGGGTCGCTGGACTGACCCCAGGTGGAAACAATCACCGCTCCGCGCAGCCTGACTGCAGCAACGGCCGCCCACCGAGACCGTCAGCGCCTATTGACTCAGCGTTTCCAGCATCAGCCGTTCTGGAAGAAGAAATCCACCTGAAGAATGTCGTAAGTATCCCCAAGTTTTCACGCTGAAGCGATTTAGGGGGTTCTACAAGACAGAGAGTTTTCTGTGAGCCGGAATTATCGTCTCTGTCTCCCGCTTTCCTCCATCAGCCAGTTTGCGAGGTCAGGCCGGAGCGGTCAGCTTACGCGTCCACTCACGCGGACGCCATCTTGCCTCTCTCCACTACTGAGAAAGTCTCAAGGAGATCCGACATGAGCAACTTCTAAGGTGTTGCTGTTTTCCCAGTGCTTTGGCAGAGAGAGCATGACTGGGCGGCAGTACAAGTCATGGATCTGGTCAAATGTTTCCCTCAGGAATTTCCTGTTGGCAACAAGGCCACAAAAACTTTAATGGGTATTTTCTATTATACTCTTTCGCAATAAGCATGGGGTTTTATTCTAGACCCCTTCAGCTGTAGTCCTCCGGCAGATATCAGACCCTCCAGAATTTCGCAATTTCGCGATTTGGTTTGCAGCGAAATCGGCACTTTTGTAAAAATGCCCTGAGTTTTACAAAAGTGCTATTGGTGCACTGATTTGTGCTGTGTGCTCAACTAACGAGAATTATGTGTTGTGCAGAAAACCCACACTTCTGTCATTTTCCTCTGACATATTTCACCAGTAAAAAGCAGGTGGAATTTATTTGGGAAGAAGGATAGGTAAACATGAGGAAATGTATGCACAACACACTGTTTTCCAGTTATTCCTTATTCCAAAGGTCAAACTCATAGCTGTGTGGTAGTGACCAGTAACTGCCATTACACGTAATTGCGGCAGTTACTTCTTCTATAGACCCCAACAATGATGTTCCAAGATCTGTGTGGGGTCCGAGACTTCAGCTCTGGTGCGCCATTCAAGCCCTCAGGTCAGTTTCTATGTCCATAGGCTCATCAGAGCCCTCAGCTCCCAGTGTCAGCATTCCATCCCAGAGTCTGCATGGTGTCAAAACCCTCAACTTCTAGTTTTTGGGCCACTAGCTCTGTTGAACTCCAAGCCCTCAGTGTATGAACCCTGAGCCTTTAATGAGTCACTTCTAGTCCCGCACAGCATCAGGACTTCTTAAATTTTGAAGACTGCGGTCCCAGACCAGTTATGATCATGGAGATCTCTGCCTCCTCTGTTATGGTGTAAGAGCCCTCATTCCACGGTCTGGCTATCTGAGAGACTTATTTGTCCAGAGACTGTCTGAGCTTGCAGCTGCTAGCGTACAAGCCCCTTGGTCAGTGTGGTATCCTTAGATTTAGCTGCTGTGGAAACAGGCCTCCTAAAGTCTGCAGCCACTGCATAAGTGAAGGCTCAGTCTCCCTCAGAGGCAGCTCAAAGCCCTGTACACTGAATATTGTGCAAAACATTTTCAAAGTAAGCCCTCTTGGGCTCTTGAGGTTTGTTTGTACTGGTCTGTCATTGCCCGTGCATCTGTCTATGTATGACTGAACTATGACTGTCTATGCTGCTGCTCTCGGATTGCTACAGGACTCCACTGTGGTCACCCATGAATATGCGTGTGCGTGTGCGTGTCCGTGTTCGTAAGTGCATCACTCTGGAAGTATCTGCGTGCTATTGTTAGGGCACAGACAATGTATGTGATTAACTGTGTGACTACCCTAGCAGCTGTGCACTAGTTTACTCAGATGCTTCTTATAGCCCTCCCAACATTGGAAAATTGATCTAATGGACGCAAAGTATCAAAGGGTTTTAATCTTATCTACTTAACGTATTCAACCTTAGAACCAATTGTGCAATCTCTGCAGTTATTCAGATTTAGGACAGTGGCCATTTCAGGAGTTGGAGTTGGGTTACAATATCAGATGGTATTTTATCCATTATAGGGACAGTTTTGCCAAAGATTGGTAAGAGGAAGACACTGACCCGCCAGAAGCCGCGGAATCTTGCATAGTTTGTAAGAAGTGGCACAGCGGCTTACTGTATGTCTAAAATCCTGACATAAATACATCTCTCTAGCTTCATCTTCCAACTCCTACTTACTAAGAGCTAGAAAAAATATGTCTCTCACAATAAAGATTTACACAGAAAATCAGAAGATAGTAGCACCTTTTGGAGACTTAGGGCCAGATGTAGGTAGCCAAATACTGGTCGGTAACGGCCGAAAATACCGAATTTCGGCCGTTACCGACCGGTATTTGGATATTGAGATGTAGGGTCACAAAAAATACCGATTCGGTAAATACGAGTCGGTAATTTTACCGAATCGGTAATTTTACCGAATCGTTAAATAAGAAATGCAAAAAAATTCTTTTTGCGATGTAGGTAACTTCTAAAATACCGAATTTCATGAAATTCTGTATTTAAGAGTCCGTGTTTACCATGGATTGAAAGCAGGTGGTAATCAGGTGCAGGCTATAAAAAAGGCCCAAAATGCAACAGTGTGACCAGAATGGCGGCATTCTACGTGATAGCAAGGCGGCTACGGCTACAGGCAGCAGGAGAGAGGGTCTGGAGAAGGGAGGAGCAAGTCTACAGGCAGAGGATAACGCTATTTCAACTAACTGAGCCAGAGATATTGCAAAGGTACAGGCTACACCCCCACACCATCCTGGACTTGATCAGGGACCTGCACCCACTTTTGGATCACCCAACCCCAAGGGCGCACGCCATCCCACCCCATGTGCAGATGCTGTGTAGCCTACACCTGCTTGCCTCTGGGAGTTACCAGAGTGTGATTGCTGCGGTAGGTGGGGTGTCCCAGAGCTGCCTGTCCCGTTTCTTCAGGAAGTTCCTAGAGGCCATGATGCAGAGAATGCATCATTACATCAGCTTCCCTGAAACTCACGCGGAACTGCTCAAGACAAAGACTGACTTTTACCAAATTGCACATTTCCCACACGTCATCAGCTGTATTGATGGCACCCAGATCCCAATATGCCCACCTGCTGCCACAGAGTACATTTACAGGAACACGAAGTCAACCCACACAATAAATGTACAGGTAATCTGTGATGCCAAGAACATTATCACGGACATAGTGGCCAAGTTCCCAGGAAGTACCCACAACTCCTACATCTTTCAGAACAGTGGGATCTACACACGCCTGACAGCGGGGGAATTTGGCGAAGGATACCTGCTAGGTAAAACACTGTGTGACACTCTCTTGATACATATTGCAAATGTATGTGTATTTGTGCATGTGAGTAATGGCTTTCTCATTTTCAAATAGGGGATAGTGCATATGCCGTCCGCTCTTTCATCCTGACACCCTACCTCAACCCTTCAACCCCCAGCCAGAGACGATACAACAGGGCACACAAATCTACTAGGAACATTGTGAAGCGCACCTTTGGGCTGTTAAAAAGCAGGTTCCGCTGCCTCCACAAAAGTGGAGGGGCACGGCAGTACTCACCAATCATCTGCTGTAAGATGATTGCAACTTGTGCAATGTTGCACAACCTTGCTACTAAGAAGGGCACTGAGGTGGAATTGAGCGACTATGAGGACCATGATGATGAGCATGCCTGAATCCAACACAGCAGGAGTTGTGACACCAACAGATGGCAGACACAGACGGGCGGAGATCACACACAACTACTTTTAAGTAAGTAAAGATTTCAGCCAGGGGTTCAATGTGAAAGACGTAGGTTAATGGGCACTGTGGTAAATGTCAAAAGACACATCTTTCTAGTCCAAAGTGTGCCTAGCCTAAATAGGCAGACACGGGTTACCTCACCCTAACATGTCCTCTGGGTTGTGGGCAGCATAACTGTCTGCGCCCACGCACAACACTGCGGGATGCCTGTGGTTGGGATTGAACATTGGCTGTTGAGCCAGGGCCTGTAGTTTGGCGTCTACTGCTCCTCCTAATGTCCTGTATAGGGGTGCTGCTCCTGCTAGTGGTGTCATCAGTGTCCCCTGCACCTACATCTCCTGCGTTGGCTGACTGGTTTGTCAGCAGCACTTCCATCGCTGTTGTAACTCTCCCCATCCCCCTGGTAAGATCTGTGCAGCAGTGCACCAGCCCCTCCTGCATTGCAACAGACCGGCGACATAACAGGGAAGTTGCTGTTGCAAGACGGTTCATGGCCTTTGTCTGATGTTGCATGCACTGCCTCTCCCTGCGCCTCTGTGTGCGGTCTTCATGCAGTTCGTCACAAAGTGACATCACGCACTGGGACATGTCCCTCATCCCATCTGCCATGTCCCTCATGCTATCCGCCATTGAGGTGATTTCCCGGTTCATGTTTTCCATGTTACTGTTCAGGTGGCGCATTTATCTTTGTATTGCAGTAATTGCTTTTGCCTGCAGGCGCTGCACCTTGAACATCGTGGACTCCAGCCCACAGAAGACCCCGTCACCATGGTCACTTGGACTTCCCTCCCGGACCCTACGGCGTCTTGCGCCTCTGTGCACAGATACAGGAGTGGATGGAAGACCAGCAATGTTTGCCTCCACTGGCTCATTTTGATTCTCACCCTCCCTTTCCTCATCAGAGGAGGTTGCAAGGATGTGTAGCGGGGGAACATCATGCCTCCTGGGCCTGAAGACTTCCGACACCTCTGAGGCTGCTGATGGAGAATGTGTTTGTGGGTCCTGCTGTGGAGAGTCATAGTGAAGAGGCGATGATGGATGTTGCATGGTGCCTGCCTCTGGTGTGGCAGCTGCATGTGTACTGGGTGTTGGAGGTGTTACAGTGCTGGGCCCTGCACTCCTGGATCCATCCTCACTCCTCTCCGTTTGGGGTGCCCTCTTCTCCCTCTCCTGCACAGTCTTGCGCGATGACTCTCCTGTGGAAAGATATGGACATTGGCTTAGTGGTGCTTTCACCGTGTATTTCTATATTAAATCACAATTCAGTCACACAATTTCATGGTCCTCAACTGCCTCTAAATGTAGTGTGTGGCATGCCTGACATTCTTTCATGATGACAGCACTGATGTATGTTGAAATGACTACCACTCCCATGATGCATTGCTGGTGGATACAAAAGCCTGTACTGGAGTGTGAAACACACAGCCACATTGGGGGAGGGAGACAGGCAAGGGGGGAGGAATTATGGACACGTCTCTTACCTTGTTTTAATGCAGCTCAGGCTGAGCGGTCAGCATCACCAATCCCAAATATGCTCTCTGGCTCCAGGGTGGACTCCACTAGCCGTTCCAGATCCGTAAGGGCAGGTGCCCTGTTCCTTCCTCCACCTGTAACATTGGCTCTTTTCTCAGTAAAGCCAACTTCTTCTTAGTGATGACCCGCAGATCATACCATCTTTTCTGTAGGTCATCCACTTCTCTTGTTGTTACCTCTATGGCGTTCACCTTAGCCTGGATACCCAGCCAGATATTCCTCTTCACTGTCGCTGCTACCTGCAGAGACTATTTTCCAAACAGCTGGGTGTGGTGTTTTGCCACCTCCTCCACCAGCACCTGCAGTTCACCTGTGCTGAACTTTAGTTTTCTTTTCCGGTCAGCACCTTCCCTCTGGGAGTCTTGTGAATCCATCCTGCACTTCTGCACAGCTCAGCTCAGAACAGCCAGTCAGTTGCTCTCAGCTCTCCTTGATGTTCAGTTAGTCTGCACCTGCATAGGTGTGGCCACTTCCTGGTTGTGGGGTGGGGTGGAGGCACAGGATTGGTTGGTTCCTCTGTTGCTTGGTTGAGGGGTGGGGTGGAGGCACGTGATTGGTTGTTAGCTCAATTGCTTGTTTTTTGTATCCAAATTGGTAAATACCGAATCGGTAATTCCCATTCATTCCTATGGGCATCCAGGCCCATAGGAATGAATGGGAATTACCGATTCGGTATTTACCGATTCGGTATTTACCGATTCGGTAAATACCGAATCGGGGATTTTGAATTTTACCGATTCGGTAATTTTTACCGATTTTTTTTCCTATATACCATTTTCCATTTCTAAAATACTGAATTGGTAAAATTCGGTATTTTAGAATCGGTAAAACAGAATTACCTACATCTGGCCCTTAATTACGAGGCCTACCCATATTGACATGTACAGACAGGTGCCATTGTTTTTTTTTTACATTTGGCCGAGAGCCAATGCATCTCTATGGGTAAAACCTGTGTGTATCTGCGTTTCCCGTAGGTCAGTGAAGCAAAGGTGTCAGAAAGAAAGTAGCAACTTTGCTATGACACACCTTCCCTCTGCCTCGTTTGTCGGGAGCCTTTGGTACACGACGGAACAGTACTAGGCTAGCGCCTGTGTGGCTGAGATTCACACACTGAAAGAGGACTTTACACAGGGCCAAAATATACCAGGTGCCAATGACAAATTCTCAAATGTTTTGGTGGCCAAATGTTATAGGGTTAGAAATAATTTGACATTCAGGGACTCCGGGACACCTAGAACAGTCGCTGGGATGGGGAATCAGTCAGGGTCCAACATTCTCTGCGGGTACTGGCTCAGGAGCCAGGGTCTCAGAACGGGCCAGTGACAGGGACTAGGCCACCCACTGGACCCACCATTACCAACCACCATTTGGTACTGGGATCTAGGATTTAGGTTCCAGGAGAATGTCAGTTTTCAGAAGCACTTGTGTTCCTTGATAAAAGCAATAATAATAAACTTTTTTTTTCTGAAATTGTTTTGGAGTGGCTAGCAGCAATCGCCTAACTATACAGAAAAAATAGCTCATAGTGCTGTAAATGCTCTAGCTATATGGTTTTAACGCACAGTATGCCCAAAAGAACAAGGATATTTAATATGTGAGGAAAGTACCCAATTCATTTATTTAAGTTATCCATGCCACTAATTAAAAAAAAGAAATCTGTTTTACCTTCCATGCTGGCGACTAGCGCCTTTCGTAGTTTGTTATGAGTGTGCAACATAGACAATAATTTTATAAAGTTACTTGCCTGGTTGTAGTTATTTTAACATACGTTTTAATTGTGGGATTCACTTTTTAACCTACATAAAATAAATTATATTTAGCTTGAACAGTAACTTGGTCAGCTAGATGCGCAGTGCTGATCCCAAGAGCCAGCATCAAGCACGAGTGCCACTGTCAATAGTCATTGTCTTACTTCCCTATACAGACCCTCAAGGATTTAGCGATTTCAGGCTGAAAACTAATGCTTATGAGTGAAATAAAGTGCTGCAAAAATGCCTCTAAATTTCCATATTTGTGCTGCTAAATTTCCATATTTGTGCCGCTAAATTTGCTAATCCATGCCGCTATATCCTGGGGGGTCTGAGATATGGTTCATTCATCTTAAACCTTCTTGTCTTCCATCTTCGCACGCTCTGTATAATTGCTGGCACTATTGATATGTTCACAACTGTTCGCCAGACAGAATTTGCGCTCCTGGCTGATGACATAATCACATGACACTTCGCTTAGCTCTGGTTTAGTCCCTTTAGGTACAGGCAGGCAAAGGTGTCTGAGCATCAAACACAGATGTCAAGGGGTCCGAGTCGCCATTATCGCCAGCTGTCTAGTTTCCTTTATTAACACAAGTACAGACAAGCAAGCTGAATCTTTCTTATTTATTTCCCTAGGCACACTTTTATTGTATTCTAAGTAAGAAGTCACAGAGATGAGGACTATGGTTTATTCATAGACCACAGCAAGCCAAAGCCACTTCCAGTGGTCAGCCAGCCCAGCTCCCAACCGCCTTTTTTTTAAAACAGCCAATATCATCAAGTTATGGAAAAATGCTTTGCATGGCTGAGCCCAAGCCCACTCTATGTACATTTTGAAGAATTGGTAATAATACTTCAACAGAAAGTTGCACTGTCAAAGGTGACCCAAACATGGGTGTTTTCTGTCCTCAATAGCTCCTCACCCCAGCTTAAAAATCTTGCACCCACAAAAAGTAGAAAATAGGAACCGGAGTGGTAGACTTGGTGGTGGTTCCTGACTGACCTGGTGGAAGGGCAGGAAGAGAAGAAGAATCCGACCAGAAAACCAAAAGGACCAAGATCAAGAAATACCAGAAGAGTCAGCTTTTCTAGGACCAAGAAGAATATCAGGATGAGACCATGAGTATCAAGCCAGGGCCTAGAGAATGTGGAAGACCAAAAGGACCAGTACTATGAGGGCAAGGACTCTGGTACCAGGAAATGAAGGGCCAAGGCTAAGAGACCCATCACCAGGGGACCATAAAAGTGAAGACCAAGTACTTCAGGGCCAATTTGAGTAGCAATAGGAGGAAAAGACCAGGAGGATCAGTATTAAGGGGACAATAACACAGGAACAAGTGCTGCGTAAGACTGGTATCCAGAGAATTAGGATTAGGAAGGCCATTGGGTACAAAAGGACCAGGAAAAAGAGGACTAGCATTACCAATGAAGGGCAGGAGAACCAGAAAGAGGTAGAACAGGAGAACTAGAGTCAAGAGGACCAGGGGCTAGGAGAACAATGACTATGAGGACATGAGGCCCTGGGCCACAGGGAGCCAGGATAAGGAGGACAAGAAAGACCAGGTACATGTGGACCAGGGACGAGACAAGAAGAACTACATACATAGAGGAGGACCAAGACCAGGTAAAACATGACCTAGAAGACTAAGAGGATCAGGACCAAGACCAGAAGGGTGGGGACCTGGATAATTGGAAGCAGGGGGTCTGGAGGATCAAGACCAAGAGCAGCAGTTCTGTATCAGAAGTGAGAGGACCAGGAGGTTGATGAAAAGAGCCAGGAAATTGGAGGACCCAATGAGCAGGAGATAGAGTGGAAGAAGGTTGAGGAAGAGGATGGTCCACATAGAGAAGCATCAAGAGTAGGGGGATCATCACGGGCAAGGCGTACTTGGACCAGATGATTAGGAGGACTAAAACGACCAGGCCCCGGAGGAAGAGGATCATAACAAGCAGTAACAAGACATTGGCTCAGAAGAGGACTAGGAGCATGAGGATGACCAGAAGAAGAAGGACCATGGTTAAGTGGAAGACAAAGAGGACATGACCAGCTGGAGAAAGTGTACCAGGAATATGATGATGGGAAGAAAGACCAGGAGGGGGAAAAATCAAAAGGATGATGATGAAGAAGAGAACAAGGAGCAGGTAGAGGATGAGGATCAGAAAGGGATGAGGAAGATCAGGAGCAGGAGGAAGGAAATATTTTAGCCTATTAGGTAAACCAGAACAACTTCATTACTAAGGGCCCAATTCCGATCTCGCTCGGAAAGCCCTCCATACGACTCAGATCCAGAGGTCTTTCCAAGCGAAACATGCTCCGGGAGTCTGAGCGAGCGAGTATGATGCAGCCGTATGCCAACTGGCTCGGTTCACTCGGACTCCAATTGAACTCTATGGGAGCATGTGTACAGACGTGTACACAGGCTCCCATAGCAAAAAGGGGTGGGTGGGAGAAGCGTATACCCTTTGGCGGGCCCCCGATGATGCCCACCACAATGTGCATGTCTGGATCGGGTTGACCCATGGGCACACCCCCGAGACAGATTCAGAGGGCCCCGGTGAAGGGGGTCTGCTATGGCCCCCCGAAGTACTATTCCGACAGCCTTTTCGTCACTCTGAAACTGAGGCGAAGCGGCTGTCTGAATTGTGCATCGTTCTCGCTCGGTCAGAATCCTTCTCCATTGCGTGGCTCGATTCGGCTACGAACGAGTCGTACGGACCGGTTTGGGTCCCGGAAACGATTTGGTCAATACATACGTGATCTTCGCATCATGCTTGATCATTCAGACCTGTGGACAATTCTGTCAGAAAAGAGGGCTATGAATCTGATCCGGAAAAGCCAAATCCGATTCGGAGGCCTTCCAAACGACATGCCAATTTCTTTGGGGCAGAGGTTTTCAGAAAAACTGTATGAGGTGTCTATCATTGTTTTGCTTTGCATGGCTGTGCCCTATTTCTGCTATTCCATATTTATTGGATCCAAGAGTAACCTTTTATCCCTTCCAGCAGGCGTGACACAGTTGTGAATGTTGTTTCATCTTTAGTGCTTCTTAAATGCTTAAAATCGAAATCACGCTCATATGATCTAAGATGTACTGTCTTCTATTTTGTAGTGAAACTGTACCACAACACGTGATCATTGTTGTTATTTCTCGGATAAAGAAAGAATTGCAATCTAACCACTTAAAGATAGTGAGTGCTCCCAGGAACTTCTCATAATGTTGGACTCAACCAAGGACATCACATCTGTACCAGTCTATTGTTTATGCAGTGTGTCAACTCGTGCTTGAATAAACAGTGAGAACGACTGTATTCAATAGAGTAGTATTATGAGAGAATCCACAAAAGTATTCTGTAGGAAAATGGTTCTTCTTGCTTGTTCCTTTTTGATACATATCCTGAGAACCATGTACATGCTTAGTAATGTATGAACTCTTTTGTCTAAAGTCCTATAAAAATACATACTTTTCCTCTGCAACTAGGATACACCATTCCCGACTTTGTAAGCTGGGTCTATCCTAGATTTTGCAATGACATTTTCCAAGTTCTCTGTACTTATGATTTGTACTCTTTATTGCTAATCATGCTTGTGAAATACTTAATGTTTTCTGCTTAGCAATACTTCATATAAAATGTCTTTAATCTTGACCCGTGTCTGTCATTCTTTCTGAAAATGCTACATTTCTGATTCTGGGTTTGGGCTATAAAATTAAAGAATGGTCCAGTCAGGGAGCACCAAAGTCCTTATAGGAACTGCACCACTCCTGGTCTGAGCCATTGGTGTGTCCTTGGTAAGGTTATGAGAAGACTGGTTTGTGCGCTGACAGATCTAGTAGCAGAGGATGGTTCCGATTGGATCTGATCAGTACTAGTTAAATCCAGTTGGCTATATAACCAATTACTGTACCATCAAGGTTCAGCTGGTTGTTCCCTGAGATTCAAATTCACTCAGTACCAACCTGATGTTGGCTCTGGAAGACGAGGTCGCAAAAGAAGGATGACATGAGTATTAATAGGGATTTGTACGCAAGTGAATGATGAATGAGAAGTGAGCTGTGAGGCTATGCGTGTAGGTGTACCATGGTGGAATGCGGTGGATGGATTTTGAGAACAATTATTATGTGGCTTTAGTGATCAGATTTTGGGGGATGATAATTATTGTCTTCTTGATTATATTCTTTGACATTTGAATCTGATAAATGTGGATTGTTATATGTACAATATAATTTAGAGAGTGGTACCTCAAGTGGATTTTACTGAATTGTTGAACTTGTCTGCTAAGATGAGGTGTACTGTGAGGAGCTATCAGCCACACCAAAACAGGGCTGTAACATTTCCTTTGTACAAGTGTATTAATCAAGTTTAGCGGCATTTCATTCCTTGGTGCACTGGAGTGAGCGCACTGGGTATGGCGATTCCCGCAGGTCGAGAGTCTACCTTTGTGTGAGATTAGGTAGTCTTTTTGCAATTGTAGAGATATCTGTTTAGACGAAGCAAACAAATGAAGAATTGTGGTAGAAAATAGTTCAGGAAGTCCTGACAGTATTCGGGTGTTGTGTCATTTGGTGTCACGCAGGGATTGGCTGGCGTATGCTGTAGCCGCGGTGCAATACGGTGACCTTTTACAGAGACACGCTGATATTGGTCGGCATATGGTAATCCAACAGAATAAGGAGAGTGTAATATTGGAACAAAGAGTGATTGTGAGTATCATCATTGGAAATCCCTTTTAGAAAAGGAGAAAGATGTGAATAAGGGAAATGTTCACCCAAAGGCACGTCAGTTAGAGAAATAACAGCAAAGAAATAGTTACATGGAGTGGACTTCGGCTTAGCGAATGACAGAAATACTTTTCCAAAGACAGGGAACTATGGTTCCCACTGAGCGGAACTTTCCATCTTCCCATAACAGAAAATTTGAGATAGAGAATGTATAATTTAAAACCTCAGCCCAGACCTACGCAGTTTAAACCTTTAAATCTTCGGGAACAGATGGTAAATGAAAATAAAAGGAAGATAGCATTTATAATCTGTAATAGGGATGACTCGTGGATAAATGCGCAGGACGATGAAAGACAGAAAAAATCGAGAGAAGAACTAATTGAGATTATTGGAGCTTATCCGTTAATTAAGGGTGAGGAAACAGCAAAAGGGAAACCTGGGAAGAAGGAGAAATCCAAACACAAATCGAAATCAGAAAGTGAGGAGGAGTAGAACGCCTTTATAGATGAGCTCCTCAGTATAAGACCACCCCATAAAACGCAGCAACTGTGGCGAGCACGACAGCTCCGATGAAAACCAAGACTAGGCCCGATACCGAAACCCCTACCGAAGTCCACGGTTCCCCAAGCTACACTGACACTGCCATTTCTCCAGTAATTAAAAACAAAACAGTGACTACAGATACATGCAATTTGATTTGGAAAGTTCAATGTGAACAAGGAAATTATGCTGCCCTCCTAATACTGTGAAAGCATTTACTAAGGATGGAGTTTTGTGGGCAGTCAGAACTGCAGGAGTGGGCAGTGAGCATAAGAGAACTATAAGATGGGATATTTGACTGTTGCCGTCCAGAAACACCACAGCTGGCTTGCTTGTTGAAACTGCTATTTCTCCCCCTGGTCAGCCTCAACAAGCACATTGCTTTTATCCCATACCCCAAAAGTGTCCTCTGCTGAGGAAGTTGCTAGTATCCTGATGAGTCAGACCGTTCCAAGCACTCTCAGCACCCTGCCCCAACACCCAGCAAAATAGCAATAGGCCCTTCGCAAGGATAGGTTTCGACCAGCTCCATGGCAAAACGCCAATTGGTCATTGCAACCCTAGCAGTTGACCCTTCAAGTGTAAAACCCACTCCCCAGAGACTCCATGTCACTCTGTTGGAACCCAGGTTTGAAGGAATTGTTAAAGGGAACTTAGGGATGGATTTCTTAGGATATCACAACAAGGTTGAATTGCGCTACATGAGCAAGGCAACTGCAAGGTGGCACAAGAGGTTCGTGCTAGAATGTAGAAAGAGGCGATGAATGCGGAGTCGAGTTCACACAGGGAAAGAATACCCTTTAAGGGAAGTAAAATAGGAGCATACTTACATGAACCGTGGTCCCGAACAGATCTTTTCCACTTTACGAATTCTCTTCCTTAGTTAAGGGAAGCTCCTAATAAGTGGTACACACAGATGAACCAGATTGTGACTATTTCCAAAGTCTTGTGGGAGGATCTGGATGTGATGTTAGAGGTGGCAGTCCAAAGGGACCTATGAGTGCAATGAAAGAGAGTAGTTGATTGGCAGACTCATGAGCCTTCTAGGAATCTAGGAACGAACGCACCTTCACCCCTGGTTCAAATATGAGGAAGTCATAAAACATTTAAAGACTAGGGCTCCTCAAGAGCAATAAATTGGCCTAAGATTTTTCAAACCTTTCAAGTATATAAAGAATCTGAGCTTCCTTATTTTGAGTCTTGGTGCAGGTGTATAGGGAGCCTAGTTAACTACACGACTCCATCAGGAACAACATGGGAGGATTCCTTTCCTCCTTCGTACAAGGACTAGACATGAAATTAGCAATCAGATTGTACAAGGTGTTCTTTGCTGCCAGAGTAAACCACTTGACGAAATCCTACAGTATGCAAAATATTTTAGTGATATGCTAGAAGCAACACAAATGGGGTTAAAGGAGAAGAACATGATAGCGAAGATCCAATTGCCACAAAATGGAGGAATGAAGAGACTTAATGTACCCTCGCTGGGACCCGAAATTAATCCCAGTATTGGAATGAGCATGCAAGGAGTTTCCATGGCATATGGAGGAAATGCCCTCTGGAGTAGGGAGAGTTCAAGGTAATGTTCCAGTAACATTAGTGACCTAAAGAAGGTTACGCCTTGCCACATTTGCAACAAGATCTGGCATTGGAAGCGGAAGTGTCGTTATAACACTGATCAAGTTATGATTGATGCCCAAGATGCAAATCTTGCAGTGTAGGGAGAGCTTCCTCTGACACCTAGCCTCTGCCCTCCACATCACCAAAAGATCCCAAAATCCAGCTTGCCACAGAGTTCCTCTGACCCTGTGCAGATGCGGGGAGGAAATCCCATGTAACACACTTCCCTAAAACCCATTTCTGCCTCAGAATGACCTGGTTTCCATGATGTTCCTGAGTTCCTTGGACTTTGATCAGGCCCAATGACAGTGCCTGTGGGGGTAGGAGGAGTGTGTACTTGTGGCAGTCCTAGAAGTGAATCAGAGTGGACCGTATGTAGAAGGAGAAGTTAATGGACCTCCTGCCTTTGTTTCTGGTAGACACTGGAGCCACTCACTCAACTGTTACAACAGTTGATATTCCAAAACTACCCCTCTCAGCAAAGCAAGACCAAGTTATAGGCATTACTAATTAGTAGGGTACCAATCAAATTACATCCCCTGTCCCACTCAAGATAGGAGACATCAAAGAATGACATCAGTTTGTGGTGTGTGATTCGAGCACTGTAAACATATTAGAAAGGGTTCTCCTTTGCAAACTTAACTTCATCATTTACTGTACGCAGGATAGAGTCGGAATTGAGACCTAAGCAGACAATGCAGAATTCAAGCTTCAAACAACAGAGTCTGTTGTTAGACTGTATCTGGTTATTACCAAAGAGGACTTGCCCATCGATGTGTGAGAGACAGTCAAAGAGGATTTTAGGGGATTTTACAGGGAGAGAGAATGGATTGATAAAAGGTGCAAAACCCCTAAAGATAACCCTATTGTCTAACAGTTTTTCCTCAAACATACCCTTACAAATTGACTCTAGAGGCCACTGCAGGAATCACTTACGTAATTGAGAGCATGATTGAACAGGGCAATCTGAAGGAAGTCATCGGGAGTCCATGTAACTCTCCGATCATGGTTTTACAAAAGGCAAACAAAAGTGGAAGATAGTTTAGGATTGATGGAAAATTAACCACATTTTCGTTTCATGCTATTGTGTGGTACCGAAAACTGCCATGATCTTGTTCCGAATTCCCCCAGAAGCTGAACGGTTCACAGTCATTGATTTCTTCTCGGTTCACCTCCATGAAGAGAGCCAGTTTCTCTTTGCTTTTCGATCCCTGGAGAAGACTCTTATGTGGTGCTGCGCTCCCCAAAGGTACACCGAAACACCATCATGTTTCAATCAAATACTTGTAAAGAATCTAGAGTTTTTGTGGTTACCATGTAGCTCGGCCCTCATTCAGTTCATCTCCTGCTTCCATCGATGACCAAGAAACCTGATAGACAAGACACCATTGCTTTGCTCAACCATTTGACTGAGAATGGTCATAAGGTTTTCCCTGAGAAATGACAGTACTATTAAAAAGAATTCTTGTATCTAGCACACTAGATAGAAAAGGAAATTAGACGAGTGTCCCATGAATGAATTGAAACAGTCCTTAAAATTGAGTTCCCAACCACACAGAGAAAAGTGAAAATGTTCTTGGGCATGGTTGGCTTTTCCTTTGTGGGAAAGCATTTTTGTGAGGATGAAGCATCCTGATGTCAGTGACCCAGTATCAAAGAATGATGAAAGCATGGAGCCTTCCAGGAGCTCAGTGGCGTGGCTGAAGGAAATTCCACCTCTGAGAGTGAGTCAGCCTCATCAGAGCCAGAAATCAAGGATTGTTGTTTCACTGAGAAAGGCTGGCCATAGACTACGACAAGCCGAAAGAGACTATTGACAACTAAAGGACCGCAGACAATAAGGGTTGTTAGTGAGCTAACTGAACAGAAGAAGTGGGCTCTACTAAACAGCTTGACATTGTGGAGGAGAGCATAGAGTTGATGACTTCTAAACGACCCAAGAGAGAGAGAGAAAGGTCAATCGAAATACTCAGGTCTTGATTAGAAACTATCTTGCAATGATTGATATTGAATCCAATGACTGCCTGTCTGACATTGACGAGCCTTCCTGAGGTAAGGGCAACCGCAAAAGGGAAGACATTCATATAAGTCACCTATAAACATCTAAAGGACGGCTAGAGAGTTAGGGTCATGGTCAGAGGAGGTTAGAACCTTAGGCCTCCTGTTGATGCAGAATATAAAAACAGAGATAGGGTAGTAACAATCTGGTAGAGAGTAGGGGACCAATCTCTTCATTCATTAAAGTTCCAATCTATTTCCTTGATTTGATTTAAGTTAACCAAGTTCCAAACCTCCTACAACATGAGGTTGTTTATAGTTATAATGTTTAGTTCCAATTATTAGCTGAGTATCTTAAGGTTATGCAGGTAGAAGATTGTTATGTCTGCTCTTACTTTACAGTCTATTCAGCTGAAGGGGCACCAATTTTTTGTTGCTCAGATATGAATTTACCTTAAAAAATGAAAAGACAAGAGGTGTTTGGCAAAGCAGGAACAAGTTGGTTTAATTAAACACATTGGCCGGGAGAGTATCGACAGAGTAGTATCTGAAGAAAGTCTCTCATTGTGCAGAGGTTTTAGCCGACCATTTATACGTTTTGTGAGGTACAGTAAACCGATCTGGCTTTATTGGCAAATTCATCAACAACAAGTGTAACCTTCTGATAAGGGGGACATAGGTGGCTCTCGAACTCGGTGAGACCTAGTGTGGGCCAGTGTGTATGTGTCCAGATGTCCGGTGTGGGCAGCGTGTGATCACTACGTGTAGTGTGTATGCTGTGTCCTAATTGGCTGAGTGTTCCTACTTTATGTGGCAGCTATCTGTGTGGTATTTTGAGAACCAGCACCTTTGGCCAAATGTGTTTTATTGGGGCCAATTTCCTTGGACCTGTTTGTGGTCTAACTGCCTATCTGTGGGATCGATCAGGGTTTTTCCTGTATGCGCGTTTATCTTTGGGTTAAGTGTAACTCCACCTGTGACCTGTCAATCGGTAGGTTGGGTTTGGGTCACAGGGCCTGTCTGACCACTTATCTCTGACTGGACACCTTAGATGAAGTCGACAGCAATGATATGAGTTTATTAAAATGTGTGAAATTAACATGGCTGTCATTGATGTAATTTTCACCGTCATCCTCAGTATCGTGCATACAGTTGTCATAACGTACGGGGGGCGTGGTTTCGGCGCCGACCGGGATGGCTGCGTGAGCGAGTTGCTCCGCGCCGAGTCCCGTCTTTCCTCCTGCAAAACTTCGCCCCGTATCGCCTGGCGGCTGAAATCGTGGTCCGGAGGGGTCGCTGACCTAGTGGGGAGCATCTGACCCCAGTCGAGACCCTGGGCGACGCGTGAGGAAGGATTTGGCGACCTGATCGGCCTGGCAGGAAAACAAAGGCAAGATGGCGGCGCCGACAGAGTGAGAGCTCCGGGGGCGGAGCGGTGAGGGGTGCCGGACCGGCTGAAGGCACCCGGAGGGCCCTCGCGAGGCGGTGAGCCGAGGAGTGGTCCGTGGGAGCGGGTCCTGAGCAGCGGAGGAGGTCGGCGGGGGAGTACTGGTGAGAGCGGCGCCCCTCCCCCACCTGATCCCTCGGACGGCTGGAGAGCTGGGCTTGGGCTCGCGCTGCGCCGGTGGAGGCGCTGCTGGAGTGTGGGGCCGCCCAGCCAATGAGTGTATCGCAGCTGGGGCCGATAAGACACGGAGGAGTGCAGCGAGTTGGCGAGGCACTGGGGGGGCGGCCGCCCACGGCGCTTGAGCACCCCGAGAAACGGGCGGACAGGGCGACGGCCGACGGATCGGTCACTGGAGGTGGGCCCACCCGGTGGAAGGCAGGGGTGCGCCGGGCTGGCAACACGGTGCTTGAACCCCAACGTGCGCTGCGGTCCACGAGGACCAGTGCTGCCGGGGGCAGCGGGCTCAGTTTGCCCGGGGACACGAACTCATAATTGACCGCCTTTTCGGAAGGGCTTGCCCCCCCTGGACCTGGTGGACTTTGCAGGCGCAGTGAGAGTGACAGTGGGGCAGCACGGAGTGCACTTCTGGACTGGAGGCTGACGGCTGAACGTGGAGGGAGGACGGCTGGCACCGCGTGTTCCCGCTTGACCTGGGGATTGGAGAGCCGCGCTCTTTGAGATATTCCGTTGGGCGATTCCGGGTGGGCCTGGCCGTCGTCAGAGGGGGCTGCTCGAGTGGCTGGTTTTCCACGATCAAGATGGCCGCGCAGGGAACTGGCGACACCGCGCCGCCTGAGCGGGGGGACGGGAAGCCAGAGGACACGGATGGTGGTTTCCCAACGGGGCCCTCACCACAAGAACAGAGACTGAACCTCCGCCTTGATGCAATCTTGGCCGTGATCACTGCTACGAAGGACGAGCTGCACCAGGACATTGCGCAGGTGGCGACGGGGCTTGGCCTGCTGAGAGCAGACCACGCCAAGCTCTCTGACAGAGTGAAATCCAACGAACAACTGCTCCAGGAGCTGAAACCGGCAGTGGTCACTGCGGAACATAAACTTGAAGACGTTATTCACCGACTGGCGATACTGGAGCGGCGGGCAGAGGACGCGGAAGGCCGCAACCGGCGGAACAACGTGCGGGTGGTGGGGCTTCCGGAGAAGATCGAGAAGGATGACGCAGTGGCCTACATGGAGGACTGGTTCCGGACAGTGGTGGCGCCGGAGGGCCTGTCCCCCTTCTTCTCTCTGGAAAGAGCACACAGGGTGCCCGCCAGGCCGCCCCTGGAGGGCCGACCGCCCCGACCGATGGTGGTCAAACTGCTGCACTATAAGGATCGGGATCTGCTGATCCAAAGGGCGAGATCCCAAGGGCCCTTCCAGGTGGATAACAGCAAGGTGACAATTTTTCCGGACTACACGCAGGAGGTGCAGCGGAGTAGAGCTTCTTTTCTGTCGGTGAAGAAAGAGCTGAGAGAGGAAGGGATCCAATACTCCTTGCTTTTTCCGGCCAAGCTGCGGGTCATCGTTGATGACAGGACTCACTTCTTCCAAACGCCCGATGAAGCTTGGTCCTGGCTGGAACTGTACCGTGCGGGGACGGATCGTGCACACAGGCCCACCAGGGATCGGCAACAACCGGTCAAGATCAGGAAATCACAGCGCATCCGCTCCCGGAATAGGCGCCAACGGGCCGAACGAGAGGCACAAATGCTGGCCGACAGACAGAGTGCATTGGAGGCCACGGCGAGCATCACAGGGTCGCAGCAAGAGGACGCTTCCAGAGGCTCGGCTTCGGACGAGGAAGGGGAGAAGACCGGTGATGATGACTCGGAGGTGGGAGGAGTGCAGGGGCCAGAGGTCACCCCACAGACATCAGATGGTATATTTAATGGGTGAGGCCAGTGGCAACTGAACATTTTTGGGAGGCCTGGAGGTGCGGACACTACTAACTTCTATTGGACTGCCAGGTATGGGGCTGCATTAGCAGTGTGGGGCTACGGGCGCGGGGTGGTAGCTCTGTCGTCCTGGTTTGGGGCTCCATAGCCCTCTTCAGACCCTTAAGGTCTTCTGTGGTGACGACCACAGGTTAGCGTGATGTGTTGGGTGTTTAAGGTTTGGAACGGGGCTGAAGCTGGGTTATTAGGCCCTGTCCTGGGGAGGGGGTTGGTGGGAGTTCAGGGGGATGTTTTGAAGGGGCAACACAATTGCTGCAATGCGGGTCACATTTATTGGCGTGCGCCACTGTTGGGATTGATGCTTTATGGGGACGTTACCTAACCTGAAATGTGTCACATGGAATGTCCGAGGTATTCGAACTATGGTGAAGCGCCACAAGGTACATGCCTACTTAGTGAGGCGGGGCATTCAGATAGCGATGCTTCAGGAAACTCACCTGACGCAGCAGGAGTGCGGGGCATTGCAGAAGAGGTGGCGGGGTCAGGTGTTTGGTACGACATACTCGGCATTCGCCAGAGGGGTGTTGATATGGATTAGGGCGGGCACGCCATTCCAAGTCACGAGTCAGAGAATCGATCCGGAGGGTCGCTATGTGGTAGTGGAGGGACGGCTACATGGTAGGGAGGTGGTGCTGTGTAACATCTATGCCCCCAACGCTGATCAAGCACATTTCTTCGAGGGTTTATCGCGCTCACTGGCGTGTTATTTGGCAGGCCCTGTATTGCTGGCGGGGGATTTTAACTCCATTACTGATGTGCTGTTAGACAGATCGCACCCGCCCCTAGTGGACTCCCCGGTGCGCCGCCTTGCGACCCATAGGCGGGATTTTTATCTCTAGGAGGGCTTTGTCCTACGGGTCCTGGCTGGACAATATATGTAGTATCAACAAACAAGACTGCCAGGGCTCAAATTCAACTCACAACCGCTTTTTATTTAGCTGGTGTGTACCTTCTTTTCATTGATTCCGAAGGTTTATTGTTTTCATTTCAACATTTTCAAAATTCAAAATTATTCACATATAAATTATGCTACAGAGGATTAAACTTTCCATCAATGGTCAAAACGATACAGACATGAGTCATAAATAACAATACTTTCAAAAAATGAACAGATCATCACATTCATAAATAGTTGCACTTTCACTATTTAAACAAGAAAACAAACTCAATTTGTATACACCTTGAAGTATTCAGGTACAGGTCCTTGTGACCAAGCAAATTTAATTGTTGGGACCTAACACATTGGGCCATATAATTTCGGTTAAGTCGCCCTATGTTCGTGTGCAAACCCATGGAATTTAGGTTGCCTTTGAAACAGCCGAACAGCCGACGCGTTTCCAAACCCTTTGTTCCGTTAATAGGGTTCTTCCTCAGGGCTGAGCTGTGTACCTATGGTGTAAAATTGGGGGACATTTAGTATCTCCTATTCTCAAGTATTTATTTGGCCAGTGTTAAGAAAGTAAAGCATGCGAGATTTACCTCTTATTGTAAGACAAAAACTCACAAGAACACCCGCCTTTAATTTTATTGTTTAGGAAATGGGTGATAACTAAGGAACCAGATGCCCTGTGTCAAAAAAATCACAGTGAATACCAACATACAATAAGAGGTAAATCTCGCATGCTTTACTTTCTTAACACTGGCCAAATAAATACTTGAGAATAGGAGATACTAAATGTCCCCCAATTTTACACCATAGGTACACAGCTCAGCCCTGAGGAAGAACCCTATTAACGGAACAAAGGGTTTGGAAACGCGTCGGCTGTTCGGCTGTTTCAAAGGCAACCTAAATTCCATGGGTTTGCACACGAACATAGGGCGACTTAACCGAAATTATATGGCCCAATGTGTTAGGTCCCAACAATTAAATTTGCTTGGTCACAAGGACCTGTACCTGAATACTTCAAGGTGTATACAAATTGAGTTTGTTTTCTTGTTTAAATAGTGAAAGTGCAACTA
Source organism: Lissotriton helveticus (assembly GCF_964261635.1). NCBI lineage: Eukaryota > Metazoa > Chordata > Amphibia > Caudata > Salamandridae > Lissotriton > Lissotriton helveticus. Next base: position 126,861,628 of record NC_136070.1, on the reverse strand, counting down.
TTTATGAATGTGATGATCTGTTCATTTTTTGAAAGTATTGTTATTTATGACTCATGTCTGTATCGTTTTGACCATTGATGGAAAGTTTAATCCTCTGTAGCATAATTTATATGTGAATAATTTTGAATTTTGAAAATGTTGAAATGAAAACAATAAACCTTCGGAATCAATGAAAAGAAGGTACACACCAGCTAAATAAAAAGCGGTTGTGAGTTGAATTCGAGCCCATAGGCGGGATTGGCAGGAAAAGTGGGGCCTGGTGGATGTGTGGAGGGCGCAACACCCCGAAACTAGAGATTACTCCTACTTCTCCGCGTTGCACGATCTGCATGTTAGACTGGATTCAGTGCTGTGCAGCGCCTCACTGGCGAATGTGGTAACTCACTCTGAGTATTTGTCCAGGACCATCTCGGACCATAATCCCCTGTTGCTCTCTATGCAATGGCAGCTGGCGAGATCGGCGGTCCCAACGTGGCGACTTCGTCCGGAGACGCTGGAAGATCCGGTGTTCTGAGACGCGGTCCGCCAGGGCATTGACAGCTATTTTACGGATAATGCTGGGTCGACGGCGTCTAGAGCGATTGAATGGGATGCAATGAAAGTGGTGGTGAGAGGGGTGTGTATGGGGCGGTTTCTGACCGTGAGAGGAACAGTGCTGAATGACCTTGCGAAGGCGGAGGAAGTGCTGAGAGGGGTGGAACAACAGAGACCCGAGAGGCCGGAGTTGCAGGAACGATTGTTGCAAGCTAAGGAGGGAGTGGCGACTGAGACGGAGAGATTGAGGTGTTTTGATTATAAATTGTATGCTGTCAGAGTGCATGAGGAGCGGGATAAAGTGGGTACGCTCCTTGCAAAGCTGGCTGATCCGAACCCTAGAGGGTGCCCGATCATGAGTGTGCGACAGGAGGACGGGGAAGTGGCCTACTCGCAGTCAGCGGTCCTGGGGCGCTTTCAGTCCTACTATACGGGACTGTATGCCAGCCACCTCGAAACAGCTGCTACGGAGATAGATGATTACTTGGATCAGATCCCTTTACCGTTACTGGATGTGGAGGACGCCCGGGACCTGGGAGGCCCCATCACCCTAGCAGAAATAAGAGGGGCAATTAGTCATATGGCACGGAATAAGACCCCAGGGGTGGATGGACTACCGATAGAGTTCTACGCTAAATTTATGGAAGAGTTAGCACCCAGGCTGCAGATTGTGTACGCGGAAGCGAGCCGAGTGGGGCGGTTGCCTGACTCTATGAGGGAGGCGCTGGTAGTGCCGCTGCTGAAGCCGAGCAGGGATGTGTTGGATGTCTCCTCTTACCGTCCATTGTCTATGCTAACTGTAGACTACAAGATCTTGAGTCGTATCCTAGCTACCCGGCTCCTACCGCTGATGACCTCCTTGGTGCATAGGGATCAAGCGGGATTCATCCCCTCTAGGAGCACATCGATGAATATCCGTCGGTTGATCGGGGTCATTGATGATGCTGCTACGGCGGAACAGGGCCCAGTAGTGTTGGCGGTTGATATCGAAAAGGCGTTTGACAGCTTAGAGTGGGATTATCTGGATGGCGTGCTGCTGAAGTTCGGAGTTGGGGAAGGGTTCCGGGGTTGGACGAGAGTGCTTTACTCCTCGGCTACGGCGCGGGTGCGGCTGGGGACCATGGTCTCTCCGGCTTATCCGGTTTGTAGGGGCACGAGGCAGGGCTGTTCACTGTCCCCTCTGCTCTTTGCCTTAGCAATGGAGCCGCTAGCGGCGCAGGCAAGGTCGGGCATTGTCTACGACGGGATTGCACAGGGACCTGAATCGCACTATATATCGTTATATGCCGACGACCTGTTATTGTACCTGGCGGATTCTGGGAGGGCATTGGAAGGCGCGGTGGACATGTTGGGCAGGTTCGGTAGGCTATCAGGCCTCAGGGTGAACTGGTCTAAGACATGTGTGTTTCCGTTACGGAAGACCACGCTCTGCCCACAACTCACAAGACCGGTAGTATGGGAACCCTCTTGTTTTGTTTACCTAGGAGTGCGCATCTACCACGACGCAGCGGACCTCCTTGAGGGGAATGTGGGGCGCTGCATCCGAGCGCTGAGGGGCAGTATGGACTTCTGGGCCTCTCTCCCACTGTCCGTGCTGGGTCGAGTAGCACTGTTGAAAATGGTGGCACTCCCGCGGCTACTTTATTATTTTAGAACGTTGCCGGTATGGATCCCGCAGGGAATCTTTGGGGAGCTGAGGACATTGGTGACTGGCTTTCTCTGGGGCCAGGGTCGCCGAAGGGTGGCTTTGACCACCTTGACAAGACCCAAGTGTGAGGGGGGGATGGCAGTCCCCGACTTTGAATTATATTATCTGGCGGCGCAGCTCCAGGTCCTGACACAGAACGTGGCCAGAGAATTTAGGGGGCCTGATAACGCCCGAGGGGTCGGCGTTCGGAGACATGTCCTGTCGTCTATCGTGATGCAACAGAGACTGGCGGGAAGGGATCTTACGATGGAGGAAAGGACACTGAGATTGTGTTGGAATAGGAACCTGAAGAGGGCTGGGAAGCGCCGGCCGTATGCGCCGGAGATTCCGCTGGGAATGCTGACCGCCTTGCCGCACGGGGGGGATTGGTCCCCATTATTAACGTGGGAAGAACTGGGCTTGCAGATGGTGGGAGACCTCTATATGGACGGGACGCTGGCCCCATACCAGACTTTACGGGAACAATTCGGCCTGCCGGGTGGCACCTTCCTGTTGCATGCGGCGGTCGTAACGGCGATGCAGCGGCATTGGGGGGGTGGACTGGTGGAACCGGAGGTGACGATGGTGTGCCAATATGTGGTGATGGCCGCGGGCACCGTCAAGGCGGTGACGTGCCTCCACAACAGAATGTTACATGAAGGACTGGTGCCTTTGGTTGAGTTGAAATCGCGATGGGAGGCCAGTATAGGCAAACAAATCCCGGACACCGTGTGGGGTCAGGTGTTACACAGGACCTGGAAAGGGACGAGGAATGCAAGGTTTCAGCAGGTGCATTTTTTCATTCTCCATCGGGCGTATCTGACCCCGGAGAGATTACGTCGACACTTCCGGGTGCTTGATGCCATGTGCCCGAGATGTCTAGAGCCTGAGGTAGATCCAGACTACATGCTGTGGGGGTGCCCGAAGTTAGGGGACTACTGGCCGGAGGTGGGAGAACTCCTGAACGCTGTCACGGATAGGGAGGTAGACTTTGACATGGCTGCATGTCTGCTTCTTTGGTTCCCGCACACTAAGAAGACCAAGGTGACGAGCAAATTCATTGGGATGGGATTAATACTGGCACAGCGCGAAATCACTTGGCACTGGAAATCTAAAGAGGGGCCGTCTGTGCGGAGATGGAGGAATGAATTGTTGAAGTGGTCGGGCTGTGAGAGTGTGCTTAGGATGCGTCAAGCGGCCAGAACTGGCAACGAGAAAAGTTTGGAACTGGCGCGGTCCTGGGAGCTGGTAGTGCAGGCGTTAAGGGACTACATAACTGAAGGCGAGGAGCTCGATCAGGTATAGGAGGGGATTCCATGGGGACTACTGGTTTGTCTGAATCTCCTGGTAGATGTCCATCCTTAGAGCAGGAAGGGAATATTGGAACCCGCATTGGCAGCAGTTGGTGGGGGGGGGGGTTATGGGAAGAAATCGACGGAGGGGGTGGTTGCCGCCATGCGGCAGCCTCCCGGAACCGGGTGGCCCTGGGAGGTTGTCATAGCGATTGGTGAGAAGTGACAGTGGAGTGGCCTAGGGCTAGATGGAGAGGGGTGGGTTGGTTGTTATGGGGTAAAAGCGGATATGAGGTGTTATAACTGACCTATGGCCCGAACAGGGCAGGCACTGAGGTACCTACAGCGAACTGGTCAATTGAAGCGCCGCCCAGCCTCCGGGATGTGGGCTAATCGACTGTGTATTGGTTTGCTGTCATACTGCATGTTGGGGGCCGTCAGTGTATAGGTTGGCCTATTGAACAGGTTTATTTCTGTTTCTGCAATAAAAATATATTTAAAAAAAAAAAAAAAACAGTTGTCATAACGTACATCGATACTGTCTGATATGGACATTGTTATGCGTGCATAGATTATGACATACATTGACATTGTTTCTACTGGTATCGACATTGTTATGTGTGCAAAGATTATAGCATACATTGACATTGTTTCTACTGGTATTGACATTGTTATGGGAGCACATTTTATTTATTGGTATTGCCTTGGTCAGGCCTGCATATATCATGGTGTGTAATAATATTGCATTCACGGATATTAACAGTCCCACCTCTACTTGAATTTTCAACTACTTCATACCCTCATATGTCATGACAGTTACATTATCCGTGACTGTGTGTGTTGTTGTAGTGTCAGTTATCCTTTCCCTAGTTATTGCATACTACCTAATTTGAGGACTGCGTTTTTACAGCTGGAAACTCTCATTTGTAGGAAACCACACAACATTAGTACACCGAGGAAAACTGGAAGTAGTGACATGAATAGTTTGGACACGCATTGAGGGATCGAAGAATGAATACTATGAAACCAGTCCTGCTCAGCGGCACCTCCCTCCTTCATCTTGTCAGTTTGCAGATGATACACTGTTTAGATGGCAAGAGTGAGAGTTCAGTTCTCAAGATAATTTCCAGGGATAAATTTACAACAGGAAGCGTCAATCTTGGCACCCTCCCCCCCCCCTTGATCGAGGTCATCAAGTCCAACACGTACCGATGTTGCATCACCATAAGGCGAATGGCGGTCAGTTCTTCCTTGATAGTGTTTAGGCCAAGCTCAGAGTAGTTAATCATTTTTAACATCTCCCACCTGGTTATTTGTAACCAGTGGATGTTTACCTTCGTTTGCATAGTGAAGAAGGGTATGGCCTCTCCTGCGTTTACTTGAGTCTCTGAAAACTGTCTAAATTCTTCTAGAAAGTCCTCGTACTTAGCCCAGACAAAATAATAAGCAATTCTTCTTCTTCGAGCCTGATGCAACAGAGTTGTTTTCTTCTGTAGCATATGTTGAGACAACTCAGACACATCTTCATCTGAGATGGCCAGCGTAGGGATATGTGTCGTTACAAGGGTGCAGCGGCCCCACCATACAGGGAAGAGCTGGGTGCCGGCAAGTTCATCACACTGTCAGTAGAAATCCATCAACGTGGAGGTGCTCCATTGCATGTCTGGTATATGCAGTGCTACTTCAGAGTTCTCGTTATAACCAAGCAGTATAGTTCCTTTTCCTCTGAAACACAAGGAATACAGTGTAAGTTTCCGTTCAATTAGGGGCTGCCCCTTCCCCTCCAACCTTGTGTACCTATTAATCTTGGTATCCCAGATTTCCTATCATGGGCGTCTGTATTGGCGTTTGACCCCCTCCAATGAGGCTCATTTCGCATTCCATAATCAGGGTGAGTGGCCCTGCACTGGAATTCCATGTCCGGAGTCCATTTTTCATTAAAAAAAGGTGGCTCTAAATATGTTAAGGGCCACCCTGGGAACCCAGAGGGAGGTGAGAGCAGATGTATTTGTGCACTGGTGCAGTGGTCTTGCTACCTCCAAGAACCCCTTTTCTACTAAATCCTGGGGCCAAAGAGTATCCTCCCCTATGGTGCCCCTTCTGCACATCCTGTCTACCTTGGTTTGGATGTTACTATGTTCATTACAAAGGTACAGTGCTGTGGGGTTGGCCTCATATCGGGTGATGTTTATTTTACTCTACGGGGTTCTAACTTACTGCGCTGATCCAGTATACGTTCAAGTGGATGAGGAATTTTGCTTTTTGGGGGATATCTCTTGGGATAAGTAAAGCCTATCTGCGCCTGGGGTATGAGTGAACATATGTAATATGACCTGTTTATGGTTTGAGTGCCCACAGTGGTCATATGTTGACACCAGGTGTTTTGTAGGAGTACACTGTGTAGTGCATGAAGAAGGCTAGTGCTTGGTTTAGCATAGGTGTAAGTGAGGTGAGAGAGGTCCCTGTGCATGCGTTGCAAGAATGTTGAAGTAGACTTAATGAGACTAGGCACATTTCTTGCTCCGGAGGGGTGCGAGAGCACCCAGGCTAAACAGAATACATAAATTAAAATACATTCATAGGATTTGGGATGGTCTTCATAGGGGATGTCTGCCGTCTGGATGTCAGGGGATGTCTGGTCTTGGTGAGGTGCAAAAAGAGTCTTTTCCTAAAACTTTTTGCTGTAAAGTCAATTTGTAGTCTTTGTTCTTGAGTGGTTGGTCTTGTTGAATTCCTTTTGAAGGATCTGATTGCAGGAGCAGTGGACCACGGCAATTTTGGTGCACGTGCGGTGCGATCGCAGACTTGTGGGATAAGAGCTGTGGGTTGTAGGTTAACTTGGAAAAACCCGATTGTTGAGCTATTTTTCGGAAACTTCCTGAGTTTACTTTTTACCGATGTACTTTATGGCTACACTGTGAGTGATATTTTCTAATGCGGTATTGGAAGGAGGTGCTATTATTTTTAGGGAATGGTAAATTTAAGCTGGTTTAGTGCTATTTATACTTTGTTTTCCCCCCTCTCCTTGCTACGGTGGGGACAGTCATTTTCCTCTGTGGGTTGCTCCACTTAAAAGGTGTATTGTTTAACCAGTGCAGGGGTATCCTTTTAACTACGTGCAGCTGCAAGGAGAGGTGGATATTTAATTTTTGGGCTAATATTTCTGCTATCACAATCGAGTACCTGGGGTCTCTGCACTTGGCATATAATGAGGTTTTCTCTAATGGGGTTGGGTTGTTGGGTTACACCCTCCTTCTGGAAGGTTTGTAGTTTTTGGGCTACTTTCAGGCTGGTTTGTGCAGGTCCTGTTGGGTGTTTACCTGTGGTTTGGGTGATGCTGCTCATATCAGAGGTAGCCAGTGATGTTCTTGAACCCCATACCGTCCTGCAGGGGAATGGCTGGAATTGTGTTTGTTTTCTATGTTTTCGACAAGATTCTGGTATGCTGTTGGGACTCATGGGCTGAACCTGATGTGGGTAACGCTATTGGACTTGATGGATTTTCCCTATGGGCTGGGGTCATGTGGTCTCTGAAAAGCTGTTCTTGGCCTCAGTGATTCGGATGTGTCCATGACCGTGAACGGGTCAGTTGCTTCCTTGGACGATGTTTCATGAGGCTCTGTGTATCCTATTCGACAAGCTGGGTGCAGTGGTGAGCCTATCCATGCACCTTGTGCGTGGAGCTGCGATGGTCATCTATAGAAACTCTTTCCCTCCAGTCACTCTCCTCTCCCTCGGATCTAAGATGCTTTTGGGTCCACCCTCCTGGGCTGGAATTAGGGGCTTTTTACCCAGTGACACGCTACTCCCACTGCTTTGCAGGGGCATGATCTGATGAGCAGACTTTGGATGTGTTTGGAAGCTTTAGCTGAGAGAAGTAGGCAAAATGTCCGGCTTAGGATGGGAGTCAGATGCGATGCTGGGACCTGTCATGCTGTGAGTAATGAACTGAGATGGCTGATTGCCCAGGTGAATTTCTCTAATGGCTTGGTGCCAAATTTGTGTATGGACTACTGAGTTCCATGGGTCACCTCAACACCTCAAGTGCACAGAAAACCTGGATTCTGGCACCGGAGCGTCATCTCGTTTTGGAACCAAAAAGGCAGGCCTCCATTTACTGGCGGCCTGAAAAATGTTTAAGAATGGGGCCCTTTTGATCTGGGGTGCACTCAAATGACTTGGGCGAAGGTACCTGGGTGGCTGCTTTTTTGTACCAGTTGGGGCCACCCTGCTCCCTTATTAGACTGGTCCACCCTCCCTCCCCCCCAACCTTTGGGCATGTTCAGCCTACCCCACCCTGGGAGATCAAAAGCAGAGGGAGGCCCAGGCCCCTGCGCCCACCAGTATGGCAAACTCTAGCGTGGACTCCCGGTCAACATAGTATGGCAGCCCTGAGGTTTTCCTGAGCACAAGTAAAAGCTTTAGTTTTTCTCTAATACTGTATTACTAGTCATTCTGGTTGTTGTACATTTTTTGTGAAGTAGGAATGAAGTGGGTGTTCTACCAGGAATTTGGATTTACTGTGTGTTTGTACACTGTGATTGCGCTAGGGCATTGTCCCCCCAGACAGTCACCCCTCCTTGCCATGGCCTCAGTTCCTGCTGGGTTGTGCTCCCTGTCTGTTGCCGTTGCCATGTGGTTGGCCAACCATCTGGTCATTGTCATGGTAGTGTGTTTCTGGACAATTTCCTCATGGCTGAATGTGCTGCGTGCTCTGGTTGATCTGGGCTTGGTTTTGTGGATGGGTCTTCTGTGGGGGCTGTCCTGGGACTATTCTTTTTTGCTTGTGATGTATTTTTAGGCAGCAATGGTCGATCCTGTGGTTTCTTCAGTAGCAAAAGCAGCATTATTTAGAATTTGGAGGTTGACAGCTTTTTTGCCATCTGGTGCTGGCAATCTGTTGGATCCCACTGGGGTTCCGTGGCAAAATCTTCTTCCAGCCAGGTGCCACTTGCATACTTGTGGTCACCACGGCTGCTTTGAGGGTGCTCTTGCCTGCCTCTTGGACATTCCAAGAGGGCCCCTGCATGGGGGATATGGACGGTAGCCTGCCCACTCTAGGCCCAGGGATTTTTCCCAGGTGACAGGTGGGGACATATTCTTGATGTGTTGCTCCACCGGTCAGGCATGCAGAGTTTTCTCCAGAGCTCACTTGTCCAGGTACCGCATTTGGTTACAGGTAGGAAGCCCTTAGTGTGGGGGAGGCACCACTTGGCAGGGGGTCACCTTATCTGTGCTGCTTCCTCACTCAGGGAGGTGCCAGGGTTGTGAAAGAGCCTGAACCGGGTATCCCCGGGGGTGCGCATGGTCTGGTTGCTCCCACCATTGTCCCTATACGCCTTGGACCATTTCCTCACTTAGCCTCTGGGGATGCAGTGGGCATGTGCGTGTCGTGATCCTGGTCCTCTGGCTTTCTGCACACCTTAAATGCTATCCTTTTGGCCGTCTCTACCGGGAGGTGGTGTGCACGGCCTGACCACTGCCAGGCTAGTCCGTACAACTCTAAGAGGCTTCTCTGTATAGTCAAGGACTACCCTCTTGCTTTAATTAAGCAGTTTACCTTCAGAATAAAGTTTGGATAGGACTAACTGACCTATTTTTAACACACATTTTTCCAACATCTACACATACTAGGCCCCTCACCCCCACTGCACCCACCGGCAGGAACAAAAGATCCCCGATAAAGAGCCCCGGTTTCGGGTGCCCGTCAGGTATTGCATCGCCGACCTGACGAGGAGCAGGCTCAAATGATGAAGCATGATACCTAGCTTGCTGGGTGTGTGTGAGCCCTAGTTCCAAAAGGGGAATTCGCCCTCCTTTTATCACACGACAGGGGCCGTCTAGAGACCCCCTGACTGGGTCATGTCCAATGCCTTTTGAACTCATGACACAGAGGAACTCTGTACCTATTTTGTGAGACAGCCTCCAGGGGCAAGTATGCTGGACCTCGTTAAACTGGCCCCCTGTCCCTCCCTTGGTTCAATTGGTCCTATGTAACACACAGATGTGTAACGCTCAATGGTTCAAGCAAAAAACATGCAAACTACCTTCACCTTCTCTAGCGTGCTGACTAGGGAAAAAGTGATCAATGGGCTTCTCCTAGTTTGCACACACCACATGATGGGGACTAAGGATCAGATGTAGATCAAATGCACTCTCTTAACCTTGTGATGGCGGCCTCTGGCTGGCCTTCCTCTCCATGGAGTCAGCAGGAATTCTAATCAATTATGGCAACTTCTTACTGATCTCGTTTCACGGATGTGAATCCGTTCGGGCAGGGGTCCTTGTCCTTTTGCAGCAGTCGGGCTTGATAAATCAATCTCTCCTGGCTGGTTTGCCAAAATCTTGCTTTGGATATGAAATTACCTTAAAATATGAAGACAAGAGGCGTTTGTCAAAACAGGAACAAGTAGGTTTAGTATCGACAGAGTAGCATCTGAAGAAAGTCTCTCATCGTACAGAAGTTCTGGACAAATTTATACCCTTCGTGAGGTACAATAAACTAATCTGGCATTCTTAGCCTAGTCATAAACAACAAGTACAGCCATCTGAAAGGGGGACACAGGTGGCTCTTGACTTCGAGAGCTAGTGTGGGCTAGTGTGTATCCATTGACAATCTAGCAATAAATAGGAGAAAGGAGGGACTGGGGTTGAAATCAATGCAAAGATAGGCGTCACTTTTCCTCGAGGACGGAAAGGATGAGTATCTAAGAGTTTGGCAGACTGTGAGGGACAGTCAACGAAACAGTTTAATGTTGCCCTTACACATCCCGAGGGATGTTATGCTTCATCATAGGGCAGTTAATCCTCTTCGGACCGGCGCTGCAATGCCCTATGGGTCCCCTGAAGGGTCAGTTTAGCTGAGATGTTTTATTAATGCCTTTTGATTAGTGCAAGGGGTGTCTTGGTGGGGTAGTGTGAAGTGTTAGTGTGGATTGAGCTAAAACTGATTAGGGAATATCGCTTAAACCTTAATGTGTTGTTAAGATTGGAACTCTATAGACCCTAGTAGGTCGTCTTGTCTTTAATACTGTAGGAGCACTCACTGTAATAAATAAGGAATTGCTTGCTATGAGAGTCATGGTCATGCAGAACGTTCTAGTGTTAGATTTACTGCTTGCAAAGGAAAACAGAGTCTGCAAGGCCATTCATGCAAGGGAATGATATGCATACATTCCTAAAGTAGATAACCAGCTTGATAGTTATATCACTAACATCACAAACTTTACACATGAATTAATCAAATTGGAAAAGACAGATACCTGGGAAGTGATAGGTCCACTGTATGGATCTACTAGAAGATATAATAAAATTGCTTTTAACCCCTCTTTTGATTATACTAATCAGCATTGCATGTGTGATTCTCTTCCAAAGTCTTTGCAAAAGAATTTTATAAAACATAGGGTTTTGGTGTGGGTGTATACAGCTGCCAGCAATGAGAGGAAGAAAGAGAATTGGTGTAAGGTTGAATGCTAAGTAAAATCAGTTTCACTGTAGGAAACTGGGATTTTGTTGCACTACCCCCACCCCTCACTTTTTGCCTAGAATCTGGTGCAACTCTGACTGAGAGTGTACTGGGTTCCTGCTCACCAGGTTCCCAGTACCAGTGTTCTTTCCATATACGATTGTTCCACAATTGGAACCCCGTTATGATCCTTGTAAGTCCCTAGTAAGTGGTAGCCCTGATACCTAGGGCTTTGTAACTAAAGAGGGTGCATAAGGAGAGCAGCACAAATTATGCCACCTTAAGAGACCCCTCACTAAGCTCATGTAAACTGCCATTGCAGCCTGCGTGTCTTGGTGAATTGAAAACTGAAGAGTTGACATGGCACACATCCCTGTGTCACTAATATATTGGATGACGCACTCCCAAGTATTCCAATCTTGCATCAAATGGTAATCAGTTTGAAGCTTGCAAAAAGGGTGCACTCTCTGATCATTGAGTGGAAAACATATGAATGAAAAATAGCATTCCCCATCTGGGGTTCGTCCCCTTCAGCACAGCCGAATGCCCTTTTTTTCCGAGGGAACCTTCATCCAAATAACTCTAATAGTCATCAAATTTTAATGTTGAAATATTTTTTACTTTTTCAAAGGTGGTATTTCCTATCATTCCACCTTGTTTGGAAATGTAATCAGTTCTCTCATATTTCTCAACAATGACAATCAGGTCTTATATCACCCCGTTCCAAAGCATTTTGGGCTAGGGTACCCCTTCGTCAAGGGATAGTAATTCTAAAAGTAAATTAAATACACATGAGGAAATAACAAAATGTAAGTCAATCGGCTGTATCATAGAAAACAGAACAGGTGTTCAGCAGATGCAGCATAAAGTAACCATACCAGAACATGCACATTCCTAAAAATTGCCATGAGCAGAATACATTGTGCCAACATGCTTATGATCTATTCAGTGTGGAAGAAATACTTGTCTAAGTCGAATACTCAAAACTTCAAGTCTGAAAACGTGAAACCAAGGTACCCGAATAGTGTACACAAGTGTACAGGCATAGGAGCCATCGAGGAACATCAGCATCACTGAGACCCACTTCGAGAGTGGCCCAGCTGCCTTGATTTTGCCCCTGCCAGCTGTTTGTCCCTGACTGTGAGGTAAATCTTTGAGCGCCCAGCCGACCAAACCACCCTGCTCATGAGCCCTGTCGGCCCATGTCCCCATCAACTGGCTGTGCCCCTGTTCTCCAAGACCCCTTGTGACCTGAGCCTCCGTTTTGGAGCCTTCGGACTTGCCCACAAGTCCTGTGCAGCCACTTTTCAGGTGACTCCTCCTTCCCCGTAGCTCGAGATACAGCCTCACCAGCACTCTCCTCCCGGTAGTACCCGGGCAGTTACCGAAGAACTGGACCTTGGCCCACTATGATTGCGATCTCAGAAGGTGAACCCCCTGAAACCAACGTACTTACCTTTATGCATCTTTGAGTTGTCCTCCTACAGGATTGCATTGTGCGTCAAAGCACACAGGTTGGAACGTTTTACTTACCTGTGAATATTTCTATTGAAAACTCTACTTACCTTTAAATGAAGTTTGGGTGTTTAAAATACTTTTTATATATAATATGGTCTCTGATTTATTATTTGAGTGTGTGTCTCTGTTATTGCTTATAATTATATGAATACAACAAATGCTAAACAATACCCTCTGATAAGACTAACTGCTCGCCCACACTAGCACAAAAGAGAGAGTTAGTATTATCTACTTTAGCCTCTGGAAACCAATTGGGGACCCACTGGACTCTCTGCACAGTATACTTCTTTTTATTACCCTATATAGAGAGACAGCTTCCTACATTTGCCATGAAAGATTTGGGAGAACTGAAGGAGAACCCGGTAAAATATGTGTTGTAATACAGATGTAGATTGATAATCATCAAAATGGGGGTTGTGAACATTGTCTCATTTTTTATGCTTCTAAAGGGCTTGAAATTGAAATTGTCCTAACCTAACCCAAGATGTCCTGTATTCCATTTTGAAAAGACGCTGTACTACAAGACATGTTCATTGTTGTTATTTATTGGCTAAATAAAGAATTGTAATCTTCCCACTAAAAAACAGTGAGGGCTCCCAGGAACTTCTCACCATATTGTACCCAACCAAGAACCTTCCAACTATCCCCACCTATTGTTTATACAATGTGTCATATGCTTGAATTAATTGAGAGTGTGGTTGCATTCAATACAGTAGTATTTTGAGAGAATCCTTGAATGTATTCTGTAATACAATGTTTCTGCTTGCTTGTTCTTTATTGGTGTATATCTTGAGACCCAGTACATGCTTAGCAATGTATGAAATCCTTTGTCCAGATCCTATAAAGGATGTCATTTTTCTATATAACTATGGTACCACATTCGTACTTTCTAAGGCAAATCTATTCTGGATTACACAGTGAACTTTACCGAGTTCTGTGTACTTGTGATTTGTACTCTTTATTGTTAATCATGCTTGTGAAATACTTTATGTATTCTGCTTAACAATACTTGATATAAAACTCCTTAAATCTTGACCCGAGTCTGTCATTCTTACTGAGAATGCTACAGCTTTGATTCTGGGTTTTGGCTCTATAAAATTAAAGAAGAATCCAGTCGGGGAGCATCAAAGTCCATATAGTAACTACATGGCTCCTGGTCCGAGCCGTTATTAGAAGACTGGTTTGCACATGATAAACCCCTTCATGTCACTTTTTCTAGAATGCAACATCTGCACTTCCCGTTTTCATCCCCTCATGTTCATTCTGCCTTTTCATTGCTGTTTAGTTTTTCAGGGAAAACCTTCTAGTAATTATTAAACAGCCAAACTGCAGAAAAGAGAGAACACACAAAAAGCAAGGAATCATTATTAACATAATCAAAATAAAAGGAGAATGGCACAATGAGATGTTATGATTATTAATTTATAAAGAGAGACTTTTAAGATAAATGTGAAGTCTTTAAAGGAGAGGACGATATGGATAGGGCGTCACAACATCTGCCTCTCCTGCTGACATGGAAGTATGGTTGTCACTGGGTTGTTTTTAGGTCTCGCATGGCGTACTGCGCACATGCGCAGTCGAGCTCGCGAGATTTTATGTTTTAGGGTGAGTTACACTAGCGAGGGTTAAGACCCGCCCCTCTTTTCCATTGGCTGGCCTCCTAAACGGTGGCCAGCCATTGGAGAAGAGGTCGCCATGACATATTTCTTTCTCTTTAAGCCCCGTCCTTTTCAGACGGGGCTCCTTGACTTCCTGCTGGCGTAAAAGCTTTCTTATCTTCTTTATGGGGCCAACAGATGGCCCCATAAAGAAGATAAGAAAGCTTTTACGCCAGCAGGAAGTCAGGCGCTTCCTCTCAGCCTGCACGAGAATGTAGGGCAGGCGGCGGCTGTGCTTGCACATCGCCCACCTCCTGCCTGGATTACAGGAGCCATGCGACGCGCTTGAATGGGGGCACATCATTTGCAATGCTAAGGCAGGTTGGGCCGTGCACCGAGCTCCTGAAAGGACCCGGATGACACAACAGCCCTGAGAGCTCCCTCCCGCCCCTCCAGCAGGGCCCTCATTTGCCCACCTTTGCTTCCTATGGGAGTTCCTGCCTGGCCCAGCCTTCAATTTCCTGCCTGCATCTTTGCAGAATCATTACCTCCAGCCAGGTCTTGAAAAGCTCCACTGACATTTTCCTAATTTGATGCCTCATTACTTCTTGTCTTTCAATTGTATTAAAAATTATTTCCAGCCCTGGTCCCGTTCCTGCAGAGGCTGGCACTAAAAGGCAGCGATCTGTGCTCTGTGCTCCAGGAGGGGGCGAAGGCCCTTTGCTCTCACAAGGTTACATTTATATCAAAAGGAAACAGAGTGAGGGCTGCGAACGAGGGGGTGTGCCGGGTCTGACCCTAGACGGGCATATTACAAGACCATCTCTGTGGCCTTGGACACAGCAGGACGGCGAACATGTGCCGCCCCGCTGCACACACGAGAGAAATCATAATCTCTGCCGCTGACACGAGAAAAAAACACACGTTACCCCTACTGAATATACTGACAGGTCCCCGGAACCAGCTGCACGGACGGACAAATAGAAGCAGCTTCGCTACGTATATGCACGATCTGCTACGCATAGGGACAAATTAGCTGAACACGAAGAAATACCTCAAAGTGATGCTACACAAATGTACGCAAGGGGGTGGTGATGGACGGAGCATCTGAACCAATCAAACACTCACACCCAGTCAACAGATCTGGGTTTAATCCATCACAGTTCTTTAGCCCACTCTGCCACCCCAGTTCAGACATGGCCATATGCAAATCAGTCTGACCCTGTGCCTCATGGGAACAGTCCAGCCCGAACTGCCAAGCCATGCCTTCTGTAGTACTGAAAATTCTGGACCCGTGTTATAAACATCATCGTACCATGACGATTTTGATATCAGAAGACCGAGAATGGTTAGTACACTATGCACAAGCATTTTCGTCATATTCGAGTGACGATTTCACCTTGAAACCGCAGTTTTCATCCTGAACCCTCGGGTTCCATTTTGTGTACGGCAGCCATTTTGTGAGTTGCCCTCACATAGGTCAATGATTAAGGCCAAATACGATCCTGAAGGACACATACACCTTTCCTGACTTCTCTGTGACCTGGGCAAGTTGACTCCACTGCCCAAGGCCAAACCTGTTCAGTCAGTTCCTCTCCAGTGGCCGAACGAGATAGTATCAAGGCATAACATGCCATAAACCTTTCATCGCACACAAACCCTGCCTAATCTTGCACACACCTGTCCCTGTTTCCTACTTTATGACCTGCTTTACGAGGAGGAGTTGCCCGTTTTTATTGGGGGTCCGTCGATATCTGATGAAAATACTGGGCCTTGCCGGGTAATTGATTGTGGGCTGGACAAACTGAAATATGGGATTGTCATCATGACTCTGCTTTTTCTTTGTAGTGAAAATATGTGAATGGTCAACTGTAAAACAAAGAATGTTTGCCTGAAGCATAATATTTTGTATAAAAAGAGAAGGCTGGCTTTGTAAGGTTGAGCAGTCTCCTGAGAATATACACCGTGTTGTACTTCTAGGATACCTGTTAATTGGTTGCAGCCAATAAATTCGATCTTTGACTTCACCTAGAAGACTCTGTGTTTCTGTAGTCTGAAACAGGAAGGACCCGAAGTCATAGGGTGTTTCCCTGACACCGCTGGGTTACCGGTTCAGTACCGGTTCTGAAAAACCCAGTACTTCAGTTGGCGCCCAACGTGGGGCGATATCAGCGGTACCGGTCCAAGCCAGAGGTTCGTGAGAAGCTGCGTGTGAAAATTCTGGAGGAAGGCCGCCACTTCATCGACCCCGCATGTCGACGTGGTCCGAAAGTCTTTGCTGCGAGGTTCCCCACTTCCCGACGGCTACGAAGGACTGCTGCCCTGACTATCGCCCTGTTTTGGACCCTTGATGCTTGGTAGAGCGAAACGATAGACGAGTCTTCTGGTGATGTCATCGATACCTCAGTTAAGTATAAGTGGAGCGTCTCCCAGTCCTTAGTTGGTTCTTAGTTTTGGGTATCCCCTTGGGATCTTTGATTTGGAACTTGCAAGTACCAAAGCCAAGGGACTTGTGTATTCACGAGACTATCGTAATCGATAATCCCTTGAAGTTTGAAGCTAGACTAGAGAGCGAAGATGCCTGGTCTTAGAAGACTTGGAAATTTGTTTTGTCTTGGTTGTAATAGGGATTACCGATTGGAGGACTCGTGTCCGGTTCCTCCGATTGGAGCTCCAACTTATGAACTGTATGTGAAACATGGAGTAGGCCCCATCACATATATTGGAGTGTGGATCAAATACACCAGAAAGGATAGTGTTTTAAAATGGCCCCAATATGGTAGCTTTGACACGGAGGTTTTAGATAATCTCGAGGTTAAACTTTTTAAGAAGAAAGCCCGGCCGGCGATGTTTGACTCTTTCCACCTATGGCGTAAGGAAGCCAAACAGAAGGAAATTAAATTAGAGAAGAAAAATAAGAGAGAAAGGGGTATCTCGATAATGCAAGCTGCTATGCAGTTTAAAGATAACGAAGAAGAACAGATGAGCGAGCAGTTGCACAGGCAACGTAAAATGGCGATTGATAAATGTTATCCAGTTTTGCCGCCTCTTCAGCAAGATGCAGCAAAAGATCTTGAAAAAGACCCCCTAATGTCGCATTTATTGAGTTCGCCACCCCCCTTTGCGCAGAGTGCTACAGCACCTCCGCAACCTTTAGTCGTGCAACCCCCGATTGGTGTGCCTCAAATTCTTCCACCGCCACCAGCTGCTCTTCAGTTGGCTCCTACTCTTCCGGTGCAGCCTCCTCAAGGGCCACCGACTTTGACATCTGCTCTGCCTTTACTTCCTACAACTTTGACCACCATATCGACTACCACTCCTGGTATTCCTCCTGACACTGCCTCTGCATCTGCCTTGCCTCACTCTGCTTTTCCGCCTGTCCTTTCATCGACTTCTCCCTCTGTTCGCCAGAGAATGACTAGCACTGTTGCTAGCCTTCTATATCCTCTCTTTGGAGCAACAGGTGTAACTCCTGTCTCAGAGCGTAAACAGTTACGTAGCCAACTGCCTGATTCTAGGAAGAAGGAAACATTGAATTATTTGGCACATAAATGGGTTACTGACCCGCTGAGATATGAGCTAGAGTCTGTTATGGATGTCTTCCATCAATGGGAAGCACCGAAACAGAGATACGTTTTTGAAAAAATGTGTACTTTTCTTTGTGAGTATTTAGAGGAAAATGATTTAGAGCCTAACCCGCCTGAGTTATGTCGTGTCCGGTTCGATTTTGCAAAAGGCACGATTGTGGGTTCCGATGTTGAGAGAGCAGTTGCGACATTGTTATCATTCAGGAGTGAGGGTGTTTCTCGGTCGTTGTTTGAGTCTGATTCCTCTGTTAAAAAGAAGGTGAGACAATATCCCATGAGAGAAGTTCCCCCACAATGGAGAGAAGGGGACCCAAATGCTAATCCAGCCATTCCGCCACATTTTCAGCGTGTCTGGGTACATGTTCCATGGAAGCGAGCTGAATCTCTTGGCCCTTAAACAGACATTGCCTGATCCCCGTAAAACTCCTGCAGGGTACTACAAGGAATTGTCACAGACTGCAGGCTCTTGTATTATGAATTTAGCCGACATAGACATGTTGTTTGGAAATGTTGTTCCACAGCCTTTATGGGGAAAGATTCGTCATGCGGATCATGATCAAGAGTTAGGTGACTCATGGGCTAATATTAGTGCTGCAAACGACCGACAAGTTGGTGGAGCTAAACCCGAGCCTTTAGTAGCAGATCTCCCTGGTAGGATCATTAATTACATGAAGACTTTAATGCCTGCGATGCGAGTGAATTGGGATAAGTTGTCTGCGTGTAAGCAGAAGAAAGATGAAACAGTGTCTGATTTCTTCACTAGGTTTGAAGAGACGTTTATCGATCACAGCGGTCAAGATATGAGTACAGAAGGTGGTCAACGGTTGTTCGTTGACAAGTTTGTACACAATTTGCTTCCCGAATTGTGTAAGAAATTGAAAGATTCAGAGAGTTCTTGGGCCGTTTCCTCTTCAGCACAGATATTGGCTACTTCACAGTATTATGAAAATAGAGATAAAGATGAGAAAGATAGAGCAGACAAGAAAACGAAAGAGTTAAAAACAAAGGTTCTTTTACAGCAGGCGTACCCGCCTCATGGTGGTCAGAGTAACTATCAGCATCCTCAGCAGTTTCAGAGAGACACGCAAAGGACCGAATATCCTCAACAACGTTTTCCTGTAGGCCCTAATCAGTGTGCATATTGTAAAGAGGAGGGCCATTTTAAAAGTAGCTGTCCTGCTTTATTACAGCGTATGAATGGTGTTTCTAGCGCAAGAGGTCGAGGTATTTCACAAGCAACTAGAGGTAGAGGACGTGGAAATTTCCCCCAGAACGTGCGTTCCTTTCCGCCTCAAAATTCAATGAATAGGTTTGATCAGCAAAATAATGCGTCTGGTAGGACAGCTCAGTACTATGCTGATGACTACTATGCAGAAGATGAGCACATGGAAGGTAATTATTGCTAGGACAGCCATAGACAAAGAGAGGGAGTTGTTTCAGTTCCAGTAGATCAGAGTGGACCTTACGTTGAGGTGATTACATCAGGTGTGTCAGAGCCTTTTCTGTTGGATACTGGTGCTACAAAGAGTTCTATTATGCACTCTAAACTCCCTGGCGCACCTTTGTCTGGTGAAATGAATGTCTCAGTAGGTTTTTCTGGCGCCCCGGTTAGAAACCCAGTTTCTAGTCCTATGTCCCTTTCTGTTGGACCTTGTGAATTCGAAGCACCCCTTATTCTGATGACAGGTTGTGGTGAAAACTTGTTAGGATTGGATCTGTTGAAAAGATTGTATGCAACTTTGTATTGTTCTCCTTCGGGAGTACAACTTACACTAGGTAAGAAAGTGGTCTCCCCAATGTATTTGTCGAAGGATAAACTCCCGACAGAATTGTCGTCTCTCCCTAATATTCTTTGGGCTACTGGTCCTAATGATGTGGGTCTTTTGGAAATACCGCCATATGTTGTGACATTGTAAGCCAATGTGAAAATGCCACGCATTCCCCAATATAAAATATCTAGTGAAGGTGAAAAAGCGTTGCTAGCGATCATTTATGATTTGATCGAAAAAGATGTAATTGAAGAGACAAGAGGCAACATTTGCAATAGTCCTGTTCTGCCTGTTTTGAAGCGTACCGATCCTTCTCAGCCACCTGTTTACAGATTTGTAATTGATCTCAGAGAGGTGAATAAAATAGTTGTGCCACAATTCCCAGTTGTCCCTGATATCACTGCCCTATTGACTATGATTCCAGCTTCTGCGACTTGGTTCTCAGTGATTGATTTGAAGAATGCTTTCTTCAGCATCCCGATTGCTGAGGAAAGTAGGGATATTTTCGGCTTCAGTTTAGGAGGTCGAAGCTTCCGCTTTAAACGTGCTCCCCAGGGCTACTGTGAAAGCCCTTCAATATATAGTCAGGCTTTAAAGACACAACTTGATACGATTGTTTTACCTGATGGCGCTACCCTTATTCAGTACGTTGACGATATGCTAATTGCTGCAGATACTGAGGAAATTTGTAAAGAAGCCACGTTGTCATTGTTGCGTCATTTGTCTGACTTACATCACAAAGTGTCCCTTTCCAAGTTGCAATATTGTCGACAAGAAGTGACCTACTTAGGTCATCTCTTATCGAAGGAGGGAAGGAAACTGACCGCAGAAAGAATTCAGGCAATAGCGAAATTGAGTGTGCCAATGACACAGAGAGAAGTGCGTGCTTTCTTGGGTATTACATCATACTGCAGATAATGGATACCGAATTTGTCTTCGTTAGCCAAACCTTTGGTGGCATTAACGTGTAAAGATACACCAAATCCCCTTCCATGGTCTGAAGAGTGTCAGAAAAGCTTTTCCGAATTGCGCAATGCATTATGTTCGGCTCCTGTGTTGGGAACCCCCGACTACAGTAAGCCCTTTACATTGTATGTTCATGAGAAAGAAGGTTGTGCATTATCAGTGTTGACACAGTTGTTCGGAAACAGGCAGCGTCCATGTGCGTATTTTTCGTCGACTTTAGACCCGGTAGCTCAAGCGTTGCCGAGTTGCTTAAGAGCCACAGCGGCAGCAGCTGTTTCTATTCGACAGTCTGCTGGTTTAGTGATGAATAATACATTGATTGTGATGGTTCCACATGCAGTGGACACGTTGTTAAACAGAACCAAGACACAGCACTTAACTAGTGCTCGGTTGTCAGGTTACGAGTTGACATTGTTAGCGAGTCATGTGCACATAAAAAGATGCAACACGCTTAACCCAGCTACGTTGTTGCCGATTGAAACAGAGTTAGATACTTCTGAACAGCATGATTGTTTTCTCAGAACAGAAGAAGAAACGAAAGGGAGAATAGATCTTAGTGACACTCCTCTTTCAAAGTGTGATGGTACCTTATGGGTGGAAGGTTCATGCTTCAAGCTTCCGAATGGAGATACGACTGCGGCATATGCTGTTACGACTTTGCATACAATTGTTGAAGCTGCACGTATCCCACATAATTCAGCTCAAGCAGCACAGTTGATTGCACTTACACGAGCGTGTGTGTTGTCGAAAGGAATGAAAGTGACCATATATACCGACAGCCCGTATGCATTTGGTGTGGCTCACAGTTTTGGACGATTGTGGAGAGAACGTGGGTTCCTGACTTCGCATGGAACTAAGATTCAGCATGGTCAGTTGGTAAATGAGCTCCTTGAATCACTTACTTTGCCGTTGCAAGTCGCGATTGTAAAATGCAGTGCACACAAGAAGGTAACTGATGATGTTGGTCGTGGAAATGCATTTGCTGACGAAGTCGCAAAAGAAACAGCGAGGGATGTGATGAGTCGAATGTATGTTGCGGGCCCTGCAAGATGGATTGGTGACGTTGGAATGTGTGAAGACACGATAGAGAGTGTAAAGTCTATTCAAGCTGAAGCTACAGAGAAAGAGTTGAGTGCATGGAGAGAGAGTAAGGGTAAATTGGATGCGAATGGCTGTTGGGTTGAATTGTCGGAGCATCAGCGATGGTTGTTACCCGATGCGTACGTGTTTGCAGTGGTTACAATGGCCCATGGAATGGCTCATATCAGTGTGAAAGGGATTTGTAAGTTGTTGGCTCCAGTATGGCAAAATGCTGGAATTCCTAAGTGTGCAGAGAATGTGGTCAAGAATTGCATGGTGTGTCTGAAATACAATCCTGGTAGGGGAACCCCAACTCCAGCTGGTCATTTTGCGCCTCCAACGTATCCGTTCGAGGTTTTGCAGCTAGATTTCATCCACATGGAAAGGTGCAACAATTTGAAATACGTACTCGTTGTTGTTTGTGCCTTTTCAAGATGGGTAGAAGCATATCCCCTAAAGGACAACACTGCCTTATCCACAGCTAAAGCCCTTTTGAAAGAGTTCTTCCCTAGGTTTGGAATGCCGAGAATGGTCTGGAGTGACAATGGAAGTGAATTTGTGGGTCGAGTGATGAAGAAAGTATGTGAAGGGCTAGGCATCCAACAAAAATTGCACGGTTCAAATCACCCCCAATCAGCTGGACTAGTAGAGTGCTACAATGGCACGTTAAAACTGAAATTGGCCAAAATCCAAGCGAGCTCTGGCCTTAAATGGCCTGACGCTCTGCCTCTGGCACTCCTATCAACCAGAATGACTGTGCACTCGCGAGTGGGACTTAGTCCGTACGAAATAGTGTTCAGCTGTCCGGCCAACATATGGGGAGTGCCAAGGCCGACCAAATTCAGTGAAATCGAACACCCTGTTTTGCTTTATTTTTTATACGAATTGACGGCTAAATTGCGTGTTTTACATCAACAGGTTCACGATTCTCTGCCTCAGGTCTCTGAAGATCCGGGTCACACTATCAATCCTGGTTCGTGGATTCTGGTGAAAGATTTCCAGCGAACAAAGAATGACCAGCCCCGGTGGACCGGCCCTCATCTAGTTCTTCTCTCAACAAGATCAGCCGTTTGAGTGGAAGGGAAGAAGCACTCCATCCACGGCGTACACTGCAAGAGGGTGCCTTTGCCTCTACCGTACGACCGGTGGGTCCAGGAGGGTGTCGCTGACACAGAGACTGAGACTGTGCCTCGATTTCTGCCTTTCAGTGATGCACGCATAAAAGGAACAATCTCTGAACAAGAAAGTGACAATCTCTTGTAAGAAGCTGTGCCACCGTCAATTCGATTAGACACTACAGAGCCTGAACTCCTTTTCCAAGACCAGACAATACCTGGAAAGAAAAGATATAATCTGAGGCCGAGAACTATGGACAAATAAAAATATTCTTTTTCTTTGCTATTTTTGAAAGTGCAGCCCTCCCATCTGAGAAACGTTTTTATTTTTGTTTTTCGAACCACCATCCGGGTTCCGCTGTAGGGTCGCGGTTGCCCAAGTCTTTGGGGTGCAGCTGAAGACGTTAGGTCAACAGTTCTGGTTGGTCTAAGGGAGTTGCCCTGGACTGACAGAAGCATCCCTTAGCATAGAACACCCTACCATCGCGAGCAGCATTTTAGAGAGGATGGAGTTTTTCGAGATGGAGAGACCTGCCAAAACAATGAACTTTAAAGCCAAAATGTGTAAAATGATGACCACAAAACGTTTTTTGATACTATGCATTTTTATGTTGTTCAGTGTTATGATGTTTTTAGTAGGATATGTTTTATTCTCTTTTTGAGTGACATTTGCACCCACTTCATCGCCCATACCTCCTCCTACTGTTTCCTCACATTCTTTCCACCCTTTTTCTGAACATGAATCCGCTAGGAGATTAGAGTTTATTAATAACTCCTTCGTTCAGCTTTTGCACCAACACCAACTGGTAATGAACACGACTAACTGTTGGGTGTGTGGTCTTATGCCTCACACAACGGATAAAGGTATCCCTTATCTGGTTCTGCCTTTCAGCCATAATGGTTCCGTGTGGGCATACAGAACAATGTTCATTTACGCACATGAGACCTCCCCCCAACGTTCTGTGACAGACAATCCTAAGAATAGTGCTCTAGTTAAGGGTATAGTAGACATGGTTAAGGAAGATATTTCCTATGAGACTATCCAGAGAGAAGAGACACTAGTATATATAGGATGGAACGTGACCGGATATGGAGTTACTCTGAGTGAGAAACAGCAAGCTGAGAGATCTTCCCCGATTTGGATTGTACCCCATCAAGGTCATCTATATCTGCAAGGTACTGGCAAGAATTCCAGAGCTCAGTTAGGGAAAAGCACCTGCACTGAGACATATGTTTTTGCGTCTCAGACTTCCCCTCCGTTCTTAGCAGCTAAGGGTACCTACTTCATCTGCCATGATAGAGCCTATACATGGTTGCCCCCTGACTTTTCGGGCACATGCTTTGTTTCGTTCCTGTTGCCTCCCACCTACACAGCGGCGGCAGATTGCCATAAGACAAGGATAGTTAGAGGTGTCTTCAGTGACGAGGACACTGCAGAACAAGAATTTGGAGACTTCGTGAGGGGTTTTCTGCCGTTCTGGGGACCCATTGTTAACAGCAGGAACATAAGGCAATTGACAAGGGTGGTTGAATACACCGTGGTTGAAACTGCTGGTGCCCTTAGTAACTTGACTGCTGAGCTCCAGTCGGATCGTCTTATGACACATCAGAACAGGGTCGCGTTAGACGTCATACTTGCAGACCGAGGTGGGGTATGTAGAGTGATCCAATCGAGTTGCTGTGTTTTCATTCCAGATAACGCTCCAACAGTGTACCAGGCCATCTCCAAACTACATAAGATTTCCGAATCTATTCATGTAGACAAAGGAGATTGGTCGTTAATGGGATGGTTCTGGGAACTGGTATCCGGCTGGGGGTGGAAAATTCTGATGGTCATTGGGATGGTCCTAGCCATCCTTTTCCTGGTCTGTCTGTGCGTACAGTGTGCTCCTGCTATATGTGGCCTCTGTGCTACATCGTGTATAAGGAAGCCTGTATGGAGGGACGAGCTAAGTAATAGGATGATGCTACAGCAACATCTCAATGACTTTAGGAATATAGACCTGGACTCAGATTAGCATGAGTATAGGTTATTGCCTATGTAAGGGCAAAAGGAGGGTCTGTAGTACTGAAAATTCTGGACCCGTGTTATAAACATCATCGTACCATGACGATTTTGATATCGGAAGACCGAGAATGGTTAGTACACTATGCACAAGCATTTTCGTCATATTCGAGTGACGATTTCACCTTGAAATCGCAGTTTTCGTCCTGAACCCTCGGGTTCCATTTTGTGTACGGCAGCCATTTTGTGAGTTGCCCTCACATAGGTCAATGATTAAGGCCAAACACGATCCTGAAGGACACATACACCTTTCCTGACTTCTCTGTGACCTGGGCAAGCTGACTCCACTGCCCAAGGCCAAACCTGTTCGGTCAGTTCCTCTCCCAGTGGCCGAACGAGATAGTATCAAGGCATAACATGCCATAAACCTTTCATCGCACACAAACCCTGCCTAATCTTGCACACACCTGTCCCTGTTTCCTACTTTATGACCTGCTTTACGAGGAGGAGGTGCCCGTTTTTATTGGGGGTCCGTCGATATCTGATGAAAATACTGGGCCTTGCCGGGTAATTGATTGTGGGCTGGACAAACTGAAATATGGGATTGTCATCATGACTCTGCTTTTTCTTTGTAGTGAAAATATGTGAATGGTCAACTGTAAAACAAAGAATGTCTGCCTGAAGCATAATATTTTGTATAAAAAGAGAAGGCTGGCTTTATAAGGTTGAGCAGTCTCCTGAGAATATACACCGTGTTGTACTTCTAGGATACCTGTTACTTGGTTGCAGCCAATAAATTCGATCTTTGACTTCACCTAGAAGACTCTGTGTTTCTGTAGTCTGAAACAGGAAGGACCCGCAGTCATAGGGTGTTTCCCTGACACCGCTGGGTTACCGGTTCAGTAACCGGTTCTGAAAAACCCAGTACTTCACTTCCCTGGACCGGAAACAAGCTTCCGAGGATCGGTTTCTGGCATTTCAGCCGTCTTCAGCCCGGCTTGCTTGAATCCAGTGGCAAAGTGAGCAAGGGACTCACGTCTGAGCATACCCTGCCAACTTATGGCGAACAAAGTGGTACAAAAGGGTCAGACTGATTTGCATATGGCCATGTCTGAAATGGGGTGGCAGAGTGGGCTAAAGAACGGTGATGGATTAAACCCAGATCTTTTGACTGGGTGTGAGTGTTTGATTGGTTCAGATGCTCCGCCCATCACCACCCCCTTTTGTACCGCTTTGTTCGCCATAAGTGTGGCAGGGTATGCTCAGACGTGAGTCCCTTGCTCACTTTGCCACTGGATTCAAGCAAGCCGGGCTGAAGACGGCTGTAATGCCAGAAACCGGTCCTCGGAAGCTTGTTTCCGGTCCAGGGAAGGCATGGCTTGGCAGTTCGGGCTGGACTGTTCCCATGAGGCACAGGGTCAGACTGATTTGCATATGGCCATGTCTGAACTGGGGTGGCAGAGTGGGCTAAAGAACGGTGATGGATTAAACCCAGATCTTTTGACTGGGTGTGAGTGTTTGATTGGTTCATATGCTCCGTCCATCACCACCCCCTTTTGTACACATATGTACGCATCCCTGCAGCTCCGCTAATCAGTAGAAAGATACCATCACATACAGACAAATACGTTTAAGCCACGGTACACATAGCGGCACTACCTGCAAGGTCTGCTGTGCTTACAGATGATTACCGGTCACAGACGGTCACGCGTAGGGTCTACACATAGCATCAATGCACGGGCACACACAAACTGGCCCACTCCGCTGCACGTGGGGGAAAATACAAACCGATGCTACACATATGGCGGACGCTCCACACAGGGACAAACCCCGTAAGCTTCACATAAGAAACGACTGCAAGATCCGCTGCACACATGAATGGCAACTCTCTGCTGAACTTGAAGTTTAGCAAATGTCACACAGCATTATAGAAGAGGGGGTAAGCAAGATCTGACACAAGAGCGCTGCACCCTACAGCGAGGTTTAAACAGTGATCTCTGCCTATCGGGTCCCCCTGGGCTCTTTAGGGAGAGCAACGAGTGGCGCCATCATGTGAGAGCCCTGGCTGTGCCAAGCTGTAGGTGTGTCTGTGTTTGTGTGTTTGTGTGTGTGTGTGTGTGTGTGTATATATGTGTGTACAACCATGAGTCCGTGTGTGTGCAAAATGTAGGTGTGTCAGTGTGTGTGAAGTTGTAGGTGCTTGCATGAGCGTGCTGGTGTGCAAGTATGGGTGTGTGCACGAGTGTCAGCGTGTGATTAAGTGGTGAGTGTGGGTGTCGCCTGTGTGCAAGTTGTGAGTGTATCCATAAGTTGTGTGTGCGAGTCAGTGTGTGCAAAAGTTATGGTGTGTGTGTGTGCAAGTTGTGCGTACTTGGAAGTATGAGTGTGTGCGTCAGTGTGTGTGCAAGTTATGGTGTGTGTATGTCAGCATGTTGTGTGTGGGAGAGTGTCAGCGTGTGTGCAAGTTGTGTGTGAGTGACAGTGTGCGTGTAAGCACGAGTCAGCATGTGTGAAAGGTGTGGTGTGTGTGTGCCAGCCTGCTGCGCTGTGTGCCTCTGGGCCTCGGCAGACCCCGGCTCTTCTCCAGTCCAGGCGAGGAATGCGCTCTCCTCCCATATCCTCAGCCAGCCTCCTCCGTCACTCCCTCCCACTCCCTCCTCCTGAAGCCTCTCCCTCCCCAGGGACAGCGGCCCTCCCCTGGCCCATCCCCAGCCCACCCCACAACATCACCCAGCCTCCCCGTCACTGATCCCCACCAATATCAACAGCACTAACTAGAACAATACGGTACAATGCATTTAATTCTTGGCGTTACTATGATCGATGCTGGCCTGGACTGTGCGCTCTTTATGTTTTTAATGTGAACATTTTATTTACTTTTGTGATTTCATATAGCGCTAACATGGGCCGGAGGCATCAGAGCGCTTTACAGTTAAGCAGAACATGTGAATAATAACCAGACCTGGCCTTTACGTAACTGATTAGTTGCCCACATGACTCACGTTACTCCTGACCTGTGCTGTATCTGCTCTGTGTTCCTTTGAACATTACCGACAAGGCCTCACCGTCTATCATTTATTTTAACAATAATAGCCAGTAACCCCCCAGATCTCTGCTGATATAAATAACACAATTATTACTGCCCAGTACTACACCTTTGCAAATACATTTTGTGAAATATTGGCCAGTAGGCCACATATTTTTAGTTTATATGAACAATATTGACTGGTAAGGATCAGTGCACGACTGACAAGCACACAAACATGACAATAGTGTGTGCAGCTGTGTACGAGGACAGTGTGCTCCCGTTGGTGTGTGCGACTGTGCAGTGAGGACACTGTGCTCCCGTTAGTGTGTGCATGAGGGCAGTCAGTGGGCGTGCACTCTGATGAGCTCAAGCTGGTCTGTGAGTCTGTCCATCCATTGAGCAGTGCACTCAGAAGAGGTGTCTGTGTTTGTGTTATTGTTGGTGCGGGTTTGTGAACTATGCGAGTGGATTCGGCTACGGCATGCCTGGGTGACTGACTGCATGTAGTGATTGTAGGGGTGACGTCTGTATGGGTCGGTGTGTCTGGGTGAGTGTGGTAGGTCGGTGAGTCTGTGGCACAGCAGTGTTTGTATATGGGTCTGTGGTAGGTCGGTGTGTCTGGAGGGGTCTGTGGTAGGTCGGTGTGTTTCGGTGAATTTTTGGCACAGCAGTGTGTCTAGATGGGTCTGTGGTAGGTTGGTGTGTCTAGAGGGGTGTGTGATAGGTGGGTGAGTCTGGGGCATGCCGGTGCAAGTCTCTCATAGTTCGGTGTGTCTGGATGTGGCTTGCTGTGCCCGGAGTGTGACAGACAGCATTGTGTGTAAGAAAGACAGCAGTGTGTGAGAAACAGCAGTGTGTGTGAGAGAGACAGCAGTGTGAGAGACAGCAGTGTGTGTGTTCTAGGGAGAGACAGCAGTGTGAGAGAGACAGCAGTGTGAGAGACAGCAGTGAGAGACAGCAGTGTGAGAGACCTTTTATTTATGTTTTGGTTTTTGAAACATAAATAAAACGCATTGTTATTTGCAATGTCAATAGCTCAAACTCACGTAAATACGCGACCTATTGCATTGCAAATGCAATAGGGCTCGCATTTGCGAGAGATTAAGCTATTGGCATTGTAAATGACAATGCCATTTATTTATCTGTTTTCAAAACCAACATATAAATAAAAAGTTTGTTATTTACAATGCCAATAGCTCTAACTTTTGCAAAGGCGAGACCGTTGCATTGTAAATGCTTGTTATAGGACGCGCTCAGCTTGTATATTTAAGTCCATGCAGTAAAAATATTGGGAACAGCAGTGAAATTCTGTATTTTTTCCTTCCGGGAACCTAAATCTAATACAGCAAACACATAATGTAATAAGTTAAAAATTATTCGAGAGCGTTCTGAATTGTTTCAGAGGGAAAAAGGATTAGGAACAATTTTACACTAATTATTTTTCACCAACTTGCTGCTGGCTGTCCCAAAATAGCAAAACGTAAACAAATGGCTGTTGAAATTGAATATAATTGCATGCTTATCCTGTTGTTCCCTTTACTCTACCTCTTTTCTCACTCTACCTTTTCCTTACTGTCCTATCACTATTGACCTGCATTATGATGTCACATCACACCACCCTCTAGGTATTTATGTGATGTAATGGAATGTTGGGGCATATTAGACTTGGTCACTGACTACTGCTGTTCGTTTTTCTTCCACCTGCTTGTGGGCCTTTATCTAGTTATTTACTTAATAAATAACTTTCTTTCAACACGACTCCGTGTCATAACAATGGCCGATATTTTTTTTAAGAGAGGTGGCCCCTTTACCGGAAAGTCAGAATCAATTCTAAAAAGATTTTGTTTTTTCTTAAACAAAGGCTAAATTAAAAATACAGTTCTCATCCGAGTCCGTTCGGTCCAGATTTGGTAAATGACGTCTGTCCCCTCAAATCGTGCTGTTGAGCCGAAAGACTACAACCCCCAGCGCCCCGTGCTTCCTGTCCGCCCCCTGTTCTGGACTCGGCCAGGCTCAGACTCTGAAAGCGAAAGTGCCGTGGGGCCGAGTCACCTTCTGAGCTGGGATCAGAGTGCTACGTCTGCGAGGAGCCTCTCCTCCCACCCAGGCTGGCTGAAGATGAACGGGCGGGCCGACCTGCGCATCCCGGAGGAGGAGATTCATCTCAAGAGAGGCCCCGCAGGTACCTGGTGTCTAGGGGGCAGAGGTGTCCGTTGCTCCCGCATTCCTCTCTGTACTCCCGGGGGAGGTGAGGCAGGAAAGTCCCCGGCTTGGGCCTAGAGGCTCGGCACGCTCTTGACGAGGCAATCAGGGGGGACGGGCCAACGCTGTGCTCAACTCCATAACGTATAAACGGAGAGACAGCCAACTGGACTGTGTAAGGCGGACATACGTAGCACATTTCTTAGCATCATTGTGTTTCTGTCCTAGACCCGAAGGCACAGTTGGAACCATTAACGTGAGGCGCAAATCACAGTCGTATGACAGACGGCTTAAGGGTCTTAAAAACTAAAAGCGTTTTTGAGAGGGCCTGTCACAAACTTTGTGTATTTTGTTGGTGAGAGGACAAAGAAACCAAGGCAACTTTAACTGCCTTGTACCTGTAAAAAGGAATCACTGTCACTGTCTGAGATCCTGCTTCTAACTCTAACCTACTGTACGATTACAACACAGGCCAAAGGGCAGAGCTGAGGTCTTTTTTTTTCTTTTTGCATCACGGTTTCTCCCAGGTGCCCAAAACGTCCCTTTACAGACTATTCCAGATTATAATAGCTCCATAAATGAATGTATGTGCTTGGATTAACAATAGAACAGGTAGTGATAACAGGACAGTCAATGATTTAGCACATCTCGCAGACGAGTTTATTTGATTTTATAATCTCTTATCTCCTGTAATCTTCCAAAGTAATAATTTAGCCCTATAGTTTTAAGGGAATCTTCATGGCCACAGGGCATTTTCGGGAATAACCCACTACTGAGACAATCATTAGACCTGGCATTTTAATGGGCTGTTTTAGTATCGTTTTTTTTTGTATGTAAAAAAACAACAATTTCTTTACTGAATTTATTTTGAAAATGTTAATGCGAATTACGGCTTCATCATGGATGGAAAGAGTGACTTTAGATTAGTTTTTGTTTCAAAATGTGTATTTGTGAACTGTACCATTATTGCAGTGTTAGAAGCCTGAAAATAGAGACATTTTAATTAGGAAGGACATATTGCAACTGCATTTATTTAATTCATAAGCATGCTGAGCTCTTTTAAAAGTAATAATTTATCCAGTTTCGGGTGGGGAACAGAGGTAGCAGTGGGGGTAAATCTGACTCTACCATGGCAAACCGTTTCCGTGATAGGGACTGGGTCTTGGGAAGCCTTCTGAGGCTGTCAGCGTCACACATCTATTTGTTCTTGGTTTGTTCTAAGGAGGTGACTGCAGGGCTGTGGGATTTTATAAAAGACTTGCCCAAGGGACGGAATGGTGCAAAAATATACTTGTTCCATTAAAAACAAATGTGTTCCTTTTGGTACCATGCACTGACGTGACAAATGATGACGGCGTTCTTATTAGATCAGATCTGATAATACATATTATAAGCAAGGTTTGGATTCAACTCAAGGCCATGATTTTGCCTGCTACCTGTTCTTAATGAAAATCCATTAGGAAGAAACTTGTTTGATTATTCTTTTACGTCAAACCATTTGTGATACATTTTTATTCATGAATGGCTTTCCCCAGTATGGCATAACCAACCTTGTGAAAGCCCTTCTTGAATGAAAAATATTTTCATCACGTTCATTTTGTATATTTTTCGGTTTAAGGGGCCACTTTCCCCCGAAAGCCCTAGAACGCTGTTTCGTATTAAAGGGGTACCGCCGAATAATACCCCTCTAATTCTTTTATCTTGACCCCTGCCTTTAAACAACCTCTTAGTTCTACAGTTCCCTCTTTCTCACCTCAAGTTTTTTTTCACTAGATCCTCCTAATAACCCCCACCACTTCCACAAGGCCCACACCCTCAATTCTCAACCTGTTTTCCCTTCTTATCTTCTGTTCCAGTTCCATCTTCATTTGTCATCTTATTATGCTTACCGGCTAAACATAAAAGTACTGGGACTTTTTTGAAGTGACACTTTAATGTTAAACTTCCTATTATGCTAGGCATTGTAATAATATTTTCCTGCCCCGGTATTCAATCCCTGATCTGTTGTACCTTTTACACAAAACATTCTGTTTTTGTGGAAACTGTGTTTCATAATTTCTCAACAGTGACATTTCTTCAGCCTGATTTTGTCAGTCTGTCTTTCCTCATTAGAGAAATATTTCAAACTGATTGCATTCTTATTTTACCACCTTTCTGCAAACATACACACAGGGACTGAAAGTAGTCGGAAAGTTATAGTTTTAGGATTGTAATGCCTTGCACGTCTCTGCACATCCTTAAACTTAACATGTTTATGGTTATTCACCATTTTGTCTCTAGTCTCTCCCTACACTTGAAAATGTTGACATTTTTCTCATGGCAAGGGCAGAAGTAAAACATTATCCAGTGTTTGAAAGTAGGAAAAGTGAATTTGTAATCGATCAACAGATTTTATAAATGTACTTACTTATGTAAAAATGGAATTCACAAAGGTTTGCTGGGAGTAATGTTTCCAAGGTTACATCTTTAAACTCTTGGACATTCCTGAAAGTCCAATACAAGGATATATAACTGCAGTTGCACTTTTGTTACCGTATTTAAGAATTAGGCCCCACATTTATTTTCATGCTGCCCTACAGTTTCCCATAATGACTTTACACTGATTCTCTGTGATTAAGATTGTTTTGTATTGGCATGCAAAGAATACTTCATTTCAAGTGATACCTCCGAAATAGTATTTAAAGGTGCGCACTAATATAGTAAAACATTTTTCAAGTAGAACATGTATTGTATTTTTTTTCTTTTTCCTTTTTTTCTTTTTAAAAGCAGGCAATCCACCATCTTGCTTGCGTAGTCGGGGCACATTCATGTCTTGCAGTTTAAGTAGCTTCAAATTGCTAAAACTTGAAAGCGTGTACACGTTTTTATGCTTCATCAGCAGGAATGAACAACTCAATACATTTTCTTAGAGTGCTCACTTTGTAAAGTATTCACAATAAATGAGTCATATACACAAGTGTCAGATATGTGTGTATGTATTTACTACACAGTGGTAGTTGCCACTGTCTTGATGTAGTTGGGTAAGAGTTTTTTTTATAGAAAGAGCATTTTTGTTTTGCTAATAACTTTGGTGTCGTTTTATAAATCTTTCTAAAAATTTGCAAACAAAAAACAACTGCATTGAATTAGATAACATTTTTCAGATTACTTAAAAGGTGCTTTTTGCTATTTTGCTGTAAATCTGTTATGCTATTTTTGAGAATTTTGTGTTTAAAGAGGTGTTGGGGGTGGTCATCACGGGGTTAAAACATAGGAGTATCTGGACTGTTGGTGTCCAGATATGTTCTGATTGGCCACATTAAATGGGACTAGCCATTCCCGATTAACTGGCCCCAACCTGAAAAATATGTTGTGGCAGCCATTACAAAATTCGGACATGGCTCACCACAAGACCGGCAACAAAAAAGATCTGTTTATTAAATGGCATGGCATCGAATGTTTCATTTTTTCCCCACTCTACAATTACCTCGGTTATTCATTATTTTTTTTGGGGGGGGGAGTTTTATATAGCGCAAACTAGATCTGAAGGTATCAGAGCGCTTTACATGACCACTAGTTACGTTACAGACGGACACATTCATTTTTGTTAGGCACAGCGAGTTTAAGTGATTTGCTCAGAATCACAGAATTTTGAACGTCCCTGCCGAGACTTGAACCCGGTTCCCCAGCTCCGAGATCAACCGCCCTAGCTGTTAGGACTTGTTACTAGTTCTGTAATGTTGCAACTGCCATTTCACCCCCCATTCCAGGTAGTGGGTAGGAATAGCGGCTTTGGTGAAATTCTATAACTCTTACCACTCCATATGCAATTGCCTATAGTTTTCTGAAGCAATTTGAAAATTGTAGGCACCAGTGGATTCGGGGTGTTTAAAATAAATGAAATCTCCCTAGGCAGTTCTTAATTTTTTCAGTCACTTACCCACCTAACATTGACAAGGTGCCCTTGTGCCTTCGCTGAAGGTCATTTTTCAGGTCATGTAGATGGAGAAGAAAGTTCAGTGTCACATCAGGGAAATATATGGAGCTGTTTGTACCCTAAGGTAAATAATGACTATGGTAGCCAATGAAAAAGAGTTATTTGTGTAGGGTTACTGTTTATACCGAGACATTCAAAGCTAATACTTCAGACTTAAGGAAATTGATTTTGATGCTTGATTTTGTGAGAAATCTTGTCAGCTTCTCCATAAGTGCTGGTATTAATTTCACAGGCTGCTTCACAGTACCCATCACATCGTCCGCAAACTTGGTGAGGTTAAATTCGTATCTGCCTATGGCTGCACCTTTACAGCACACATAATTGGCTCCATACAAACATTAAAGGTGAGAGGTGCCAGCACTGTCTTGCTCCTAATTTCGATCTCAATAATCAAATTGGAGGTTAATCTTTTCACCTTAATGAGGTGTTGGACCCGGCCTCGTGGCGTGGGCCTACCCCTCCCGCATGGCGGGCCCCGGGCGACATCGGGCCGCCGTCGACCTGCTGTCGACCCCCCTGACACGAACATTCCCGAACCCGCAAGGAGAGCCGCCCCCTGGCAAC
This sequence comes from Lissotriton helveticus, assembly GCF_964261635.1. NCBI lineage: Eukaryota > Metazoa > Chordata > Amphibia > Caudata > Salamandridae > Lissotriton > Lissotriton helveticus. The sequence continues at coordinate 126,827,242 of NC_136070.1, read as the reverse complement.
CTACGGCTCTCCCCCTTCCTGGCACCCCGGCGGGCCCTGCTCGCCAACACCGCCGGTCCGGCACCCATGCCTGGCCCCATCTCTGGCCCGACTCCATCTTGGGCCCACCACGTCCCGAGCACGTGGCCGCAGCCACCCTGGCCCCGGCCCCAGCGAAGCCCCGACATCGGGGCACCAAGATCCGCCCAGGTGGTCGAGTGGCCACTTGACAGATCCGAGAGGCGGGAGGTTTCGGTGGCCCTCCAGCCGTCCCCGGACGCCTGGTATCGATCGCCCTCCAGCCTCCCTGGGTGCTGGCTCCACCCCCCTGCTGGGTGTCTGGACAGCTTCACCCCGGCCCCTCTGACCCCCAGGCGCGAGGGTCCGGACATCAAAGGACTCCAGTCATATATCTGGGCCAGCCCTGGATCAGGACGGCAGTTGTATCTTGGAGTTGAAGCCCTGCTGACCTCGTCGCGGCTGATCCTGATCCGAACTCTTGTACCTGGAACCATCTCCGAGGCCCTGCTGACGCTGTCGCGGCCTGCCCAAGCTGAACCACCTTCGAGGCCCTGCTGACGCTGTCGCGGCCTGCCCAAGCTGAACCACCTTCGAGGCCCTGCTGACGCTGTTGCGGCCTGCCCAAGCTGAACCACCTTCGAGGCCCTGCTGACGCTGTCGCGGCCTGCTCCACGGAGAACTATCCTCGCACCCGTTGGTGCCAAGACGATCACGCTACCCCCCCCCCTTTTCTGAACCAAGACTTTACGGATCCCTCGATCCTTACCTACCCAGCTCGCCAAGAGCCTGTTTTAATTACTTGTATAAAGAATCGTGTGAACTTTCCTCTTGTGTGGTGTCCTTCTGTAAGTAGTGTGGTTGCTCTGCTGTTACGATTGTAGGAGAGGAGCCTCGCCAAGGAGGCCTCCCTACGGCGCTCGGCCTATTCCATAGTGAGAGTGGGGTCTCGGGGCAGGCAGTCAGACACCTTCTGTCTCCCCTGGGATCGCCTTTCCAACATTGGTGGCAAGCGACGGGATCCGAGCCCGCGCAAATCGTACAGCGAGTAACACGTCACTGCTAACAGAGACCCACAACCACGATGACTACTAAAGACGCCGGAGCGACCACAGAATTCCAGAAGGAGCGACTAGAGGAATACACCCATACGGAACTTAAACAATTCTGCAGAGCCTTGGGTATCGCTACCACCGGTCTGAACACAAAGGATGATTTTAAGGAAGCATTGCAAACCTGGGTGGAGACGGGAGCGACCCCACCCCAAACAAACGAGGACAGTGTCATAGAGGTACCCGTGAGTACAGTCGCAACTCCCGTAGAAGAAAGGACCGTCTATAGAGAACCGGGCCTCTCCCCGGAGGACGCCCGGGAGCGAGAGAGGAGTCGGCTACATGAACTCGAGCTAGCCCGACTCCGGCTGGACGGGGAACTCCAATTAGCAGAAAAGAAGATGGCCCTGGAACAACGGCGTTTAGAGGGTGACCTGGACGAAAGACGAAGGCAAAGAGAACTAGAAGAAAAAATACTCGCGTATGAACACGAGCGGGGCCTCAAAGAACTTGAGATCAAGGCCAAAATCGAAGAGGCTGCCGCCGCCGTAACCCGGAACGCTCCACCTCCTGCCGACCCGAAGGTCCACATCCCGAAGGTTATCGTCAAGGAATACTACAAGAATGACGATATCCAGCAATGGTTCAAGGCGTATGAAGTGGCCATGACCGCGCACCGCATCCCGCGGAAAGACTGGGGTGCCGGCTTATGGGGGAGGTTTGTCAGCGAGGGCAGAGACACCCTGCTAGATCTGGCCGAGGAGGTGATGTCCTCCTATGACCACATGAAGGACGCCCTGCTCATCCGATATGGCCTCACCCCGAGATGTACCGGCAGAGATTCAGAGACTGCAAGAAAATCCCCGGCACCACATGGGTCGAGTACGTGAACTTTTATAGCAGGGCTCTGGAGGGATGGATAAAGGGCAGCAAAGTGTCCACCTACGAACAACTGTTCGACCTCATCGTTTGGGAGCACCTCTCCAACAACTGCTTTGTCGAGCTAAGGCAGCATCTCCTCGACAGTAAACTGACCGAGCCACGGAAACTCGCCATAGAGGCCGATCGCTGGGTGAGCACCCGGGTCCCCCGGACCCAGATAGGAGAAGCAGGACAGAACGGCCGGGGGCACCCCCGCCAGCGTGGCGGCGGGGGAGGCCAGAACCGGAGCCGAGACTTCCAGTCAACCCCGGGCCGGAGTCCGCCTCGGGGGTCCCCCCAAAATAACACTTCGCCGTCCCTGGTCAGAAGAGGGACCCCCCCAGCACGGCCGGGGCCCCACCCGAACATTACTTGCCACAGATGCCAGCGGACCGGTCACTACGCCAGTGACCCCCTCTGCCCCATGAACAAGCGTCCCGGCACCACCGGGCCCCCGACCCGCCAGTTCGCTGCTGCAGCCCTGGGGGAGGGGGGAGAAGAAGACGAAGAGGTTTTTGATGAAGATCAGACAGAGTACGAGCCGGCCGCCATGGCCCTGGCCTGCCTGGGCAAAAGAGACATGGTCCCCCAGGCCCCGCTACCGAGCAACACTCAGAAGTACCGTCAGTGGGTCCACATCAATGGACAACGGACCGAAGCCCTCCGAGACACGGGAGCCAGTGTGACGGCCGTCCGCTGCCACTTGGTGACCCCCGAACAGATCATTCCAAACGTACGATGCCCCGTGAGGGCCGCCGACAACTCCGAGACTCTGTGCCAGATGGCCCGACCTCGAGAGCTCGCCCTGGGCCCAAGTCGAGCGAAGAGAACATCTCGGCATGATGGGTCTACCAGAGTGGGTCTGCGCGACGACCCGGTCCATGTCAGCCCGAGCCTCGGCGGCGACCGAGGCCGCCCCGACCGAAGAGCCGGAGTGGCCCGCGCCCCCACCACCAGCAGACAATGAAGAGTCCGACTCCGAGCCCAGGCCGTCGGAGCCCGACCCCGAAAGCAGCCACGAGCTCAGCGACATACCCGAACTAGCCCAATGGCGCCAAGAGGGTGGCCCCACCCGGGAGCAGTTCCGGCAGGAACAGAAGGTCTGCCCTTCCCTCGAAGGGACCCGACAGCAAGCCACCGCCCAAGCTACCGGGGACACCTCGGGGCCCCACTGGGTCTACTGGGACCACGACCTCCTATACAGTGAACAGAAAATGGCCGAGCTAGGGGCCAGCCGAGTGTTGGTGGTCCCCCTACGATTCCGAGACTTTCTTTTGAACCTGGCACACGATGTGCCCCTCGCCGGGCACCTGGGGCAGGACAAAACTTACAGCCGCCTGGTGACCCATTTCTATTGGCCGAAGATGCGCAGCGATGTGCACAACCACTGCCGAACCTGCCCGACATGCCAAGCCAGCGGAAAGAGCGGGGGAAAAATGAAGGCCCCACTCCAGCCCTTTCCAGTAGTGACCACACCCTTCGAGCGAGTGGGAATCGACATTGTGGGGCCCCTGGACCCCCAAACCTCGCAAGGGCATCGCTTCATCCTTGTCCTGGTGGACCACGCCACCCGCTACCCTGAAGCCATCCCCCTCAGAACCATCACGGCTCCCGTAGTGGGCCGCGCCCTGATGGGGATCTTCTCCAGAGTCGGATTTCCCCGAGAGGTCGTGAGTGATCGGGGCACGAACTTTATATCGAAGTATATGCGGGCCCTGTGGCAACAGTGCGGGGTCACGTATAAGTTCACCACCCCGTATCACCCCTAAGGGAATGGGCTGGTGGAGCGGTTTAACCGAACACTCAATGGGATGATCCAGGGCCTAGAAGAGCCCCTCCGCCGCAAATGGGACGTTCTGCTGCCGTGCCTCTTATTTGCCTATCGGGAGGTACCGCAGAAGTCCCTGGGCTTCAGCCCCTTTGAACTCTTGTACGGCCACCCGGTCCGAGGTCCCCTCAGCCTGGTCAAAGAAGGCTGGGAAACTACCGTCCAGAACGCACCACCGGATGTCTACCGGTACCTCCTGACACTCCGAAACCAGACCCGGAAGTTCCGGGCCCTTGCCGAGGCCAACCTTGAGGCCAGCCAGGAGGACATACATGAAGCGCTGGTATGATCAGAACTCGTCGTCCATTGAATTCGAGCCGGGCCAGCAGGTCTGGGTCATGTCCCCGGTCGAACCTTGTGCCCTCCAGGACAAATGGTCGGGCCCCTTCAAAGTGATCGAGCGCAAAAGCCCCGTCACCTACCTCGTGGACCTGGAGTCCCCCAGGAATCCCCTCCGGGTTCTACACGCTAACCGGCTCAAGCCGCACTTCGCACGCACGGAACTGAGTCTGCTGCTAGCTACAGATGATGGGGCCGAAGATGACTCCGAGCCCCTGCCCGATCTCCTAAGGTGCACTGAGAAGGACGGCTCCGTCGAAGGAATCTCTCTGTCCCCCGACCTGACCCCCGCACAGCGCCGAGACTGCCGAGAGCTGTTGGGGCAGTTCACGGACCTGTTCTCCCTCACTCCCGGGGTCACCCAGTGGTGTGTCCACGATGTCGACACTGGGGACAGCCAGCCAGTACGACACCGGGCCTACCGAGTCCCCGACCGAGTGCGGGCCTGCATCCAGACCGAAGTTACCAAGATGCTGGCCCTGGGGGTGGTCGAACCCTCCGACAGTCTGTGGGCCAGCCCCGTTGTCCTGGTCCCTAAAGCCACCGCGCCTGGCACCCCTCCAGAGCTCCGGTTCTGTGTTGACTACCGGGGGTTGAATGCTGTTACCAGAACCGACGCACATCCCATCCCCCGGGCTGATGAACTGATCGACCGCCTGGGGGCCGCCAAGTACCTCAGTACCTTCGACCTTACAGCCGGATACTGGCAGATCGGCCTCACCCCTGGCGCCCAGGAGTGCTCAGCCTTCTCAACCCCCGATGGCCACTTCCAATTCAAGGTAATGCCCTTCGGCATGAAAAACGCCCCGGCCACCTTCCAGAGACTAGTGAACAAAGTGCTAGCGGGGCTGGAAGACTTCAGCGCCGCCTATTTAGATGACATTGCCGTTTACAGCCTCCACTGGGCCGAGCACCTGGAACACCTCTGGAAGGTCCTGACGGCCCTCCGACGGGCCGGGTTAACGGTGAAAGCCAGCAAATGCCAGATAGGCCAAGGGTCCGTGACTTATCTGGGACACCAAGTGGGGAGCGGTCAGGTGGCCCCCCTCCAACCAAAAATTGACGCCATCGTAGCCTGGGAGCCCCCAGTCACCCAGACCGTCGTCCGGGCCTTCCTGGGGCTCACTGGATATTATCGGCGCTTCATCAAGAACTATGGGAGTATTGTGGGGCCCCTCACTGAACTGACCTCGAAAAACCGGCCCCAGAGAGTACAATGGACACCCGCGTGTCAGGTGGCCTTCGAGACATTGAAATCAGCCATGTGTACCGCCCCTGTGCTCCAAGCCCCGGACTACAGCCGAGGGTTCGTAGTCCAGACCGACGCCTCGGAGCACGGCATCGGGGCGGTCCTATCTCAGATGGACCCCGAGGGAATTGACCATCCAGTCGCCTTCATCAGCCGGCGGCTGCTGGCCAGAGAACAACGGTGGAGCACCATCGAGAGAGAGGCCTTCGCCGTCGTGTGGGCCCTCAAGAAACTCAGGCCCTACCTCTTCGGCACCCACTTCCGGGTGCAGACTGACCACCGGCCCCTGCGGTGGCTGATGCACATGCGTGGCGAAAACCCGAAGCTGCTGCGATGGTCCATCTCCCTCCAAGGGATGGACTTCACTGTGGAGCATCGCCCTGGCAACGACCACGCCAACGCTGATGGCCTGTCCCGATTCTTCCGCCTCGACGAAGAGAGTCCCCAGGAAGATGGGTGACTCTCCCCGCCTTCAGCTGGAGGGGACGTGTGTTGGACCCGGCCTCGTGGCGTGGGCCTACCCCTCCCGCATGGCGGGCCCCGGGCGACATCGGGCCGCCGTCGACCTGCTGTCGACCCCCCTGACACGAACATTCCCGAACCCGCAAGGAGAGCCGCCCCCTGGCAACCTACGGCTCTCCCCCTTCCTGGCACCCCGGCGGGCCCTGCTCGCCAACACCGCCGGTCCGGCACCCATGCCTGGCCCCATCTCTGGCCCGACTCCATCTTGGGCCCACCACGTCCCGAGCACGTGGCCGCAGCCACCCTGGCCCCGGCCCCAGCGAAGCCCCGACATCGGGGCACCAAGATCCGCCCAGGTGGTCGAGTGGCCACTTGACAGATCCGAGAGGCGGGAGGTTTCGGTGGCCCTCCAGCCGTCCCCGGACGCCTGGTATCGATCGCCCTCCAGCCTCCCTGGGCGCTGGCTCCACCCCCCTGCTGGGTGTCTGGACACCTTCACCCCGGCCCCTCTGACCCCCAGGCGCGAGGGTCCGGACATCAAAGGACTCCAGTCATATATCTGGGCCAGCCCTGGATCAGGACGGCAGTTGTATCTTGGAGTCGAAGCCCTGCTGACCTCGTCGCGGCTGATCCTGATCCAAACTCTTGTACCTGGAACCATCTCCGAGACCCTGCTGACGCTGTCGCGGCCTGCCCAAGCTGAACCACCTTCGAGGCCCTGCTGACGCTGTCGCGGCCTGCCCAAGCTGAACCACCTTCGAGGCCCTGCTGACGCTGTCGCGGCCTGCCCAAGCTGAACCACCTTCGAGGCCCTGCTGACACTGTCGCGGCCTGCTCCACGGAGAACTATCCTCGCACCCATTGGTGCCAAGACGATCACGCTACCCCCTCTTTTCTGAACCAAGACTTTACGGATCCCTCGATCCTTACCTACCCAGCTCGCCAAGAGCCTGTTTTAATTACTTATATAAAGAATCGTGTGAACTTTCCTCTTGTGTGGTGTCCTTCTGTAAGTAGTGTGGTTGCTCTGCTGTTACAATTGTAGGAGAGGAGCCTCGCCAAGGAGGCCTCCCTACGGCGCTCGGCCTATTCCATAGTGAGAGTGGGGTCTCGGGGCAGGCAGTCAGACACCTTCTGTCTCCCCTGGGATCGCCTTTCCAACATGAGGGCTGTAGGGTTTTGGTAGCTGATTAACAGCCATGCTATAAACCTTGTGCCAAATTTGACCTGCTTCAGTACTCACTACAAAATGTTCAGTTAATCCTATTATAAGCCGCCTTCGCATCTTGCATGAGGGCAAATGCACTTTCACAAGTGTGCTGAACATTCTCCACTACTTGGACTATCTTTTTGTTGTCATCTGCGTATTGTGTACCCACAACAGACTTGTTTGACAGGACTAAGCTAGTTAGGAGATGCACCAGCCCGGAAGATGGGGGGATTACTGCATTCAACAGAGATCCAATTAGTACTCCCCTCCACCGCCGCCCAAAAAGGAATTGTACTATTTTGAGTATTGGTTCTACAAAACGTTTTGCAAAAAAAGGGCCCTGAATTCATCTGGTTTCTGACATTTCACTACCTAATGCAAGTGGATGCCACTCATCACTGCCACATTTATGTGGTCTTCCAATTTCTCTACATGTATTCTGGGACCTTAGACACGTGGGCAGAAAGAGAGATATCAGTGTCCTTACTTCATTAAACTTGTAGGGTCTTATTCATAAAACTTCTGATAAAATTCCCTGAATGTTTCTGCTATGTTTTCATCTTTCAATGCCAAATCCTCCCGTTTGGAAACTAGGGTCCAGATGTACAAAGCATTTTTCCAGTTACATGTGGCCCGTTTAGCCGAAAATGCGTTTTCAAATGTTTAAAATGCGATTTGTTAACTTGTTTCTGAATCATATTTTGCATTTGCGATTCCGTGTTTGTAAGGGATGTTTTTATGGTGTCCATTCCAAATACAGAATGGGTATGGAAATATTACTGTTTTGGGACCGAATTCCAATCACAAAACAGTAATACTTTACCACCAGTTTAAAACTGGTGATAACCCGTTCGTAAAGGGTAGCATCTTAACCGCGGCGGCATTATCGCCACGGTGTGGGCGTTCTAAAGGGTGGGCGGGCCTGCGACGGCCAATGGTCGTTCGCAGCACCAGGGAGGGAGTGCTCCCGTCGGCCTTTGGCCGATGGAAGAACGGAAGGGGTTAAGGGTCCCTGAGCGACCTGCCTCCCCTTGAGAAAGTAAAAAAATATATTTTTAAGAGCAAGAAGTGGTCCCACGAACCACTGCCTTCCCTAAAAAAAAAAAAAAAGAAAACTTCAAGTCTTAATTTTTTTCTTTTTAAACGCATTCATTATTACTTTTTTTTTTTAATAAGCACTTGCAGACATGGTGGTATGCTGACCTCAGCAGGCCACCATCCCTGTGATGGCTGTGATTCTTAATGGGTTGCAAACTGCGACCTACCACATTAATATTCATGAGATTGGTCGATTTGCGACCCAAAAGGGTTCCCTAAATGAAACTCAATGAGTTTCATAGATAAGGAATGACGATTTCTCTTTGTACATCTGGCCCTTAAGTCTCTCTCTATCCTTTATCCTGGCTTTTAGTTTTTTAGCTTAGAGCTGCCGTGCTTTATTGCCTGAGGTATATCCTTACTTGACTCTTATGTAGTGTGTATGCAGCTTTTGGAGTCCAGGTGCTTTCTGCCAAATCAACCACAAGGAGATGACTCCTTGTGGTTGTGTTCCATATTTTTCTTTTCCTTCATTTTTTATGTATCTTCGTAACGGGGGCGAGGCCACCACAATTCTGGACATGTCCTGATCATTATCCTCCCAAGCACTTTTCATGATCTTCTGGTGCGGTGGTTTGAAAAAAGACTATAATTTAACCTTCATCCAGACCTCTGCCATTTCGTAACAGTTATGGAGCGCAATAGCTGAAGAAGTGGATGGGATTTGTGAACTGCTGTAAAAAAAATAATTATAATAATCTGCTTTCTCCGCCTTCTAAATTTATTCGAGACTGTGGCTGACCATCTGTATTACTGGCTAGCTCAATCAAGGTCACTACATCAAAATAATCCCCTAAAAATTCTCCTTCATCGAAGGTTAAGGTTAGGGATATAATAATTTGAAAAAGCATTCCTGGTTGCATAAAAGGAACCATATACATGTTCTGTCCTACAATGACCGGAGCACTCAACCATCCCCTGCTTTATCAGCTTTCACATTCTTAACTGTTCCTTTAAACTGTCCATAAAAGAATAGCTTCTCCTGCCTTTTTTTGAGTACCAGGAGGAGTGCTTTAGTAGAAACCATTTAGAATGCAGTCTCTGCAAGTCTTGTTGTGTCAAGTGACTTCTGGGGGTAAATGTGAGAGGTACCCCTTAACTGAACATCAAGGGAAATAGGGTTGTCTAACCAGTGAACTAGAAGTATTCCCCTGAATGAGAATAATTAAAAGAAGCCAAAAAGGGGTCAAGGAAAAACAATACCACAATACAAATATGTATAAAGAATTCTTACAATTTATTGAAACATACAAATGTTAAAAGGAGAGTGGTCCCAAAGATTGGAGTCCACTCAACAAAATAAAACAATAAAAACGAGTCTCAATTTCGGCCAGCAAGATTGAATCACAAAGACAGAAAAAACAGTAAGACATAAAATTTGTGCAATACTTATTGTATATTCGGACTCTATTATATACACCTAAGCTATATGTACTGTGATACAATATATCAGCGAAGATGTCGAGATCCTGAATTATACTGTGTGTAGCGTCGACGCGTTTCGGTGGTTTTCCAAATTATTGTCCACCTTTATCAAGACACCTTTTGGTTTCTGTCGTGGTGTAGGGGTCTATATAATTGCCCTTGAAGTCCGTGTGTTTACGTTGTATTTCTATATTATTTAATTTTTGAAAGCCAATTCTGTTGGGTTGTTTCTTTGGCTCATATGTCCAATTTCATACTCCTGTAGGTAAAATGCCTAGGCATATGATAAGTTCAGAGTGGTTGTGCCAAAAAACTGTATTGCTGGTCGTCTTTACATAGTTAAAATCCAGAGTCGCCTAAGTCTTGTCCTTTGCAGGATTAGATTCCGTTTCTCTAATGTTCCGCTAAGAACTGCTCGCTTCTCTGGGTATATTCAATGTTAAAATTGTGGAACCAGAGGCGTTAACATCATGTCCTCGTGTTATAAGGTTCTGTTTTACGATGGACTGCCTGCTTCTCTGGTTCTGCGGGAATCAATGCAGATGTGTCTTTTTCCCATGCATTTAATGGGCATGCTCTCAAAATGTATGTCGGGCTGGGGGAGAGAGACGGAGAGGGGGGGATAGAGAGTGAGAGAGAGATGCAGAGAGAGGGGAGAGGGAGAGACGCAGAGAGAGGGGATAGAGAGTGAGAGAGAGGGAGAGACGCAGAGAGGGGATAGAGAGAGAGGGAGAGACGTGGAGAGACGTGGAGAGAGAGGGAGAGACGTGGAGAGAGAGGGAGAGACGTGGAGAGAGAGGGAGAGACGTGGAGAGAGAGGGAGAGACGTGGAGAGAGAGGGAGAGACGTGGAGAGAGAGGGAGAGACGTGGAGAGAGAGGGAGAGACGTGGAGAGAGAGGGAGAGATGTGGAGAGAGAGGGAGAGACGTGGAGAGAGGGAGAGACGTGGAGAGAGGGAGAGACGCGGGGAGAGGGAGGGACGCGGGGAGAGAGGGAGAGACGCGGGGAGAGAGGGAGAGACGCAGGGAGAGAGGGAGAGACGCGGGGAGAGAGGGAGAGACGCGGGGAGAGAGGGAGAGACGCGGGGAGAGAGGGAGAGACGCCGGGAGAGAGGGAGAGACGCGGGGAGAGAGGGAGAGACGCGGGGAGAGAGGGAGAGACGCGGGGAGAGAGGGAGAGATGCGGGGAGAGAGAGACGCGGGGAGAGACGCGGGGAGAGAGGGAGAGTCGCGGAGAGAGAGGGAGAGACGCGGGGAGAGAGGGAGAGTCGCGGAGAGAGAGGGAGAGACGCGGAGAGATAGGGAGAGACGCGGAGAGAGAGGGAGAGACGCGGAGAGAGAGGGAGAGACGCGGAGAGAGAGGGAGAGACGCGGAGAGGGAGGGAGGGAGAGACGCGGAGAGGGAGGGAGGGAGAGACGCGGAGAGGGAGGGAGGGAGAGACGCGGAGAGGGAGGGAGGGAGAGGCGCGGAGAGAGAGGGAGGGAGGGAGAGACGCGGAGAGGGAGGGAGGGAGAGACGCGGAGAGGGAGGGAGGGACGCGGAGAGGGAGGGAGAGATGCGGAGAGGGAGGGAGAGAGAGACGCAGGGAGGGAGGGAGGGAGAGACGCAGGGAGGGAGGGAGAGACGCGGAGAGAGAGGGAGAGACGCGGAGGGAGGGAGAGACGCGGAGGGAGGGAGAGACGTGGAGAGAGAGAGGGAGAGACGTGGAGAGAGAGAGACGTGGAGAGAGAGAGACGTGGAGAGAGAGAGACGTGGAGAGAGAGAGACGTGGAGAGAGAGAGACGCGGAGAGAGAGAGACGCGGAGAGAGAGAGACGCGGAGAGAGAGAGACGTGGAGAGAGAGAGACGTGGAGAGAGAGAGACGCGGAGAGAGAGAGACGCAGGGAGAGAGGGAGAGACGCAGGGAGAGAGGTGGAGAGCGAGGGAGAGACGCGTAGAGAGAGAGAGAGACACAGAGAGAGAGAGAGAGAGACACAGAGAGAGAGAGAGAGAGACACAGAGAGAGAGAGAGACACAGAGAGAGAGAGAGAGAGAGAGAGAGAGCGAGAGACACAGGGAGAGAGAGAGGCGCAGAGAGAGAGAGGGATGCGGAGAGAGACGCGCATGTTTCTGATGTGCCCCTGGCCACCCCAGGTTGAGGACTGCATGCGGAGTTTGCAAAGGCAACTGACTCGCCAATTGCAGACCACTAGTGTGAAGCAACTGAGATAGACTGTTCTCTCAGAAAGCACCTTTTCTATCCACATGAGCAGCTGGCTGAAATGTTTCTACCATCATCCACTTTCAATCCGTGTTTTTATTTCACTTGCATCTACCAGGTTACCATACCTCTGCTTGACTTGGCCAGTCACCTCTTCCCTTCTCTAGCCTGCTTCTGCTCATGGCCCATCCCCCCTTCTTCTTCCTCATTGAGGTCATTAATGATTTCCTCTGATCTGAAAGAGGGAGATGTGAAGAAGATGCTTTAGACACCTTTCTGTTGAGACTCGTGCCTCTGCAATCTCAACTTACCAGGCTGTTGCCACGATCTCAAGATAGCACTGACCTCGGGCATGCCATGTATCTCCACCAGTGCCAATTCTAATGAGTTTGGTGTGTCGCTGTCTGATGTGTGCCACCTTACCTCCAAATTTTGCAGCTGGCTTCAGAGTGACCAGGGTGCTCAAGGGATGCTATTGCGGTGAAGAAAGCATGGTGCTGAATGGGCTCAAGAGTCTCACCTCTGTTTGATTCTTTGCGTAAGACACGCCCCTCTCTGACAGCATTATTGTTCCCTTCACCAGTGTTGATATCATCATCATAAATCTTGTTCTGTGTGGGTAAGTCACACGTGTCTTCTCTAATTGACAGAAATGAGTGAATAATGTTCGGCAGCTTTATTTGTAACATCACAATCGTTCTGCCACATAAATTAAATCCTTACGCTTTATACCACTTCTTTTGGGTTATAGGTATAACAAGAGAAATAGGGGATGTGATTCTCCTTCTCTCAGACTTTGGCTTCACATAGTGTGTTTGCTGTTTAGTAATAAGACACAAGATGGTATAGAGTGCCTCCACTTGGATAAGACCTGAACATATTTCACCCCGGTATAACGTTTGATTTTGTGTCAATCTGATAGCAAAGACATCATGACTAAACCATTAAATGCACTGTGGTGGGAACTTAAGGAGCTGTCCACATTTTAGCTTATTCGTGCAACGTGTCAGTTTATTTAACTTTTTTAACCTGACAACTGAGCTAAGGACAGGCAACAACATTTCGATGGGTTTCGTATCTTCTGCAATTAACCAGCTCTGGCCGTTCTGGAAAACTCCTGTCTTTTCAGGTGCTCTTCTTCCAACTTACTCCAATTGCCGCTCCTTCTCCTAAACTCAATACCAGCTTGGCACTGGCTGGCTAAAGATTGTTCTAACAGCAGTCTGTCACACAATATGTAGATAAAAAAAAGAAAAAAAAGAAAACATTTTGGTTGAACCCTAAGATCCCTGTTTACAAACAGAATAATTATACCTAAAAACTCTCTGGTCCGTAGTAAAAGTACAATAAATGCAAAGAACAAAGTGGCGTATAAAATATATTCAAAGGAGTTTAAGAAAAACAAATTAAAGGTACATTGCGCCGCATTGAATATTGGTGCACAATAAACATTTGCAGTTCTCTCTTTAGAGGTTATACTGTCAAGTGATAAATCGTGCTCAACAAGTGTATGAACAAGAACAGCACAGCCCTTTACAGCAGATTTTCAACAATCCTAAAGGGTCTATGTTTTTAAAGCTGACTGTGTTTCAATCCCAATAAAAATGGTGTGATCATCCGCAGGACTAGGGAGTACAATGAGCTAGAGAGGGAGATTATGAAAAGTAATGTCGTTACTAAAGGAGTCGGTTCCTGGTCACAAGCCTCCGGAACAAGATGGTTGGTAATGGCCTGAGCTGGAAATATCCTGGATATGATATAGGGCTCCACTCAGCCCACATTGGGGAAAAACATATGTAGTATGGGTCTCCAAGTTGATCCCAAAAATGGCAGCCTGGGGTGGGAACTCAGTATCCTGAGTGGACTCCTTGCTGCCAGTGAGTGCTACCAGTGAATCTCCATTTTTGGGCTCATTCAAGCTCAGTGGAGGAATCTGGTATTCAAATTTGATCCCTGAATCTTACGTTGAAAGTCATGAATCCCGAATCTTATGTTGAAAGTCATGAATCCCGTCATTTGGCTGCTTGGACAGAGAAAGATGTTCCATCCATTTATTTGCCTTTTAGGCTAGGATTTTGAGGTAGGGCGCCAGTCTGGAGCAGAGGTTCCTTTGTTGTTTGTATTAGGTGATTTTCTTCCTATTGAAAAGTGGTACTTTGCCTTGTATTGCTTTGTGGGTGATACAGAGGAGCTTGAAGGTTGATCTTCTGGCAACCGGGAACCGATGTAGGGCCCTCAAGTCAAGAGAGATTTGTGCTTGTGGCTTTACATGTAGGAGTAGTCTAGCAGCAGAGTTGTCAATTGCTTTTAGTCTTTTCATAGTTGATATAGATGATCCATGGTATAGACTAGTGGTTCTTAGCGCTTTGGCTTCTGTGGTCCTCCACATAATCATTATTGCTACCGAGGACCCCAACTGAATCTTTATTAGAATCCAGGTACCCCCCACAGAGTGATTCCTAGAATCAGGGATCCCAAACTAAGCATTTTTGATAATTTTAACTGCAAAACAAATACACAAAATATACAGAAACAAACACAAATTATTTTCTTTAATTCATCAACACATTTAAAATAAAGAAAATGTAATAGTAATGTTGGAGATTTTCTAACTTCAATTACAGCCACTCATCATCCATACTTATTCTGTTTGATGCACTTGCACCGCTCCCAAAAGTCAATCCGAGGATACTAACTCTGTTTTTAGCCTCACACTTACATTTTAAAGATTTCTATTGTAAATTTTGCTTCTTCATTTATTTACACTTTATCTGTTAATATTATTTAATTTTATAAGCAGTCCAGGGCCACCCAAGTAGGCCTTTTGGATCCCCAGAGGTCCCTATACCACAGGTTAAGAACCACTGGTATAGTCCACTAGCGTAATCAAGTTTAAATAGTACTAGAGAGATAGTGGCTTGGATCTTGTTTGAAAATCCTAGGTGGGGTAAGATGCGTTGCAGAGTATTCATAGTAATAAAGCTTGATCCTGCTACACTTAGTTATTCATGAATAGCTTGGAGTCCATGGATACTTCAGATGGTGGTCGCAGATTGCCAGGCCAGGCGCAAACTGGGTCATAATTCGTCTGAACACCACAAATGAGTATATCAGTTTTGGATGCAGTCAATGAGTTGGCTCCCTATCATCCACAGATCAACGGCTCGGAGGCAATAGAAGTTTTTGTAGTTTTTAATGTCTTTGGGGCTTTTTAATTTAAGAAGTAGTTGCTAGTCATCTGAATAGTTAATAGCAGATTAACTGAAAATCCTTTATCATCGCCAGTAATGACTTAATATAGCTTTTGAAAAGCATGGCAGAGATAATAGAGTCTTGGGGGATTCCTGCTTTTTAGGTCTCGCACCTGCGAACTGGATCGCGAAAGCGATCCGTTGCTGCGAGACTTATTGCAGTCATGTCAGCTTTCAAGGACTCAAGGGGAACAGACAGGAGACAAGAGATGTGAACGCGCAGATCTTCGACTTGGATTAGGTCGCGCGCATCAACTGTGAACAGCATGTTAGTTTCAGTTTTACACACGACCCTCTACAGTTTGTGCCTCATGCACTTCTCACATACACACACACACAGCCACAGCTTTTCGCACAAGCACGCACGCACACACACACGAGCACACACACAGAGAGAGACACGAGCGCACGTGCACGCAGACACACACACACACGCACACATACAGAGACACCCCGCCTGCCTGCTGCCGCCACCACCCCCCACCCACCCAGGGGTGAGATTCCCCCCCCTCTTTCCTCACACTCACTGGAGAGGTCGGCGCGGGCCCCGCTGAGCAGCAGGAGGCAGGCGGTGAGCAGCAGCGGCGGCTCCATGGCGCTCGGTCCGTCCGTCTGTCTGACTGACTGCCGGCGCGTGCCCCCTCTCGGCCTCCTATACAGCTGCGAAAGAACAACGACCAGTGCGTCCCTCCTACGCACTGAGCGAGCGCTGGCGTGCCCGCCCGCCGCGGAAAGAGAGTACGGACAAGGACCCGGGTCTAATATCAGCTGCGCACGACCCGAGCCCGAGGACAGCGGGCAGACCAGGGCCATGGAAGTAGAAGGTACAAGGGCCGCCGGCCCGCCTGCGCTCGTTTGAATCTGGGGTTGGTTGCCTGGTTTTGTATTGTTTAGGGGCCGCTGGACATTGCATAGCTTTTCGCGGTGCCGTGATAATATTTCACTGGACATATTGTTTATTTATTTATTTTTGTTAGTGCTATTGGGGGACACGCTACTCCGGGACCGGACCTGACCGCACCGGTGCTATAACGCACCACGGCACTCTGGCAGCTCAGTGCCTTGCTTTATTTACACATGGTAACAGTGTTTATATTTGCATCGCGCATTCACTTTACAATAGCTGCCGCCCCACACAGCACTCGCGGGGTGGGGCGGCAGCTTTTGAAAAGTGAATGCGCGATGCAAATATAAACACTGTTACCATGTATAAATAAAACAAGCGGCTGCCTTGAAGTTCCTCACTCACACACTCGCCCAGGGCCTTTACCTGTTCCTGCACTTCTTCGAGAATGTAGCGCTTAGAAGCGGCCCACACTTCTTTGTAAACAAGGGCTTAGAAGTGGCTCATTTATTAAAAGACATTACTCAAGTTCCTCACTAACACACTCACCAAGGGGCTTTGCCCACCGCTCCACTTCCTCGAGCAAGAAGCGCTTTAGAAGCGGTTTGCTCCCTAGTATGGCGCTAAGTGCCCATCCTGACTGTGCCCGTTCTGCAGCTGTAACATGCCCGTTATTTATTGCTGGGGATGCAGGATTGAGTAAATGGCTTTTCAGTCATTTACGACACAATGATGTCAAGGTCTGGCATACGTCATAGAGGCACACCCTGACCTCACTGGTACTCGCTAGTATTTTAGAACTGAGGACGGGCCCCTCTAATGAATGACGTCACGCTATGATCTATTTCTCTAACATACATCATCAATTAATGGGACAGGCCGGACGTCTTCTAAACAATGACTGGTTTAAAAGAACGATGTTTTTTCACTAGACTGTCCCACCAAATGATGCATTTAGCGAATGACGTCAGGGCAGGCATGTGTTAACATTAAGTAGACGTCAACAAAGAATAAACACTTAGTGAAAACATATTCATTGGTCTTTGGTGGCTCCGGATTAGGTTAAGAAACAGTTTTTCATTCTTGCCACTAGAGACACCGTTTAATTAAGGCATGTAGTGAATGACGTCACAGCTAGGCTTAAAACATAGCCAGACTCCACCGAGAAATGTACTTTTCTTTCCCAATCTGTTGTTATTATTATATGTTTGCTTTAGTTCGCCAGCAGCAACGCAGATGTTAAATATTCACTGTCTGTACCCAATGTCACTGTATCACTGGAGTGTGCATGTGTGCACACCTGGCAGTCAGTTGCCCTCTATGAAGGGGGCTCCCCCCACCCCTGCCCCTTCTCACCTCCTAGCTCACATCTGCTTTTCTTTAAATGCAAAGGGAAAGTTTTGAGGAGAAAAAGTGAGAAGAGATTTGTAGCGGGAGACTTTCAGCCCCCCCTTTAAAAACAAGCATTTGCAATGCAATAGGTCTCAAATTTATGCGAGTTTAAGCTATTGGCATTGTATATGACACTGCCTTTTATTTATGTTAAAAACAAAAATAAAATACATTGCTATTTGCAATGTAAATAACTCAAACTTGTGTAAATGCGAGACCTATTGCATTGCAAATGCTTGTTTGAGGTAGGGTTTGGATGTGAAAGGAGGAGTATGAATGACATTTGTCCTATTTTCTAGGTAGTATGTGATCGGATCAAGAGAGATACCTCTAGGCTTTGTAGAGATTTTGGATTCGAGTGTCATGGTCACCTGTTACTAAGGCAGCTGAAAGGTCCATGAGAAGTAGTACAACAACCCCATAGTAGTCTACTGTGCTCTTAAGGTCACCCCAGATTGCAACTAGAGCAGATTCTCTCCCTCTTCCTTGATGAAATCCCGAGTTAATTGGCTTTATATTTTCGCCCCTACCATTTCCGATAACCTCTGACATAATTCTTCTTTGTAGAAAATATGTAAAGGTGTTTTCGTTTATGAATGCATTGTTCCATTTTTTAAGGTTCCATTTTAAAATGTAACTATCTGCTATCTGTTTAAGCTTCATGGCTCAGATTGCTTGGCAGCAGGAGCACCATTTTCCCATGAGGCAGCCTTTAATTGAAAGCTGACGAATTTGCTTTTATGGCTTCACTTGCTATCCGGGCCAAGGCAAAGTGTTACACAGGCACATCAAAAGACGAATGTTTTCCTGTTCTACTTTCATCTTCGACTTTTGAATGCTTGTTTGAGGTATGTGTTTTTCAGTTTTGGGCACATTTGTGCAGAAACTCGATGGTTCTTAATGAGAGGAGCTGAGGTGCTTTACAGTTTCGTTGGGGTCTGTGGGAATACTACACTAATATGGTAGGTAACATTTATATTTACAGTAATGTTTTAAAGATTTGAAACTTGTGTTAATTTATATCCGAGCCACCAGGGAAATCTCAACTTCACTTTATGACTATAACAATGCTTGTCTATGAGTTTGAGTTTGAGTTTAAGGTATTTGTAGAGCGCTCATACACCTAGCGGTTTCTTGGCGCTATATGACTACTGCTACTCAGGGAGCGGGAAAATATGGGGATGTGACAATTTAAGAGGGGAAGGCTTGGGTAAAGAGAAAGGTTTTGAGGCCTTTGCGGAACAGGGGGTACTGGGAACAGGTTCTCAAATGGAGTGGGAGAGAATTCCAAAGTGCTGGGGCCGTGGTAGAGAATTTGAAGCCTCCCCACTTCTTCCGTTTGAAGCGGGGGACCACAAGAAGATGGTGAGAGGAAGAACGAAGATCTCTCGATGGAATGTAATCATGGATAACTGTGTTAATGAAAGAAGGGGCAGTGCCGGTCCGGGCTTTAAAGATGGTGCAGCCAAGCTTGAATAAGGCGCGCTGCCGGACAGGAAGCCAGTGAAGGGAAGCGAGGAGGGGAGTAACATGGTGTGACTTTGATAGGTTAAAGACCAGCCGGGCGGCTTGGTTTTGGACCAGTTGGAGGCGCCTCATAAGGAACGCCGGCATGCCGTGATATAGGGCATTGCCATAATCTAGGCGAGATGTTACCATGGCCAGAAGTATTAGTTTGAGCGCAGATGAGGAGAAAAATCGTGAAACTTTACGTATTGTCCTAAGGGAGAGGAAGGCTGAGGATACGACGGCACTGACTTGAGAGTGTAGGGAAAGTTGATTATTGATTTTAAACCCAAGAGTTTTGACGGAAGGGACAGGAGTGGGTGGGGAGCCTAAGGAAGGGGGCCAAAAAGAGGAGGACCAGGGACTGGAGCAGCCACCTGTCAACACCAATTCCGTTTTATCGGGATTGAGTCTCAGGTGGTTGAAGTTCATCCAGTCCTGGATAAAAGTCATGATGGACTGAAAATTAGATATTGACTCGGGGGAGGAAGAGAGAGAAAAGATAAGCTGAAGATCGTCTGCGTAATTGTACACAGAGACCTCCAGCTGCTGTAGAGCGAAAATAAGAGGGGCAATGTAAAGGTTGATTAGGAGAGGGGACAAAGAGGATCCTTGGGGGACCCCGCACTGGATAGGCCGAGAGTCAGCTGAGTACTCACCCAGGCGAACAGCCTGAGTGCGACCACTCAGGAAGGAGGATAGCCATAGCAGGGCTGTCCCTCCGATTCCCGCCGCCTCGACACGTGAAAGTAAGATGGTGTGGTCCACCGTGTCGAATGCGGCGGAAAGATCAAGGAGGACCAGGGCTTGGGGCTGACTAGTATCCATTCCTTCTCGGAGATTGTCCAGGACAGATATAATTACTGCCTCCGTTGAATGAGCGGGGCGGAATCCAGCCTGACTCGGCGCCAGGACGCTATTTCTCTCCACAAACTCACTCAAGGTTCTGACAACATGACGTTCCAGTACCTTCGACAAAAAAGGCAGAAGAGAGATGGGGCGGTAATTGGCTGGATCTGAAAGGTCCGCCCCAGGTTTTTTTAATATTGGAACGATCCCTGCCGATTTGAGCGTTGGAGTAACAATACCCTGGGACAGCGAGCTGTTAAGAAACGTAAGGGGCGTTAAGGGGCAGTGTGTGTAAATCTGTTTCAAAATATAGGCAGGGCATGGATCCAACGGGGAGCCGGACTTAACCAACGGAAGGATGGAAGAGAATGAATCGGTCGTGAGGGGGGGATCGAATCAAGACGTGCTGTAACTGGAGGATAGCGAGGGTCAGTGAAAGCCGGGGAAGGGGGGGGGATCTTGGCTTTGATCGTGCTGATTTTATCGAGAAAAAAGGAATTGAGGGAATCACATAGTGATTGTGATGGGGAGGGTTTGAGTGAGGCTCTATCGGAATAAGCGAGATCTTGAACGATGTGGAATATTTCTCTTGGCCGGTTCTCCGCATCCTGGATTTTAAATGAAAAATAAGTCTTTTTGGTTTCCAGAATAGATTTCTTGTATCTACTGCCCGTGTTCCAAAAGCTCTGCTCTACCGTCTGCATACTACTAGACTATTATACTTGCCAGGAGGTGTTAACTCAAATGTGTGGCTTTTCGAGGCATGAGGGTTGGTGGAAACATTTGGAAATATCCAGTAAATTTTAAATTTTAGTTTTATTAACATATCAAAAGGATGCTTGACTATTAGTTCAATAACATATATTTTGATCTTTAGTTATGTCATCGTGAAGGGGAATGTTAATAGGCAGATCTTTTATTTGCCAGTAAATATATATATATATATTCGGAATAACTGCCTTAAGGAGAGGGTGCTATACAAGTTCCATTAGAGATTAAGGGCCTGATTACGGGTTTGGCGGATGGGATACTCTGTCACAAATGTGAATGATATGCTGTCTGCTGTATCACAAGTTTTATTGGATGTAATGGAACTGTAATATGGTGGACGGGATAACCGTCACGTTTGTGACAGAGTATCCCAGTCCGCCAAACTCGTAATCTGACCCGTAGCCCCTTTAATGCTAGACTTAGGTGAAGGTGTTTTACTATGGGTAACATGGCTCACTTTTGGTAGCTGGGCATGAGCGCCAAGACAGCCACTAGAGAATGATTGTGAAGTGTTTTTGTAACAGCACAGCCAAGTAACAATCAAATAAGTTAAAGGCTAAATATAGGTTTATGTACAAAAAAAGGCAAACCTGAAATATGGTAGATTGTTTAAGCGGCTGTAAAGATGTTACCGGAAAGTAAGTCATAAGACCCAGGGTGCTAAAACATTTTAGTTTATTTAGTTAAACGGGAAAGGCAGAATACCTACAAACACAGGAAGGTCTCTGTTTAGACGTTTTAAAGGGCTATTAATCCAAATCAATCTAATTTGTGAGTGCCTGTGTTTAACCTTGATCTGGCATTTAGGTCAGTGTAAGAGTGGCACTCGAATTTTGGAAGGATTTTTAGGTCTAGCCAGTTCCAGTAAGTAAAGCCTGGAGTTAGGATCCATCGAACCAACATTACATCTGTATGCAGTGTTTGCAGGTCTCTGTAAACATGGTGATGCCCACTTGAGGTAAGGTTCAACTCTCCATTGCCCATCTCCACATCCTAAAGAACCAAGTGTGTGTGTAGGAATGACCAAGCAAGCTGGAGGTTCTCAGCCCCAGTTCGAAAGAGAATGTTAACTGATTTTGACTGTTTAAAAAAGCTAAATGTAGCATAACTCGAACTTATTGAGTTGCAGATCCTGAAGTCCAATTCTCCTGTTTATCATATTATCTCTTCAGTAGCTCAATTTGGTTTTGGGGCCTTCTGAGCACCCTGGTTTCCAGATACCAGTTCCAACATGTAACGGGCATCGAATCTAATGCTGGTCCCTAGCCTTTTTTTAAACCTATTTTATTGCGTCAAATGGCATGTACAGTGCAGAGCTCTGTAACCCAGAGTCTGTCTGCTACAGTTTAAGATACAAAAATTGTGACTTGACATTTAATATAGACATTTTTCATATAGAAATAATAAGACAGAACCAATACCCCCCTTGCAGTGTTATACACTACGTTTGAAACATCGCCTCAAATCCCACCACATCAATGACAATCCCAGCTTAAAGATTGGTCCCCTGCACCACAGTCCTGCCCACCTCTCCCAACCCAGTAGCATCTGCAGCAGAAGTGGGCTCCGGATAAAGGCCTCTATAATCCGCCCAACTCTTCCAGATCTTATAGTGCTTGTACAGGCACCCGGTGCATTAAAGAATGGAGTCTCCAGACCCATTTTAAAATTGAAACAATTCTTCC
Organism: Lissotriton helveticus; assembly: GCF_964261635.1. NCBI lineage: Eukaryota > Metazoa > Chordata > Amphibia > Caudata > Salamandridae > Lissotriton > Lissotriton helveticus. The sequence continues at coordinate 126,805,163 of NC_136070.1, read as the reverse complement.
ATGCTGACAAGGAAGCGTCTTCCACTTTCATGCAGTATCACGTTTTGTTGATGTAAATCCCGATAGCATTAGGTGACGCTTATAAATATTTCCCCCTACACCCTCCATAACATGTAACTGCACTAATTTAGGCGGAAAGGGGAGCTCCCGCCCCAAAACCTCCCGCCAGAACCTCGCAATCACTATACACTGCCAGACCGTATGCAATAGAGTGCCCTCCTCCTGACCACATCTTAGGCAAATCGGGGATGCCACCAGGCCCGCCTTCCACAACCTGACTCTAGTATAATATAATCAATTTAAATAGTTAAACTTGATTAGCCGAAGTCGCTCACCAACAGGCACTCTCCAACAGGCCAAGGTTACTCCTCCCGCGTCCCCCTAAGTCTATCTATTGTGGTGGGGCAGTTTGGCACAAGAGATTGATGCATTTTGTAGATTTTATGGTCTTATAAGTCTCCCATAAACAGTTTAGCTTCAATAGGACTAAAATCCGGGAGGGACTCCAAGCCTGTTACACTGGGGAGTATGGCATGTCGGAACAGAAGATATTTATAAAATTGGGTCTTTGGCATCTGATATTCGTGCTGTAGAGCTTGAAAAGACTTCAAGACCGTGCCCCGTATCACATCCCCTAGGGTAGAGAACCCTATATTGTCCCAACCCCGGAAGCCCGCTAGGGCAGCTAATTGTGGCAATCTCCCATTGGACAAAAGTGGAGTCTCCTTAGTCAGTCTGCCCCACCACCCCATCTTCCGCAGAGCCGGTCTCCATACCTGGAATACTACCTTGTTGGCCGACGGAAGGGTGTTGCGCTCCAACCCCGAGTAAAGAGTAGTATGTAGCGTATTGGCCCCCATACATCTCCTCGCCACCGCATACGAGGGGTTAGACCTGTCTCCATACCACAAATCATTTAAGATCAATAACTGTGAGGCCATGTAATATGATTGGACATCCGAGGTGGCCAGCCCTCCACAGTATGTCGATTGGAAACGTGTCCGCAATGCCACTCTGGGTGCCTTTCCTGCCCACGAATATTGCCCTAGAGCCGAGTTTACTTGGCGAACCCACGAAGGGGGAATGGGGAAGGGAGAATTCTGCAGCTGGTAGAGCAGCCGCGATAACAATACCATCTTGAAGATGTCCGACCGACCTGGGATGGAAAGGTGCATATGAGACCAGATTTTCAGCTCTTCACGCACCCGCGCCCACACCAGCATCATGTTTCCCAGGACACACTTGATAGGTCTGCCAGGAAGACTCCCAGGTACTTCATTCCCACCGTAGTAACCTGCACCGCCGAGGCCCACATGCCCAGTTCCACCTGTGACCCCAGAGTCCAAGGGTTCATAAACCAACCCGACGAATCTCCAAAAATTTGCATGACACGATGCAGCCTTGGCCCTGTTCTATTCAAATCGGTCAAGAAAAATAGGACATCATTGGCGTACAATGCAATGCAGTCCGACAGTCCCTGGGCCCACTCAAAACCTGCTACCTGCGCATCCATCTGCAGCCACGCTGCCAAGGGCTCCATTGCTAGAGCAAACAGAAATGGCAACAAAGGGCAACCCTGCCGGGTACCCTGTCCAAAAGAAAAGGTGATGGAGGCAAACCCTACAATGCCAGGAGGTCCGTATATAGCAATTTTAAATAGGACAGGAAGCGTGGATCTATGTTCAGGCGGTCCAGCAGAGCAAACGGGTATGTCCAGCTAAGGTAATAAAATGCCCTATCGATGTCTGCCCCGAATAGTGGCAATGTGTGCTCGTCGAATATTATGCCGCGTCGGTCGCTGAGGCATAAAGCCAGCCTGATCTTGGTGGACTAAACAAGTACTCTGTGATTGGAGGCGGTTGGCCAAGGCCTTAGCCAAGAGATAGGGCGATAGGAAGCGTGTTGGTCTGGGGGTCGGCCCAACTTGTGAAATACTACCACCTCGGCATGCCTCCAGTGTCCCAATGTCATAGAATATTTCCTAAAGAATTCACATGGGTACACATTAGGGCCCGGAGTTTTCCCAGAGTTCAGGTCACCCAGAGCTAAGCCCAGCTCCTCTTCTGTAAGCGGAAGGTGCAGCTCCGCCCAAGCCCCATCGGAAAGGGACCCGGGCGGAAGGTCCCCCAAGAAGCGGTGTATCATATCTTCTGGCAAGGATTCCTTTGAGGTGTAGAGCTCCGCATAATACTAAGCAAAACTCTTCGCAATCGCAGAGGGATCCCCCAGAATCCTCTCATTGAGTCCAGATATACCAGGAAGCACCAGGGGGCACAAGGCACCCTGACACAAGCGATGTAGCAGTTTACTAGATTTGTCCCCCTACTGCAGAACGCCAACCACGCCAGTCGAGCCTCGTCCATCAATAAATCCGCATCAATAAAACCGCATGTATTTGTCTCGCTGCCAGCAGCTGTTGACCCGCCAGGGCTCCCCCCTCCTCCCTACTGTCCCTCGCAAGGTTGGTCCCTAGCCTTTTGGTGTGGAACTATCTTCTCCATGCCTGTAATCAAGTCCACTTCTGGAAGCAAAGACACAAATGTGAAGTGGAAAAAACCCATCTAATGATCCCGTGATAGGCAGCAGAAACATTTACTGCATTTTTGGAATCCAAGTTGGTTCTGAAATGCCACTGGCAGTCCTTTACAACCCCCACCTACCGTCGTTTACAGCAGTGTGATTTAATTTGCCTTCTGGGAGGTCACCAGGTGACTTTAAAATCCTTCTTACAACCATTTGATCGTCGCAATCCTGTTTGGATTAGGACCACCTAGTTGCAAAGGAACCTCCGCTATCCTACAACACTCCTCACCACTTCTAATGAGTGGGGAAAAGACAATAGTGGCTTGTACCTTGCATGCAAGAAGTATGCATTGCACCGACTACTGCTTTCAAGTCTGGTTTCCAGAAAGGCACTGTATTTACTCGCCAACCGTTTCATCCTGGACAGATCCCCGTACATATTTGTGACTCGTCCTTTTGGGCTTATGGGGATACAGCTTTTCCGGATAGAGATTATCCTCTTTGGCATTTGAATCTGTGGCCTATGATTTGTGAAATGTAGTATGCGTCTGCTAAGTGAGTAGAAATTTGGAGGAAACGTTCCTTGTCGAACACATTCACTTTCATTCTTTTGTGTTTTTGGGTAGCCTTTCTACGAACTAGATGCTTGTCATTTGTGTTAGCATTTCTCATTATAAAATAGGATTTTCTTCCAGTGTAGGGCGATAAAGTCAACTACTCTTAAACATTATAAGAAATGCAGTTTACCTTTGTTTCATTAGAATTTGCAATATTTGACTTATTGGCTCAATGTATTTTAAATTCAGTGCGATTATTCCATGTTTTCGAAGATTTTGTTTTGAAACTTCTGCAGTTTGCTTTGGCTGGATTCCATGTTGAACAAATCATTGCTCTCTTATCGAAGTGAAGTTTTCACTGTCTTCAAGTTGCTGCTTCTCTGTCTTAAATTATATTTCATATATACATACACACCTACCTACCCACCTACATCGATACGCAGGTCAAGAGTGAAGTTATGTTTTTGGGTGGTAGATATGCTGCTTTATACTCTCATTAGATGAAGTGCTATTATATGTGGTTTAATATTTGGAGTATTTTTACACGGTGCATGCCTTTTCTCCATCAAAGGAAAATAATAGGTGTAAAGGTTTTATACTGCAGTTTTTTCTCGACTTGATTTCTACTTCTACTCTTCTCTCTCTTTTGGCTCTGTGCAGAGTTGTGAATAATGGGAAAACAGATTTAAATTTGGAGCAGTATTGTATTAGAGCAGATTGGTAATTGGAAAATGAGGCATCCTGGCTCATTTCATTGCTCCCAACTAACCTACATTCGGAGTAGCTGGTCATTGGTTTCTAGAGAATTGTAGACATTTCGGCTTGAAGCTGCCTGCTACAGTGAATATCTGTGGAAAATTAAGTATTGACTCAATAGTCTAGAAATCCCTGGCCCTGTCTTTGTATGCCAGATTCTGGTGGACACAGTAAGCTTTACTATGCAGGAGACTTGTTTCAAACTACACGTGATAGATGCTCTACTTGATTTTGCTCTACATAACAAAAGTGCTAGACTTTGTTGGGGAGTAAGTAGATGGCCAAAGTGGCACTCACAGTATTATGGGTGAAAACTGTGCTCATAACCAAGATGTGACACAACTAACTGTTGATATCAGCTGATATATAGATGTGGGGGTACCCAGAATTTAGTTGTACCTTAGCGGAGAGACTGCTTCCTGTCTCTTGATGTATAGTCCTTCATGGAAGCTCCCTAGCTCCCCCAGCTCTGTAATAAGTGTAAGCAGTGTTCATTAACTGGCTTCAGCCATGGTAAAGACAAATGTTTTTGTTTATTTTGGATTCACCAAAACTGTCAACAGACGAAGAAGAGCTCTTTGTGTCCACCTTTCCTGGGTCATGGCAGTTATAACAGCATGATGTGAGTTGTCTCAACAGTTGATTGTGGCCAGTGGCATGGCCTTTGCTATACAAAGTAGAGGTTTGGTTGTCCATCCTACCATCCCATATGTAGGAAGGTAGATCCCTGACTATGGTTGCCCCCAACTTTTTGCCTGGTGTTTTGTTGGTTTTCTGACTTAGTTGACCTGGGGCCCTGCTATTCAGGACCCCAGGCCTACTGCTCTCTCTGTAAAATGGATTCCATGTACCTTAGGTACATATCTAATTGGATACTGAGTCACCTTATCAGTCCCTGTACAGAGTACCTTAGGTACCCAGGGCATGGGTGTACCCAGGGCCTACCAGGGGCTGCAGCATGTATTATGCCACCCCTGGCTGGCCATCCAAATCTGACACAACTGGCTGCACGACAGCTGGGGCAAGGTGGTGTAATCACCCTTTGCTGTAGATATAGTATTCCTATATCTAAACCTAAAATGGACACATATATTCCTATCAGTCACTCCTATGGCAGGCCTTGACAATCCTGAAGGCAGAGTGCTTGGAATCGTGTGAGATAGTGCTCTGGCATGAGCTGAGCCTGTCTGCGGCTTTCGGGATCCATCCCTTAGCCGTTTCCATGATATCGCATACCATATACTCTTAAGTGCATTATAATCCTCGCGGTTATCTGCCAACTCTGGTATCGCTTTTTCAAAACATGTCGAGTAAGGTGTCATACGAATTGGAATACTAACCCCTCGCCAATTCTGGCGACGGGGTTAGCATTCCACCCTGCTAGAGGGACACGACATGTTGGTAACCTGTAACCCCGGTTAAAGTCAGACAGAGCCTTAGCTCCACAAAATGGATGCTGCCACCGAGACACAAGTCTGCCCTCCTGTTGCTGGGAGTCCTCCCAGCGCAGGAGGCAAGGACAAAGGGTTTCCTGTCAGGGGCGGTGCCAGCACCATCCCAGACAGGATTTTGTGTATCCTAGGTAGGCAGGGCTTTAGAGGAAGGTGACTGCAAGTGGCACCCCGGTGCTCACTATGCATAGGCCGGCTTGAACCAGTTCCAGGGGCACACCAGACCCTGAGCTGGGGAAAAGCCCGCCAAAGGAGAGGGGTGTAACCACCCCCCTCCTAGTCCCACCCATAGGGCAGGACTTAGTCGCGTGCCAGCCCCCTTTTTCAGGATAAAGGTAGGAACTGGCCCCCTTCCAAATTAGATCAATCTTTGAATCCTGAACCGACTTTCTACGAGAGGAACTCAAGACTCTTCCTAAGATTTCTCCCTTGTGACTAAGGAGTAGTCACCCTGCAGCAGCAGGCACCAACCAAGCATCGCGGTCTGCTGTAAGTCTCTCCTCCGGATCAAGACTGCCCAGCACGACGAGAACCGGCTTCCCTGGCACCTCTGACCTCAACCTGCATCATCAGCCCAGCTGTGATCCGTGGGTGTGACGAGACCTCGAGGGACCGGCCATCTTTAAAGACTGCACAACGCTTGTCCAGCACGATCACCGAGTGACCCTCGACTGAGTGCTTTGGGGTAAGAGAAGCCCCGACCCTGAGCAGCTCCAGCACCGAAGTTCAGCCCCCCTGCATCCACGAGATCTGCGTGGGGCCCTTCTGCTCTTTGCTGCTCACCGCGTTGTCCAGGTCGCTTGCCCGTTGGCTAGTGGCCCTCTTACGACGCTTCACGACGACAAACACCGCTGGTCTGGTTGCTCCAGACTAGCCCTCGCTCCCCTCCAAAAGAGGAGCACCCTGGACCCTCCTGGTCCACTCCAGACTCCATTTTAAGTCCACCGCGTGGGCTTGCATTTGCCAAGACTTGTTGCCCAATCCTGGGTCCAGCGACGTCGACAGCAAGTACCTTCGTGGGACAGCTCGCACCTCCATCCTGGTCGCCGACAACGCCTCCTGGTCCGAGAGACTGCAGAGCCCAGCAGCGCCCACTCACCTGGCTGAGGTGACTTCGTCCGGTGCCATCCTGGTGCCCACTCAAATCACTGGCTAGTGATTCAGAACTTGGTCCCCTCTGCTTTCAGGTCTTCTTCTTCCCTGATCCAGGCTTGGATCTCCACGAACTTCTTCACTGGCCTCCTGCCAGCAACTTCTTTCTTCAGGCTCCTGGTTCTTCAACGAGGGTTTCCGACGCAACTTCAACCCTATGCAGCCGCAGCCCCTGGGCTCGGTAAACTGAGTACTCCGGTGCTCCAGCATAGTCCAACACCCTAAGTGTTCGGATCCACTCCCGTTTTTGACCCACCTAGTCGGGTTCGCCCGAGAACAGTAACTTTGCAACTACTAAGCGTCCATAGACTTGTTCCCGCATTACGCGTGAGAGTTCCCACTCTGCACACGGCGTCCCTAGGCCTCCTACTTCTAATCCAAGGGTTCAGTATTGTAGGCCTAGCGTTTCTACAGTCTAGAAAAGTATTACTTACCTGCTAGCAAGTTCGCATTCCACTTCTTGTGTATATGGTTTTTCGTGCCCCTAGGGCATTTGTGTAAATTGTGCGACTTAAAGTATTTTCTTAAGAGTTTTGTTATGTGCTTAGCTCCCTGACTCCTAAAGAGTTCAGGGTAGTCTTGTTATCAATAAATACCTGTTTATTTTCATAACAACTTGTGTGGTGTCCTTTCACTTGGTGTTCAAGGGGTAATGTGATGGTAAAACAGCTGGCTTAACACGCCCTCTAGAGTTTAGCCTTAGACTGCTCGTATCCATGCTACTAGGATAGCTGGTCTATAAGGTTGACTTACAACCAATCATCAATAAGGGTTGTTTGGACTGATACATAGTGATCACTAGAATAGTGAGCACTGCATATCAGGCCAACTTCTCACACCATGCCCTGTTCTTTCCAAGAAGCAAGAGTTCAGTAATGGCTTCCGATTGGTTGTAGGGCTGCCAAGCTCAAATATACAAACCATGTAAATATTATGGATTGCCTGTTATTCTCTAGGAAACAAGCTGCACCTTCCATGGCTGGCTGCGATTGAACTGCCCAACAGATACAATATGCATGCTCTTTGAAATCATTAATTCCTTCCAAATGTTTAGTGCAGGGTTTCAATTTGAGTATCCAGTTGCATGTGAGAACCAGAGGATACTTAGCCCTCCTCTTCAGGTCATTGACCCACAACAGAACAAGAGACTATATATACTCACCTGGAAATCGAATCGCCTTGAGACTAAGAGAGACTGAAAAACACAGCTGTTGCCTTTTTGGCTAAGTTTTCCTCAATCTTGCAAGATCTCTTATTCTGCAAATATTACTTCCTTTTTGTGTATATGCAGCGTCCTTTCGTTGATAGTACCCTTCGTGTGGTTTGCAAATAGCTTTTCTATATGTTGAAAATGCACTACCTATGTCTGTGTAGTCAAGCAAGCTAACGCAACTGCCAGTGTAGGCTGTACAAAGGGTACAGCCTGTGGCCGTGGCCATTTGCCCAGTATTTTCATGCCCCATATGTAGGTTACAAGCAGAGAACGACCCGTCGCAGAGTATGGCAATTGCGTTGCTATTTTATGTGGAAAATAGATTGCAAAGCCATTTTCACCCCCTGCAATTGTGTCCGGATTCACACTACTTTTACAAACCTTATATAGACTTGTTTATTGAACTGAACATTCATAATCGTCAAAATACGTTTATTTCGGAGGAAAACCCCCATAAAACACTCATAAAAAGTACAGTTTATTACAGCTTAAACTTAATATTCAAATACTATTGAAAACGGCTGAAAACAAGTATAGAAATAAAACTAAATATTTACAGAATAAACAGTCTCTTCATTAATGTCTAAGCTGAGAATACAAATTTGCTCGTTCCAAAAATTACCATTTCTGCTATTGTCAAATCTAAGGATTCTTAAAGCTGCTTTATCACTTCTAGTACCAGAGTTTAGGCCTAGTGGCTGAAACCACTTGTATCTGAGACTACAGAAAACAAGACAAAAGAGCACCACATGTTCGATAGTTTCAAGTCTGGGTTCCATAAAATCAGGTGTGAGCGACATTTGGAATAGGGGGCCATTTTGATAAAAAGGCTTGTATGAATAAGGTGCTGACCCTCAACGTAATTTAAAGACTCTTTGCTAAAGGGGGTTTAATCTCGTCAAGGTAAGGCTCAAAATTTTGAATAAGTCTGTGAGCAAAGAATTGATCAGTGAGGTTCTTGCTCTGTGCTGACTGGTGCCACTGGTCTGGAATACTGCTTCAGAACTCCGCCCAGGCCTATTGCTAAGCCATGTCCACTCGGAACTGGAAAACTAGCAACGCCAGACTAATGTCGGCCTTGTTGAATCTTATTATTAAGGTACTTCTGAAGTCCTATGGTACAGTCAGTACATGACCAACGTCTGACGCATCTTTTTTTCATACAGCGCTTTAGTGAGAAAAACCAAAATTGGCAAAAAGTCATAGGTCTGACTTTAAGGTCCTAATGCGTATAATCACACCCACAAACTGTCCTTATCTCTATAAAGTCTGCCACTTATTTTTTGTGCCCTGTTATTACCTTTGAAGTCTGCCGTGCCATGCATCAGGTTAGAGCGGGCTGGGTTGCCTGCGTTATCACAGTAATGCCAGGTGTATTGACTTTATAAGTGCTTGGTTTGTTTGTGCAGAATTCTTAATAGCAAAAGGTAGTGCTCTGATTCATTACAACTCATCGCCCGTGTTATGAGCTGCTAGTACACCTAGCCCCAGAAATGAAGTTGTCTCACACCACTTCTTTAGGAAGAATTTGGGATTTGACATAAGCACCAGTGAACACTGCTCTACTATTAATTTGTGACCATGACCAGCCCATTCAGGAGCCCTAAGCCTGCCGCTCATGTAGCAGTGATGAGTGGGTGGCATGGTTAAAGGTGGTGGCAGTGGTGTTCAATTGTAGTAGCAATCTGAATGGGTATTGGGTGCCTGTAGTGACTGCCCAGCGTATGCGTGCTTAAGAGGTGCTTATTTATTTTTTCGTTAGGATAAAACACAATTTTTGAAGGCAAAGTATTTGTGGTTTTGGGACTTAACAAAATATCTTAAGGCCTAGCCTTAGCAAGTAGAAAGAAAGAAATGCCCAGTTGTAGACTTCTAAACTTGCAGACATTAGCCACACCTAGTCACTAGAAGGACTTGCTCGTAGAGAGACCTGTTCAACTTATTTTGTGTGTGTCTGTGTCTGATTTGGTTTGGTTAGAGCAATTCTTATTTTTTTGCTATCATGACTCACCCAATGTGTCTTTTCCAGGTCTGGGGTTTAACATCGTCGGCGGAACTAACCAGCAGTTCATTAACAACGACGACGGCATCTTTGTCAGCAGAATAAAAGAAGGTGGAGCAGCTGCTTTGGATGGGCGGCTCCAGGAGGGAGACAAAATTCTTATGGTGAGAAGGATTCGTGATGGTGGATTCCACCGCCACGCATTTACAGATCCACTTTTCATCAGTGGGATCAAGTGTCACTGATGCAGTTACAGCTCCAATAAACACTTAGCAATGCACTGAAAGATACTTTGTCCTCATTAGAAGCATTGTGATCGCATGTAACTTCTTATGGAACTAGGAAATAGACTCTGGAAAGGTTACACTGTGTGTTAGAGCAGTAGTCTTCGTTTGTGGGTCTGCTCCACAATGAGTCTTGAGTCTTTTTTTTGACAAATCTTTGTTCATTAGTCTTTAAAAAGATTTTAATACAGAAATGCAAAAAATGGGAAACCAATGTACTGTCAATAAACATTAGCTCGCCTAATATTTACAGCAAAAGTAATGGTTTTTTTTTGCAAACAGCTGTCTAAATCGCCGACCCCTACTTAAACATTCTGTAGAAGATCAGCTACAGTTTTCTTCTAATGTTGGCTTCCTGCTTGTGAATATTTTTTTTAGTTTAGGATGTTGCACCTTGTTGCAGTTGTCATTGCTGTAATCTCTGGAACGTGGTGTAAAATCACATTTTAAAATTTTTTATATGAATGAAGTTACCCTCCACTGTAGCATTTGATGGGATGGCAATGGCACTCTTCTATCCGAACTTTGTTATATAAATGGAAGGAAGCAGAGCCTGTCATGGCACTCCTACTTGAACCCTGGGGCATAATGAGGGACAAGGAAATATTTATATTTATTTAATATTTATGGATTTCTGCTTACTTTGGCTCTGCCACCGTAGAACTCTGTGGAGGAGGAGTGTATAATATATTGCATCATGTGGTTTACCAAGACTCTCGTGTGGTTATTGCACAAAATTTTGAACTTGCATGTTTCTTGGAGAAGTAAACAGCTAGAGAAATCTTGGAAATGGAACTTAGAAAGTCAGGAGCCGATCTTCTATGTTCACTGTCATGTGCTTGGTGTCTGCAAAGGAACCTTGAAATCATCTTGGAGATTGAAATTGATTTTTACAGTAACGGAGCTAGAGTCTACAATGGTAAAGTCTTCTGTTAGGCACTTGACCGGCACATCTGCAGTAGAAGTAAGCAGCATCGGAGACCATGGTTTAGGGTTTGGTTTCTAGGTTGATGGGGTCATGTCACAGGCTGAGCAGAAGTGTGCTTCCTGACCTATCTTGTGCTTCATGAAGGTCTTCTTCAGGAAAGAGGAACAGTGTACCAGAGGGTCACTCCTTCGATGTAGAGAGTACTGCTACCAGATCTTTTGAGCCTACACAGGCTGCGGGTTACGTAAGTGAACTAAGCAAAGGGTCTTGAATTCTGATCTTTCTATGATTGGTAGCTAGTGGTTCATCCTGAGAACTGTCCTGGTGCCGTCAGTATGACTGTGCATTTTCTTCAAAGGAGCCAGTTGCCAGGTTGCTGAAATAGTCCCCTTTAGAAAACCCTATTATGAAAATCAGTGCAAATATTTCATTGGATAAATAGAATTAATTTGTTTGTCGTAGTCTCAAGTGACTGCTTTACTTGAGTGGTGAAAGAGAGTAGAGAATTGTTCACTAGGTCATTCAGTAGAACCTTACTTATGTGGCTGTTCAGGCGCAAACCTTTTTTTTGTGATTCATTGAACTGAGTTTCCTGCATACCAATTTCCACCTGATGATCTCCTTCCAGTTTGAGGTAGATCTGTGTGTTGTCTGCATATACACGGTACACAATAGCTGTTATCTTGGCTGCCCACTGTTTTACTAGTGGTACAATGTAAACATTAAGGAAACCTGGCGAAAAGGCCATGACACATGGGCTATAGGAACCCTGTTTAGCTTGGTGGCTGTGGTTTTCAATACCTTTGTTCACATTCCACTCATTCCAGTATGCGATTCTTGGCAGTGGATCCAGACTTTGGTGTGAAAGTTGTCAAAGGCTAGAGCAAAATCCAGTAGTATCAGGCCATTGCATGCTTGTCCTTTGTTCTGGATGGTGTGTGGTTGTTCCTTGATGTTCAATAGAGTCAATATGGTCCATTGGGTGGGGAAAGAAGCCTGATCGGGTCTCGTCAGTCTGTGACATGCTGGAGGTGGGTCTGTTACTCAGAATCTCAGGGTCTTAAGTTTGTTTTTCACGCAAGTAGAAATTTTAGTTTGCTGAGGATTTCCTTGGTAGGCAGCAATTTGTTAATGATGTTGGTGATGTTTGCCACAAACTTACAAGACTAGGTTAAGGACCTTTGTGTTGTATTTGTCAGCTGGCGTGGCATGTTTCTCGAACTATCCCAGGATCATTTTGATAACTGACTCTTGTGCAGGAGAAAACTCTTAGTAGATTTAAATTACTGTGTGTGCATGTGCAGTGCTTGCTATAAGGCTATATTATTTGTTCTAAAAGAATAGAGTTGTTTCAGAGGTCTTTGGATGCAGTTGCCATTGATGGAAAGGTATTGTAGACCAAGAACTCTTCTTTGATGGTGTTCTCAGCTACGCTGGTCTCAGACTGAAAATGGTTTTCCTTTGCTGTGTGCTAATTAGCAGCTGGAGTGCATTCTAGACCAGTCATTGTGATCTGTTCTAGTATGCTTGACTTCTATGCACTTAAGTTTTAGTTTTCATCATTGAACCTGCTATTTTCTTAATTGTTACTTTTATCTGGGTTTGAAGATTTTGATGATTGGGCAACTGGTCGAGAAAGTGAGACTTCTTTCCAGGTCAAGGTTTTCTTTAGTGGTAGCAGTAATAGGAAGTTTGTGAAAGTGTCTTGTTCTCTTCCAGGGGATACTCATTAATAGTCATAAGCACTGAATAATCTTCGACACATGAGCGGGAACCCGGAACATATATATATTTACACATATATATATATTTTATTATAACAATAGTACATTGTACTAAACAAATTATACACATATATATGTATAAACCAATAAAATGCAGCCCAACATAACCCATAGGCTAATAAAGCCATAATTACATATTTTGTGCAGTATGAAAATAAACTATATAAACAATGCAATAAAAAGGCATGAGCCTCAAAAGCATTCCATAATCAGCAAAAAAACTTTTATTTTCATCAAAGAATTTGTAATAAAAGGCAATTAGCCTAAGAAGGCTGCATACAGAAAAACTATCTGTGTACAGAAAATCAGACTGACACCTCGCCGTTAAGGCCTCAGAGAATCTGAACACTTTGCCTTTAAGGCCTCCAGGGGAACTCTGTTCCCATCATGCACCACAGGTGACAGTTAGGTTAGTTCTTTTTTCCGGCATGTTCTGTGAGGAACCTGGAACTTGAGCTCGGCTGAATTTGACTGTTTTTCAGTCCGAATTTCTTTTTTTCCTGTCTTTTTTGACAGTATTGGCTATTGGTGGTGTTTTTCTATCTTTTCTGACTAAATCTTTAGAAAAATTTTAGTCAGTTATGCCACCTTTATTCTATAAATGTCCTTCCTGTGGGAAGAAGATGTCCAAAACAGATCCTCATTCTGTTTGTGTGGTTTGTCTACCTTCCACACATGATGTGGAAAAATGTTACCATTGCCTCAAGCTTTCTAGCAGAACTTTGAAAGAGAGAGAAAAGGTTTGGCTTTTGGGGCTTATGGAGAGAGAAGGACGTCGTGAAAAGGGGGCAAAGAGTGTTTTGTCATCTGGAAGGTCCCCTTCTCATTCAAAACGTCGAAGATCTGCTTCTCCTGAAGGTAAAAGCAAGAAAAAACGACATCAGGAAGCGTCGACGTCGAAGAAAGTAAGTGCGACGTCGAAATCAAGATCACCGTCGACATCGAGACCAGAGAAACCTGCATCGACGTCGAAGACATCGCCGGCGAAGACATCGCCAGCGAGGAAGCGTATCGACGTCGAGACATCTGGTGTCGATTGCTGTGAGGACGACGTTGAGAGCAAGGCGTTCGACGTCGAAAGAGAGAGTGCGGTCGTCGTCGAGAGGAAGAGTGAGATCGACGTCGAGAGAAAGTTCAGATCGACGTCGAGAGACGAAGGTACGACGTAGAGACCTGAAAAGAAACGACAATCCAGATCGCCGTCGAGACATGGTTCGACGTCGAGGCATGCCACGGGCTCGAGGCTTGAGATGGTCCAGTCGGCATCGAGAAAATGTCAGACGTCGAGGCAGTCGACGTCGAGGTCTCCGCTGCTTGTCTCATGGTCGACGTCGAGGCATTCTAGATCAGCCTCTCTGACCTCTCATATGTTTTTTTCGAGGTCGGAATCAGCGTCGAGGGTGTTGGATGACCCTCCAAGGTCTGCTTCACACGACCTGCAGTCAAGGGCATCGGTGAACAGATCTCCAGTCGTCGGAGCCTCTTCACACCAAGATTCTTCAGTGGTGGCTCATTCTGACTCGATGTCAAGGAAGTCCGCGTCAGGAGAAAGACAGTTGGTCCCCAGAGAGGTGCAGGCTCCAGCTTCTGGGTCTCCACATTCAATTAGGAGTGCTTCATCATCTGCTTCTTCTTCTTCATTGGGAATGCAAATTGTGCAGGTTTCCCCGGAATGATCGCCTCTTATGGGACTCTATGGCGAGGTTTGCAGACAAACTTCCAAAGGAAGATCAGAAAGATTTCCTGGAGATTGTTGAAGAAGGTGGTTTGGTGGCAAATCAAAGTATAAGTGCGGCTGCGGATTCGGCTGATCTGGCAGCAAACGGTTATGCCCACGGTGAATGCTCCAGAAGATCGGCTTGGCTGCGTCTCACGGGTCTTAAGCCGGATGCCCAAAGAAAGATAGTTAATCTACCCTTCAACGGGTCGACATTATTTGGATCTCATGCGGATGATGAGATTACCAAGATGAAGTCGGAGCTGGACACTCTGAAGGCAGTGGGCCTGGAGAAGAAGAAAGACTTCCGTCGGCGTAATTTTCGTCCTTACGACAAGAGGTCGTTCCAGCAACGTGGGCAATCGTCAAACTGGTCTTCGCAAAATCAAGGCCAGAACCAACAGAGGTCTCAATTTCAACAGCGCAGACCTGGGCGAGGCAGGGGAGGAAACAGACAACAGTCCTCAGCAGCAAGACAGCCTCAGAAGCAATGAGAAGAGACTTCCTCCGCAGCCATTGTCCATTCCGGTAGGAGGAAGCATTGCGTCATACTTGGACGAGTGGAGAAGATTAACAAAGGACAGGTGGGTCATTGGCATTATCCAAAATGGCTACCTCCTAAAATTCAAGAAACCTCCTCCCATTGTCAATCCAAAGGTAACTTTTCATCACAATCTAAAGCTTTTGCAAAAAGAAGCAAACCTCCTTCTGTGCAAGAAAACAATAGAGAAAGTCCCTCGTCCACAGCGAAACCAAGGTCCGTACTCCCGTTTTTTCCTGGTGAAAAGAAAGGTCTGCAAGCAGAATTCAGGCCCATACTGGATCTGAGACTGTTGAACAGGTTAATTCGAAAGGAAAAGTTTCGAATGTTAGCGCTCCATCAAATATTCCCTCAGTTACATCAAGGGGACTGGATGTGTTCCATCGACCTGCAGGATGCATATTTTCATGTTCCAATCTCCAGAAGGCATCGCAGATTTCTCAGGTTTCAAGTGTCTGTTCATCACTACCAGTATGCAGTACTTCCATTCGGGCTAAAGTCAGCTCCCCGAACGTTTTCCAAGTGTATGGCGGTGGTTGCTGCCTTCCTTCGGAAGCAGAGAATTTTCATTTATCCTTACTTGGACGACTGGCTCCTAAAGAGTTCGTCCCCATCTCTGTTGGAAGATCATCTGTCCATATGTCTTCATCTCATGCACAAGTTGGGTCTCCAGGTCAATTTCAAGAAATCAATTATGAACCCTACTCAGCGGATCCACTACCTGGGAGCTCTTCTGGACACAGAAAGAGAAAACGTGTGTCCTTCGGAGGAGAGGTGGTTATCAATCAGGTCAAGGTGTCAACTGCTTCGTCAATCCACTTATCTGACAGTTTGTCAAGTATCTTCTCTTCTGGGATCCATGGCATCGTGCATCTTCATATTTCCAAACGCAAGGTTGCACATGCGTCCTCTACAACAGTGTCTAGAGGATCAGTGGAGTCAGAGGACGGGATGTTGGGAGGACAGAGTTCTTCTTCATCAGTCCGCCAAGGATTCCATCAGGTGGTGGATGAAGAGATCACACTTGATGAGAGGTGTTCCGTTTCATCAAGACCCTCCGGTGCAGACTCTGATCACGGACGCTTCACTCCAGGGTTGGGGTACTCAAATGGGCCCTCTGCAAGTACAAGGGCTATGGTCCGACTCAGAGAAGGGCTATCACATCAACCTGCTGCAGCTTCGGGATGTTCATCTAGCCCTCAAGTCCCTGTTTCCATCATTCCAGTCTCGGTCCCTCCTGGTGCAAACAGACAATACAACGACAATGTATTATTTAAACAATCAGGGGGGTACCCGGTCCAGGATTCTGTCCATAGAAGCCCAGACCATCTGGAATTGGTTACTGGCAAGAGACTTGTCGATAACAGCTGTACATCTGCCGGGAGCTCTCAACTCGCAGGCGGATTTCCTAAGCAGAGACTTCGTCAAGGCTCACGATTGGGTTCTCAACAAGGAAGTCACAAACAGTATTTTTCAGGCATGGGGAACACCAGATATCGATCTGTTCGCAGACGCGGAAAACGCAAAATGCCCCGTCTTCGCGTCCAGGTTTCCCCAGGACGGGTCTCAAGGGAATGCCCTTTTGATAGACTGGTGTCAGAACTTACTGTACGCTTTTCCACCGACCCCGTTGTTACCAACAATAATCAACAGGATGTACAGAACCGACTCAGGATGATTCTGATTGCCCCAGAGTGACCACGCCAATGGTGGTTTCCAGATCTCCTTCAGTTGTCGGAAGTACCACACAGGAGATTGCCGTGTCGCCCGGATCTTTTGTCCCAGCAGAAGGGGAGAGTGTTCCACCCCAATCTGTCCCTCCTGCGCCTGGCAGCATGGCTCCTGAAGTCATCCAGTATGGACACTTGCAGTTGAATCCTGACTGTATGCACATCCTTAAGGAGGCGAAACAGCCTTTTACAAGGAAATCCTATGGATTTAAGTGGAAACGATTTTACCTGTGGTGTGAGAGTAATGGGTTTGATCCTATCCATGGTCAGGAACAGGTGAGTTTGCCCTACCTCTTACATTTAGCAAGATCTGGTCTTCAATTTAATTCTATTAAAGTCCATCTTGCTGCGATCACAGCCTACAGAAAATCACCTACTCGGGCCTCCTTTTTAGGTCTCGCCTGTCGATGCGCATGCGCATCGAGCTTGCGAGCCTATTGCGGCTTATACAAGCTTTAACTAAGAAGCAAGGAATCGTGGCGATTCCTTGCAGTGCCCGTGACTTTTAAGCTCAATGCGCATGTGCATTGAGCTTAAAAGCGCGTGCACAGCCGCCCGCATTCCTCCGACACCTTTGAAGTGAAGCTTAGCTTCACTTCAAAGGCCCGGCTTCTTCACACCCACATGCCGCTCTGCCCCGCTCAGCCCCCTCCCCTGAGTCATCCTGCCTGCCCAGACTTCTCCTCCCCCCTAATTACATCCCGCTTTCACTTGTTTGTATTTACATCATGTTGATTTATGTGCAACATAAGTTTTATCACATTACTCGAGGCTTCGTGACGCTAAATGCGCTGACCAGCATTGCAATATTAGACCTTTCTTTTCTTTTTAGCTCCGGCCGACATATGCTGCGTGTTTTTTACAGCTACTTTACACGGCAGGGATGCACCTTCTTGTCGATGGCCCTCGGTCTGCCAACAGTTTGCCTCTTGCTTTGTTCGTACCGCACAAGTGGAAGGTTCAGTCTGATGAGTTTTTGCCCACTTGGCACAGCCACGAGTACAGTCTTTCTTATCGACGGCGCCACCATTTACAACTCATCAATAGCGCCTCAAGCTGCTCACTCTCCTTCTCCCCCACCCCCCACCCCATCCGACTTGTTTTTCTTTTAACTGTACCCCAACCGAAACGGACTCAGAAGGATGAAAGGCTTTTGCATGCGACTACCCAACTCATGCGAGCACCCCCCCAGTTCTTCCTGCGCCCCGCCGATTACCACCCCCCCCCCCCCCCCGCATTCCTTCACTTCCATTGAACCACGCAGCCCGGGACACAATCCCCCTGCACCCATCCCCCTTTAGCCTCCTCCCGAGCCATGCGATCCTCCCCACGTCCCTCACTCATCCAAATTTGAACCCAACCCCGCTTACTGAAACTTCAGCTTCTCTCCCCACTCTCCACCACAAGCCCCCGCTAGCACATCGATCACGGGGGTGAAATATTCAGTTCACACTATTTATTTTGCTGATTTCTTCGTTTTCTTAGGTGCAAACCGCGTGCGCATTATAAACACTTTTTATTTGTCCTCTCTTTTGTGTGTTCTGTTACATTATATCTTTCCTTCCACTGTTATCTCCCTCGACTTACATGCGAAGCAAGCGCCCGTCACAAACAGGCTGTCTAGTCTCTCTTTAGTTTGCTGGCGCCATTCAATTCACACTATTTGTTTTTCTGCCATCTCCTTCTACTTACATGCAAAGCGAGTGCGTACTTCAAACACTTTGTATGGCCTCTGTTTAGTCTGCTGTCTACATTAAAATCACACTTGAATTTTAGGTTACCTTCATTTGCTAGTATACACATCGGGCGTGTATTACAAACAGTTGTATATTATATGTAGCTTTTGCAAGCACAAGTGATGTTGTTTACCTATATCTTAATGTCGATTAGAGCTGCTTATCATTAAAATATATAAAACCATTGATAGTATAAGGCATTTATTTTTTATATTTTTCTATGAATCGTCATGTGTAATATAAAACAAACTGATGTGTATAAACACATGCGCTCAGTGTTACAGTAGCGGACCATATTAATGCGATCTTCCTTGGTCTAATTTTTGCTGAGGTGGTTAAATAGGGTACTCTGTGGCAAAGGACCTTTGTTTTATATATCTTCCGCTTTTATTGTATCAGCATGGGGTCTGGCTTGTTAAAAGAACCATAACAAGAGCTGAGCCATACAAAGATGTTGCGCGTAAATCGGGGAACACTTGTCATGTAAACATACGAGAAAGATCATTCAAAATTAAAAAAGTTATTTATTTTTTAGCATTAGAATTTTATTTTGATGGACATTTATTGAAAGAAATTGTTTCAAATATGAAGCCTTCAAGAAAACCCCTGTACTCTAAAAACATTGCCACGCAACGCCACTCACCCACGCAACGCCACTCACCCACGCAACGCCACTCACCCACGCAACGCCACTCACCCACGCAACGCCACTCACCCACGCAACGCCACTCACCCACGCAACGCCACTCACCCACGCAACGCCACTCACCCACGCAACGCCACTCACCCACGCAACGCCACTCACCCACGCAACGCCACTCAGCCACGCAACGCCACTCAGCCACGCAACGCCACTCAGCCACGCAACGCCACTCAGCCACGCAACGCCACTCAGCCACGCAACGCCACTCAGCCACGCAACGCCACTCAGCCACGCAACGCCACTCAGCCACGCAACGCCACTCAGCCACGCAACGCCACTCAGCCACGCAACGCCACTCAGCCACGCAACGCCACTCAGCCACGCAACGCCACTCAGCCACGCAACGCCACTCATCCATTTGCAAAACGAAAAATGTCAAACTCTTCTATTGCGAGACCTATTGCATTTTCAATGCTTGTTTAGGATGCCTGTAGTAAAGGATTTTCTGGAAGGTTTGAGAAAGGTGTATCCGCCAGTCAGGTCTCCTTCTCCACCGTGGGAGCTTAATGTGGTGTTAACTAAGTTAATTGGTGCTCCTTTTGAACCTATACATAAGTCTTCCTTGCAACACTTAACTTGGAAAGTAGCGTTCCTGGTGGCTATTACTTTTGCTCGTAGAGTGAGCGAGATTCAGGCTCTGTGTTGCAAAGAACCGTTTACTGTGTTTCATTCTAATAGAGTGGTACTCAGGACGCATCCTGCTTTTCTGCCCAAGGTAGTGTCAGATTTTCATATTAATCAAGCTATAACCTTGCCTACCTTTTTTCCAAATCCTACTGGTCTTGCTGAAAGGGCTCTTCACTCCTTAGATCTGAAGAGAGTCCTTAAGTTTTATTTGGATAGAACAAAGACTTTGAGACAATCAGACCGTTTGTTCATTAACTATGGTCCTATTAATACAGGCTCTGTAGCATCTAAGAGGTCCATTGCTAGATGGATTGTTTCTTGTATCCTTCTAACTTATCAGTTGTCAAATAGGTCTTTGTCAGGAAGACCAAAGGCACATTCTACAAGAGGGAAAGCTTCTACCATAGCTCTCCTGTTTCTATGGCAGAAATGTGTATGGCAGCTACTTGCCGTTCAGTGCATACTTTTACTCTCCATTATTGCCTTGATTCAGACACACAGGCAGATGCACAAGTTGGGCAAGCATCTCTTAGAAATGTATTTGCTAATTCTAGCTGAGATCTGTGTATTACAGCTGTTGTTATTATTTTCTCTGTTTGCCCGCGTTTTGTGGGTAGGAGCTTGCTACTCTATTCAGTGCTTATGACTATTAATGAGTATCCCCTGGGGGGCGTGGCTTGGACGGCGGTGGTAATGGCCGCCTAACCCTATCCCTGCCTGCGTAGGAGAGCGACTTCTTCGCCCTAGGAGAGAATCTTCGAGCCACCGATCTACTGGGCACTGGATTCTAGCTCCTGACATCATGCAGCACACTCGGTGACAAGATCCGAGTTGAAATCAGCAGATTAGTGCCCCTTTCAGCACCCTTGCCTCTGCGCCGGCCAGCGCCTGGTCAATTACGTGGGGATCCCGAGATCTGCTCCCCTTGCACTGCCCTTTCACAGCGGTCGTCACCTACCTGCCAATGAAGCCTCTGAGGTGAGCCGCCCGTGTTTCAGTGCATCGCAAGTGCCCGGCCGCACACAGAAACAGTTTTGGAAACTTAGATCGGCTCCAGCGTTCCCTCGCCGTAATGCCTGTCCCCAAAATGGCGGCCCGCCTTCTTGTCTGTGCGCGATAACGGCGCCCTGGGGGCTTCTACCAGCGCAGATCTACTTCCCCGGCCCCACTGCTCTAGTGCCACTCTGAAATGCGCTTACAACCCTGCATCCTTGAAACAGAAGCTGTCCCTGTGCGCCCCTTCGACATACGGCGACCGGACCTCCCAGGGGGACTTGCCTGACCCCAAAATGGCGGCGGAAAAAACTCATTTTTAGCGCGAAAAGCGCTATTCGTAGCTTGAGGGCGCCATCCATGCCCAGAGACACCGGGAAAGCCCTAACACAGCCACCAGGGTCGTCAATGTTGATCCCAATGCCACTCGGATCACAGAATTCAACAGAAGGATCACTAATAAGCCCATACTTTCTGTAATCGCCTTCTTGTGTGCCCTTCACCTCTCCGCCCAGCCACTACTCCGCCACCACAAGATTACCAGAGGGGGTTCCTGAGGTCAAGTGGCAACGCCTCGACCGGCACCATCACCACTTCTGCAGAGTTACGGAGAGTTAGAAGAGCCCCTAGCCCGCAACCACACTGCTCTCTCAGGTACCACGTGGCACTTCAAACATACCAGACACATCTCACCTCTGATATATCACTCAGGTCAGTGATTAAACACTTCCGCGGCCTTGGCCCAACCATCTTCTTGAACCTAACTCTTAAGCCAAACTGGATAATTCCCGCCTCATCGCTAGCCCGCTACGAAAAACCAACAAAATGGCGGAAGGGATTGATAAGAAGAACACCAAGAAAGTGAAACCGGAATCGTCCGTATCTGACTCGCCCATCAAGGCAAAAGCAGATCTTAATAGTACCCTGGATATGATCCTAAAAAAGCTAGCGGAGGTACATGATCTCTCAAAATCGACGAAAACCAACACGGACACTAGGCAGCTTGAACTTACTGCGATAAGGGCAGACATGAACTCGGTCCACAAGAGCTTAGACGAATCAGAGCAAAGGATAAGCGATGTTGAAGACAAATCCAACCTCTCGGCCAAAAATATCTCCCAGCTTCAAAGATCGACCGACTCCCTCAGACGCCCGAATGCGGAATTGGAAGACAGAAATAGGAGGGGTAACATACGCATCTTTGGAGTTCCTGAGAATACGGAGAAGGATGCTGAATCCTGCGTAGCCTTCCTGGAAGCTTGGATTCCCTCAGTGACGGGCATCTCATTTACCCATGAATTCGAGCTTGACCGAGCTCACAGAGTCCCAACTTTCATCCCTCATGGATACAAAGGCCCGCGTCCGCTGATCTGTAAACCACTGCTATTCCAGCACTCTGAAGCTATCCTACAATTCGCCAGACGTAATCACTCCGTCACCTGGGGAGGCCACAAAATCACCTTCACTCAGGACTACTCGAAGGACACGATGGAAGTCAGAAAAGGCTTCCTAGCCCTAAGGGAAAAACTGAGGTCAAAAGGTTTACAGTTCTCCTTTGCAGGTCTGGCGAAATTCAAAATCATCATCAATGGCAAACCTCGCTTCTTCTTCAACCCTAATGATCTAGCGATGTTTCTGGAAGATTCACCTACGCAGGCAATGGACTCATCTGTCTTCACATCTAATAAAAGGAAGACGGAGGGCCATGAATCTGATCAATCGAGCTCTGGTCATGGCTGAGCTGTCCTCTGACTCTCTGTGACCTACAGTAATTTTGTACATGCCCTTTTTCTCTATACTGCCTGCATATGCCGACATATGCCAGCTTACATTCCTACCAGCTGTAAGTCCGTGCTTATGCTCGTGCTAATTTACGTTCGTGCTAATTTAGCTGGTTTCCAGTCCCCAAGTTGACCCTCGCCAACAGGTAGGCCCTTCTTTTACCTACTTTTGGGCCCATCGTCATGTCACTAGACTATTCGCACTGATACTTGGAGAAACTGAAAGACCTATGGTCCAAAGACTTGCCTACTGACACTATGGTTATTTGTTATCTGTAATGGTTTTATGATACTAATCTTTTAGTCTAGCCTAAGATATACACTGCTACGAAAATACGTAATACTAGTTAGTTTTTCATGAGTCATGTTTTTACATTTTGACTCTGTTATCTTTGTTCTGAAACGTAATGGCCACACCAGTATCCCCTGCGTAGTCATCATGATCTACTGTATTTCCTATTGTTATATAGCCCGGTATAGTATTAAAACTGGTAGCCCTGACCATTTCCTGCATTTACAGTCACTTTCTCTAATGGCTTGGGATAACCTAGTTATACCCTGTTAGTAAATACTAGCTAGTTATAAGATCTCTCCTGTTATGATGTCATTTTTGACTCATCCTACGTTGTGCTTGGACGGTAGTGCCGTCGCTGCTCCTATGTTCTAGTTTTGGGGGGGATGGGAGGGGGGAGGGTTGGGGTATTGTGGGTGCGGGTAAAGGGTATGGGAGGGGGAGGAGGGGGGGAAACTTTTGGAATGTTTCAGTATGCCTTATGTACTCTTGTTTTGCCTTTTGTGTTATCTTTACATGCTCAACAGTACAGTTATCTAACAAACAGAAATACTACCGGCTGATTGTTTGCCACACATTCTTCCAGCCCTTTTCTGACATATTCAGAACATACCGCCGAGCTAGGCCAGTTCTAGATCCAGAAACCACCCATAGAGTAACTCTCACGACAGTAGCTTTATTAATCCACAGGCGATACCCAGCAGCTTCATGACCCACACCAAATCTATATCGGAAGGCCTTAACATTGTCTCCCTAAACGTCAAAGGGCTCAATCACCCGGTTAAAAGGAGGAAGGTCTTAGAATATCTAGCCAAAACCAAGGGTGATATTTTCCTACTCCAGGAAACCAAATTATCCAACGAAGACGCTGAATTTATCAACCAATACTGGATTTCACACACCCTATGCTCCTCAGCTATACACAAAAAAAGAGGGGTCATTACACTTATTGCAAAGAATTCCAATATCTCCGTTGTATCACATACTCAAGATACTGATGGTAGGTTAGTCATGGCTCACCTCCTGAAGAACGATGATCACATCCATGTCCTGAATATTTATGGCCCAAATGGAGACGATCCGATCTTTTGGGACTCCATCTCCCCCATACTCTAAACAGTACCCCAAGACGAATTGCTTGTGGTTGGGGGGATTTCAATCTGCCTCTTGACCCGGTAATAGACCGCCAGTCTCATTGTACCTACCACCCCACACGCTCACATGATAGTTTGAAACGCCTCTGCTCAAAATTTGACCTACAAGACTCCTGGCGACTACAGCACCCAGATGGCCGTGATTACACGTTCTACTCGACTCCCCATAACTCCTACTCCAGGATCGATTATATCCTCATCAATATTCCCTTCACTCACCTTATTGAAGAAACCAACATTGCCCCCAAACTCGTATCAGACCACTCCAGCATCCAAGCTAAACTAGTAGGCTCCAGATCTATTCTTCCCCCAAAGAGATGGCGCTTCAATGACGACATTTTCACAAAGCCAGAAAACAAGAAAAAAATTGAACCGGCCATAAGAGACTACCTTGAATTAAACGATACTCCGGGCTCAGGCATAGCGTATGTCTGGGACGCACTTAAAGCCACTATAAGAGGGGTGATTATTGGTATTAGAGCGCAAACCAACAAGGTACTGAATCTAGAACTTGTTACTTCAGAAAGGGACATTAAGATCCTGGAATTATCCCATGCGGCGGACCTCCATAATACTTTAATTCTGAATGACCTCACTAAAAAGAAATACGAATACAACGCGATCCTAAGCAGAAGAGCGGGGGTGTGGGTTAATAAATTAAAATCCTTGAGGCTGTGGGAAGGCAACAAAGCAGGGAAACTATTAGCATCCTATCTAAAACATAAAAATAGACAATTCAACATTGCCTCAATCAAGGATCAAAACAATACTATCCAAACTAAACATAACCACATCCTACACACCTTCAAGTCCTTTTACGAGGATCTGTACAAGAATAAATTAGACTTTGATCCTCATGCATGCCCTACATACCTGAACTCCCTAGGCCTCCCAAAACTCAACGACGCGGATAACCTGAAACTGAATTCCCCGTTTTCCTTACAAGAAGTCTCAGACTCCATTAAAACCCTCAAACGCAATAAAGCACCAGGCCCCGACTGCTTCTCTGCCAGTTTCTATAAGGAACTTGGGCCCGCATTAAGCCCAACCCTTCTAAAATTGTTCCAGTCCTCTCCCTCAAAAAAAGGAGTAACGAAATCAATGAGTGAGGCCACCATTATTATCATACCCAAAGAAGGGAAGGATCCGCTACTAACAAAAAATTATAGACCGATATCCTTGATAAACCTGGACTGCAAGATCTACGCTAAAGTCCTCGCGTCTAGACTGGACTTGATCTTACCTAAATTAATTAGTACATCACAGGTTGGGTTCCTAAAGCATCGCATGTCTAATGACAAGACGAGACTTCTCTGCCATGTTATAGAAAAGGCCAAGGCGTTTGATGCCCCCTCCGTGGCGATTACCTTCGACGCGGAGAAGGCATTCTACAGAGTATCTTGGCTCTTCCTTAAACATTGTATGTCCACCTTCAACTTGGGTAACACCTTTATAGATATGGTCATGGCTATGTATCTCTCCCCATCCGCTCGCATTGCCATAAATGGCTCATTGTCCGATCCCTTTGGCCTGGAACAGGGGACCAGACAGAGTTGTCCCCTCTCCCCATCAATCTTCTTCCTGGCAATGGAGCCTCTCATCGCCAGCATTAAAAAGAACGACAACATCAAGGGCGTAAGCTTTGGGGATACTTGTGTTAAACTAGCCGCATATGGGGATGATATCCTGATAGTGACTGAATCTCCGGAGCCTTCCATCACCGCCTTGATGTCAACCATTGAACTATGCTCCACCCATTCAGGGTATAAACTTAATCGGGAGAAATCGGTGGTCAAACCTCTAAACATCCTAGCCACTAAAGACACGTTGGGGAACTCTGGTCTCTTTTGGCAATCAGGGTTTATAAAGTACCTGGGGATAGAGTTTGGGGACTCCCTTATGGAAACCCTTCTACAAAATGAGAAGACCACCCAAAATAAAATAAAAAAACAACTGGATGGATGGTCCCCTCACTTCATCACGTGGTGGGGTAGAATAGAAACCATCAAAATGATGATATCCCCCTGGTAAACTACCTTATTTTAATGCTTCCACTAACACTCACCCAAGACTTCTTCCATAAATTGGACCAATCTATAGCCAACTTCCTGTGGAAAGGGAAAAAAGCGAGAATCAGCATTAAAAAATTACGATTGGACAAATCTTTAGGAGGGGTCAACCTACTGAACTTTAGACACTATGAGAACGCTTTCCTAGCGAAACAAGGTGCCCACTGGCTAGCCCCGCGGTAAACTACACCCCAGTTTGGCTGGAAGTCGAACAAGCGATCCTAAATGGAATCACTCCGGCTGCGGCCCTCTCACGCAATTTAAATGAACTAGCCCACTCGAAATCGATCTTTCGCAACACGAAAACGGCTCTTCTTAAAATCGATACATTTCTAGATCATAGCATATGCCACTCAGGTTGGGAATCTTTATGGAACAATCGATACATACTGCACAAAGGCAAACATCTGCATAATTCTCAGTGGGTTAAGAAAGGTATCTTCTTCCCGCACCAAATATTCGAGGGGTCATACTCTATCCCGTTCAGAGTCTTGCAAACTACCTATGGCCTGGCGCCTCTAGAGTTTTATACCTTCCTAAATATAAAAGCCGCACTCTCTAAGGCAAAACTCTCCCTAATACCACCCTCCCTCCCATCTTACCTCAGTAGATTAAACAGACTTGGACATTAAGTATCACATCTTTACAAACTTATTCGCCCCCAACATACCAATCTCACCGCTCCACTCACTCAGTTTTGGTCTGAAATGTCATCTAGACCAATTTCAGAGGAGGACTGGGCCAACACCTGGGAATCTTGCATGCGACATAAAATTAGCCCGACTTTATCCCAGACCAAATATTGGTTCCTCCACAAAACCTTCTGGACTCCTGCGCGTCTTTATGCCCATAACATCAGCCAAGACGCCTTCTGCTGGAACTGTAAACGGGCGGAGGGCGACCTCGCACACGTTATTCTACATTGCGACTGTGCTACCCAATTCTGGGACAAGATATTCGACTTCATCAGGAAAATTTTCCCCATCTCCCCGTCCAGAGAACTTCCTTACCTAGCTTTTGGTTTCACCCTAGAGCCCTCCCTCCACGCCAACGACAGGGCGTTACTTGGACTCATGCTCACTGCAGCTGTTAAAATTGTCCTAAGTAATTGGAAGGATTCTAGCAAGGCTACCTTTGCTTGCTGGCTTAACTGGATAATTAACCTCAGGGGAGCGGATAACATAGCTCTCCAACAATCACCATGGCGCCCCCCCATGAGAAAGATGTGGTCTACCCTTGACAGTTATTTTACCACCCATAAACACCTTAGACATTATCTCCCCCCCCCCTCCGTTCCACTTGACGCCATCACAATCCAACAGTGTGGAGCTAATCTGTTACTTCGGTTCACCCTGAATTCCTGAGCCCCACCTACATATCTTTGGTGCTCTAATTTACATGAAACTGCCCGGACACACCGCCTGCGGAAGTATGTATTATCGTGTAACCTATTGTGTATTGCTTTTTACCCCTTTTCGCTTTATTGTACTGTACTGTTCATCTGTATTAATGTGTGTTTTTAAGTCTGTATTTTTTGTATTTATTTAATACTGAAACACCCAACAAAAACCTATTTGAATTGAAAAAAAAATTAGTATCCCCTGGACGAGAAGGATTAGTTACTTACCTGTAATCCTAGTTCTCTACCAGGGGTATACTCATTAAAGTCATAAGCACCCTCCCGCCTCCCCGGGCGAGCAGTAGCTTTATGGTTTTTTGAATATAGTAATATTGTGTTTCTAGATGCAGATTACTGCTAAGTTTACTGTACCATACAAAAGGACTGACCTAACTGTCACCTGTGGTGCATGATGGGAACAGAGTTCCCCTGGAGGCCTTAAAGGCAAAGTGTTCAGATTCTCTGAGGCCTTAAAGGCGAGGTGTCAGTCTGATTTTCTGTACACAGATAGTTTTTCTGTATGCAGCCTTCTTAGGCTAATTGCCTTTTATTACAAATTCTTTGATGAATATAAAAGGTTTTTTGCTGATTATGGAATGCTTTTGAGGTCATGCCTTTTTATTGCATTGTTTTTATAGTTTATTTTTATACTGCAGAAAATATGTAATTATGGCTTTATTAGCCTATGGGTTATGTTGGGCTGCCTTTTATTGGTTTATACATATATATGTGTATACTTTGTTTAGTACTATGTACTATTGTTATATATATTTACACATATATATATATTTTATTATATGTTCCGGGTTCCCGCTTGTTGGACCTGGCCCTTTTGGCAGGTTCACCCCGAGACTTTTTTTTTGTGCTTTTTCCTAACCTGTTTCTGGAACCTGGTGTTGGTGATTTTAGGCCTCTGCGCACTTATTCACTGTGGTACAGTATAAAGTGCGTGAGCTCTCTGTGTATGTGTGGTGAGTGACCTGCCCTCCCATAGGAATGAATGGGGAATATGTATGCCCATGGTAGTTCCTGATGTGTGGGGAGTGCAGGGTCGAGTTTGATATGTGCGAACTTGTGAGATTGAATGCTGCGTAATGGTGTATGCGGCATGATTGTGTCTAGTCTAGAAGCGCCACTTTTAGAAGTTGGCATATTTGTGTAATTTGTGCCTGGCGTGTGATTGGCTGGTGAGCCTGGCCCAGGAGTGCCTGGGCCTGCTTGTGGATTGACTGTCTGGTTTGAGTGTGACAGGGGCTGCAGAGCCCCAGGAGGTTGTGGATGAAAGGCAGCATCTGCTGCCAGGGAAGTGGGAGGAGATAGACCCTGATAGTGAAGGGCTGTGCCTGCCTGCCACAATGCTGGCTCCACCCCCCCCCCGCTGGGCGACTGTCACCTCTGTCCCTGATACTGAAGGGACTTCCCTATAACCAGTCCTAGCTGGTTCTCACACTGCCTACACAAAGACTTCAAAGACTTTTCACTGTATAAGAAGGGGCTGTGTCCCCTTCCAAGTGGTTCTTGTTTTTGGACTTGAATCCTACCAGGGGCGTGCTGCTGCTTGGGCTCAGGGGAATCCCTGGGCCCTGCCCAGCCCCTGGACACCTGATGGACTTTCCTGGACTCCTGGGGGACCCCCTGCCCTGCTTGGGCTGATGGGGGGGTCTTGGCTTTGCCCCCCTGGGAATCCCTGGGACCTTTGCAGCATGGAGAGGCTGCATTTTCCTGCAGGGAGCGCTTGATTTGTTTTTCTAGCGCCTGGAAGCGCTGGGCTTCCCCCTGAGCGCCTGGGAGCGCTCTGCCTGTTTTCTAGCGCTTTGGAGCGCTTTATTTCCCCCAAGCGCTTCAGAGTGCTTTATTTGTTGTCCTAGCGCTGGGGAGCGCTTTTGTGCACAGCCGGTGCATTGGCCCGCATTTTGCGTGGGGAGCGGCGCGGGAGCCCACTCCGCTTTGTTGCCGACTTTCATGCCCCTCCATCGAGTGCCCACCTCGACTCATATCGATATTTGAAACCGGAGCCCACCCGGCATTGCCCTGTGTATCACCGCCGCGGCCCCGAGGCCGAGTCTCCCCGAAAAAGCAGCTGCCGGCATTTTGTAAAGACCGCGCTGGGATTGGCCCAGCCGGCCGAGCCTCCCGCCACGTCGGAGGGGGAGGAGGAGGCGAAGGAAGTCAGGCGATGCTTTGCCTGGCGGCGGGCGGGACTTCCGGTTTTGCGAGAGGAGTCTCGCGCCCGCCGCCGGCATCAGAGGAGGAAGAATGATGGCGGCCGGTCTGCAGGGCTCCCGTGAGCGGAGGGAGCCCTGCAGCGAGAGGAGCGGCATGCGGAGAAGAGCGGAGGGGGCGTGAGGCGCATTGCCCTGCCTGCCCCCACCGCGAGCACAGAAGAGCCCCGCTGCCCAGAGAGCCGGTGAGTGTGTGCCGAAGGAGGGGGGAGCTTCGGGGCACATTGCCGGTGCCCGCCCCTCCCCTCCGGTGTGCGGCGCATGTGGAGGCCGTTCCCGAGTCCACAAGGGACTCCCACGAGAAGTGCAATTCTCTGTTAGAGCCGCAAAGGCTCTGGGGGGCATTTCTTGAGAGCCCACGAGGGGCTCAGGGCCCAGATTGTGTTTAGAGCCACGGAGGCTCTAGGGGGCAGTTGTAATTACGAGCCCAGCGAGGCTCGAGGGGCCATTATTTGCAGAGCCTGAGGGCTCCAACGGCCATATCTAGTTTAAGAGCCTGTGTGGCTCCAACGTTTGGGGCATGTGATGCCCAGAGCCTGTGTGGCTCCAGCGTTTGGCCATTTTTAGTTAGAGGGGGCGCCGGGGCACATTGCCGGTGCCCGCCCCCTCCTGCCTGCGAGGAAGTTGTTCAGAGCCTGTGTGGCTACAACAGTGGCGCAGTTTGCGCCGAAGGGTCAGTGAGGACCCTGTCGCAGTTTTGTTAACTCTCAGCTGCCCAGCAATTAGTGGGCAGCTGCACAGTTTAGGCCCTGACATTTGAGACACAGGGCGTTCTAGCCCCAACAAGGCCAGTTGGCCTAGGGACTGCCACAGGTGGTGGCTTATGTAAGTTTTGCGCAATGTGGTTACCTGCTATGTTTAGGATGGTAATTGTCTACTGTGTGTTTTTGCGCTATTGAGTTGGGTTGGGGCACCTCTGAATGTTTTTAATGCATCATGTGTCTTCCTTGATTTTACACCTCTGAATGTTTTTATGCATCATGTGTCTTTCTTCCCCTGCGCTGCACCTCTGAATGTTTTAGGCATCATGTGTCTTCTTGCGCTGTACCTTGGAAAGTATTTTATTGCATCATGTGCTTTGTTCTGAACACCGCTGAATGTGTAGGTTTATGCATCATGTGTTTCCCTTGTCTTACACCTCTGAATGTTTTTAGGCATCATGTGTTTTCCTTTACTACTCCTCTGAATGTGTTTCATGCATCATGGGTAATGTGTTCTTGTTTATACCCCTAAATGTATTTTATTCTTAGGTGGTTGTTCTTTCTAATACAGAGGGTCCTAGTAAGGTCCTGGTTCCCTGCGTGACATTCTCCTAAGGTGGTTAGGGTTGCGTAGGTGGTACTTACCTGTTCCCAGTAGTTACTGGATGTGATTCATAACTGTTATTTTGTATTACAGTGATTTTATATCTTATTTTCTATTTCTACAAGTGTTGATTCTGACAGTGGCCCATGTGGCCCTGTCTTGTAAATAATCCCTTATGAATATTGCCCGTGCCAGTTGGCACAATGTACATTTGTGATTTTTATCTGATGTGTTTTGACAATACAAAAGTTATTTTCATATAACCTTGTGTGGAGTTCCTTTTGTGGTGTGCCTAGGATGTTGAAGAAGCGTGGCTCAGTGGTTAGAGGCGGCAGACCCGGAAGCTGAGATTGGCCGTGGACCAGGGTTCGATTCCCCGCCTCAGCGGGTCTCGGGCTCAAAAAATTCCACAGACTCGACAATTCTCGCTCCAGTGCCTACTCAACTCACAGGGTCACACTCTGCGACTCTGGGCAATAGCTTGCTTAATCTCCACTACGGCCCCTCGCGGCGGGATGCCTGGCTTTCACCTTGTGGATACCCTGCCGGGGTATCTCACAGGGGAATACCAGGACGGGTTCCCTAAGCAAGCGCTTTGATACCTTCGGGTGATACGTGCGCTATATAAGTCGCAATACATACATACATTTACATGTTGTTGCTGTTGTGTGCTGGCGCAAATGCTTTACACATTGCCTCCGAGTTTAGCCTTACTGCTCGTGCCAAGCTACCAAGGGGGTGAGCAGGGGTTATCGTGGCGTGTGACTTCCTTGCCCTGACTAGAATGGTGGTTTCTGCCTGGCTTTGGCGTCAGCCCTAGCCTACCAGAAATAGCCAGTTCTAACACCGCTCATGGGCGGAGATTATTCAGTGCTTATGACTTTAATGAGTATACCCCTGGAAGAGAACTAGGATTACAGGTAAGTAACTAATCCTTATAGAGTCTTAAAATTCTTCAGGGGTGAAGCTTGCATTCAAACTGGCTCGGGACTAGTTTTGCAGTTAAAGCTCTATGGAATGAATGTTTATATGACATTAGTTTGTCTATAGTTCCAAGATCTGTAGTTTTGGAATCAATGAGGAAAGAGGTGTAGATCATGAACATTGCAGATATCTGTATCCTTGATCATTCTGTGGGTGTGGGTATGAGATTATGAGATTGGCCTAAGCAAGTGGGGGTGCTGAGAAAGTGCAGGCCCATTTTTCAGGGACTGTGTGGGTGATGTAAAGTATACTTATCAAGGGAGTGGGTATGCTATTTTAGAAGATGGAAAATTTGAATTACAGGTCGTGTATTTCTTTGTAGGTTATTGAGTTGTGATGGGTGCTTACAGTTCGTTTTGGGGCAAAATGTGTAGCTTGTTGGGCGAAACTACAGTGTGGCCTGGAGGGGTCATTGAGCCGGGGCTGTGGTGGAGTTAATGTAAGTCTTTCGCTTATTTTCAACCATTAGCTCGTAGTTCGTTTGATAGTTTGTGGTGGGGGATGGTAGGCCAAAAAGGGTAGCGAGTTTGATAGAGCTACATTAGTTTTAACTGATCCTTAAATGCTTATCTTGTAGCTGATTGGCCAGTGCTGTTTTCTGGTGTAGGTGGAGATGGGCATGGCAACGTTTCGTTGTGTCGGTGCAGCTGAAGATTCAGTGTCTATAGGTGTATGCTTGGATGCAGGTTGATTGCATGTCAAGTCGTTTGAACCTTAGTGAAAAAAGAAAGCTCTGCTTTGGAGCCTGTTACTAATATGCAGATGTATGCATTTAAAGTGTTTGTATTCATGTTGTCTAAGATAATAGTAAGTGACCAAGGTGTGCAATATACAGCTATATTTAATCCAGACATGCTAGCATTGCTGTTAAGTCATTGTGGTAAAGGCCAAAGGAAAATAAGCTTTATGTTGAGGTATCAACATAAGTGTTGTAAAATCAGACAGGAACGGTTGCCATTTCTATTACTCGATACATGGAATCCTCTCCTTTATAGTCCTCAGAAGACAAGGGGACTGCCAAAATGAAACAATCCCCGACTGCTCATCTGGAGTCCTCCTTTAAAAAAAAAAAAAAAGTTTTAAAAATCTTTTTCATTAATAGTTATATTCTTCGGTGCAGTGCTCAGAGGTGACTGTCTGCCTGTCTGAAGGGTTCCAGCAAAGCACCCTTGCTGATGCTCTACTGGGTGGCAGGATATGAAGGCCCATCATTGGGAGGTCCTGAGTAATGGAGGAGGCAGGGTACCTGTGCTGGTGAACAGATGTGCGTGTCCGGCCTGGGCCTCATTACCCTGAGGTACTCTTCTCCCTTCAGCATATACATAAGCGCTGACATAGCAGCTGTGCTGAGGTGAGAGCAGGCTCCGCTTACTCAGAAGCTGGGGGGTGAAGCATTGTACCCTTTGGCATGGCGGTGCTAGGAAGGGCTTTATCCATTTGGTGGGGTGTGTCAGTGGAGAGAGATGGGGCAGGCAGGAGGACAACACCTTATTTCAGTCATAGTCTGGTTCAACACAAAATGAAAATGGACTGGAGCTGAAGGGGGAGGGTGGGTGGAGTTCAACCAAACTACCTCTGAATTTCTCTGTCCTCTTGAGTGAGAACCTATTTTCTGTTTTGAATTCTTAGTTGTATACTCAAAAGTTTATATTCTAGAAATAAATAAAAATAGAGGGGATTTAATAGGAAGGGGTATTCTTTCACAGTCAAATTAGGTTTTGCTGATGGTGAAGCTCGAGAAGTAACTGATCCTGGCAAGGCAGCTCTTTCTCAGGGACAATTCTGGATGTGGCAGTATTAATAGTCTTGTAGAGAGCAGCATAGTGTATTTAGATTGGGATGGCCTTTAGGGAGGGATTCGCTGAGGAATTGAAGGGCTGCCTGACCAACAAGCATTTCCAATGCAATAGATCTCGCATTAGCGAGGGTTTCAGCTAATGGCATTGTAAATGACAATGCTTTTTATTTATGTGTTGGTTTTTTAAAACTGATAAATTAAAGGCATTGTTATTCACAATGCCAATAGCTTGAACTGTCTTAAATGCAAGACCTATTTAGCAACCTCTAATCCAGCTGAGGCGTTCTGACCGGTAGGTGCCATGCTGGTTTACTGTATTTTTTTAAAAAGCGTTGCTGGAGAGCCAGGCATTTCGTTCCGCTTGGAGCACAGTTTGCTCCGCGTCAACCATTTACTCGAGAGATCAAAAAAAGCAAGATGTCGCCTCAAATAAGCTGGACTCGTTCACTTGGGATGAGGGAGGGGCCGTGCACGAGTGTTGTGGGAGGGGTGTTGTGAGAAACATAGGGATGCACGTTTGAAATTGGCATATTGTGGAGTTTTTTTTTTTTTAACAGATTTTTGATTGATTTCAGTGCAAAACAGTACAGGTCATAATAGCGATTTGTAATTGATATTTCATTCAGTACACATCTCGCTAAAGACCCGATGGCTACGGTATGCTTGGGGTACGGAATCTTGGGCCTGTCAGCACCCATCCAGCCCTCGCCCACCAGTTTAGTTGATAGGGAGACACAGATCCCTCCTCTGTATAGATTCCATTTACCCCACTTCTTGTCCCATTTTTTGGGACAGCCTCTGTTTTTAAAAACCTCCTTTTCAGCGATCATACATTTGTCCATATCGTTCGCCCATCTCTTCGGTGTCTGTGCGTCACTGACCTCCCATCACATAGCAATATTACGTTTAACCAGTGTGAATCCCAATGTGACCCATTGTTGTTCTATAGTGGAGAGAGATCTGTGGCATCCCATATATTGAGTCCCAGTTTAGGTGCTAATTGGATGTCTTTCCCAATTGCGCTTCATAAATTTTGTGTGGCTTTTCCCCAATGTGGTGTTATGTTGGGGCAACTGCACTGCACGTGGTAAAATGTTGCCTCTTCCATGCAGTGTCTGAGACAACATGGGGTTTCCCTATGCCCTATTTTAACAAGAGTAGCCCTTTTTTAAGTATGCTCTGTGTCGAAATTTTAGCTTAATGAGACAGAATTTAAATGGGATATCTGGGGGCACATTAACACGGTTTGCCGCTCGTCATTCTCAAGTGGCCCAAGTTGTTCCTGCCATTTTTCATGGAGACGTTGAAGTGGATCAGGTTGATTATTACATAGTTTTTGGTAAGTCATTGAGATGGCTTTTTTACTCATAGGTTCAAATAGTAGCCTGTCTTCTAACAGGAATTCCTCCGGCACCTCACCCTGCATAGGGATGTTTGTTATAAGGGCATGCCTGATTTGTGTATAACGAAACAATTCCCATGAGTTCCGGTCGTATTCTTTTTGTAATCGAGAAAGGGAGAATTTCCCCCATTTTCCATAGGTCACCTACAGTGGAGATGCCAATGGCATCCTATTTGTCAAATCCCGTCTGTGTGGCCAGTGTGCCCAGTTGTTGGGCTGACCACGGTGGCGTAACTGGGTTATTGTTCCTTGCCAACTAAATGCGTTGTTTGCCTTGTGCCAGACGTCCAGGGTAAGGGCAGTGGGGCCAGTGTATCGTGCTTTTTCTGTGTTTTGAGTTTAGGGCCCATTGTATCCTTCCTTCCCCCATTTGAAATCTATCCATCTTATATGCGGGTTTTGTCTGTGAATGGAACACCCAGTGATTGATAACCGCCAGTTGGGGCGCCCAGAATTAGTCTTGGGTTGGGAAGTGCTATCCCACCATCATACCAACTCCTGTTTAATTTATGTGTGGCAGTACGTTCTGCAATCTATGTGGGGGAGTCAGGAGATTTTTAGAATAGATCTGAGTCTGGGGTTAAATATAGCCCAAGATATCAGAAACCCTGAACTGCAGTTGCGGCTGCACAGTCTAGTGGCAACTTAGGGTTCGGTCCACGGAGTGTGTAAATTTCTGACTTGGACCAGTGACGCGAGCTATAGCAGGATGTCATCAGCATATAAGGATATTCTATCCTCTTGTCTCTCAGCCCATTTTAGTCCTCTTAGTAATCTGTCACCTCTGACCCAGGTTGTGAGTGGCTCCAGCATCAGGGAAAATATGAGTGGTGACAGGGGTCATCCATGTCTTGTACCCCGCATCCGCAGGAACGTCCGGGATGTGTGGTTGTTTACTCTAACTTGGCATTTAAGGTCTGTATAGAGGAGCTTAACCCACCCAAGAAATTTCAGCCCAAAGCCAATTTTGTGCAGGACCTTGAAGAGGTATGGCCATTCGATTGCATCGAATGCCATTTTTGCATCTAATGAGAGTATTATTGCATCTTCCAATATTGTGTCTTTCCTACCCAAGACGTTATGTAAATGACTATTATTTAAGGCCGTTATGGTGCGATCTGAGATGCTGTGTTTTAAGGAATTTAGTTAGGAGACCGTTGGGTCAATCAATCAATCAATCAGTCACGTAATTTGTAGAGTGCACTACTTACCTGTGAGGGTCTCAAGGCGCTGGGGAGGAGGGGGGGGGGCGCTACTGGTCGAACAGTCAGGTCTTGAGTAGCCTCCTGAAGGTCAGCAGGTCTTGGGTCTGTCGTAGGCTGAGTGGAAGGGTGTTCCAGGTCTTGGCGGCGAGGTGGGAGAAGGATCTGCCCCCTGCAGTGGTTCTTCGGATTTGGGGGATGGTGGCGAGGGAGAGGTCGGCGGAGCGGAGCTGGTGATTGGGGACGTAGAAGAAGAGCCGCCTGTTGAGGTAGGCTGGGCCGGTCTTGTGGAGTGCCTTGTGTGTGTGGATGAGGAGTTTAAAGGGGATTCTCCTGTGGACGGGGAGCCAGTGCATGTTCCCAGTTGGTGGGTGATGTGGCTGTGGCGCGGTATGTCGAGGATCAGGCGTGCTGAGGCGTTTTGAATGCGTTGCAGTCGTTTGATGAGCTTGGCCGGGGCTCCCGCATAGAGGGTGTTTCAATAGTCGAGTCTGCTACTGACGAGGGCCTAGGTGACTGTTCTTCTTGTATCTGTCGGGATCCACCTGTAGATCATGCAGAGGGTGTTGAAGCAGGAGGAGGAGTCTGCGTTGACTTGCTTGGCCATGGAGAGCGTTGAGTCGAGGATGACTCCCAGGTTGCGTGCGTGGTCGGTGGGTGTCGGGGCTGTCCCCAGTGTCGTAGGCCACCAGGAGTCGTCCCAGGCTGAAGGGTTGGAGCCGAGGATGAGGACCTCCATCCTATTGAGTTCCCAGATTGTATACTGCAGATTGCTGAATGGGTTTCTTCCTCAGTGGGGTCTCCGTCAAGCAAGTCTCGATCTTCGGGGGACAAGGTCAGTAAGGGAATGTCGGCGAGCAGTTTCCGTGAGTCTTCTGATGTGTCAACAGCTGGAGTATACAGCCTTTCGAAATGATCGGGAAATGCCTCTGCAATCTCTTGTGGGTCTTTAATAATGTCAGTACCATTTATTTGTAGCAGGGGAAACCAGCGCGCCACTTACTCCCGTATTTTGAGCCAAGCTGGAAGTTTGCTGGATCTGTCTCCTAGGTCGTATAGTTTGTGTTGGACTGCCGTTGGGTATCTGTGTATATTCCTCCTCACTTTTTTGGTGCTCGTGTTCATGCTGTTCGATCTTTCCCCTATGCTCTCTGTTGTACCCCACCATAATTGGTAGTGTTTAGCCTTTTATCACTGTTTTGAAGACTTCCCATAGCATTTGTGCTGACTACCGAGCCTATGTTTTCTTTGAAATGGTGGTCTGCATGCTGTATCAGGTTTTCCTTTATACTCAGGATTTTTGGAGCCATGGGTTTCGTGCTATGGTAGGTCTGTGTCGATGGTTGTCAACGGTGAAAGTGGCCAAGACAGGTGAGTTACCTGATACTCCATGTGTTATGGTATAATTTGCTATATCTGCTGTGTGTGTCAGAATGTAGTCTATACGTGAGAGGCTTTTGTGTGCGTTAGAAAAGAAAGTGAATTGAGATGGATGTGGGTTAAAGTGGCGCCAAATGTCAATCAGGCCCATTGCTCTGAGAAATTCTGACAGAAGCGTGGTGCTTCGAGCTGGTGTGCACGATTGCTGTCGATCAATACCGTCATCTAAGGTCATGTTAAGGTCCCCGCCTAGGACTAGGGATCTGCGCGGCAGATCTAAAATGATTTTACTAAGGCCTGCAATGGCTAATTTATGGAGCGGGGGGGGGGAGCATATGCTGATATGACATTGATTGGCTGCCCTTCCAAGATAGCTTATCTGCCCTGTGGTTTGGCCCATATTCGGTGTGGAGTTAGTGCAAGGGTTCTTGCGGATTAATATGCCAGTTCCTCTGGAGCCAGGCGTAAAGCTGCATGTACTGCTAGTGTATACGACCATCTGTTCTGTGCTTTGCAGTTTTTGCCCACAAGGTGTGTTTCCGGTAATAAAACTATATTTGGGGCTTGTCGCTGGAGGTACTGTGATACTATCCCCCTTTTTTAGCCTATCTCTGAGCCCATTGACGTTCCACATGAGGATTTTGAGTGAGGTTTCAATGAGCGTTTTTAACATTGTGCTGGCAGGGGTTTTCGGCAGAAGTCGTTATCTGCCATGACTGGTGTCTTTTCGCCTGGGGAGGACCCTCAAGATATTCTATGCGGTGTCTGTGGGTCTGTCGTTGATCTTGACCGTGTTTGTGATATATGTGTGTGTGTATTCTGCGAGTGTCTGTGCTAGTTTCTTTGGGGAGGTCTGAGATGTGTGTGACGTTACTTGTTTGAACTTAAAACAAGTCCCCTCCAACCCCAACAATCCCTCCCTCACTGCTGCCTTGCTGACGGACTTTAAACTGCCCGCCACCCCAACAATGCAGAGTGCATGTTGCCCCACTCACAAAAGGAGAACAGAGGTACGTGGCTTTGCCGAGCCCTCCCCCTTCCCTCACAAGTCCTGCTCAAAACGATAATAGCCACATAATATAGACATCAGCTACAAGGTACAGTTCCCTTTGTCTATTGTGTATGTATTTACCCATCCCTGATCGAAGCACAGGAAAAGGTGGCGCCGGGGCGACCCCCTCTGCCACCAAGCAAGGTGAGCTAGTTGGAGGCAAGCGAAAGTGTCAGATCAGACCTGTGATCCTGTGAATTGTTCAAACTGTGCGTTTGAGGATTCATGGTCTCTCCGACTTTCAGCTTTCTATTCCGCAGTTCCATGGCCTGTGCATTTTTGGATTCTTCGGTTCGATTCCGCTGCTGTCTTAAGCACCCTCCTGTTTTAGATTTTCCAACTTGTCGCCATCGATTCAACCAATCCAAAGCCTCTTCCGGTGTGGAATAAAACATGTTCTGCTGTCAGCTTTGATATGTTGTTTCGCTTGAAAAAGCATTGCATATTTTATGTCTTTGTCTTGGAGTGGTTTTTTCACCTCCAGGAAACTTTGTTGTCGTTTTTGTACGCAGATTTAAAGTTTCGTAAGAAGGTGTTTGTGCTGTTTTAGAATTTTATAGCTGGAGCAATAGTAGCCGTTTGCAGAAGGGCAGCTCTGTCACGTAAGTTAAAGACTATTGTGACTATTGGTCTTGGTAGGGACCCTGGTTAATCCAAACGGGGTGGAGGAGCTGAGCCGTTATACCGGAGTCTTTGTTGGATATCACTGCGGCAGCAAAGAGTCGTTGGGCTATGCGACACAGGCGTCCTGTCCCTGCCGCTTGCGGTTTGTTGTGTTGCGCCTGTACATCATGCCTGACCCCCTGTGTTATTGAATTTGGATAACTTCTTTCTGTTCTTCTTCTTTTTTTAACATTTTTTTATTGAACCAAGCAGAGTAAGTGATCAGTTAACAATCATTAAGTACAAAATTCGACATAAAGAGCATGTATTACAGCGGTGCATTACAAGAGCGAGTTTGGGGAGGACCAGTCCTGGCCATCGCCATTTCTGTTGTAGGGGATACGGCAAAGTTCACCTCTAAAGACTTTCCAGTGCCCCCATTTCTTATCCCAAGTTTTAGGACACCCCCTGATCTTATATACAGTTTTTTCAGACAACATACATGTATCCATTGCAGCGACCCATCTGATCAGGAGCGGTTTGTTTGGCGAGCCCCATTGCATTGCTATTTCACGTTTGAATAAAAGGAAGCCCAGAGCCGCCCATTGCTGTTCCAGTGTAGTGAGATCAGTGGGGTCCCATACATTAAGAAGTCCGCTTTTTGGAGACAGAGAGATATGTTTCCCTAGCGCATCAGACATCTTACGGGCCGCTCGCTTCCAAATGTCCTGGATCACTGGGCAGTCCCAGATAATATGATAAAACGTACCAACAAGCCCACAATTACGAAGACAAAAATCATTTGTGCGCCTACCAATTTTGGCTAAGAGGGGAGCGGACATGTAAGTTCTATGCAATATCTTCAATTGTATGAGCCTGAATCTGTGATTGATAGCCGATTTGCGCGGGGACATCAGTGCCGCTTGCCATTCAGCGTCCTCCATGGCCCCGATGTCGCCCTGCCATTTGCCTCTTAGAAGTTGGAAGGTGTTAGGCATGTTGTTGCATAGTTTGCGGTAGGTGCAGGATACCGCCTTGGCCCGAAGGGGTTCTGATAATAATCTATCTTCAAGAGGTGAGGATTGTGGAAGGGAGGAGAGATCAGGGACATTAGTGAGTATGGCATGCTTGATTTGGAGGTAGCGGAAGACCTCCGAGTGGGCTAGGTCATATTTCTTCTGGAGCTCTACGAAAGTCAGCAGTTTTCCCTTATGAATCATGTCACCCCAGGTGGAAATGCCGATCGTGTCCCACTTATCAAAGCCCTGGTAGTGAGGCCCAAAGCGGAGTGGCCAGCGTGAGAGCGTCAGACCAACCAAGACGTCTATTTGCTTGGTGCCAGATTGCCAGCGTGTATTACATCGGGCCTATGTATCGAACCGTCATGAGTCTAGTGGCAAGAAGTTTCGCCAAAATCTTCACTTCAGAGTTAATGAGGGAAATTGGTCTGTAGGAGCTGCAATCGGTAGCAGGTTTAGAGGGTTTGTGAATCACAACAATTGTGGCCAACCGTTGGTCTAGTGGGAGGCAGCCGATATCCCGGCTCTCCTCAAACATTGCCTTGAGGTGTGGGAGTACCTCACCCGCCATACCCTTCAGAAATTCAATAGGGACACCGTTGGGGCCCATGGCTTTACCTGATTTTATGGCAAACAGTGCATTGCCAATCTCCTCCCTTGTGAGGTCTGCCTCTAGTTCCTTTGCGTCGGTTTCAGAGAGAGTAGGTAGGCGCATTTCATTCAGGAGGAGTCTAGACTCTTCGGCAGCATAGTGCGCCCTGGCAGTATATACTCCCTGAAAATGAGTAGCAAAGACCTCTGCTATTTCCTCGGGGTCTGTAACAGGAGATTTGCCTGGTACGGATATTTCAGGGATCCATCTGGAGCCCTGTTCGCGTTTTTCGAGCCATGCCAGCATTTTACCTGCTCTATCACCCAATTCATATACTCGGTGGCGCGTCTTTAGGAGTTTGGCCTGCGCTTTCTCCAAGGCCAATGCCGTATATTCCAGTTGTTTCACTCGGAGACGGGTTGCGGTTTCGTCCGAGGGGTTTACGTTGTGGATCGACTCCAAGTGGACAAGGTCCACTTCGGCCTGGATTAGGTGCTCGTTTTGTTTGTGTACATATCCGGTTTTGAGAGTCTTCCCCTTGAGTACTGCCTTATAGGCCTCCCAGATGGTTATAGCCGACTTCACGGAACCAACATTTTCCGTAAAGTAGTACTCCGTGTGTTCCAGCAGACAGTCCTTTATATCGGGGATCTTCAGGAGCCAAGGGGTTATTATTATGGGACCTCGGGATCTCTGACGATATGATGTAAATTCGACAAGGAGTGGGGAGTGATCAGAGATTCCCCTGGGGAGCCCTCTGGGGTGGCGGAAAAGCTCCAAATCAGTTGCGGGGGAGAAAAAATAATCTATACGAGAGCTACTATTAAGGGCATTAGAGTAGTGTGTGAAATATGAGGTGGTTGGATAAAACGAACGCCATAAATCTTCGAGTCTCAGTGCCTGGGTAAAATCTAGGAGATCAGAGCATTGCCTATGTGACGCACGTTGGGGGTGTCGATCGAGGGCGTCATTCATTGTCATATTTAAGTCGCCCCCAATGAGCAGGGGCCCCTGCGGGAGATCTAGTATGAGTCGCTGCAGGGTCTGCAATGCGTCAACACCCAGGGGTGGAGGAATGTAAACTGAGATAACATTTAACGGCTTTCCCTCCCAAATGGCCTCTATCACCACAAAGCGACCAAGTGGGTCGGCCCACGTTTTCGTGCAGGTCAGTGCAACATTTTTGCGGACAAGGTTGCCAGTTCCTCTGGAGCCGGAGGTAAATCCTGCGTGTACAAGCAGTTTGTACCCCCCCTGGTGTAGTGCTAGACATGTGTTACCCATCAAGTGTGTCTCTTGGAGGAGGACCAGGT
This sequence comes from Lissotriton helveticus, assembly GCF_964261635.1. Classification (NCBI taxonomy): domain Eukaryota; kingdom Metazoa; phylum Chordata; class Amphibia; order Caudata; family Salamandridae; genus Lissotriton; species Lissotriton helveticus. Next base: position 126,762,900 of record NC_136070.1, on the reverse strand, counting down.
CCGGAGCGTGTCGTTTAGGATATTGCATGACTATTACTCTTTTTACTCTACTGCCTAGGCCATTGACGTTCCATGTCATGAGGGAGAGGGACTTAGTCGGAGGGGGCGTCATGGCGGTTCAAAAAATGGGAGATATGCACAGAGTATGGGCCCGTAGGTCAGTGGTCCTCAGGGCCGATAGCCGACCCGACCCGGTCAAAGCTGGAGATCAAGGGGGACCAGACCCGTCCCAGTGAAGAGTATGGAATATCTTGCGAGGGCATGTAATGCCGTGTAGTAAGCCCCCTGTCCGACAAAACTCTGCAGTGTGTAAACAGCAACAAAACTAAAATCAAAACACAACATCTCAGAAACCCCCTCCCTCCCATTCCAACCCCCCACCCAGCCCCCCTGCCCGCGGACTTGAAACTATCCACTCCCCAACTAGGCAGAATGCCTGTCGCCCTCCCAAACATGTACGGGGTGTGTGGAGAGCCTTGAGTGCCCTCGCCCAAAGCAACCAGATATTTGGGCCTAGTGCCGCGTCAATAAACACTAACAAAAGTAGTATTCACATAGTACATTAAGCAATGATATAACCTGGACGCCTCCAGGCGCCGGAGCTGCAAAGAAGAGTAAATGAGCCAGCAGGAGCCATCAAAGAACCACTCCGTCCCCGGCTGGCCAGGATCAGAGGACTACTTGCGTGTCATTTAGGTACCAGGAGAGCATCTGTTGGTAGCAAGAAAGAAAACGTTGGTAAAGTCACAGGTCCTTTTGATTGTCATCCGAGAACAGTTCTTGACTTTCCGGGGGCAACTCCGCTTCGGCTTGTTCATTCGAGTCGCGACGACGGCGTTGAGTGGCGCCCGACTGACGCCATCCTTCAGGCTAGTCCCACACCTCAGCAGGTGAGGAGAGGAACCAAGTTTTCCCCTCTCCTCCACGCGCAATTTGGCTGGAAATTTCTTTAGCACGGAGTGCCTTCTTAACTTCGAGGAAGCCACGCCGTCGAGCTTGGACCTTTACCGTGAAGTCGGGAAAGAATGTGATCTGGGCGTTCTCTAGTCGTAGGGGTGGTCCTGTTCGAGCAGTTTAGAGGATGACCTCTCGGTCCCTGAAGTTAAACACTCAGGCGATTATGGGCCGGGGGGGTGCGCCCACTTTTGGTCTACCCCCGGGAACTCTGTGTGCCCGCTCAATGGAAAAGTAGTTAGACAGTTGTTTCGGCTGGAGGTGCTTTAGGATTAGATTCTCAACGGAAAGGTCGGCCGCTGGCCCTTCCATTCGCTCCGGAACTCCAAGGATGCGGAGGTTGTTGCGTCTAGCGCGTCCTTCATAGTCGTCAGGGAGCTCTCCCATCTGTGCCTGTTGCGTCTGCACTTGGGACACTTGTTGCTGGAGAGTGGAAGTGTCATCTACAAGCGCCGCGGTCTTGACTTCCACGTCTCGCACCCTGGAGTCCATTTTCCGGAGATCTCGCAGCAGGGTAACTTCAATATTGACCGAGTCTATTCGGGTCTCCAGCGACGAGTGAACTCCTGCTATCGCCTCCATCACATCTTCCAGTGTGGGGGCACGTGCAGCCGGGGGGGGTGGGTAGCGGTCTTAGGCGCAGCGTCCGAGTTCGCCTCCTTGGGCTCTCCTTTAGAGCCCCACGAAAGCTTGTTAATCTGCCTCTGGTGAGACGGTCGGCCGCCTTTACTACTTGCCATGATGAGGTGTTAAGGGATCCAGCGTAGTCGAGTGGCGAGAGTGTGGGACAATGAGTGAGATTAAGTGATGAGTCCCTCCAAGCTGGTAGTTCGCCGCACTCCTCTGCGGGTGAAGAACTCTGGAATGTATATATCTTAGGTTAAGATCGAGGAGGAAGGCTGAGGGGCACCCTTAGTCCATGGACCGTGCAGGCGGTACGAAGGCAGTAGGAGAGTTCAGGTCTCACCAGAATGCGTCAGCGCAACCAGGTACTGACCACCTCACGGGGTCACACCAATGAATCCGTCCTGTGTGCAAGTGAAACAGTCTAGAGCCAACGTCTGCGAGGCTCTTGGGGCAGGCCCCCCACAGCGCAACACCACTCACCCTGTCGGTACAGGTCAGGCGCTCAGGCCACAGTGTTGGGGCACAGGGGCTCTCTCAGTGAGGCAGGGGTAGACGGCAGTGCGTTTCTACTGGTTGCTGGAAGAATGGCTCATTGGGTAGGGTGACCAGGCGGCCCCGTTTTGCCAGGACGGTCCCTGTTTTTATTCAGCTGTCTCAGCAAATTTCAAGAATTTTAGCTCATGTCCCCGTTTGTGAGAGGGTCGACTGAAAACAGTGCGAGGTGTTTTTCATGTTTTACAAAGCAGGGATAGTTAGCAGTTGTCTCAAGAAAGCAATTTAATTAACAGGCGGGCTACTGGGCTTAAAAATTGCAGTTTATGTATATTCTTACTGCCTGTTCTGTAATTCTCTGCTGAGGAGTGCTCTCAGTGCTTGAGGTAACATTGTAGTCCTTCTTCTATTTTTGACATGTCCCGGTTTTTGGCTTTAAAGTTCTGGTCACCCTATCGATGGGGGGGGGGGGGTCCTCACCACGCCACGAGTGTCCCCCTCGTCCCAGTGAGGTCAGCGGTTGAGCAGGGGAGGCAAGACGACGGGCAGCGCCCAGCTGGAGCCATCAACAAGGGTGCAGGTGATAGGAAGCGGTCCCCGGCGGTAGGCCCAAAGCCGGGGACTCGCGTAGGCAGCTAACCGGGGACCGTTCTCGCAGGAATCCTCCGGCGTCAAGCACTCCCCGGGGTCCGGAAGCGCACACGGGGCTCGGTGGTCGGGTATCCGATCCCCGACAGCAGTAGGTCTCGAGCTTGGAGGCTCCCAGAGCGCTGGATGGGGTCCGGAGTCAGCACCAGCTGTAGGCGACGGCCGCGGCGGCCATTTTGGAGCAGCTAGGCCGCCGGGTCGTGAAGGTCCGCAATGTCACCAGGGACGCAAGGGCGGCCGAGGAGCCTGAGAAGGCAGCCAGGCAGATCAGCAATGTGTTCCCCCTTGGAAATGGGGTGTCCTGCGGCACTGGCGATAGGATAGACCCTTATTTACGGGCGAGGGCCGAGGAGCCGGCTCAGAACACGGCCATTCCTCTCAGCTGCTAGCCACGCCCCGTCCTTTCTGTTCTTCTTGAGGTGGCCATCTAATACCTGCAGCGGTATGTTCTGTGATCCAGCCAACGTTCTAAGTGCAGGTAAATTCCTCTACATCTGCCGGACAGTCACCCTCTGGGGCTTGATGATAGTGCTCTGGGAGGCCCCCAACAGTGGTGTGGTTAAGGGGAGCACTACGCCTTCGTGTGACCTGATGTTTCCGTTTCCTTTCATCCCTTTTGGAGCCTATCTTTGGAGTCACTGTATACTTATATGGTGTTGCCGGTTTGATTCTGGGCCAAGGCCTGCGCTTACCTTCTTTTAGCTACTGTGCAGGGCGAGCAGTCCGCGACGATGAATTGCGGAGCTGTTCATGGTCCTCGCTCCGCACGTCTGGCTATTGCTCTGCAGTCTGGCTGCGTTCACCTTCCTGTTGTTGCTGCATCTCGGGGGCTACTGGGGGGCCGGAGCTCCAGGGGCCAGCTGCCCTCAACGATGAATTGCGGAGCGGTTCATGATCCTCGCTCCGCACATCTAGCTATTGCACTGTAGTCTGGCAGCGCTCACCTTCCTGTTTTTACTGCGGCTTACGGGCTACTATGGATACGGAGCTCCGGAAGCCAGCTGTCATTGCAGGGCGAGCGGCCCACGTCGAGGAATTGCAGAGCAGTTCATGATCCTCGCTCCGCACGTCTTGCTATTGTGCTGTAGTCGGCCTCACTCACCTTCTTGTTGTTGCTGCAGCTCAGGGGCCCTGGGCCATGGGCCTTGGCATCCACCACCGGGTGAGCGAGGAATGGCGCCGATAAGTGGGGCGGCTCCTGATCTCAGCTCCACACTACTGGCGTTCTCTTTGTCCTCCAGCCCCGCTCACCTTCTTACTATGTCCGTGGTGCCAAAGCATCTAGCACCGGAAGGCCCCGCGGGGTGGGCGGCCAAGTTCTGAGATGTGCGGGGATTACTCTGTCTTCTGGCCGCACCTAAGTTTGCGATGACCTCCAAAGAGATGGGCGATTCAACCCACACTCCTCGCTTTGTCCCGCTGCTGCTGGGTCTCGCTGCCGTTCTCTTTGCAGTTATTTTCCTTAGGAAGTAGTTTGCCTTCACTGCTCCATCCAGTGCCAGTCTCCACTCGTTGTCTCCGGTACCCCAGTGTAAACGATGCGGCTCCCCAGGCCCAGGCACCGTCTCAATCGCCTTGGCGTGTTCCTATCGCTGCGAGTCCCCGATGTTGGGTGGCCCGAACCCTCCAGCCAGCTGATCCCAGGCATTGATCGAGCCGCTGTGGATTTGCTGCGGTACGCTGCTAGGCAAGCAAGATTGGAGGCGCCACCATTTTGATTACTCTTCTCGCTTTAGTGATGCAGGTTTTCAATGCCGTTCTGTAGTGAATTTGGGCGGATTGAATGTCTGACCTTGGAGCCTGTGAACCAGAAGGCTTAATCCATTGAGTGCATGGGTTTTGAGCCAGGATTTATGTCGGATTTTGTCCGGATATTTGGTGAGGTTTACGGAGCTGCACTAGTGTGTGGCTATTCCCATCGGCTGTTGGCCACGCCCATGTGAAGGGCTTTTTAATTCAAGAAAAAAAACCTCTCGGTAATGGCAAATTATGTTATCTTCTGCCCGCACCACTGATTTAAATTAAACAACAACAAAAATGCATGAGCCGTGTTTGGGGATCGCAGGAAACAAAAGAATATGTACGGCCGCCTTTAATCCAACAGAGGGGTGCTGAGCGGTATGTGCTGTGCTGGTTAAACAACTTTTTTTAAAAAGCGATAAAATGCAGCACATACTGTTGTGTTTGGTCACTTCTATCCATAAAGTAGACTTACAAGGCTTGTTAGAGTTTGCTGCAATAAGATGTAATGGCTTTGCACTCCAAATGCTGTGTTAGACTCGCCACAAAGGGCCACCACAGAGAGAAGAGTAATACTAGATTGGCATGCGGAAGCATGGAATGGGAATGGGAAGCATGGTAGAAGCAGTACATGCTAGGTATAGAGGACTACTAGCCAAAGCAACAGCCCAAAATTCTGGCAGTGGCCCCAGTTAGATTGGATGCCTGAACTTGAAATGACGAGATATCCACGCCCTGAATATAGCTGGCTGTACATGATACTGATAGGTTCATCAATACCACACTTGTTTCTCTTTACTAGGACAGGTATTGTACTGGCAGCTGCAGAATCTGTGGGGCTGCCTTATTCAAACTTTGATACTCTTTGTAAATGTTGACCTTTAATAAATGGCTTCATCATTACAATTTTGAAGATCAGGTGCCAAATTCTTCTGGAAATGCCGGCAAATGAAGGAATGTTCCCTCCCTCCAAGATAGCCGGACCTGCATACAGAACCCTCTAGAGCAGGTCACCTTGTGCCGGCTGTCACCTTTCTTGTTCATGGTGTTTAAGTACATGGAGGAGAGTGTTGCTTTCAGCTGTGAAGAACTCACTCTCTCTCGCGCTCTCTTTCTTTCACTCTCTTTCCCTCTCTATTTTTTTTTTAGCTTTCACATCACACAGCAAGGCAACCACAGCACCAGGAAGAAATCGGGGTCTGGGCAGTAATATTTCTTTCTGATATTTATTTATTCACCATTCTTGCAGAGATAGGACGATCTACGCGTTTTGGCGCTATGCCTTCAACTGGACCATAAAAGGAATATATATATATATATATATATATATATATATATATATATATATATATATATATATATATATATATATATATATATATTCAAAATCCTTCGCAAAAATTCGTACATACGTTCTCAAACGTGGCTGCTATGGCGAGCATGTATATTACTATGATGCAAATGTCCTCGAGCGTGTATAATGCTCTGATGCAAATGTCCTCGAGACGATGATTCATGTCAACAGAAAGCTCTACTGGCAAGTGCCCAGTCACTTAATAGAGATACAGAAAAAATCATCATCAATCTTGGTCCAGTTTGAAAAGTTCATAAATATACCAAAAGTGAATAACATACGTGGTCTCAACTAAGGAGTGCAAAGGTTAGGTACGCCCGTGCAGGTGCATGTTCGTGAAATGGGCCCCTTCCTTTCCTCCTACTGAAAGAAAAAGAGAAGATAAAATGAGAGAAAGATAAAATAACAAATAAAAATATAATTGATTTCCAGAGTAAAACCCCGGGTGGGCTCAACATGGATGAGGAACTGGAAATACATTTGAAAGAATGATATACACATGAGTGTCTATATGTTGTCAGAAATTGGGTTTCTATATGTTTTATGTGCTTCCTGAATAGCTATTGCCTGTGTAAATTAGGTGATTAATATGAGATCAGTTTTCTTTTTATTTTTTATATATCTATATATCTATATATATCTATATCTCGATATATATATATATATCGAGATATATAGATATATATAGATATATAGATATATATAGATAGATATATATAGCTATATAGATATATATATATATATATATCTTGCTTCTTCAACCCTTTAGTGTCATAGGACCAATTGCAGTTATGGTGCTAAAAAATAGCCCCATGTCTTGCATGCTGCATCCAGCCATCAGTCACCCTGGAAATCCCACCCTTTACCATTTATCAGGGACAAAAAATGGTATCGAGCTAACCTCCTTGTAAGAAAAATAGGAAAGGATTTTGTCAAGTGTCAAAGTCTGATGAGGAAGGGAAATGTGTGTGGTATGATAGTTGCTGCCACAGAAAGAAACCCACATATGTCCCTTCTGTTTTGCTTGCTTGCTGTCCTGATCTGACCCACTGTCACCTGCCCTCGAACAGAGTCCGAAGTGCGGCAAGTAAAATTATATTAGTCTGACACCACTCTCCAGTGGCATTCAATACATTTCGCCTCTGCAACTTTTTCAGGGCTGATAATGTATTTCAATATCCAACGGTGAATCAGAATAGAATCCAATAGATGATTATCAAGTAGTCTGTTGGTTCTGAAAAGTGACAATGAGTTGGTTGCTTTTCATTGTTCTCTGAGGAGTCAGCTACTTGATGAACGTCTATTAAATTCTATCCTGATCTAACATTTCGGATTGGGATACAGCACCATGAGTCCCAAGAATGAAAAGCATGTCTGCTGCTGCTGGATGTTGGTGTCACACTAAAATAGAAAACAAGTCTGATTGATGCTATTCCGTTGTAAAATAATCAAGCTTTTGTTTTACTTAGGGATTTTGTACTGAATCAGAAGTGTGGAACCAATATCTAGTTACATTATTTGTGATCTTGTACTAGCTTCAGTCTTTTAACATACATAGGCAATGGTGTGTTCTTCCTCGATGTACAGTCTATTTTATCTTTATAACTAAGCATTTTATCTACAGCTATAAATGTATTTATATCCCCCTATAAGTTAAGGAGTGTGGTTTAGGGGGGCGGGCCTACCAAAATAGCTGATGAGACGCATTAACCAGGAACGCCAATATGCACCACACATCCTAAAGAATCCTGACATTCTCACCACTGTTATTGTGCAGCACTCACAATCGTCAGTCTTACTTACTTGAGGCAGTATCCTGTAGGTTAGCCTGCTGTGCTTTACCACCCTAGCCTTTTTTGGATCGACCCGCTGAGTGGACTGTGGGGTAGTGAAGGTTTATGGTTCCTTCATGGTAATCCTGCAGAAATTCTGTTCATGATGGGGAAAGACAGAGTGACCAAATCCACTCAAAAATCATTCCATAATGCAGTACACTACATCTAAGCCACTGGCGCAGTGGCAGACCCATCAGACGAATGCGGCATCTGTACAGCCGTCCGAACAGCAGTATCAACCTACTCTGGCCTATCAGTCATGCCATACAAAATACCAGAGGCTCGCTATAGTCCACAATATTGGGAGTTACAATGGAGGTTAGCCTCCTCTGTGCAGATCTCAGGATAATAGCTGACTGTTACCGTAACGGAGGCAGATATTGCAGAATTAAGTTGATGTCACGACCATGAAGAAAAAGGTGACCTGGCTTCAGACCTTTGAAAATAGGGTGCAGAGAGTGGTGCTGGTAGGAATAAACTGCCGTTCTTGGTGTACCCTAAGCATTCTGAAAGTACATCGCCTCAGGAATTCCTTTGACAATGCAATGTACAAGAGCTGCGGCCTCCCCCACCCCCTCCGCCCTTTTCCCCGATGTATTCGATCGAAAGAGTACATAGGGTGCTGACTATTAGATTGCAGCCTAGCACACTGCAGTGGGCGATCCTAGGAAAATTCCTAAATTATAGTGGTAAAGAAGCCATTCTCAAGGTGGTTGGTCAACAAGGTACCTCCCGCTTTGTAAACCATGTCAAAGCAGTTTTCCCGGACAAAACCAGGAAAGTACAGGAACAGTGAAAAACCTTCATAGCTATGAAACAAAAAATTAGAGTACTTGGTTTGAAATATATGCTTCGATATCCTGGGTGCCTTAAGTGTTGCACAATGGAAAAAGTAACTTTTTCGAATCCACTGCTGGAGTCTGCAGTTGGCTAGAGATGCCCTTGGAACGATCACAGGAGACCCATGGCAACTCTAGCAGTGGCTAGTAGCAAGGGGCAGTGAGGAGCCAGTTTGTGTTCCAGACTGGACCCGGTGATAACATATGCAGTGGATTGCCATGCAGGAAGATGGGACTGTGGAGTGCAACAGTTGGCTCCTCGGTGGCCAACACAATCAACCAGTGAGACCATGCTGACTAATAGGTCCCAATTGTTTAACAATGTAATCCAGCTACATGCTCCAAACCAAGGCACATGCTGCTCCCACGTTGTGACCTAAGGGCAACATTTAATCCAAATTCCACAAATGGTAGTGTACCGATAAGTTACAGTCCATTCAAACAAAACTCCAATTCCAAATGCCATGAATTTGAAATCAGCTTTATCTTCTTTTGCTTCCCCTAAACGAAAGACCACTTTGAACTGCAAAGTGTTATTTGATGATTTCGCCAGAGAACTATGATGTGGGCATATCTCACTATGTTAGCAGGGGCAGTTTGTAGGGTGTGGGTTGTATGTAGCATGTTATGGACATTTGATTATATGGATGGGATAGTGGATGGTACTAGCTATGAAGGAAGTACAGACACTTGTATTTTGATGTTTCAATTGTATTTTCTTTGTTTTTCTTTTGCTCTCTGCTATAAAGCAATGAAAACATTTCAGTGCTTTAAAGCAAATCTTAACTGCAACCTTCTGGGTGTGCTGAGTGAGAGGCCATATACTGTTCTGGTGGTGTGTAAAGAACACAATACTTTACTTATTCTAGTAGTAGAGTAAACAGTGTTGATTGTGTCTCTCTTGTAGGTGAATGGAAGAGAACTGAAGAAACTTCTGCACAATGAAGCAGTGGATCTTTTCAGGGAAGCAGGGGAAGATGTTGTATTAAGAGTCCAGCACAGAGTGAGTATTGCACCTTCTTGGAATCCTATACCGAGGCATGTTTGGCATCTCAGTAGAGTTTCTACCTCATATGCATACCAACATGTTTCCTCAGAAATCCTATCATAACTTCCTTTGCTCATCTGTCTACATGAAAGAGTTTGTACCTTGTATAGCCTTTCTATATCATTGCACAAACCATCATCCTCTCTGTCTCAGATTTTAATTTCAGATCATATATTGCCCTCTGACAAGGCTGGTGGATGGCTATGCTTTTTATAGTCGTTTGTACATTGTTTTTACCTTTAATCCTTTTAAGAGGTAGCATCCTTCCTAAATCCACACATGTACCACCAATCATGCTTGGGCCTACCATTATCTCATTAAACACATGTATCTGTTTTGTCACCACTTTTTTTCCCGGAGTTTTATATAGCACAAATTTCACCCGAAGGTTTCGGAGCGCTTTACGTGAGCACCAGTTGCTTTACACAAGGACACATTCGGTTTTGTTTGGCACGGGGAGATTAAGTGACTTGCCCAGAATTACAGGATGCTGAGCATCATTGCCGAGACTCAAACCGGTTTCCCAGATTTGAAGTCGACCACCCTAGCCATTAGACCACATCCTCTCCCCATTGAAGCACTGTTCAATGTGGCACAAATCAGTGTCAAACCTGTACATGACCATGATCCGCATAGCACTTTTTGGAGTAAAGGCGTATTTGCTAGTTCTGTGTTCCAGAACTGTTTGAGGGACACCATCACCACAATCTCTTAACAGGAAAACCCTCCACTAGCCTTCAGGGGAAAAATCCAGGGCATGGGTCAGTGAAGCCCCCCTCCCCCAAAGTCACAGCGGTCTTTCTGCTTACCAGGGACAGTCTGTGGTCAGAGGAGAGGACTGACTCATTTTGCCCTGCTGTATATCCTGCTTGAGAAGGTCTTCAAAGGCTTGTGTGTGATTGACTCCTTTTGGAAGTATCAGGGAAATCAAACACTTCAGAAGATCCTTGCTGAGTCAAAAAGGAACCTGCCTGGAAAGAGTGCTGGGCGAGCTGTGTGAGGAGTGCTGCCCCTGATGTGTGTGGGTTGGGTCGGCCTGCCGTTGCTTCTCCTGCCTAGAGTAGAGGAAGGATTGGGCTGTTCAACTTTTTGAGAAAATAAGCACATTTTGAGCACAAAATTTGTGGCACAAGCATGTGGAGAGTTCTTCCCCTTTCAGGAAGGAGCACTCTAAAAGAGCGCGACTTAACTTCACAAAAAGAATACCATGGCGTGTGCCACTTCGGCCGGTGGTGATTGCCTTTTTGCAAGGAAGACAAGGTGAGCAGCACCGTGAGGACCCATTCCGATTGGACGCACCACAAGTTCCTGTGTCGCTCCTGACGCCGCCTCAGGGAAATCGCTCACCAGCGCGGCACCCCTCCCAGCAACACATGGTAGCCAAGTAACGCCCATGAAGTCAGTGGCCTGCCCTCAAGTTAGAGGCGTGGCACACCTCGTACAACACAAGTGCAGTGCCATTTTTATTGAAAGAAGTGAGGGAAAGCTGTGGAAATTTGTGGATCTCTGCAGATTCATGAAGTTTCCCCCTCAGAAGTGTGAACATAGTCTAATGATTGCAGGGCATTGTGGGTAAGAAAATATAGTTGGATCTACGCAAGTCATGCTTCCTTTTACTTGCCGGAGTGTCTAGTTTTTAGAAGTGTCCGGGTTTAGCACAGGTCCTAAGTGGCAGCTAATCCTGGGCCTAAATTCCTCCGCTACATGCCAAAAAGGGTTGATATTGAGGAGGAAAATGTACTGTTGGGTTTTGAGGTTGTTATTGACACAGGAGCTAGTCCCATAAGTGGAGTACCAGTAAGGAAAGTGTGGGAACGCTGGGTAAATCTTTGCAGAATGTAAGGAAAATTCATAATTTCAGCCAAAGTTGCGGTTTGCAGGGCACTCTGAGTAAGATAAGCTGGTATCCAAATTCTGCAGCTACCCACATCGCAAATAAGGGTTGTTCATGCAAAAAATGTAATGTCCTCTCGCTGAATTAAAAGGACTTTTTTGTTGTGGGTGCTAGGAACACCACAAATGTGAGGTACTTTTCTTTTATTGGGAGAGCTGTGGAAACGCAGAATAGTTCAACATTTGTTATTACCAATTTGACTTCTTTCCATTTATGGCTTTTAAATGTAAGCCAGTGTGCAAGAATACATTTTACAAAATGCCCTCTAAATCTCATCTGAGATGTACAAAGAACCACTGTTTCTAAACCAAGTATCACAGACACATTTATAAAAATACATAGCTTTCATTCATACAGATTTTTAATTCTTTAGATTTTACCACATGTATTTCTGCATGTTTGGTGATTATAATTGTCTTTATATTGCGCTTCCTACTACTAAGGAGGCGTCAACGTGCTTTTTCGGCGAATAGCACGCTACTCCGCAACCTAAAAGGATTAGTGGTGAATTGATATAATGAAATATGAAAATAATTTGAGCGGTGGATATGTTAGTTAGTTATTTGTATTGGGAAGGATAGAAGAGGGAAGGGTTTGCATTTATATAGTGCTTGCTACCCCTGATGAGGTGCTGAAGTGCTTCTTGGTGGGTACCAATGAAAATATATTGTAACCCGCTGCTCATCTGCCAGCTCCTACAAGTTTTTGGACTGCCAACATATCCCCGCAATTAGAGTCTGACCGACGTAATAGTGTGTTACTTTTTGCTAATCAAGGCAAATAAATTAAAGATAAACATTGTTACCACTTGCAATTTGTTCATACTTATTTTCATTATTTTTATTTATTTTAATGATTAGTTTCTTTGGGAAAGCCAGGAACAAATTACCCTTTGCTGAATTTTGAATTTTGTCCGTATTTCAATAATGTATTTTTTCCAGGTGCACCCATGGGTTTCACACCTGTTTCCACCTCAAACTGAAAGTAGGTTGAAAACAGAAAAAATAGGAAAAAGGGACTGTCAGTTACAAAAAGCTAAAACTTTGGTTTAGCAACAATGGTTTTACAACTCTGCTTGCTTATGAAAGTTGAGAAGATGGTGATCTTAGCACAAGAAATGTTTTGTTCTTGACGTTTTAGGAAAAAAATACGCTTTCTTTCACAGCAATTCTTCTCATTTTTGTAACCACTCCCCCTAATAAAAAACACACTTTTCTTTTGGTTATTGTCTTGTTTTGCTCCAAAGAAATCCTTAAAGCTGGGATAGCTTTAGAATCCCAAGAATTGTGGGGAAAAAAGGATGCACATTTAGCATGGATACCTGTTGTGGGGAACATTTTTTCTATATAAGTTTAAGCACAAAGTGTCCCAACTACCAGAAATGTGCTCCAAACTGGGACAGGAAAAACCTTCGCAGCTGAGGGTTTAATAATATTTATACTTAGATTCTTAATAGCTTGATCAATCGAGAGATCTATTTTTTGGTCAAAGTCAGTTGACTATTTTTTATTTGAACTGATGAGTATGTATCTTACTTGGAGATGCATTTAACTGTCTAATGGCATGCTTCTCAGTGGCTATTCCCCTGCTGCCACAGGCACCAAAGATGCAAGCTGCAGTCATTGAGTTGCCGCTCCATGGCCAGCCCAACGCAGCAGCTCCCCAGGAAGAGGACCCTGTGCTCTTGAAGGTCAGATTTGTTTCCTCACCAAGCGGAAGGACACCAGGACCAACCGGAGCCGCACAGACCAATACCAGAGTACCGTACCCTTGCAGCAGCCAAGGCTTGTTGTGTCCAGTCCAAACACCAATACTGAGGACCACTGACCTGCACCTCGAGGGACTTCAGGGGCAGTGAGACCCACTTAGTGAGTGGCCCAGCTGTCCTTTTTACCGCTCTTCTGCAAAAAACATGTAAATCTGTGACTGTCACCACCCGATGCCTCACAGCGCCTATGCAACCCGCAGGCCCGAGTGCAATGAAGGTGACCGGGCCAACGGGGTCCCCAGAGCCACAAGAGCCAAGTCTACGCTTGAGTTTGCCCAGACTGGACTTCCAGTCTCTGCCTGCAGCCCCTTTCTGCAGGCACGTTTCAACCGCTAGAGACTTGCACCGTAATCCGACCCCAAAAGACACCACTGTACCCGAGCCCCACAGCCTGAGGAGAAGTGGACCAAGGGTGTCCCTGTGTGCCAGAGGATCTCAAGGGTCGAGCCCCCCTCTGGATTCCCCTGGACTGGTCCCCCAGTCTGCACCCTTTTTGAACTGGAATGGTCTCCCGTTGAAGTGAATGGGACACCCGACGCCGTGACACACCACTGCACCCAGACGCCTCGGAGCTTCCCGAAGTGACTTGTTGGTGTGTCCTTGGACCTTGCCCCATACTCACCTTAGGTTCAGAAGAACAGGCCTGTAAGCCGCTGACAAGTACCCTAATGCAACACGTCTCTCCTCCATTGGATAACATTACCGATCCTGAAAATGCTCTGTCCATTTGTGAAAACTGTAAAAATTCATAACTCTAATAATACTTAACCGATTCTCATGATCTTGGTATCTAAATTTATATAAAAGTACGTGTTATTTTTATAAATTGGTGTCTGATTTCCCTGAGTGTGGTCTTACTTACTGCCTTATTGGGTGTTTAATGAATGCATAGCACTACCCTCTGATATTCCCAACTGCTCACCCACACTACCACAAAAGCGAGCATTTGGGGTGTCATTAATGCCTCTGTAATTCCTTTGGGGTTTGCCTGGACTCTTTGAATGATCTACCTCTTTTCGGAATATCCTATAAAGAGCGAGCTTCCTAAAGATGATATAAAAGAAAGTGCTTCAATTATTTTTGTCATACAAACGTTTTTACTTGATCGCAAATGAGAGAACTAGCAGTAACAGATGTAGAAAAATACATTTTTTCTTTATGAGTCGAGAACCGGTGGCTGGAAGACCAGCCAGCATCCCAAACTGGCAAGGACTAAGTTCAAGCTGCCTCAAAGGATGTTGTTGAGGAAAAGAGACAGTTTTTTTTTACCCACACATGACCTTTTCTTATCAGTACTGTTTGTTTTCTGGCATGGGTTAAGCGTGCATGTTACCTACCTGCATATCCCTCTTGCATTCCGCCTTATGTTTCTAAGGACATTGAAGTCCTCCCAATAATGCACAACCAGGACAGGGGCACGTCCATCTTTTTTGACTGCATGTTTATTTAGTTGTGCACTTCGCATGGATTTCTGCAATATATTCGTGAACAGTTTTTACTCACTACTCCCAAAGTAATACACAGTTTGAGATTTTTTTTTTATTCATTCAAGTGCAGCCTGTACTCCTTTTTCTTCAAGTTTAAAAAAATTGGTCAACCAAAGTATTTTTTCTTTTTATAATCACAAGCAATAAAAGTACACATTTTTAACTGCCAGATTTGAAACGAGCAATGACCTGTTAAAGTGCATTCATAGTTTGCCACCCCAAATGGTTTACAAAGACAACTACACATATGAGCAAATTTAAATATGCGAAGATGATTTCTGGAGATTTCCAATTATTCCTCTGTCCATCCTCTAGCAGTGTCAGACATCTTTGCCTACCTCCTCATCCACCCTGTCATAGTGAGGAGCTTTGAAATCATAGTCTGTGTGGGGAATAAAAAACATTCTCGAAATCCATTCTCTGTATTAACCTGATCGGTTTAACCTCTTTCTTTCCTCCTTTTCAACAAGAAAGCCTCTGCTGCCACATGCTGCAGAAATACGTTGTGTGCGCTTCCATATATCCCATTAAACGTTTCTTGGATGCCATAGCCGGACCACAATTTTCAGAGGTACAAATAGACGTGACTGCAAAGGGTGAAAAAAGGGTTACAGCTATTTTCTTTTTGTGATAACATTACTTTTTCTATTGCACTGCCCGTTTAAAAACAAATAATATAAAAGGATCTAAGAGCTATGTAGGTGGAAATTACATTCACTCATTTGGAATGATTGCTGCTGTGAAAATTTGGATTACAGGACCCACTGAAGAATCATAGTACCCTTTTATTGTGGGAGATAAAACAACCACGGGTCACCAGCCCAGACAGACGAATTATGTAATGCTGTGCATTTTCCAGGCAAAAACGGTGCTATTACATTAAAAAGCAGTGCATCTTATCTGTACTTGGTATAGTACATTTTAACGATATTAAAGTAGTCAGAGGCAGTAAGCTGACTGCGCCAGTACAGATTGTATTTGAAGAGACAGTTCACCAGAGAAACCAGTTGTGCAAATGCAAATTTTTCATGCTATAATGAGCTTTTTATAGGAATACAAGGTGAATTCAACAGAATTAGACTTAGGAAATCTTGAATACCATGCTATTTGATTTGGTAGCATTGTTTATATCAAGGGGCAAACATAACATTAAATTGAGGTAACATCTAAAGTTGCTTCGCAGCGTTTAAGTCTTTAAGATCAGAGGACATTATGGCTGAACGATTTATAACCGACGAGAGATTAGTCACAAAAGTAGTTAGACTCACATGGAGATCAGGATATTGATACTTTTTGCTAGTTGGTAATCCTGGCATAGGAGTCAGTTGGAAGGTGCATAGCTAACTGTTCGAAGGCAGTCCATTGTATCTGGGCGAAACATCATTAGAGCAGGAGAAACAGGATCTCCTTGGGCAAGTTAGTAAATTCTCTTGAACCAGAGTGATAGTTTTCCAGTGAAGGTGGCAATCTCAGTATAAAAGTTAATGTTGAAATGAACATCACTGTACAGTAAGTAATCCAAATGGCAGCAATGGTGTAAATACAAATTAAGGAGGAGATTGTAGTATAAAATTAATTTTACTGACCTTTTCAAAATTGTCCTTAATGATGGGAATGAACGGCTTAATTTAGAGCTGATGCAAGAACTAAGGTTAGACTTTTCTCATAGACCATAGCAGGAATATTGAGATCAAATAATTGTGGAGCGAGCTTGTTAGTACTTTATTTGCTACTGTATCGTAGGTTTTAAGGAAACCTGGCACACGGAACCCTTTTGTATCTGCAATTTCTTACACATGAGGTTTTTGAAAAAAAAGGCCAGCAAGACTGAACTAATAGGGAGGGGACAGGAGGACCCATCTTGGATCTATGAAACAAAGGTACTCCGTTCGTTTTGAAGGGGATGTGGGGAGGGGGGGGGGGCGGTGTCCAAAAAGTGACGTGGCTGCGTCATTGCACATTTTATTTTTTGTAGATAATTTTGCCTGTGCTGCACTGCATCTTGCTGATGCCATACAGTCACGCCAAAGGCTTAGGCAAAGCTAGTAGGTTCTGAAGGTGAGACTTACTGACTTTGGCAGTGCTTGTTATGCATCTTGTCTATGCACAAAAGTAAGGAAAACATGACAAAGTTGAAAAGACCTATTGACTTTGCTGATGCTTGTTCCCCTCTTGCATAGTGTACAGATGGTAATCATTTTTATCGATACACTAAAATCCATGCCAACCTAATTTGAAAAACATTTTTAAAAAATGTATGCGCAGTGTTTGCTGCCATTATATTGTGGGTTGAAAATGCTGCACATCAGATGTTAATTTACCCAACTGGGGGATTGTTTTATTCTGAAATGTTGAAGTCACACAGACAAGTAAGTAAGAGGTACATAAACACAATGAGCATTGTAGGATGTATGTTAAGAATCCATAGAAGCCTGAAATTAGAGGAGTGTTTTCTGTTATTATTTGAGGAAAAACAGATGCTCTGATTTGAAGATTTTTTTTAATATGTGCCGAAATGAGTCTCGTCAGCAGTGTTCTGAGGGTCAGAAAAAACTCTTTATTCAAAGGAAGAGGTATATCCATGAGCATGTACAGGAATTTAGGAAGAACCACCATATTTATAAGTGTCATTCAGTGAGCCAGTGACAGAGGCACCTTTATCTAGGTCTTAATCTGGGGCGTCACTCTTCCACCATTGCGCTGTAGTTTAATCTGTGTCTTTTTAGGACTACCCCATGGTACTTAACCAAGGCTTCTATCCTAGCAAATTGGGTTTTCCAGAGAATGTTTAACTGGAATCCATGAGGGCAAATAGTTTGGTTTTATCACGATTGAAGGACATATCAAAGTCTCTGAAAAACTGAAGTGTGTGAGTGTTTGATTGGTTCAGATGCTCCGTCCATTACCACCCCCTTTTGTACCGCTTTTGGCCGCCATAAGTGTGGCAGGGTATGCTCAGACGTGAGTCCCTTGCTCACTTTGCCACTGGATTCAAGCAAGCCGGGCTGAAGGCGGCTGTAATGCCAGAAACCGGTCCTCGGAAGCTTGTTTCCGGTCCAGGGAAGGCATGGCTTGGCAGTTAGGGCTGGACTGTTCCCATGAGGCACAGGGTCAGACTGATTTGCATATAGCCATGTCTGAACTGGGGTGCCAGAGTGGGCTAAAGAACGGTGATGGATTAATCCCAGATCTTTTGACTGGGTGTGAGTGTTTGATTGGTTCAGATGCTCCTTCCGTACCACCCCCTTTTGTACCGCTTTTGGCCGCCATAAGTGTGGCAGGGTATGCTCAGACGTGAGTCCCTTGCTCACTTTGCCACTGGATTCAAGCAAGCCGGGCTGAAGACGGCTGTAATGCCAGAAACCGGTCCTCGGAAGCTTGTTTCCGGTCCAGGGAAAGCATGGCTTGGCAGTTCGGGCTGGACTGTTCCCATGAGGCACAGGGTCAGACTGATTTGCATATAGCCATGTCTGAACTGGGGTGGCAGAGTGGGCTAAAGGAGGGTGATGGATCAAACCCAGATCTTTTGACTGGGTGTGAGTGTTTGATTGGTTCAGATGCTCCGTCCATTACCAGCCCCTTCTGTACCGCTGTCTATTTTGCTGGTCACAAATTTGAATACGTGCTGAGCTTACTAGTTTTTCATAATTCTACAGTATATAAAATGAGGACTGTTGTGTTGGCGAAATAGTAATCATAGGTATTTGCAGGGCAGTCAACATTTGTAAAAAGTTACCACTATATTATCCTATATTCATGTACTATAGATGCAATGCAGTGGGCCGCAAGAAGTAGTTGTTCACATGGTTTTCTTTCAACAGTGCTCGTTTATTTATTTTTACTTGTAATGTGCTTTTGAAAAGCCACAAATTTATCTTTACATTTTTATGGCTACTCCTAGTTTTGTATGGTTAAGAGTCAGTCTCACGGCTCTCTGCTTCCAGTTAATTCATATTTTATTTATTTTTTTAATTTGTTTTAATTTGGTTTTAATGAATAATATGCATCTCAAACAGAACACATCCATTACACAAATAAGCAGCTTACATGGGATTCACGTATTTCAGTTTCGGGGTACATAGGCAGTATACAATATCAAAGAGGTGAAAGCATGAACACCTCCATAATTAACATCATGAGGGGCAGCAATTATCTAATTTTATTCATTGGGCTGTTTAGGGGTCTATAACTGAGTCATAATAGAATTAGGCCATGCTCGGCGAAGGTAGGGTTCCCATATGTCCATGCGTCAGGCATTAGGCGGTTGCTCATCCACATATTGCTTTGCTGTGTCACACCAACAGCCCACTGCCCAGAGCGATGCTGTTAAAGCAGGTCTTCTGTTACTTAAACATTCCATAGCCACCTCCCTCTTAGCCAGAACGAGTAAAACTAATACAAGACGCCTGTCTGTCACAGGTACAGACAACGTATCCCCCAACAGAGCAGCCTGAGGAGAGGTATCCAGTACAGTGCCAATGATTTCATTTAATATTTGGAAAGCATCTTGCCAGTAGTGGCGCACATTCACACAGCTCCAAGACAGGTGTAGGAAGTTGGCATCCTCCATCCCGCACTTCTTACATGCTCTGTTTAATAGTCCCTGCCAAGGTCAAGGGCCATCAACAGAATTCCTTGGAGAGCACTTCTTACATGCTCTGTTTAATACTCCCTGCCAAGGTCAAGGGCCATCAACAGCATTCCTTGGAGAGCGCTGGGGGCCAGGACACATGGTCCTTGTAGGCAAAGAGGCAGTCCTTCCAGCAGGTTAGCACAACAAAGCAGAGTCCAGATGGTGGTGTTCCTGGCAGCACAGCAAATCTCTGGTGCAGCATGTAGAGCCAGTAGCGTCTGGTTACAAATCCGACGCAGTGTCTAAAATCTTTGAGTTGCAGGTAACTTCACAAGAACTTTAGTAATGCACAACACCCCCATTCAATATCAGCACTGGCTCTAGACATCAATTAGGAGTAAACCCGCCTTTTGTGAGAGGGTAGGACTCAACCTAAACAAATATAAAGCATCAACACCCCTCAATCTCCAGATGCAACACTGTTACACCTAACCCTTCCTGTGTGCTGGCTGTCTGGAAAGCATGCAATAGCCCAGTTCTCACTCTACCCTGGACTTGGTTTGGTGTCGGGCTGCAAAGCACAAAAAGTCATAAGCACACAGAAATGCCCACTTTCTAATAGTTTAGACAGTAATAGGGCAACCCAATAGTCCCAAGGAACCGGGTATCATTAATAACAAAACAATAAGTGTTCCTAAAGGAATAATTTAACACTATTTATCATTTTTAACTGGTCACAAAAGTGAACCTGAAATCACAAAGCTCAGGAGACAAAAGGTATCAAACACAATATTTACTTTTTATGTTGATTTTTCAAACCATATACTTTTTTATATATTGTATAGGTATTACTCCACATATCCATTCATGTACGGCAACAGAGAATTGTACTGCATTTCATTCTGCACATGCAGTACGTCTTTGACACTTTTTACACGTTATATGGGTAATATTTACAAATCAGCCATATATACATTAATTTACAGCTTTTTACAATGTTAGTATTCAACAAAAGAACAAACAGTATATACAAAGAAGCGTCAATAGCGTCGACGTTTCGGTCTCACATAGTCATTCCACGAGACCATCATCAGGACGAACGTTGCGCCATAAATCTAAAATATAAGTAAAATCAATATTGTATCTACAGTCTCCTCAGAGCATGATATGAACTGTCTGCCCATATTTACAACCAGTGCTTAAATCCATATACACAAATGTAAGCCATCACCACACCAATAGTGTCAATGAGCCCAAAAACTCTCTACTACGTCCAAAATATGATACATATTATCTTATTTTCAGTGGTCATGTCCTTATATTGTCATGCACCCACTGGCTACAACAGTTTACCAAATACAAGCATAATTTTACAGTACTTACTACGACGTAATGTCACCAATTCTGTAAAAACAAACAAACCAATGCCAATTGTTTTCACATCCGTGATTCAATAGGGCACACTTATCAAGTTGGCCATATAATAATAAAATGGACCATGTAAGCTTAGGTGGTCTTACCTTCTGCCTTATTTCGATTTCTAGACAAATTAAAAAGGAGTACAAGAATAAACATAGCATTCCAGTATCATTAACTAAAAGCGCTGTTGTAGAAAAAAAAACATGTGTGTACTCACAGACTCAGCAGTATTGAAAGCCACACAGTTGCCCTCACAATATCTGTAACACGGAAGTAAAGCGCACATTAGACTGTGACTTTATTAATGTAATCCAACTTATACTCCAAACCGACTAATCACCATTACTCTCTCCGTTCATATACTTACTTGTGCACACCACCGTATACACCACGTAGGCCCTCTTTCGTCTATGGGACATCGGAACCTGCACCACGTCTTCCTCGTGTTTAAAAAACACACACATCCACCGAGTTCCGATCACGTGACCCGTGAAAACAGTGTAAGAGCCTATCACAAATATCGCGGCCATCTTGGAATGGTGTCAATTGTATCGTGTTAATTCCTACTCAACCCATAACATGTAACCATTAATCATGATCGCGAACGGTATTGTAAATAAAAAACGCATTTCATCAAAAAAATTATGTCAATGAAGATGAACAAATGCGGTGTCTCGATAAAAGTTATATAAATACTCTGGATTCCAGGCTAACTATTCAAAAGACGGTGGCCATATTAGAAAGGGCATGGAACCTATCACTTATATCTGGAATAACTATCGACTGTCAACCCATAGCCATAAATTTGTTAAATCAGCCAGATCTGTTCATATATCAACGCAAGGTAGCTAGCACTTGCCATTCCACAAAGGAGTTAAGCTCTTTCTTCACTGTATTTGCAGACCAAATCCACCTGTTTTCCTTTTCAGTAAGAAGACGGTCCATATCATGCCTCCTTTTTGACTGTTTCACAGTTTCTAACACAAACCATTTCATTTCACTAGGTGAATGCTGTTCTTTGATGTAATGTTCAACCATAGGTGCAGTTTCAACTTTACACCTTATTCGGGACTGGTGTTGCATAATTCTTTTTTTGACTTCTTGTGTTGTTTTTCCTATATAAAATAGGGCACATGGGCATTCTACACAGTAAATCACATTACGTGTCAAGCAATTAGTATGTTGTCGCATCACCCAGTTTTTTCCATTAATGCAACAGGATTTAATCGCTACAGTTGTATGGCACGCTACACATGAACAACACGGGAAGTGTCCCACTACTGGTGCCATTCTCCATAGATTTTGAATTGTACTCACTACTGGTTCTTTGTATGCCTTTACAAGATGGTCCCTAAGGTTGCGTGACCTTTTAAAGGCAAACCGAGGTATTGGAAGTTGTGGTTCAAGTTTTGAAATGAGATGCCAGTTTTTTGTTATAATCTTTTTTATGGCGTTAGCCTCAGAACCAAAAGTGGTGACACAAGTGATTGAATCGGAGTAGGTATCTTCTTTTTGTTAAGGTGTTAATAGAGCTTGTCTGTCGTAGTACCAAGCTCTCTTCATACACCGCTTCACCATTCTGTAGGGGTATCCTCTCATTGAAAGTTTCGTTTGCAAGATTTTAGCTTCTCTGAAATAATCTTCCCTTTTGGTACAGTTCCGTCTGAGACGAAGGAACTATCCAAAAGGGAGATTATCACGTAAATTACGTGGGTGATGACTCGTATATTTTAAAAGGGTGTTGCGAGCCGTTGGCTTTGTGAACAAACTAGTTGAGAGTGTGCCATCATCGTTCCATATTTTTAGGTCCAAAAAATTAATGCTGTCCCTGTCGAATTCCATTGTAAACTGTAGATTGGAATCTTGGGCATTAAGCCATTCATGGAATTCTTGAAGTTGATCTATTGGACCTTCCCAGATCAGACACACGTCATCAATGTAACGAAGGTAATCCTTAATATAGTTCTCAAAGGGATTATTGGTGTAGATCACTCTCTCCTCAAATGCTGCTACATACAGGTTAGCTATATCAGGTGCAAAAATTGCCCCCATTGCCACCCCTTTAATTTGGCCAAAAAATTCGTTGTTAAAGATGAAATAATTCTCATTTAGAGCAATTTTGGCACAGTCTACAATGAAGTTCGTTGGGACCTGATGTGGTGATGGCCTTTTGTCTAATATATTCTTGATTACGTCCAATGCCTCTTCTTGGGGAATACTTGTATATAGACTTTCAATGTCCATTATTACAAGGACATTGTCTTGGTTGTTGTATTGTTTGCCTTCCAAACGGTTGATCACACTAGTGCTATCTCTGGTATAGGATTTTGTGAGTGCCACTGATGGTTTTATGAACCAATCTACATATTCTGCCAGAGGTTGCAAGATCTATTGGCAACCTGCGACAATAGGTCTACCTGGGGGGTTTTTGTAGTTTTTACGGACTTTAGGAAGCGTATAAAACGCAGGGATTGAATAGTTTTTTTTATTCAAGTAGTCAAATTCTTTTTGGCTGAGCCACCCCCCATCCAAGCCTTGTTTACTCAGATGCTGGATATTAGATCTAATTCGGTCAGTGGGATCTTTCTTTAAACTCTTGTAGTGGACACTGTTTTGTAATTGCCTAGTAATTTCTTGTTCATAATCTTCTAAATTCTGGACAACAATACTGCCACCCTTGTCCGCCGGTTTGATTACTATATCATTCCTACTGGCAAGGCTTTTAAGGGTATCGAACTCAGTTCTCGTGAAATTGTATTTGACAGATTTCTTCTTGTTGAACATTTGTTCGATCTCTGTCAGAATCACATTCTCAAAAGTAATCACTTCTTTCGGCATCAAATTAGTTGCCGGATAGAACGTGGAGGGGCAACGTAGGTTTGTAGCTGTTGTTTGTGGTGGTAAAGGCGTTTTATTAAAGAAATGTTTCAACCGTATGGTTCTAAACAGTTTGTACATTTCAACATAGGTGTTAAATTGGTCATTGCGTTGTGTTGGCACAAAAGAAAGCCCATAGCTCAAGATGTCTAGTTCTTTTTGGGTCAAAATTTGAGTGGAAATATTGAAAATTGGAACCACCTCTAAATTTACATTGGTATTACCATTGTCTTCCAGTCGATGAACCATTGTGGATATATTCTCAACACAGATATTGTCTACCACTCGTAATAATTGTTCCTCGTTTGTCGGAAACCCGGGGTGTATTGATTCCTGTATTGACCCCTCCTGGTATTCCGAGACCGACCTCTCTGTGTGCCTTGGCCTCTCCCTAAAAAAGGAGACTAACCTTGCCCTCGACCCCCTCTGTAGTTGGAGATATGTCCTCTACCTGCCCCTTCGTCAGAACTAGATGAAGCTGTGTCTGAGAAATTAGTGTGTTTTGGAACCCAGTTGGTTTGGCTTTGTGTAAAGAAGTCTTTCTTTAAATAAGGATAGGTGCGATCTCTTGCGTAGTTTTTTATGTCTTTTTGTAATTTTTCTGTCTTTTTTAGTATGTTGGTTCTTTGGAAATCTGCTATTGTTGTTTCTAATTTTTTAAGAAATTCTTGGTTGTCTGTGGAACTTGTGTCTTCTTACACTTGTTTCTCCAACTCTGCAATTTCTTTTTTAATCTCTCTATATGTTTAAGTGCAGTTTCTATACTCCGCACCATCCAACTTCTTGAACATTTATTTGACACAAAACTAAATCCCACATTAAAATCTTCGTCTTCCACAAATATTACCGGAATGTTGCGCACCTGTAGTCCTACAGGGATTATGTTATTATTCAGGCAATCAGTAAGGAATCACTTGTGTCACCACTTTTGGTTCTGAGTCTAGCGCCATAAAAAATATTATAACAAAAAACTGGCATCTCATTTCAAAGCTTGAACCACAACTTCCAATACCTCGGTTTGCCTTTAAAAGGTCACGCAACCTTAGGGACCATCTTGTAAAGGCATACAAAGAACCAGTAGTGAGTACAATTCAAAATCTATGGAGAATGGCACCAGTAGTGGGACACTTCCCGTGTGGTTCATGTGTAGTGTGCCATACAACTGTAGCGATTAAATCCTGTTGCATTAATGGAAAAAACTGGGTGATGCGACAACATACTAATTGCTTGACACGTAATGTGATTTACTGTGTAGAATGCCCATGTGCCCTATTTTATATAGGAAAAACAACACAAGAAGTCAAAAAAAGAATTATGCAACACCAGTCCCGAATAAGGTGTAAAGTTGAAACTGCACCTATGGTTGAACATTACATCAAAGAACAGCATTCACCTAGTGAAATGAAATGGTTTGTGTTAGAAACTGTGAAACAGTCAAAAAGGAGGCATGATATGGACCGTCTTCTTACTGAAAAGGAAAACAGGTGGATTTGGTCTGCAAATACAGTGAAGAAAGAGCTTAACTCCTTTGTGGAATGGCAAGTGCTAGCTACCTTGCGTTGATATATGAACCGATCTGGCTGATTTAACAAATTTATGGCTATGGGTTGACAGTCGATAGTTATACCAGATATAAGTGATAGGTTCCATGCCCTTTCTAATATGGCCACCGTCTTTTGAATAGTTAGCCTGGAATCCAGAGTATTTATATAACTTTTATCGAGACACCGCATTTGTTCATCTTCATTGACATAATTTTTTTGATGAAATGCGGTTTTTATTTACAATACCGTTCGCGATCATGATTAATGGTTACACGTTATGGGTTGAGTAGGAATTAACACGATACAATTGACACCATTCCAAGATGGCCGCGATATTTGTGATAGGCTCTTACACTGTTTTCACGGGTCACGTGATCGGATCTCGGTGGATGTGTGTGTTTTTTAAACACGAGGAAGACGTGGTGCAGGTTCCGATGTCCCATAGACGAAAGAGGGCCTACGTGGTGTATACGGTGGTGTGCACAAGTAAGTATATGAACGGAGAGAGTAATGGTGATTAGTCGGTTTGGAGTATAAGTTGGATTACATTAATAAAGTCACGGTCTAATGGGCGCTTTACTTCCGTGTTACAGATATTGTGAGGGCAACTGTGTGGCTTTCAATACTGCCGAGTCTGTGAGTACACGCATGTTTTTTTCTACAACAGCGCTTTTAGTTAATGATACTGAAATGCTATGTTTATTCTTGTACTCCTTTTTAATTTATCTAGAAATCGAATTAAGGCAGAAGGTAAGACCACCTAAGTTTACATGGTGCATTTTATTATTATATGGCCAACTTGATAAGTGTGCCCTATTGAATCACGGATGTGAAAACAATTGGCATTGGTTTGTTTGTTTTTACAGAATTGGTGACATTACAACGTCGTAGTAAGTACTGTAAAATGATGCTTGTATTTGGTAAACTGTTGTAGCCAGTGGGTGCATGACAATATAAGGACATGACCACTGAAAATAAGATAATATGTATCATATTTTGGACGTAGTAGAGAGTTTTTGGGCTCATTGACACTATTGGTGTGGTGATGGCTTACATTTGTGTATATGGATTTAAGCACTGGTTGTAAATATGGGCAGACGGTTCATATCATGCTCTGAGGAGACTGTAGATACAATATTGATTTTACTTATATTTTAGATTCATGGCGCAACGTTCGTCCTGATGATGGTCTCGTGGAATGACTATGTGAGACCGAAACGTCGACGCTATTGACGCTTCTTTGTATATACTGTTTGTTCTTTTGTTGAATACTAACATTGTACAAAGCTGTAAATTAATGTATATATGGCTGATTTGTAAATATTACCCATATAACGTGTAAAAAGTGTCAAAGACGTACTGCATGTGCAGAATGAAATGCAGTACAATTCTCTGTTGCCGTACATGAATGGATATGTGGAGTAATACCTATACAATATATAAAAAAGTATATGGTTTGAAAAATCAACATAAAAAGTAAATATTGTGTTTGATACCTTTTGTCTCCTGAGCTTTGTGATTTCAGGTTCACTTTTGTGACCAGTTAAAAATGATAAATAGTGTTAAATTATTCCTTTAGTAACACTTATTGTTTTGTCACTTTCTAATAGTGACATTTCAAAAATAGTAATAAAAAACCCACCTTCACCAATAAGCAGGATGTTTCTGCACTATTCCAAACGTGGCAATGGTACTTCCAGATCAGAAATGACCACAGAAAAACATATTGAGGAACTCCCAATGCAAACCTATGGGAGGAGTAGGCTTCACATTATTGAGAAACCAAATAGGCTGTTTGTCACTACCAGGACATGCCGCACAGTCAGGGCACATCCCCTACCTTTTACGTACACAGCACCCTGCCTATAGTGATACCTAGGGCCTACCTTAGTGGTGACCTATATGTAGAAAATAAATGGGGAGTTTCGGGCTTGTCAAATAATGTTAAATGCCAAGTCAATGTAGCAGTAAACAGTGCACGCAGGCCCTGCAATGGAAGGCCTGAGACAGCTTTGAACCACTACTGCTGTGGGTAGCGTGAGCAGCACTACAGGCCAACTAGTAGCATTTTATTTACAGGCCTGGGGTATATGGATTATCACTGTACAAGGGACTTAACCAGCAAATGAAATATGTTAAACAGGTATGAGCAGCCATACTAAGCTTACAGGAGAGAGCACATGCACTTTAGCACTGAATAGTAGTGATAAAGTGCCCAGAGTCCTAAAGCCAACAAAAACAGTAGGATGACAAAAAAAATGGGGATAACCCAGGTTCATAAATGGATTATCCAACAGGGGATGAGAGGAGAATATGAGCATCTAGTCTGAACCTCCCTTTCAGAAGCCACCACTGGCCAGCACATCAACATCCAGTCTCCCTGCATAGGACCCGAGAGACACTGTGGCCATCGCATCCCCAGATCTAGTGAGCACCCACTCTGGGATGTGTTGCTGGGAATGCAGCAAGAATCCAACAGCGCAGGTAATGTGCCTGCGTAACTATATAGTAAAGATAGAAGTCGGGTACTGCCAATCTGTTCTGCAGCGGTTTATTAAGACTCTCCCCCATATCCTAGCCTGCTGCTCCCCCAATATCAGCCTAAGGAGAAAGTGGCACAGTTGCCTGAAAAAACATGGCTCAAACATAATATTGGCAAATAGATATAAGAATTTCTCCTGTACCACAATTCTCAACAGGGAGCTGTAGCCCATCATTTTGAGGATCAGGCTCAGGCACCTATCAAATTGAGTTTGTAATGTACATTTTATAAAAAGTCTGTCAGGAATTACTTACTCAGTGTTAAAACTCCACATGATCCAGGTAAAGCAATAAGGAATCCACCTCCTGACATCCCCTACTCTGAATATAAGCACAAACTATTAGGGCGATCAGGCGAGGGGAGGATGGGGAAGGAACAGCTGGGAAAAGGAATCTGCAACACAAAGAACAATACCATAAAAGATTGAACACATGGAAGACTACTCTCGTAGATTCTCGCTAGTTACTAACGAACCTTGCTCTGTTGACGATAATCCTTCCCACTCTTAAGACAACTGGATATTTCTCTCTCCATAAACCAATTATCTACAAGGCATAAGGCAACAATTAGACTCAGCAAGAAACACACCGTTCCTACATATGTCTCTATTCAACCCCATACATACCAGGTCCTTCTCACTCTGAAGATAATGCGAAGACGTCCAATCCAAAAATAAAGGAAAACAAAAGCAGAGAGTCTGGTATATCCGAAGAGATTATACAGTCAGTTCTCAAGAGAAAAGTCGTAAGCAACATAAAGAGGAATGAAGACTTTACCTAGAAAGCACACTGTCGTGCAACACAGAAACGATAGTGCATGGTTGTGACTCACCTCCGCATTCTGTTCTTGACAGCCATAAAGTTCTCAGGGCTTCAAACGTAGACACGGTGATGTGTGGTTAAACGCTCTGGACATCCAATATTAATGAAGTACACCGGACTGTAACACAGACACGGTAATGCATGGTTTACTCACCACTGCATTCCGCTCGGAAATATCCAAGGACTTTAATGAGCCAAATAAAGCAACAGACGAAATACCACCAAGAGTACAAGCGGCGGGTCCACAGGAAAAAGGCAGCTGTTCACCCACGGAGTCACTTGCCAAGGACAACGGGTAACAGAAACAAGAACTGGAATCCTGGTTCTTTACTCACCCGAACTCCATCACCCTTCAATAATCCTTTGGAAGTCTAAGAACCTGCGCTTTACCGAGAACGTAGAACCAGCAACCGCAATTCTCTCTCAGCCGAGAGAGAACAACCGTAAACGATAACTACGCTCACCTGCGTGCGTGCATCATCTGTTTATAAAAGGCCTCTCATGCAGCAAACAGCCTAATGGAATGTGTAGTCCAGACCCAAGGGAAATACGGTAGGCACAACCACCGACCTACTTCCTGACAAAGTCAACCAGTAGACTATCTCCACTGGGTGCCTTACCACTGGACAGGGCCATGGCTGCCTTCTAAATATCCACAACTGTAACTGGTAATTAAGGTGTTCCCATAGAGGGCCTTCCAGCCATGCCAATGCCACACGGTCAAGGTTCAAGTAAGTCTCCACAGCTTTCCAATTACCCTGCACAGAGTAGAAGGTTTTCTATTAGGTCCTGAAGATGGGCAGATTCTCAGCAGGATCAGTGGTAAGAGCCCCATCAGCTCCACGCATGGCTCTAACCCTTTCATGGGAGCAAGCACTTCCGGCAACACAGGCCAAGATCTTCCCTGGTTGATCACCTTCCCCGAATTATTGCACCCCAGTTTTTCGCCCCAGATATAGTATCTTCCTCGTCGCTTATTCCCGGAACTCGCTGAGCTTCTCCTGTAGCTTCACCCAGGGTGCCCCGTCGGCTGTAAACTCATTCTGGTTCTCAAGACTACAAAGCTCCACCTCCAGATGATACAGTCAGCCCCTTATAGATTTAATGATCCCAGCCCCCTTTGCAATACCTATTCCCCTTAGGTAGACTTTAAAAGCCTCCCAAAGGGGTTCCACCTCATCCAACTGTCTTTTCATTTAGCTGGAAGTATTCCGCAATAGCTTCGCTAATTTTATCACGGAAATCAGAGTCTTGCAGTTCACTACATCTCAAACGCCAACTAATAAATTCCGGATGGGGAGTTAGGCTAGTTAGTACCAGCCGGGCAGGTGAGTGGTCTGACAGTGTATCTGGGAGTATTTCTGCAGCGCGGAACATGGGACATGGTGAGAAGGACCGGAGCCAGAAGTCCAGGCGGGATGATAAACCATGCACCTGTGAGCTGCACGTGTTATCCCGATCTCAGATGCAGTATCCACCAGGTGTCTACAATGTTGCAAAGCTAGAATATTTGCTCACGGGCTAGGCTTACCTTTGAGCTAGGATGGGGATTCTCTGAAGTCCTATCTTGTGGCATGGAAGAAGTTGTCCTAATCATTGGCCAGTCCCTGTGCTTGGTGCAAAGGACGATG
The DNA here is from genome assembly GCF_964261635.1 of Lissotriton helveticus. NCBI lineage: Eukaryota > Metazoa > Chordata > Amphibia > Caudata > Salamandridae > Lissotriton > Lissotriton helveticus. The sequence goes on along the minus strand of NC_136070.1, from coordinate 126,732,807 downwards.
ATCTCGTCAAAGAACTCCGGTGAGTCCACATTGGGCTTTATAGGTTCATCAGTAGAAGAGGGTGACTTTCCAATCTTGCCAGTATACCCACCGCATCTATGACTGAAGTCAAGAAGCCTCCTAACCAGCACAACCACCCTGCGCCCATAAGTGGAGTATGAGAAGTACTGGTGCTTCCTCCAGGCAAAGGCAAGAGTCGATGTGTGAGCAATGATTCTCCAGCAGCAGGGCCACATGGTTCCATCCCTGTCTAAGAAGGCTAGGACTTGTGCTTTAGAAGAACAGTTCAGCCCTGTACATTTCATGTAATGAAAGTCACCATGAAATAGGATTAGTGAGGAACTAATATGTGCTTGGGTTTACTACAAAATCGAAACCCCTAACACGGAGCATCACAGAAATTCAGAGAATGGTATCCCTGTAGTGCGGCGTACAAATGGTCAAAATAGATGCTTAACATACTTAAAAAAGTAAATCCTCCCAGGCCTCCTCCCTATCCCCCCAATACCGACCCCAAATGTCGCCGAATACCCACCCAAGATCAAACCTAAGCAAATGGGAGAACCATGCTAGATGCAAGGCCGCCCTTGTGTGCTCCACGGTTGGGGAACCAAGGAGCACCCCCTGATCCTCCAGCACGGGCAGAATGGGCATCTCATCACTTAGTAACTAGTGCCAATCAACTCTTGTTATATAACGTAGCATGCAGCCCCAGCGTCCAGCTACGTCATAGTAACGCTAACAATCTCATAGCATCAGTATTTGAGGAAGGAAAGGAACCCAGAAACCATCACCTGGTGATATGTGGTTGGGAACAAGATCCAGTGCAAGGAGAGTCCGGCATTGTCTCACGCCACAGATACAGCTGTCCGCTTGTCAGTTCCGGGTGTCACAGGGTCATCTGCAAGGGGCAGATGATGCTCATTAAAGTTCAGGACCTGCTCTGGTTGCTAGAAGAAATGAATCTTTCCTTTGTGTTCCATTCGAAGCTTGGCCGGGTACATCGTAGAGCACTTAAGCCCCCCTAGCTCGCCGTTTTTTAAACCTCTGTGAAAGTGCGCTGTAACTCCAGGACCGAATTTATGATTTCCTGATATAAGGAAATTAATCAGTTCGCAAAGTGAGGTTCGGGGTGGCACTGTTGAGCCTTAGGACAAGTTCCCTATAATTGAGGAGCCTTGCAATTATAGGCAGAGGAGGTTGACCAGATTTTGGGACCTAGCGAGCCACGTGCTCTTTCAACAACAAAAGGGGTAGAAAACTGGGAGCATCCACATATTAATACCAAGATCTCCTCTTCAAGAAAGGCCATGTTGCCAGCAGTAGCAGACTTGGGTATGTCCAGGATACGTACATTTTTTGTCCTCGTGCCCCCTCCTGATCTGTGTTCCGGGCATGGATTGTTTTCAGTTTGTGCTGCAACTGCGTCGGGCCCCCTCTGTGTGATGCTGCGAGTCTTCTACATCCAAAATCCGATCTTCAGCTTGGGTGTGCCTGGACTCACGTCGATCTCTCTGCTCCTGAAACCCATCAAGCCGCTCCTCCAAGGATTCAACCGTTGCATTGATAGCTTGTAAGCCTGCTTTCACATCCTGCAGGGCCTGGGCGACAGGGTCCGCCTGGGCCCCAGATGGGGCAAAGCCTCCCTCTGGGCTTGGCACAGTTGTATGTTTTTTTTAATCAAATGGCAGCCTAGATTTTCGGCGGTCAGCTTTGCCAATAATGAGGCCCACTCTCCCCACGTGTGGCGTCGCCAAGAGGGCAATCCCTCCTGGGACTACTCACGGTTCAGTATACCACGCCAGACCGCACCTGGTGCAACACCAACTCCAGGCGCAGCTATGACAGCACAGTAGTGCTTCTTAGGCTCTGGTACGCAGCAAGCCAAGACAATCAAGGCTGAGTGGATCTGCGCCCTGGGTAGGGGTCACTCGAGTTGCCCCAGGGCCACACTTCCCCAGGGCTCGAAGTGGCATGATCAACAGATCCAGTGCCCTGATGGCGAAAGAGCCATGACTGGCCCACCTCAAAGCTCTGTGTCTTCACCTAAGGAGTATTCAATTGGGGAGCAGTAGCCCCACACCGCTCAGCAAACGCAGCCGCAATATCATAGCTCAATGCCTGAAGACCCAAGCAGGCCACTACCTGAGTCCTGTTACGCCAGTTCAGGGGCTTGTAGGCCACACTGTGGTGGGAGGCGCTGGGCTGCCTGACAGTACAGCTGGCCACACTGCCCCCACCAACAGCCAATGACCACGCGCCCACAAGAGCGCTCCGGTCCACTCCCACTCCGAGCGTCCTAGGGTAGCCTAAGTCCCCACTGCAGACCTATGCCCTCTCAGATCGATGCGCCACTGCAGCCTGGCCGCAACAGCTGGACGGAAGAGTTCCCAACAATAAGAGGGAGTTACGTTTTGTGCCAGTAGAGCAAATTTAAGAGTACTGAAGCAGCTTTTGTTCCGGTAGGTCACTGTGGATCTCGAACTCTTAGGCCATCTTGGAAGCCGGCTCTCTTGCACCTCCCCTCGTATTTTCTTTTTGTTGCTACATGTAACTGTGGGGAGAGCTATGTTAGGATTGCTGAGTGATATGTATTAGGATTTTTTTTAGTTTTGTGGATGATCATGAGTGCTTATAATTGTACTTTGACAAATGATTAGTTCATCAATAATCCAGTTGAAACCAGTTCTGACGACCCCTTTTCTCCGAAGCGGTTTCAAGTTTCAACTTAATTGGCAACCACAAGGCTGACCAACCCAATCAGATGAAAACACTTCCTTGTAAAAATGTGGCCCGATTTGCCCCTGCCGGGTTTCTGTCAGGAGAGTGTTTTTGTTTTATTTGGTCAGGCTTATACCCCCTCTTCCCGACTTCCACAACAGCCCTCCAGCTCTTCCCATGCCATTGGTCGCTCTTTGGTTATTTTTCTGTACATATTTTTTTCTTTTTGTTCGATTTCTTGTCATCCCTTTAATATGGGTTTCTGTACACTGTTTTCTTCTGCCTGTTGGCCTTCCCATAGTCTTGTTTTGTGCCCCAAGCTCTCATCCATATTTTTGACCCCCTCCTCCCCGCCTCATGTCTTTGTCGAATGGCACCTCTTTCATATTTGTGCATCTCGTGCCCCCTTGGAGTCGTCTGGCTGGGTCTTCCCATTTTTGAAATTCTTAAATTTGAGGTAGGCTTTACATGGATGGGTGGAGGAGACAACATTATCCGAGACAAAGCCAGTAACACTGAAGAGAAAAGGCTAATGAAAATGGCACTTAATCCCTTTATCCTTAGTGCTGTGATTGAACATCAGGTGAAAAATTATTAAAATCTGGCTTTTATCCATCCTCAAGTAGTGTTTAAAACCTGTTTTTCTTTTCTTGCAGTCGCAGATTCAGAATGGACCATCAAATCATAAATCCGATGGAGAGCATGAGGGCCTATCTGTAGCCGTGTTTTTGGTGCCAGCATTCATAGCGTTGACATCCGTCACCATCTGGGCAGTCATGAAATACCGGCAGCGGATGTGAAGCGTTTTTTGAACACGTACTAATGTATTGATTTAAAGAGAACATGATCTGTAAAAAGAGAATGTCAACTTGCAGACTTGTCCAAGCATCAATATCTGTTGTAGAGTTATTGCTGATACCTTTTTTTCAATGGATGAGAACAACAGGTCTTGGCTTTAGAAGTAGTACACAAGATGAGAAACGTCATTATTACGGCCAAAGCTCAAGCATCTTGCACCAGTTTGCTTGTCTTTTACCATACCACATATGATAGGCGATTGCTTGCTCAGAATGCATACAACGCCGCCATTGGCCTTCAAGTACTTTCTTCAGAAGGGATTTCATTGCAGTCGTTAGTCAAGAACCTTGATATTTATACGTGTGTAGTTTGAGACCGGTACCTGGTTTTATAAATGATTTAAAGGGAACAAAAATGTCTCCACAAGAGACTGGAGATTAAAAGGCAGTTTCCCTAGTAGGGTTGGAGAAGTATGGAGGATTCTTCTGAGGTGCCAACATGCTGGGAAATGCGAGAGTGAGAAAGTTATGTGGCAGAAACAACGGCTATGAGTGGGTGTTGGGAAAAGGTCATGTGTTGTTAATGTACTGAAAATGGTTGGCATATCAACGTCTTCTGGGGAGTTAACATTTAACATTTGACACTTGAGTTGAACAATTGAAGATTAGGGTGTTGTGGCAAAAATGGCTGACTTTCCTTCTACACAAGGGTGATTTGGAAATCGGAACCAGTGCCCTTTAAGTAGTGTGGAGCTAGTGCCTTTAATGGCGAGGAGTAGGGGAATGGAAGAGTAAGCTGCGAGTGTGTCTTATGGTGAAGTGAACTGTGTAGGTTGCTAATGTACACCCCATCTGTGCTGATATCACTCTGCATTCTCAGATGAAATTTGGTTCCTCATTCATTTAGTTGTTCCTTAACATGAGCAATAGTATGTATATACAATACGATGGTTAAGGTTGAACAGATTGTGGTAGAAGAGATGTCCAGACAGGTTGGTGTCGATTTCTTACTGGGAACATGATTCTTTATTTACTAGTCTGCTGCTTAAGGGAGAGCAATACTCTGCTAGGCCTACTTGATTGTGTAATAAGGGGGGTAATCACTGGAGGTGCCTTTTCAGAACTACCTTACTACATGTGCCCAGCTAATGTCCTGTGTCAAATAACACATTCTGCTCCCAAAACTTAAAAAATGCGTGCAGGTTTCCCAAACTGTAGTTGTGTCATGTGCCATATTGTTTTTTAATTAAATCTTGCAGTGTACAAAACCAAAGCATCTTCGTTGTTGAGTCGCAGTACATCCTTTAATGGTTGTTTGATGAAAAAGGACACTTGTTAGAGTTTGTAATGTTTGTTCTTTTTGATGCATGTCTTTCCCCTTGCATAGCTCTTTATTCCAGTTTAAGGCTGCAGTTACAGATGTATCTGCCATGCGTGTTATTACACATGGTAGGTTGACCTGTGTGTTTGTCACTCCTCGCAACATTCATAGATACGTAGGTAGGAAGTAGTGCAACTGTTAAAATGGCAATTGACCACAAAGGAAGACAGGTATCGCTTATTTAAGGAAACCACCAATTATACTCCTGTTGATCCAGTAAACTATCTGTTGCTAAATACACTATCCATACTGCAGGATGGCATGGCTACCTTTGACATGCTTTTTAACTTGTGTGTCTTCCTCGCCACCAGAAAATATTAAAGATCCTTTTTTTAAGCATCCAGAGTTATTATTGGGTTATTGATTGTCTCCTCGGTTGGATTTTCAAGTAGACTAGTTTTCTCATCTGACACAAACTCCTGATGCATCATAGTAGGGTCAGCACATCCATGGTAAATGCCTGGTCAGAGTCCTCGTTTTTTGTAAATGCGAAGGTCTGTCACTGTAAAGGTTGTTAGTGTGATGAGGATGTACTTTGTAAGTACAGACCTGATAATGCTGAGCTCAGAAGAGTTATTTAGTCACAGTGGTTCCTTTTATCACACAGTAATAGTTCTATCTGTGATCTTGAAGTTTTATTGGAGGGTCATGCGTTTTTCATCCGCTTTGCTTTCAATCTCTGTCCACTGGGTGTATAGATATTTGAGGCATATTCTGTCTCTTCTGTAAGTGATTAGAAGACATGCAGTTACATGATGATTCCATACAGGGTCGTAACTCTCAGGTTTCCTTAAAGTCTATGATACCATGAGCATATGCTTTACTGCTTGTTGTTTTGTCGTATGTTAACCAGGTGGTTTTAATTTTTCAAAGCTTTGTTGTATGCATTTCTCTATACAAGGCTAATCTCCCCAGCACCTCATCCCAATTGTTTCCCATGACTCTGTTACATTGAGGAAGCGAAACAATGCAAGACTCTCTTCAGCTGTTTAATTCACCTTTAATGTTAGATTTTTCTTGAAATTGGCCTATTAATTGGCCCTGGTATAACTTTGCTTAGAACCAGTTTAGTACAATCAGAAATCGAAGCATTGTAAGTGACTATGAGCTTTTGTTTCCACTATAGAAGTGTGTTAATTCTGTGATCAAGGCACGTTAAGTGACTAGAATCTTAGGGAGAGTAGTGAGAGATCAATTACTCCTAAATGCTTTGACCTCAGCATGAATTACGTCATTAAACGTCAATTGGGAGACACAAACTTGATATGCTCCATTCCGTGGAAGCTCAGGTTTTTTAATTTTGCCCTTATTCGCCAGTAGATAAAAACATGGATATGGTCAGATTCAATTTGTATTGCAGGTCAGTTCTCAAAACTCACCAGTCATAGCTTAAAATTCTTTGGCTCAACACTTATTGCACCTTGGTAATGTAATCCTTGCAGTAGAGCTTTGCAAGATGGGAATTTGTTCTTCTATTGGAAAAGCTAACCTATGTCTTGTGTGCAACATAGGTTAGCCCTTTTTTTTAAGTGGTTTTGAAAGATTAGATTTTAACTACATCCGCAAGGTGTAGCTACTTGTTGCAATAACTGAATCATACTTTATGATCATGCTCTGATTGCATTTTTTGCAAATGCCATTGTTGACTGAATATACTTGAATGCTGGGTACTAGAATGTTGGAAGCAATGATGAATGGAAAGAGGATACATGTTTCATTTATGCTTTTCCTGGGTGAAGCTAAAAGCGAACAAGCAATATTGTTCTGAAGGTGGGTAAAACAAGTCTGTAGAGGATGGAAATAACGAGATGCAAAGATGAGAAGGCAAACAAAACTAAACTTGATGTTCAGTGTCCTGCAGGCTAGCAAAAATGGGAACAAGATTTTAGTCTGGTAAGAATAACTACAACAAGATTGAGAAGTGGGAAGTGTGATTTGGATAGCAAGGCTGAAAAGTATAATAACAAGTCCATGGATCCACGTTTTATTTTGTTTAAAGAGTTGTAAATAAGAGTGACAATTTAGGGCTAAGAGGCAAAAATGAGATGCAATGTTTGGAGAGAATAGAACAATATTGAGCCAAATTCAACCTTTTAGTTTCTGTAGTTTATATATGGTCTGTTGAACAAACTCTTAAAAATCCTTTTCACGGGAACGTGCAGTGTTGCTGTATGTGAAATTGTTTCCTAAATGAGTCAATTCATAACTTCTATACTCTTATTCGTCAGTTCAAAACGTTTATCATCAGTAACAATTTTTTTATTTATGAGTAAAGAATAGAAATACAGAACAGTCACAGAAAATACAAAATTCAGTACCCCAATCAAACCATGGTGGTTGCATATATTCGCTCAGAAAGGAGAAGTACAAAGAAAGGAAAACAATCGGTGGGAAGGGGATGAAGGAAATGGAGCTGGATGGGAGAAATAATTTGGGGGAAACCGGGTAAACGGAAGAGAAGTTCTGGCAAATGTCTGTCAGTCTCGTACCCCAAAGAGGCAGAATTCAGGGATAACCCTACACAAAACATATTCTCCTGACATGGCTTGATCATTCATCTGAGAATGCAGAGTTGTTTTAAACCTGCGTAAGATACATGTGTTATAGCTTGAGGAACTCCCCACAACTAATTTCAAACCACCTCCATCTGCTACTCATGGTGTTCCTTATTCTCCAGTAGTTTGAGCTTAAGACTGTCAACCAAATATGTAAGTGAACTGATGTGTACTGCTTTGATGCTTCTACATGGTACTTACTGGTATAATAGAGATACTTATACAATTGGGGCCTGGTGCTCCTTGGGTACTCCAGTTGAATAATCACTACATTCCCTGCTTCAAATCTGTGGCATTGCTTCAGCCACCAATGTTATTACTGCGTAAGTTAAATTCATTCAGTTCATAACTGGAGATGAACGATCATTCTGATACATCATCTAATGTATGAATGTTGACTCCAGTTCCTTAAAAGTAGATTAAATGTTTCTGGATGCTCCTCACTGCGCCTCTTTTAAAGAGTTAACTATTTAAAAATAAGTTGACTATCTATTGTGGGAATGCTTATTTGAACCTTGTGTTTTCTTAGTCGTGCTTCATGATTTTAATGACAAAGAGCAACATTTTCATTAATAGCGACCCAATAAATGTTTTCCTGTTTGGATTTCTTTTTTGATAGTGAGGCCCTTTAAATACTTTCTTATTGTATTGTAAAAAATACACTATCTGCATTAAACTGAATTCCTCAATGAAGATTACACTTCGTGAATTTAACATTGCTCTAAGGTAGGTGACGTTTCTTCAAACGTGTTTATGAAAAGATTCACCATTGAGGAAACTTTAAGGTAAATGTGGACGCTTGTGCTTCCTGTTAAATACTAAATGTAGATGGAGGCCAGTGTTCGCATTGAAAATGTAACAAAATATAAATGACTGTTATTGCCAATTGGCTGACATGTTATAAAAAACATTCTTGTCCACCAACGTTATGATTTCTTAATTGGAAAACGGTAAGGCAGTTATTGCACCTTATTTTGTCTGCTAAAATGTTTACTGCACAGTTAGTAATCGCTCTCCCAGACTTGTTTGCTTACTTGTTCATACTTAAGTACTATATAAGTTAATAAATCTTAGTGTTCATTCCACCAGTTATGATTTTCTTTTCCTGGAGCAAAATTTGCCTGTTTATTCTGGAGGATTTTCTCCCCCTTTTGGCGTAGTAGGCTAGGTGGGGCAGACTTCAAGCTATGCAGAAGATTGCTTAATTCAAATTGTTAGTAGAGTTGCTACTGCTTCTTTTAATTCTTTGGCAATCACATTGAGTCACTCACTCAAATACTGTAAATGCCATCAACGGAATATTTGGATCATTGTTTCTTCGGTGACCCGAAAGAAAAATGAAAGTGCTGTAGAGTAAAAGGAAAGCAGTGGAAGTCCACAGCCTTCACTGATGAGGAATGATGTAGAAAGGCACAGAGACCTAAAAAAAACCCAATGATGACATTTATTTCAAAAGTGCAATTGATCAGGCCAGTCACAAGATTACTGACCTATTGAACATCTTTCAAAAATGTACACATTGAGCATGTCTTCGGGCAGCGATGGTAAATAACCAGAGTTGCACTTCAGTTTTCACAAGACAGTAAGAGACCACACAAAGCTCTCTCTGGATGGATTATGGTGTGCCAAGCAATGGCTTTGAATCACCACCTGTCCAGCTCCTCTTGACATTCATGAAACAACCAAATAACTTATGTTAATAGGGCCCTGGAAGGATTATTGGCTTCGCCACTTTACCCATGTGTAGCCCCGTTCTGAAATGCCTTCAACAGGCAAAGCACTAGTAATCACAATGATTCTCTACTAATCTGTAAGGGAGTTGCTGCTCCACCTATCTACAAGCATATCACAAGGAGCCTCATCTACCTCTAGATTTCTCAGGAACGTTTTGTAAATTATGATCCTGCTAGTAAAGTTATAGAATATGTTGTACATGCTCTGCTGTGGTAATATAGTCAATGAACAGATAAATTAAACATCGTTATCAGTGTGTCACTTGTCTTTGTCGAAGAAAGGTATTCAACTCTAGTAACTGTTGCAGCACCCATTCTATTGAGTCGTTCTGCCTCCTATGATACCGTTGACTGCCATCTTCTCTTATAGAGATTTTGTTTGAAAAACATGTCTTTGATATCTGCCATACAGTTTATGGAAAGTGAATCTCAGTGTGTGAAATTGGCAGTCCCTGCCACAATATTTACCACTGTAATGCATCAGAGATGTGAGACAGAAAATTAGACTTAAGTGGAGCTAAAACAAATCATACTCCAGGAGCGTTTACAGTATTGCTTCTACCAGGCAAGTGTCCAATGGTTTTTGGGCCATTCCCCAATCAGAAATCTAGAGGTGTGTTTTGGATCAGGATATATGAATGGAGTGACCAATATTGCAGATAATTGTATAACTGGAAGCTATAACTGGCCAATAAATTGCACTGCTTTACTGGGTACATCACATAGGACATTCTTGCCTAGAGCAGCTATATATGTATTCTGTCAGCTATCATCGGGTAGAACATTATGTTGCTTGGGACAATTGTATTTAAAAACGTGTTTTGAAGTCATCAAGCTTTCTTGGGAGTTCAGCTTAACTTAGAAATACATTAGTTAGGGATACGATCCCGGGGTTTGAGATCAGGCAGCACTTTTACCAGTACTAATCCGAAGGGTGCATATTGGCCGTTCAGTGTGCAGCTGTGGAGCAACTTATGCACCAATGTCAAGAGAAGGACATTGCAATGTTGCTTAGTACCTCGATAACTGGCTCCGTATGTAGCACACTGACCAAATCTGCTGTAAAAGACCTTGCCATGGCCTATTGTTTTCATACAAGTAGTCTCCAGAGCTGAACTCTCCCGAGCGCATAAGGGTTTCATATTTGAATTTTTGTAGTACAAGTGGAAACTGAGCCATTTATTAGTGTCCAAGGGTTGAAGTACCTTGTGTATGGTGAATTAAGATTTCGACCGGCTTAATGCAACACAGACATTGTAATATGGCAAGCTAGGTTAGCAAGACATTGGTGCTTACATTGAGACAACCGAGTGAAAGAGAGCTACAATATTGGGGGTAGGGAATAATTTGAAGTCCTTTGTTTAAGGACAGCCGGGACTGGTGGTGTGAGATGTGGTGCATTGCTGGTGGATGAGGAACTCTTTAAGAAATAAAAATGCCTGTTCTGGGTTCGTTTTGGATGCATGGGAGTGATGGGTTGAACAGTGGTCCAGATCTTTGACGCATAACCTTGTTTTTTGGTCTTTTCCTTTTTGTACTTGTTGAAGTCTGGCAATATTGTGACTTATTGTATTGATTTGGCCTCGTACTAGCAGTAGATTTATGCCAGGCATGATAGGAACTATGGTTGTTACTGCCATGTAGGTAATGCAGCAAGTCACAATGATGTTTGTTTCTTTAATTTAAGGTTGAAGAGTTTCAGTAGGTGTACATTAATTTCTCATATATTGTCCGAATCCTACTATCATAGTTAAAATGCTGAAAATAATATATTACTTCAATAAGTGCTCTTGTGTATTTTCTTTGAATTGCTTAGAACCTTTATGGCTCTTCTTGAATCAAAGCGTGAGTAGTGATTGTTTCCAATTTGTTTCATGTGTCATCTTTTCTAGAAACTAGCAAACTCACTGTTGTGCTATCCTATGAAACAAGTGATCTTTATTGAACTACCAGTTTGAGTTTTTTCGACACTGTGACAGGGATTTTTTTCGTTATGAAGGTGAGCTGTTCTGTGAGATAATTTTGCCACATTGTTGATACTTTTCTAGTTTGAACTCTATTGTCTTTTTAACCCAGTTTGAAATTGATTGCATTGTTTTCCATTGAAACTGTCACCCTGTATTATAACCTTTCTGAAGGACCCTCAGTTATTCAATGGAAAATATTTAAATAAAATCTAGTAAACAAGGGATCTTCAAATGTGCTCACTGCCATACAGTTTACAATTGCAATGGTTCTACAAATGCATTCAATGTTCGTCTCCCATTTTGCTTTGACCAGAATGAAGCATCTCTTTATCAACACCATGCACTAACTTCTTTGTTATCCGATTTGTTAATCCAGTTCAACCCAAACGCTGTCGAAAGATTTTTGTAATGTATTGTGGCTACGTTGTATCCAAAGAATTTGCTGTTGCAGTGTCAACTTTCTGTGCAATATATAAAACACATTGTCTTCAAAATGGTCCACACAAAGCAAAAACACTGAAGGAAATATATGTTTGACCAGGTTTCCATCAATAACAGTACCAAGTATTCGGAACCACACTAAAGTGTTTCCAGAATGTTATCTTCTATCTGATTTAATCTATTAAATTGTGCCCCTCTGTCACATCTATATGATATTACCATTTCACGGCTTGTCTGTTGTTCTGTGATATTATTGAAGACCCTGTGAGATGTCTGCAGTGATTGGCTGATCAAGTGAATGGCTTTAACAATATTGGATTGGAAGAACATTGAAGAAACCATACCCAGAAGTCGTAGCTAATTGCATTACCTTGCGTATTGCCAAATGGAATTCACACTGGGGCCCTGGTTTTAATGTTCGAGTTTTAATAAACTAAAAGTTTTATTGATAGAAAATGTGATCAGTTCCATAAGTTACAGTATATCGTTAAATCTAAAACTGACAATGTCAAACCTGTTAAAATTCCAGTTTAATTGCTTCTAGAACTCTTATCGTGGTATCCAGCATTCTGTAAATATGCATTACGTAAACATTGTTTCAATAAATTAAGAAGGTAATGTGTAACCAACATGTTGGACATGCCATAAATCTATACTATGCAATAAATAGGTAGTTGTCCAAAGATGCTTATGTGTTTGCATATGATGGTGTGTCTAAGTTGCTCATTTTGTGTATATTGCAGTTGAAATAGTAATGGCTTTTGTACGTATGTGTCTGTGCCCAAGCATAGAGCTGGACGCTGTTAGGATTTCTTTTCTTAGGCTAAAGTAAAATCCATATAACGTCTGACTCATTGCTGGGGCACTATATTATGTATTGCAAACATATATAGGGTTTGTAGCTTGTTCAAAAACCCACAGTACTAGGAGCCCGCACTTGAACTATGGTTTTCACTGTATAGTGATAATGCATCACTTAATAATGACAATTCTAATACGAAGGTTACATTACAGAGGGCCCTCATTTCAGCTCCCACAGTCACTAAATACAGGCTTTCACAGCACAAGAGTTTTACTACACTTCTCTGAGTAATGAGTGTTTCTCAGAACAAATTTTAACTTATTCCCAAAGTTCCATCTTAATTTTATCTCAATAAACCGATTACTCTTAATATTTCTTTTTCTAATTCGAACATCACAAACAGAGTTTTCACTCAATACCCTAGACATTAAACAATGTCTTCAATCTGGTTCTTCTGTTTATATTGGACTACACCGATAAGTCAGATGAATCTGCTTTGTATTTTGTAGGAGTAATCTACGCATGCTTCTTTGCTGACAACCGCAACTATTGCAAGATGTTTTCTGCACCCATTCAGTTTCGCCACTCCAATGCTGGCAAGCTTCTAACATTAAAAAGATATAGCATGTTATACAAGGGCGGTATATACCTTGGCTAACCTTGTTTACAGATGATCCTTTGCAAAGGATCTGCCTCACTACAACGTTGAAGAGCACCCACGCATTCCAGCAGGGCTATGACTTTGAATCATCACACTGCGGTAATGCAGCTGTAGGAAAGGTGGGATATGTTATGTTAAATTGAATTTATAGAGCGCACGTACACCGGGGATGTTCCATGGCGCTAATTCAGTTGAGACACGTTTTTAAAAGACTTCTGAAGCCAAGAAGATTGGTGAAGAAGCAGATTTCGGAGGGAAGGGAATTCCAGAATATGGGGGCCAAGGTAGAGAACCTGGCACCCCGGTACGCTTTAGTCTAAAATGAGGGGTATGTAAAAGATTTTTGTGAGCTGAAAGGAGATTTTGTGTGGGAGCATATTTGTTAATCATATTATTGACAAATTTCGGGCTCCTTCGTTAAGCGACTTATAAATAAGACATCCAATCTTGAAAGCACACCGCTGAACAAGATCATCCCTCAGCCGGACACTCTTTAATGTCTACATGGCACCGCTCGCCGACATCATCCGATCGCATGACCTCAACATCATCTTCTACGCCGACGACACCCAGCTGATCTTCTCCCTCGCCAAAACCCACACCACAGCCAAAACCAACCTCCACAAAGGAATGAAGGCTGTCGCCCAATGGATGAAGAACAGCCACCTGAAACTGAACACAGACAAGACAGAGGCCCTCATCCTCGGCTCTGCCTGGGATGACTCCTGGTGTCCGACTACACTGGGACCCCGCTGACCACGCAGGCAACCTGGGGTTCATCCTAGACTCATCGCTATGAATGACCCAGCAAGTCAACGCCATCTCATCCTCCTGCTTCAACACCCTTTGCATGCTCCGCAAGATCTACAGATGGATTCCCACCGGAACCAAAAGGACGGTCACCCAGGCCCTCCTCAGCAGCAGACTGGACTACAACAACGCCCTCTACGCAGGAACCACGGCCAAACTCCAGAAACTACTCCAACGCATACAGAAAGCCTCTGCACCCCTCATCCTCGACATGCCACATCATAGCCCACCTGAGAGACCTGCACTGGCTCCCCGTCAACAAGAGGATCACCTTCAAGCTCCTCACCCATGCTCACAAGGCACTCCACAACAACAGACCAGCATACCCCAACAACCGACTCACCTTCACTCCGAACCGCCAGCTCCGCTCCGCCGACCTCTCCACCGTTCCATGCATCTGCAGAACGACTGCCGGCGGCAGATCATTCTCCCACCTCGCCGCCAATACCTGGAACACCCTCTCCATCCACCTGCGGCAGACACAGGACCTACTGACCTTCAGGAAATCCCTCAAGACCTGGCTGTTTCAGCTGTAGCAGCAACCCCCCCCTAACGGGTGAGTAGTGCGCTCTACAAATGATTGATTGATTGATGGGAAAACACAGGAGCTTGCTTAAACAACTTTGGAAAGATTGGAGCTAGGGAGTGCGCTGCTGTAAGATTGGCTATTTGTAACTGTCTCGAGGTTCAGAACCCTGCAAGCTTATGTTGCTTTGTGGGGTGAGATTAGCAGGTTAATTTGCTTGCAATTTGATACCCCAAATGTAAAATAAATTGATTGCCTATTAGTAGTTGTCACATGTGCCTCCTTTAAAAATCGGAAGCCCTTCCTGTGGCATGGTTTTTCATATAATACATTGTTGCTGTTCCAAAATGCATGTTTTATTAGTACCAAATGCATGTATTATTGGTATCGATATTAATAGTACGTAATAGTCAATTAGTACCCATGTTATACTCATTTGAATGACTTTAGAAGGGTGAGGGTGAGGAAGTGCTGCCCTGGTTTCATACTTGTTGCCTGCAAATTACACCGGATATTAAAAGCGAACAGTCTAGCTTGGTAGCGTTGGGGTAGTTGAGTGATGGATCTGTAGTAATTACAGCTAGTTTTGACAATATAAGCTTGCTCTAAGGGCCAGAATGAGGAGTGTCATCATAGGACAGGTTCTTTCACTTCCCAGTGCCCTCTTGTTGCTTTGCTAGAGGAGGCAGAGACACAGAAACCTTGCTTTGCTCACAGTAAACCTCTTGATGCTCTCTGCATGTTATGGTCCTATCAGCTCTGCAGCCTGTTTCGTCGTCTTAAAAGTTGTGCCACCTCCTTCGCATCATTAGAACTGGCTTTCGGGTTTCTGTGAACCAAAAGCAGCCTAAATACCTAACCAACTAATGCTCCAGCAGAGGCCTGCAGTATCAAAACAAGCTAAATGTTCACATGTTGTGATTAATGTTGAGTGTTATAAAGGAATTCCTTCACTGTCTGTGTGGCAATGAGCAGTAGATTCAAATAGGGTAGAGAGAGAGACATCGTGAACTGTTCGAAATGTTTGCTTTTGAGTGCCACATTGGCGAGGAATGTTTTCACTGCCTCAGGGGGCCATGTCCCAAACTGATAAGCAACACCCAGGTGGGCTACATGAAAGGAAGAATGGCAAGTGACAACACACGCCTCCTATGCCATGTCCTAGAACATGCCTCAAAGAGCCCCTCCCAAGCCGTTGCAATAGCGCTTGACGCAGAAAAAGCCTTTGACAAAGTCTCCTGGGCTTTCCTAGAACAATGCATGGTATACTTCAACCTAGGGGAGGACTGTATAAGAAAGATAATGGCCCTATTCCAAACACCCACGGCACGCGACACAATAAACGGAGGTCTATCAGAACCACTGACCCTCCAACAAGGCACGAGACAGGGCTGCCCGCTCTCACCCGCTCTCTTCCTACTATCCCTAGAGCCCCTAATCCAAAGTATCAAACAAAACGAAGAGATTCGAGGTATATGCATCGGCGACACTTCGGTAAAAATAGCAGCCTACGCGATGATATACTAATAATGACAGAACATCCAAAAACCTCGATAGAAGCCCTCGTGTCCTCAATCAAAGAATACGCATTCCTTGCGGGATACAAACTCAAGTGATAAGTCTGAATGCATGTCGCTAAATATCCACTGTAACAGGGGGGTGCTAGGTTCATCCGGAGTCAAATGGCAGACTGGGCACGTTAGATACCTGGGTATCCACTTCAACAATGACCTGTTCTTCACCCTTAGACCCAACGAGAAACTATTGCTAGACAAAATAAAGAAGCAACTTGAAGCATAATCCCCCAAATTCATGTCCTGGTGGGGACGAATCGAGACAATAAAAATGATGATCACCCCATTGGTGAACTACCTCTCAAGCATGCTCCCAATATTTCTCTCAGAAGACTTCCACCAAAGACTAGATAAAATGTGCTCCAAATTCCTTTGGCGGGATAAAAAGACCAGAATAAGCATGAAGACACTAAGAAGACCCAAAACCCAAGGGGGTGGGAACCTTGCAGATTTCAAGATCTTCCAACTAGCCTTCCTAGCCAAGCAGGGCACACACTGGGTAGAACAAGCGAAAGACTACACACCTGCCTGGGTACAGCTGGAAAGAACAATACTAATAAACCTCAACCCACTTGTCCTTCTCACTGCCACCACACACCCACTCGCAAACAACCCAATACTGAAAAACACCAGTATAGCACTGCTGAAACTAGATGGTAAACTACAGGTGAGCATCAAGGGCTCCAAGGCTGAATCCCTATGGTCGAATAGCGCCGTAAAATACAGGGGCAAAAAACTATTTTGACAACTGGATAATGAAGGGCATTTCACACCCGTACCAGCTCGAATTGAACTCCACACCACTAACCTTCGACAACCTAAAATCTTCCTTTCAACTAGAAGACTCAGATCTATACAAGTTCCTAAAGATCAAAACAGCCCCAACAAAGTCCAAAATAGCAAACTCGAAGCCATCTATATTCCAATACGTCACAAATATAAATAAGCTAGGACACCAGGTCTCCTGCATATACAAAACTCTCACCGTGCAAAAAAACAACACCAATGAAAAGACAGAGAAATACTGGAACTCTCACATACACCCACCACTAGATGATCAAGAATGGGACAAACTATGGGCATCAGCCACACAGCAAAAACACACAAGGGATGCTAAGGGTCTGACCTCCCCCTCGGCACAGAAAGAAGTCGGAGGTACCGACGGATAGAGCGGGGCCTCTCAACCTGAGCGAGCGCCAGGTGAGGTGAGGCCATCCCCATACAACTTTTGGGAGAGAACTCTTCTAACCATGACTTCATTATCCTACCATATAATATTCAACACACGGTAGGCTATTTTCTTTGCATGGTAAATTTTGTATTGTTTTTTATTTGAACGAATATAGCTTATTCTGTCCTCACTGTTGCAGTAGTGTAATAATATCAATAGGTCCTGAAGAAAGCCATGATTGGCTGAAACATGTCGACCATTTAGTCCAATCTACTGATAGTAGTATTTGTTGACACACTATCTACACTCTGTTTTTAATCTTGCCATTATGGTGACCCCCCTAATAAAGTCTCAGTTTTGGCACCATAATAGGCAATCTTAAGTATCAATCTTTATTATTCATATAATTTTTCTACACACTTTTTGAGCACTGCAACCTCCTCCATTCAGCACTAGTACCACAGCTTGTTGGCGCTCCATCACTGGTGGATCTGAAACTAGGATCCCTCACGATACTTTGAAGTGAGGAACCTAGTTGTTACCAGTTTACAGAAAAATCCCAGATGATGAGATTCCGCCAACTGGTGGGCTGATGGGTGTCTTTTCTTTTCTTTTCTTTCCTTACACTGACTAGTCTTTACACGCACTACACCTGAGAAAGCAGACAATCTTTAGCCTTATTCAGACCCTTAGCATCCCTTGTGTGTTTTTGCTAGTTAGATTAGGGGATAGGATGCAAGTAGGTCTTTAAGCTTTTCCCCTTAGACCCTTTTCCACGGTGTGTGTTTTTGTTTGTTCATCAGCCACACAGGCCAAGATTACCCCTGTACTTGCGCAGACCAAACTGTGGCTCCTACACAAAACATTCTGGACCCCAGAGCGTCTGCACAAATTGGGACTAAGGGATAGCGATGCATGCTGGAACTGCAACGGAGCCAAAGGGGACCTATAACACCTGATCTTCCTGTGCCCGACTCTCAAGGCATTCTGGGAGAGGGTCTTTGATTTCATAGACAAGATGTTCCAATGCAAAATATCAAGGGGATTACACTCGATCATCACAGCCTCTATCCGAACCAACCTCCCTACAAAGGGAGAGAGAGAACTCTTGGACCTTCTCCTAATCGCAGCAATGAAGCTAATACTCCCAAACTGGAAAGACACATCTAAAGTGTCATAATGTAGGTGGCTCTCCTGGATAACCTACCTAAGGGGAGCTGACACTTTAGCGAGAAGATACACACCCTGGAGATCCACCTCCAGAGACTTATCGAATTCACTCGACGCCGCGCCGCCAACTTTTAACCCTCCTTGAGCGACAAACAACCCAAGCTCGACAACTAGCCAACAATAAATGTATGAAATCTTGCTACTATCAGACCGATGTAATCTTTCTCACTTCTCTCTTTACTTATTCACTTTTTCCCCCTCCCTTCTCCCTATATTACTCATCCGAACGAGGGGCCCGTCATTGACCAAACAAGGTAAAGATGCTAACAGGCGGGTTCTCACATTGAAGCCACCCTGTTCACTGTATGTATATATGCAAATACCATAAATATATATTTTTTTTTTTAAAAAGGTGGAATTGCTTAAAATAATCTTTAGAAGCTTTTTATACCCCATTGGTTTCTTTTTCCCTGCTTCTTTGTGCCATTATATGGAGAATTCAAGAATATACTGGGTTTTCCTTTTCCGGTTGGAGACACTATTGATTTGCAGACCTGTGTTAATTTTCTTTAATTGAGCAACACATTAAAACGTGGGGAAGTGTTTTGTACTGAAAAGGGTTCCTCATGGTTATCATCCATTTCAAGCGTTTACATCCATTACTTTTTAGGTCTCGGCAACGAGAACTATTGTCGCCTAGTAAGCTAGCAAGGGACTACAGAGAGGTGGACGAGCCGACCAGGGTCTGTGGACGCGCACAAAGGCAGGCAGGCAGGCAGGCATGCGCCAGACACACACACAGACAGACAGACACACGCACGCACGCATGCATGCATGCACACACACACACACACACACACACTCCCTCCCTCTCTGCCGCCCCCCCCCCCTCTACCCCCACTCACCGGGCTCTTTCCCTCTGCAGCGGGTCAGTCACGGCAGCAGGCAGGCTCGGTGTCTTCTCCGGCGATCTTCAGCTGATGTGCACGCTCACGCTGCGTCTCCTGCGCGCCCACCACGCTGTTTCGCGCCCGTTGATCCTCAGCTTGTGATTACTACTCCTTCTAACCCGGATTCTAAATTACTATTTCTTGGTTCTCTAACTCCACTCTGTTGATTCGTAACAAACTGATATTCAGCACATTTCACAGTCTCGCTTTTGCTTCTCATAAATACAATAAGATTATTTTAAGCAATGTCTACCCTTCTTTTGGTTCTGTGCCTATTATGCTTCGGACTATAGAGTTTTAGAAAGTGTGGTGGAAGATTCCATGATATCAGCAGCGTGCACAGTGCAGAGTGAGTGTGCAGAGTAGTGAGTGCAGAGTAGTGAGTGCAGAGTGAGTGTGCAGAGTGAGTGTGCAGAGTGAGTGTGCAGAGTGAGTGTGCAGAGAGTGCAGAGTGAGTGTGCAGAGTGAGTGTGCAGAGAGTGAGTGCAGAGTAGTGAGTGCAGAGTAGTGAGTGCAGAGGAGTGAGTGCAGAGGAGTGAGTGCGCAGAGGAGTGAGTGCGCGGAGGAGTGAGTGCGCGGAGGAGTGAGTGCGCGGAGGAGTGAGTGCGCAGAGGAGTGAGTGCGCGGAGGAGTGAGTGCGCAGAGGAGTGAGTGCGCAGAGGAGTGAGTGCGCAGAGGAGTGAGTGCAGAGTAGTGAGTGCAGAGGAGTGAGTGTGCAGAGGAGTGAGTGTGCAGAGGAGTGAGTGTGCAGAGGAGTGAGTGTGCAGAGGAGTGAGTGTGCAGAGGAGTGAGTGTGCAGAGGAGTGAGTGTGCAGAGGAGTGAGTGCAGAGGAGTGAGTGCAGAGTAGTGAGTAGTGAGTGCAGAGTAGTGAGTGCAGAGTAGTGAGTAGTGAGGTAGTGAGTGCAGAGTAGTGAGTGCAGAGTAGTGAGTGCAGAGTAGTGAGTGCAGAGTAGTGAGTAGTGAGTGCAGAGTAGTGAGTAGTGAGTGCAGAGTAGTGAGTGCAGAGTAGTGAGTAGTGAGTGCAGAGTAGTGAGTGCAGAGTGCAGAGTAGTGAGTAGTGAGTGCAGAGTAGTGAGTAGTGAGTGCAGAGTAGTGAGTGCAGAGTGCAGAGTAGTGAGTGCAGAGTGCAGAGTAGTGAGTGCAGAGTAGTGAGTGCAGAGGAGTGAGTGTGCAGAGGAGTGAGTGTGCAGAGGAGTGAGTGTGCAGAGGAGTGAGTGTGCAGAGGAGTGAGTGTGCAGAGGAGTGAGTGTGCAGAGGAGTGAGTGTGCAGAGTAGTGAGTAGTGAGTGCAGAGTAGTGAGTGCAGAGTAGTGAGTAGTGAGGTAGTGAGTGCAGAGTAGTGAGTGCAGAGTAGTGAGTGCAGAGTAGTGAGTGCAGAGTAGTGAGTGCAGAGTAGTGAGTGCAGAGTAGTGAGTAGTGAGTGCAGAGTAGTGAGTGCAGAGTGCAGAGTAGTGAGTAGTGAGTGCAGAGTAGTGAGTGCAGAGTAGTGAGTGCAGAGTGCAGAGTAGTGAGTGCAGAGTGCAGAGTAGTGAGTGCAGAGTAGTGAGTGCAGAGTAGTGAGTGCAGAGTAGTGAGTGCAGAGTAGTGAGTGCAGAGTAGTGAGTGCAGAGTAGGGAGTGCAGAGTAGTGAGTAGGGAGTGCAGAGTAGTGAGTAGTGAGTGCAGAGTAGTGAGTAGTGAGTGCAGAGTAGTGAGTGCAGAGTAGTGAGTGCAGAGTAGTGAGTAGTGAGTGCAGAGTAGTGAGTGCAGAGTAGTGAGTGCAGAGTAGTGAGTAGTGAGTGCAGAGTAGTGAGTAGTGAGTGCAGAGTAGTGAGTAGTGAGTGCAGAGTAGTGAGTGCAGAGTAGTGAGTAGTGAGTGCAGAGTAGTGAGTGCAGAGTAGTGAGTGCAGAGTAGGGAGTGCAGAGTAGTGAGTGCAGAGTGCAGAGTAGTGAGTAGTGAGTGCAGAGTAGTGAGTGCAGAGTGCAGAGTAGTGAGTGCAGAGTAGTGAGTGCAGAGTAGTGAGTGCAGAGTAGGGAGTGCAGAGTAGGGAGTGCAGAGTAGGGAGTGCAGAGTAGGGAGTGCAGAGTAGTGAGTGCAGAGTAGGGAGTGCTGAGTAGTGAGTGCAGAGTAGTGAGTAGTGAGTGCAGAGTAGTGAGTGCAGAGTAGTGAGTGCAGAGTAGTGAGTGCAGAGTAGTGAGTAGTGAGTGCAGAGTAGTGAGTGCAGAGCGCAGAGTAGTGAGCGCAGAGTAGTGAGCGCAGAGTAGTGAGCGCAGAGTAGTGAGTGCAGAGTAGTGAGTGCAGAGTAGTGAGTGCAGAGTAGTGAGTGCAGAGTAGTGAGTAGGGAGTGCAGAGTAGTGAGTAGTGAGTGTAGAGTAGTGAGTAGTGAGTGCAGAGTAGTGAGTGCAGAGTAGTGAGTAGTGAGTGCAGAGTGCAGAGTGCAGAGTAGTGAGTGCAGAGTAGTGAGTAGTGAGTGCAGAGTAGTGAGTAGTGAGTGCAGAGTAGTGAGTGCAGAGTAGTGAGTGCAGAGTAGTGAGTAGTGAGTGCAGAGTAGTGAGTGCAGAGTAGTGAGTGCAGAGTGCAGAGTAGTGAGTGCAGAGTAGTGGGTAGTGAGTGCAGAGTAGTGAGTGCAGAGCGCAGAGTAGTGAGCGCAGAGTAGTGAGCGCAGAGTAGTGAGCGCAGAGTAGTGAGCGCAGAGTAGTGAGCGCAGAGTAGTGAGCGCAGAGTAGTGAGCGCAGAGTAGTGAGCGCAGAGTAGTGAGCGCAGAGTAGTGAGTGCAGAGTAGTGAGTGCAGAGTAGTGAGTGCAGAGTAGTGAGTGCAGAGTAGTGAGTGCAGAGTAGTGAGTAGTGAGTGCAGAGTAGTGAGTAGGGAGTGCAGAGTAGTGAGTAGTGAGTGTAGAGTAGTGAGTAGTGAGTGCAGAGTAGTGAGTAGTGAGTGCAGAGTGCAGAGTAGTGAGTGCAGAGTAGTGAGTAGTGAGTGCAGAGTAGTGAGTAGTGAGTGCAGAGTAGTGAGTGCAGAGTAGTGAGTAGTGAGTGCAGAGTAGAGTAGTGAGTGCAGAGTAGTGAGTGCAGAGTGCAAAGTAGTGAGTGCAGAGTAGTGAGTGCAGAGTGCAGAGTAGTGAGTGCAGAGTGCAGAGTAGTGAGTGCAGAGTAGTGAGTGCAGTGCAGGTGAGTGCAGTGCAGGTGAGTGCAGTGCAGGTGAGTGCAGTGCAGGTGAGTGCAGTGCAGGTGAGTGCAGTGCAGTGCAGTGCAGGTGAGTGCAGTGCAGGTGAGTGCAGTTGAGTGCAGTGCAGGTGAGTGCAGTGCATGTGAGTCTAGTGGAGTGCAGTGCAGGTGAGTGCAGTGCAGTGCAGGTGAGTGCAGTGCAGGTGAGTGCAGTGCAGGTGAGTGCAGTGCAGGTGAGTGCAGTGCACGTGAGTGCAGTGCAGGTGAGTGCAGTGCAGTGAGTGCAGTGCACGTGAGTGCAGTGCAGGTGAGTGCAGTGCAGTGAGTGCAGTGCAGGTGAGTGCAGTGCAGGTGAGTGCAGTGCAGGTGAGTGCAGTGCAGGTGAGTGCAGTGCAGGTGAGTGCAGTGCAGGTGAGTGCAGTGCAGTGCAGGTGAGTGCAGGTGAGTGCAGTGCAGGTGAGTGCAGTTGAGTGCAGTGCAGGTGAGTGCAGTGCATGTGAGTGCAGTGCATGTGAGTCTAGTGGAGTGCAGTGCAGGTGAGTGCAGTGCAGTGCAGGTGAGTGCAGTGCAGGTGAGTGCAGTGCAGGTGAGTGCAGTGCAGGTGAGTGCAGTGCAGGTGAGTGCAGTGCAGTGAGTGCAGTGCAGGTGAGTGCAGTGCAGGTGAGTGCAGTGCAGGTGAGTGCAGTGCAGGTGAGTGCAGTGCAGGTGAGTGCAGTGCAGTGCAGGTGAGTGCAGTGCAGGTGAGTGCAGTGCAGTGCAGGTGAGTGCAGGTGAGTGCAGTGCAGTGTAGTGCAGTGCAGGTGAGTGCAGTGCAGTGCAGGTGAGTGCAGTGCAGGTGAGTGCAGTGCAGGTGAGTGCAGTGCAGTGCACGTGAGTGCAGTGCAGGTGAGTGCAGTGCAGGTGAGTGCAGTGCAGGTGAGTGCAGTGCAGGTGAGTGCAGTGCAGGTGAGTGCAGTGCAGGTGAGTGCAGTGCAGGTGAGTGCAGTGCAGGTGAGTGCAGTGCAGTGCAGGTGAGTGCAGTGCAGGTGAGTGCAGAGCAGTGCAGGTGAGTGCAGTGCAAGTGAGTGCAGTGCAGGTGAGTGCAGTGCAGTGCAGGTGAGTGCAGTGCAGTGTAGGTGAGTGCAGTGGAGTGCAGTGCAGGTGAGTGCAGTGCTGGTGAGTGCAGTGCAGGTGAGTGCAGGTGAGTGCAGTGCTGGTGAGTGCAGTGCAGTGCAGGTGAGTGCAGTGCAGGTGAGTGCAGTGCAGGTGAGTGCAGTGCAGTGCAGGTGAGTGCAGTGCAGGTGAGTGCAGTGCAGTGCAGGTGAGTGCAGTGCAGTGCAGGTGAGTGCAGTGCAGGTGAGTGCAGTGCAGGTGAGTGCAGTGCAGTGCAGGTGAGTGCAGTGCAGGTGAGTGCAGTGCAGTGCAGGTGAGTGCAGTGCAGGTGAGTGCAGTGCAGTGCCGTGCAGGTGAGTGCAGTGCAGGTGAGTGCAGTGCAGTGCAGGTGAGTGCAGTGCAGTGCAGGTGAGTGCAGTGCAGTGCAGTGCAGGTGAGTGCAGTGCAGGTGAGTGCAGTGCAGTGTAGGTGAGTGCAGTGGAGTGCAGTGCAGGTGAGTGCAGGTGAGTGCAGTGCTGGTGAGTGCAGTGCAGGTGAGTGCAGTGCAGGTGAGTGCAGTGCAGGTGAGTGCAGTGCAGTGCAGGTGAGTGCAGTGCAGGTGAGTGCAGTGCAGGTGAGTGCAGTGCAGGTGAGTGCAGTGCAGGTGAGTGCAGTGCAGGTGAGTGCAGTGCAGGTGAGTGCAGTGCAGGTGAGTGCAGTGCAGGTGAGTGCAGTGCAGGTGAGTGCAGTGCAGGTGAGTGCAGTGCAGGTGAGTGCAGTGCAGTGCAGGTGAGTGCAGTGCAGGTGAGTGCAGTGCAGTGCAGGTGAGTGCAGTGCAGTGCAGGTGAGTGCAGTGCAGGTGAGTGCAGTGCAGTGCAGGTGAGTGCAGTGCAGGTGAGTGCAGTGCAGTGCAGGTGAGTGCAGTGCAGTGCAGGTGAGTGCAGTGCAGGTGAGTGCAGTGCAGGTGAGTGCAGTGCAGGTGAGTGCAGATGAGTGCAGTGCAGGTGAGTGCAGTGCAGGTGAGTGCAGTGCAGTGCAGGTGAGTGCAGTGCAGTGGAGTGCAGGTGAGTGCAGTGCAGGTGAGTGCAGTGCAGGTGAGTGCAGTGGCATGCAGGTGAGTGCAGTGCAGGTGAGTGCAGTGGCGTGCAGGTGAGTGCAGTGCAGGTTAGTGCAGTGCAGGTGAGTGCAGGTGAGTGCAGTGCATGTGAGTGCAGTGCAGTGCATGTGAGTGCAGTGCAGGTGAGTACAGTGCAGGTGAGTGCAGTGCAGGTGAGTGCAGTGCAGTGCAGGTGAGTGCAGTGCAGTGCAGGTGAGTGCAGTGCAGTGCAGGTGAGTGCAGTGCAGGTGAGTGCAGTGCAGGTGAGTGCAGTGCAGTGCAGTGCAGGTGAGTGCAGTGCAGGTGAGTGCAGTGCAGGTGAGTGCAGTGCAGTGCAGGTGAGTGCAGTTGAGTGCAGAGTGGTGTGTATTGACAATGTAAATGACAATGCCATTTATTTATGATTTAAAGAAAAAAAAAGAAATGTCATGAGCAATGCCAATAGCTCTACCTTTAATGATGCCGAGACCATTGCATTGTAAATGCTTGTTTGTTTGTTGCTTTTAGATGTTTGTTTCACATTAGTCTGTGAAGAGGTAGCAATCAGTATAGTTTCAGGGGTTGTATTGAGCAGGGCTGAGTATCTCAAATTATGCTGCCAGGCATTTCATACAGGGTAGGAACACAGACGTTTGGGTGCAAGAAGGCTATGTAGAACGCTAGTGAATTTATGCAGTGTTTTGGAATTATATAGCTTGGTTTCTGTTTTGCTCATGTAAATTTTGTGTCTGCAACTGCTAGTAGTGTCTTGATGTAAAGAGCTACAATGTTTTTCTTCTTCTGTTATTTAATTTATTAAATGCCTGGCTCTTTTAGGAAATGCTTAGTGTGTCTTCTGCGTGCACAAGTCCTCCCTCTTTATGCGTCTGTGGCCTGCTGTCCCCTTCTTTCTCGCTTTGTCACACACACTGTCTGCTCCTCTGTCTCAAGTTCATTCAGAACTTCCTGCACAAGCTACCTATCCCTCTCTATCTTCCTTTCTATCTATTCTGTGCAGCTCTCACCCCTATATATTCCCCATACCACATAATTCCACTACACAAATATACTCCATACTACACAATTCCACCATTAACAATTCTAATACAACCCACATAAATCCACATCAAACCAAAACGTATAAAACACATTGTCATTTACACCGCCAATAGCTTTACCTCTTGCAAATGTGAGACCTATTGCATTGCAGATGCTTTTTTTTAAATGTTATGTTTTTACCCTAAGCCAAAACCACACATTTCTAATCTAAAATCATTTGTGGTGCCAAACCAATATAGTGGTTTGTTATTGCTTGATGGTCTGCAGCCGGGAATCCTATATAGGAGTTCACCATTTAAAAACTGGCTTGGATGCAGCAGAGGAAGATCATTACATGCAATTTTTATCAAGATGACCCAAGACGCTAACAGCCTACAAGTATTTTGGAAGTAAATATTTTATTCACTGGGTACAATTGATTCCCAGCTGCCCCACCCAGAACCATGTATTTTACATTAATCCCGAGCAGATTGATAAAAGCAGTCACTAGATACGCCGCACCTTTCTTTCTTATAATAGAGGCGGGAAAACAAAGGCAATAGCAAATACCATTAGGAACATTTAGCACCATAAATACATTTAATAAATATGATAAAAGCCAGATTCAATACAACACTAAGTTACAACTGATGAGCAATACCTGCCCTGTCCAGTAGGCACAACATGTGACAATGCACTCGGAAGTGTGCAACCCAATTTATAATAGCCAATCAAACCTTTTAGGTATTCTGACATAGTGCCTTCCAATGGTGCAGAGTCCTCGGAACCACTATTCTGGTCTAGTCCTTCCTCAACCTTTCCAGCTCAAAATCATTGCACTTGGACACTCCTCAGGATCCGTTTTTTGAATTTCCACCTCCACAGGTAGATTTATTTATTTTGTTTAACTTCAACTGCTCGGTTTGGACCTGTTGGAGGCTCCCTTTCACAAAGTTGTGCCAACTTTCCCTCGAGCAACACCTCCTCTAAGCAGACTCCTCCAATCTATCATTAGGTTTCCCGGGATACCTACGTTGCTTCTTTTGGACTGTTACATAATGAAGCTGTATCCACTTTACACAAATTATGGATCTACACTTCCAACCTCTAACATTCCACTTACCCCAAAATCAAGAAGGCTTCTCTGTTGTAGAGTGCGGTGAGGTTCACTCCACAGCATACTCTTCATCTCATTCCTCTATTTCAACCTACGTTGCACGACTAGTTGAACACATTCCCCATATACTATATAAACACTTTCCACCATTCTGTTTTTTCGTGATGGAGATAAAGCAGTTTTGTGATGTTTGACACGTTGCTGTTGTGAATAGATCTCGAACACTCTCGAAATAAACTGTGGGATGTTGTCTGTAACAGTATTCGGGGTAACCCTCTCTGCTAAATATTTCTTCGGAAGAGTCCACACCAATTGCAGTCTTCACTTCATGCAAGTCTACTGGTACGATTGGAATTTTTCATCACACTCAATTTGTTGCTCCAAGAGCAAGCCATGCAGCTTCTCGTATGCTGCCAGGGGCGGCTCTTTGACTAGGGCAGAGGAGCATCCCTCCACTGCTTTCTCGCAGTGCGAGAAAGCCTACACATAAAATGGTAGTTTGCTTTGCGCCCTGCGGGCGGGCAGCTGGGCTGTTCAGCTCTTTGTACAGGGTAGGAGTGGTTTGCCCACTCTTGAGTGCGGAAAGACTGTTTGGTCAGCACTCTTGGGCTGCCCAAACCAGTGATGCGCACTCTACCCTTGGCTTAAGGGAGGGAACCTGGCTGACTGCTTCCTGTTCCTGTCGGAGGCAGGAGAGCAGGAGCAGAGAAAATGCGGGACCCGGCGGAAAGGTAAGTTTAATTTAAGTTTTTTTAATTTCTCGTGACACCCCTGCAATCCCCCTGTGAATCCCCCAACCCGCAACACTTCAAGCCCTCCACCCGCGAACAATGCCGGCTGCTACTGTATGCTGCTATATGTACCGGTCCATGACTTGCCACCAAAAGGCAATACAAGCCCTTGTTTTTTTTGGCAGATATTCCACCATGATGCTCATCTAACAGTGCCATCAATTTGACTGGTCGGAATCATCAGCCTCTTAAAACTTCTCATAATTCCGCTCACATTGAATAATTCTGAACATACTGCCTTGTACTCGCCCAAACCAGGAATCTTATTTAAATCTCTGGACCGTCACTTGGTAAGAGGTTTGATTACCCTCAATAACACCTCCTCTCTGGTTGTCTCTGACACCCATGCTTCGGCTATAAAAGCCCCCAAACTTGCTAAATCAATGTCTGCCACCAACTTTTCCTATGCTCTGTCATCAGCCTCTACCGGTAGATGAGACACAATGTAAGATAGTTGTTTATTGTGGGAGGGCGGTCGTACACTTCAAGGAATAATAACAGTAAATTATCAAGGTGAACTCCAAACCTATTTATTTTACCTGAGCTCAACTCCCTGGTAGCTATGACACAGAGCAGACAGGCTTAACATAGGGCAAGTATTTTGCAGTACCAAAATAGTAATAAAAAAAACAATCAATAAAAATTCCAAACCAAATTTTAAAAATAGAGTAAAATGTATTAAACAAAATGAAAAAAAATCAATAAGGGGAACTGGAAATAAGGATTTCAAATTTCTTAAGGAAAAGTATCACCAAAAACACTACCACTAATGATAGTCTATGGAAGCGGTAGACTTCTGTGTGATTTCAAGCTGACTGCAATGGAGGGAGAGTCTGATACACCAAGTGTATTTTACCTTCTGCCTTTTTTATGTAGCTCAAAATCCCCCCAGCGGTGCAAGCTGTTTAGTAATGTGAGGCATGGCCTTACCTACCACTTCTTTTCATGAAAAGCAGATCTAACAAAGGTTTATGATTCGTCCTTAGTTCAAAATAAATTCCCCAAACAAAAGTTCTAAAATGCTAGACTCTCCAGCAGCCTACTGTCTTCTCGATTGTAGAATAACTGGCTTCCACACCCCTCAAGGTCCTTGAGGCAAAAGCCCGCCTTAGATTGCATAAGCACAGCACCCTTGCGTTCCTGGCATCAGGAACTATAATTGTTCGTCATGGCCCTCTCCTGACCATTCAAATTTCTCTTCTTTCTTCATCTAGGACTTCAAAGACTTGGTAAGTTCTGAAAATATTATCCAAATACTTTGTATAGTACTCTGTTTATCTGAGGAAGGAACAAAGTTGACCCTGTCCTTAATGAAACCAGCAATGGGGATAATTGAAATGTTTAGCGCACACATCACCACCTCCTGC
Source organism: Lissotriton helveticus (assembly GCF_964261635.1). Taxonomy (NCBI): domain Eukaryota; kingdom Metazoa; phylum Chordata; class Amphibia; order Caudata; family Salamandridae; genus Lissotriton; species Lissotriton helveticus. Next base: position 126,703,948 of record NC_136070.1, on the reverse strand, counting down.
CTGCGACCGCTGCTGCCTGCCATCTTTCAAGAGACCCCTGGTGTGTCTGCAGAACCGGTGCGAACCCATCCACGCTGCCAATCCACTGCAGGTCTTACCATCAACTGACTGAAGAATGGACTTCTGTGCACAGCGCCATCTGCAGCTGCCGCTGAAGAGGGGGAGGCTCTCAGTCCATCCTGCGCAAAAGCACTGCCTCTCCCCCATGGCGCGGGACGCGCTGTTTAGCGCACGCATCACCACCTCATGCCTGCGACCGCTGTTGCCTGCCATCTTTCAAGGGACCCCTGGTGTGTCTGGAGAACCGGAGCGAACGCATCCACGCTGCCAATCCACTGCAGGTCTTACCATCAACTGACCTGAGCAGTGGGCTTCTGAGCCCAGGGTGCACAGTGCCATCTGCAGCTGCCGCTGACGAGTGGGAGGTGCTCAGTCCATCCTGCGCATAAAGTGCTGCCTCTTCCACCCGCGGCGCGGGCCAAGGGCGGGCCCGTCTGCGCCCATCAGCGGCAGTAGAAAGCAGGGCAGGGCCAGCTCCCTTGGTTGTTACATCGGGCATAACTACACATAGAACAGGATCGGTAAACACTTGGAGGGCAAGGCGGTGAGATAAAACTTTCCTATCCCTCCTTTCGTCCTTTAAATTACCTGGATTTGTGACAATTACCTTCCTACTAAAGTTAAAAACCCCACAGACTGTCCGTTAAGTGGGGGGTGGTGTTTCAGGGAAGTCTAAAAGAAACTGTCAAAAGTTGTTTTGTTTCTAATTACTTTTAAGAGTTAATGGCCAAGTTTTTGACTGCACACCTAGATTGTTGCTCATTTTAGCCATACAGGTCTTTTAAAAGATTTTATAGGAATACAGTTACCTGTTAGTGGCCAAAGTTCTGTATTATGATCTTTGTTGTCATAGTTACATTATTCCCCACACCCCCTTGTATTTCTGCAAATTGCACCCTGCTATTTGCTCTTTTTTTGTGTGCTATTTGCTCTCTGTGCCCTGTGTTTTCCTTCTATCTTGTTTTCCTTCCACCCCATCCTCCGAGAGAATTAGTAGTGTTCGAACATCATTTTATCTCCTTGTAAAATTAGCTGTAATTTCGAGGGATAATGGGCAAACGCGTCTGTGCAGAAAAGAAACAACAGGCTCCCCCCCCCCCAAGCCAAAAACTAAAGCTCAACCCACCTCTATAGATAGGATGCTCGAGAAAGCACTAGGAGCGGTAGCAACAGAAATTGAGCGGACAAAGAGACGACTATCTGTAACCCCAAATTTGGAACTCCCTCTGGTTGATTTAGACACATTGCAAGTTTCAGGAGCCTTGCTTACCGACATCCCTGGGGGCCAATCATCCGCTGTGGAAGCAATTATTATCGAGAAAAGTAGGGGGGATTCACAAACATGGCCCATCACAAAAGGGAAACCTAAACCACAAGCTAAAACAATGGCTAGAAGGAAGAAGGTGATGAGAGAGAAGCCAGATGGCAGTGGTACTGGGATGGGAGGTTTAGTAAATAGCTTTGAACTGGTCACTGAACAGGTTACCAAATTAGTGGTGGATTTGCAAATACAAGTTAGGGCCATAGTCCAGGATGAGCTCAAATCACTTGTAGATAGGGTTGATAAGATGGCCACCTTGCTCAAGGAGCTGACAGGTGACAGGGGAGCATTTAACAGGGGGGTTGCAAATGGGAATGACGGGACTGGCATTGAACCTATAGCACTGGTTGGAACCAACATTAATGGGCCACCCCGTCCCTTACAAAGAATGACGCCCTGGTTACTGCTGCACCAAACCTTGAGAGACAGCAACCCACAACCTCTAGCAGAGTCACTTTAGAGTGATAGCACACCACAATCCCAAGCAGACCTAATCCAACGTCTTCAAACCAACAGCTCAACAAGGATTGGCAGTCGATTAAACAGTGGGCACGTGTAGGACTCAACAAGCGCACAGAAGCCTTCAATAAAAATCCTCTCCCAGTTATAAATTTACCACCCACCTCAACTCTCTACGTCCTCGTTCTTTCAGGTATCCCTGAGCTTGGAGGGGGCCAACATGAATAGCACCAGGAATTAAAAAATAAATGTTTGTTCTGGTTAGTTAACCATAGACAATTTAGGTACGATGATGCAGTAGAGATTTTAACAACACGTAGTGTTGACTGGCTAGGTTGGAGACCGAAGGATATTTATGGTGATTGTATAGTGATAAACTTTAGAAACCTGTGTGTTGTTCAAGATATTTTAACGATGGGAGCCAGATGGGTACGATTAGAGTACTGCAGTTGGGTTCTTTTAATCTCTCAGAGAGAGCTTATCAAGCAAAAAAGAAAATTGGTTGGTGCTGGAGACCAGAAATTCAAAGTTATCACACAGCTTCCCTAGATCATTATCGACCCAGGCAGCCAATATACAATATTCCTACATCAAATAGATTCCATGACCTAGAAGGAGTAGATTGATTCGAGACCAAGGGCACAGGACCCGGTGACCCTCTTGGTGAGACTCCGGCTTGAACTGTTAAACCCGAGGAGGATCTAGGGAAACGTGCGACTACAGGGGAGGGGAAAAACCAGTGGGAGCATGAGCAGCTCCCCAGGGAAAAAAGAGGGACGCAACACGGCCATAATCAGCAACCAGCTCCCTCCAGTAAACAGTGGAACTGTTAAGAAAGCTGCTCTTGGGCTTTGCGGGACCTCGCCTTCACCCACCACTGTAGCCGTCGCTAAAATCAATACCCTGGATCCATCTAAGCTGCAAGTCCTATCCTGGAACGTAGCTGGTCTAAACTCTGAGATAGAAAACCCAGATTGGGGTCATTTTATTGACCAATTTGAAATCTGCATGTTCCAGGAGACATGGGCAAGAGAGGAAGTTTCAAAACTGGGTTTTGCTACTTTTGGCACTCCTGCAGTATCATGTGGCAAAGGGAGGCCCTCGGGTGGATTATGCACATGGGTGGGTGTCCACCTCGGCTGTACAGCCAAAAAGATAGAAACATCTTCAAACGACATCCTGTGTGTCCTCCTTCACTTCCCGCCAAAGGTCACTATTGCACTAATATACGTGTATTCAAGACCAATTAGATTATGGCCAGGAGTCAAATACTCTTGACAAATTAACTTCCTTTCTAGCCATCTCAGATTAGTATATGGTGATTATAGGAGGGGATTATAATTGTAATTCTCCAGTATTAGGGGTGTCTTTCATAGATTCACATGCCTGAATCATTCCCCGTCGTCGGAGTGGGAGTCCCACGGTACATAAAAAAGCAATAATATGCCATAAATATGTAGTAATACTAATAGAAAATGAACCAGGAAGTAAAGCAGCCAATGCTCCAGTAGGCAAAAAACTTCCACATCTATGACTCTCATAGTCATTATGTATAGTCCAAACTACAGCCAATCAGGCGCCAGCACCCACCAGAATGTTCTCCCCAGAGGCTCAGGCTCTCAGATTTTCTACCGCACGTCGTGTGAAAGGGAGTCTCCCTGAACTCTGCTCAGTTTTCTTACTTCTAACTTCATTTGTTTCTACTTTTAGGATGTCTTCTAAGAAATCTCTCTTTAGAGCCTGTGATTGCTGTGGTAAGCTTCGGCTTTTTGAAAAAGATCCACATAAAAAGTGTATCTATTGTCTGTACCCTGATCACCAGGCCTCTGACTGTAAGATCTGCAGAACCATGCCTCAAAAGACTCTCAGGGATAGAGAAGGTCGTTTACTTCTGTGGTTGAAAAAGCTAAAGGATTCTTCTAATCCTGCTTCTGAGGTAGGCAGCATTGCCTCTGATTCTACTTCAGCCTCTAGGAAGAGGCCTGCGCCTGAAGGAATGTCATCTCCTAAGGCAAAGGTGACTAAAAAACAACCACCTACTAAGGGACTGGATAAGCCTTCAACATCCAAGACTGTCCCCACAACCAGGGGCACGGAAAGCGCTTCTGTTTCTAAAAACGGAACAATCATCAAGTTTCCCCAATCATCTGAGAGGAATTTACCACAGACCTCACCAACTGCGATGTCCTCTTCAGCCTCCTCGTCGACGAGAACGACGACTACAGTGACATCGACGGTAACATTTTCCTCTCCTAAACCTGGTATGGTTATGTCATCGTCGACGGCATCTCCAACTATGGTATTTGTTTCTGTGAGGCCTGTATCGTCGACGTCCGTCGTCAACGCCTCGTCGTCGACACCTCTAAAGGCTTTACAGCCGACGAAAAAGACTCCGTCGGCGAGCTCGTCGTCGGGCTCGACGAAAATACCACCGTCGACGAAGAGTGTCCCGTCGACGAAGAGTGTCCCGTCGACGAATAGTGTCCCGTCGATGAAGAGTGACCCGTCGACGAAGAGTATTCCGTCGACGAAGAGTGTCCCGTCGACGCAGAGTGTCCCGTCGACGAAGAGTGTCCCGTCGACGACGAGTGTTCCGTCGACGAAGAGTATTCCGTCGACGAAGAGTGTCTCGTCGACGAAGATTGTCCCGTCGACGAATAGTGTCCCGTCGACGAAAAGTGTCCCGTCGACGACAAAACCATCGGAAGGGAATCCTCCGACGACGCCGCAGTTGTCATCATGCACGGAACTACAGGTTTGGTCTCCGTCAACGGTGTATTTAACACCACGATAAGCATCGAGACAAATACGTGAAACAGCAATGCAGCTTTCACCCCTTTGTATTTCACCTCAAAAGGTGTCTACTGAAGTGCCAGACCAACTTTTGGACACTGAAAGTGAGGATGAGATGGTCCAGAATACTTTTGGACAAGCTACTAGTCCATCGGAGTTGCATATTAAACTTCAAGAGGAGGAATTTGATGATTCTCAATCTCCTGTTAATGTATCGACACCAGTGAGTAACCCTGTTGCTCAAGTGCCTATGGCTTTGCTATCCAATTTACAATATATGCTGGACGATTACTATTGGAGGTTCCCACCATCAGAATCAGCAGGTTCTGGACCGACAACTCCAACTTCGGAAGCACCTCCAACCTTGCTCCCACCGGTGTGTCCGTCTTCACACCCACAACCTACTCAGGAAGGAGATCCGCAATCTTCGGAAGATGAAGACCAAAGCGAAGAAGGAGAAGTGGATGATTTATCGGAGTGGGATGACTATCAGGTACAATCTCCTTCAACATCTCCTCAGACTGCTTCGGCCTCCCCTACGGTGGATGTAGCGAGTTTTCACTTATTGATGGAGCGTGCAACAGTACGCTTTCATATAAAGATGGAACAAACGCAACAAGAATGTTTCTTATACGATTTCAAGGATCAGCCCAGACGACAAATAAAGACAATACCTATCGTTGATTTCATCTGGAAGGAAGGTATTAAGGTGATGTCAACGCCGGCTTCCATTCCTCCGGTCTTGCCACGCATTGATAAAAAGTATAAAGCTCCCGAAAAATCGCCTGCATGTCTAATTGGACAGGCAAAACTTGACTCAGTAATTGTCCAGGCTGCTCAGAAGAGAGCCAGAAATCCATCCGCTTGTGCGCTAGGCTGCTGTAATAGTAGGCTGTAGCGCTACTAATTTTAAAAATCGCCGTTTTTGCTTTTTTCTTTGCTTTCTTGTGTAACTATTGCTTTTAACTGTGCTTGTACTGCCCACATACCTGCACTTTAAATTGGGCCCCTCACCGCGTTTTGAGCGGATTTACGACCTGTAGGCTTTGTTTTTGGCGCGTGGCCGCCATCTTGGGGGTGGCGAGTGTCCACTGTGCCACTGGCTGAGCGCTCTAGCGCTTTTTCACCATCACAGGTGAGCCCTACTTAAGGCGAGCTCTTTGGCAGCCTCGACCTTGGAGAAGGTATTTACACGCTTGTGCGCTAGGCTGCTGTAATAGTAGGCTGTAGCGCTACTAATTTTAAAAATCGCCGTTTTTGCTTTTTTCTTTGCTTTCTTGTGTAACTATTGCTTTTAACTGTGCTTGTACTGCCCACATACCTGCACTTTAAATTGGGCCCCTCACCGCGTTTTGAGCGGATTTACGACCTGTAGGCTTCGTTTTTGGCGCGTGGCCGCCATCTTGGGGGTGGCGAGTGTCCACTGTGCCACTGGCTGAGCGCTCTAGCGCTTTTTCACCATCACAGGTGAGCCCTACTTAAGGCGAGCTCTTTGGCAGCCTCGACCTTGGAGAAGGTATTTACACGCTTGTGCGCTAGGCTGCTGTAATAGTAGGCTGTAGCGCTACTAATTTTAAAAATCGCCGTTTTTGCTTTTTTCTTTGCTTTCTTGTGTAACTATTGCTTTTAACTGTGCTTGTACTGCCCACATACCTGCACTTTAAATTGGGCCCCTCACCGCGTTTTGAGCGGATTTACGACCTGTAGGCTTCGTTTTTGGCGCGTGGCCGCCATCTTGGGGGTGGCGAGTGTCCACTGTGCCACTGGCTGAGCGCTCTAGCGCTTTTTCACCATCACAGGTGAGCCCTACTTAAAGCTCGCTACACCCGCGCAGCGGTGACGCGCAGCGGTCGCGCCTGACTCGCGCCGGAGTCAAGCCAGAGTCCTGCCCGTCTGCGCCCGTCAGCGTCCCGGAGGCGGGCGGAGCGGCGGGTGGGACTCTACCATCAGGGATGTGTCCCCCTGGGACCCCCGTTTTGCGCTATTCCCCTGGCGAACTTCGCACTCTTCATCCTCATGTCTCTGGCTGTCGCGCTGTTTTTCCCGGTCGATATCATGGGAAATCCCGTTGCCCGGGTTGTGGCTGGTACCCGACCCGCTCGCTCACCTTACGGCTGAGCAACGACACCTTCAGGATGGGCTTCGGATGCATGCTATTGCTAACGCGGGATTACTGGTTACTAATTATCTTGCCAAATCCCTTCTTCCTGTCGACTGAATCGTTGGTACCTGTCTTGAGTAAAAGGTAATCTCGAGGTAAACAATCAATTTAAGAACTTACACCACTCTAAATGACCACTGACCAAAATTAAGTTTTAAAGATTTAATATAAAGTCAAAGATAACTGAAGATACAAACTTCTCAAAATGAGATTCAAAAGGTATATCGGAATCACTATGAACATGAACTTCTTGAATAGTCTGAGTCTGAAGAACAAAATAATAAGTACAAGTTCGAATACCATCAGGGTTGCTAAAATGGATACAAGTTGCAACCTCAAAGTCATTACAGAAAAGAAAATTAAAGTTAGTCTGTCCCTACACTACACTAAATGACATCCCTACTTAACAAGATCTTAACCCTCTAGGTGTCAGCCGTGGTGATTTCCTAAGAAGATCACGCACTTCTCTTTGTCTCTTCTCTGATAATGGGTCTCTCCTGATCAGCCTATCTGCCTACCCATCCGCTTCCTTAGGCTCCCAAAATCATCTGCTCTGCTCTCCTCCCGGGTCACTTTCCCTAATACCAAATCACATTTCCAATAGAAACGCCCCTTGGGACGCCCCTCACGTGGTACATCTTTCCGCGGCAAACTCCATGATGGTACTCTTGAAGACCCTCGTTAAAGTTGACCTTGGTTCCCGGGCTTCTTCTTCAGTGCGCTGATACCCCCTGAAATTCCTGGAAACTCCTACAGGCCTGCGCAAGGCGCCACTGAACAAAGTCCCTTTCATTCGAGCTGATTAGGACCCTCGCACCTGCATACAGCTCTTCCTGCAGTGGGCCTCAAATTCCAGACTTCACCATATCTTAGGCCATAAAACACTCTCAGAGCTTCATACTGGACACCTCACGACCTCTCCTCTAACGAGCACATGACGATTGGAACTACATGACATTATCTGCTCTGGCCTACTTGATTTACATGCAGCAGGTTCCTGCACTCTTAAACGTTGACTTGATTTAAACAGCAAACATTCTTAACTAGCATACGTTTCTAAAATAACACATCTATAAAGCATATACTTTTAACCCTAAGTTCAATAGTACATTTTGAAAGAACCATGTCAACCTTGTCTCACATTATTTTAGCAGCACGTTTAGATTTGCTTGTGAATTGCCATGAGGCCTACACAAAATACTGGTTTTAGAGTTACATTCAACTCTTACATTATTCCTTTAACATGAGAACATGAGGTTTTCATATTCATCCCAAACATTTCTACATTAGTCTCACACAGTTATGATTATTGTTACTCTACTTAAACATTCTATGCATTTCACCACTGAATATAAGACACTCTGTGTATTTCACTTCTAAATATAAGACACTCTGTGTATTTCACTTCTAAATATAAACACTCTGGTGCAAAGTACATGTTAACTAACTACGTGCTTGTAAATATGGCGTACTTATACATTTTTTCCAAACTTGTGCTCTCTCAGTCCCCCCTTTGATGACCTTCAGGGGTCATCATCACCATGACACTAAAAATGTAGAACCTTTAAAGTGAAGTCAGGACAGTACCACTTCTTTTCATACTCTCTAATGCTTTCAGACTTTTGTATTGGGTGTCCTGCATCGCCGTCAACTCTTCTTCCTGTTTCTTCATAGCTCTCTGTAACCTATTTGCTCTATACCATTGATACAAACGCACCAATCCCCACAAAGTGATTACACAAATCACTACTATGATGATGGGCTTCAATATGTACCAAACGATACCCTTTCCTAAGTTGGCAAACCAACTTCCAACTTTACCCATTCCATGGCCTACTTTTTCCCACACATTTACCTTTGCCAGGTCCTCAATTTCGTAGTGTATGGCAGTGATGTTTTGTATATACTTCTCTAGAGGCTTTGAATTGTCTGGAATGTAAGTACAACATTCCTGGACCTTCAAGGCCCTACAGACTCCTCCCTCTTTTGCTAACAGAACATCTAAAGCAAGTCGGTTCTGAAGAACCATTGCCCTAATCGATTGCATCTCTCCCTCTATCAGCATCAAGGATCTTGCAGTACTGGCAGACAGTCTATCTACGACTGTAGCTAACCTCCTGATCTTAATGTCATTCATTATCAATCCTAAGAAAGGGAATGCAGCACCTATTACATCTCCGATTACTTCTGCTGCACCCAGCCCTCGCTTCCATCTAGTTGATATTTCTTTCTTAGGCGTGTCTAAATTCTCAACATGATATATTTTAGGGAAGACAACAGCCAGATAGCATGATCCGTACCAATTATCTGGTAACTTCACATAGGCATATCTTCCACATACAAAATATACATTTGGTATTGCTTGCATCCCTTTCATGAAGTTCTTAGAGTAGTACTCCAATTGAAAAGCATGTTCGCAATTGACTTGTCCTACATAAACGTTTTCATAGTAGGAGTAACTCCTGTGAATGCACAGTTTCCCCCGTTTCTCCTTATCCAAAGCAATTGGACCAATACTACCTTTTCGTTGTTGTGCCCTTTCCTCCTTGGTCCAATCTGTTTCTCCTTGTCCTGATGCCTTCAATGCCTTCTGCTTTCTGTATCTAGTATCTACCTGAGCTATAAACTTTTTCTCAACTTCTGATATTTGACAAGTCAGATTGTTGTTTCGAGCATGTGAAGTATCTAACGTTTTCCATGGAATAAACCATTTGTGTAATCTGTCTTCGCTTTTGTAGTAGTCCCATTTGTTCAAATGCTTGAAATTCGGAACCTCTGGCAATGTCGAGTCGAAATTCGAGAAGTAATACTCAAATCCGTCTCGTCCATAAAACATACTTAACAATAAACTGCACGTTATTCCATATGTCAACGGGAGATGATGGTATTTGATACCCTCCTCCACCGAAATTGGTAACTGCATACATACATAGCAGTCCTTTACCTCCATGGCATCAACATATTCATAAAGCAACTTAGCATAAGCATTTGACTTGTAATTCCCCTGTGATTCATCCATGTGTAACCTTTTTACTTCTGCATCTAACAACGCTTTGTCTTTCTCATTGATGTTTCCCTTCTCCTTAATAATGGTAGTTCTCGGTGTTGACACTCCCTTATCCTCCTTAACTGTGGTTCCATCCCCTTCGTGTCCCGCTAGGAATGAAACAGTTACCACTAAAATTATAAGAGAAACCACTACTCCTAAAAATGTAACAGCTATACATTTTGCCCTGCGGTTCGGGTTGCCAGCCTCCATGTTCTCAAACAGTGTAGTTTTCGACTATCTTCCAGCATTCACTTCCTCTTCTTTTCAAACAAAGTCTTTCTCTCTTGCAATGTCTTTCTTGAAACACTTGGAAGCTTGACAATTTGTTTCCGCAAAACAGTTCAAAGTCCAGTAGAAAATAGACAACCCTAGCCCTTCTCCATCCACTAAAATGAAACCCCTATCACTTTTCTTCTTCCACTCGGCGCTAGGTTATCTTGCAACAAGTTTACAATTTCTTTTCAAAAGTCTTATTTTCGTCTGAAGTTATGTATGACTCAAGGAGTAACACCACTTCTTCATAAATGTCCATCCGAAGTATCATTCCCTCAGGTTCTGGACAATTCGTACCACACCATGGAAAGTCAACCTTTTCTAGGATTATTCTCCTTATTTCGCTCAAGACAAGTGGACGGACGAAATTGAGAGTTAGCGTTTTTTCAATTTCCAATCCTGGTACTATCAGTTCTATATCCACAATTACAAAGGGGTCCGTTCTAATCAAGATCACTTTCTTCACTTTTCCAGATCTGCACCCCTTTGAAGACATTCGTAGTATGGTTTTAGTCCACAACAATAAGCACTCCTAGCAATTCTACTACTCGTTCAAGCATTTCCAAACGAAGAAGAGTTCCCTCCAATATTGGATATCGTGAACAGCAAACTGGAAACTCAACTGTCTCTAAAAGCAATTTTCTTATTCCACTCAGGAGAGCAGGATGAACGATGTTGAGTGTCAGCAACCTTTCGGTCTCCGCTCCTGGCAGTAGAAACTTTATTTGCACTGTGATGATCGGGTCAGTTCTGATCAGTTCCACTTCCCTGATCCTCCCTGTTCTGTGTCTCCCAGACATCTGCAACAAGGTAGGTCCAGTCGGGAGTAGAGTATCTTCTGCTAGGCACTCGCACTCTACTTGATCTTCTAAGACCCTCCTCGGCTTGATCCTGGATATCTTCTTCTGGATCTGAGTCTTCGGATATAGGAGTAAGCGTTTCTTCTTGGGCCGACCTCAAACTTAGCCTTCTTCTTCTTGTTGGCCAAGTGGCAGCTCCAAGCCTTATTCTCCTATTCCTTGTCCTCCCACTTGGTTCTTGATCGCTCCGATACGGATCTGAGTCTGAGTCGTATTCACTTCTGCTCTCTCCTTCAGTTGCGTCTTCTGTCTCACTGCCGTCCTGCCTTCGCTCTTCTTCTGAATCCGATGCGTTCCCAACTTCTTCCGACACCTCCTCAGCTGCCTCAATCCCTTCTTGCGACTCTTCTTCCACTTCCGGGCTTTCGTCTGGGATGGGAGCTGTTCCTTCTAGAGGTGCTGGAACTCTTCTAGTATGGGATGCATGGATCCAATTTGGCAGCCCCCCGCACTTCACCGCGGTGTTCGTGATCAGGATTACCTGAAAGGGCCCACGCCAGCGAACATCTAGGCAGTTCTTCCGGACGTGTTTTTTAACCAGGACCCAGTCCCCTGGGTTCAGGTCATGACACAGGTTCCTCGCTGTTGGAACTTCAGCCGCATGCACCTGAAGGGACACAGAATGGATGGCGTCAGACAGTCCTTTACAATAATCCAAGATCAGATCATCTGTAATATTCAATAGAGCAATAGTTGGAACTGTAGGAAGTCTCATGGCCCTCCCCATCAGGATCTCGTGGGGAGAAAGACCTGTCCTCCTATCAGGCGTGCTGCGCATGCTCATGAGCACCAATGGAAGAGCATCTGGCCAACTCAAAGATGTGGATGCCACTACTTTAGCCAATCTATTCTTCAAAGTGCCATTCACTTGTTCCACAATTCCTGAAGCTTCTGGTCGATAACTACAATGCAGCTTTTGATCGATATTCAGTGTGGAGCACAACATCTTCACTATTTCGCTGTTAAAATGTTTTCCTCTGTCCGATTCCAAAGAGGCAGGCACCCCGAAGCGCGGTATCAACTCCCTGAGCAACAATTTAGCCACTGTGAGTGTATCGCACCTACGTGTAGGGTATGCCTCAACCCATCTGGAAAATACGCATACAATCACCAACACATACCGAAGGCGATTGACTCTTGGCATTTCGATGAAGTCTAGTTGCATTCTATTGAAAGGCCCCCCTGACCTCCCAATGTGACTCAGTGTGACTGGTGTTCGTTTGCCTACGTTCAGTTGTTGGCAGGTAACACATCGCTTACATACTGATTCTGCTGCTATTCTGAATTTCGGGCAATACCAAGTCTGCCTAAAAACTCTCATCATAGCATCCCTTCCTAGATGTACTGGACCATGTATTTCTCTCGCCATGGGATTAGCTAATTCTTCAGGTAACACAGCTCTCCCATCTGCTGAAACCCAAAAATCCATTTCACTTCGCACACAGCCTGCTATTTCCCATGCCTTTTTCTCTTTTTCAGGTGCGTTCTCCTGCATTATTCTTAAATCCTCCCAAGTGTCTACAGTTTCTAACATCATACTTAATTCAGTCTTTTCTTCTGCACCTTCTATTTCCACCTTTGAGAAAGAATAACTTTGTTCCGCACAATAGCGTGCGACTTCATCAGCATATCTATTACCTTGTGACACAAAATCTGTATTCTTAGTATGAGCTACACACTTCACCACTGCAATATCAACAGGACCTTGTAATGCTTCTATCAGCAATCTCACAAATTCTCCATTTCGAATGGGCGAACCAGAGGAGGTCATGTAACCCCTCTGAGACCACAACTGCCCGAAATCATGAACCACACCGAAACCATATTGGCTGTCCGTGTAGATGGTGACTCTCTTTCCATTTCCTGCTATGCAGGCACGAGTTAGGGCAATAATCTCTGCTACCTGTGCGGAATGTACTCCTTCCAGGCAAGCGGCTTCCACAACTCCAGTAATGGTACAAACAGCATAAGCTGCTCTTAACCGACCAGTATCGTCTCTTAAACATGAGCCATCGACAAAGTAAATCTCATCAGGGTCAGACAATGGCTCATCCACTATATCTGGTCTGGGTTTCGTGCATAGTTCAGTCACATCAAGGCAATCGTGGTCTTCACATCCTTCGCCTTCTATTACAGTAGGTAATGGCATCAAAGTAGCAGGATTCAAGACAGAGCATCTCCTGAGAGTCACGTTTTCTGCGGCAAGTATAACTTGCTCATAACGCGTGAGCCTACTATTGGTCAGATGCTGCGTCTTCGTCCTGGTCATTAACAATTCAACTGAATGCGGTACATACACTACTACTGGATGTCCCATTACAATACTTTCGCTCCTTTCAATGCTGACACCCGTTGCAGCAACGGATTTGAGACATCCGGGCAACGCTGCGGCTACTGGATCTAATGTAGCCGAAAAATATGCAACTGGTCTACGGGCATTACCGTGGGTCTGTGCCAAGACTGACAAAGCACATCCCTCTCTCTCACAGCAATAGAGTGAAAACGACTTTTCATAATCTGGCATTCCCAGAGCCGGAGCACGACATAAATCGTCTCTCAGCTGTAAAAACGCCACCAGACATTCTTCATCCCATGGTACCGGATCACTCACCTCCTTGTGCGTCAGTTTCTGTAAGGGCTTTGCTTTCAGTGAAAAGTTAACTATCCACTGTCGGCAGTAACCCACCATTCCTAGGAACATTCTAACCTCTCTCTGAGTTGTAGGCGCATTCATTTTCATTATCGCCTCAATCCTCTCTGGGGACACCTTACGTTTCCCTTTTTCTAACCTGTGCCCTAGATACTGTACTTCTGTCAGACAATACTGTAACTTGCTCGGAGATACCTTATGTCCATTTTCAGCTAAATGATTCAGTAAGGCAATTGAATCTACTTTACAAGCTTCCTCTGTTTCTGACGCAACAAGTAGGTCATCTATGTACTGTACCAGAACCGAGTTCTGTGGCAGTACTAGATTCTCAAGATTCTTCTTCAACAACTGATTAAAGATGGATGGACTGTCTGTGAATCCTTGTGGAATTCGACACCATGTTAAAACGCGATCTTCCATTTTAAACGCAAAAAGGTACCTGCTCTCTTCATCCAATGGGATTGAAAAGAAAGCCTGGCAAAGATCTATCACTGTGAACCATTCTGCTTGACATGGTATTTGAAACAATATTACTGATGGATTCGGTACCACGGGACAACATGAAACGACTATGTTGTTAATCTTTCGTAAATCCTGAACTATCCTAAACTTCCCACTAGGTTTCTGCAAACCCATAATCGGGGAGTTACAAGGACTGCCCACGATTTCTTTCAGTATTCCCTGCTGTATCATTGACTCGATCACAGGCTTTATTCCTGCAATCGTTTCCTGGGACAATTTGTATTGAGGCGTTCTTGGAAACTCAACATTTGGTTTTACCAGAATTTTTACCGGTTCTACCCCTTTAATCAATCCTATATCTTCTCCTGTGAAATCCCACACCTCTGACGCCACTACATCTCTTAAGTCTTGTGGAAGATCTTCTACAGTCAGAGTAGGATATAGTTCTACACAGAATTTTGAATTGGCCACCTTAAAGGTAGCATCATCGTCGGTAGTCTGTACCTCCACTCCTTGTGGGGTGCAGTATATGGTGCAATTCAATTTGCATAACAAATCCCTACCTAACAGACATACCGGACTCGAGTCACAAACCACAAACTGATGTTCGTTCATGTGGTTTCCAATTTTCACAGACACTGGTTCTGTCAAGGGACTAGTCATTCTTTTATTTGCGACTCCTACCACCTGAATTGTTTCCCCTGACATCGGCAAGTCTGGAACCACCGCTGATCTCAGAGTCGAACGAGTAGCCCCAGTGTCCACTAAGAACGTAGTGGGACACCCTGCCACTTCTGCCTCAACAAATGGCCCTCTCTGATCCACTTCTAGAACTGCCCCGAGGGTACAGTCTTCTTCACTGCTCACCCGTTGTCCTGTCAATGGATCAATGTAATAACATTTTTCTTCCTCGATAAACAGAGGCATTTGTTTAAAGACCTTTCCTCCAGCTGCTATCTTCGGTGGCTGTGGGAATTGGGCCCGTGGAGCCGAAGTCCCCCCTTTGGCCACCTTACTGCTTGGGACTGTCACTTTTTGCACTGTGTCTTCTTGGACCTGCTCTTCTACTTCTTGCTCTCCGTTTTCAGGGTTAAAGGGACACTCGCGTCGCCAATGCCCCACCTGGTGACACAGATGACACTTGGTCGTTTTCTTTAAAGTGGCAAAGTCTATCCTAGGTCTCTGCCCTTCTTCATTATCTTTGTTCTGACCATTTGGTTTTCGTCCCATCCCCTGCTTCTGCTGGCCACCCTTCCCAGCGGACTGCATTTGCACCACCATCAATTTCTCCTTTAGATTCTTGGCTTTAGAATCTATCTCGTCACTGCAGTACCTCGCATATCGTAAAATCTCATCTAGTGGTTTGTTCTGCCAACAGATTAAATGTTGCTGTATCATCAAACAAATATCAGGTCTCAACCCCAATACAAACTTTGACACGAACTGCCCTATGTCTTTGGGATCCATTACATCTAGTCCACTGTATTGCTTGAATGTTTTCAATAATCTTTCATAAAACTCATGAACTGTCTCCTTGGGTTCCTGCCTTGTTCGGTCTATTTTTACCCAATCTATATCCTGTGGTGGTACCTTATCTTTCAGCCATGCTATTACCCTTTCATACTTTCGCATGACTATCTCAGCTGGTCCATTAGTTCGAACATCTCTCAATGGTTCAGCATTTGGCCATTCGACACTAGTCTTACAAGGGGTCCACAGATCAGATGGGACCACGATGTCAAACAACGTGTTCAAATCTATCCACAATACTTTCGCAATTTTAACAAACCTCTCTACCTGCTTATACCACTCGACTGGGTTGTCCCGCAACTTCGGGAATGAGTTGGTAAATGCGGCTAAGTCTCCTCTACTCCAGGGCACATGTACATAATTTCCATTTGATATTTCTCGCAAAGGGAATGCCTCCATCTGCATTACCCTTCCCTCAGGGGTCATCACATTTGTACTTCGCCTAACTGTGCCCTTTTTCGACCACCTTTCTTCCCATTTATCCAGTTCTCTCCACACTCTTATCCCTGTTACCAGCTCTCTTATGTGTGTTTTTAATCCAGCAGTTCTCTTCTCATCTAGATCTTGGTCTGCGTACTGTAATCTGTGGTTACTCTGTAATGCCCTTGTCCTAGACAAATCCACGGCATACTTGTCTGCCAAATCGGTCAGTTTTTCATGAACCGCTCTAGCTTTCCTAGTAATATCCTTTGCCATGAACAATAACTCATCCTGTTCATACAATTCTATCCTCTCCAAAGGCAATGTTCCATCTATTATCTCATCTACATCTGACTTTAAACTGGTAACATCAAGCCTTTTTGCCTTTATTTCAGCTTTCAAGACACTCAATTTAGCTCCTCCATCCGCATCTCTCCCATCCCAGCTCCGAGATCTACGTTTAGGTATTGGTGAATTATAGGGAGTCCTCCCCTGTTCCCATCTCTCTAAGTCCCATGCCTTTCCGTCTTCTCGGGGTGGGTGGTGAAACACTCCTTCATGCCTCCCAGCCTCTCTCTCTCCATCCTGGCTAGTTTCACGGGATTGAGGATAAGAGGTTCTCTTACTCCCTCTTTCTTCCCTACTTCCCTGTGCTTCCTGAGTATTCGAGGCGTGGCGGGACCTATCGCTGTTCTCCTTTCTCCAATGTTGAACGTCTTCCCCAAGCGTATGATGAAGGCACCTAAACCTATTCTGAAAATTCCGTACCGCCTCATCTCCTCCGTTCCCCCAAAGACGGGACATTTCCTCACATTCTACAATCCTAGTATTTTGTTCCGGCTGTTCTCTCTGATTTGTAGGACATGCATCCCCTCTATTCTCTTGACTTTGGCCTTCCCGGCCCTGACTACTCTCGCTGGCCCCACAATGAGATACAGTCCCGTTACCCCTGCTTTCCCACTCTGGTTCCGTTCTTGTCCTGTTACTCGGAGATACTATGGACCCGTCCCATTCCCTCAAATCAGCTCTTAACTCTGAAAAAGATCTTGGCCGCGGTCCCCTTAGATCCATTGGTCCTCTCGGACCTCCCTGTTCTGAATTGGGACCGACAGTTGTGTCTAATGGGGTGTTCCACGTTACCGAACCTGGTAATTGTTTCCATGCATTCGTCACATTATTCCTCCTTTCCATCTCAATCCTTTCCCTATCCAATTGCCTTTGTTGTTCCCCTCTATCTCTCTCAGAATTATAGATCGAAACTATGGGTCCTATGGTAACAGGCACTTGAAGAGCGTCTGGCAATCCCACAGACTCAACCCTTTCTGTGGTTGGCGTTTTCTGCACCACAAACCTTCCCACTACACTCTGTACAGTGTTGTTTGGAGGTGTTTCTCCGCCTTTGCTAGGTGTCCATTCCGATATAGGGAGTGGTGTATACCCCTCTATCTCATTCCCATCTTCCCTTGCGAGCCCTCTATCTTCTATCAACCCCACTCTCGGAGGTGGTCTATCCATTAACAATCTGTTTATCAGATTGTCCTCCGACTCGCTTTCCTCGTCTTCTTCCATGAGGTTTCCTCCTCCTGACACCTCCCTCATCGGATACATTTTCTCCACCTCAATAGCCTGTACCCTCCAACGCTTTTCCTCCTCATCCCATTTGGAATCTCGCACTGCCCTTACCGATCGCGTCAGCCTTTGTTGACGCCTGTTCAAATTTCGGTTGTGTGCAGCCTTAATCCATGCATTAAGAGCCTCAAACTGTGTTGGTCTAGGTGAGGGTTTCAATGAGGACATGGTTGCTTTTAGCCGATGTAACACCTCTAACTTAAACGTTCCATACTTCGGGAACTGCATTTCCTCATTTCCTTCCGTAAGCTTATTCCAAGCCCCGATCCACAATATCGTATGCAGCCCCACATTCGTTGCCATATAATGAGCTGGCGTGCCCTCTGGGGGAGCCTCTTCCCCGTAATAATGTTCACTTCGTTTACGTTTAAAAATCCCTTTCAAACACTTAAAACACTTCATGATTTCTCTTTTCTCCGCGTTTGTTTACTTCCTGATGATATTCCACCAATCTCAGCGCCGTTCTCACTAACTGGCCTATCCGTACGCGACTTTCCTCCGACGTCACTCTAGCCGCCCAACCAGAGCGCGGCTCTAGCTAACGTCACACCAACCGCTCAATCACAGCGCGGCTCTAGTCGACGTCACCCGTCCCCCTTCGCAGCAGTTCCCCTCCTTTCTCAGCTCGTCTCCTCGGTCATGCACGCATCCCATTCATACTCTGAAAAATGATTACTTCCGTCCAAGCGATCACCTTTCTTTGACTGTACGCCCACAGTCTTTCTGTAGTTGTCACCCTAACTTGGCGAAATGTCTTTCCGTTTACTTCCAGACAATCGCCTTCTCCGATAGGTTACTCACACGCAGTAACTTTCGACCAGCGTCCGTTACTCATACACTCACTCTTACACTCCCCCTATCTTGGATCCACGGCGGTCAATGGTACCTCGTGACCTCCGTACTATGGTCGACAACTACCCTGGATGTTCGATACACCCAAAACCACTTAAGCTCTGGCCTGAACTTAAGATTTCACCAGTACACCCGTTTACCAGGTTACCAGTTTACCAGGTTGCGCGCGCTCACAACCTTCTCTCATTCACACTACAGGCATTCAACTCCGCAAGACATTACAATACAAATACAACACAAAACACCGCAATCTGTTCACGCATGACCCTTTTTATACTCACTCTCCGATACTGCTGCTTTTCTCGCACCGTCTGCACCTTTCGGCACACGATTCTTCCGCTGCTCGTCTCTCGACGTCTCGGGCCTTGGGGTAAACTAACCTCTCTAGATTACCTTCCTCAAGAAGATAACCATCCTCACTCTGCTACCAACTGCTAACGCGGGATTACTGGTTACTAATTATCTTGCCAAATCCCTTCTTCCTGTCGACTGAATCGTTGGTACCTGTCTTGAGTAAAAGGTAATCTCGAGGTAAACAATCAATTTAAGAACTTACACCACTCTAAATGACCACTGACCAAAATTAAGTTTTAAAGATTTAATATAAAGTCAAAGATAACTGAAGATACAAACTTCTCAAAATGAGATTCAAAAGGTATATCGGAATCACTATGAACATGAACTTCTTGAATAGTCTGAGTCTGAAGAACAAAATAATAAGTACAAGTTCGAATACCATCAGGGTTGCTAAAATGGATACAAGTTGCAACCTCAAAGTCATTACAGAAAAGAAAATTAAAGTTAGTCTGTCCCTACACTACACTAAATGACATCCCTACTTAACAAGATCTTAACCCTCTAGGTGTCAGCCGTGGTGATTTCCTAAGAAGATCACGCACTTCTCTTTGTCTCTTCTCTGATAATGGGTCTCTCCTGATCAGCCTATCTGCCTACCCATCCGCTTCCTTAGGCTCCCAAAATCATCTGCTCTGCTCTCCTCCCGGGTCACTTTCCCTAATACCAAATCACATTTCCAATAGAAACGCCCCTTGGGACGCCCCTCACGTGGTACATCTTTCCGCGGCAAACTCCATGATGGTACTCTTGAAGACCCTCGTTAAAGTTGACCTTGGTTCCCGGGCTTCTTCTTCAGTGCGCTGATACCCCCTGAAATTCCTGGAAACTCCTACAGGCCTGCGCAAGGCGCCACTGAACAAAGTCCCTTTCATTCGAGCTGATTAGGACCCTCGCACCTGCATACAGCTCTTCCTGCAGTGGGCCTCAAATTCCAGACTTTACCATATCTTAGGCCATAAAACACTCTCAGAGCTTCATACTGGACACCTCACGACCTCTCCTCTAACGAGCACATGACGATTGGAACTACATGACATTATCTGCTCTGGCCTACTTGATTTACATGCAGCAGGTTCCTGCACTCTTAAACGTTGACTTGATTTAAACAGCAAACATTCTTAACTAGCATACGTTTCTAAAATAACACATCTATAAAGCATATACTTTTAACCCTAAGTTCAATAGTACATTTTGAAAGAACCATGTCAACCTTGTCTCACATTATTTTAGCAGCACGTTTAGATTTGCTTGTGAATTGCCATGAGGCCTACACAAAATACTGGTTTTAGAGTTACATTCAACTCTTACATTATTCCTTTAACATGAGAACATGAGGTTTTCATATTCATCCCAAACATTTCTACATTAGTCTCACACAGTTATGATTATTGTTACTCTACTTAAACATTCTATGCATTTCACCACTGAATATAAGACACTCTGTGTATTTCACTTCTAAATATAAGACACTCTGTGTATTTCACTTCTAAATATAAACACTCTGGTGCAAAGTACATGTTAACTAACTACGTGCTTGTAAATATGGCGTACTTATACATTTTTTCCAAACTTGTGCTCTCTCACTATTAAACACCAGGTCAGCATGCAAACATGCGCAGGACATCTATGAGCTTCTCGACATAGAGAAGCCACTATGCCTCATGCTTACTGAGACATGGTGGACCGATTCTTCTAACCCTGACGTCGCTATGGCAATCCCGTCTGATTATAACATCTTCAGAAAGGATAGAGCCAAGGGAAGGGGAGGTGGAGTGGCGCTAGTGGTCCGGAAAGGAACCCCCTGTGCGATCCTGCCAGCTATTGACATCCGAGGCTCTGAGACCCTAGCCTTCTCTATCACTCTATCGCCTCACCAATCCTTTAAGGGACTGCTTATATACAGGCCACCTGGTGCACCCGGCACCTTCTTTGAAGACCTGGATTTGGTGCTGGTTGAGTTGGCCCTGAAAGCTGAACATTTTATCGTGGCTGGCGATCTCAACTTCCGGTTGGATGATCCATCCGATCCGGCTGCCACCAAACTCTCTGAGGCGCTAACCCCTTTGGGACTTATCCCTTACCTTCGGGAGCCTACGCATGAGAAGGGGCACACCCTTGACCAAGTTTTCTCGTCTGTCCCTCTTGAGGGTATAGAGGTTACTCCTGTCCTTTGGTCAGACCACTTCCTTGCCAAATTTGTGATCAAGGGCATAGGTAAGTCAGTGCCTACTCCGGCACATCAACAGGGTCATGTCCATAGGGCATTCCATCGAGTAACCCCAGAGATGCTGGCGCAAGCAGCTGTGGCCCATCCCTGCCTCCTTTCTGGCGATCTAGACAGGGATTTGCAGACCATGCAGGACTGGTTTTTGGACAGGCTAAACGATCTTGCCCCGGAAGTAACATCTCGCCCGACACCGAAACGGGTCTCTGCGCCTTGGTTTACCGCTGCACTGTCGGCTACGCGGCAGCAGTGCAAGGTAGCCGAAAGAGCTTGGCGGGCACAATATGACACTGTTGCCAAGCTGACCTATAAAACGGTGGTCAAGGCTTATCACCGGGACATTCGCCTGGAAAAAAAGTGTATCTAGCCAGGAGAATTGATGCTGCTTCCAACTCCTGCAAGGAGATATTCTCCATCGTGAGAGAATTCACCTCACCTTGGTCGAACACCTCAGACCAAAAACCATCTGGTACCTGGGCTGCGGATCTGGCTGACTTCTTTACGAGCAAGATCCAACGCATCCAGGAGTCATTCCTGGTACCAATATCGGTGGGCCAAATTGAACGTGACATCACCACACTGCCAGAGGCCGGGCCTAGGGCGACGTTGAGTGTGTTTCCTCCAATCTCTGCTCCGGACTCCCTGGCTCTAATGGGCAATTTAAAATCGGGTTCTCCCCTTGACCCATGCCCGGCTAAATTTCTAGCGAAAGTCGCGGAGGTGATCAACCCGTTGGCTAATCCGCTTTTGAATCTTTCACTGAGGCTAGGTGTGGTCCCGCAAACCTGGAAGCAGGCGATGGTGATTCCCTTGCTTAAAAAATCCGGCCTAGACCCGAAGGCCCCAGTCAATTATAGGCCCATCTCCCTGCTGCCGGCCCTCACGAAGATTCTGGAAAAGCACGTTCAAGGCGTGCTTTCCAATTTCCTTGAATCTAATGAGATCTTGCACGCCACCCAATCGGGCTTTCGTCCCCATCTTAGCACGGAGACTGCGCTCCTGGAGGTTTCGGAAACCATTAAAGGGGTTCTGGACTCTGGGGGCAAAGTCATGCTGGTGATGTTAGACCTGTCGGCGGCTTTTGACACCGTTCCCCATGATGGTCTTCTCGCAAGACTTCGCGAGATAGGCATACGGGGGACGGTGTTCGACTGGTTTTCTTCCTTTCTTGCCGGCCGCCGGCAAACGATCTGGGCCCCGCCTGATTCCGCCGTGATGCCGCCTTTGGGAGTCGGGGTCCCTCAGGGCTCTATTTTGAGCCCGACCCTCTTTAACATCATTATGACCCCGTTGGCGGCACTGGTGGAGTCGCATGGTGCCCAGATCGTATCCTATGCGGATGACACCCAGCTCCTCTTCTCTTGTACGAGAGGAGGCGACTTTGATGGGGAGAGTATTCGGGATTGCCTTGGGGCTGTTTTTCATTGGTTCCATCTAAACAGCCTTAAGTGCAATTCCGACAAGTCCGAAGTACTTTTCTTTGGGTGTGACACCGAACCTGACTGGCAGACTTGGTGGCCACGGGATATGTTCCCTCCATCCTGCTCCTCTCAGGTTGCAAAGAATCTAGGGGTGAAGCTGGATAACAGGTTAACCCTGAAATCTCAGATCCTGGGGGTGTCGGGCATGTGCTTTGGCATCCTTAGGATGCTGCGGAGGTTCCTTCCTTTGTTATCCGTGGAACATAGGACGCTGACAGTTCAGGCTCTGATTGGGTCCAGGTTGGATTATTCCAACATTCTCTACCTGGGCCTTCCAGAGTACTTGCTGCAGCGCCTTCAAGTGGTGCAGAACGCCGCGGCCAGGGCAATCTTCGGCCTTAGTAGGCGCTCTAGTGCCTCGGGCTTGCTGGTAACGTTACATTGGTTGCCCATTCGCAAGAGGATCGCCTTTAAGGCTCTGACCTTGGTCTATAAAGCTCTTCACAAGGAGGGAGCTAAGTACCTCCAAAAGAGACTGGTCTTTTATCATCCGACCAGGTCTTTGAGGTCGGAATCCCTGCACCTTGCTGTTGTCCCTCGGGTAAAGAAAGCGCGCCTTGGCGGGCGCTCCTTTGGATTGCTGGCATCTCAGCTATGGAATTCTTTGCCGCTGGCCCTGCGGGGAGCCACTAGCTTGCTGGCTTTTAGGAAGGGCCTTAAAACGTGGCTTTTTATTCAGTAGCTGTTCTCTTTTGAACTCCTGGCTCACTGCTCTTTTAGTCTTTCATTTGGTGTTATGTTATTATGCTGCAGCTGTCTTTTGCCTTCTCCAATAAAAGCGCCGGGACACTCTTTTTGAGTAGCCGTGCGCTATAAAAATGAACTAATAACATAACATAACATAACATTACGGCGCCGCCGGATAGGGATGGCAGACGCCTAGACTCAATTGGAAAACGCGTTTCCACCATGGCTGCAACAACTGTTCGTAATGCCAATGCATTGGCCATTTTAGGTCGGTACGACCGCCAAATGTGGTCTGACATCACACCATTTATCGATCTCCTCCCTGAGCAATCCAAGGCTGAAGCACTCCAAATTCTTCAGGAAGGTCAAAGGATCTCGGAAGAGATTATCGATTCAGCTGTTGATGTCGCATCTACGGGATTTCGACAATTAGCAGGAGCTGCTGTCCTGCGTAGACAGGGATGGTTACATTCAACTTCTTTCAGGCAAGAGGTCCAAACCAGAGTTTTAGACATGCCATTTGATGGCGAATATTTATTCGGCCCCAAAGTGGAGGAAGCATTACAAACAATTAAAAAGGATACTGAAACAGCCAGATCCTTGGGCACTCTACAATTCCGCAAGCCGCTCTTTCGAGGAGCGAGAGGACGAGGAACGTCCTTTAATAGAGGTGGATACCAACAACAATCCACATACCGACAAAGTAACCAGCGCTATCAAACACAGCGCTACCAGTCTTATGGGCAGAAAAGATCACAATACACCCCGAACAGGGGTAAGACTAATTACCGCGGCAAAGACAAGCGACAATGAAACTTTTCACCTGCCACCACCATCTTTCCACCCTCACAAAAGACTTGGCGGAAGAATATCGAAATTTTACTCCAACTGGCAGTCTATAACAACAGACAAATGGGTCCTGGATATTGTGGCCAGGGGCCATGCCCTAGAATTCGAAAAATTCCCTCCAAATGTACCGCCAAAAGGACCGCCTCCAGCTCACCTGAAGGAGCTGCTTACCCAAATCAAAATGATGATACAAAAAGGAGCGATCGAGAGCGTTCCTCAGAGGATGAGAGGAATAGGATTTTACTCCAGGTTCTTCCTGATAAGGAAGAAGAACGGGGAGTGGTGCCCGATCCTCGATCTTCGCGCTTTAAACAAATATCTAAGGAAATTAACGTTCCGGATGTTATCGCTCCAGGAAATATTGCATCTTCTAGCAGCAGGAGATTGCATGGTCACTTTAGATCTCCAGGATGCATATTTCCACATCCCCATCCTACCTCGCCACAGGAAATTCCTTCGCTTCAGGGTGGCTGGCAGGGACTACCAGTTCAAGGTCCTTCCTTTTGGACTGCGGTCAGCTCCAAGAGTATTTACAAAAGTGTTAGCTCCAGTGGCTGCACACCTCCGGCTGGAGGGAATACAAATTTTCCCATATCTGGACGACTGCCTTATAAAGGCCAGTTCTCACGAAACCGTTCAACGTCACCTTCAACAGTGTCTGCACCTGTTTCAGTCTCTAGGCCTGACAATCAATTTCAGCAAATCCCAAATGCAATCGTCTCAAAGAAGGGCATTCTTAGGAGCGACTCTGGACACTCAAAAACTCAGAGCTTTCGTCTCCAAGGAGAGACAAATGAAAATAAGTCGGCTAGCGCAAGATCTCATGCAAAGAAAGTCAGTTTCAGTCCGACTGTACAAGTCTTTTCTAGGGATGGCATCGGCTTGTATTCCATTACTTCCAAATTGCCGGCTTCGAATGAGGCCGCTTCAGGAGGAACTAACCTTACAGTGGCAGCAGGTTTCAGGCACTTTCGAGGACCTCATTCAAATCACACCACTCATGAAGAAGTCTCTTCGCTGGTGGACACAGATGTGTCATTTGAGGCAGGGGTGCGCGTTCCTTCAAGAATCACCAAGTCTAACCATCACTACAGATGCATCCCTCGAGGGCTGGGGGGCTCATCTACAAGGCCTCACGATCAGCGGCAAATGGACTGCGCAATAGAAACGGTGGCACATCAACCGTTTAGAACTGAGAGCCATTTTTCTTGCACTCAAGGCGTTTTGTGCCATCATTCAGGATACCAATGTGTTGATACGAACAGACAACACAACAAGCATGCACTACGTCAACAAGCAGGGGGGAACTCGATCTCTTCTCCTGTCTCAAGAGGCGCAGGATTTATGGACATGGGTTCTTCACCACAATGTACATTTGCAAGCAGTGCATGTTCCGGGGACAGAAAACGTCCTCGCGGACGCACTCAGCAGAACAACGATCACCACCCACGAATGGGAGCTTCACCAGGAGACGGTGGAACACATATTTCATCAGTGGGGTTGGCCAGACCTAGATCTATTTGCGACAAGTACCAACAGCAAATGCCAGAGCTTCGCAAGCTGGCACCCCCACAAGAATTCTCTGGGGAATGCGTTCTCCATCAATTGGTCTCTGACGTTTGCGTACGCTTTCCCACCGATTCCACTAGTCCCCAAGGTTCTGCGGAAGATGAAGAAGGAACCTTGCCGACTCATCCTGATTGCGCCCAGATGGCCGCGCCAATATTGGTTTACAGAGCTCCTCCTACTGTCAGAGAGCAAGCCAATTCAGTTCCATCCAATCCCGAACTTGCTCGGCATTCAGGAAGGACAAGTCTTCCATCCGGACCCAGCATCTCTGAGATTAGCAGCCTGGCTCCTGAACACCGTGAGTTCGCACACCTGAACATCCCGGAGGACTGTAAAGAGGTGTTGGCCAAGGCTAGAGTGCCCGCTACCATCAAGACGTACAGTCTGAAATGGAAGCGCTTCTGCATCTGGTGCCGTTCAGCAGGGGTTCATCCTTTTTCAGCAAAACCTGAGGAAATTCTTCCTTTTTTCTTGCAGTTAGCACGAACAGGTCTGTCTCATGCTACTTTAAAGGTGTTTCTGGCTGCAATATCCAGATATCGACAGGATGGTTCCAATTCTCTGTACTCAGCAAGGGTTATCCAACAGTTCTTTAGAGGCCTCTTTAGAATGTTCCCTCCTGTACGCCGTCCGCCTCCTTCGTGGCATCTGAATGTGGTCCTAGGTCAACTCATGCGTCACCCATTCGAGCCCATCCATAAGGCCGACTTGAAGTATCTTTCGTGGAAAGTATCACTGCTCTTAGCCTTAACATCGGCCAGGAGGGTTAGTGATATCCAGGCTTTCACTGTGCCTCATCCTTTCCTGCAATTCACAAGTGACTCTGTGATACTTCGCACAAATCCTAAATACATTCCGAAAGTACCTTCGGATTTCCATTTGAACGAACCTTTTGTTCTTAAGTCGTTCTTTCCAGACCCGCAAACACCTGCGGAAAGAGCTTTACACTCGCTTGATATTAAAAGATGTCTTAAATTCTATCTACAAAGAACGTCTACTGTACGCACTTCTGACCAGTTGTTCATTACCTACGGTGTGATTCGTAAAGGGCAGGCAGTTTCAAAACAGACTATTGCAAGATGGATATCTGCTGCCATTGCCTTTTGCCATGCACAGGCTGGGAGACCTTTACCATCAGTGCCACGAGCGCACTCTACAAGAGCGGTCTCCTCATCTACGGCCTTATTTGCTGGAGTCCCTCTTCAGCAGATCTGCAAAGCGGCTACTTGGGCTAGTCGCCATACCTTTACCAGACATTACTGTCTAGAGTCAATCAGCGAGGCTGATACTTCTGTGGGTCGAGCTGTTCTACGGAATCTGTTTCATTAAGGTGAGCCTCTGTTTCCCACCTCCTTGTTTTTCTGCTGTCAGACGCTTCTTATGTTATGTTTTCACATATTTCCATGACTGTTATGCTTTATACAATATGTCTATTTCCACTTTGCATTGTTATTTGCATTACTAACTGACAAGCTTGGCGTTATGGCGTCTATTCAGCAAGGATATGTACTGCTAGCTACTCTGATTCAGGCATGTGAATCTATGAAAGACACCCCTAATACTGGAGAAGAACAATAGTTACTTACCTGTAATCTGTGGTTCTCCAGTATTGGTGTCTTTCATAGATTCACATGCAACCCGCCCACCTCCCCTCAGAGGCTTTTTAGGCTATTATGGTTTACCTTCACTCCTTGCGAGAAAATCTGAGAGCCTGAGCCTCTGGGGAGAACATTCTGGTGGGTGCTGGCGCCTGATTGGCTGTAGTTTGGACTATACATAATGACTATGAGAGTCATAGATGTGGAAGTTTTTTGCCTACTGTAGCATTGTCTGCTTTACTTCCTGGTTCATTTTCTATTAGTATTACTATATATTTATGGCATATTATTGCTTTTTTATGTACCGTGGGACTCCCACTCCGACGACGGGGAATGATTCAGGCATGTGAATCTATGAAAGACACCAATACTGGAGAACCACAGATTACAGGTAAGTAACTTGTTCGTATGAGCCATTAGAAGGCATGTATAAAGACAGCCCCTGTGAAGAAGATAAGTACTGGGCCATCCCAGAGTACACCAGTCCTTTGGTTAAAGTCTGGTCCCCTCTGGTGATTCAGATGAATTCTCTTGTCTTAAATCACTCACTAAGGGCATGTAACGGAAGAACAGTTGGATACCCTGAGCAATTTTACATTCAATAGAAACGGACGAGGCTCTTTATTAGAGTATATCTTAGTTGATTTAAAATCCTGGCATAGAGTACTCCACTTCAAGGTTAAGACGCGGCATGATAGTAATCATAATGCCCTTGTACTGGAGTTACACAAGTTAAAACCTCTGAGTGCCTCAGGGTCACAGGACCCAACTGATGTTAGGCTGTCTCTCACGAATTGTAGGAAGAGAGTCCGGTGGGCTGACATATACCAGACACAGGAAAGGCTAGGGTCCCTGTATGAAGCCACCATCCCTGCCTTTTTGAATGCAACCAAATCTGTCTCTACTAATGGCATTACAATTGATCCACGGATGGTAGCCCTGAGGCTAACTGCAATCCTGACCGTTTCTTTTTTCCATGAAAACTATCAGGCCAAATGGGAAACCTCTGCATACCTGGTATAATGCCAAATGCCGAATGGCTAAAACAGCCTTGATTTTCGCTTTCAAGGCCAACAACCGCCCTTTAATTAAATCAAACAGAGCGGCCTATCATTCAAGCATTGGGGACGTGAAAAAAGGCTGGGAAAGAGACAAGTGGGACACTCTGAGAAGTTCCCTGAGTTCCCATGACAAGAGGACCTATTGGAAGGTGGTTAACACAGGTACTTCTGAGGCAAAATCCCTCATCGAACCAAACTTAGAGGCAGAAGTGTGGAGGGTCCACTTCGAGGCCCTCTACACGAGGACTAAGACAGAGGATGGCGCAATACTGGTTGATTGCCCGACTGCACCCATGATCATCCCCAGGACCAGTGTTGTTATCTCGACTATAACACTTAAAGAGATAACGAGTGCCTTAGATAAAATAGCACCAGGTAAGGCGCCTGGACTGGATAAGATCGCTGTGGATCTATTCCGCAGCGAACCTTCAATTTAGGCACCTTACCTTTGGGTTTTATTTAATGCTATCTTGCAAGGTATGAAGATTCCCACTAGTTGGGCCAGTGCCGAAATCATTCCAATCTATAAAAACAAGCATTTACAATGCAATGGTTTTGCCTTTGTTAAAGTTAGAGCTATTGGCATTGCTCTTGACATTATTTTTATTTATGTTTTTTTTTTAACATAAATAAATGGCATTGTGATTTACAATGCCACTAGCTTTATCTCTCGCAAATGACACACACAAACACACACAGAGCCCCCCCACACAGAGCCCCCCACACACACAGCCACACAGAGCCCCCCACACACACAGCCACACAGAGTCCCCCACACACACAGCCACACATAGCCCCCCACACACACAGCCACACAAAGCCCCCCACACACACAGCCACACAGAGCCCTCCACACACCCACACAGAGCCTTCCACACACACCCACACAGCACAAGCAGGCAACAGGGGCACACGGAGGCACAAGCAGGCAACAGGGGCACACGGAGGCACAAGCAGGCAACAGGGCCACACGGAGGCACAAGCAGGCAACAGGGGCACAGGGAGGCACAAGCAGGCAACAGGGGCACACGGAGGCACAAGCAGGCAACAGGGGCACGAAAACGGAGGCACAAGCAGGCAACAGGGGCACACGGAGGCACAAGCAGGCAACAGGGGCACACGGAGGCACAAGCAGGCGACAGGGGCACACGGAGGCACAAGCAGGCGACAGGGGCACGAAAACTGAGGCACAAGCAGGCAACAGGGGCACGAAAACGGAGGCACAAGCAGGCAACAGGGGCACACGGAGGCACAAGCAGGCAACAGGGGCACACGGAGGCACAAGCAGGCAACAGGGTCACGAAAACAAGCACAAGCAGGCAAAAGGGTCACAAGCAGGAATTGTAATTTAGATGGGGCTGAAGTGGAGAACGGTCAGTAGGGAAGTAGTGCGGCTGGTGCAGTGGTACCAGGCCGAAAGGTGAGAGGGGCTGTCTGCACCCCAGTTTGGACAGTTTCCACTACCTAACAGGGATTGGTGGGAGGGGGGCGTACTTCTTGCTTGCTTTAGGGCTGTTACTTCGGGGACGCAGTGCACACTCTTGCCTGCTGCCGCCGGGACACGACAACAGGCAGGGAGAGGACAGGCTGGGAGAGGGCAGGGAGGGGACAGGCTGGGAGAGGGCAGGCTGGGAGAGGGCAGGGAGGGGACAGGCTGGGAGAGGGCAGGGAGGGGACAGGCTGGGAGAGGGCAGGTTGGGAGAGGGCAGGTTGGGAGAGGGCAGGCTGGAAGTGGGCAGGCTGGAAGTGGGCAGGCTGGAAGTGGACAGGTTAGGAGAGGGCAGGCTGGAAGTGGACAAGCTGGGAGAGGACAGGCTGGGAAAGGTCATGGAGGAGACAGGCTGGGAGAGGGCAGGCTGGAAGTGGACAGGCTGGAAGAGGACAGGCTGGGAGAGGACAGGCTGGGAAAGGGCAGGGAGGGGACAGGCTGGGAGAGGGTAGGCCGGGAGTGGGCAGGCCGCGAGAGGACAGGCCGCGAGAGGACAGGCCGCGAGAGGACAGGCCGCGAGAGGACAGGCTGCGAGAGGACAGGCTGCGAGAGGACAGGCTGCGAGAGGACAGGCTGGGAGTGGGCAGGCTGCGAGAGGGCAGGCTGCGAGAGGGCAGGCTGGGAGTGGGCAGGCTGGGAGTGGGCAGGCTGGGAGTGGGCAGGCTGGGAGAGGGCAGGCTGGGAGAGGGCAGGCTAGGAGAGGACATGATGCAAGAGGACAGGCTGGGAGAGGGCAGGCTGGGAGAGGGCAGGCTGCGAGAGGGCAGGCTGCGAGAGGACAGGGCAGTAAGGGGGAAGGACTGGGGGTGGGCAGTAAGATAAGATTGGGACAGGGGAAACAAGGTAGTGGGGGTGGGGCAGTAGGACTGGGAGTGGCGGCAGCCGGGACGGAATGGGGGTGGCTTGGTGCTGCATAGGTAGGGACCTGTGGCAGTCGGTATAAGCGTCCACCCCACCCCTCCCCCCAGAATAGGCCTTGGGTGTGAGACAGGCTCCCAGCCTGCCCGCGGGAGACGAGTCACTGCGGCTGTAATGTGAGCCACACACCTGGCAGGCAAACAAACACCAGGCCAGACCTGCAGAGCTATCAGAGGGCGGGGAGGGGTCACTACATCAACCCCCTCCCCACCCAACCCCGGTTTGAAAAAAACCAAACATGCCAGGCTGCCTGGGTTATCAGAGGGGGCGGGGAGGTACCTCTACCTCTACATCTCCCCCCACCCCCGCCAAGTTTACACCACACATGCCCGGGATGTCTGGGTGATCACAGAGGACGGATCACTACGCCCCCATCCCTACACGCACAGTTTACCATTCTCCACTCCCGCAGGAGCCACTTCCGTGCATTGTCACCACAACAATACACCTGAGAAGTGAGGCCACGCCCACCCTGGTGCGTGCAGGCCCGGGTGGGGCGCAGTGCCACGTTCATTACAGCTCAATGAAGCATCACCGGCGGGACTGGGCACCCCCGGGATCACCACAGCCTGGCAGGGACCCCTCCCCCGAGGGCACCCCTGCCGAGGAGGGAGGGGCGGGCAGGTAGAGTGCACCGCATGGAGCGGGAGGGCACATAAGGAGGGGCAAGGTGAGGTGAGGTGTGTGTAAAGAAGGGGGGGGAGCAGGGACTCAAAAAAGTAAAGAAAACATGGTGAAGAGAAAATTACTACAGTGGGTAAAGAAGGCGGAAGCAGGTGGTGAAGGGGGGCTGGCCGGGGTAAGGAAGGATTAAGAAAACAAGTTAGGAATTATGGAAAGAAAGGCGAAAGAATGAGAAAGCAGAAAGGGGTGGCTAAGGAGCGTCGGGAGGAACTAAAAGCAGAAGACATAGGAGCAGAGGGAGTAGTAAGGGAAAATAAAAAGAAAGAGTGGATCTAGCAGACAGAGTAAAGGAACGAGTCAGAGGAGACGGTTCAAGGAGAGGTAAAGGGGTGTGAGCTTGGAGGGGATGGGTCGAGGTCAGACATTGGGTTAGGAGAGTACAGAAGATATAAACACAATGAGGGTGTAAGAGGTGGGTGTAAAGTGTGCTTCATAAGTTGACTGATTGAATGCTGGGGATAGAAAAGAAGCGTATCAAAGGGGTGAGTGTGAGTAATATTGTAGGGGCAGGGAGGAGTAAAGGTAACATTTGTAAAGCACATGTTCACCCCTGGGTATCTTGGCACTGCCTAACAGATGCTTATTCTAATCCCACTCAACGGCGCTCATTGTAAGAATGTATTTGTATTTACTATACCACTGACATCACTGCGGGGATTCGAAGCGCTTCTTTGTTTTGTTTTGTTTCTTTCAGTGATTGCTATTTATTAGTTAGGGGCACACTCAACCATTAATGAATGCCAATCGGTGCTTGTCTTTGTGTGGGAAGGATGTGGAGCAAGATCCAGAGCTGCCGACTTTACCGCTGGGGAACCAGGTTCCACTCTTGGCGTCAGCTCACCATTCTGAGCCAATCACGTAATCTCCTTGCACTCACCTAAGATTAATGTGTTCTTGTGAAATGCGACTGGTGCTCCTGTAAAGCGCTTCAGTACTTTCATGTCCAAGTGGCGCTATACAAAACTGCAACAACAAAAAAACAAAGCAATCCTCTGAAACTGGTGGAGGTGCAAGGAGAGGGGAGAGCAGTTTCCCGGCAGAAACAAAGGGAAATTGTTTAGGGCATGGATGGATTATATTTCCGCATGTGCACTTCTACACCTGCCACATTCCCGTATTGGGGAATATAGAATATTTACGCAAACTCCCAGAGTTTGTGACGGTCTCAAGACCGAGGGGTACCCATTGAATTACGCCTCAAGTCTAGAAATATTCGAACTTTGCTCCAAACTCTGGCAAAATTCTACCAGGAAGCATCAAACGTTTAAAAGAAGTGTCTTACGCTGATCGTTATGTTTTAACAGCAGAATGATTGCGCAGTGGGGCTGGCCGGGAGCCCCACAGCGGGCCCAGAGGGAGCACGGAATACACGCTCCACAGCAACCCTGCCGATCTCATACTTCGCAGGATCTGGTCTCAGGGGCGCGTTGCACAAGCCTTGTGAGCAGGGTTTAGTGAAAGGTGAAGTACGCGGGGGCTGTAGTGACAGTAATGCTGACCGCAAATCTAGTCGAGTGTTTTACACAATCCATGCTAAAAAAAGCGTGCGCTCTAACTAAGCCACATATATTTCTTTTATATTTTAGTACTTTAAACCATTAAACCGCTCTTCGTCTCCTCCTGATTTTGCTGTTTTTCATTTCGGGAGGGGGGCGGGAACGGGGCCAGAGACACGGAGAGCGAGGCAGCGGTAGGGGGGCGGGAACGGGGTCCGGAGACATGGAGAGGGGGGCAGGGCGGGAACGGGCACTGGCAAAAAATCACCTTCCATTGTGTCGGCTCGGAGTAGAGAGCCGGTCAGGTCTGCGTCCTCACATGGAGAGCCGTCCAGCTGGTGTGAGGAAGGATGCTGCAGAAAGAAGAAAAAAATAAACACGCCCACCGCCCGATGACGAGGCAAAAAGGGTGGAGAGCGAAAAATTCTCTGGACCGCCCCCGAATCTGGTCCGGCCTTGACGGACAGATCTCTGTTCCAATGGCTAGCCTCCATTTATGGAGCTAGCCAATGGAACAGAGGGCGGATTGAAGTGTCCCTTACTGAAGACTACAGATTTCTCCTGGGGGCGGAGCTAAAGCTCCGTGCCCCAGGCAAAACCTAAAAAGGGCTCCCCGTTGCTACCCACAAACTATAGGCCCATAAGCCAAAAAATCTTTGCGCAAGTGTTGTTTCGGTTGCAGAGTTGGATGGAGGAGCGCCAGATACTCAGTCCCCTGCAGGCAAGGTTCAGAGAAAAATCTCCACACTAGATCAGACCCTCAGGCTACAGGTACTACACTGGAAGATCGTGTGTGTGGAGGGTGGCAACCTCTACCTAGTATTTGTAGACCTGAAATCAGCATTCGATCAAGTCCCAAGAAAAAAGCTGTGGGCGGTTCTCTGTGAGTTGGGGGTTCCGGTATAGCTATGCTAAATCTTGAGGCGGCTGCATGAAGGCAATTATGCCCAAATTAGGTATAGCAAGGAAGGAAAACCCACGGCCCCCATACCTGTAGGAAGAGGTGTCCGCCAGGGATGTGTCCTCGCCCTGACCCTTTTTAGCCTGTTTATAAACGGGTTAGTTGCTTTTTTACTCCTAGAGAAAGATTTGGATGTCCCTAAACTGGCAACACACAAACTTGCTGTTTGCTGATGATTCTTTATTGCTATCAAAATCTCCCATGGGGATACAGAGGGTACTTAATAGATTTGATGCCTTTTGTAAAGAAAGAGGGCTTGAGATTAACCTTCAAAAAACGAAATTTATGGTGTTTAACTCCAGTTCCAGATCGAATCTATCTCTTAATGGTAAACCCCTAGAGAGAGTATCTGCTTTTGACTATCTCGGGATAATAACTATCACAGAAACAATGGATTGGGGGGCTCGAATAAAAAAAATCAACTCTGAAATTAGCACAAACAGCAGGGGGCTTACTGAAGGTCTTTCCTAAATCCAGTCAAAAACCTGTGAGTCCAGCAATAGAAATATACAAGTTCAAGGCAGGGGAGCGGCATTGTACGATGCAGAGATGTTGGGTCATCACTATCCTGACAGTCTTGCAAAGATAGAAAACACCTTTCTCAGGCATCTGTTTGGTCTCCCTCGGAGTTCCCCACTTGTACCGCTCCGCTTGGACCTAGGGGTAAGGGCCATTGCTGAAGAAGTTAACCTTAGACCTATTTTATTTTGGCGGCGTCTATGGGCTACCCCAGAACTTGTAGATTATAGGGACAAATTTAGAGAGGTGATGAGTTTACCAGGGACAAGGAGATTACCCTGCCTCTCCCACGTTCAATATACTTTAATGAATATGGGACGGGGTAATCTCTGGGACAACCCAGAAAAGGCATGTGCCATAGTATCCAGGAAAGAACTAAAGGATTGTTACTGGGAGCACAAACTGTCACAACTCCAGAGTAATGCCCTTGTAGGCAAGTTAACTGCAGATTTTTTAGAAATTAAGGATCTGTATAGCCTAGAACCGGCATTGAATGACATCAAGCCGGCAGGAGCAAGGAAGCTTTACCTCTAGTTTAGATATGGGGTGCTGCCACTCCACTCATTTACAAACAAATGGGCGGGCTCACAAACCCAGGGGTGTCCGGCTTATGACTGTACCATAGAAACATACTATCTTGTGTTTTTTGTTGCCCCGGGTATCTCAAAGCAAAAAAACGGGGGCTGTTCCAGATATGCAGAAACTTGGGAACTAGGCGCTGTTCCGAGGACTACAGGATATTGAAAAATGACACCAGCCTCCCCATAGCTTATTCGGTAGCAGGCTTTCTATTCTCTATGTGGTGCACTCGTAGAGTACTCTTCAAATCAATAAAAAAAAAAATAGTAAAAAAAGAAGAAAACATGAAATGAATGACGATGATCTAATCTCTGCTCACCCCTTGTTTAACGATGGTATTCCAAAGGAATTAATTGTTCAATCTGGAATTATTGTTATGGTCTAATTTATTTATTTTCAATCGAAATCTACTGTTATACCGGATTGATGCCTTTGAGAATCGAACATTTATACCGGAGCAGTTAAAACTTTGATTCGTCAAATCTCGCCTGGTGAATTGTTTGTATATTTGGCACTTGCACTTTACAATCGTCATTATTACTCCCTATTTCTGATTGTTACAGTGACTCATATGTAGTGAACCTCCTACCATTTAGTTGCTACCATAGATTGTACTCTATTTTCTAATATTTTAGGCCATATCTGGCTATGCTTTTACCCAATTTCTATAATTGTATGTATTTGGCTTTTTTTAATATTATTTTAATGTTTTTTTATTATTATTTTATTTTGCAAGTTTCAAAAAAGAAGCAAACATTAGTCCCCGTAGAGCGCATCACAACCCCCCTCCCACCCCTCACGGCACAAGTGCATTCACGTAGCTTACATCTGGTATCATCTCACATGACAGGAAGTACACAGCCATTTAGCCAACAACCCAGAATGTAGGGCAGTCGGCAGACATATCACATACCACAGCAAAGACAGTGAATATTGCAAAGAGGAGTCATAAGCAGCACTGTCCCCCCACTACGCTTCAGAGTCAGGTACAAAGAGCATAAAGCGACCCAGAGCCACCACTCAGCGCGCCTGTCAGGCTCCGCCCTCCTCCAGCTCGACAGTCGCTTTGCCATCCCTCTTGCATGCCAGATATTTTTGGTAGAGTCCCCAATAGTTCTTGGGCCTGCTCATGGGGGGGGAGTAGATCGCTGTAATTTTCGGATTGTGTACAGCAGAACACCATCCCACGGGCCCAGCGCGCAGGGGTCGGAGCAGGGCCTCTCATCCAGCAGCATGATACTACTTTGCGCGCTATTAGCAGTCCCATGCCCATCAGCCTAGGCACAGACACCGCAGCTGTTTTGTATAGCCCAACAGGGCCATCCCCGGGTCCGGTGTAATGTCAGATTCTACCGCTTCGCTAATTTCAGCAAAAATCTTATTCCAGAAATCCCACACACCAGGGCACTGCCAGGCGAGGTGTAAGAACCCCGTGTCTGGGGCGCGGTATCTCTCACAGTCCGCTGTGGCTCTCAGGCCATATCTAGAAAGTCTAGCAGGTGTGTAATATATTCTATTGATCAATTTGAAATGTATTAGGCGGTGCCGGCCATTCAAAGAGAGCGTCTTAGTGGCAGTGCAACAGTATTTCCACACATCATCATCCAGGACCATTTGCAAATCAGATTGCCATGCCAGTATCGACTTAGTGTATGTGTTTCCTTTTTTTTTTTGGTAAATATTTTTATTATGCAGGAGAGTTCAGTACATCAAAAGGCATTTTCCATAATATACTAATCTAACAATAGTCCACTTTTCATGTACATCATATGCATAGTAAATTCGTTTTTCAGTTTTCTTTAACAGTATAACTCTGCAACACTCCCCCCCCACCCTTCCGTGCACTAGTCAGTATATTACATCAGTTTAGGTCTAGCTGCGCCGTGATCATGGCAGTCGCAGTAATTAAACAATGAAATAATGAAAATCTCGTCTCCTTACAGATGCATATTATGCAATAGTGTATTAGTTCGTGAAGGTCTGCAGTCCGGCCCGGACGTGAGCTCAGTAGTATATAGTGTCTTCACGTATTAGTGTATGTGTTTTCTCTATGCGTTTGCGAGAGTGAGTACAGATGAGAGAGCAGTTTCTGGGGAGTGGTGGCCTTAAGGACGTACGTGAGCTCGGGCACCTCAGGAGGATCAGCCATATCTACCCCCAGAAGGCTAGTGAGCGCACGTCAGACTCTATAGAACTGGTATCTTAGTAGAGGAGTCGGGGTGCGTAAGTCAGCGGACACCTGTTCCCATGTCCTGGCAGTACCCTCAGCAAATAGATCTCCTGCAACCTTGATGTTCAGGGACAACATAGCAGCTACCACCCCCTTCTCTCTAAGTGGAGGCAGCCATCGCACCCAGTCAATAGGCATAATAGGGGAATACAGTAATGCACCACCTTGGATGTATAAAAGCCTGGCCCATGCATGATTCGTAGCGGTCACAGAATCAAGGATTCCGGTCCTACGATCAGAAGGTTCGAAGATCGTGTGAGGGAGTGTGAGGGGTCTAGCAAACAAGGTCTCCAACGTAACATGTGGTATATCCCTACCGCCATGGACCCAGGTGTGTAGGTGTGCCCAGGCCCCCCATGGAGTAGGGCAAAGTGAGTAGCGACCATTTGGCCTGTGGTTGGCCCCCCGCCCAGGCAAGCTTCAGTAGCAATTGTTGGAGTCTCCGGAAAAACACCCTCGGCAGTACCATCGGGATGGAAGAGAACAGAAAAAGAAATCTCGGAAGCACCACCATCTTCATGATGGCAATCCGTCCAAGTAGAGAAAGGGGAGCCTACACCAGACCTCCACCTCATCCTCCAGTTTGCTGAACGCTGTTCCGTAATTAGCCCTAAACATGGTCTCCGGGTCAATGTGTAGGTGGACCCCTAAATATCTGATTGTGTCAGTTGTCCATTGTAGGGGGAATTCCATGGTGGTTCGTTGGGTAGCGGGGGTCAAAGGAAAGGCTAGTGATTTTGACCAGTTGACTTTCAGACCGGACAAGGCGCCGTAGCGGACCATCTCCCGAAGCACCGGCGACAGGTTATTGTCAGGGTCGCGGACATACAGCAATGTGTCGTCCGCGTACATAGACACAACTATCCGATAGGTGGGGAAATTTATGCCCCTAGCACCATGATACTCCCGCAGGGCGCAGGCCAAGGGTTCGGCCACAAGGGCGTACAACAGGGGAGAGATTGGGCATCCCTGTCTAGTGCCTCTCATGATCGGGAACTAGTCAGTGACCAAATCATTTAATCGAAGCCTGGCTCGAGGGCGGAAGTACAGTGCCCCTATCATTTGGATGAAAGGTTGACCCAGGCCCATCTTCATTAAGACCTTGCTCATGAACGACCATTCTACGGAGTCGAAGGCCTTCTCCATATCTAGAAAGACCGCCAACGCTGTCCTATCCTGACGGACATGTTGTATCACGCCCAGGACAGTCCGGATATTATAAGTCAGGTTCCTGCTCGGGATGAATCCTGCTTGCTCAGGGGCGTCCGGGGCGAGGCAGGGAGGACTCCGCCCGCGCCAGGTACCGGAGGTGTCCAGCAAGGTGGGGGGCACGTTTCACGGCCCCCAGAGTCCGTTCAGACAGGATATTAGCAGGATTTAGTGGGCGATGGTGCGGAGCTCAGAAGTTACGCGTCCGCCATCGACGCTGGCAAGCTCCGCCCCCCTTTTTATATTATTTTAATGTAAATGAAATGTGTGATATTTTATCTGTGATTTAATGGTCAAACTGGCCGAAATAAAGTTATTATTGTGTTGAACTGAATTGGAATGAGAGCATGTGATTCTTCTGCCTTCAGTGTCTCTCGATTGCCTCCAGTCTCATCACAGCGCTAATGGCTTACGGCCATGGAAGAAAATAAAGCCCAGAAAAGGTCACCAACAGTCTGCTGAAACTCAGTTGACTTTGAAGGCGTGAACAACTCTGTTCTTTGCTTAGCGAATTATGTTGGCCAACAAGGTGGGGGGGGGGGGGGTTGATTCTGGGCATGTCTTCAGGCTGGTGTGGTACAGTAGGTCTTCCAGTGTTCAGACAGCTCGTCACCAATGGCATGATTAGACACAAATGCAAGTAAGTTTGCAGCAGGTATTTCATTCACAAGATGCAATCAGTCCAGGCTGTGCTTGATTTCCCAATGCCACACTCAGCACCCTTCATCCTCAAAATCCTCGACATTACCCAGCAGGTTCTTCGCACCAGAGCATGCTGACATTCTAACAATGTGACCAAATATAACCATTTTATGTTGGAAGTTGCATTGAAACTTGGACACAGGACCTATTTTAATTTACCTGTAGGTATGTTTTGAACTGAGATGGTATCTCATTGCTTAAATGTGTACAACGTTTACCCCACATTCTCATTGTGCAGGGAGGATGTATTCTAAAATGTGGCCCTGTCTGGACACAAGCCGCCCGCCACTTGCAGACCTACTTTATGTCCTGCTTTGTTTCTTCAATCCTACTTTTCCCTATCATCTCTAATTTCTGTCTGGATTACCAAATTTACCTTCCATTTTGTTTATGATGGGATGTTCTTCTCGGTTTTTTTAACACATCTTTGGAAGTCCCTGCTTTGGATGTTAGCCCTTACTTTAGCTTCCAGAAAAACCTAGACCTCCATATTTCTAAAATAATCAGTCTTTCCTCAGTCCTGCTCCTGCAGTCTCTACTCCGTATTAGATAGTTTATACATGTTATTCAATGACAAGCTCTTAAAGACAATTACATTTGATGAAATTAAATGAAAATCGACTAGGTGGTTTGGTTTAAATGTATTACCAGTAGCACAGGTTGTAGTAACGTTTCACTTATGATGTTTACTTCAGGACAGCGTTTGAACAGATCGCAGCATCTGTCATGGAAACCTCAAAAAACACTGGTCGCAAACTGTATTCTTAATAATTAATTAGGGCCATATGTATGAACACATTTTCCCATAGACACAGAATGGGTAAAACCCTTTGATACATCTGGCCCTAAGCACATAGACTACCAGGAGAAGACAAGTCTGCCTCACTGCTGCAGCATGTGAAAACTTGATTAAGTCCTCTATATTAAAGAAACCGTCTCAGGCCTCATAAAACATGCTGATAGCTATATATAAGCCAGGCTTTGTGTAACGGGACATTTGTTTCTAAGTTTGATCTTCCATCCAGGGCAAGATGACACAACTCCACTCCTGTTTCTACAACCGTAGCCGATTTTGATATTCACCAAAAAGGTTTATTTCTGATCTTTTGCATTCAGATGTTTCTCAAACCTACCTGTATCAACAATTTTCAGCTTCACCATGAATGACTGAACAGGTACAATGCTTATCTAATTTCTAATGAGTTGCTGTAACCACCAAGGAGATATCATTTGGACCCGATTGATCCTCTGTGTTCTACTGGATATATCTTGATTGGGTATTCTGAAGGTTAGTAGCAGTGGCGGCTCGCAGAGGGAGTGCTGTGGGGCGGTGCGGTGGGGAGGGCTGGGTGCGGGGGGTAGTGGAATCTGACATACAACGGAGCGGAGTGATGTAAGTAAATACATTTAAAAAACTATTTACCTTGTGCGCGCTACATCGCTCAGTTGGCGAGGGCAGGAGAGGAGTGAATTGCCCACTCCTGAAAGCGCAATGACTGTATGGTCGGCCCTCCCCGGCCGCCCAAACCAGTCATGAGTGCTTTCCCGCAGCCTGCATGAAGAACATGCCCACCTCTCCATCCCCTGGCCGTCGCCATGTCACAGCGCTCACACTATTGTTTGACTTAGGGGAGGGAGACTGGCTGCCTGTTCTTGTCAGAGGCAGGAGAGCAGGAGCAAAGAAGACACGGGACCGGCCTCGAGGGAAGTTTTTATTTTTATCATGACCCCCTGCTAACCCCCCCACCCCCCTCCACGCGCATGTTTGGACTCAGGAAGAACATCTGGAGAGTGTGGCACTCCCCGCTGTACATGAACGTCTGATCTATAGGGTGAACGATCAGGAATACATATTTACCGACATATGGGGTTCCCTTATTTGTGACCGGGCATAATGACCTTCCAAGTTTTCCTAGGTCTCGGGCTGACAACTGCTTTTGACACATCATACGCTCTCTTAGACTAGCTAATGAGATGTCTATATTCTTAGTTTTGTATTGGAGAAGGGGACTACTGACTCGTCATTTACCCATTCGAAGGGTGACATCCTCCTACACATTTTTGCTTATCGGCCTTAGACCTTAGCGTTATGTCACATATACGCTGGATCCTAATGACTTTATTCCATTTGTATCTTCTGTACCCATTACCTCTTGTATGATTCGCTGTAGATCTGTCATTCACTTTCCCGTAAGAGAATTCCTACCATTAAATGGATGACATCTACTGGCTACCTCTGTGGCCTTTTTATTTGTTCTGTTACAGTTGCGAGTAAGGGATGAAAATTGTGTATGTATTACTTGTCATATAATGACGTACCTGTATTCGATCTGTTTAGTGCTTTCCTTTAAACTGACATTTATACATTTATGATTTATACTATGCAAATAATTGACTTGTAAAAGCAAAAAAAATATATTTTAAAACAAAATATACAGGTTAGAATGATTTTATACCTAATAAAAATCCTAAATGAAGTTGAAAACAATTCATTTAGGAGTCTTGCTGCTCGCATTTGGTAACAAGTGGAATCCCAACAAGCAGATGCACAACCTAAATAAAATCCCTTAAATAAACAATGTAGAGAAAGGTTATATCTCGGTTAATGGTAAAGAAAGAGCCTGAGTGATCTCCCTGCAAATAAATAATCAGATCTAAAGCTTGCAACAAAATTATGTTACAGTGAGAACCAAGCGAAATGGCTCTTGTGTGCAAAGGATTGGATTACACACTCAGGAATCAATACCTGTCTGGGGCCATTGCTGTATGTAGGGCTAAATGGATATGAACGGCCAGGGCAACAGGACGCTTCAACCATTAGATAACTTTGGAAACATATTTCGGAAGGAGCAGAACTTCTGCATAATGATCAAAAAGCAGCAACAGCCTCTGAGAAAAACATGGAGGTCAAAATGAAGTCACTGTAAGTGCAAACGTTGGCAGCACTCAAATCATGTTATAGATTCTACACCCCGATGCCTGGAACGACACCTGGTGGCCCCCAGCTCTTGGGAATCCACCCCCACCCATGGACCAGGCATGCAACATCTGAATCATCCTGGACTCCAAACTCAAAATGGACCGCCAGATCAACGCTGTCACTTCTACCTGTTTTCACACTCTCCGAACACAGGAAAACCGTCAGCCACACCCTCATAAGTAGCAGACTGGACTACAGCAATGCACCCTACACCAGGATCATCAACAGCCTCACCCGCAAACTCCAGAACATCCAGACCGCCGCTTCCAGACTAGTCCTTAAC
The DNA here is from genome assembly GCF_964261635.1 of Lissotriton helveticus. Classification (NCBI taxonomy): domain Eukaryota; kingdom Metazoa; phylum Chordata; class Amphibia; order Caudata; family Salamandridae; genus Lissotriton; species Lissotriton helveticus. Next base: position 126,661,553 of record NC_136070.1, on the reverse strand, counting down.
CTACCGCTCCATTGCCACATCATCCAACACCTGCTGGCACTACACTGGCTCCCTGTCGAGAAAAGAATCACCTTCAAGCTTCTCACCCATGCCCACAACACCGGCCCTGCCTACATGAACCACTGCCTCTCGTTTTACGCACCCCAAAGATCCCTCCGCTCAGGCCAGATTTCCTTTCAGAACAGGAGGTCATTCCGTATCCTTCATCGCGGCAAAAGCCTGGAACACCATCCCCCTCCGCCAGCCACCCACTCTCCCCAAGTTCCTGAAGGACCTCAAGACCTGGCTCTTCGGCGAATCACCATGAGCATCCGGCACCCCACGTACAATGAAAGGCCAGGGAAGACCTCTGACCCACTTGGCCTCTGACCATCCTCCATGAGCATCTAGGAGCTGGGTGCCCCCCAGCGCCATGAGACGCATCCAGGTGAGTAGCTGCGCTTAACAAACCCTTGATTAATTGATTGATACATTAGGCTGTATTGTCATCCATGCTTCATGGACAAAGACAGACATTCTGAATCTTGGGCTCATGGTGCTCCACTGGAAAAGAAACTCATGGTCTGAGTCCAGTTACCACTCCAGTCTATTGCTGACTGTATCTTGGCCTCAGATCCATGTACTGTGCTCCACTGCCTTTATATTAGGTTTCCGCTGTACACAGATGTTTAAAGCAACAAAAACAAACATTGCTTTTCTTTCTTCTGCTCTATTTTAATAGCTTACAATGACGAGCAGAGACAACATGTGTATTTTTTGCACTCTTTAGAGAGAGAAAAGCTAGAATCTTTCTGCATGTTTCTAAACATTCTGAGTTTCTACAGCATTTTAATATAAAAAATAATGACTTGTATTAATCTGTTTTTAATATTTGTTTGCAACAAATATCTAACAGGTTTTTGCTGTGTTTAATTTTGCACTAAAGGTTTTATTTTTATTCTTCATGTTTGCAAACATGCTTGCTCTTTCATTAGAAAGAGCTATGCACCATGGTTGTAAGTGGTTTGTGGGAAGGTCATGGTGTGACCATGTATTATATGGGATAAAGAACCCCTGTTGTACATGATAAGGATATTGCAAGTCATCTCGGAGCTCCATAACCTTATAAAGGGACTTGGCCTAAGATCTTGTTCCTCTATATGGTTATGGAACTCCTCCTGATTTGCGATATTCTTATATACAGCAGGGGGTACTTTATACCTTATATCATATACACACATACATACATACACTCTTTTGGACATATTGGGTCTGGCTTAAGTGTGGGTACTAGTGGAAAAACCTGCATAGAAATTACAGTGGGATATTTTATTTTTTTAAACAAATTGTATTTGTCTAGTTTCACATAAATTGCGGGGCTCTTCAATCCAGAGGCTACTGCACACATCAAATACACAGCAATATTGACTTTGACTTTTATGTATAATAGACAAACCACATTATAACAAACTCCCCCCCAGATTACGCCCATGTCATATAAGTCCATCCACCTTGCAACTGCACACCCGGGAATCACAGTCCCTCCGGGTCGTCCCGCCCCGCCACCATTTAAACATGAAAACTGCATATGAATCAGTCAGTAAGCGTGCCTCCACCTCCCGTGGCGGGTCCAGTTCTAGACCCCGGTAGTCTGTCCACCTCTTCCATACCTTGTAATGTTTGCGCGGGCACCCCTGGCCTGGAAAACAGGTTGGTTGAGCCCCATACAGAAATCTGGCCCATTTTTCCATGCGGCCACTGACGGAGCCCTGGGTGCCTTACAGGCCTTGACGATATCCCTTTTCGCTAGCGTGAGACCTAAGAGCAGGAGGTGTTGCTTATAAAGATTGCCCCCCACTCCCTCCATAACATGCAGCAGAGTCAAACGCGGCATGCAGGGGAGTTCCCAACCCAATACCTCCGATAGGCAAGAATATATCCCCCTCCAGAAGTTATGCAGTGAGAGGCAGCTCCAGACTGTTTGTAGGAGCGTACCCTCCTCCCTTTGGCAGCGGAGGCACTCAGGGGATGCAATCATTCTTGCCCTCCACAGGCGCTCTCTGGTGAAGTACACCCTGTGTAAATATTTAAATTGCACTAACCGCAAGCGCATTGCTATTGCCGCCCCTCGCGGGCTCACTAGAGCCTCAGCCCAGTCCTCCTCCCCCAGTTCACCCACATCTGCCTCCCATGCATTCTTAAGCGTCTGCAGGCTGGGGGAACAGTGAATGACCAGCGTTTGGTATAAGCGGGAGATCTTGCCGTCTGGAAGAGCTCCCATGAAGACCTTCGCTTCTATGGGGCTGAAGTCGGAGAGTGACTCCAGGCCCTCCAGGCTGGGGGCGAGGGTGTGCCTAAATTGTAGATAGCGGAAGAATTGGGATTGCGGCATCTCATATTCTTCCTGCAGGTCCTGAAATGATTTGAGTGTCAGGTCCTTCATAACATCCCCCAGGACCGAGATGCCTATTGCATCCCATCCCCGTAAGCCCTGCAGTGCTGCCAACTGAGGCAGGCATCTGTTGCCCCAAAGGGGGGTCTCACGGGTCAAGGTATTCCACCACTATATCCTGCGTCGCGCCTTTCTCCAGATGAGGAGTACTACTCGCGTGGCCGACGGCAAGGACCTCCGAAGTGGTGCAGAGTATAATAGTGTATGTAGGGAATGGCGTCCCATGAGCTACCGCTCTACCGCATACGCCGGGTCCCCCCTGTCCCCATACCACTACTCATTGAGGACCAGCAGATGCGAGGCTTGATAGTAGGAGAGGACATCTGATGAAGCAAGACCCCCGGAGTAGGTAGACAAGAAACAAGTGCACAGTGCCACCCTCACCCTGCCCCCTCCCACAGAAACTATCCCAGCGCTGCGTTCACTTGCCGGAACCATCGGGATGAGATTTGGTACAGATGGTTCGGCAGCTGATAGAGGAGGTGGGGAAGCGCCACCATCTTAAAGATTGACGACCTACCATATATGGACAGGGGCATACACCTTAAGATCTTCCTGGGTACGGTCCCGCACCAGGATCAGATTGCGTTCCCAGGACACCGCCGGCACGTCAGACAGGAAGACCCCCAAATACTTCAGCCCCCCACTGCCAATTGAACTAAGGCAGCCCATGCTCCCATTCTCAGCCGACCCCCCAGGACCCACAGCGTAGACTTGCGTGGGTTCATATACAGTCCTGAGGTTTCCCCAAATATCTGTAGTATACGCAGCAACCGCGGCCCCGACCTGTCCAGAGCAGTGTGAAAGAACAGGACATCGTCCACATAGCATGCTATTCTGTCCGAGAGCCCCGGCGCCCACTCAAAACTCCTAAGCTGGCATCGATGCGCACCCAGTCCGCCAGCGTCTCCATGGCGAGCGCAAAGAGATACGGGAAGAGGGTGCAACCCTGCCGCGTACCCCGCTGAATAGCGAAAGAGCGAGAAATTTCTCCTCCCACCCACACCTACGCCGTCAGATCGGTGTATAGAAGCATTAGATAGGCCAGGAATCTCTGGCCGAGATTAAGTTTCCGCAGAATGGCGAATAGATATACCCAGCTTAGAGAATCAAAGGCCCTATCCATGTCGGCCAATAAGAGCGCTGCTCGCTCCCCCAACTGCCTGCTGGCCGCCACTGCCATGCCTGTGCACGCCTGATGTTGTGACGGGCCACCCTCTGGGACATGAACCCAGCCTGGTCCTGGTGTTCTATAGTGGGGATATGTGGGAGAAGCCTGTTAGCCAGTGCCTTGGCCAGGACCTTCGCTTCCACATTCAGGAGTGAGAAGGGATGGTATGATGCTTGCTGTTCTGGGGGGCTTCCTGGTTTGAGGAATACCACCACCTTTGCGTGTCTCCAGTCCGGGGGGAGCGAGCCATGCTCCCGCGCCTCCTCCACCATCGGCCAAAAGTGGGGGATCAGCTGCACACATTTTTTTTTTTAAAACTCACTGGGAAATCTGTTCGGTCCCGGACCCTTCCCAGGATTCAGTTCCCCCAGGGCTGTACCCAACTCCTTGTCGGACAGCGGCCTCTCCTGGCGGTCCCGCACCTCATCCGAGACGGCCTTAGGCGGAAGGTCATCTATAAATTTGGCTATAACCACGGCAGTGAGGCACTTATTTGGTGCGTAAAGGTCTTCATAATACGCAGCAAAGCGTTCTGCAATCTCTGGGGGCTCAATAAGCAGCGCCCCCGCGGGGCCCAGGACTCTCGGCAGAGCCTGGGAATGAAAGGCACCCTGGTATAATCGATGCAGCATCTTGCTGGATTTGTGCCCCCCATTGATAGACCCTACTTCTCGTTGCCAGCCAGGTCTGGCGGGCCTCATCCATTAGTTGCCGTCGAGCTGGGCTGCAGTCCACCTCCCGCGTTCCAGCGCCTCCACTTCTGCCTCCCGACGCACCAATTCCCTCTTTTGCTCCCCACGCACTGTCACACACCAAGAAATATCCACCCCTCTTAGCGTGGGTTTTAGCGCTCCCACAGTACCACTGGGGACGTGACTGACCCCAATTTAACGCCAAATAGTGATCTCTCTCTTCAGCTAGGTGCTCCCTGTAGTCCTCTTTCTGCAAATGCCACCCCGACATACGCCATCTAAGTGGCTGCTGCCCCGGACCGATCCGAAAGTAAGGGCTACCGGCGAATGATTCGACAAGCCCCTAGGCATAATATCAGCCGACACCACCCTGTGCGCTATCCCCCGGGGAAACCAAGAGATAATCAAGTCTCGAGAAGGAACCATGTGTTGTGGAGAAGTATGTGTAGTCCCTGCTGGGGCCATGTATGTGTCTACAAATCAAGTCCTGTCACCAGAGCGTGTAATTTTGTAGGGGGACCATTCACTACAGCACCCCCACTCTTCCATCTATCCTGGCCCTGTTCCATCACGTCATTCCAGTCCCCGCCCTCGACCGAGAGCGTGTCTGGTATATCCCCCCAGATGTTAAGGAGTTACTCCACTAAGTTCCATTGCAATGGTGGAGGAGCACATACGTTGCCCAATGTCAGAGTGTCCTCCCCAACTCTGCCCTACATAAAGATGTATCGCCCCTGCATGTCTGACCAGTGTTTCTCATGAGTATAGGGGACCCTGCAGTAAATCAATATTGCCACTCCCCTCGAACACTGCGTGAAGCCTGAGTGAAAGACGTGTTGGTACCCGTAACTCTGCAGACACGGGGCTTTCGTGCCCATTAAGTGTGTTTCCTGTAGCAGGAGCATGTCAGCCCCCGCTCGTTTGGCATATTAAAGTATGGCTCCCCATTTAATCTTGTCCAGGGCCCCGCGAACGTTCCAACTGACAATGCGCAGGGCACCAGGGGTCACCAGCATCCCACTCTTTGTGTGGGACATCCCAGTAGGCTTGTACAATCGTGACCGGTGTGAGCGTTACTCAGTGTGCGTGTTGAGCTGCAATAAGCCATTGTGGACGCGCAATCTAAAAACCAGAACGATAGATGTGCAACCTGAAAACTGAAAAAAGCCCTTCCCAACCACCCCATACCGCCACCCAAACACTGAAGTATCTGTCGCGGCAAGGAAACAGCAAGCGACTAATTACATTGGGACCTAAGAACTAAAGCAACCCCCACCCAACAAACCCCCCACCCCATACCTCAAAAACGCTGAAGTACCTGTCGCGGTGGGGCCGATCCCCATGCCCCATCGGGGGATTGAGGACCACCCCAACCAATGGATCCCCAACTCACAGCCTATGTCCTCTGGGCATGGCTCCAACCATTGCAACCTGGACGGAGAGACCAGCCCACAACATGACTCCCCCTTACAGAAACTACGACGGCCCCAAATCACCCCAGTAATCTTTGCTCATCAGGGTTCAAGAGTTTGTTGCTCCGAGGCAGAGCCCCCTGGGAGGAGACACTGCAGGACTGGGAGCGCCTCCGGGACCCAGATCCTCTTCCGCCCCTCTGTAGCTGACCCCGGGTGCCTCTCCGGACCACCTCGCTCGCTGAGGAATCGGACTCCCTTCCAGGTGGGGTATGCGGCCTTACTCGCACCGTCTCATCCGTCCACATGAACACCTCCTCCGGGGTGTCGAAGAAATGGGTGCTGGAGTGGAAAACCACCCGCAGGCACGCCGGATATAGAAGAGCGTATGGAAGCTTAAGGTCTCGCAATAGGGCTTTCGCCGCCATAAACGACTGGCGCTGCTGCTGGACCAGTCTTGTAGTCTGGAAAGATAAGGATGCGGGCAATGTTATACTGCAGAGGTTCCTTGGCCCTGGCCAGCTTTAGGATAGTGCCTCGATCCAAGTAATTCAGCATTTTGGCAACAGTCCGGGGGCGATTCCCCCACCGGAGGCTTCTGCACCAGGGCTCTATGGGCTCTCTCCACTACAAAGCACCGAGACATGGCCTCAGGGGGAAGCCGGCTCTCCAGCCAGCACGTGAGAAATCGCTCCATGATGTCCTCCTCGCAGCCCTCCGGAAACCCAACAAAGTGGAGGTTGTTGCGTCGGGCCCTCCCCTTCGCATCCTCCACTCGACATATGATTCGTGCTTGTGGAATGGGAAAAGGCTCGAGACATTGTATGCCTTTCTTTGAGTTCTATTTTGGTGTACCCTCACTACTTCTACCCAACTACATCAAGGTTATTACATAGTGGACAATAATATCACCAGTAATATATATGTGTAAATATATAGCCATAGAAAGAATATTTTTTGTTTTGATAATTACTTTGGCGCAGCTAGATTAATTTTCATGAAACTTTCCAAAAAAAGTTCATCCTTCTCAACTTCTTCCCCGATCCATTAAGCAGGGGCCCAAAAAGTGATGAAGGTCTAAAACATTAATATCCCATGTTAATTCCTATAGGGAACTTCTGCCACAGCTACAGATTAAACAGCTCAATGCAATTACACCAAATTGGAAAAAAGTTAGAACTTTATTCAAAAAGCGTGCTTTTTGTGATTTGGTGTAAATCCATTTCCACAGTTTCTGTCAGGTCCCTTAGTCCTGGAAATGAATTATTTAAAAAATATATGGGGCAGGATGAGCACACCCTGACCCCAAAGGACATGTGGGATCCCCCTATGATTGGCTATCCGCAATATGGGCAACATGTTGTGGCAGCCAATGGAGGACTCAGTGACGTTGTCTCCATTGTAATGCATGTAGGGAAAGTCTGTTTTTGAGGGCCGCAAAAAGGAGCACAAATAACAGATTTTAGTCAGAATAGGAATCATTTGTTAGTGGTACCATTCTAATTTTAGAAATTGTGGTGTGTTCTAAGGTGATTTTGCCCTGTGATCACGCTGAACCTCTGCAGGAATTTGCTAAACCATGTTTGAGAGAAAACTGTTTTCTCTTATGATTTTCTCATAAAAGTAATAGAAGGCAAGCGGGAAAGAGAAATGAGAGTACATTTTCTATAAGTTCACACTGTCTTCCTCAACCATGTGAGAATAAAATCAGATATTCTGAGTAAAATACATACTTCCAACAGCTGCAGTAGTCTTTCCGTTGAGTCCCCGGTGTTCTAATTTACGATAAAACTGTGGCATACCTGAAGCCATCTTGCTGGAATCAAAGCTGTAAAACATAAAGCATTTCCTTTAAAAATTAACATAACAAGGGTGTTCTTTTTGTCAAAGAAATTATGGTTAGTGCTCTAGAAAGCCAAAGTGAAGACAAACTTTCTATGTGTTCTCAAATATCTTTCTCATCCATTTCAGTAAATCATTCTTACATGCAGAGTGAAGCCCACTTTTAACACCAGCTGCCTGTCAGCTGACTCCCTAGCGATCAACTGCAGCTTTACCACAAAGTTCGAATGAGCAACTACTGAGCTAAAGCTCTGCGTTTATGACAAAAGTGTGGCAAACATGAAAGCCATCTTGATGGGATCAAAGCTGTGGAGCTGTGGAAGAGAAAACATTTCCTACAGAAGGTACTGTTGTAAATGAAAAAATAAGGGGTTTCTTCATGTCATGGAAACTATGGGTAGTACCGTAAAAAGCTAAAATGAGGACACACTTTCTATGCGTTCTCAAGTATCCCCCCCCCCTCCAATTCAGTAAACCCTTCGGGCATGCAGAGTAAAACAGGTACTTAGGACACCATCAGCAGTCTGTCAGTTAACTCTGTAACAATCAATTGCAGCATCACCATAGTGTGCCAACATTTTGTATTTAAGATAAAAAGGAGGCACTCCAGAATGCCATATTGTTGAATTTAATTCCTTTCTTGAAAAGCAGGCAGTAAATGAGATTTGAGTAAATGAGCATGGAGATGTTAATGCAGACATGAAATCAAAGGGTTGAAAATATGAGGGGAAATGTGAGGTTTTAATAATTTGAGGCATAACCTTTAATCATTTAAACGGACTAAACATAGTTAAAGAGGGATGTCTGTTTAAGTATGGCATCTTCTTTTCTGTTTACTCAACCTACCCTTTTTCTGAGTCACTTAACAGCTCCCGAATTTTAGATAATATGTTGCTGGACAATTCAATACATATGTATATTCACTCAAAGAAAGGTTAAAGTGACATAATTAGGTATGCTAAATTCAAACATTTTAACCTAGTTTTTCATCATCACAGTAGTTGTTTGTTTTTTGTTTTGTGTTTTTGTATGTGATCCTTGGGGATATTTTTTCCTTTAAAAATGTTTTATTTCATAGCTTGAATATGTTTTAGCAATTAATTATTTGGATATACTTGAAACCTTGCAACATTTATTTTTAATAATTTTTTTTAATGTTATTATTTTAATTTACAATGTATGCTTTACAGTTTTATTTGTTTTTTTATAATTTAATTAGTGTTATTTTTTTATATTTATAAACGTTTTATTAAACAAATATAACAGATAAACAGCACAACTGTGATATATCTTTTGTTACATATCATCGAACTTCATCATCGTTTACGTTCAGCTGAAACTTAGGGTCCCATTACGATGTTGGGTGGATTGCCTCCGCCAGGCTGGCGGTAGCCACCGCCGGCCTGGCGGACGCAATCCGCCCGACACCGTTCCCCGAATTTCCCCCCCGCCAAATTAGTATGGCGGGGGGGACCACGGCGGACGGAAAGACCGTCTGCCGCTTTTCCGCCCCGGTCACCTTGCGGCCGGGGTGGAAAATGTTTAATATGGTGGCGGTGTCTCATAGACACAGCCAGCCATATTAGTATGGGCTGTCAGTCATGCCTTTCCATGGCGGCAATGCCGCCATGGAAAGGCATGCGGTCTTCACTCTGGGGGCCCCCTGCGTGCCCCCAGAGTGAAGGAGGGGTGGGGGCTGCACACGGGGGGTATGTGTGGTACCCCCCCCCCCACATTTGCATAAACAAAGCAGCAGGCACCGTGCGGTGCCTGCCGCTTTGTTTATGCAAATGCTGAAATGCATTTCTAGCATTGTGGCGGGCGGTGCTCAGAGCACCGCCCGCCACAATGCTAGAAATGCAGGATGCGCCCACCACTGTGGCGTGCACATCCTAATGCCCCCCACGGGACCCCGCCCTTATGGCGGACGGTCCCAATCCCCGCTAGGATGACGGGCGGATCCTAATGGACTCCTAAGGGTACGTACAAGCCTGGACCCTTTAGTCCATCATCCTTGTGTTGTCTTGTCTTCACCTCGCCCACTCCACATGCCAAACCCAGTATATTAACAGCTGCACACAAATGCAACATTAGACCCACCCTTTCACAGTTCATGAGTATTTGCCATCTGTGTTTGCAGCAAGTATTAAACCACTGGCACCTACCTGTCCTTCGGTCACAAGCTTAGGGTCATCAGTTCCCAATAGTTTGTCAGCTACTCATTGTAATAAGCCACGTCTCGTAACCAATTGGCAGTCTTTGGTGCCGGTCCACAACTCCATTTCATGGCTACTCTGCGCTTAGCCAATCCTAACAATGCAGCTTCCTGTTGGAGACTTTGAAGATTTTAACCCTCAAGGGGTGTAAGAGTGATTGGATCGTCTACTATGTCAGAAATCACCTGTCTCACCAGTAGGTTTGTCCTCACGAGCACAGCCATCCCAGATGCATAAAAATCTCCAGGCTCCCACTCTCACCTGTCGCATTTGCTTGTGTCTCTAAGCTACAATTTTAGCAGCTTGTCCGGTGCGTGGTATATTCTATGTATGAAATTAAAGTGTACGAGTCGGAGTTTGTAATTTGCAGAGAGTGGGATTTGCAAGTCTCCCTCCCATGTCTGCTGAGCCAGGAGAACCGGTGTCTGGGTTTCTCTCTGACTATGGCCATATATGCCACCAACCTCATAGTTGAGAGCGAGGCCAGTATTTACTCTAACGTGTTGAAGCACGTACGAGGCGGAAAGTCATGTTCAAGCTCACAGCTTGCTGCTCTGAGTCTATAATATACCAAGGTGTCCATTGCTCTGTAATACTCTCTGTTAGTGAATCTTTCCGGTGGGATAAAAGTGTCTACTGCATAGAGATCTCCCACAGTGGTAAGGTGCACAGTAGTCAGTTGTTTACCTAAGCTTGAATCACAAATTGGTGGGAGCAACGGGTTGTGGGCAAGTTGTGTGCTGGGGGCATACATGCAGTTTTACCATCTTTGAAGGAGGATCCTTCACCAGGTCCACAGTATTCACCCTACCATTTGGACCTCTCTTGTTGTTTTTTTTATGGTCAGCCCACAGCACCTTGTTCAGCTTCAGTGGTGCGATTATGGCCACCGCTATCGCTTAATGGGGCTGGAAGGGTGGAAGGTATATCCAGTAATGTAGGTATTGTGCACTTCTTCCCTTGTGGTATGGCAGTGCTAGGGACTCCCATTTTAGGCCGGATTGCTTCCCAGTCCACACCAGTCTGGTCGTAGCGGAGCACAGTGAGTTAAAGAATGCCATCATTCGAGGTGTGGGTATATAGTTATACAGGTAAAGGTACCTCGGAAGAAGCACTACTTTTTTCAGTTCTATGTGTTTGGTAAGTGACAGCCTACGGTCCGTAGGTTATTTTGGTGTGATCGCACCTCTAGGTCCTTGTTTTGCACCTGGTGTACTGCGAGCCAACTAGAGCAGCTTTTCCTTTCGTGTATTAGTGACATCTTATGAGTCCGATACCCATTGCTCCAGCTGTCCAATGTGATCCCGATGATGGTTGACAGCCTATTTCATGAGGTCCAGGTGGTCCGAAGGGTCTGCGTTTTGGAGTCCATTGTTTCAAAGCTTTGCTTTATGTCTAGAAGTGGGGGTTTTCTGGTCAGGAATCGGGATCTGAGAATGGAGTGGAACTCTGATGGACTATGGTTTTATCTGCTGCAGTTTGAGTGCCAATGCCAGGTCTGCGTTCGAAGTGCAGCTTAGAGTGCATGCCTATTTAATTGTCCCTAGTGGCAGCTGGTCTCTAGCGCACCATAGCCATTCAGCCCAACTGTACAGCTTCATGTCCTCCCCTCTTCAGCAGCTCCACTTGTGCCTCCTTGCAGTGTTTGTTGATGCAGTGTTCCTTGGCACCATTCAGCCATCATTGAGTGAAGGGGCCCTGGGCGCCATGTAAAGCAAGGTCGCTCTGTCCCAACCTCGGCGAGTTAGGCCTCTCCTCATTACACTGACTCCTTGTGGCAGAGCCAGCAGAGGACTGTAGGTAAGGCGCAGCAGGCCCGTACATCTGCTACTCCTGCTTACTGCAGTTTGCCCACATCTGGGTGGCATAGCTTATCTCCCCAGCAGCATCAGGTAGGGTAGCGTAGTAACTGGTCAGTCCTTGCGCCACAGCATGACAAGATGGCTGCGACGACTCCATGGCTTTTCTGGCCCAAGACATTTGTGGTGCGCCAACATCTCCCATTGTCATTTTTGCATTCCACAGTCACCCCCCAAGTCCTGCCCAGGACAATTACAGGCTCAGCTCTCCAGCAACAAAAAGTAGGGCAATGCTCCAGTCGCTGGCTGCTGCCACTGTATGGCAAGAAGTTGTGGTGCCAGCTTTGCTGCTTCAGGCCTCCAATATGTACGGCTCGGACACGTACTCCGTCTCGGTGTCTGCTACCCTCAGCTAGCCCAAGTCTTTCCTGGGACGATGGCGGTCGCCTGCTGTCCGAATGATTACTGAGGGTCAGGATGACTGATGGATCTTGACACCGGCTGGCAGCGCCGGCTGGCATGCTAACTTGCAGCATCATTCTCTAGCGCCCCGTATACACATGCTATTTGGGTGTGGTAAATCTGACCTTCCAAGGTATCAGTTTTGCATGTGCTATTGGACTACAGTTAGAATAGGAAATTGGACCCTCCAATTTATGCACTTTCCCTACGGTCTGTTAGACTGGAGTTTGAATAAATATTCTGCCCCTAACAATGTAAGCATTTTTCATAGTGTTTGTAGGATTGTAAATAAAATAATCTATTCAAATGTTTTGTTATTGATTTAATGTTTAATGGTTTTGGATTACGGTTAGGTTACTACATGCAACTAGATTTTATAACAAGATATTTACAGTAATATATGTATTGTAAATGTTACTTTTATTTTATTGTTTCTGTTGTTTTTAATTCTTTTCCATTGTTTGATATGTTTTAGGATTTAACACTTATTACATTTTGTTAAATATTCACAAATATGTTTTAATGGTTTAATGAAATAATGTTTTTGAGTTTTATCAATACAAACATAACCTTGTTGTGTATTAATATTTAATATCTTAATATATTGTATTTTTATAGAAGATGTATATGCATATATTTTTTGGGGGGTTCATTTAAATAATTGTTTCTAAAGTTATGTGTTTTTAGAATGTTGTTTAAGGTTAACTAATGTTTTATGGTTTGATATGCTATATATTTTATATACAAATTTTTCAAATAATTTAATTATAATTTTAAAATATATCAATGTTACCAACAACTAAATATATGTACTTACCAGTGTCTGGTGAATAGTTATGACCACAGTATTTTGGTAGTCAAAACTTTTGTACATTATAAGTATGTAAAGTTCATAACAGGTGTAGTAGTTTCAAAGGAATGATTACATTTTTTAATTTCCTCAGAAAGATGGGTCTATTTAATCTGTGACTGAGTAATCCAGGAAGGGAGCATAATGCTGCTTTTCCGGGGAATGCTGGGTCTGTTGACTCAGTATGTTTAAAGTAAGAATGTCACCAGTTATTTCAAAACTTGTTTGATAGAATGGTAAAACATTATTGTCTTCCTCCCAAAGTTTCAAGATGTACTCCAACATTTTTGCAAAAATGTTTTTCAATCACTATCCAATAAGGCAATCTAATGCTAATCCTTGGGGTTGTTGGGGTTCCCTTTGTTGAAATTTTGATGTAAGATTATTCTCTTTCACGATTTAAGGAACATCCACGGATTTAGTATGGCTGAATGTAATGGGATGAGCCTTTTGATGAAAATATTAGGTCATGTTTTAAAACGTGTCCTGGAACTCGACGGGATCCTGGAGCTTTGGTATACCAGCCTCTTCTAATAGTTTTCTCTACTCGGAGTGGTTAGCTTTATCGTAACTTCCACAATAGTTGGGCAGAAATTATGAATGTTTTCATCAACCAAAGTTGCAGGTGCAGCCTTTGTCAAATGTACTGCATTGTGAACTTGTTATGTTACCAATGTTTGATGTGGCACACAGTTTGATAATTCTGTGTCAAGAGCCTTAATAAATCCCCAAAGCTGATTAGCACATTTATATCCCGTCAAAGAAATGATCGTTGTCCATCAGGATTCTGTTAACTTTTGCTTTGCTCCCCAAACAGCTTTTTATAATGCTTTTTTCATCTGCTTGATCTATATTTACTCCTTTATTTGCGCACTTAAAATGCTGCCTCAGACTTTTATATAGAGATTTTCTTTCTACAATTTACTCGTTTCTGAACCATGTTAGATTATGTGGTGAATTTATATTGGGGCAAGGGTGCCCCTTTGTGTCGTTTTTATCAACCAAGTTACCATACACGTTATGATCCTTGACAAAAGAAAGAGATGTCATGTTAGATATTATAAAATTCTACTCCTGATCTAAATGTACTCGAACATTCATTTTTCCTTGCTTAGTGGATTTATTGTTTGAGAAGTCTATCTCATGCAAGATATACCACTAAAAATCCTCCAGCTGTCCAAAAGCGAAATGGTTGTAATCTCTTGTGTCGTGTTTTGTACACCATTCAATTATTTGTGGCAAGTGATCACATTCAGATACTAAAGCAATTCACATGAGGTAAAACAATAGGAAAGAACAAATGTGCAATGTTAAGGAGCCAGTGCACAATAATTAATGCAAATTGGTCTCTGGGGTACCTCTGGCGCTAAGCGCCTAGTAAGCGAATGTAAAGCAAGGGCTTGGAATTAAATTAGAAACTGGCCACTTTGCTTAATCAATTCTAATGAGGCTGGTACTCATCTGAGGATTATTCAGTAGAGAGTTAGTTTCATCTACTTTCATATTAACTAGAATGTTCATATTGCAAAATGCATAAATGTCATCAGTTACCACTACTTTGTTATCAGAGATATTCACGTCATTTGATATGTCTAACATTTCCCAGGTCGTGATTCTTCCTGGTCCTCAAGAAGGAATGCAAATATTGGTCAGGATTACATTTTCTTTCCTGTTCAGACAGTCCGTGTGGAATAGCACATTGTTCTTGTGGTTTTCCTGCAAAAAGCAGATATGAGCTGCCCCAGAGTCCAATTCACAATTGCAAACTAGACACATTGCCGCTTGCCAGCTGTTCAGGTCCTTCTCCTACCACACTGTTTTGGGGCACGGAGAAGACCGGGCAACTGAATGTTCACACACATTGCCAATCCCTGCAAAACAGGGTGTCAGAATGTAAAAATATTAATCAATCAATACAACTTTGTTTCTTAAACAAAATATTTTATATGCAGCCATTAAAAATTGCCAGCAAATTATAAATGCATTTGTTATGGCATACTTCAGGAAACATTATACTAATAATTGCAATAGTTAGCAAAGTACTTTATATTATTGCATAACCCAATGCTGAAAAACATCATAACAGTTTTGGGACAACTTAAAATATTAATCTTTTTAGTTAATCCCAACAAATGGCACTAATGTATGCGCCCACACACAGCCCAATTACCATTGTCTGCAGTTTGAAAAAAGTGCAAAGCCCCTGCTGACTAGGGGGGCGCTAGAGGGCGCACATGCAGAATGGCCGCACTTGAGTGAGGCTCCTGCAGCCTGGACAGAAAATCCGGCATTTATCCTGTATAACCAACTCCAAACCCTGTTACAAGCGCGCACGTGTGTAGAGGATACTGTACTTCAGACTCGGTGAAAGTTTGGGAGATCTCCGACGCGGCAGGCTGAAGTTGGAGGTAGTGAAGTCGTGGGCCGGAAGCTGAGCCGGAGCCTGGAAGAGCGCGGCGCGCGGACCCAGAGGACTACGACAGCCCGAGGCCTCTCACGAGGCACATAGGCCTCAAGAGAGAGAATGCCGCAAGTGTGCCCGCCCTCCCACCCGGATACGGCATAGAGATTCGTAGGGCTCCGAGACGGGACGGGTGGCTGCCAGTTAATATCTGAGGCACCAGTGGAGCGCCTGTAAAACATTCAGCTGTGGGGCGATATACCGCATTGAGAGACCGGAGACTGGCTGTGAACCGTGTTAGGTGCTGAAGAGACGCTGCCGGGCCGGGTAGCGGACACCATAACAACGAGAGGTGCGGTGACATTGGGGACCGGGAACGAGCGCCAAAGCACAAAGTGGGAGGCGGGACCCTCCCTCTGCCCCTACACTTGCAAACCTGATTGTAACTGCCAGGACAGGCCGGACTGCACAAAACGCGACTGGCCGCTGTGCCGCCCAGTCTCCAAGCCGCCGTCCGTTTGGGTGCAGCTGGAACCAAGACTCGGCTGAAGGCGAGGAAACACTCGGAGCGGCCTGCAAGCGTACTGGAACTCCGGCTTAAAAAGAACCGACATAACTACCGGACCTCGCAGAAGTGCGGACCGCGACGCGGTACTTCACGCCAGGCCGCGGCTAGACACGAGAGCTATAGGCCGCATAGGAGACAGCCCTGTTTGTCCGTCCTGCCAACACCAGCGGTGCGAAAAGGTGGTACACTGGCCTCAGGAGACGGCTTGTACTCACGCTGGAGACTGCCCGTCACACCCGTGACGCATCCTGCTGATCACCCCATGTAAGAAAAGGCACCAAGCCGAGCAGCTGGGGCACAAACTATAATTGGTATAACAGCAATTGGAGACTCGCGAGCATACACAGCAAGACAAGAGCGAGGAGTTGGAACTGGACTAACAGAGGGGGTCCCGAGCCAAGCACACCAGGTCAGTCCCAGTCCCTAAGCGGGCAGACGGCAACGTGACAAGGAACCAGCAAACATAAGCACAGCAGAGGGTGGCGCAGCAAAACTGTAGAGAACTACCCCAACGCTAAACTATACGGGAGCACCCCGAGAGCATAGACTATCAGGCCGCGACTGGAGAGGTATATGGTGAGAAACTGCGCAGAGAACAGGCACCAGGCAACAGCGCACTTACACCATGATATCTCGTGCATGCATGCAGGCGTGCCCAATGCCGGACGCATAACCACAGATACGCAGAGAGGCCCTGCGTGCAACTGTGAATAGCTACGATACACCTAGGAAATTTACAACGCCTGCAAGAGCGCTCCCTCCAACATAGTGCGAGGACCTTCCACTCCAGAAGACCCTGAGCCATACCGCGCGGCCATACTGGAGGTGGCATCGGAGCGCTGGACCGGAGCGCTCCAGGCCAACCTCTACGAGTCCACGGGCAGCCGCAACGTGCCACTGATCAGTCTGCTCAAACTCTACAGGGCCACAACCAGCGTTCCGAAGACGCGATCATCTTACCGCCGAGGGTCACGACCGAGCGACAAAGCGCCCATGAGAAGAGGATCCAGCTCCTCTCAGGAAAAAAGTACTAACCGTACAACATCTGGAGCTTCAGGTACTAGTAGCAGCACCACTATGGGTAGAACGGACAATCGTCAATCGAAGCTCACCTTCGAATCCACGACTGCAAAAAAAGGGCTGAAACCAACATCAGAAACTGGAGGACCAAGTCGTCCGGCGGCAACAGGAACAGCACCAAGCTCTTCATGTATGGATATACAGCAGATAGTGCAAGAAATTAGGCAAGGATTTGCCACTGTTGTGGACAAGGTGGACCGTATGTCCTCCAGAATGGACGCTATCGCACATAAACTGGACTTACATGATGAAAGAATCACGGAGAACCAGAGACGGATATCAGACAATGATGACACCACGGCTTCCCATACAGCACAGCTTGCACGAATGGACAATATTCTTAGAGTAATTGCCACAAAGAACGAGGACTTGGAAGCCCGCAGCCGGCGCAACAATATTCGCGTGACAGGCGTGCCGGAGTCCACAAACACGGGGCGCATGGAAGACTACATAGAAAAATTACTCCTAGCTGCGATTGGACCCGAGGCATTCTCCAAGGAATTTATAGTTGAACGAGCTCATCGCTCACGAGGACCGATGCCTGGAGCCCCACCGAGACCCATCATTGCGTGGCTCCTCAACTATCGTGACCGCGATGTGGCGCTGAGCGCAGCACGCAACAACCAAAAACTGTCATATGAAGGTGTGGCCTTCTCAATCTACCCCGACTTCACACCGATGGTGCAAGAAGAAAGACGCAAGTTTCTAGAAGTGAAGAAAAAACTGCGAGCAGCACAAATCGATTACGCATTGCTATACCCTGCGAAATTGCGAGTAACACACCAAGGGAAACAACGGTTCTTCACGAACCCGCAGCAAGTGGATGACTATCTGAAGGCTTTGCGACGTGCACAACGTGGAAATGACGGCCGTGATGAGATGCAGCAGGAGGAAGATCGAGCACCTGCTGATGAACTATGAACTGAAGGACAGAGTGGTAGGGCGCCGCTCTAAACACGAGACACTGTGCTTGCAGAACCTGAGGTGACCTATATCGAGACTGGAAAACGCTGTGCGATCGAGATACCATGGACGGGTATAGGACTGTTGGTGGTAATGTATTCCAGGCACTACTTCCCTCCCTTGACTGAGCCCCCCCCCCAGGGTCGAGCAGGTTGTAGGGCTAAAGGTGGAGGGAGTGGCAATGTGCATACCTTGGATGTCCCCCAACGGGAGTTCCCCACTGTTTACGTTTGGAAAAACGAAGTTACCGGGGAGATTTACGAATGTTGTGGGAGGGGGTGGAGGGGTATTCTGGCAAGTTGGGGATGCTTCAGTGGGAGGGGGGCGGAAGAAGGGACAACTGGAGAAACAGTATACTGCATGATGTTAAGGGAAGTTCTGAAACTGTTCTAACGGGCGAATATGTCCACAGCTACACTGTTCAGGTGTTAGATAGACTAAGTTCAAAGGGAACAGTAGGCCTTGATAGGACGGCGTGGTTCGAAGACACACAGAGGTATGGTTTCAAGACTACGACTAGCATTACAGCACAAATGGCGAGGCAGGACAAGGCACACTCGATTCCTTACCATCACGGGCGGGACAATTGTTGTAACGACCATGTACAATGGCACTGAATAACCTAAATGTTAAAACATGGAATGTTAGGGGATTAGGAGATCAACGTAAGAAACGTCAAGTTTTAGCATATCTCGACAGACACAATATACATGTAGCTCTTCTACAAAAAACCCATATTAACCCCCAGACTAATACCACATTTGCCTGTAGGTGGGCGGAACATACGACCTTCTCCTCATACTCTGCTTATGCCAGGGGAGCTGCCATACTAATACAGAAAGGAAATCGGTTTAGTGTCTTAGGAGCGAAAGGGGATGCACAGGGCAGATACTGCGTGACATGGGGTCGAGTGGGACACCTGTTGCTTACACTAGTATGTTGTTATGGCCCGAATACAGATGACCCCCTTTTTTTTACCGAGCTATGGGCCACCATTGTGGATATAGGATCGGACCATGTCATATGGGGAGGTGACTTTAATGATTCACGTGACCCGGCGGACCCCTCTCTTCTTCCCTGCAGATTCCAACGTAAATCCCTTTCTCCATGTCCCCCCTTAACAGCAGAAACTTCAAGCTGAGGATTTCGATCCTGTTTACAGTGATCTATAGGTGAGTCTATAGGTGAGTCTTCTACAAACCATATACCTATTGCCAGGACTGCCCCCATGGGCTGAACCTCAGTAATGGATATATGGCAGCCATCTTGTTCGTCGCTAGAACCGAGTCACAAGAAAACAGTAAAACAAAGTTGAGGAATAAGGAAAGGGGGCAGGGTGGAAACATTTTGACCCTGTAGGCTTGCTCAGGGGGTCGTACATGGATTTTTAGAGTCAAATTTGTTTTTAAAAAAATGTAAAATCATGGCATACGCGTATGGTACTCGTATGCGGTGGAAAAGGAAAAAAAAAGTTGAAGTCCGTTTAATTCATTAGGTGTTGGGGGCAATGTTTAGAGCTATATTTCTATGATAGTATGTAAAACTTTCCGTTTTTTTTGTGCACCAGTTGTACTCTGTATGTATGTGCAGCCTTGTTTGCGAGCGCACTTTTTTTTCTTTTTCTCAAAGTTCGCTAAGCTAACCTCTCCTCATTTCAGGTATTACATTTGCCGCTTTGTTTTCACGGGTCGTGTTTGTCATCCACTGGTATACTTTTGTAATATATTAATAAACATATTGTATCTATGTTTATTTGAAATGTAGTGTCGAGGCGCCAAACGTTGATTACATAGTCCGTCCAACCGCCATTTTATTAGTTTTCCTCCATTATTTTTATTATAGCTGTTACTTTCATTTTACCCTCCGCATATTTTCTGTGTGATCGATGAGATTTCCTGCCACAGACACCACGGTGTTTGTCCTTGGCCTCCGATCTTATCAGACTTGGTAACACGTATAGCTAGAAACTAATTTGAAGGACGTACTCTCTACGCATGCGCAGCCTTGTTTCCAAGCGCACGTTTTGTTTTCTTTTTCTTCAAGTTGCCAAGCAAACCTCTCCTCATTTCAGGTATTAAATTTGCCACTTTCTTTTCCCGGGTCGTGTGTGTCATCTGCTGCTATGCTTTTGTAATATATTAATAAACATATTCTATCTATATTTATTTGGAATGTAGTGTCGAGCCGCCAAACGTTGATTACATACTCCGTCCAACTGCCATTTTAGTAGTTTTTCTCCGTTATTTTTATTACACCTGTACACCTGTAACTTTCATTTCACCCTTCGCATATTTTGTCTGTGATCGATGAGATTTCCTGCCACAGACACCACAGTATTTGTCCTTGGCCTCCGATCTTATCAGACTTGGTCACACATATACCTAGAAACTAATTTGAAGGACGTAAGCCACAGCCATTAAAACGCATGTTCGTCAACACAAAGAGATTATTCAGATTATGCTTTTATCATGCGTGGTAAATGCATAGTAGTTGGAAAAGCATGTGTGGTAAAGCCATATGCGTGGTAATGGCTTCTTGGTGACGATCAGGCGTTGTAATGACTGTTTCCCCCCAGGACACTGCAGAAACCGGGTCTGGGCGTGGTGGACTCCGGGGCACCAGGCGGAGGGCCACGCAGCCCCTCTCATCGAATATAGAAGTCTTTGTGGGGTTATTGTTTCCGTGGTTTGAGGGGCGTCACTGAGGCCCACACACTTAATTTTGTAGGGGGGTAGGCATTGGATGGGGAAATGTCGCAAGAGGTTTGTAAATGTGGTACAAATTGTTTGATTTCTTTACCATGTTGTAGTGTATCCAGAGAAAATATCTCAGTACTTTTCAATGCTAGTCTTTAACATCTTACTATAGTACTTCAAGATTATAAATATTTTTGTTGTGGATCGCCACCCCCCACACAAAGAAAAAGTAGTATGTAGTTTTTTTTATTAAGTTTTATTAAAAGAATAACTGTGAACGAAACTTCATGATTACTATATAATAAACTACTAGAAAAATAACTTTGAAAAAACAATAGCACAAACAAATTGGGAAGTTGACTCCAAAAGACGTATGATTGGTAATCTGCAAAAGAAAAAAGAAAATTTAGTTTAGAATTATGTAGATGTGACTAATTGAGCTGAAGCATTACAAGTCAAGGTAACATTACGATTTTACGTGTGCAGTGTGCCTGGTATATTTCAGTTCCGTTATAGTGCCGTGTTCAAGTGGTGTCTATATGGAAGTGCTTACTGCGTTACTGACGGAAAAGTGGCACAACAGGATTGTAAATATGCCGACTTATTTCTAATGCATTGCAATGAAGGCTTTGTATATCTAGGCCTCTGTGCTTACCATTGTATAAACACTGTGGACAAACACTTCGGCCAGTGGAATTCACTACTTCAGTTGGGCTGATCTTCTACACGTCCAAGCAGACAGCAGTGTCTATAAGTTTAAAAGAGAAAGAGAAATGATGTCACAGATAGTGAGAGAGAAAGAGAGAGAAAACAACATTAAAACTGTCTCGCAGAGTCTGGAGTTGAGATTTTTTCTTGAAAAGTCAGAGGTAGATTTAGAAGCTGCTTGTGTCACTTTCCCCATGTTAGAAGTGATAAAAAAGTGTCGTAATAAGCTTTTAGATCTGTTTGTCAGACTGTTGTAACCTACCTGTTGTCACTGCTCGGAGGTAATTATACATTTTACAAAGTGAAGCTGTTGCACGCTACCGACTGTCTCCTTTCACAAATGAAGGTAACACTACAGTTTAACGTGTGCAGTGTGCCTAGTACATTACAGTTCCGTTATAGTGCCGCGTTATAGTGCCGCGTTCAAGTGGTGTCTATATGGAAGTGCCTATTGCATTAATGACACAAAAGTGGCAGAACGGAATTGTAAATAGGCCGAGTTATTTCTAAGGCATTGTAATGAAGGCATTGTATATTTAGCTTCTGTCCTTACCGTTGTATAAACACTGCGGCTAGTGGAATTCACAACTTGAACTTAAATTTTCTTCTACATGTCGAAGGAGACAGCATTTTCTAGAAGTTTAAAAGAGAAAGAGAAATGATGTCACAGATTGTGATTGAAAGATGGTGCTCTACGTGTGGAAGAAGCCTTCACTGTAATCAAGAGAGTTAATCATTTCAATTTAGATAAAGTTGTATAGAGCAGAGTGGTCGAAAAGTTTAAGAAAAAAAGAGAAACGATGTGAGAGAGTAAGAAAGAGAAAGGGAAAAAAGGATATTAAAACGTGGGAGAGACACACACGATAGGGGAGGGGTACGTGAAGCCAGAGGCGCAACCACAGTGAAAAATATCGGGGGTGAGGGGGCTAGAAAAAATTTGGGGTGGGGGCTCAAGTTCAAGGAAGAGTGGAGCTGCAGGGGCTGTAAGCGGGGGGGATATCAAAGCCTCATTAACAAGCAAAATGTGTTTGAAAGACTTGTGACATACTCGGGTGCGACTGTGTTTGGGTCCAGGAAGCTATGTCATCGTAGCTGAAGCCCCGTTAGCCCAATGTTTTTTTTCATTTGCTGTATACTACAGATTCTCTGTTTTGACAGATAAGATGTTGTTGTTTCAGAAACAAGCTTCTTTGCTCACCTTGTGCTATTGTCGTCGTCAATGTTACATAATCCATTGTGAAGCTGGACATCTAAAAGATATTAAAAGAAAGATGTTATGATTGGTAATTATTACAATATTAATTTGGAGTTAGATAATATCGCGCTTTTATAGACGTTGCGGGGCCGGTGTTCTAGCCTCATCCCATCTGTCTGTACACCGCCCGACCGAATTTCCACGCATGCTGATAATTCTGCGCAGCCGCACTATGGTCCATGTCTTGGATGCATGTAGTTTAAAGCTCACCACTCTGAGTTAAAGTATACAAGTGGAGTTCATTTAGACTGTGGTCGGTTGCGATTTAAGTTCAAAGACGCTACATTAATAGAGAGCCGGAGATGGGACCGAAAGCTATTTCGCAATACAGATTATAAATTGTTTCGCCCTGGAACCTTTTTATGTTGGTTACAATTATACAATATTTTTTTGTAGGTTCCGAGGCTATGTCATGACACCATCCATGCTACAGGTGAAAATGGCGGCCGTGCGTACATAAAACTGAATTGAAAAGTCGTTTTCTTTCTATATTTTAAGCGGGTCTCTCTAGGGCACGGACTTAACGCTGAATATTCCATCATTATTAAGGATATTTTGATCGTCGAAGGACCGCATTTTGGATTGTCTACGCGTAGGGTGTGCACAGCCAGACGGGGGAGCAGGAATAGACAAGGAGAACCTGCATGTATCGGCACCCCTCTGACGTAGGTGGTGTACAAAACGATGGGTGTGAGCATATAGTTAGAACACCGGACTGGCTACCGGGCATTTTGACATTTTGCAGAGCCGAGGACTGATTTCGTTGATGGGGACCTGCGTGTGCAAAACTAAATTCGTTTTGGATTGTTTATTTTCGAAGCAGACGCAGGTCTCCCTCTATGAAATTAGCCTCTACCGCAGTGACATCAGCCCCCAGCTCTGCAGAATGTCAAAATGGCCGTAAGCCAGTCCTGCTCTGAGAGGTTGATTGTCACATTTCTACGAACTGTTTGTATTGTGAATATATTCCGGACATTTAAGCGATTATAAAAATGTTACTGCTATTGGGAAGAAAAAATGTAAACATGTAAATTAATAGATTTTGGAGGAGTACGTTCGTCTAAAACACCAAGTCGTATTTTTGTATGTAGTCATCTACAATCCTTCGCCTCCCTCCGATGCGTACTCAAGCCTCACTGCTCACCTTTTCGTGGAAAAGAGACCTTCTTCATGATGTAGTCCCGATCTCCAACAAAGAAGTCTCATATATGGTGCCGAGTCTTGATATCTGTATGGGTAACGACATACTCGTGCTCCCATCATCATCATCATCGCACGTTCTTCACCAGCTCAGTGCTTCGGGCACCACTAACTCAGTGACCAATGAGGCCATGCATGTAGTAGTGGGCCACTTGTTCGGTGCTTTGGGAACAACTCTAAAATGGCGTACAAAACGTGCGCTCTGTCTTTTTTATACATAGGGTCACGTGTGTAGTGACGAATACGCTGAAGGGGTGTGGTGTGGGTGTATACCAGCCATGAGGGAGTGTGTGTGTCGATCTGACAACTAGACCTGCAACTAAGAAATCACTACAATGGAAATTTGGGCCTCATAGTGTTGTTGTGTTTCCTGGTAGCGTAAGAGTGTCTTTCTTTTTTCTATGTGACGTTACGATACAGTCACTATGTATGTGGCCTATTTTGTGACGCATTTTATTTTGTAATGCGTTTCAAAAACTACTTGTGGTAGGGTGGTTTTAAATTAAACTGCGAAGTGTGCTTATGAGTTAGTTTAGTGTAGAAGTATTTTTTTTTCTATGTTCTATTCTATTATAATTGTGCTGACTTTTGTCCTTTAGCATGCAGTACTATATTATTTTTATAAAATGTATAATTGTTGAAATCATGTTTGAAAGTAGAATGTAAGCATGTAAGCTGCTCTCTGTGACAAAAACCAATGCCGGCTCCTGCAGGTAGTGCGGAGCCGGCTGGGACCGTGGAGGCTTTGGGGCTCTTCCCACGGTCGGTCCGTAACGTTAGATTTGAGGTCTGGGGGATGGGGGGGGCATATTATCAAGGACCGGTGTTAAAATTATCGCCGTTTTATTGGCAGGAAACTGCCGATAAAACGGCGATAATGGGCTTGATAATACGCCCTTGTTAATTCCCACAGAAGCCCATGTTATTGTGTTAACATGGGTTTCTTTGGGAATTAACAAGGGCGTATTATTAAGCCCATTATCGCCGTTTTATCGGCAGTTTCCTGCCGATAAAACGGCGATAATTTTAACACCTCCGGTCCTTGATAATATGCCCCGGGGTTCTTCGGAGGTTATGAAAAATTAGTGATAAAGGCTATTTTTTTATGTTAGATTTATCGTACGCGTAACAAGCACGTATGGACGACCTAGCGTGCTAAGATTGGAAGTCGTCCCATAAGTGTACTGAAGGAAGAAAAAGAAGACTATTTGTAAGATATTTATGAAGTGTATGTGTTTAGATGTTGGATGACTCTAAAAAGAGCCCTTGTGTTTATTGGTAGTTTTTAGTACCTATAAGTAAGTACCAATGCAGAGTCTAAAGTTCAAGAGGAAGACTCTGTTTCCTTCATCTGTAAAATGTACACCGTCTCTCCTATAGATGTCATGGATATTGAAACGTAGATTGTTGTGGTAGATGGACCCCATTCTATAGTCTCGGAGAAAGGCAGAAACAGATTTATTCACATGTTTCCTAGCTTTTTCAGTCTGTGGACAATAGTGGTTGGACCGCTACCATTTCTGCCTTTGGCATATATTAGAATATACAAAGGCAGTTTTGGGGAACAGTGTCATCAATTGTGCAAAGGTGTTCCTCATAAGCATTTCCAGACCTACCCCTGTCAAAGTGCCTAGGTCATTGCCACCACAGTGCACAATTATGAAGTCAGGGTGTTGGAGATGCAAAAAGGATTTCACCAATGGCATCAATTGGTGCCACTTTAACCCTCTCTGTCCAATCCATTTAATGTCTACATTTGGTAAACGTAGGTCTTTGTGAATTCCTTTCCGTTCTGCGTACCTTTGATTCCAGAAAATATAGCTGTGTCCCACAATCCACACTGTAAGCATCTTGAAGATAGGTCTGGATGCACTCTGAAGGTCTCTGTAAGTGAAGTGGCAGTTTGAAAAGTGAGATTTGTTTCTAAAATGGTGGACAGTGTGCAGTTTTGAAAAAAGAAAAGGATTGATTAGTTGTTCGAGAACATTCTGCACTAAGCTAGGATGAATGTTTCTGTGTTTTAAAAGGCTGATTTTTATTGGTTAAGAAAAAGTGATAGAAAAGAACATTACATAAGATAAGCTGGTATATTCTGGAGTCAAGCACACTTGCTGTTTTAATTTGCAACAATGTATGATGAACTTTTCACCTGTGTGCTGAGTTAGGTGTTCCTTGAAGTGTTTCTATGGTAACTGGCAGATTGTGGAATGGGGGAAGGGTTGAAAGTTTTGTCAGTTGGAAAGCGTGCAAAAGTTCAAGCAATATAAAAGTGTGTTTCGTTTTGATGTAATGTAGGAATAAATGTAATTTTTTATTTATTTGTATATGTGTGTAGATTGACCTGAAAAGTTTGCTATTTGCTATTGGACTTCCTGTTGTCCTAGGACTGCGTAGGGGGGTTGACAATGATCCGAAGGTCAAAATGTTTGATGGCGTTTGTTGAGCCTATGATGGCCCTGGGGACCACCACCTCCCATGGGCCGGCTCCTGTAGTGTTACGGGGTGGCTATCCTTGGGACATTGCTGTTTGCTATGGTAGGGCGAGAGTTCTCTTTGAAGTAGGAAAGCAGATTGCTTTTGGTCTGAGAGATCAGCATGTAAGCTAGTCTCTCTGACAAAAAGCAATGCCTGCTCTCGAAGGACGCCGGGAGCCGGCTGGGACCGTGGGGGGTTTGGGGCTTCCCCCACGGTCCTGAACATTTTATTTGAGCCCCGGGGGATGGGGTTCCTGGGGATTGAAAAAAATTAGTGATAGATGCTATTTTATTTTTTGGGTATATTTAGTGTACGCGTACTGTACGAATTTTGAAAGTCGCTACATAAGCGTACGTAAGCAAGAAAAAAAACAATAAAAAATATATATTTTACAGATATGTATCAAGTTTATGTGTTTAAATGTTGGTTGCTTGTAATGAGACCTTTTCTTTTTATTGGTACTTATAAGTAAGTGATTATGCATAGTCTAAAATTGTTGAGGAGCAGTGTTTTATACAGTAGTGAACTTTTGACCTCTGTTGACAGGTGACTTTTGCATGATCTGTTGGGGGTAGGGTGGAAAGTTATGTCAGTTGGATAGGTTTGAAATGTTAAAGCAATGGAAATGTGTGTTTCGTTTCGAATTAATGTGTGAAGGATTTTAATTGGTTGTTTATATGTATGTATGTGTAAAGTGAGAGGAAAAATGTTCCATTTCGTGGTTCTGGTGCAAACAGTGATCTAGAGAGATTCTGTATAAGAATATCTACTGCGTGAGTGGCATTCTTAATGTACAAATCAATTTGAAAGGTGAGTTGATAAATTGTATGGGAATGTATGTGGTGCATGTTTGTACATTAAGGAATTATGGGGCATATTATCAAGACAAGCGATACAATTATTGACGCTTAATCGGCAGAAAACTGCCGATAAAGCAGCGATAATGGGCTTGATATTATGCTGTATGGAATTCCAATCGAAGTCTATGTTAGATGTGAGGGACAACTAACATGGGTTGTCTTGATAATATGCCCCTATATTCGTGCCTTGTTAAACGTTTTATAGTAGTAAATGTGTTTTGCTATAATGCATGCTGTTATGTTTTATTGCTTAATATCACATTGTGCGTCTGTGTAGTTTAAGAAATTATGTGGCATGTTATCAAGAAAGGGCTATACATTATCGCTGTTTTTATTGGCAGGAAATTTCCGGTAAAGCGGCGATAATGGGCTTGATAATATGTCGTTGTGAATTGCCATAGAAGCCCAGGTTATGGTGTTTACCTGGGCTTGTTTGGGAATTCACAAGGCCATATTATCAAGCCCATTATCGCCGCTTTACCGACCGTTTCCTGACGATAAAAGCGGCGACAATGTGTCGCCCTTTGTTCATAATATGGGCCTATATTTGTCACTTTTTCCATAATTTCTAGCCTCTTTTTTTATACTGCTCTCTGTCTCCTCTTACTCCTTTCTCTCTCTTGGTAGTACTGTCTTTTTCTTATATTGTCATCTGTGGTGATATTGCCCTTTTTTGTCTTTATATTTTCCTATTTCTTCGCTTATTCCTTCTGTCTCCTCGTTTTGGGGCATATTATCAGCAAAAGGCGATAAATTATCACCGCTTTTATCGGCAGAAAACTGGTGATAAAACGGCGATAATGGGCTTGATAATATGCCCATGAATTCCCATAGAAGCCCATGTTCTGGTGTGAACATGGGTTTCCATGGGAATTCTCAAGGGCATATTATCAAGCGCATTATCGCTGTTTTATCGGCTGTTTTCTGCCGATAAAAGCGGCGATAATGTATCGCCTTTTGTTGATAATATGCCGCTTTGTTCCTATTCTCTTCATATTTATTTTTTTTCTTGATGCTCCTTGTTATGTCCTCTTTTTTGTTTGTTTCCCTCTGTATATAGTCTGGGTCGATTTACAAGCCCCTTGTGCGTCTTTGTTGTTTTATTCTGTTAGTTTTGTTTGATGTAATAGTGGCGGAAATAATGTAGTAAATTACTTATGTATTTGGAAAATGAGTCACTGTTGTTCACTGAAATCTAGTAATTATATACAAGGAATATGTATAGTCACTTAAACGTTTATTGGCATGAAACTGCCGATAAAACGGCGATAATGGGCTTGATGATACGCTCTTGTTAATTCCTATAGAAGCCCATGTTAACATCAAAAGTTGGGTTTCTATGGAAATTAACAAGGGCGTATTATCAAGCCCATTATCGCCGTTTTATTGGCAGTTTCTTGCCGATAAAACGGCGATAATTTTAAGACGTCCTTCATAATATGCCGCTATATTCACACTTTTTTGTATATTTTCTACTCTCTCGGTCATACTCCCTCCTGTCTTGTCTTACTCCTTCCTCTCTGATTATACTATCTTCTTTTTCTTATACTCTGCTCTCTTTTTATAGTTTTTTTTCATACTTGCTCCTCTTTTTGCGTATATGTCCTACTCTTTATATTCTCTTTTGTCTTTATATTCACCATTGTTGTCATAGTTCTTACTGTGTTCTCATAGTACTCACTCTGTCCTTATATGGTCAGTCTACCTTTATAATTGTGTTTACTCCACATTTTTGTCTCTGTGTCTTTTTACATTCTTTCCTCTTTCTTCACATATACTCTTCTGTTCTTATATTCTGTGTTTCTTCTTAGTCGTGCTGTTCTTTGCAGGTACTCCCTATTCTTTTCTCATACTTTTGTTTTTGTTCTAATACTCTTTTCTCTGTAGTCACATTTCTCCTCTCTTTTCTTATACTTTTCACTCTTTACTAATATTGCCGTCTTTTATTATTGTCATATTCCTCTCATTATTTTCCCCCCTGTTCTTATACTCCCCCCTGTTTTCATATTCTGCTCTCTGTTCTCTTACTTCTGCATGTCTCCTCATACTACTGAGTTTTTCTTATATTTTCTTTTGTCCTATACTCCTTCTCTCTGTGTTCATATTTTCCTCTTTTTCTTCATATTTCTTTTCTGTTTTCTGTTTTCATTTTCTGTCATTTCTGTTTATACTTCTTAAATCTGTTCATATTGTTTGCTCTATTCTCTTATTCCTCCTTGACTCCCTGCATACACTCTGTAACAGTTTCTTCATATTCTCCGTCTTTTCATAGTGATCTGTCTCTTTATATTTGTTTCTCTTGTTGTACTTCTGCATGTTTTGTCATACATGGTTTACTGTTTATAATCCTCCATCTGCTTATACTGCTTCTTTTCTCTTCAATCTGTATCTTCTGTTCTTGTACACCCCTTTTTTCTTTATGTTCCACTTTTCCCCACATTCTTCGTGCTCTTTTCTGGTACTGTTCTCTGTGTCCTTATACACACTGTCCTTTGCTAGTATTCGTTTTTTGTTCTTATAGTTGCGTGTCTTTTCACATATTCCTTCTTTTTCTTTAGTCTTTCTCTCTTTTTTACAGTGCCCCCTCTGTCCTGTTACTCTCTTTTTTCTTCTTATACTTCTCTTCATACTCTCCTTTACCTGTTGATACTTTTCAGTTTATTCATACTTCCTTCATCCGTTTATATTACAGTGTCTGTTTATACTCCCCTTTTTGGTTATATTTGTCCTTGTTTCATACTTTTTCCTCTCTTGTTGTAAGTACTTTTATTTTCATTGTCTCACGTTTCTCGTCATAATTCTGCCTCTGTTCTTATAAGTAATATTATGGAATATTTTATATATTTATTTTTGTAATTTTATATATTTTTTTTAATGGATTCGGTCTATCAATAATGAAGAAACGGTGTAATGCCTACCAAAACTCAGAAGAGGAAACAACGAAAGAAAGGTGTTTATTTGAAGAGAAGTCATCCACAAGATTTACATGAAGAACCATGTGTTAAGAAAAAGAAAAAAAGTCCTGGTAAGAGAAGGAACACTTTTCTGAGGAAAATATTAAAGACTAAGAGTAGTGTGGACAAAGGGAAAAATGGTATTAGTGTGTCTGCAACGAAAAAGAAAAAGAAGAATAAAGAGAAGAATCATGGAAAGTCAACTACAGAAAAAATAGTGTATAGTAAAAGGAGGAAAAATCAATTTATGGAAATTAGGAAAAAAATGTTTTATAATAGAGTTGTTTCAAATCTACTTAAAGAAAATAAGGGGTGTAAAAAACAGCATTTTATAAGAAGAAGAAAGGTATAGAAAATGTAGTTGAGAAAGCTTTGGAATTGAAAACAAAATTGTTCATTTTAGTAATCAGTAGAACTAGATAAGCCAATCCATTTAATGAAGGCAAAAGTAAGTGGAGAAGAGTAATTAACAGAAGTAATTTTCGTGATTTTCTTTGGGCGAATGGAAACATAGTTCAAGTTCTGAGCCTTTTTTTAATGAAGAAAGTTATTTTCAGAGTAATGATTTGTTGCATGCAGTTGACACTAGTGGTCATGCTTATGAAGTTAGACATAGTTGTCCTATTGAGAAAGAGAAAATTGTTCCTAGAAATGCAGAAGAGGTGTTAGCTGATGAAGTTTTAGGGAGACGTCCTCAAGCTCCAGTGTACACTTGGAATTGTAGTAGTATTTGCTGTGTACGGCAAGAATCTATTGATTTTTTATGCAATTTCTTACGTAACTATACTAAGAAGAGTGTTAAACCAAAGATTAAGATGTTTAAGGACTAGACCCTTGCAGAGTGAGAGAAAATACTGGTTTGCAAGGTCATTCTCTGGCTTGTCTTGCTAAAAAAGTATGTCGAAGTGTTTTTCACCATTTCAGGATGTTAGCAGTACATCATTCTGGAATGAGGAAATTAGTCAGAAGATTGTATTATGCAAAAAGTCCAGCTCTAATGTTAAAGAAGTTGAACAGTGCTCTTTTGCATGGATCTGTATCAAGTGTAAAGAAGGTTTGTGATGAAATTGAGGTTAGTTATTTTGGTCCTGAGAAAGACAGTGCAGAAATTGAGATATTAATATAAGGAAATGTAGAAGAGAATATACAACATTGTAGTACAGAAAATTTTGAGCAAGAAATTACAAAGTTTAATGTGATTTTAGGTGAAAGGCCAAATTATTGTTGTGTGTGTTGTCAACGAACTCATTATAAAAATCAGATGAGGGCTGTTGATCTGTATTTAAAAAGTGAAAAGGAAAATAATAATGAGTGGAAGGATTTTGCAACCTATTTGTTGGTAGAGAATTGTTTTAATTTGGGTTCTGATCAGCGTATTTGTAAATATTGTTATAACAAATTCGACGAGAACAAAATGCCTGCTAGAGCTGTGCATAATAATCTTGAGTTGGTAAATATTCCTTCTGAATTGATGGATTTAAATACCTATTAGTCTATTCTTATACAATGTGTGCATCCATTTCAGGCATTTGTTCGTATGGAGCCTAAGACAGGAAAATTGCCTCCTTCTGATTTACAGAGAGGATTAAAGGGAAGAGTTGTATATTTGCCTCTAGATTCAAAGGAAAATATTGAAACAATTGGTGTAGAAAATGTAGAGGATGAACCTTTAGTTATTCTTGTTAATGGCGTTCCTTGTAAGAGTCAGAAAATCTGGCAAGAATTAGTGGATGTTAGGAAAGTGAAAAAGGCAACGTTGTATCTGGTAAAAAATAATCAATATTACAGAAATGTGTATGTGAGAGAAGAAGAAATAACTGTAGAAGAAGATAGTGACTTGCCGCCTAGACAAATTGAAAAAGTGGATGTGTCCAGAACTGAAGAAATCTACGAACATTACAGTGCTCATCCACTGCATTCTAAAGAAGTGATGGGGAATACTATAGAGTTATTCCAAATGAAAGAAGCAAAAGGAAGTCCCATTAGTTTATGGTAAAAAGCTTGGAAGCTCGTTGTTTCCCTCAATTGTTTCCCACAGGAAAAGGAGGACGATATGAAGACCGACCTGTGCAGATTCCTGCTTCTGAATACCGGACGTCAAGATTATATGCAGAAGATCCAAGATTTCAACAATGTATTCCGTATTTGTTTCATCTTTTGTTTGAGAGTGATTTGTCTGGACTTTCTTATGCAGTAAACCATATATTGAAAACAGATGTACATCTGCAAAATGTTTCGGCAAAGGAATTTATGGATAAAGTACTGCAGAAAGATAATGTTTTGGAATCTCAGCTAATTAATCTCATGGCGTGTCAGGGTGGTACTAATGAGTACTGGTACCGTCGTCATGGAGAACTGAAATGTGTGCTAAGGAACTTAGGAACTCCTACATGGTTCCTTACTCTAAGCTGTGCTGAATATGCTTGGGATGATTTACTTCAATTTCTTCGAGAGGCAAAACCAAATATACTAAATATTGAATACAAGACACCTGGAGAATTGTGCTCTTTGGATCCAGTTAATGTATGCAGGTATTTCAATCATAGATTTGAAGCTATGATGTCTTTTATCACCAATAAAAAAAATCCTCCTCTGGGAGAGGTTCTGGACTTCTTTTGGAGAAAGGAGTATCAAGCAAGATGTGCTCCTCACATACACATGCTAAGATTCCTAAGATTAGCAGGACTCAACAGGGTGGTAAGGCTCTGTCAGTGGTGGGTCCCATGTTGTG
The DNA here is from genome assembly GCF_964261635.1 of Lissotriton helveticus. NCBI lineage: Eukaryota > Metazoa > Chordata > Amphibia > Caudata > Salamandridae > Lissotriton > Lissotriton helveticus. The sequence goes on along the minus strand of NC_136070.1, from coordinate 126,628,787 downwards.
GAACAATCTTCCCTTCCAACTCAGGCAGTGTTCAGATCACTTTGCCTTTAGGAAAAAACTGAAAACTTTTATGTTTCAGGTCTAACTAATTAGGTCATGAGGTAGCCAAACATGACTCTTGGTCCTGTATTATTATTGCCCTGGTTTTGCTTCTGTTGTCTCTGAGCGCGGAGATACTCCTTTGGGAGTTTATTCAAGCGCTTTATAAACCCGCAAATAAATAAATAAATAAATAAATAAATAATATGGATCAAAGATGCTCCCAAATTTGGAACAGACTCAGATGTTACTGTGTTGTCTTTTATTGAAGAATATGCTACATGTGATATACCCAAAAGAACACAAGATAAGGACTTAAGACAACAAGTCTTACGATTCCAAAGCCATCATTGTGGGAAATACTGTCGTTGAAAGTACAAATCTAAGGACAAATTCTACACCAAATGCCGTTTTGCATTTCCACGACCTGTAATATCAAAAGGAAGAGTGAACAGTTTTATGTCATCTTTGCGACATACTATCACAAGAAAGTCTCCAAAAAATACCTACAACTTAAGAAGAAATGAAGAGTCAAAATATATAAATGACTATAACCCAGTCATTTTGTCCATGTGGAATGCTAATATGGATATTCAATATGTTGCGGACAATTCCATTGCTGTTGCACGATATGTAACATCCTACATAACAAAATCAGAAAAGACGGAATTGAAGGAAATGTGGGAAGAGATTTCTTACGAGAAGAGTCTAAGTAAGAAGTTATATACTTACAGTTTGAAGATGTTATCTCATCGAGAAATTGGAGCGTATGAATGCTCGGATCGGTTATCATCTGCAAGTCTTTACTCCAAATCTAGAAGAATCATTTGGGCGAGTCTAGGTCTTGCTGCAACACGAAACCGAGTTCTTAAATCTGTACAATTGAATATTTAGCTGAAAAAGAGCCAGAAAGTACAGATATTGTGAAAACAAATATGTTGAATACATATTATCCAAATAGAAGTCATCATTTTGAGAACATTTGTCTCTATGAAGTGCTGCAAAACTATATTTTTAAACGGAATATTACCGAAAACATTAATAATGGTATAAATGCCGTTATTGGTTCTGAAGGATGTCTGGTGAAACAAAGAAAAGGACATTTGCTTAATCACCGTAAACTGAGTTGCGAAACACCTGACGATAGGGAATTTTACTATTTAGCTCTTTTGCAACCTTTCAAGCCATGGCGTTCAGAATTGGAATTACTTGGACATTTCCAGAGCTATGAAGATTCCTTCAATGCAAGTAAAGATACTATAGAATGTACTGTTTTTGCTAATTATGTGAAAATGTTGAATGACGAAATTGAGCAAGAAGCTAGAATTGCAGCTGAGATTGCTAGAGACAGTTCTTAAGACAGTCAAAGTTCTGCTCCATTGAGTCAGGACCCACTAGGAGAACCAATTGCTCAAAATGAGGCAACAACTGCTATGGAAGAGGTGGAAACAGCAATGTATCAAGGTCAAGAAAATGTAACAAACTTAGGAAACTTGGAAGGACAACTAAATCTGGACCAGAAAGAAATATATGAGCAAGTGAGAGAACAGATTGACCATGGATTACTTCATGAGAAGAAAGAGTGCACTTGCTCATCATTTGAACCTATCCGAATGTACGTGAGTGGACAAGCTGGTACAGGCAAAAGTTTTTTAATTAAAGTAATCACAACTTTTCTACAGAAAACAACTGAGTCGCATTTGTCTTGTGTTGTCACTGCTCCAACTGGATTAGCAGCCCACAATATTAAAGGAATTACTTTACATTGTTTATTAATGCTACCAGTAGAGAATGAAAATAAATTAGAGTACCATAAGCTATCTGGAGAAGCTTCTTGTGAAGTTTCAAGAGTCATGAGGAAAATGAAACTTCTCATTATTGATGAGGTAAGTATGGTATCAAACTTAATGCTTGCTTTTGTGCATTTAAGAATGCAGCAAATTCTTAAAACAGAGTCTGACGTATTATTCTGAGGAAAACACGTCATAGTTTTTGGAGATCTTCTACAACTTACTCCTGTAAAAGGACAGCCAGTGTTTAAAATACTGTCGCATGAAGATACCAGAAAGTCTTTGGGGAGCATTGGAAATCTAAACATTTGGTCATATTTTGAGTATAAGGAACTTATTACAAATATGTGACAGGCAAATGATGCTGATTATGGAACTATTCTTCAAGATATAAGAATTGGAAAAATGACTGAACATGGCAAACAAGCTTTACAGAGATGATTACTTTCGAATTTCTTTCCAAATGAAAATATTGTCCCAGAGAAAATATACATGAGAATTGCAGAAAAGCAATCTGTAATCTGCTTAATGCCACTACACGAATGTTCTATATTCAATGAAGAAATGTTAAAGTTGGAACATGAAGAAATTATAAAATCGTAAGCTATTGATAAAATAGAACATGAAGGAATCACTATTATTTTGAATGAAAAGTTGAAGAGGAAATTAGATTCTTTAGAGAAATCGATAAGTAAAACTGCAGGTTTAGAAAAGAATCTGTGTGCATGTGTAAACTGTAGGGTAATTTTACGACGTAATTTGAATATGGAAGAAGGTTTAGTAAATGGAGCAATGGGTAAAATTGTTGATTTTGGTAATTATGTAAATAGAGATGGGATTGAATATTTGAAAATCAAATTTGATGAAATTGCTGAAGTACAACAATTTAGTCGTTGTTCATCTCGGTTTTTGCTTGTTAAAGATTTGTATGGACGCAGAAAACAGTTTCCTGTTTGTTTGGCATGTGCGGTGACCATTCATAAATCTCAAGGTTTAAGTGTAGATAGTGCTTTAGTGAATATTGGAAGTACCGTGTTTAAAGAGGGGATGGCGTATGTTGCTTTGTCTTGAGTCAGATCTTTATCTGGATTGTACTTGATTGATTTTGATGAGACAAAGGTTAGTGCAGATGCAAATTGTGTGAAAGAGTATAATAGGTTAAGAAGAGAATATGCACCCAATTTAGGTCAATATCCAGTATTTGAAAAGCGTGTGGTAGGTAGAAAAAGGAGATTTGAGAATATCTGTAGTGAAACTGTAGAGAAGAAAAAAAAAACAAGATGAAGTTGCGCCTGCAAGCAAAAAGAAAAAGGACAGTGTTGAAGAGAATGTTGGTTATCGGTTTGAAAATAGTTGTGGTGTCAACTGCTGTGCTAATGTAGTTGTTAATGTTGTTTTTGTTCTTGAAAGTTTGCAACAGAAAATTGTTGAAAATCGGGACGAAAGATTCTGTTCATTGTTGTATTCTGTTTATGAGAAATGTAGTAGTGATAAAAGTAAAATACAAAGTGTTTCTGATATTCAAAATGTTTTGGACATATGTTCTAGTCAATTTATGCAGAATATTCAGCAAGATTGTCAGGAATTTTTAATATTTATGCTTTTTTTTTTATTTAATTTTTTCCCCGATTTTATCCCGTGGTGGTGGGAGAAAGGTTATACCAAACAACATAAATCATACATGATTCATACATAAGAAATTATACAATAATAATTGAAAAACATTATTAATTTGCCAACCATTTTTCAAATGGTGCCCAGTTTTTAGAGGCAGTTAAACGTCTTTTCTTTCCTCTGAAGGCCTGAACGGCAGTCTCTAGTTTGAACCAGGCCAGCATCCTAGCCTTCCAAACACAAAGTCTAACCATAGCCATGGCGATAAAGAGAAACGTTTGTAACTGTCTTGTGTTTTCATGGGCCGTAGAATGTTCATAGCCAGTGATTACCATTTCCGCTGAAATTTTAACTGAGATTTGAGTAATCTGGGTAAAAAAAAATTCAATTTGGTTGAGAAAAAAAGATAACTCCGGACAACTATAAAACATATGAACAGAATCTGCAGACGGAAATTTACACCTTGCACAAAACGACCCTTTACCCCCGCTAACAACCCCCCATCTAACAAGTTTTGCGGGTGTATAATAAAGATTAAACATGGCCATATAACTTTGCGAGCGAAGAGTACCTGAGACCAAGACAGACCTTGCTAACACCAAGGGAAGTTTTAAATCAATAATATTTATGCTTGGTGTACTGGAAGACGAAGGTATAGATATTGAAAACCTTTTTGGCCTTTCTTATAAATGGCAACATGATTGTCAAAATTGTTTGTTTACATGTAGCACTAACATAGACACTGAAAGATTCATATATTTGACTTTAACTGACTGTGAATCAGTGTCTTTTAACAATCTAATTAGAGGAGCAACTCAAAACATGGAGTGTAGCCAATGTAAATCAGAAATGTCATCAACATTGTTTATACAAAGATATGGATAGTATGTCATTTTAATGCTGCAACATTGTAGAGCTGATGGAACAAAATTGGAAACTTTAATTAAACATTTTGTAGCTGGGCAAGTTTCAATATCAGGAAAAACTTTTAACGTTTTAACTTTTGTAGCTGTTGCAATTATTTTTCATGATGGACCTTCTACAACATCTGGACATTACACTGTTTATTTAAAATGTCTGAAAGGTTGGATACATTGTAATGAGAGTCAATTAGTTTTTAAGCAACGTTTGCCTAAAGAGTTACCAAATTCTTACCTAATATTTTTAAGGCCAAAATTTTAAGTTCAAAATTTGGCCTTTTTAGGATTACTGCTGTTAGGGTACATTAGTCTGGTGTTGTAGAGTGTTTTGTAAGTGAGGGTGAGGAGGTTGAAGGTGACCCTCTTGTTGATGTTGAGGCAGTGTACGTGTATTAGGTGGTGACTGATATGGCTGCAGCAGGGAACATTGATAATCAGTCAGGTGGTGGTCTTTTGGATTTGTTGTAGTTGTTGTAGGTGTTTGACTGGAATTCATGTGTAGAGTGTTTTGCCACTGCTGCTGATGAGGGACTGTGCCACTGTTGTTCTTCTTTTGGTAAGGATCCACTTGTAAATGTTGCAGAGCATGTGGAGGGTGTTATGGCAGTACGAGGAGACGGTGTAGACTTGCCTACACATGGGAGAGGGAGGAGTTTAGGATGAATCCTAGGTTGTGGACATGGTTGGTAGGTGTTGGTAGTGTCCACAGTGTAGTGAGCTAGCAGGAGTCTTCCGAGGCTGAGGGGGTGGGTCTGAGGATGAGTACTTTAATTTTCTGCTCACCTTAGGCCACAGGCGTGTGTCTAAGAGGGTCCACCACATGCCGAAGCAACCTCCTCAGCCATTGCGTACGCCCGGTCAAGTTGAGCTCACAATTCAATGTGGGTGTTGATTGCCAGGATGCCCATGCCCATGCATCATCGCAGGCTGCACACGCACTCAGCTCTGGTGGCACTAACTCAGTGGAACTGAAGTCATCGCCTCGTGGCGGGAAGTCCGTATTAAGGACCGGGTCGTCAATCTGTAAATCACAGCCTGCTGGACAAAAAGCAAGATAAGATTGTGCGTCATGCGTCACAGAGAGAGAAAGAGTGGGAGAGGGAAATGAGAGCGAAAGAAAGAGTGAGA